>NC_083404.1:22466681-23896245 GCF_020745735.1 Hemiscyllium ocellatum
AAGCACAGCTCCAACAACACTCAAGAAGCTTGCTGCCATCTAAGGTATAGCAGTCTACTTGATTTGCATTTCGTCTGTTCACTTCCTCTAATGCTCAGTAGCAGCCACCTGTTCCATCTACAAGATGCACTGCAGAAATTAATAAGACTCCTTAGAAAGCACCTTCCAAACCTGTGACCACTAGCATCTGGAAGGACAGGGACAGAAGATATATAGGAACATAAATACTTGTACATTCCCTTCCAAACTACTCACCATCCGGATTTTTAAAAATCCTGGATCTCCCTCCCTAACAGGATTGTGAATGCACCTACACCTCATGATTACAGTAGTTTAAGAAGTTAAAAACCACACAACACCAGATCATAGTCCAACAAGTTTATTTGGAAGCATTAACTTTCAGAGCACTGCTCCTTCATCAGGTGGTTATGACACAGCAGCTAAAATGAAAGAGCAGAGTTCCGAAAGCTAATGCTTCGTAATAAACTTGTTGGACTATAACCTGCTGTTGCGTGATTTTTACCCTTGTACACCCCAGTCCAACACTGGTTCTTCCAAATCATGGTATAAGAAGGCAGCTTGCTACCACCTCAGAAAGGGCAATTAGGGATGGGCAACAAATGCTGGCCCAACCAGGGATGTCAACATTGTCATGACTTTTTTTCTCGGAAACAAATTCCTTCTCCATCTTAAATAATGGCAGATAACAGAAGTATACTAACAAAGCAAAAGAAGGGAGATGCAAGTCTGTTACATGCAGAAGGATATTGATGGAGCCATTCTGCGCTTTGAAATTGCAATTGTGAAAGAACACATATCCTCATGTGTTGTGTTCTATTTCTGACACAATGGCAACAATTCAACTGCAATCTGTGCCAGAACAAGGCATCAGATTTTATACATGTGACATTTAAATCATGTGACTCCTCTGTAAGAGTAGCTTGCTCTGTTAATTTTATTTTTGTAATTCAGATTGCCCGTGGTGGTCTTCAGGCAAATTTCAACATTATAGAAAATTAAAATGGGAGTGCACAGCAGGTTTGAGGCACTTAGCATTCTTGAGGGCAGCCCTGGAGCACTCTTGTTCCATCTGACTCTGCAAGAACGCTTTGTTTTTAATCAATCATGTTTTTTTACAAAAGCAAATAATTTACTGGCAGCCACTAAAAAAAAATGAAATGGAAATGGGGGAAACCAATAACTTGCTCATTGCAAATCATTTCCATTGAGTGAATCTAAAACAAGCCTAATTCCACTTATATCTGATAAATTAAGTGAGCTTTAAGCAGAAGTCAGGGATGTGGGGGGAAAAAAAAGTCTTGACGCAATTTTGAGTTTGATTTTTTTTGTCAGATCTTCTCGGAATATCACAGGATATTGGTCTCTAAAAATAGGTTTCAATGTACAGTTTTACATATTGGAAACATTTAGGTTGAAAGGAAAAGCTGGAGAAATCAAGGCTTATTGTTCCTAAGGGTGCCAGTATAAAGAACAATTTATTATGAAGCCCAGATATTACATGCTTGAGTGGAGTGAATGAGAATTAAAATGTATGCCGTGTAAAAAGGATGACATATCCAGTTAAAATGATCCCTTGGTCCATGTGAGGTCGCACTATTTCAACAAGAATTATGAAACAACATCACTACACAGCAGGAAGGAATTATGAATTTTAAATTAGATATAAAAAAATGTAATATTCACTTGTAGCAGATATATAAAATAAGCTCTTGTATATGTAGCAATCTCATGCAAAACACATTCAAACTAATAAAGTACTTTTGAAGTTTGTTATAATGTCAGAATCACAGCAGCTAATTTGTTCGCAGCACATTCCTGCAAACAGCGATGAAATGAATGCCCTAGATCATCTGATCAATTCATCTTGTAAAGTATACCAACTATATATAATAGAATTATATTCCCCTCAGCATTTTTAAGTTTACATTTCTGCTACATTTATCTGCAAATAAAGAGATAATCTCAAAAATCCACATGAAGTGATCATTAATTTCATGTACTAATTGAAGTCTGCCATTGAGCTCAACATGACTGTTAGCTCCCTACATCTGTTCCTAATAAATCTGTCAGCAATCTGCTGATCCACTATATGAGCACTTCAACATGTTACCTACAATTACAGGGAGCAGCAGAAGAAGGAGACAGCTGTTGATAAGTTAATCTAAATCAGACAACACTCTACTCTCAAAGATCCCTTCTGTAATTAGAAGAGGGATGTTGGTATATAGCTAACAAATTTCAAAGAATGACGTTAGCTGGAAGTTAAAGGACAGACAACTTTATTTTTTGACCAGGCATATTCATTGTCTTTTGTTCAGTTAGTTCGGTTTACATGGTTTACAACTCCAGTTGGAGAAGGATGTCAGTTTTCTGTCAGACACATTTATACATTTACAACCTACTTCTACGATACATTCACACTTCCCAAATCTAATACTGGTGTGAAACTTTGCACTAACACTGACTATGAAGTGTAAATTAAATGAGAGTGTCATAATTCATTCTAAAACAAATTAGAATGAGATTCATTCTTCCCTCTTTTGCTGATACAAAAGTTGCAGATGTGCTGTAAATGTTTGTATGAAGATATGAAGTCTGTGAAGAATTACTGATATGATTTTAAAATGATCATGGCCATAATTTATGTCAATGAAATAATAGTGTAAACTGCGCCAAAGACTGATGTAAAAAAATCCCATTTATTGTCAAAAAACAATAAATATATCAAACATTATTTTAAGCTTAAATTGGTCTTTAAAATCCACCACTTTCTGGAAATTCTACTCATGTGAAATATCATGGAATGAATTCTGAACTGTTGAAGTGATAATCCCTTCTTAACATTGAAAATGAGACAAATGTTGATAAGCAATAAATACAATTATTGTTGTACATATTGTCAAACTGACCCTGCATGTCACCATGTTTGTATTTGCTGCCTGCCATCATCTGCTTTCAATATAGCGTTCTACATGCCTTTTTGGCTAGTGTAGGGAGGAAAACTACTTACTGATTTACTTAGAAGATCTTGTACTAAACAAGATTGTTAATTGTATAATAGCAACTAGTCACATTGTTACAGTGACTATGAGGCAAACCTGATTAGTTATGACTCCTTCAAGATTCAAGGCTGTTAACCCCTCAAGTCTACATGATATCATCATAATGGGTGTGGCGTAAGGGATTCCTCAATATTGACCCTTTCAGACCCCGATACAACAATGAAATTCCAATAAGCTCATTACAGTTCTCGTACATCAGAAATTAATTATTATACATGGCTCATTTCTGCATTAGTATAAAATAGCATTAGGAACATTTATCTCACTAAAACAGGTAATATGTTCACCGGTGCATTTTTTTGTGGAATCTTGCTTTGTAAAGATAGGCTGCACATTTCCCACATTACAACAACAACTGCACTTCAGACGTATTTTATAAGGTGTAAAACTCATTGGGACTGTCCTGAAACTGTAAAAGTAGAGACCTGAATATTCTTTTTTGTCATCTTACAGATAAATACACAGATAGCAGTGAGCTTTTCATCAACAAATTACCAGAAATGCACGGAAGACAAAGGCAAGATATAAAGACATAGGAAAAGGGAGAGGGGAATCAAAGCCAAAAAAAAGAGAGAGACAAACAGGAATCAAGAGAGTCGAACAAAGAGAGAAAGTATGACAAAGAGAAATAAAATGTGGAACCGGCAACTGAAATGGAACTACAGGTTATTTTTTTCAGGTAGGAACCCTTCATTGCAATGAATTGTACAGCAGCTCAAGAAAAATTCAGTTCATTGGTTTTTCAAGTTTCTCATGCATAATATTTTGACATTCTTATCTGAGTCTTTCTACATTTTCATCCATGTGCCTTTGAACACCCACTCATCCTTAATCATTTGTAGAATTCTTTGTAGATCTTCAAGAGAGAATGGCATGCCATACGAAAAAATATATGAAACAAATCTCATGTCACGTGTGCATTTCAAACACCAGCTGCTCTTTCACAAAAACAAAGACAATGCAAATTAAAAGTTTCAAACTATTTCAGTCAAGAATTAGTGTGTCGTCAGATATGAGCCTAATTTATACATTTTAACTCACTGTCACATTCTCACATTTCAGATAATCATTTTCCTTTCAATGGATATCAAAGATCTTAGTGGAAATTAGTTATTATATTTGGGTCATTTCTGCATTAGTATAAAACAGCATTAGGAACAATCAAATGAATGACTGATAATCTCCTTGAAGTACAGTCAAAGCTCTAGGGTAGTTCTGTTAAGGGAATAGATTTTTGGTTTGATAAATCTGGAGATCAGGTTTTAAAGATTTTTTTTCTTCTTGCAATGAAAACTGCACACTCCTGGTTTCCAAATGAAGAATATTGAACTACATAGCTAAGAGATAAAGCAGAAGTCAATGTTCTAAGTGAAAATCCTTAGAACTGGTACAGTCAGGTAGGAAACACTTTGCTTTGGATGCAAGGCAAAAGTGAAGAATAAAATGCAATTAAAATTAAAAGTATGTCAACTGATTTCATAAATTAGCAAATAACAGATTCAGTTGGCAGAATTTTAAAAGAGATTAAATATTGCAAAAAAATTATTGAAAACTCATCTTCGTCAATCTATGAACAGAAACAAAAGTTGATTAAAACAATTACAAAATAGAAAGGAGTACACTAGGATTTGAAATGTCGAATGCCCCCTCAGGTCTGATACTTCTTAAACCAATAATTCAAACTAGAGAGCTTTCAGCATGAACAGGAAGAAAATTGAATTTTGTAACAGATTCCTGGCTTCATGTGCGATCTGAGCAACTGCTCCAAAATCACAAGGGATTTTGAAACTGGGAGCAGGTTGTGCATTCATTTCCTACTCTGTGTTGTGTTGCACTGTGCAATTTCATCCACTTCAACCCTTATTTTGGCTCCAGATTTCATGCAAAATTATTTAAACTTTTGAAAAATCTGACCTTTGGTTCTTTCTCTAGACTCTTCCTCTCTCCTTCTTCTCCTTTAATATCCCCATAAAGCCTGATGGCAGAGAATATTGTGATATTTTCTACAATAAATACATGATCTAAATGCCAACTTATGTTTTCCTCATTTATTTACCACAATATCTTTTTTAATTGGGGATGAGAGAAACTTAATAAACCAATAAATTTCAAAGACTCAGTGGTCTCAGTTAAAGGGAGAGGTTGGACAAGCTAGGACTTTTTTCTGGAGGCTGGGGAGGGGCCAGCCTTATAGAGATGTATGAGATCATGAGAGACATGGATAGGGTGAATGCACTCAGTCTTTTTCCCAAGGTTGGGGAATCGAGGACTAGAGGGCATCAGTTTAAGGTTAGAGGGGAAAGAATAAAAGGGAACTTGAAGGGTAACTTTTTTACACAGAGGGTGGTGTGCATATGGAATGAGCTGCCAGCGGAATTGGTTGAGGTGGAAAATTAACAACATTTAAAAGGCATTTAGACAAATACGTGGATAGGAAAGGATTAGAAGGATATGGGCCAAGTACAGGGAAATGGGGTAAGCATTGATGGACGTTTTGGTCAGCACGGACCAGTTTGAGCCAAAGGACCTGTATCCATGATGTAGGATTCAATGACTCTATGAGTCTAAGGGGCCTTTGGAAGAATACCCTTAACAAGGTTCCTCTATGGTTCTGCTAGAAAGTGGCAGAAATCTCAGGAATAGTGCAAGGAGCCAAAACTGCAAGGATTCCTGTGGTCTCTGGAAACAGTAGAAGGAGAGCAGGGGAATGTCTGCAGAATTTCAGGGTTGCCATTTTGTTTCCCCAGTATTTGCATAATCTTATTAAATTGCTACAGATTTTATTCGTCATGTTGTCCCTTTTTCTAAACTAAACTGAGAATATTTTTGTGAGAAAAGTTAAGGGGATCCTTTCATAGACTGAACTCTGTTTGTAAAAGGCACCAAATGTAAGGTTGAGTTGGATCAAGATGAAACACTTTAGAAAATAACAAATTTCAAACCTCATTTGCAAACCTTTGGAACATTGACTTGACTATAGGCAATTACATCCATTAATAAATTATCAGCAAGGAATTCATCACAGAGATGTGATTGATGCATTGCAATTGGTTGGTGAAATCTCCTGTGCCCTCAACTGTTCACTAGATCAAACTGAGCTCCCGTTATTTTCTAACTGTGCTGGTTGTACATGTATTGAACGGGTTACAGAGGCATTGATCAATGAAATCAATGTCTTCAGCTTCTTTCCCAGTGAATAGCATGAAGCAACTGCAAAAGATCACCTTAAAGTAAAAGGCATTATTGATGTCTATCATGTGTTCAAATAGAAATTCATCCTGGCTGTTTTAAACTCTTGGATGACATTGTTGGATCTCCGCATTGATGATGTCTGGAATTAATGAAACATGCTGCATTTCACATACCATCATGAGGAAGAATGGTTTGTTTCTTCTTTGTGCTGAAGACAGTGAAGATGAAGAAGAGGAAATGGGTGGTGCTTATTTCCCTCATCAATGAGAAGGTATCAGATGCAAAATAAAACAGTTGGTAATCCCAGAGAAAAGAGAATGTTGGTTACTGTTTTTAATGTATAATATTTGACTCATTATGCAATATGAGCTGCCTGTCCTTTTGTACAAAGGTTCTGTCAAAGAAATCTTAACAAACTTGTTTCATCAAGCAAAAATGTTTCCAATCATTCAAACTCTCAAATACTGGGAAGAGCTACAAGAATGACAGAAAGTGCTACATGTGGTATTCACGTATATTTTACAGAACATGAAAAAATGCCAACATCTCCAATCATTACATTTTTTTAAATACCACATCTCACACATATGCCAGTTAATAATTCGTCCTGTTTTAAATCCTTAGAGGTGAACTATAGGGAATCAAATGAATGAAGTGGAGGGATCAATACTGAGTTATGAGTCAGGGTACTTTGTGGAGGGGGGGGAGGTTCGGATGGAGGCAGGAGTGCAGGCTACACTAATTCAAATGCTGCCTTGATGACAAAGTCTACCACTCTCACCTCACATGTGGACTTCAGCTTTGTTGTTGATGTTTGAACTAAGACTGTAATGAGGTCAGGAGCTGAGTGGCCCTGGCAGAACCCAAACTGAGTGATTGTGAAGTTATTGCTTGACAGCATTGTCAATAACCCCTTCAATGAATCTCCTAATGACTGAGAGAAGATTGAGGGAGTGGTAATTAATTGGATTGGATTTATTCTTTTAATGCACAAGATATGTCTGATTTTTTTTTTACATGCAGAATATTATAATTGCAGATGTCTTTAAAATCGAAATTGAGTGTTTAATTTGCCCTTTGAAAGTTCTTACATCAACCACTCAATGGAGCCCACGCCTGAAGACAAAACAAAGCAAACTTGTTTCTCCAATTTTGAGTGTGTTGGCAGCCATTTTTTCAAGTGTATTATACAGTTGAGAATTGATAAAGATAGAAGGTTTCCATATTATATTAGAAAGTTTAAATTGTAGGTGCCCCCACCTTGCACCAATGAACCTTCATGTTCAATTCTGAATTGCAGTTCCTATCATCCACATCAAATTGAGCCTTCCTGCATTCCTTTTAATTAACTCTTCATGTCGCCAGATAATCCTCTGAGACCCAGGCCTACCGAAACCAAATTAAACTGTCCCCTCAATGAAGTCAGGCAGGTGATAACTGTCAAAGACTGCCTACCTGAAAGGCCCTATGCCATCCCATGCTAGATCAGCTCTCATTCTTATATCTAGAGTCGTCCATTTGTAACTAATTTTCCCCTGTATATCTCAGCATGCTTCATCCAATCTCCAGAATTAACTTCCCCCAACTTCACCAACACAACACTATATCCTTATATCCTCTCTTGATGTTTAGTGCACAAACACTGTGGTCTAACCTTGTCTACTCACTGCACCAGCTTGGAAAGATAGCGCTGAATCAAGTTGTGCCAATTTTTGATTGATTTCCATGTAGATCCCTCACTGATATCATAGAAATCCCCGGACTGGTAGGACTGAACCTGCAGGACAGATCAAGGCCCATCTCTGGACTATAAAGACACAGATCCCTGGCTCTGATTACATCAGAAAGATTCTTGACTGTGGTCCACCCCTTGTATTGAGACTGGACAGCAATGGGGCCCTCGACTCAAGACTGTCCCTGTAGACTATATGAAGAACTATTCCCTTTAGGCTTTCAAAGAAGGCCATTTGAGTGAATGACATGAAGTGTGATTTATAGGTGATTTACAGCTGGCACATGCTGTCAGCGTGACATTAACATAGCACAGTAACATACAGCAACATGGCTGGTAAAGTGCTGGTGGGCAAGACAAGCTGCTTGGCTTTCTGTCTGCACTACAAAGCAAAGCAAGACTTAATGACTGAGTCCTTAAGTTCTCAATGAAGTGGTGCTGCGCAAAAGACAAGGTAGAGATGGTGTGGGCATCTAAAAAGGTAACAAAGTGAGAGGGCACTAAGAAAACAAGCTAAGGGGCCTGAGGTTAGCCGTCTTATAATGAATGAGATGAGTGCCTATCCCTATGAATGCTGTGACCTGAAAGTATCATTACAATGGAAGGTGCTAGTGAACTCTATAGTGCAGTGGAGAAGTACCATACTATTATAAGTTAGTCTCAGAGTTGCCTATCGATGTGACGAATGCAGTGCTTTGCTGATGCTGGCTTGTGTGGGCGGTGATTGCAAGCTTTTGTGCCCACGGATTATGCCCAGGTTTTTTTGGAGAATGCTGGTCAAAGTGGATAACTAGAGAAGACATGATGAGCTGTAGCTGCCGGGTACCTGCTCTGGCTTTCATGTGAAGAGATTTGAACCACTTAGTTTCTCACCAGATTCTGAGAGATTAGTAACTTGTTCACACATGAGGCAAGATTAGGTTAGAATGAGATGTTAATGCAATTTAATACCTACATATACAATCATGCTAATACATGAGTAGGCATCTTGCTGCTTACTAGTGAGATTTTCATCCAGTTATTTAAACCTTGAGGGGAAATATTGCTCTTCCTTTTGACATTGAGAATCTCATTTTCTTCATTCTGGCCATATTCCCTGAACTTGGATGCCATTGCCCATGTCATTCAGGTGCTTGGAAAAATCCACTGATTATTTTGACCTAACAGCAATAGCTGTTATCTGGGCAGAATGAAACATTCAACCAAGTCACAGTTGATGACCCTTCAATTTTTTAACCATTTTCCACAGATGATTTCATTCCTTACGTGAATTCAGATTTTCTCACATTGATCTTAAAAAACTGGTATTTAATTTCTGCTGTTAAAAGAACAATGTTAATTGCATGTTAGCAAATCCTATTAAATATACATCAACCATCTCTTTAATCTTGTGGGCCAGGGCCTCTTTGGATTCTTTCTCGCCACTATGTGCTATTGACTAATAACTAAAAGGTTCTATAACTCCAATGGGAGAAGCTAAGAACTGATACAATTCAAACCTATTTTTCTTGTTTGTTTCTGTAATATAAGCAGTGTGTAGTCATCTGTTCAATCTGTCACACAAAATAGGTTTTGCAATCTTCGAAGTATTCCTACTACTTCCAATTTTCTTTCTTTACGTTGTCTCTGCTGCAGGCAGTGACTCTTGCTGGTGTTCAATTTCAGCTTTCACATTTGACAAAAAAACAATACTATTTATTTGTCTTCCTCTCTTGAGAAATAAATATGTTAAAGAGCAAACTGGATTTGGATGTGCTGCTAGCTCAACTGCCTGACTGTAAAACAAACCCAAAGATTTTCTTTCAGGGACAATGGTCTCTGAGAATCAGGTGCTGGAGGAATAAAATGCTCACTTTACACCTTGTGACAATGCTGTCACTTTAAGAGGTTATTGTTGTTCTTTTGTTTTGAAGAGAGGATGTACAGCAGAGGCACTAAACTATCCCTAAGAATGTAAACAATTTATAAGACTTTAGGATTTTCTTTTAAAAGTTGGAACAATGAAAGCAATCTGGGTGTGGCCAGCTCTCACAGACCAGGCTTTCAGGTTTTTTTTTCAATTTGTAGTTTAGTTTTGAGCAGAAGCTCAAAGAGCTGGAAGCTTCAGTGAATGTCTTGTGGCTGCTCCATTTTCTCTTGATGTTTTTTCTTCCTGGATTGGTGAGAATTTCCATTTTGCCAAGGGTTGTGTTGATGGTACGTTAGTATATTTGAACAGTTAATTAGTAGTAGGTACTGTATCTGTTATTCTGTTAAGTTTTCCAATAATATTAATTTATTCTAAATTCCTCTTTCTCTGGTTGAATTTTAACAACAGTATTTAAATAAATTATGTTTTGCTTAACGTTAAGTAGTTTGAACAGGTGCATTGCATCAGAATAGACACTACATTTACCTTTGAAATTAGAAAAAATAAGGCTCTAGACTACTTTCTTAAAATATTTTGAGGAGGTTTGTTTTGACCCATAATAATCTGTAGTCAGGCATAGGATCAAATACTTACTATGGTCTGCCAAATGTGAGCTGATTATCAATTAGTTATATAGTTAACTAGTATTGAAGTGATAAAAGAGAAACAAATATCACAAGAGTTTAACTCAGTTGAACTAAGTTTTATGGAAAAGATATAAGGTTTAGATTTTGCATTGGTAATGACAATGAAACTGTCAGAGATCACCAATATTACTTCACCCAAAATGACAGCAAGACCTGGAAACTACAGATGCATAAAATAGTGTGGAAATTCAGTGGTTTTTGTGAATTCTCTGGAGGGTACACTGTTGAGGCAACACCAGTTTATAATCGATGGAAAATAAACTGAATTGATGAGAACATCTACTGTTACACTTGAAACAAGTACATATCGTTGATTCAGATGTAGCTGACTTTATAACAGGCTACCAACTTTCTAATTACTGCTAAACAGCTCACTAATACTATGTTGCAAATTTTGTATCAGTATTCCATTATAGTCTAGTATCTGCACAATGGTGAAAACAGATTTTTTTCCCATAAAGAGTGATCGATTTTATTTGAGTTTTTATCCCAATGCAATTATGACCATTTATTTGATTATCTTTAGTGTCATAATGGCTCAGCTGGAAATAGCCTCACAAAAGTCCAGTTTCAAGTCCCAATTCAAGACAAAAATCAAGGCTGACACTTCAGTGATATATCTATGGAAGTATCATATTTTGGATGCAGCAGTAAGAAAGGATTTACCTTCCCTGTCACAGGATTATAAAACATTCCATGGCACCTCTTCAAAGAAGATCAGGAGAGTTCTCCAGACAGCCTGTGGGAAATGACTGAGTTTAAAATGGCTGCCACATATCCTACACTTCAAAAATGCTTCTTTGCGCGTAAGATGATTTGAGATATTTAGCATCTGTGAATAATGTTGCATAAAACTTGCCTTTCTTTTTACCTGAAGATATAACTCAAAGGTGAGGGATATTGAATGATTTTAAATCCTAGCTTCCTGCACATACTAATACCTAAATGTGATCAGCTGCTTACCTGTTTACATCGATGCTGGACAAAGATATATCTTATTGCCTTGACTTCAGATTTAAACTGGCATTTGGAAAGGGATGATTTGGAGATGCCAGTGTTAGACTGGATTGGACAAAGTTAAAAATCACAAAACCAGGTTATAGTCCAACAGGTTTATCTGAAAGTACTAGATTATTATACAAAATGCAGAGGGATTGTGGGAGACAGAGCAGTTTGGATCAGTAAGTGGCGTGCTGAAAGAAAACAGTGGGTTGTAGTTGATGGAACATGTTCATCTTGGTGTCCAGTTACTAGCGGCGTACCGCAATGGTCGGTGTTGGGTACACTGCTGTTCGTCATTTTTATAAATGACCTGGATGAGGGCTTAGAAGGGTGGGTTAGTAAATTTGTGGACGACACTAAGGTCAGTGGAGTTGTGGATAGTGACAAAGGATGTAGTAGGTTGCAGAGAGACATAGATAGGATGCAGAGCTGGGCTGAGAGGTGGTAAATGGAGTTTAATGTGGACAAGTGTGAAGTGATACACTTTGGACGGAGTAATCGGAATGCAAACTACTGGGCTAATGGTAAGATTCTTGGGAGTGCAGATGAGCAGAGAGATCTCAGTGTCCATGTACACAGATCCCTGAAAGTTGCCACCAGATAGACATGGTTGTTAAGAAGGCATACAGTGTTTTGGCCTTTATTAACAGAGTGACTGAGTTCTGGAACCAGGATGTTATGCTGCTGCTGTACAAAGCTTTGGTACCGCCACACTTGGAGTATTGTGTACAGTTCTGGTCACCACTTTATAAAAAGGATAAGGAAGCTTTGGAAAGGGTGCAGAGGAAATTTACTAGGATGTTGCCTGGTATGGAAGGAATGTCTTACGAGGAAAGGCTGACGGCCTTGAGGCTGTTCTCGTTAGAGAGAAGAAGGTTGAGAGGTGGCTTAATAGAGACATACAAGATAATCAGAGGGTTAGATAGCGTGGACAGGGAGAGGCTTTTGCCAAGTATGGGGACAGCAAACACGAGGGGACGCAACTTTAAAGTGAGGGGAGATAGGTTTAAGACAGATGTCAGAGGTAGTTTCTTTACTCAGAGAGTAGTAAGGGTATGGAATGCTTTGCCTGCAATGGTAGTAGATTCGCCAAGTTTAAGTGCATTTAAGTCATCATTGGACAGGCATATGGACGTACATGGAATAGTGTAGGTGGGATGGGCTTCAGATTAGTATGAAAGGGTGGCGCAACATCGAGGGCCTGTATTGTGCTGTAATGTTCTATGTTCTATGTTCTATATTCCAAATAGGGTATTAATGCCACAGCAATCTTTGTGGGTGGTTTTCTTTGTGGTTAGTAGTAAGTGGTGCTGCTTTGACACTGACTGCAACATTCAGGTTAATACTCATTCCATGGCTGGGAACTCATGCTCTGATATTCAGTTGAGGTCTAAAATAAATATTGACCTTGTAGGTGTGGAATAGATGGATTATACCATCTCCTCTTTAAAGAAATAAACGATGTGAATAAGTACTTTGAAAAACTGACAAAGCAAATTTAATGAAAAGATTAAGTGAATGAAAAATACATTAGGATTGATTGAAACAATCCCCGAAGAGTCTGATCTAGCTGATTGTTTGACATTTGAAAGTTGCTTAAACTAAAAATTTGAAGCATAAATTCACAAACAGGTATTCTCACATGTCAGCGCACAATTCATGTATGTAATTGACTGCAGATTTCTGTAATAAAGGCTTGACAATGTTTCACATCACTGTCCGAGAGCACAAAATGTAAAGTAAAGATCAATTACTTCCAACCTTCACTTGGTTTCTTATTTCCATCCAAGCAGGTTTCTTGTGGCTTTTCTCAGGAGCAGCCAGAGGTTGTGGTGCTACAAAGAAGAAAGCACGAGAGCACAAGGGAGCAAAAACGAATCATCATTATTGGAGGGAGTTGAAAAGCAATTTGTGGGAGATATGCTCACAGGCAGACAAGTAAATTATGTTTGAATTGTTCCTGAAAAATAACTTGTTAAGAATTACAGAGGACTTTTGAAGGAAATATAGGCTGTAAATCTGCAGAAACAAGGTGTGTGATTTTCATTCCAAGTCTTGGGAACTAATGTTCTGACATTTTCTGGTATCCACCCTATGCCACATCTGCATCACTCAGATGATGCAATCTTTACATATTGATGTTTTAATTTGGCCGCTGTGAGCTCATGCCCAAATAACAATCCTGAACATTGTTGATTAGATTAGATTAGATCCCCTACAGTGCGGAAACAGGTTCTTTGGACCAACCAGTCCACACCGACTCTCTGAAGAGCAGCTAACCAGATCCATTTCCTTCTGACTCATGCACCGAGTAATTGAGGTAAAAACAAAGACTGCAGATGCTGGAAACAAGATTCTGGGTTAGTGGTGCTGGAAGAGTACAGCAGTATTTTCCACCTATCCACTCCACCCTCTCCTCCCTGACCTATCACCTTCATCCCGTCCCCCACTGTACTCTATGCTACTTTCTCCCCACCCCCACCCTTCTCTAGCTTATCTCTTCACGCTTCAGCTCACTGCCTTTATTCCTGATGAAGGGCTTTTGCCCGAAACATTAATTTCGCTGTACTTTGGATGCTGCCTGAACCACTGTGCTCTTCCGGCACCACTAAACCAACACCGAGCAATTGACCATGGTCAATTCACTTGACCTGCACATCTTTGGACTGTGGGAGAAAACCGGAGCACCCGAAGACAACCCACACAGACACGGGGAGAATGTGCAAACTCCACACAGTCACCTGAGGCTGGAATTGAGCTTGAGATCCTGGTGCTGTGAGGCAGCATTGCTAACCACTGAGCCACTGAGCCACCATCCCGCCTCCTGTTGGGAGATGAGAGCTATTCCCCTAGCCCCTATACACAATTCAACATCCATAACCTGGTGCATTCTTTTTGGTCAATGAATTTTAATAAATGGAAGCTCTATAGTGGCTCTGATTTTCAAAGAAATGAGCATTTCTGGGAGTGCCAGATCACGGAGTTATTCTCATATCCTTGTCTTTCTTAATTCTAAATACGTGTGTATCTTTGTTCTCTTCACACATCACAGTGAGTGAAATACGTAAATCTATTCAATCTGGGAACAGAGTTTAACAACTGGAATGACTAAAAGTAGAGTTTAACCAGTGGGTCGTCAAATGGTGGAGTACTTTCCAATTACTGCCAGCAGGAGGCATGATTCATTTTTGAGGCATGCAACCTCCACCACCATTTGCTGCACTTCCTGGACTCACTGGTGGTGGCAGCTGGTGTTAAGTGAATCAGGTCCACACAAACTCACAAGCATATTCTGGCAGGTGGGATGAAGGGTTTGAAAATGTTGTTGGTGGATGAAGGATGACATGCCCAGGCTTTTAGCAGCTTGCAATATTTTGTTTCAGCAGGAGTAGCCCTCTTCTTAAGTTGGTCCCAGAAAAATGTAACTCAGAAAAGGTTTTTGATGTAGCTTTTAATGCATCCACCATCAGTGCCTATAAAGATGTATGAGTAGGCTGTTCCCTGCAAGATCATTCAGGTAAACTGTATACAGTGCAGTTCACCAACCTGCCCTTTAACTTTTCAACCAGGCTTCGTACAGGTGGGAGAGATGTTAGATAATTTCTTCCTTTATCACACCTCTTGAATGATTGCCAAAAGATGCATTTTGAGAAAGAGTATTTTATGCTTTCTGAGCACTGTGATTTTAAAGAACACACACAAACAGGATTTCATACAAGCTGAAATAAAATTAATATGCATTTCTTTCACAACACCTGAAATGTTAATATAATAAACATCCACTCTTCAAACACACAGGCATGGATGAAAGATGATTTTTAATGATGTAACCATTAGTAAAATGCTTCAAAGAAAGTCATTCCTTTCCACTCTGTTTTAGACACTGATGAAAGATTTTGTGGTCTTGAAGGATTCTTTTTTTGGTTACCTGAATACAAATGGAGTTTGGAAGTTTCAATTTTCTCAGATTCAGTTGGGATCAATGTTTTCTTGTGAAGAGAAAGAACTTTTCAGGTAAGACAAATTAGCCCCTTTTCTCTGCTACGATTAGTGTTTTTTGAAACACAAAGCTCTTATTTTCTGAGTGAGAAATCTTACTCTGAAGTCTTGGTACCAAACAGGTTTGCTGATAGATGGTTCTTGTGGATTAATACATTCCTGCTCAAGCCAGTTTCAGTCATGTGATGACAGCAGTGATATATTCCCTTGCCTCCAAAATAGTTTGAACCTAATATAATTTAACATGCATTAGGGAAATGCCTAACTTACCATCAAAATTCCAGCTACGATCAACCTCAGAATTGCTGAGATCTGAAAGACTGGCAGCCATTGCCGTTATAAATCTGTTATGGATCACCTATGGACATAAACTTTTAATTCCTGCATTGTGAAAGGAGGGACTGCTACAACCGAAAAAAAAATGACTGTGGATGTTAGTTCAGTGATTATCTGGCAGCATCTTATGTAATGTACAGAGTCTGGGAAACTTCACATGCAAAGACTAAAATGGTAACGATAGAAAGGCTGATTACTTAATCCACTCTCAGCATGAAGCAGTCTCTTGCAAACACACACACACACACATATATAATGTATATATATATATAAAATATATCTGTATAGATGTACTCATATATACTAGCTTCATAGGGATATCTATAAAAAGAAAGGGCTTCAAGCAAACTTCAACATTGGTCTGCATGTGCTAGCGGTCTGACTTCCTCAAGTGTGCACTAGTGCATTGTTATTGCCACAGATTTGAGAACAGCCTTTAAAACACCCTACACTGCAGGTAAATAAACAGAGAAAAAAAAACACCACACACTCTGAGTGTTGTCATTGTTGAAGGGAACCAAGAAATTAATTTAAATCAACCCGCAAAGCTAGGAATCTCTCAATAAAAATGTTCGGCTGACAATATTAATGCCATTGGTAAGATTCACAGTAATGCTACAATATCCGAAAATTTACTCTTTATGAATGACTTAGAGACTGATCTGAACATTTGTTTTATTAACTTTTTTTTAAACAAACTTCTCCCTGATCTATTTATCAATATATTGCATCAATATTTCTCCTTACATTTAGTAAATAATAAACTCAATCTTTAATTAATTCAAGAAAGTTTGGCTGAATTTTTAAAAAATTTAACACAAACTTATTTGGTCTGGAAGAAAGATATCCAGAAGAGTTGAAGATTTAAAAAAAACCCTTTCACACCTAACAAGGGGTTGGATTAATAAAGATGGCAAGCCAGCTCATCCTTCCTTGACTGACAGTTTAACAATTTGTATGTCCTGTCTGGAAATGCAGCAAACTGGGGAACCTCACTTGGTATCTGGTTGTAACAGTCTCTTCCATGGAATGAGTGAAGAGTAATTAGTCAATCAGTCTCTGAGAAGACCATTTAAAAATAATGTGACAGAGATGTGTTTAGATAAGTCTGTACAAAATCCACAAAAATAAATCACCTGACTTTATGGAGTCCATTTGGGGAAATTTCCATATTGCCTATTGCTTTCTAAAGTAAAGTGTTCATCTTCCATTAAGCACTACCATGACAGCATACAGTTGTGTTGGCTGACACCAATTTGTATGGTAAGAACTGTTGAGGAGAGGCATCAAACAGAAGTCTTGAGTCCTATGTTCAGCAGTGCAATCGATCTTTACGCAGAGATCTTTTTACCACATGAATGGGAGAGATCAGAGACTGGTTTAAGTCTGGCTTTCATATAGGACCCAACTGCTTGTTAATTATGACTCAAGTTGGAGAAGTCAATGCCGTCTAATTTCCTGAGCTGAATGCAACATTTTTATATATTTTGCATTACAATAATACATGTAACATTAAAGTCATTGTTCCTTCCCTCTTGATCTACACATTCAATCCTGTGAAACTCTTGATTCATGATGGACACCCCTTTGGACAGCCCTCTGTTTGCCCATGATTTCCTAATGCTTAACAGACATCATATTGTCAGGGCTTAGGATCTTACATTTCAGCCCAATAATTTGCATTCCAATGTTAATGGTTATACTCTTTTCCAGACATTGCCCAGATTTACCTCTAAGGACTGTTTGAATTTTGTTATTCACTGCAGTCATTGCCTTTCTTATCAAATTCCACTACTCCTCTTGTATTTCCTACTGTCCTAATCACAGGATAGACAAAAAAAATGCAAATTCCTATTAATTGCTATAAAATCTATAATTTCAGTTCTAATATAAAGTTAATTATATGTAAATAATTAATGTTAGAATTATTTAGCCATTGGGTTGAGCAGTTTCTGTCCCACCTGACCTTGGAAGTCAGCACTGCCCTCTATCTTGCAGTTGCACTCAATTTCATTCTAGTCACAGTTTGTCTTTGACGATGAAATTTACTGATAGCACTCTAAATATTTCTACTCTTACTTTTTTTTACCTAATAAGACTGCATCTATTCTGTTAGTAAGACTGAAACAGAATCATAAGGTGGAGGAAGCTAGGGTCAAGCTCAGCTCTAGAGGATTACAGGCAGGCGAGGAAGAAGCTCAAAAATGGTCTGAGGAGAGCCAGGAGGGAGCACGAGAAAGGCTTGGCTGAACGGATTAGGGAGAACACAAAGGCATTTTACACTTATGTGAGGAATAAGAGAATGGTCAAAGAAAGAGGAGGGCCGATCAGGGATAGCATAGGGAACTTGTGTGTGGAGTCTGAGGAGGTAGGAGAAGCCCTAAATGAGTTTTTTGCTTCTGTCATTACGAAAGAAATGAAAGAAACCTTTGAAGAGCAGGTGTGCATGCTGGAATGGATAGAGACAGAGGAAGCTGATGAGCTGAAAATTTTGTCAAACATTAAGATTGACAATGCCCGGACCAGATTTGTCCTCAGCTGCTTTGGGAAATGAGAAATGCAATTGCTTCGCCACTTGCGAAGATCTTTGCATCCTTGCTCTCCACTGGAGTTGTACCTGAGGACTGGAGAGAGGCAAATGTAATTCCTCTCTTCAAGACAGGAAATAGGGAAATCCCCAGCAATTACAGACCAGTCAGTCTCATGTCTATCATCTGCAAGTTGTTAGAAAGGATCCTGAGGGATAGGATTTATGACTGTCTGGAAGAGCATGGCTTGATTAAATGCAGTCAACGCGGCTTTGTGAGGGGCAGGTCATGCCTCACAAACCTCATCAAATTCTTTGAGGATGTGACTAGAAAAGTTGATGAGGGTCGAGATGTGGATGTGGTGTAAATGGACTTCAGCAAGGCATTTGATAAGGTTCCCCATGGTAGGCTCATTCAGAAGGTCAGGAGGAATGGGATACAGGGGATCTTAGCTGTCTGGATACAGAATTGGCTGGCCAACAGAAGACAGCGAGTGGTAGTAGAAGGAAAATATTCTGCCTGGAAGTCAGTGGTGAGTGGTGTTCCACAGGGGTCTGTCCTTGCGCCTCTACTGTTTGTAATTTTTATTAATGACTTTGATGAGGGGATTGAAGTATGGGTCAACAAGTCTGCAGACAACACAAAGGTTGGAGGTGTTGTTGACAGTATAGATGGCTGTTGTAGGCTGCAGCAGGACATTGACAGGATGCAGAGATGGACTGAGAGGTGGCAGATGGAGTTCAACCTGGATAAATGCGAGGTGATGCATTTTGGAAGGTTGAATTTGAAAGCTGAGTACAGGATTAAGGATAGGATTCTTGGCAGTGTGGAGGAACAGAGGAATTTGGTGTGCAGGTACATAGATCCCTTAAAATGGCCACCCAAGTGGACAGGGTTGTTAAGAAAACATATGGTGTTTTGGCTTTCATTAACAGGGGGATTGAGTTTAAGAGTAGTGAGATCTTGTTGCAGCTCTATAAAACTTTGGTTAGACTGCACTTAGAATGCTGCGTCCAGTTCTGGTCACCGTATTGTAGGAAAGATGTGGATGCTTTGGAGAGGGGTCAGAGGAGGTTTACCAGGATGCTGCCTGGACTGGAGGGCTTATCTTATAAAGAGAGGTTGACTGAGCTTGAACCTTTTTCATTGGAGAAAAGGAGGAAGAGAGGGGACCAAATTGAGGTGTACAAGATAAAGAGAGGCATAAATAGAGTCGATAGCCAGCGACTATTTCCCAGGGCAGAAATGGCTAACATGAGGGGTCATAGTTTTAAGCTGGTTGGAAGAAAGTATAGAGGGGATGTCAGAGGCGGGTTCTTTACACAGAGAGTTGTGAGAGCATGGAATGCATGCCAGCAGCAGTTGTGGAAGCAAGGTCATTGGGGACATTTAAGAGACTGCTGGCCATGCATATTGTCACAGACATTTGAGGGTGCATACATGAGGATCAATGGTCGGCACAACATCGTGGGCTGAAGGGTTTGTTCTATGCTGTACTGTTCTATGTTCTATGTTCTAGGATCACTTTCACAGTTCAATAAACTTATCTACATGGAATGCACCGATAGCAGTAGTAGTAGAGTCAGATACATTAGCAAATTTGAACAACTCTTGAACAGGCACAGGGATGATAGTAAAGTAAAGGGTACGTAGATTAGCTTGATCTTAGAGTAGGATAAATGGTCGGCACAACATTAAGGGCTAAAGGTCCTGTATTCAGCTATATCGTTCGATGTTCTATCTGACCTCTAAGATCTTTACAAGATATAATCTCCTCCTTCTTTTAACTAATCATTTGTCTTTATTATTGTGGGATCATACTTTTTCTATTAATTTTTGCTAAACTTCAAACTGGGTTGTCTGTTCCCATATATCTCTTATCAGATTATCCTTTATGGACATCTGCAACTGTGGTTTGTACTGAACTCCTTATATATTAATTTGTAAAATTTTTTGTTTAAAATCAACCATGCCACCTCAGATTTATCTTCTCAAAGCGACCATTGTGCTTCCATGAGATTTCACCTTAATGTCAGAGCAGGCAAGCTAATTCTATTATTGCTGCTAAGAACATCTACCATATTTATACCAATGGGTAGCCATATTGTATCACCTCTGACCATGGGCTGCACCAACAAGAATGCTTCAACTTGATAAAGACAGGCCCTCTATGACTTTAGAAAAAAAATGTTAAGAGTGGCCATCAATGATAAGCCCATGTTTTTTCAGAAATGTATCAATCTATAACCTAGTACTTTTTCCTCAAGGAATATTACATATTGTTCAATAATTTCAAATAGAAAATTGTCATTTCAGCCACATTCTTTAATTGTTGCCAAAATGCAGCATACTGCTGTGGAACTGGACTATGCAAAAAAAAAATTCAAGTGTTAGTCATATTCATTGTTCTGTCAGAATATCACCAATAATTCATCATTTCAAAGTTTGTTGATAAGCTCTGTAGAAACCTGATTTGTTTGATCTTTAAATTCATTGCCTATAAAGGTCCTCGGGGGAAATGCTTTATTAGTTCAGACTGTTGAAAGGCTCTGTTAACTAAACTGCACAATAAATGAAAACCTTGTTCAAATTCAACCTACCTGTCATAATAAATTACACTGAACCAGAATATTTCTTCAAACTCAAGTAGCTGAAAAGCTATTTCAAAATTATATTTTAAAAATCAGTAAGAGCTGAAACCTAATTTATTCACAGCACTTCCTTTTTAAAGATATATTTTTAAAAGTCCTATAATTCTGCAAAAACTGCAGAGCATTTTCATCACTGTACATTCAATGTTAACAGCAATGATTCTGAATGTTACATAGAACGGTAAAACTTTGACAGGTCCTTTGGAGCTAGGTTTGGAGGTAAGAGGTCAACCCACAGCTTTAGCACCACAAGTGTTGAATAATATTCTGCCCTCACCGTCTCACCACTGGGGACAAACTGGCTGACTCCAGTATGTATCAGCTCCATATATGGTTAAAGGCATGCATGTCCATCAGTATATATTCACCCCCTGAGTACCATCCCAGCAGTGACCATTGCTTCTAAGATTGGGATCAATTGACAGGTTTATTGCTGGTCATTTATAGGATAGTTGGCCATCTAATTATCTGCCCCCTTAAATTGCAACCCTTTGTCCCATTGCCCTCAAAGTATGGTCAACTTGTTTACCCCCCTCCCCTCCCAGAAAATCCCTTCCACCTAACCGATGTCCTATTTCTATCTCTGGTAGCAGAAATCCTGACATACTGAAAAATTCAGAGTGATGACTAATTAATAATTTATTTTAAAATGAGGTACATGACAAAATTTACATTTTTATATCACATGCTCCTTTGTGCCATGAAAAGTATTTGCCTTGGTTAATGTAACTACTCCATTCTCTCAAGGTCTCATTGTGACATTCCACAAACACACCGCAGAACAACAGACTATACTCATCTCAATTATACCTGCTCAGTCTCATTCAACGCTCTGCCCTCCAGCACTATGGTCACACTAACTATGCCCAATTGTCACCTGAACATGGCTTATGGAATAAAATAACAGACCATGTGACTGAACACTCCTGAAAATATCACAATTACATATAAAAGGTTAGGTTGCAACTACTTTGAAGAATGATTATGCTCCAAGCAGTGTGGAAGACTAAAAACAAACCTAATCTTTCAACTTAACCACAGCAGGTTTTGCTACTTAATTGGATCAGCGGTCATAATGCAATAAACCAGTCCGCTATGTTATAAGTACATTCTCCTATTTCAATCAGAGAGGCCACCTGCAATTGAAGCCACAGCACCAATATGATCAAGGATTAATTAATGACATCTGTATAACAACAGCAGGGAAGCAAACTGTATATTGTAACAAAGTCTGTGCTTTGAGAAATATGCGCAATACAACATGCTGCGCACAAATGATTTGGTTACATTTTACAGCAAGGATTAAACAAGTCAGAATATACAAAACTCCAAGAAGCATTTCTTCATACTTTACTCATGCTGATTTTATTCCACTAAGATAAACTGACATCTAGTCCAAATGTAATTGTGAGCATCAATATTGTATTGCATGTAAATGTTAACAATTTTCTAGATAGCTGAAGTCAATTGTGTCCTTCCTTATAATTAGTTGAATTGATGTTTTGCTCCATCAACAAGTAATTCTAACTACCATTTCAATAAAACAAACAGCAGACTCATTTGCTTCATGGTAGTAAATTGTTATTAAAATCATTGTCAGATTAAAAAGCTTTCCTTAACTGTATTATATTAACAAATACATGAATTAATCCTGTGTCAGTTATAATATTAAATATGCTCGGACTATAGTCATAAAATTAGCATAAAAGACCATCTTATGTAAACTTTGGTGTTTCAATGATATTTGACTCAAATTGTTGGGTGAAATCTTGCTTTTTTGAGATTGAGTGTGGAGATGGAGCTAAAGCAGGAGACACATCCACTTGAGGATATGTCAGATTTTCTTGTCCTTCATTAAATATTTTATGGACATATGGTCCCCACCAGCATCTAAGAGGCTCCAGTTCCAGGTGTTATATTTAAACGGCAGCCAGGCAGCAGTTCACTCTCCGCAGTCCTGGAACACCATTCAACTCTGCTCATCAGCTCCACACAACCCTGCAGTCATAAGATGTTGTCCCAAAGATTGTCTTGGGGGGAAAAGTGTTTTTCTCAAAGTCATCTCAATTGACATAGTCAGCCTGGGCAGAAGGGAAGAATGATCTGCTGCAGCCCAATAGAAAATGTACAGCTGTCTACTCACCATGAGCTGAAAAATGTGTTGCTGGTTAAAGCGCAGCAGGTCAGGCAGCATCCAAGGAGCAGGAGGATCGACGTTTCGGGCATAAGCCCTGCTTCAGGAATGAGGACGGTGTGCCAAGCAGGTTAAGATAAAAGGTAGGGAGGAGGAACTTGGGGGAGGGGCGTTGGGAATGCGATAGGTGAAAGGAGGTTAAGGTGAGGATGATAGTCCAGAGATGGGGTGGGGGCGGCGAGGTTGGGAAGATTACAGGTCAAGAAGGTGGTGCTGAGTCCGAGGGTTGGGACAGAGATAAGGTGGGGGGAGGGGAAATGAGGAAGCTGGAGAAATCTGCATTTATCCCTTATGGTTGGAGGGTTCCTAGGCGGAAGATGAGGTGCTCTTCCTCCAGGCGTTGTGTTGCCATGGTCTGGCGATGGAGGAGGCCAAGGACCTGCATGTCCTTGGCAGAGTGGGAGGGGGAGTTAAAGTGTTCAGCCACGGGGCAGTTGGGTTGGTTGGTGCGGGTGTCTCAGAGGTGTTCTCTGAAACGTTCCACAAGTAGGCGACCTGTCTCCCCAATGTAAAGGAGGCCACATCGGGTGCAGCGGATGCAGTAAATGATGTGTGTGGAGATGCAGGTGAATTTGTGATGGATATGGAAGGGTCCCTTCGCGCCTTGGAGGGAAGTAAGGAACGAGGTGTGGGCGCAGGTTTTGCATTTCTTGCGGTTGCAGGGGAAGGTGCTGGGAGTGGAGGTTGGGTTGGTGGGGGGTGTGGACCTGACGAGGGAGTCGCGGAGGGAGTGGTCCTTCCGTAATGTTAATAGGGGAGGGGAGGGAAATATATTCTTGGTGGTGGGGTCTGTTTGGAGGTGGCTGAAATAACGAAGGATGATACGATGTATCTGGAGGTTGTTGGGGTGGTAGGTGAGGACCAGTGGGATTCTGTCCTGGTGGCGATTGGAGGGAAGGGGTTCAAGGGTGGAGGAGCGGGAAGTGGAGGAGATGTGGTGGACCATGTCATGTTCCTGAGAGACAACATTACGATTGTAAAGTTGTCACTGCAGAAGATGGTTTCCCACAAGATTTAGTGCCAAGCATCTGTACCCGATGCCACAAGTACATTCATTATCTCACTTCATTTTAGATTTCAGAGGAGCACTAACAGTGACGCTTTCTGTCACATATCTGCCAGGGTTCACACTGCAAACATAAAAGGAGCTACAACAATCTGAGGCTAATGCATGACCATTTTGCTGACCTTTTATCACCAGCAGGATAACATTGACATCTGGTAGCCTTTCACCAAAGGTTTATGAGGAACAAGGACACAACCACAAAACATAGCTTTGAAGTGAACACCTAATGAGTAGCTAAGGCACAAACATCATATTAATTTGTATCAACTCCAGCTTGATGATGACACAAAAAAAAACTTCTCAATCAGAATTGTTTAATTCCTAAATTCCCCATACCACAGTCCTCTTACCAGTTACATGAACAATCACAATCCTGGGGATTGCCATTTCTATCTGCACATATCAAGACAAAGTACTCACTTATCCATGTTAATACACCTTATTGCTTACCTCCTTCTGCAACAGAAGGCAATGAATATAACCCAAACATTTAGGAGTGGAGAGAGGTGAAGGTAGGAGGGAAAGCCTGACATTACATTTCCCACAACTTTAAGAAGCAAGGCCACTAAACTGGCAGGAGTCAAGGAGAATGTCCCCATGCTGAAGGAGTTTTAAATCTACAATCATTCAGTGAAAAAGTCTGCAAGTAGCTACACTCAGCTGCACAGCAGCACCAATTATTATTGGTGATCATTAATTGTCCAGTGCAAGGATCCAGTGTGTGACTAGCTGCTGGGAAATGGCTATTACTGCCCCAATGCCTAAATTGCCTCAACTGCACTTCGTATAACAATGCAAGGGTAAAGCTGTATGCTAAAACCAGTCCAGCCCTGGATATTATTACAGTGTGGTGAAGATTAGTGGGAAGATAGTAGATTGGGTAACCTTTAAAAATTAACAGAGAACAATTAAAAAGAATCAATAAAGGGAGAAGATGAAATATGAGGGAAAGCTAGCCTGCAATAATTAACAAAAATTGTAAGGATTTTGTTTAGATACATAAAACATATGAGAGAGGCAAGAGTAGATAATGGACCACTGTAAAATGAGGCTAAAGAAGTGGTGGTGGGGAACAAGGAAATTATGGAGGAACTGAGCAGGTGCTTTTCATCAGTCTTCACCGTGGAAGATACCAATAGACAACCAAAACTTCAAGACAGTCAGAGGAGCAGTGGCTATCACTAAGAGAAGATGCTGAGGAGGCTAAAAGTTCTGATGGTGGACAAATCACCGAGACCAGATGGACTACACCCCAGAGTTCTGAATGAGATTATGGAGGCATTGCTGATGAGTTTTCAGGAATCACTGGAGTCAGAGAGAGTCCAGGAGGACTGGAAAGTGGCTAACATAACATCTCTGCTTAAGAAGGGAGGAAGACAGAAGTGGAAAATCAGAGGCTGATTAGCGTGACCTCAGTCATTCGTAAAAGTTTAGAGTCCATTATTAAAGATGAGATTGTGGAGGGTTGGAAGCACATGAAAAAACATGGGTGAGTCAGCATGGATTCATCAATGGAGATCATGCCTGACAAATCTATTAACATTCTTTGAAGAGGTAATCAGCAAGTTAGTCAGAAGACAGCCAGTGAAAATGATATTTTTGTGCTTATAGAAGGCTTTTGACAAGGTGCCACATGGGAAGTTGCTAAATAAAATAAGAGCTCAGGGTGTTAGTGGCAACATATTGGCATTGATAGAGAATTGGCTGACTGTCAGAAGGCAGAGAATAGGGATTAATGAGTCTTTTTTTAAAGATGGTAGCCAGTCACTAGTGGAGTTCCCGCAGATGTCAGTATTGGCACTACAACTATTCAAATTACACATTAATACTCTCGTTAATTGATCTGAGTCATTGTTGCTAAGTTTGCAGATGGCACAAAGATAGTTGGAGGGGCAGGTTATGTTGAGGAAGCAGGGAGGCTAGAGAAAGACTTGTCAGACTATGAGAAGTGTGTAAAGAAGTGGCAGCTAGAATAGAACATGGGAAAGTGAGAGGTTACGTACGTCAGAAGAACAGAGGTGTAAGCTATTTTCCCAATGGTGACAGCTTCGGAAATCTGAAACACAAAAGGGCTTGGCAGTCCTAGTTCAAGATTCTCTTCAAATTAACATGCATGTTCAGTTGGCAGTTAGAAAGGGAAATGCAATGTTAGCACAAATACAAGCGAATGGACATATTGCTGAGGCTACATAAGTCTCTGGTCAGATTGCATTTGGAAAATTGTGAGCAGTTTTGAGCATTGAATCTAAGGAAGGACGTGCTGGCCTTGAAGATAGCATAGAGGAGATTCACAAGAACAATCTGGTGAATGGTGAGCTCATCATATAAGGAATCATTGACTACACTGGATCTGTACTTGATGGAGTTTCAAAGATTGAGGGGAAGACTCATTGAATCTTACAGAATACTGAGAGGTCTGGCTAGAGTGAACATAGAAAGGACATTTCCACTAGATGGAGAAACCCAAACCTCAGGGCATAGCCTTAGAGTGAGACGATGACTCTTTATAACTGAGGTAAGGGGGAATTCAGGTTCAGGAACAGCTTCTTCCCAGCTGTTATTAAAATGAAGTATGGACTGTCTAGACACAAGTAATGCTGATCTTGCCGAGCCCACACCCTGTGCAATGTAACCTAAATGCCTCTGTCTAAGTCTTTTTGATCTGTAAATCCTTCCTTACTCACTATGATCAGCCTGTACTGCTCATAAACAAAGTTTTTCATTGTACTTCAGTACCCATGACAATTTAGCCAGAGGGTCATGAACCTGTCTACCTCATTGCAGCAATAGGATATGGAGGCCAAGTCTCTGAGTGTTTTTAAGACAGAGACAGTTGTTGATTAGTAAAGGAATCAATAGTTATGAGAAGAAGGTAGGATCATCGAATCCTTCTAGTGTGGAAACAGGCCATTTGGCCCAACAAGCCACACTAACTCTCTGAAGAGCCATTCCCCTACCCTATTGCTCCTCATTTACCCCTGGCTAATGCACCCAACTTACACATACCTGAACACTAGCGTAATTTAGCATTGTCAATTCACCTCATCCACACATCTTTGGAAACCCATGCAGACACAGGCAGAATGCACAAACTCCATACAGACAGTCACCAGAGGCTGGAATCAAACCCAGGTCCCTGGCACTGTGAGGCAGCAGTGCTAATCACTGAGGCAACATGGCGCTCAATAGGAGAATGGGGTTGAGAAACATATCAGTGATGATCTAATGGTGGAGCAAAATTGATGGGCTGAATGACCCAAGTTTGCTCAAATGTCTTACAGTCTATGGTTACATTGTTGTACAATTTTAAAAGTCTGAGGAATCATATTGTTATGCACATGTATACACATAACAATTTAATGCATAAGGATCCAGAATGCCACTACCACACGACCAGTACACAAAACAACAATGTATCAATGTCGGTTGCAAGATTTGTGAGATACATTTGTTGTCGACACAAATTCTGGAGCTGAAAAGTATGAATACTTAAAATTGCTAAAAAAAACACAAAACATAACACAGTTCATGTGAAAATTTTATAATTTGGCTGAACTATCTGATTGGTGCCAGTGTGGAACTGGCAGTAAAGGAAATGTTAAAGAGAGAATAAAAATGAGCATTCTTGTCTGCTTCCCCTTTGATCCCTCTTGGTTCTGTCAGAATGACATTCAAATACTTGTAAAAACAGGACAATATTTTTGTTTTCCTTTTGAATCTTCAACAGCAGAATTCTGCTTTGTTCACAATCTTCAACTGACCAACTATTATCTTCATAATGAATATGTCTGGTGCATATAGTTGTCACAAATATGTTTCAGAAATAATGCCCGTTAACAAAGTACACTTGTTAACTGGTCAGCAGCTGAAGTAGATGAATAAATCCCACATGAATCGCAAATCTTCAGGAGTTCCTGTATGATTCAACCCTACCATTTGCATCACAAGTGGCATGTCTCTCTTCACATTTCACCTTCCCCATTAACTGAAAGAAGATTTTGCACTAAACATGAAAAGTTAAGCTGGAATTTAACATCTTAAATATCTAGTTAACAAATCGGTAACAGTTATTACAATGCAAGGTTCCTCTCTGATCCATAAAATGTCCCATTGCTTCATTTGTTTACAAAATTATTACAAAATTATCTAAAAATACATAACTTTAAATATTTTTTTCTCACTTTTATTAATCTTTTAAAAAATCTTCATACTTCTCCATCTATTTTCACCTTAATTCATCCTCATTCACTATTGTTTGTTGTCTTTGTTATCTCCCTTAAACCTCATTGGTTGTGGTGAGTGCTGTCAGTCCCAACATTCAGTAGGGTCCCAGATGTCTCATCACCCTTGCTACACCTCTATCTGAAATAACTCCACAGAGACTGGTATCCTGTCACCATGTTACCCTTTATTTATGTGTGGAGAGCCCTTAATAATGATCTAACTCCCTCAGAGCCAGCTCTCAGGGTAAACAGGATGTTTGACACTCTTGTTTATATCTGTCAGCCAGGAGTCCCTACTTAAACCAGATTAACAGCCCTATATTCTTTAAGCCGATAAGTGCGGCACTGGAAAAGCACAGGATTCTCCTGCTCCTTTGGTGCTGCCTAACCAGCTGTGCTTTTCCACCACCATAGTTTTTGACTCTGACTCTCCAACAGCTGCAGTCCTTTCTTTTTCCGATATTCTATGGAGGTCCACCGGCTGACCTCATTACAATCATTACATCCCTCTCACTCTAAGTCTAAGGAAATAGGGCAGTTAATTTGTTTTGTAGCTTCTCCTAGAGGGTTTTACCATCAGGTCAGGTTCCTCCAATTCTTCCTCTGATACGGGCAACATGAAATGCCCAGTAGCTCACCTTTTGCACCGGGCAGCAAAAGCTTTGGGGTGGTGACATCCATTTCAGATTCTGAAGTATCTTCCAGGGTTTGATGGAAAGGAAGGACTCACAGATTTGGAAAGGCAGTTCAGGTATGGTGCTGGAAAAGCACAGCAGGCCAGGCAGCATCCGAGGAGCAGGAAAATCGACATTCCAGGCAATAGCCCTTCATCAGGAATGGCCTAGCTCAGGAGCTGGGCAGAGTTTGCTCCTGCCTCGTTTGTGAGATTGTCACTTTCATAAGCGCTTGTTCAGGACTGTCACACTGACCCGAACTTCATGCGTCACTGGATCTGGCCTTGTGTTGACCATGGCTCTTACCCATGCAGGATCATTCCCATCTTTCCTACGCCAAACTTCATCCCCTGAAGTAAACTGTCTCCCTTGCTTAGAGGGTTCTTGTGTCCAGCTTGGAGGGCCGAAGGCCCTATCCCTGGGCTGTAAATTTTCTTTGTTCTTTATTCTTTGTCTCTCTTTTTGACATCAATACCTAGGACCCCACCATTAATTATGCAAGTCCTGCTCTTGTTTGTGTCCTTGTTGTTGCTGCACACCACATCAACAGCATTACCCTCATCAATTATCATGGAATCCCACAGTATGGAAACAGGCCATTTGGCCCAACAAGTCCACACACATTTTGTTTTACCAAAATGCAAGATCTCACATTTATCCAAATTAAACTCCATCTGACACTCCTCAGCTAATTGACCTGTATGATCAAGATCTTTTTGTTGAAATGGATTATCGAGTCACTATTTTGGTTCGATAGATACAAAAGCTGTAATTATATTGTTTACGCATACTTAATTGGGCAAAATAAAGAACAGTACATTTTCACAGATTTCCTAGTTGAATAAAACATATCACGCTGATTTTGGAGTCATCAACAAATGTACAGCACTCATTCAGGTTGCTGACAGCTAATAGATTTATCACCATCAGATCATGATGTGGAGTTGCCAGTGTTGGACGGGGGTGGTGGGCAAAGTCAGAAGTCACACAACACCAGGTTACAGTACAACAGGTTCATTTGAAATCAATAGTTTGAAAGCTTTTGATTTCAAATAAACCTGTTGGACTATAACCTGGTATTGTGTAACTTCTGTCCTTTAGAGTTGACACTTTCCCAAATCTGTCAGCTGATCAAGCATAAAAACCTGAAAGAGCTGCAGATGCTGCTGTAAATCAGAAACAGGAATTGCTGGAAAAGCTCAGCATATCTGGCAGCATCTGTGGAGAGAAATCAGAGTTAACATTTCGTGGTGCCTGACCCTTCCTCAGAAATCTAAACTGATCGAGCATTGTAGTTCTGTTGGAGATATGTGGCATCTGTATTCAGGACAAGTAATAGAATGACTCCTCAGCCAGTCAGATTGAAAACCAACACTGAAACATACCAAATCTGAAGCAGGAAATAAAAAAGTACGAAATCGAGATTATATTAAAATCATATATGGGAAGCAAAATAAAGAGTGCAAAGTACAATGGTAGTGAAATGATTCAAAGGGCAGAAAATGTAATTTTAATTTAATGTTCTGAATTAACTTCTGAAGAAATGAAACTTTCTGCTTATAAAATTAAATTTTCAGGGCTAGAAAGATGGTTGGAAACAGTGATCAATTTTCCGATCATCAAAGATCAACTGATCCATGAATGCACTTGTCCAACTAGTTTTTCACTTTATCTTTATTTATAATTGCCCCAAAGTCACAACATTGTAATACTTTTATAACTGAGCAGCCAGAGCTACTATGATGCATCTCATGGGAGCATGGAAATCTCTGATAGCAAGTGACAAACAACATTGTTGAAGCAGTAAGTTCAGATGCCAGGACCCTCTGTCCAAGTTATTCCATACTTTTGCCACTGTCCCTTATTATTATTGAAGTAAAGGTTGGGATCAATCAATATTTTCTACATCCCATGACCAAAACATTTGCTCCTGCAATGTTACATCTATTTTAATATTGCAATGGGGCATTTGTGGTGTCTTTGTTCACATTTTTAAAGGTCTCTTTTACTGATACAAATATCTTGACCTTTTTCTCTCCTGCCAGATCAGAACCTAATGGAGCTCAAAACATTTTCCAACACGTTGGTCAGAGGCATAATTTAAGGTTGTTGAAAAGCAAAGCAATTGCCTCTGGTTTTATGTCAAGGAAATAATTACCACTCAGTATACAAACCAGCTTCTGTCACGCTGCATCTTATTCTAAACTAATAAGAATACACATTGAGTTGAATTCACACAATATTAATACATTTTTCTTAAATATTGTCTGTGAAAGCATGGTCATAATATGAAGAAATACAATTGCTTTACATAGGAATGATTTGTTGCTAAGTAAATTAATTCCTATTTGACCATTCTCTTAGAAGGTTCTTCAACTTTTCTTAAAGATTTTAATGATTAACTCATAGTTGTCCTTCACAATTGGCATACAAATCAATATTAAGAGCAACTCAATGAACACACTAGCTAGTTCTGGATCATTTCATAAACTGTATCTTTGTCATTACACTGTGAAATACTTTCTAATGGGTGCCTAAGCATTTTCTAAGCATTTTCTGTCTGATTATACAATAATATTGCACAGCGTGGTTTGAAGGTTATGTGATGATAGGGAGTTGCATGTATTGATTCCAAATAATCTTTATTAGCAGCTTGCCTACAATTCAAATTCATTGAATTAAAATTTTCTGCAAATTATAGAGAAAATTAGCTTCTTGTTATTCCTTTTTTTGTCTTTGATATTTTCTATTATATACCTGGAAATAGTTATATGGGTCTGGATATACCAAAAAGAATCTGAACCTTTACACAAAGCTCTATTTTGCATCACACATAGGGGAATTAGTTGAACACTTTTTAAAAAGTTACTGTAATGATTGTAATGACATCAGCCAAGTAGACCTCATAAAATATGAGCTCCCTGAATAGGTTTGTTAATCTGGTCCAATCAGGGACCCCTGCTGACAGATGTAAACAGGAGTATCAGAGGCTCTGTTCACTCTGAGGGCTGGCTCTGAGGGAACTGGATCAGTGTTAAGGAATCTCCATATGTAAATGTGGTGACAGGATACCACCCCGTGGAATTATTTCAATGATCACATTGCCTGTATTTATCTACTGGGAAAAGTAGAACACATTATCTAATTAAAAACATCCTGAGTATCATTTAATGAAGTGACAAAATAAATAAAATTCTGTTTACTCTTACATAGATTATCACTAGTTTAGAAGAGATCGCTAAAGTAACAATTAAATAGCAATATTTTTCCTTGGTTCAATTAATTTCTGAGACAATCTTCTGAACAGCTTTAGAGGAAGATGCTTGCAATCTGTCCTGGACACCTGTTACCCCTCTCATTCTTCCTTAACCTTGTGTTTGTCTAACCAGATATTTTCAGGTCAAGGTGAAAATTGTACCAAAGTTTTCTATTTTTCCAAGAAGTTTTGTGACAGATCATGAAAAATAATCATTACAAATGCTTTCATTTTCATTCAATGGAATACTTTGTTTACGTTGTTATTTTATAATATACACAAGGTGCCTGGAATCAGAAATGTTGTAGTTTACAGAACTTTATATTGTAGGCTTACTTAATCAGAAATATTGCAAACCACCATATTAACCATTAGTATATGTGATATAATACGTTTTTGTTTTCTAAAATTACACATGTTCAACACCAGAAGCTTTTGACAGCTGAGCTACTTTATAAGTAAAGGAAACATGACATTCTCTGAGACAACAAAATGTTTCCATTTAATCAAATTACTCTTAAAATGGTGACATTTGAAGAGTGTTGTAATCCATGAGACATATTGCCTCTACACACCAGAAAGTAAAGGCCAAAGGAGCTTAAAAGTTTCTTATTGACTTTACATCATAATCATGGTGATTTATAGCACCAGTGAGGTCCTGTTAGTTTTGAACAGATTATTTCCAAATTAAGGGAAGTTAAGTCTTGCTAGTACTAGCAGCTGCCTACTAGTCCATGAAGCCAGCTTGCTGATTGCATGCTTGGGACAGCTTGGCACCTATAACATAGCTGCACTCTTGCAGTCTCTGGGTAATGAGGATCTCTGTGTCCCAAATACCTTTCTGAGATTCCTACACCTTCCTGTGCATGTCGGTGAAGTTTATGATTGTCAACACTACAGGGTCTACTCTTTCATGGGTTGAGCAGGTACCTGGTCTCTGGCAGTCCTCCCAGGGCTAATGTTTCTTCATCAATCCACTTTGGAGCTGTCTCACTGAGGAATTTATCAATTCATGTTCCCAAAATTTCTGATGTTGACATCGTCACTGAGGTGCCAGTATCTGAGCCAGTGGGAGGTGCAGTAGACAATCTTGATTATGCTTCCTTTGAGGCCTCAGTACAGATGTCCACAGACATCCAGGAGGTGGCTTTTGGCAGATCAAGCCATTTCACTATCAGGATAGAAAAGAAAGAAGGTATATCAACCAATGATGAGACATGGTGTGCAATGAATAAGTGTGACAGTAGGATTACTGTCAGAGTTGCAGAAAAATGAAGACTGGTACCTACATGGTAGGACATGGACATCTTGGACAGGAGCAGTCATGGTCTTCTCCTTCTGGGGACAGGATTATCACATCACAGAGGGTGAGGAGTCTGATGTCAGGTGTCCTTCCATCCATCTGCACTCTTTCTGCCCTATTGTTGGTTGTCTTCAACTGGGAGGAGAGAAAGGGATGGATAGAATAAGGTAAGTGGCATGTTTTTTTGTGCGGATGTAGCTGGTTGAAATATGGTAAAATTATTCCAAGTGCGTGTGTAAGTAGTGCAGGAGCTCTGCAGGTTTAGTGATATGACAGGTCAGGGGTGAATGAGAGCAAGTGAGAGAAGATTTTGCAGTCAGGACACTAGAATGGCAGAGCATGAGCATTGAAGGGACTTGATACAGGATAAGAGAAAGAGTGAGTGTAAGGTAGCACGGAGGAGAGTATGACACTAACCCTGGTGGAGTGAGATTGTCATTGAGCTTCTTGTAGCACTGCTATCCTTTCAGTTGCAGGAGAAAGTGAGAACTGCAGATGCTGGAGATCAGAGTCAAGAGTGTGGTGCTGGAAAAGCACAGCAGGTCAGGCAGCATCCAAGAATCAGGAGAATCAATGTTTCAGACATAAGTCCTTTGGAGACAACACTAATCCAGCCGGTGCCCTTCTACCAGGCTGCCAGACACTGTTGCTTAATGTTGGGCATCTGGCAACACTCCCCTTCATCAGGATTTCAAGTCACTGTTGGAGAATTATAGTACTGACTTCCCCTTCTCCCAGCATTTTCTGACTGAATATCTGCAACCAAGCAGGACAACTTTGGAATGCTTGTCTGAGTACACAACAACCTTTCCAATCTGACATCGGTGCCAGAAGTACTAGTCTCTCAGCAGGTATCTGCTGGGTAGCAGGAACAAGACATGGTCAGATGGGATAGAATCAGATGAGTGAGATGCTGTAAAGCAGGGATAGGTTGTTAACATGCTGAGTTTGGTGAAAGAGTGAAAGATCTTGTGAGATATAATGGCAAAAACCCTCCAAAAATATTTTACAGCTGAACTTAGCCAAAAAGAAGTACGTTTCAGCACTATATATATATCCTAAAAAAATGCATAAAACAATAAGAACATGTAATCTGTGTCATAGTATTGCCCTTTTCTCATATAAAATAAATCCGTGATTATAAATGTAGCATTTTCATTTTACATTTGAATGTTAATTGAGGGAGTCACAGAAGCAAGGCTATTTTCAGAGAGGTGTTGCATTTTGGGAAAGCAAACCTGAGCAGGACATATACACTTAATGGTAAGATCCGAGGGAGTGTTGCTGAACAAAGAGACCTTGGAGTGTAGGATCATAGTTCCTTGAAAGTAGAGTCACAGGTAGATAGGATAGTGAGGAAGGCATTTGGTATGCTTTCCTTTATTGGTTAGAACATTGAGTATAGGAATGGGAGGTCATATTGCAGCTGTAGAGGACGTTGGTTAGGCCACTTTTGGAATATTGCATGCAGTTCTGGTCTCCTTTCTATTGGAAGGATGTTGTGAAACATGAAAGGGTTCAGAAAAGATTTACAAGGATGTTGCCAGAGTTGGAGGATTTGAGCTATAGTGAGAGATTGAATAGGCTGGGGCTGTTTTCCCTGGAACACCAGAAGCTGAGGGGTGACCTTATAGAAGTTTATAAAATCATGAAGGGCAAGGATAGGATTAATAGACAAAGGTCTTTTCCCTGGGGTGGGGGATTCCAGAACTAGAGGGCATAGGTTTAGGGTGAGAGCAAAAAGATATAGCAGAAACCTAAGGGGAAACTTTCTCTTGCAGACGGTGGTGCGTATATGGAATGAGCTGCCAGACGAAGTGGTGGAGGCTAGTACAATTGCAACATTTAAAAGGCATCTGGATAGGTTTATAAATAGGAAGGTTTGGAGGGATATGGGCCAAGTGCTGGCAATTGGGACTCGATTAGATTAGGATATTTGGTCAGCACGGACAAGTTGGACCAAAGGGTCTGTTTCCATGCTGTACATCTCTATTACTCTATGATTGTAAGTGGTGACTTATGGAGATTGGCTGATCTCTTAAAGAAAATCACGAGTGAAAATTAGATAATGAAAATAAATAAAAATTTTACTAAATACAATTTTGGTTTTATATTTTACATTAAGATTTAGGTAATCAGGGATTTTTTGAGACTTTTTTACAATTGCATATATTTAACCAGTTCACGTTGAGTGTAACACGACTTCATGTTTATTGTACCAGAATTCACAATCCCTGACACTGACAAACTATATTATCAGTAAGAAACAGCAACAATGTTAGAGACTCCTCAATTACATAACCATTAGTCAATGAAGCTGTAATTATTTATTAATTTTTACAAATAAATTTTAATAACTGTCTATATTTTTAGAAATACTGCGGCAAATAGTCTGTGATGATAAAAGAGTCAAGATGCTATCAGACAATTCGTATCAGTCAAGACCAAGCACAGAAAACACAGCTATAGTAACGAATGCAATACTGTTCATTTGAAGACAAGTTGAATATTGTGAGGCACTCCACTGAGCCGAGAGATCATGTGCATATAGCAGTATCCAATCAAATTAAGCATGTTCACATTATTATCAAATTGGATTTTAACAATAACTATTAATTAATGGGGCTGATTCCCAAAGGTTCTGTCAGGTATGGGTTTGAAGTGCTAAGTTTTGTGGAGTAGTGCAGAGCTTCTCCAGATAACTGAGGACAACAGCCTAACACTTACCCTCACCCTAACCATAAACCTAACCCTAATCCTCACCATATCGGAGACATTGACCATCATCAGCTGGAAATTATACTGATCTAAAGGCCAAGCAAGTTAGTCAGACCTTCTATCTGAGATATTTTGACATGAAGAAGGAAGAATTTTCCTGTTCATGGGCTGAGCTTTGAATATACAGTTTGAAATCAGTTTTGTATTTCAGCCAAATGTGTCTTTTGTGTCTTCTGTTTGTTACTTTAATAGCCTTTAGTTGTTAATGATGTCTTAATTAATTACACTATCACAAAGCTGGTCCTGTTTTCTAAAAGCTGTTCCTTTTCTCAAGGATACTGTGCCTTTGATATTTTTCAGAGGGGTCATAAAACACTCGCGGCTCCAATTAGACTGGTTTGGTACAGAGATTAAAGGGTATTGAGAGGGCTTTTTGTTTATACATAAACAGATAAGATTTTAGGCCAAAGCTTTTATGTTTAAAAGTGACTTGTATAATGAAAGGGGAGTGGCCAGCCCTGGAAACTGAAATTAAATTGAGCAGTTTAGTCCAGAACTAGTTAGAGAGTTCAGCTGTGGGCTGTGTGGAAACAGACTGTGAGACTCTCTCTCCTTCTGCCCTACTAACTTCAACCTGTAATTCTTTGTTTCATTTTTTGCTTGTTTTCTAACGGGTTTGCTTGTTGGAACTGTTGTGTATATTCAGAACAGCATAATTAGGTCTAGTTTGGATAGACTGAGTTCTGTAGGCGTTCTTTATTCTGTTCATGGTGTTTCATTGTGTAAGTTTGTGAATACACTTTTGGTCTGTTTTAAAACCGGATAGTCAACCTCGCTAACTTACTCTTGGTAATTTTCACTGTTGACTTACTGAAACAAATTGTAAAGTTATGGACTGAGCTGCCTGCTTAAGAACATTTTGAGTGGTCTGGCCTAGTCCATAACAATACTTAAGAGAATATGATACAACTTACAAGTCATTTTTTAGAAAATGATACAATTCATTAACTACAATTCATACAATTCATGCCGGATGGTATATCTCGTCAAACCTGGAGAATTTAAATTGTATAGTTTGATGGGATTAATTTGAATCTTTTAACTAGATGAGTTCAGCCAGATTGAGCTACTCTAACTTATATGAACAGTTTTTTAAAACTTAGAGACAACAGTTTTTGCCTCGTGTTAATGCATTAAATTATAACATGCATGTTTTATTAATTACCTGCGAAGGTACTTATTCTGAATGAGTAATTATGATTTCAGCCTCACTTTCCAGGTGAGAATGGGATAGGTTTGGACTGGATGTCCAGCTCACATCACACTAGTTTTACAAATAATCAATGTAGCTAACAACCGGGTGGCCGTTTAATCAACATCCAAGCCAAAGTTCACCTATTCTGCTCAAGTCATTTCTGCTAAAATCAAAGTTTTACACACTGAAATTATTTTTGATGACAATTCTGAGGAAGTAGTTTAAACAGAAATTACAGCAAACTTTTATGCGCTGCTATGTTTCCAGCTCCTCATAAATGTTCTACCACTGTGGGCGGCACAGTGGCACAGTGGGCGGCACGGTGGCACAGTGGTTAGCACTGTTGCCTCACAGCGCCTGAGACCCAGTTCAATTCCTGACTCAGATGACAGACTGTGTGGAGTTTGCACGTTCTCCCCGTGTCTGCGTGGGTTTCCTCCGGGTGCTCCGGTTTCCTCCCACAGTCCAAAGATGTGTGGGTCAGGTGAATTGGCCATGCTAAATTGCCCGTAGTATTAGGTAAGGGGTTAATGTAGGGGTATGGGTGGGTTGTGCTTCGGCGGGTCGGTGTGGACTTGTCGGGCTGAAGGGCCTGTTTCCACACTGTCAGTAATCTAACTTAATCTAATCTAAAGCTGATAGTTCTGATGTGTGGCTAATGTTGCACTACAGTCAAAGTGCCACACTCAATTTGCACATAGAAAGAAAAATACAAATTATAATGATTGGCTAGGATGTTTTTATTTAGTGTTTGTTTGAGGGACAATTATTGGTCATAGAACATAGAACATAGAACATTACAGCGCAGTACAGGGTCTTCGGCCCTCGATGTTGCACTGACCTCTCATACCAATCTGAAGCTCATCTAACCTACACTATTCCATGTATGTCCATATGATTGTCCAATGACGACTTAAATGTACTTAACGTTGGTGAATCTACTACCATTGCAGGCAAAGCATTCCATACCCTTACTATTCTCTTAGTAAAGAAACTACCTCTGACATCTACCTTTATCTATCATCCCCTCAATTTAAAGCTATACCCCCTTGTGTTTGCCATTATCATACTCTCCCTGTCCACCCTACCTAACCTTCTGATTATCTTGTATGTCTCTATTAAGTCACCTCTCAACCTTCTTCTCTCCAACAGAAACAGCCTCAAGGCCCTCAGCCTTTCCTCATAAGACCTTCCCTCCATACCAGGCAACATCCTGGTAAATCTCCTCTGCACCCTTTCCAAAGCTTCCACAGCCTTCTTATAATGCGGTGACCAGAATTGTACGCAATACTCCAAGTGCAGAGTTTTGTACAGCTGTAGCTTAACCTCATGGTTCCAGAACTCAATCCCTCTATTAATAAATGCTAAAACACAGTATGCCTTCTTAACAACCCTGTCAACCTGGGTGGCAACTTTCAAGGATCTGTGTACCTGGACACTGAGATCTCTCTGCTCATCTACACTACCAAGAATCTTACCATTAGCCCAATACTTTACATTCCAGTTACTCCAACCAAAGTGAATCACCTCACACTTGTCCGCTTTAAACTCCATTTGCCACCTCTCAGCCCACAGCCCAACTCTGCAGCTTACCTATATCTTTCTGTAACCTACAACATCCTTCGTCACTATCCACAACTCCACCGACCTTAGTGTTGTCTGCAAATTTACTAACCCACCCTTCTACGCCCTCATCCAGGTCGTTTATAAAAATGACGAACAGCAGTAGACCCAACACCAGTCCTTGTGGTACACCACTAGTAACTGGACTCCAGGATGAACATTTCCCATCAACCACCACCCTCTGTCTTCTTTCAGCAAGCCAATTACTGATTGAAACTGCTATATTGCTCACAATCCCATTCTTGCACATTTTGTACAATAGCCTACTGTGGGGAACCTTATCGAACACCTTGCTGAAATCCATATACACTACATCAACTGGTTTATTCTCACCTACCTGTTTGGTCACTTTCTCAAAGAACTTAATAAGGTTTATGAGGCACGACCTACCCTTCACAAAACCGTGCTGACTATCCTTAATCAAGTTATTCTTTTCTAGGTGATTATAAATCCTATCTCTTATAACCTTTTTCAACACTTTACCAACAACTATAATTACCTGGGTTGTCTCTACTCCCCTTCTTGAACAGGGGAACCACATTTGCTATCTTCCAGTCTTCTGCCTCTATTCTTGTAGACAACGATGATTTAAAGATCAATGCCAAAGGCCCGGCAATCTCCTCCCTGGCTTCCCAGAGGATTCTAGGATAAATCCCATCCGGCCCAGGGGACTTATCTATTTTCACACTCTGCAGGATTTCTAATATTTCTTCCTTGTGAACCTCAATCACACCTAGTCTAGCAGCCTGTATCTCAGTATTCTCCTCGACAACATTGCCATTTTATAGAGTGAATACTGTCGAAAAATATTCATTTAGTGCTTCCCCTATCTCCTCTGACTCCACACACAACTTCCCACTACTATCATTGATTGGCCCTAATCTAACTCTTGTCATTCTTTTATTCTTTAAATAACTATAGAAAGCCTTAAGGTTTACCCTGATCCTATCCGCCAACAACTTCTCATGTCTCCTCCTGGGTCTTCTGAGCTCTCTCTTTAGGTCTTTCCTGGCTACCTTGTAACCCTCAAGCACCCTAACTGAGCCTTCACATCTCATCCTAACATAAGCCTTGTTCTTCCTCTTGACCAGAGATTCCACTTCCTTTGTAAACCACGCCTCCCAAGCTTACAGCTTCCTCCCTGCCTGACAGGTATATACTTATCGAGGACACACAGGTGCTTTTCCTTGAATAAGCTCCATATTTCTAATGTGCCCATCCCCTGCAGTTTCCTTCCCCATCCTATGCTCCCTAAATCTTGCCTAATCGCATTGTAATTGTCTTTCCCCCAGCTGTAACTCTTGCCCAGTGGTATACACCTATCCCTTTCTATCACTAAAGTAAACTTAACAGAACTGTGATCACTATCACCAAAGTGCTTGCCTACTTCCAAGTCTAACACCTGGCCGGGCTCATTACCCAGTACCAAATCTAATGTGGCTTTGCCCCTTGTTGGCCTGTCTACATACTGTGTCAGGAAGCCCTCCTGCACACACTGGACAAAAACTGACCCATCTATAGTACTCGTAGTATCGTGTTCCCAGTCAATAGTTGGAAAGTTGAAATCCCCCATGATAACTACCCTGTCTCTCTCACTCCTATTGACAATCATCTTTGCTATCCTTCCCTCTACATCTCTGGAACTATTCGGAGGCCGATAGAAAACACCCAACAGGGTGACTTCTCCTTTCCTGTTTCTAATCTCAGCCCATACTACCTCAGTTGACGAGTCCCCAAACATCCTTTCTGCAACTGTAATACTGTCCTTGACCAACAATGCCACCCCCAACCCACCCCCCCCCCCCACCTTTTACCATCTTTTCTGTCCTTACTGAAACATCTAAATCCTGGAACCTGCAACAACCATTCCTGTCCCTGCTCTATCCATGTCTTTGAAATGGCCACAACATCAAAGTCCCAGATGCCAATTCATGCTGCAAGTTCACCCACCTTATTCCGGATGCTCCTGACATTGAAGTAGACACACTTCAAACCAACTTTGTGCTTTCCAGTGCCATCTTACATCCCTGAAAGTTGATTTTGGACCTCCCTACTCTCAACCTTCTCTATATTCGAACTACAATTTTGGTTCCCATCCCCGTGCTGGATTAGTTTAAACCCACTCCAATAGCCTTAGCGAATTCCTTCCCCGCCCAAAATAATGGTACTCCTCATGAACTGGGAAAGCAATGTGCTCTTTTTGAATTGTATCATGGGATCTCTTATTCTCAAAAAAGTAAATAAATGGGTGCAAGTTTAGCATCTCATTCTAAGTGCATCTCTGACAATGCAACCTTTACTCAGTATTGTGTTTAAGCATCAGCTGAAAGCACTGAAGTTCATCCACAGTGAGACTTGAATCCAGGACACTTCAATTTAGATTTAACAATGTGCTGAAAAGTATTTTGAGTCCAACAATGGGTTCAATTGTGACAAATTCTATTTTAGCATCATCTATTTATTAGCTGAACTGTTCGTGATATGTGCAGCATGTTCACGTAACCTTATAGTTTTGCTTCAGGGTTGTTCTCCACTCTTTTTTGGAGTGTGCTAAAAGCCAATTCTCTAAAATCTTGAACAGAGAAATATAACAACCAGGTTTACACTGAATATTCAATTTTTGTTACTCCAGTCATTAATCCAACATTGATTTTTTTTCACTTCTGGCATGCCTCATGTGATATCATGATTGAAACACTTTGAAAATCTCATTTTAACTTGGCGTAGAATGCTAAACAGAAAGTATTATAGTGATTAGTTTAGGATACATTATTTTGCTAGAGCGTTTTAAAATTCAACCAGTGTAAATTGAATGAAATTGTGCTAATTCAGTAATATTGAGCTTCTCATTGTTAATTCAATCTTTTATATTGCTGATTGGGGCAAAAAGCTGCCTGACAACAAAATACACTCCTTTGTTTGGTATTTGGCATTGATTGTGGACTGTGTGTTTTATGTGTTATATAGGTGTAATATTTTGCAGAGGCAGCCAGTTGGCATACTTGATGAAATGCAACTTTTACATGAAGTGCATCAGATGGGATTCACTACCTGTACACTGTGGAAGAGAGAGGATCAAACAAGAGGAGTGATGTAGCCACTGGATAGGTCTTTGTTAATCTTTCACCTTTCTTAACGTGTGAAGAAGCATAAGGATGGTCAAAGTGCAACCTTTGGACCCTCACATGAGTCTGATGGCAAAGCCAGTGAAACTGCCAAGACAACGGCAGCAAAAAAAGAAAATCTGAAAGCAATTCCAAAATGGCAGGGCTAAGAATCCACAGCTTTAATATACCTTCCAGTCTACTCCGAGACTGAGGGATGAAGTTTTGTGTCCCACCAAGCCCAGGATAGAAGATGAGACCTAAAAATAAGAGTGCCAGTGGGTGAGCCAGTTTTATGGCTGATCTATGATGAAGAGCCAATCAGCTACTTGACGAGCTGATTAACATGGAGATTTGAGCTATTTGAGATTTGGTTCAAACCAGATGAAAGGAGACAGGTGTGGAGTAGAAACACAGTCATGTGACCCGCAGAGAATTACCTGCCGAAAATCAGTTTTCAAATCAGCTGGTTTGGCCATTGAGAAAAAAGGTGGGCTTGGTGCTGCTCAGACGGTCTGGAGAGGAGACAGTCAGCTATCAGATAGCGCACAAGCTGCTCCATCTAGAATCATAAAGTATAGAAGAGGCTCTTCAATCCATCAAGTCTGCTACTATCCACACTTGTCCCACTATTTTGCACTAGGCCCATAGCCTTCAATGTTATGACACTTCAAATGTTCATCCAAGTACATTTCATGATTGTAATTCTAGGCAGTCCATTCCAAATCAATACCACCTTCTGGATGGAATAGATTTTCCTCAAATTGCCTCTAAATCTCCACTTTAAAATTATTGTTTGACAGCTCTTTGTCACAAAAGGCAAGTGGTTCCAATAGCTTCTTAACTACTCTACTAACCTGACTAGTACCCCATGATCCTGCTGTAGCTCTGAACTTCCGAGTGTCTTTCCATTCGTTCAGTACTCTCTTGTCTTGCCTAGTCAACCAAAGCGCATCACCTACATTTTTCATGGTTAAATTCCATCTGTCCATCTGACCAATCTGTTTATATCTTCCTGTAACCTATCATCTTTCTCCTCACTGTCAACCACCTGGCCAATCTTTGTGTCATCCGAAAATATCACTAAGCTGATATTGGATCATTTTTGCCAAGTTACCCTGGATACAATGAGCCCTTACTTTCATTATCAGTTTCCCATGTTGGACTTTGTCAAAGGCATTGCTGAAATCTATATAAACTACAACAACTGCACAACCCTCATCCAAATAATTGCTCACCTCCTCGAAAAACTCCACCAGAATTTTTTAGGCGTGACTTCCCTCTGACCAAATCATGCTGACTATCCCTGATTATATCTTGCCTATTTAAATATAAATTAATTTTCTCCTACACTATTTTCTCCCAATAGTTTCCAGACCACTGAGGTTGGTCTCACTGGCCTGTAGCTCTGTGGTTTCTCTTTACCACTCTGCTTGAAAGGTGAAATCACAATAGTTGTCCTCCAGTCCTCCAGACAGAGATGGATTTAAAACTTTGGATCAGGGTCCCATAATTTCCTCCGTCATCTCCCACAAGTGCCTGGGACACAATTCACCCATTCATCCACTCTTAAATACATCAAAACCTTCTCATTTCTTATATCAACCTGCTCAAGAAATGCACAGTCCATCTTCTCAAAATCTGTACCTGCACTCTCCACCTCCCAAGTAAAGACAGGTATGAAGTACACATTTAACAGTGTACGGATGTCTTCCAGCTTCAGACACAGATTGCCCTCTTGGTCTCTCGTAAGATCTATTCATTTCCAGGTCGTCCTATTCCCCTTGATGTACTGTAGAATATCTTGGGCTTCTTCATAATCTTGCCCACCAGCATTTTCCCATGTTCCGTCTTTGCTCTTCTAGTTGCTTACTTGAGTTCCCTCCTGTACTCCATGTACTCCCCTAGGGCCTTTGATATTGCCACTGAAAAATCGGGAACATGCAACCAAACACAATTGGAATTTCAGTGAAGTATAAGGAAGGAAGCTTGGAAATGGGATAGGACTGGAAAAGCAAAGCAGGTCAGGCAGAATCTGTAAGGCAGGAGAATCGATGAAGGGCTTATACCCGAAATATTGATTCTCCTATCCTTTGGATGCTGCATGACCTGCTGTGCTTTTCCAGCACCACACTCTCGACTTGGTCTCCAGCATCTGAAGTCCTCACTTTCTCCCAATGGTATAAGATTGTTAGATTTTGTCCCCACTGATGATGAGGGGTGAGGGACTGACTTTCACGAAATACTTGTGAATTTTTCTTTACATAAGAGGCTCAAAACTGTTCACAGCATTCTGACTACAGCCTGATTCATGTCTTAACTAGTTTTAATAAGTGCCTACCTTGTAGTCTATTTCCTTTGAAATAATGTACAATATTCCATTTGCCTGCCCTAGTACCTGCTGTACCTAGATGATGAAGGGGTTAGGCTTGAAATGTCGATTCTCCTGCTCCTTGGATGCTGCCTGACTGGCCGTGTTTTTCTAGCTCCACACTCTTCATTCCTGCTGAACTTAAGTGCCAAAATTTTATGATTCATGGATGAGGACTCACAAATTCCACTGTTCCGCAGATTTCTCTGGTCTTTCTCCACTTACTCAATATTCAGCTTCTCTATTCTTCCTGCAAAACAATGAACTTCCATTTTCCTATATTCCATCTACCAAGGTTTTGTCTACTCATTGAACCTTAACATTCACTGAACATCTCTACAGACTATTTGTACCTATAGAATTTGGGGTGTCACACTGTGACTGTCCAGGACATTGGTTAGGGTACTTTCGGAATATTGAGTTCAGTCCTAATCTCTCTGTTATAGGAAGGATGTTGTGAATCTTGAAAGGGTTCAGAAAAGATTTACAAGTACATGCTAGGACTGAAGAGTTCGAGCTGTTGGGAGAGGCTGAATAGGCTGGGGCAGGTTTCCCTGGAGCATCAAAGACTGAGGGGGTGACCTTATAGAGATTTATAAAATCATGAGGGACATGGATAGAGTAAATAGACAAGGTCATTTTTTTTCCCTGGGTAGGGGAGTTCAAAACTAGAGGGCAGAGGTTTAAGGTAAGGGGGGAAAGATTTACAAGGGGCCTAAGCAGAGGGTTGTGTGTGTATGGAATGAGCTGCCAGAGGGAATGGTGTGTGTATGGAATGAGCTGGCAGAGGGTGTGGTGGAGGCTGGTAAAATTACCACATTTAAAAGGCATCTGGATGGGTATATGAATAAGAAGTGTTTAGAGGGATATAGGCCAATTGCTGTCAAATGGGACTGGATTAATTTGGGATATCTGACATTGATGAGTTGGACTGAAAGGTCTGTTTCCTGCTGTACACCTCTATGACTCTATGCTTCACCACATGCCTTCCCACCTGTTTCTGTCATCTACAAAGTGGACGAGAGTACATTCATTGTCTTCATATAAGTCATAAATAATATATTGAAATAATCGTGGACCTAGTACTGACCTCTGGGATTGTCCTCTATTTACAGGTTGTCATCCTGAAGTGTACCCTGTTAAACTAATTTGCTGAGTTCCATTAGATAACCAATCCTCTCCCCATAGTAATATACCATCTCCAAACTTGTGAGCTTTCAGCTTATTAAATAGCTATTTTTGTTAGTCCATTAACACCCCACATCAAGCTGGCCCTGTAGATCTCTATCCAAAAAGAGGATGATGGCAGAAAATCTATTCCATGGCGTGTAGACGAGACAGCCTCATAAAGCATGGTGCTTCGTAACTCATTCAACTAATCACAGCTAGCAGCAATGGATGCTCTACATTCTTGGAAGCTCTTCAACATAGTTTTTTTTCATGTATATCTATAGCTATTGCACTGTTGTGTGTGAATTTTCTGACTTCTTTTGTGAAAATAGAAGACCTTTTGTCAAAGAATGTCAACAAAATGGCTACAAAAATGGGAGCAATCCAATACGTGGAATTGGTCCACCCAGTGACATTGGACAACATAGGGCTAACTATTTAGATTTGCATTACCAGCAGGCAGTCTTGCCCACTAGCTGTACATATCAGAACACCGTGGGTATATTGTGAGGAATTATTGGCAGAATACCCATAATTCCTTTCTACTCCTCAGCTAACAGACAGGATTCTTGTCAGTTGTGTGAACATGGTAAAATCTCAAAAGGGTATATAGTTGCCTTGTGTTTTTTTTTCACAGCAGCAATACTGTAGTTGATACGTGTGATATTTCTCAACTTTGTGGTGAGTGGCAAATGGCGAAATTTTCTGCTTCAGCACTCCTGACATGAAAACACACCCAGTGGAGTGCGCATTTGGAAATTGTGCAGTCCCAGTCCATGATTAATTTATCATGCATTAATTTTAATGATCAACTACGTTCAGTTTTAGCATTCTTTCTCCTGGTTTCAGATTCCACTCCAGAATTTAAACACATATTATAAGCTGACACTTCAGTTCCAGAATAAATTACCAGATGTTCTATCTTTCAGATAAGACTTAAACTTGAGGATATATCTTTCTAGTTATTCTGAAACAAAAAAAATCAGTGGTATTGCCTGATACATAGCAGGGACTATCAGTGCTAATGTCCTGATTAATATGCACTTCTCAGATATAAAAATGTTCACTCATTGCTTTAATTGATTTTTGCTGAACTATGATTGCCTACAAATAAAGGCAGAATTTTCACTGATCTGAACAACAAAGTCAAAAGGAAAAAAAAAATGTGGTGGAGTTTTAACTCACTGGTTACTTCTGGCTATTTTCATAGTTTTATCCATCATCACCCTATCCTACTCTATTTTTCCTACCACTGAAAAAAGAATCATTCTCCTTTTTAGTACTTGTACCTTCTATTATAGATAATGTTACTCATAATGGGACTTTAAAAATTGCAGAAAAGACATTGAACAGGAAGTCCTGCCCCACCTCTGCCACATTTGCAGGTAATGGATTGCAGCAGTTTCCATAAATATTCATTGACATAATAGAAGGGACTATCAGTACAGTATTGTTCCTGCCTGTCAGCGTCCACAAACTCTCATTATGACTGTGTGTGTGTGTGTGTGTGTGTGTGTGTGTGTGTGTGTGTGTGTGTGTGTGTGTGTGTATACACGCGTGCACGTGTTGGGGGGGGGGGGGGGGAGGTTGGAGGGGAAGGGGATGAACTGTACGTTCACAGTTTGATTGAAAAATCCACAAATTTACTTAAGAATCATACTGAAATTGTTGGGGAACTCAGCAGATCTGGTAGCATTTGCAGAGAGAGAAACAAAGTTAATAATTTGAGTCAATTCTGATCCATTTTTTGAACTGGATGTTCTGGATGTTCTCGCAGTTCTGCCAGAAATTGGATGTTCTGTGGAAGAATCATCTCAGACTCTGGCTTTTTCTGAATTTGTTTTAGATTTCTGCATCAGCAGTATTTTGCATTCATTTGAGTGGTTTGCTTTATTGTACTTTCAGAGAATTTGGGCTTCATCAGCTGACCCACATTTATTGCCCATTCTTAATTGCCCTTAAGAAGATGGCGGTCAGCTTCATTCTTGAACAACTGAAGGCCATTTGGTGTAGGTACAACCACAAAGCTGTTGGGAAGTGTCTACCAAGATTTTGGCCAAGCAACACAAATGGAATAGCAATATATTTCCAAGTCAGGATGGAAATTAGTTTGGAGGAAAACTTGTAGTTGGTGGCATTCACATGTACCTACTGGCCTTGTCCTTTGAGATGGTGATAGCCCTGTGTTTGGAGGTTATTGTCTAAGGACCCTGGATGAACAATTTGGAGATGGTACATACTGCCACTGTTGTGCATTGGTGGCAGAAGGAGATAATGCTTGAGTTGTGGTACGAATGAAGCAGGCTGTTTTGTCCTGGATAGTATCAAGCTTCTTGAGTCTCACACTTTTCCAGACAAACAGGGTGTATTTCATCACACTTCTGACTGTGTCTTGTAGATTGTGACAGACTTTGGGGAGTCATGTGGTGAGTTACTTGCTGCCTGCTTCCAAGTCTCTGAGCTGCTGTTGCTATAGTACTTATATGGCAAGCTAGTTCAGTTTCTCATCAATGGTAACCATTAGGATGTTGATAATTAACATGATTCAACAATGATAATGTTATTGAATGTTAAGGGATAATGGTTAGATTCACTCTTGTTATAGATGGTCATTGCCTGGCAATTATGTGATGTGAATGTTGGTAAATTTGGGCTTTTATCACACTGCACAAACGTTTGATTATTTTTGCACTTTAAATACCCAATTAACTTTTTATGTGACATTACTTTATCCTTTTACTCTAATTTGTCTCATTATGTCCAAAACCTGTATTTTAAATGCCTATTTTAATGCTGACAAATCATTTCACTCAGAAAAAAGGCAACTTTAATTTATTCAGTAATGTCTAAGTATCTAACCTGTTCAGTATAAACATAATACAAACAGTTATTCATATTGTTACATTAGCTATCCTATGTTCTGTCATAGCATCACAGAATCATGCAGCACAGAAACAGACCCTTCAGTCCAACTCATCCACACTAACCAGACATCCCTATCTGACCTAATCTCAATTGCCACCATGTAGCGCACATCCATCTGAACCCTTCCTACTTATATATCCATCCAGATGCCTTTTAAATGTGGTAATTCTAAATGTTGTAATTGTGTGTGATTGTTACTGTATTGAAGGATAGAAAGAAAGTGCTTCTATCTATAAAGTCCCTCCTCCCTACCTTTTATCTTAGCCTGCTTGGCTCTCTCTCTCTTATTCCTGATGAAGGGCTTATGCTCGAAACGTCGAATTCTCTATTCCTGAGATGCTGCCTGGCCTGCTGTGCTTTGACCAGCAACACATTTGCAGCTGTGATCTCCAGCATCTGCAGACCTCATTTTTTACTCTATCTATAAAGTACCTATCAAAACGTCAAAACATGTTAAACTGCTTAAATGAAAACGGACGTTGCTGGAAAAAACTTGGTAGGTCTGGCAGCATCTATGGTGGATAACAATTAATGTTTCAAGTCCAGTGAGCGTTTTTGAACCCTTCCTCAGAGAACCGTTTTCCAGTTCTGAAGAAGGGTCACTGGATTCAAAATATTAACTCTCCTTTCTCTCCATAGATGCTGCCAGACTTGCTGAGTTTCTCCAGCAATTTCTTATTATGTTTCAGGTTTTCAGCATCTGCAATGCTTTGTTATATTTTAATGTTAGCATGCTATGCTAATGCTTTAAAATGCTTTTTGAGACATACGATTATATTTCAAATGAAAGCAAAACACATGGGCAAAGGTTAAGTGGGACTGAAACAGATGAATATTCCTCAGAAACAAACTCAAACAAGCAACCAAAAACTATAGCCACATTACCCTACATCAAAGACATGTCAGAAATGACTCAGACCCGTTGGCATCATGGTAACCCACAAACCTATAAACACTCATAAACAGCAACTAATGAACCTAAAGGATCCATTAGACACCACCAGCAAAACTAACGTCATTTCCAAAATACCATGCAAGAACTGTAAAAAACACTATATCGAACAAACAAGCAGGAAACTTGCCACCAGGATACATGAACACCAACTAGCCACCAAAAGACACAACCCACTATCATTAGTTTGCTTACATACAGACCAGGAAGGACACCACTTTGACTGGGACAATGCACACATATCTTGGGACAGGTGAAACAAAGACACGCACGAGAGTTCTTAGAAGCATGACGTTCTAATCAGAACTCAATCAATAAATACATTGACATATTTACCTTCCCTTGATAAGAAGAACTGGAAATGACATCATCACCTTAAGAAACCAAGACCTATAAACAGAGAGGTGGGACATACCACCAGCACTCCACCGGAGCCTCTCACTGATGACGTTATCTAATCATGGTGACAAAACATCTGAAAACAAATCTTCCTGCTCAGTGAACTAACTTGCATAAACATATTAGCATTATTTTACAAAGAAGGCAAAGATCAATTCCAGGCCGTGACATCAGTGGTGTGGGTTTTGTGATCTCCTCAGGTGATTTTCTCAGGAGTGGAAAATTAATAAGCTGCTTTCATATTTATTCTCCAATTAAGGATGACAGATGAGCTGCATAGTTAACAATGCCAATCAGAGAATCTGATGGGCCCACTTGTGGTACAGAGATAGCAACCATACCTTTGAGCCAGAAGGCCTGGGTTCAAGTCCCACCTCTCCAGAGGTATGTATTAACATCTCTGAACAGATTGATTTGAAAATAAATCAGGGAGTCTGGGGATATGACTAACTAATAACCTCATTGGGAGAGAGTGCTACTGATAATGTAATTGGAAGACTGTGGGCATCTCAAAATGGAAATGCCCACCAAAGGTTTTTCAAATTAAAATAAAAATGGCCAACATTGCCAATCAAGTATTTCCGAAGGGGTACCTTCTTAACAGGTTAGCTTGTGGATGCTCCTGTCACTCAGAGTCTCGTAGCTTCAACATAGAGTAGAGGGGGTCTCTTAAGGAGGCATCAACTCTTCCCAATCCAGCCAACTAGTGGAGGCTTTGACCTCTGAAGCAGAACTGTTTACAATTTGGACACCTCAGTGGTTTATCCCCTTATGTTACTACAAGTAGTCACTGGTAATCTAATCCCACTTCCTACAAGATCTCAGAGGTGGGTAGATGACCTGACATGCAGTCGTCAGTAAACCCTCACTATGTCACCTCCAAAGCCACCTCTGCGAAGCGGATATTTCATCCAGAGTGTTAGATAACTGTTTTTCCCATCTAATAATGATGATTTACTTTCTAGTTTGCTTGAAAAGTTTCATAAAGCAGCCAAACGTGGCAACCAATGTATACACATTACAGCATCATAAACAACGATGAGGTGAGTGAGCTGAGAATTTGTTATTAATGATATGAGTTGAGGGATAAATATTTGTCTGGACACTCAGGCATTTCATTGTCCATCTATAAAAAGACAATAGTATTTTTCACATCTGCTTAAGAGGAAGTAAGGACATCAGTTTTAGTATCTCTTCATAAAATGCCATCTTCACTGGTGCAGCTCCAGATTAAACAAGCAATTTTCTCATCAGGTAGAATGAATGGAAAGTTATTAAAGTGAATTGGAGACAGAGAATAACTAATCAATTTGGAGTTGCAGGAATTAACTAGTTGAGTGAATGTAGGGCCAGATCTAGCAACCTTACTTTGATATGCTTTATATAACTGGGTGAAATAGAATAACATAAAAACAAAGTGTTCTACATTTTCTCATACTAATAATATGGGGATGGTGTTTTGCAAAAGATTATTAGCAGACTGATGAATTGCAGAGATTGGAAAGAGGGTTGAAATGTAAACAAAAGAAACCTTAGGTGAAAAAAATCATTGTCCCATGGAATCTGTGTGGACCTCACCTTGATAGATCAGTGGGACTCTAAGATGCATTAACAAACTAGAAACAGCCTTGTCTACTGCAATGGGAGCTGCATTAATCTACTACTGCTGCTGAATAAGATGATAATAACTGCAGAAAAAAAATCAGTGTAGCTCTCAATAAAGTACAGCTTCGAGAACCAGTACTGGGATTTAGTCAGCAGATTACCAAAACCAATTCTACAATGTGCAGCATCAAAAATAAGCAAATAGGCTTGGGGTGCCCATTTTATGGAATCAAAGAAATGGGATTTCATTTAAAAAGCATTTTTATATATTCCTACCTGACTAGTGTTGAAGCACTATAGTTACTATAGGCACTGGAAAATAAATTGGAAAGTGGGTCACCTATTCCATTTAAGATTAGTTGCTGGAGTTACGAAGAGAAATACATAGGTTTGTTAGAATTAAAGAAAAGTAGACTGACAGGATATCTTATTGAGATTTTAAGATCTTTAAGATAATTGACAAGCTGAACACAGTAAAGCTGTTTAACATGTCCTAGAGAATTACAAGAGAACAGGGGATTATGTTCAGAAGAGAGAAACTGATTGGGCAAATCAAACATAACTATTTCACACACAATGATAAGTGTTTGAAACTGTTCAAGGAAGTGAGCAAGGTTGACAACATCAGTAATCTTAATAGAGAGTTGGACAGGCTATTAGCAAGAAAATCAATACAAGGATGTAAGTAAAACTCTTACAGCAGTGGGCCAGCTGATCTTTTCCAGCCCTGTTCATTTCTAAAATAGTTATCAAGCTCTGACCTATAAGGAGTTTTAACAAACTCGTGATTGCTTATCTTTGAGAATAGAAGGGTCAGGTGGAAATATTGTAGTATTCAATGTGTTCAAGAAAATGTATAATTCCAATGTCTTTGGGAATGCTACAATTATTTGAACCAGGAGCGCAGAGTTTGTGGTTCAAACAACAAAGATTCACAGACGTTTTTTTTTAATATTTAATTACTCAATGCAGCCCTGTAGTCACATGAAATGCACAGTCCAGGAAGGCTGTAAAAGCAAAAAAGTGTGAAAAATGGATAACCTTAAAAAAGGGGTGCAATGTCATCATGCACAATTAACCTATACCTATTGATTAAAATGCAGGGATAGTGCAAAATTTCTGTTACTTAGTCATTTCCGTGATTGCTGGATGCATTCAACATGATCCAGATTGTTAATCAAGTTGCACATTTCAGCAGGGAGTCCAACTTCATTAGTAACTGGAACTGTAGTTAAAACAAGCCTGTACTCTTACAGAGAACATGCATTGTGGGTTTTTTAAAATTCATTTATGAGATGTGGGTGTCACTGGCTGACTAGACTGTCCCTAGTTGTCTGTGAGAAGTGGTGGTGAGCTGCCTTCTTGAATCGCTGCAGTCCACCTTCTTTGGGTTGACCCATAATGCTATTATGGAGGGAATTCCAAGATTTTTACCCAGCGACGGTGAAGGAACAATGAGATATTTTCATGTCAGGATGGTGACTGGCTTGGAAGGGAATGTGAAGGTGGTGGTGTCCTCATTTATCTGCTGCCCTTGTCCTTCTAGATGGAAGTGGTTATGGGTTTGGAAGGTGCTGACTGAGGATCTTTAACAAACTTCTGCAGTGCATCTTGTAGATAGTACACACTGCTGCTACTGAACGCCAATGGGGGAAGGAGTGGATATATGTGGATGTAATGTCAATCAAGCGGGATGCTTTATCTTGGATGGTATCAAGCTTCTTGAGTGCTGTTGGGGCTGTATCTATCCCAGCAAGTGGGAAGTATTTCATCACATTCTTGACTTGTGCCTTGTAGATATTAGACAGGTTTTTGGGATGTCAGGAAATGAGTTACTTGCCACAGTATTCCTAGCTTCTGACCTGCACTTGTAGCCCCTATGTTTATATGGTGAGTCCAGTTGGGTTTCTGGTTGATGATAACCTCCAGGATATTAACACTGGGGGATTCAGTGATTGTAACACCATTGAGTGTCAAGGGGCAGTGGTTAAATTGTCTCTGATTGGTGATGGTCAGAGCCTGATCTTTCCATTGCATGAATGTTACTTGCTAATTGTCAGCCCAAGCTTGAATATTGTCCAAAATTAGTTGCATTTGAACATGGACTGCTTCAGTATCTGAGGAGCCATGAATGGTTTAGATTAGATTAGATTACTTACAGTGTGGAAACAGACCTTTCGGCCCAACACTGACCCTCTGAAAAGCAACCCACCCAGCCCCATTCCCCTGCATTTACCCCTTCACCTAACACTACGGGCAATTTAGCATGGCCAAATCACCTAACATGCACATTTTTGGACTATGGGAGGACACCGGAGGAAACCCACGCAGACACGGGAGAATGTGCAAATTCCACACAGACAATTGCCTGAGGCTAGAAATGAACCTGGGTCTCTGGCGCTGTGAGGCAGCAGTGCTAACCGCTGTGCCATCGTGCTGCCCTGTGGTGCTGAACATTGTGCGATCGTTGGCAAACATCCCCACTTCTGACCTTATTGATGGAGGAAAGGTCATTGGTGAAGCAGCTGAGAATGGTTAGGCCTAGGAACTACCCTGAGGAACCCCTACAGAATGTCCTGGAGCTGATAAGACTGACGTCCAACAACCACAACCATCTTCCTATGTTTACGATATGACTGTTAACAGCAGAGAGTTTGCCCTCTGATACCCATTTATTTCAGATTTGCTAGGGCTACATGATGCCACACCTGGTCAAATGCAGTCTTGATGTCAAGGGCTGTCACTCTCACCTCACCTCTGGAATTAAGCTTATTTGTCTATGTTTGAACCAAGACTATAATGAGGTCAGGAACTGAGTGGCCCTGGTGGAACCCAAACTGGGCATCACTGAGCACGTTAATGCTGAGCAGGTAGAGCTTGATAGCGCTGTTGATGACACCTTACATCACTTTACTGATGGTTAAGAGTAATTGATCTGGTTGGATTTATCCTCCTTTTTATGTGCAAGACATACTTGAGCAATTTTCCACATTGTCAGGTACGTGCCAGTGTTGTATCTGTACTGGAACAGTTTGGCTAGGGGAGCAGCAAATTCTGGAGCACAAGTCTTCAATAGTTTTCCAAGAATATTCTCAGGGCCTATAGCCTTTGCAGTATCCAATGTCTCCAACCATTTCTTGGTATCACGTTGGAGTGAATTAATTTTGCTGAAGACTGTTATCTGTAATGCTGGGGGCTACTGGAGGCATCCAAGATGGATCATCCACTCGGCACTTCTGGCTGAAGATTATTGAAAAGCTTCAATCTTACCTTTTGCTGATGTGCTGAACTCTTCAACACTGAGGATGGGAATATTTGCGGATCCTCCTCCTCTTCCAGTAAGTTGCTTAATTGTCCACCAACATTCACAGCTGGATGTGGGAAGACTGCAGAGCTTAGATCAGAGCCTTTTTTTTGTGGGATTGCTTAGCTCTGTCTAGCCCTTGCTACTCATCCTATTTGGTATGTAAGTGTTCCTGTTTGGTGGCTTCACCAGGCCAACACCTCATCTTCGGGTATGCCTGGTGCTGCTTCTGGGATGCCCTCCTGCACTCTCCACTGAACCAGGCTGGCTTGATGGTTGAGCCGGGGATATGCTGGGCCATGAGGTTGCAGATTGTGGTGTTGTTGATCGCCCACAGCATCTCATGGATGCCCAAGCTTGAGTTGCTAGGTTTGATCAAAGGGCAATGATAGTGCTCCACAACACATTTATCGCAGTGATAGTGCCCCACAACACAATGGAGGTTATTCTCAATGTGAAAACAGGACTTCATCTCCACATGGACTTTGCAGTGGTTGCTCTTACCAGTCATGGACAGATGCATCTGCAGCTAGAAGACTAGTAAGGAACAGGGTGCTTTCCCTCTTGCCACAGACCCAGTCTAACAGCTATGTTGTTTAGGAGCCAACCAGCTCAATCAGAAGTGTTGTTGCTGAGCCACTCTTGGTGGTGGACAATGAAGTCCCCCAATCAGAATGCATTTTGTGCCCTTGCCATTCTCAGTGTTTCCTCTAAGTGTTGTTCAACATAGAGGAGTACCGATTCATCAGCTGAGGGATGATAGTAGCTGGTAATCAGCAGGGGGTTTCCTTGCCCATGCTTAACCAGAGGCCAAGACACTTCATGGGGTCCTGAGTCAATGTTGAGGACTCTCAGGAAAACTCCCTCCCACTGTGCTGACATTTCTGCTGGGTCTGTCCTGCAGGTGAGACATATCCAGGGATGGTGATGGTGGTGTCTGGGGCGTTGTCTATCAGGCATGATTCCAAAAATATGACTATGTCTAGCTAGGCCATGTCAGAGACTAATTCAGAGTCAAGAACATTACTGTAGGTCTGGAGTCACAAGTAGGCCAGATTAGGATGGCGGATTTCCTTCTCTGAAGGGCAGTAGTGAACCATTTAGTAATGATCAGAACATTCGCAACTTTGCACTGTATAAGGATCAACATCGGATGACCATGGAAGCGAACGTAAGGGCAGCCCATGTATGAAACAGGATTAAACAGCCTGCTCCAGCATTTAAATGGTATCTTTGAACAGGACTACTCCAAGGTCATCAGGCAGCCCTACAAGCAACCATCCGAGACAGTTTGATAAGAGCAAATCTAAGAATAGATATAAGTTCATTAAAATGCAATAATGATTGATTCCAGGCGAAAGTGAGGACTGCAGATGCTGAAGATTAGAGTCGAGAGTGAGATGATGGAAAAGAATAGCAGGTCAGGCAGCATCCGAGGAGCAGGAAAATCGATGTTTCAGGCAAAAGCCATTTATCAGGAATGATTGATTCCAGCCTCATTAATGAAAGGCTGTTGTCCCATTAGGTGACAGCGGCAGTTAGAGTCAGGGTGTAAATCTCAGTCCATGAACCAGTCAGCTGAACTCATTGGCTGTTATTTTCATAGCTGCATAGAGTTATTTTGTAATAATCACTTGTTTCTTAGAAGTTATTCACAAAATTTAGAAATAGGTTTGTGTTAAAGATTCTTCAGATAATCATAGAAATAGAATTCAACATAACTATAGATACACATATAGCCAGAGTATAATAGGGGCATTACGGGAAAAGCATTTAAACCTAGATGTGCAAGTTAATTAGGATTGACAAATGCTTTCTTTATCTCTAAAAAGATGCCTGGCACATTCTGAATGAAACAGATTGTTCTCAACTTAGCAGTTAAACAGTACAACAAGCTTCATAATGGAAATTTTGGCTTTGGCTGTGTGGAATGCTCTGCCCCAGAGGGCAGTGGAGGCCCAGTGTCTGGATTCATTTGAGAAAGAGTTGGTTAGAGCTCTCAAGGATTGTGGAATCAAGAGTTATGGAGATATGGCAGGAACAGGATACTGATTAAGGATGATCAGCCATGATCATATTAAATGGTGGTGCAGGTTTGAAGGGCAGAATGGCCTACTCCTGCACCTATTGTCTATTGTCTAGTACTACAAATCTTATAGCAAGTAGTTAAAAGTAACTGTCTTTTGTAGTTTCTTATATGCATAATTGAGAAAGTGGAAAGTATAAGAGGAATAACAGAATTTGATAGAGATAGTGCGTGGGATATAATGAATAACAGAATTCAAGTAACCCTTAAAGATAAGCAAGCCTGACACAGACCTGAATGAGCATAACCAATAACTTTGGAATGCTAGTTAATGTAATGTATAGAATGGTCCCAAGGCCTGGAGATTACAATGACTGTTAAAAACCATGAGATCATGGGAACCTGAGGCTTTCCATAGGAATGACTGTCATTGATTAGGTCTTCCACAGGATTGGATGAATGGAATAAGGGGGAAGTTCACAGTGACTGTGCTGTATATTTTTATTGGAGCACAAAATGTATAAAAATGCTGGATTTCACTATAAAGATCAGAGTGCATCATTGATCTCTCTTCCAATCTGAGCTGTAGATTAAGGGAATGATTTAGTTCACTCGTCAAAGCAAGATTCACGGAAGACCGTTAACCCTCTCCCTGCATTAACTGGTTGTTGCTTGAATGAAAGTCTGCTACTTGCCTGTGTCCCACCTGCGTCCTGAGTCTTTATCCCCGGTTGGAGGGAGGGAGGTTTGCATTCACACAGGGAGCATGCACAAAACTTTCAGTTATTGTCATGAAGATCTGCTGGAAGAGGTGACAAGAAGGGCAAATATCCTTTATCCTTGGGTTGATTGGATGTTTTTACCCCAACAGCAGAAGTTGATGATTTGGACAAGGATTTTTCTGGTCAGTAACCTTAAAGGTCAAGAATTTTAATTCTACACTTTTTCTTATTCAGGAAGCTAGTACTGGCTGTTTAGCTTGGCTTGACATTATATATCTTTAACTATTAAATCATCAAGATCAAAGGACACACCCTTTCAGTTAACAGATTGTCTTCATGCAATACTAATAGTTATTTAGGGACTATCTGTGACATATAAAATCAAACAAATCCTCGTCGGATCAGCAAACATGCCCAATTATGTCTTCTAAAACTAGGCATTCCATGCCAGCTAAAACTCCATGCCAAGAGAATAACTACACTCCACTTTGCGTGGAATTAACTCTGCCACTCCAAAAATATAAGCTTATGTCAAAGGAAGATAGATGATATTTGCGAAGATTTCCCTTGGCTTTTCCAGACTACTGAATTTTCCAGCCAGATGATTCAATGCTTTGTTGTTGATGGGTTCTTGTTGAAGATGTGACAGAAATTCCAGTTATTTCAACTCAATAAAGAAAGGTTTTATAGATTAGATTAGACTTACAGTGTGGAAACAGGCCCTTCGGCCCAACAAGTCCACACCGACCCGCCGAAGCGCAACCCACCCATACCCCTACATTTACCCCTTACCTAACACTACGGGCAATTTTTAGCTTAGCCAATTCACCTGACCCGCACATCTTTGGACTGTGGGAGGAAACCGGAGCACCCGGAGGAAACCCACGCAGACACGGGGAGAACGTGCAAACTCCACACAGTCAGTCGCCTGAGTCGGGAATCGAACCCGGGTCTACAGGCGCTGTGAGGCAGCAGTGCTAACCACTGTGCCACCGTGCCGCCCACAAAGGTTGTCACAATGATTTTTCAACTGGCAACAAATAGAATTTGAGTTTGATAGTATTGTACAAAATTATTGATAACGAATCCACAAAAGTCTTTCAGAAATGATGAAGCATGAGAATGACATTTTATTCTTGCTTGAAAGGCCGGAAATTCCTTAACCTTTGTCTAGTGTTCCAGACATATTGTCAGAAGTGACAATGTTCAATAATGAAGTTCCTCTTGTGTCATTTTCTGATCGAGAATGTTTCTCAGCAACTGTAGATGTAGACTTGACACGTTAAGCAGCAAAATTTCCAGTGTCAGGATCAATCGCTGAAGAGCTTTGTCAGTCATTCAGTCCTGTACAAGCTGTATGAAGAAGGGAATCTCCCTACTCCACCATTTTCCTGATGATTCACTCATCACGTTATCCTAAACTTGAAAACTTAGTGCAGGAAGCTCAAGGTGTTATTATGCTGCTAATGCAGTGGGTTGGTAAGACCTATCAGCTCTTTTGAGATGGTGAAAATCCAGCTTTCAGCAGTGCTCCTTTGTCAAATGATCTGTTCAACAGAAAATATCATGAGACAAATAAGACAAATCACTACTCAATCAAAATGACTTCATACTGACACAGCAGCGTCAAGGCAACCAGTGCTTTCAGTATCAAAGGATTTGGAATGAGATGGCTATTCCTACTACTTTTATTTCAGCTGCTGAAAGCATGGTTTGAGATCAGTTTACAGGCTATCACCATCTTCCACCACTACAAAAGACCAGTTCACGGAAAGCTGTGAGGATTCAATCTGTGAGCAGTAGACTCTTAGGAGCAATAGTGGGATGGAAACACACTCAGGTAAATGGCAAGACTTTACTTCTATGCTTTCAGGTATTAATGTTTTGTAAATGTTTTTAGTTAATAATGTTGCAAATTGAGACTGTACTGGAGGAGGTGTTAGGTAGACGGCTGATTTTTCTGTTTTAAAGTATTTTCTCAAATTATATTCATGGTGCCCAGTCCACCATGGCTGGAAGCAATCTTCTGCTCTTCATCTGATTAATTATGCAATTCCACTCCTGAATGTCCTCCTTGTGGATTTGTAGCCTGAGAGGAAGAAACGTGTACCATAACTGGGAATGCTCCACTGTTAACGCTACTGGTGCCGCAGTTAAAGACCAGCTACACACCACTTCAAGGAAGCTAGTCAGGAACTGCCCCTCACACTGTGGTGATTGAATATTATCACACAAATGGAAGGAAAGCTCACACCTCATTTCCTGGAATTGCTGATGGACAGAGTAGTGTGAGGAAGGCTGATAGTTTCCTTTTAGACGCCATAAGACAGCCATGGACACCAATTGCAGCATAGGTCAGTGCTGTATTCTGGGTCAGATGGGATACCCTTCAATACAAGAAAAGTTCATCTGCCCTCTGCAAGGGTAAGAGCCACCAAATTCTCTTTGCTATGTCACACTCACAGGACCACCACTTTAACTCTGCCACTACGCATGCATCTCCCCAAAACTCATGGACTACAATTCTTATCATGATTCATTCAATGCCTCTCACCCACATTATTCTCCCAAATTAATAATGGTTCCTACTCACTCACCAAGGACTCTCACAACCTCCCCTTCTCATGCATCACCACCAACTGCTTTTTTTCTCCATTTCCATTCTGTTCAATCCCTCCCTTTGTCTTACTGAAGGAAAAATTGGCCCCAACCAGGTCAAGAGGACAGAGGCGGTGGGATGGGTGGTGGCAGACAGCAGGTTCTTCACTCTGTATGAGAAGGAGATTCTCAAAATTGCTGGAGTAGAGCACAAACACTTTTACAAAGATAGGGAGACTTCAATGACAAAGCAATCCAGTCAGTGGCATTGTGCTGAGCTCAGTTGGCTGGACAGCTGGTTTACAATGCAGTGATGCCAATAGCATGGGTTTAATTCCTTCACCAGCTGAGATCACCATGACTCTCAACTAGGGTGACCCTCAGGTTAAACCAACACCTGCCATCTCTATGTAATGAGTGAGCAACCTTATGGTCCTCTGGGACTATAGTGACTTTACCTTTACCTTACCTTCGCTGCGCTATTCTCCAATTAACACTGGTGCTGATTCATTCATAACCAGCACAAGGTTGTATCCTGTTTAAGCATCTAGTTCCTCCTCTTCCCTTGTGCACATACTAGCAGCAACCAAATTATTCTGGAACCTTCAGTTCCATCTTCCCCTCTGAGTTGGAAGCTACTGAACCCTTAGATGATGCACTGGCAAAGCTTCTCCCTGCACCAGCTTACAGATATTCACCTCAATGACGATTCTTGATTACATTTGGGAACACATTCTCGAGAGCACATGACAGACCTGTCTCTATAGCTAGTCAAAGAAGAAGCCCCTGCAGGGCCAGTGGCATTCAAAGGAATGCCAGATTTAAGAACCTAATCAGCTCCAGGCAGAAGTTCTCATGGTCTCAGTCATTAGTGCCTCCCTCAAAATGTGCAGACAGACACAGGAACAGCAGGCAAGTTTGTCAGACGGACTTGGTAAGCCAGACTGGAGAATAGAGGAGTCAACCAATGTTATCTGTATGGTGCTGGCTCTGGGTATATATTTGCCTATTTCCATAGACATATTGGACACTGACTGCCTGGGAGAGCTAAGTCATGGAATTTGGGGACACCATCCTAACCTTGATGGTCAACAGTGCCAATTTTGGAACTGAAATTGCCAGAGAAACTCAGCAGGTCTGGTAGCATCTGTACACAGTACTGCTCAAATGATTGATGCTCGTAAGGAAGATAACCAGCATATAGGATATTGTTTTCTATGTACAATACTTATGGAGTTAGGCTATCCATCTAAGACTTGATATGTTCCTGCATGGGAGCATGGTGTGAGCCTGTGACCCTAGTTTCACTAGACACTTCAAGTGGTCAACAAAAGGAACTGTGGTCATACGACCAAAATTGAACATTCAAAATTGACCCACAGCCAGAGAAATTAGGCTTAACAGAACATTAACTAACTTCAGTTAAACAGCAGCCTGTAGCTATCAGCTGCAGAGAACAGTGGAAATCAAGATCAATGTGGTCACAATGTTTCAGGGGGAACTGGTTACATCCAGCCTGAGGGTTGTGTATTGGAGAAGTTTCGATCAGACTTTCTGGCACCTTGACTTCCAGCCAGTGTTTCCCCGGCACAACAACAGTGGAGGGGGTTGGCTCGACCACATCGCATGCTTTGAACCACCTTTATGATCCCATTGGCCAAAGCCACAGAACATTCAGGAATGGCCTGGGTGAGGGCTATTAAAAACACCCAACTGGAAACTATCCCCTCAGCAAGATTCATCAAGCTGCAGAGTTATACGATGATTAATGATGATGAGCAACATTACTGCTAATTTTCTTACCGTTACATGGACCTCCAAGGTTTGTTAACAATTGTGATTTCTGGAAAGGAATGCTAATGTCAAAATCAACAGCTGAAACCAATCACTGTGCATAGAACCTTGCAATGGTTGCGCATTTGAGCAGCTTTGAGGGAACAATACTCAAAAATAGCTTATAGAGCCATGGAGATATGGCCTGGAAACAAACCCTTCGGTCCATCATAACCATTCCAACCAAGTTCCCCAACAGCACAATTCCCACTTGCCTGCATTTGACCCATTTCCCTCTCAACCTTTCCTGTTCATGTACCTGTCCAAATGTCTTTTAAATGTTGAAACTGTACCTGCAACTATCACTTCTGCTGGTAGATCATTCCACATATTAACTATCCTCTATGTAAAAAAGTTGATGTTAGCTTCATTTTAAATCTTTCTCCTCTCACCTTAAAAATATGCCCCCTAGTTTTGAACTTTTCCACCCTAGGGAAAATATCTTTGCTATTCATCTTATCTATGCCCATCATGATTTTACAAACCTTGATCAGGCTAACCCTTACCTTCCTACATTCAAAGTCACAGCCTATCTAATTTCTTCTAATAACTCAAACCCTCCTGTCCCTGCAACATCCTGGTAAATCTTTTCTGAACCCCCTCCCAATTTAATCATATCCTTAGTGCAGCAGGGCAACTGAAACAGTACACTGTATTCCAAAAGTGGTCTCACCAACATCCTGTACAACCTCAATGTGATATCCCAACTCCTATACTCAACCATCTGAGCAGTGAAGGCAAGCATACTTAACACCTTCTGAACCATCCTGTCTACTTGTGATACAATTTTCAAAGAACTATGTGCCTGGACCCCAAGATTTCTTTGTTTGACAATGCTACCCAGCACCCTACCATTACCTGTATAAGCCCTGGCCTGGTTTGTCTTGCCAAAATGCAAAACCTCAAATTTATCCAAATTAAACCCTATCTATTACCCCTCAACCCATTGACCCAATTGATCAAGATCACTTTGTAGTCTTAGATAACCTTACTCACTGTTGACTGTACCACCGAACTTGGTGTCATCTGCAAACCTATGGACCATACTCCTACATTCTCACTCAAATTGTTGATATAAATAGAGTCATAGAGTCATAGAGATGTACAGCATGGAAACAGACCCTTTGATCCAACCTGCCTACACCGACCAGATATCCCAACCCAATCTAGTCCCACTTACCAGCACATGGCCCATATCCCTCCAAACCCTTCCTATTCATAGACCCATCCAAATGCCTCTTAAATGTTGCAATTGTACCAGCCTCCACCACTTGCTCTGACAGCTCATTCCATACACGCACCATCCTCTGTGTGAAAACGTTGCCCCTTAGGTCCCTTTTGTGTCTTTCCCCTCTCACCCTAAACCTATGCCCTCTAGTTCTGGATTCCCCCACCCTAGGGAAAATACTTTGTCCATTTATCCTATTTATGCCCCTCATAATTTTATAAATCTCTATTCCCCTCAGCCACCGACACTCCGGGGTAAACAGGCCCAGCCTATTGATCCCAGCTTCTATACTGAACGTAGGCCTCCTTCTTATTATTGACCAAAGCCTCAATATCTTTATTCATCCATCCTTCCCTACTCCTAGTAGCCTTACCCTTCATTTCTAACAGGAAAAGAATGCCTCTGTACTCTTATTTTCTTGCTTTTGAAAGCCTCCCATTTGCCAGCCATTCCTTTACCTACAAACAGTCAACTCCAATCAAATTTTGAATGTTCTGTCTCATGCAAATTAAGCAAGATTCCTTTGCTTTACTCCAATTAAGAACTTCTTATACAAGGTCTATCCTTTTCCATAACTATTTTAAAAATAATAGTCTTATGATCACTGTTCCACAAAGTGCACCCCCATTAATACTTCAGTCACCTGCCTGCTTAATTTCCCAAGAGAAGGTCAAGTTTTGCTCCTTCTCTCATAGGTACGTCTACATATTTTCTTGAACACATTTAACAATATGCTTAACACACTAAAATCCCCTATCTTTACAACCCTATCATTCTCATCGAAAAGTGTGGCACTGGAAAAGCACAGCAGGTCAGGCAACATCTGAGGAGCAGGAGAATCAACGTTTTGGACATAAGCCCTTCATCAGGAATATCACTGATGAAGTGCTTATGCTCAAAATATCGATTCTCCTGCTCCTCAGATGTTGCCTGACGATCCCTCAGAAATATCCTAAGTGCAGCAGTAATAATTTCCCTAATCAAAAACGCCACTTCCCCATCTCTCTTGCCTCCAATTCTATCCTTCCTATGGCATCTAAACCCTGAAATATTGAGCTGTCAGTCTTGTCCTCCCCTCAGCCACTTTTCTGTTATAGCTATGATGTCCCAGTCCCATGTTCCAATACATACGCTGTGCTCATCTACCTTACCTGTCAGACCTTTTGCATTAAAAAAATGCAGTTTAACTCTTCAGAACAATCTTGTTCTCTGACATTCTCTTGCCTACCTTGTCTAATTAACTTACTCTCTTTAACTTCAGAACTATCCTCATTTGTCTCTCTATTCTTACTGCTACTTATGATTTCTCACTCCCCACACCCCCAACTAGTTTAAAGGCTCCCTAATAGAAATAGCAAGTCTCCCTCCCAGGATATTGGTCCCCCTCCAGTTCAGATTAATCCCTTCCCTTTTGAACAGGACCCAGAAAAGATCCTAATGCTCCAAAAATACTTGATGGAAGATCAAGAAGACATAGGAGTAGATATACCCTGATCTGTAGACCCATCTTTTTTTTTGAAGAGAGCCAGCCCTTCAGCAGTGGGGAAGGAGATTCCAATGGCACAGCTCAAACACACGAATTGTTGTGGGCAATATCCATACTCAAACAAATAAAGATAGAGAGCAAATATTGCAGGAATTTGGGAAATGCTCACAGAGTTTTTAAATGAGGAATATTTTGTTAATAAAATTTAATTGAATCACAAACTGAATTCTGTGTCCCTTTGTCTGCTTCACTGACAAGAGAGAAGAGAGTTTGTGTAATGTGGACAATACATGGCAGGACTTAAGGATTCAAACCTGGTCTTTAGTGATAATACCACTAGGTTGCACTTCTCTGCAACCCCCCGCCCCCACCCCCCCCCCACCACCACTACCACCATCACTACCACCACCATCCCACCCCCAACTATTGGTCATGAAAAAGGCAGATTTGCTGCAACCACTCTCTTTCAGGGAAGGAATCAACAAGGCCTGCTTGGTCTCAGCTAATGCTGGAAAAGGAATTATTGCATGATAGAACTATGTCGAAGTTACAATGTTATGATAGACATTGTTACCAAGATTATGAGGAAGACCCAGATGATAGATCCTCCTCCTTCAATATCCTAAACTATCTTTGCACCCAGTTCATATAACATCATCATAGTGGGCAGTGCTTCAGGCAACGCTTAGTATGAACCCTTTCACACCTATACACTCATTTATAATGGTGGGTTGTTATTAATGGTGGCACAGATTCCTCATAGTCCAACAGCAATACATGTAGACTGCTTCATTGCTTACTCTACTATGCCAATATTATGCACCAGAACCCATTGAAAATGACAATTGATACTGCATAGAATCTGACATGTTTAACATAGAGACTATTGAAAGGATTTTCCATGACATTGCAATTGCTGAACATTACTTATCATCCTTGTGCCTTAAGTGTCTTAAGTACTCTTTTAAACTATTCTATTGTGGCTTTTGAAGACTGGTGTGGTTCAGTTAAGAGCTCTTGAAGGTTTATCATCAATGGAAGTTTGGATGAGGTTTATAGAATGTAGCAACTTGATAGCTGCTGTGGTATTCTGACTTTGTGAGCTTTCTGACATCAGGATGGTCAGTGCTTTGGTAGTGTGGAAAGAGGTTATATGTGATATCAAATTAGGAAACAGCAACATAATCTATTCTCATTTCATCTCTGCACCTGCTGTCAGGACATGACATGTTTCTCCAATCACCTGTAGGAAATTATAAATGATCCATGAATCCACAGAATCCTTTATTAATTCAGTCTCAGACTTCCAAAGTTGGAGCACATGATTCAGCCAAGGAGTTAATATGGTATATGGTCATTTCTAAGAGATGGTATAATGGTGCCACAGCTTCATGAAGACATCTGTTGAAGTCTCCACATACATGCTGTTTTACTACACTGCACATTTTTTTTGATGCTGTGTTGCGAAGCCCCTTTGTAGTAGGTACTATTGTCTGAGTACTCCCTGAATGTGCTACAGATCCCCAATTGATAATGCATTGAACAACTGTAGGTGTGCCAAGATCATCTTTCTTTTATAGTGTGACCCCCTAAAATCTAGCAATCAAAAAGGACTTTGCATGATATCTCAAAATAGATAACAGAACATCAACAGTCATAGTTGCAATCCATTTGAAAGAAATGGAGAAGAAAATCACATAACACATATTGAATTACAAATTCATTTATACTTGCTTGCCTTACTACCCCAAGAGCAATTTAATTCCTCCATTTCAATCCTCTGAGAGAGATAAAAATGAGTGAAAATCCCCACACACCATGTTATGCATGCCTTCCAGCCTGATCATCTCTCATTATGGATACAGTCTCTACAAATAATGTCCATAAGAACCGTTTCCATTCACATTGTAATGCAAGCTGAGGCAGGGGCAAGGATGGAGGGAAAGACTCTTGGTATTGGGGTTGAAATAGAGTGAAACAGTGTCTTGTGATATATGAGACTGACATGAAAAGTAAGTCCACATTGTCTGTCCTGTTGAGCACATTACATTTTTTGTTCTGCACTGTAGCCATGCCCTGGGAACAATGTGACATTTACTTGCATTGTCACATCTTTTGAGCTGATGTGATGTTGCTGTGTTATTTCTTTTTTAAGTTATTTCTATTAAGTAGCACTACAAGAGAACTTGTATCTTCACACAAAAATTAAAGTACTAATACGTTTGGAGTAAACACACTTTATTATTCACAAGTTGCAGGCTTCCTTTAAGAAGCAATCTTTCAACTGGATTTCCTGACTTTCTGTGTTTTAGTCACCCACTTACAGCAGATTGCATTTCACATCTGTCCTGGCATCTTCTTCTGACAAGTTTCACAAAAGTGTAGAGAAAATAACTTTGTGAAAAAAGCAAGTAAATTAAAGCAGAGTAAAAATCAGCTATCCTGTGTCTCCAGACAGATATCAAAAATATTGGATATTAACATTGCAATGTCGCAGCTCTATCTCTAATCCATTATCTGTCTGATCATAGTTCCCTGGATCATTAAATTTACCTTCGATACACTGCCAGGTTTTAACAGTAAAACAAAAAAAAGAATACTTGTGCATAGAAGAATCCTGTTTTGTTTTTGCTTACGCAGCACTCAAAGGATCAATAAAGTCAGTGCAGCACAACATTTTCAATATATTCTCCAAAACTAAAATCAAAACAATAGCAAAGGGATTTAATGAAATGATAATATACTTGCTTATTATTTTCCAAAAAAAGAGATGATTCCTTGTCTATCGAGTTAACCAACAGTCAATTATTAAAGTAAACCTTACAGGTTTTGGCTTTAAGAATGTTTACTTGACAGGTTTTTGAATGAGCAAAATGATAGTGAGGAAACAGCACCATTGTGTACCTTCTTGACAATAAGACTGAACAGTTGTGAAGTTTAGATCTTCTTGAGTCAATCTATCAGAGGTTTTATTACATACCCTTGGAGCGTGTGGGTCTTAAAGGTAGGAACATTAGAGGAGCACTGTTAATGCCCCATAAGAGTTACAAGGGCTCTGCACTCTAGATATTTTAATCAACCTGTCTAGGCATACTGTAACACACTTCTGAAACATGTTGAACTTGAAACCAGGAACTTGTGACCCAGAGGAAGGAACACTACCATTGTGCCACAAGACACCCTCTGCTATGAAATTTTGATGTTATAACACACCTATAGAGCAAGTGGGACATGAACCTGGACCTCCTAGCTGAGGTGTAGGGACATACACCTGTACCACAAGACCGCTGTGACATGTACCTTTTATTTTAGATATTTCTGAGACAAACCTGTTCAGAGGAGATATTACACTCCTCTGGAGTAGGTGGGTCTTGAGCCAAAGCCTCTTGGCTCAGAGGTAGAGATACTACCACAGTGACACAAGATGCCTGCCACTGAAATTTATTTAAATGTTTAATATCTCCAGAAGTACTCTTGAACAGTTTTTTTTCTCATCACCAGATCGTCTATGATATGCTTTCAACATTAACCACTCTACTCAGACCCCTTGGCATCACGGTAGCCCACAAACCCACCAAAAACTAAAACAGCAGCTAATGAACTTGGAAGACCCTATACAGACAAAACTAACGTCATTGACAAAATACTGTGCAAGGACTGTGCATGAACACCAACTAGTCACAAAAAGACGTGACCCTCTCTCACTAGTATCCTCACATATGGATGAGGAAGGATAACACTTCGACTGGGACAACACATCCATCCTAGGACAAGCCAAACAAAGAAAGACATGAGAAGCCTAGAAGCAAATCATTCCAACCGGGAACTCTATCAATAAACACATAGGGTCTAACTCAATCTACCACCTCCTGAGAAAAGGAACAGGAAGTGACTACACCACAGGAAACAATATCTCCACAGGAAATGACATCACCAACCCAAATAAACCCAAACATACAAATAGAAAGCAGGAATTTTCAGCATTGCTTCACATGAGGTCCACTGAAGATGCTACCTAGTAAGGCAACAAAATGTCTGGAAATGAACCTTTCCGCTCAGTGAGCAAACTTACATCCAAAATCTCAACCTGAGCTATCAATCCTCTCAAAACTCGCATTGAAATTATTCTTGAAGTAACCTGTCTAAACTGATGTTTCACTCAGCATGCATGCAAATGCTTAACAGAAGAAAATAATTCCTAAAGAAAATGAAATGGATACACCTTTCTGTCAGGGAACTGGAGACATCGAGAGGGATGGTTCTGGAGTAGCTAAATAAATGACATTCACAGTGAATGATAGATGTAAATCCCTGCCAAATTTCATTAGCAAATGCTGACAAATGGACACAGTAAGCTATCATTGTGAGGATGGTAAGTGGACAGTTTCAGCTTACTCTTAGGCAAAGGTGATATATGTATAACAGTAACATTCTTTGGCTTCTTGTTACTTTAAAAAAAAGAATAAATATCTCTCAAATTGCATAACTGATGAATCTGAGAAAAACAATATGTTTAGACAAAAGGCTTCTGCTAACCTTGCAGTTTCTGGTTACTGCAACAATGCAATCATGAAATGTAATCACCATGATTCATGTAATCATCATGCAATTTATTTTTTAATGAAAAACAAAAGATTGATTGTTTCTTCACACGTAACTAAATCATGTTTTTTAGCAGTCACACAATTTCATTAGTTTACCATTAATTATGGAAAAAAAAGCTTTGTTTATTTTTGTTTTCCTTAAAAGAAGAATTTCATCCAGACACACGATTGATATTTCGAGCCGAATCCTATGAGAGTTGGCTAAGCGTGAGTGAGACCAAATACGATTTGTTGTCATATTTACCAACATGCCTCATTAACTACCTAGCTCAAGCCCATGACATCCCATCTTGCCATGTGCTGTTCCTGGAACAACTCACTGCCTAATGCATATTGTCAAAAGACCAGCATCCCTTCCACCCTTGAGTATTTGAAAGATTGCTGTGGACTGGGTCAAGCATTGATAGTCAGGCATTGCCTTTAATTGACAACGTTATAGCACTGCAGCCAGAAAGCTACACTGCTCACAGCATATAGCCAATATGGCTGACACTCCCTCGTGTATACAACCACATTCACTCATCCTAGTCACTCTTTTAATCACATGTGAGACACTTTACCTTGTATCTCAAGGAAATTAGAATTTGAATTATAATGTCTTTTATTATCACTTGTATTCAAGTATGAAAGTACAGTGAAAACATTACAATGTCATCCTGTTAGAAAAGTAGCTAGGTACACAGCTTAGCATCACTACAGTGTGAAAACAGGCCCTTCGGCTCAACAAGTTCACATTGACCCTCCGAAGAGTAACCCACCCAGACCCACTACCCATTCCCCATATTTAACCTTGATTAATGCAGCAAATGTACACAACACCTTGGGCAATTTAGTATGACCAATTCATCTAAACTGCACAATTCTGGACTGTAGGAGGAAATCAGAAAATCTGCAGGAACCCCACACAGACATGGGGAAAATGTGCAAACTCTACACAGCCAGTCACTCGATGCTGGAATTGAACCTGGTTCCCTGGTGCTGTGAGGCAGTAGTGCTTACCACTAAGCCACCATGCTGCCCCACCACCCCCCACCTTCACTACAAAATACAGAAATAAAGGGAAAAGGAAAGAAAAGTTACAATAGTTACAGCTGTTCATAATATAAGTTAGGAAAATGAGAGTAAAATTAAAAATATAAACAATACAGTCTTTCAGTAAATGAGCGCACATGGTCTGCCTGGACATGCAAGCTGCTGATTGTCCACATCAGTCCCAGTCCAACAATAATCTTCTTCCACTCCGGCCTCCATCCTACTGTTTGTCCCCAATCTGCTCAAGTCTCCAGTTCACTGGCCATCCCCAATCTGCTCAGGCCCCCAGTTCACCTACCACCCCCTTATCTCTCGGGCCTCCACTGGCTGTCCCCAATCCGCTTAAGTCCCTGGTCCACTGACCATCCCCAATATGGTCAGGCTTCCAGCCCACTCACTGTCTCCAATCTGCTCCAGCTTCCAGTCCACTGGCCTCAACCCACTCTACTACATGTCTCCAGTCTGCTCTACCGCAGGGGAGAACATCAAGAGGGGAGAAAGGGGAAAAATATTATGGGGTTCTGCCTCAAAATTATAATTCTTCTCTGCCACAAAGGACATGCTGGTGGACTGGAGGATGACTAATGTGGTTCCACTTTTCAAGAAGGGGGATTGAGAGAAACCAATTATGGGCAGTGATCTCACATATATGGCAGAGAAACTTGGAGAAAATTCTTGGAGAATTAAGCTCCAAATGGAGAGGCAAGGTTTGATTCAGTATAGTCAGCATGGCTTTGTCAGATGGAGGTCATGCATAATAAATTTGATTGAATTTTAGAGGAGGGAACCAAGTGCATCCATGATGTAGATGATATGGATAATAGCAAAAGCTTTGACAAGGTCCCACATGGGACATTGATCAAATAGGTAAAAGCATTTAAGATCCCAGGAAACTTGACAACTTGGATCCAAGGCGACAGAGAGTGATGGTACAAAGCTGCTTGTGTAACTGGAAGCCAGTGTGCAATGGTCTATCAGAGGGATCAGTAGTGGGTCCTGATGTTGTAAAAGCAATATAGAGGAGAATGTGGGGAAATGATAACTAAATGTGCAGATGACACAAAGATTGACTCATGAGGAAGAAGGTCTGAGATTATGGGAAGATACAGAGGGATGGGTTAGATAGGCAGATCAATTGCAGATGGAATTTAACCCTGAAAAGTATGAGGTAATGAACTTTGGAAATAATAACAACAATGGGGAGTACTCAGTGAATGGCAGGACATTAGGAAGTTCAGAGGAACAGAGTGATTGCCCACAGATCTTTGAAGTTGCCAGGGCAGATTAATTATGGTCGTTAAGAAGATAAATGGGAAACTTGCAATTACCACTCAAGGCATAGATTGTAGGAGCAGGGGACATGTTGGAGCTGTACAGAACCTTGCTTAGACCACAGCTGGAGTACTGTATGCCATTCTGGTTATTGCACTATGGAAGGTCGTGATTGCACTGGAGGAGATACCAAGGATATTGAGCAGGGTGTTGCCTGGGATGGAGCAATTTAGCTGTAAAAAGAGGCTGGATAAGCTCAGGTTATTTTCCTTCTTTCAGAGAAGGCAGAGAAGAGACATGTTTGAGGTATATACAGTCATGAGAAGCAAAGCCAGGATGTATGTTCACCTTAGGTGAAGGGTCAATAACAAGGCAGCATAATTTTAAGGTGAAAGGCAGAAGATTTAGAGGGAAGTTCTAAAAACAAAGTCGATCAGAGGGTGGTGGGAATCTGGAATGCCCTGTTTGGGGGAGTAATTGCGGGTAGGGATACCTCACAATTTTGAAGAAGTACTTGGATCAGCACTTAAAATGTTGTAACATTAAAGTTTATGACCCAAGTGCTGGAAAGTGGGACTAGTGTAGATTTTGAGTGGATCTGATGTTGCAAACTCAGTGGCTGGAGGTCCTCTGCTGTTCTACGATTCTATGATTCCACGAAAACCATGCATTCAGAGATTAGGCAGAGGTGAACATTAAAGAGAGTTTGGCAAAGCAAGCTGGAGGAAAGGATTGATGTGGCAGAGCCATCTGACTAGATGGTCCCAAAATCCTTGGAAAAGAATTCCATAAGCTTGTCCAAAATGTTGCAGATGTGCATCGAGGGGACAGGGAAAAGAGTTTGGAGTAGATGGTTTTCAGAAATCAGGACTGCTTTCCGGGAAATTGAACAATATCCTTAGGCTAAAGCATGCCCCTTTATTTTCTAATGCCCTTCGTTAAACTTTGGTGTATTAAAGGCATGACATAAATGCAGGTTATTGTTGTACTAACTTTTGATTTTTATAAAACTACTGTTTTTCTGTAAACGAAATATAAAAGGGTGCAAAATATTGGGGAAAATATATGCAAAGCTAGTCAGCAACAAGTGAGAAGTGAGTTATCCTTAACAATAATTATCGCTAACAATAAAAGGTAAGGCAAAGCACAAATAGTAAGCTCACACTGTTAATTGACTTCTATAAAGTGTTTTTCTGCAAACTGCACAAAGGAAGTGAGGTATTCTGCTCACAAGGGACCTACAGAGTCAAAAACATAAGCCTCTTGATTCAATTGTTTAGTGCAGAAAGTGCAAAGCAGCTGTTAAAAAAAAAACCCACAGCAGTGCCAGCAAATCAATTTCTCATTACTGAGGTATACAATTAATGGTTCCTCAGAAATCATCTTTGATTAATGTCACACATAACAGCTACAGTCTTATATTGCATCAACTATTGGGAAAGCAATTTAAAACAAACTTAGACTTTACAGAACAACTTGGTTTACATAACATTGCCAATACTAACAATGACCTCTCGATGTTTCTTATCAATACTTGTTTCTGTACAATTAAGACAAGGTTGATCAGGAGTGAACAGACTAATTGCCATTCAGCTTCAGTTAATCTCAAGAATCATCAAGCAGTTAATTAATACTTTTACTCCAAAGTTTAGAAACACACAGTTAAAGCTGCCAAGATACCACAGCAGGAGCACAGTTATAGTTCCTACCGCTACCAAGAAAAATGGATAGCTAACTGTTGAAATAAACCAGCAATCCATGTGAAATTAGTACTACAGCATTTATCATAACCTCTCCCTAAGGCTGAAACAACTACAAGTTATTTAATTTACTTTCCAGATCAAAAAATTATTGCTCATGAAATGCCAAAATGATATTCACAATACATGCTATGCAACCTCTTGGTATAGTACCCCATACATGCAAGTTGAGACACTCCTAGCCCCTTGCCAGTGCTCCATATTTCACAAAATTTGAAGGCTGGTGCAAGTAATGGACCTTCATCCTGCGCTTCCAATGTAGTTATCTCTATTACAGAGAACTGCATCACTTGGCCTTTGCATATTTTGTGTAATCTTACCGACTTCCTGAGGTTCACAGTCCCTCAGAGGAGTTGGAAACTATGGGAAAGATATTTACACAGTATGTTACCCATTCCCCATGTGAAATCATGCACTTTACCCACCCCAATGGCCTCTCATACCGTCCTCACCAACCTATGACCCCATCCAGCCTCATTGGTCCTCATATCCTCCATTCCAACTCAAAGCACTTCCATGTCTATTCAACTCGTTTACACACTGTACAGAACCAATAAACCTGACCGTGTCCCGGATGAAAATGTTTTTAACAGGAATGTACATAACTTACTTTTAAAAACTGTTGCTGCAATAATCCTATTAGTGTTAACCAGACATTTAAAATATCAATAATGTAAGCTATAATCATTTTACACCTCTTTATTATTGATCTAAGTTTTCACTGTTAGGAAACCTCATAATTCAGGAAACAAAGGTAAATGAGTGCAGGGTGTTTAATTCTTTTCACCAAGTTACCCTTCCTTTCTTGAAAATATAGGAAAAGAACATTCTATCACTTCTTCAGATTTCTTTCAGATTGGCCAGCTACTTCTTAAGCATCAAGTATATTCTTGCTCTGTCACTGCCTAATGATTTCAGGATTTGGGAGCATTATATCACCCGCCTATTTCCCTACATCACCATTACAGAATCAGGTGTAACCATGCTTTGAGAAAGTGCAAACATATTTTTGTGATAATTGGTCAATATATTTAAGAGACATTATCAGGAGTTTAAATACTGGACCAATTCCTTTCCCACGATGGGGATGACATCTTCATTGTTGGTGATGGTACACATGCACATTGGCTGTCTCCATTGATTTATAATAAGCTGTAACTCTCAGATCTGAATAATTCATGATGCTTTTTCCAAGAAAAGAGGCTAGAATCAGACTGCAGAAATCCATTTCCAAAAGCCTGTGCCGAAATGCGGCTTGGGGGCTTAGTGGTTAGCACCGCTGCCTCACAGCGCCAGGAACCCTGGGTTCAATTCCTGGCTTGAGCAACTGTCCATGTGGAGTTTGCACATTCTCCCCATGTCTGCATGGGCTTCCTTCGGGTACTCCAACTTCCTCCCACAGCCCAAAGATGTGCAGGTTAGGTGAATTGCCTATGCTAAATTGCTCATAGTGTTAGGTGAATGAGTCAGGGGTAAATTTAGGGGAATGGATGGGTTGCTTTTCGGAGGGTCGGTGTGCACTTGTTGGGCTGAAGGGCCTGTTTCCACACTGGAGGCAAATTAATCTAATCTAAAAAAAATGGCTGTGGGAAAAAAAATAACTGAAAGGAATGGGATGGCATGGTAGCTCAGTGGTTAATCCTGCTGTATCACAGTACCAGGGACCCATGTTTGATTCCAGTCACAGGCAACTGCCTGTTTGGGGTTTGCATATTTTCCCTGTGCCTGAGTGGTTTCATTTCACAGCCCAAAGTGTGCAGATTAAGTGGACTGGCCATGCTAAATTGGCCATAGTATCCAGGAATGTGTAGGCTACATGGATGAGCCATGGGAAATATGAGATTACAGGGTTAGGGTAGAGGGGTGGACTTGGGTAGGATGCCCTTCAGAGAATTGGTGTAGACCCAATAGGCCAAATGGCCTGTATCCACACTGTAGGGATTGTATGGTTCTAGGAAGAACGTATCCACGTGCTTCCATGGAGACAAAGCTATAATGAAAACTCTGAAGAAGTCAGCAAGGGATTAGAGGATGAGGGGCTATCATTTCAAGTGGAAAATCTAAATTGATGGTTCAACACCAAAGATACTCTTAAATTTAAGATTATTTATGGATTCAGTTTTCACCATCTTTGCAGGTACAGCACTCCAGCCTCTGGAACTGTTGAGTGAAAGATAATCTCCTCATCTAGACATTTCATTGAGCAAAAAAGACACAAATTCCAGGCAAATTAGAAAAGGTGATGAAAAGAAATAACTTGTGTTTATGTGATGAATGGTAAGAGATTGATCAGTTAACAGGAAGCAGAGAATCGAGGTAAGTTTTTTTCCAGATTGAAATGTTGTACCTAGTGGAGTCCCACAGGAATCAGTGCTGAGGTATCAATCATTGGGCTAGATGAATGAACTAAATGTTTGGTTAGTTTAATGGACAGGCATTTGGCAGATGGGTATAATACAGAAAAAAAAATGGATATATCCACTTTGGCAGAAAGAATACAAATGCAGTATTCTGTTTAGATTGCAGATTTAGGAACGAGATTGCAAAAGCCTTGAAAGGATTAAGCCATTTATCCCTTCGTGCCTGCTCCACCATTCATAGCTAATCATCAACTCACTACCCTATTCCCATTTTCTCCCTATACCCTTTGATCTTTTTAGTCTTAAGACCTAAGAGGACAGAATTTGAGGAGTATCAGTGTGAGGGTTGAGTGACTGGTGAAATATACAGATATTGGGAGAACCAAAGTCATGGAAAAATTTGGAATGAGGCTAGAATGTAAAAATCATGGTTTTCTCTGCACATTGCCTCCTTAGAGTGAAGAAAAGTGGCCCTTCTGAATATAGTTTTGTTTACAATAGCATGCACATTCATCCGTGGGTTATTCTCTACATTCTCAATTGTTTAGATGAGACCCAGTCTTCCCATGAACCATCTCCTTGGACTCACCACAGCTTCTGATGCAGATGGGTAGGTCAATGAATGTATAGCTGAGTATTACATGAGGCTAAGCCAGTGTTTAAGATGACATCCAAGAGTAAAGCGGAAGACGTGTTGAAAAGAAAAGTACCGAAAGATCATAAGCTTAATAGGAATGATGTTCCAATGGGAACGGGGTATTCTTCCAAAATCAGATTACCTGGTGTTTCAGTAAGGTACAGAATGTGTGGGATCCCACTGTCATCAAGTGTCTGGATATGTTGTTGAACCAATAGCTGGAGCATAGCCTCAGGAAATTGTCCACCAAGGGGGTTTGCTTGAGTTCAGAAATATTGTCAGTGGTGTGGAGGCAAGCAGCTTACTCCGTAGTGTTGCAGTAACTGAGGCAGCTGTGCACAATGGTTCAAGTGAAGTCGAGTCAGATTGTGATGCAAAATCCTGGAGCTATGAATCCATTGATGAACTTATTGTAGGGAGGTCTACTCCTGCCCAACAATATAGTTCAGTGACGAGCTGCCAGGTTACAGAAACTGAAGCAACACATTCAGTTAATCATGTGACTGTTGGAAAATGGATGAATCTAAAGACTAACATGAATGATCTTCCAAAGAGCTGGGATCCTTTGGAATAGGTAAAAGGTTTAGAAAGTCTTTTTAAGCAAGTGCTATACATCACTCCAGTTTGTCCAGGTCAGTGATGCAAAGAGAGAATGTAGACTCGAATGTTTTAACCATGGTGGTCTATTGGGCTCACTAATCACACAACAGGTGAGCACATGGTCACTGTGTGCTATGTGTAATAGTTAAGATGCCAGGTTTCAAGCAAAGAAGTATATAACAGTGCCTCCAGTCGTGGGTGGTGACAGTGATGGAAGGTCCTGAGCAAGGGAGCTCAGGCAGTTGTGCCAGGATCATCACCAGCAGGTGGCAACAGTGAGGCTGAGCAGTTGGAGCAATAAAACAAACCCTTCCTGGAGAAAACTGCATCTCTGATCAAAGAATATCTGATAGTTGAGAGGATGAGAAGGCAAACAGACAAAGGATTCCTCAGCTCAGGGCAAACTACAGGTTTTGTTCCATGTATGGACTGTAGATACTTTCTCATTTCACCTGACTTCCTCTTCATTTTGGACATGATATGATGCCAGTGGAATAAAGAATCCCTGAGTCATTTTATTTTGGCTATCCGTTAATTCAAATCTCCTGTTAAATTTTGAAGACATTTATGTTTACTCTTTCATCCTCCTACTCAATTAAGATATCATTGATTATGTTGTTCGACAGCATGATGTGGCATTTATAATTTGTCCGATTTTCCATGCCTTGGTGAAGCTGGGGTGAATCGAAACCTGCAATCCATTCTAAAAGATGAAAGACTGAAAAGCAATCTAGGTTTGTTCAATATATTATATCAGTTGCATGACACTATGATCTTGTGCTCTAAATTCTATGTCTTATGATCCTGCTCCACAACTATCTGATGAAGGAGCAGCGCTCCGAAAGCTTTACTTCCAAATAAACCTGCTGGACTATAATTTGGTGTTGTGTGATTTTTAACTTTATCCACCTCAATCCAACACTGGCATCTCCTCATCATCTGTATTATCATCATTCTTTTGTTTTGTTGTTGAGGTTATTGTTTCCTTGGCTTTTCCCTTTAATTGGTTGAGTTTGAAAAACTCACTGCACTAAGATTTTGCCATTCTGCCTGTTGTAACCTTCACCAATTCTACAAGAAACTTTGGGAACAGTGCTGGTACAGTGACATACTGATTTGATTGGGAAGGGTATATAATGGAGCTATTGTAAAATCCTGCTGTTTTGAATATTGCTATGTTGGTGTTGCTGGAAGCTCTTGAGCTTAAATGATATTCATTGTGTCTTCTGTTGAAAAGTTCGACTGCACTTCAAACAACAATTGTATTATTGCGAAGGCAAATTTAATCACTATTCTGTGGTGCTGAAAGGTCACAAACAGAAAAATAAAACATAAACTTACACCCTATGTCCAGAGTGAGTATTCAGTGTGACTGACACGTCACCCCACAGCTCAAAAGTTGGAAATAAATGGATTGGGCATACTGAACCTCTATTTTGAAGTGTATAAGACAAGTCTAAGCAGAACATGTCATTCACAACTGTAATGGTTTCTCTTTCCGGGGATGAGATAGCTCTTCAGATCACCTGCCTATCAGCTGCTAAAGAACTGACAGATGAGTGAGGATGAGACCTTGCCCAATCACACACCTTGCCACTACCAATTTGGTTTGGCAGAGCTGCCCAGTAATCAGAGAGCAGTAGCTTTTAGGCCTGAAGCTCTGTTTGTTGTGGTATATTCCTCAAGAGATCCAACAGTGAGAGGGTAATACTTTGTTTTTCCTTTTGCAGGGTGGGAGTAACAGGAACATTGTGTGTCAGACAGAGGGGTTTGAAAATGTTTGCTTATCCCTGATCCCTTCCTCTGATTGCCACTGCATTAGGGGAACTGAACAATACCTTCAAATTTCACAGGTAGTTCCACAAAGTTTCATAGTTAGAAAACAAGACACCTTACCTTCTGGGTGTGAAGACAGGTAGGTATTGAGCTGAGGACAATAAGTGGCCATTAATGAACTGCTTCAGCAACTTAATCGTAGGTGAATTGATGAAGTTACCAATGGGCCTTGTTTTATAGCATTTAATTGCAGAGATAGCTAGAGGGCCACAAGTTTCTCTCCAGGGAAAACTCAATTAATGAGTTTTGAGAAGATTTGTAGCGCAGGTTGAGGTTCTGGAAGAAGATTTGCTCGCTGAGCTGGGAGGTTCATTTTCAGACGTTGCATCATCATGCTAGGTAACAGCATCTGTAAGCCTCCGGCTGAAGCACTGGTGGCATGGCCTGCTTTCTATTTATGTGTTTATGTGTTGCAGCATTTCTTGTTCTTTTTCTCAGGGGTTGGTAAATGGGAGCTGAAAATGTGTTGCTGGTTAAAGCACAGCAGGTTAGGCAGCATCCAAGGAACAGGAAATTCGACATTTCGGTCATAAGCCCTTCCTGATGAAGGGCTTATGCCCGAAACGTCGAATTTCCTGTTCCTTGGATGCTGCCTAACCTGCTGTGCTTTAACCAGCAACACATTTTCAGCTCTGATCTCCAGCATCTGCAGACCTCATTTTTTACCCTTTGGTAAATGGGATCCAAGTCGATGTATTTGTCGATAAAATTCCATTTGGAATGTCATGATTCTAGGAATTCCAGTATGTGTCTCTGTTTGGCTTGTCCCACGATGGAGGTGTTGCCCCAGTTGAAGTGGTGTCCTTCCTCATCTGTATGTAAGGATACTAGTGAGAGTGGGTCATGTCTATTTGTGGCTAGTAGGCGTTCATGTGTCCTGGTGGCTAGTTTTCTGCCTGTTTGTCCAATGTAGTGTTTGTTATAGTTCTTGTAAAGTATTTCATAAATGATATTAGTTTTACTTGTTGTCTGTATACGGTCTTTCAAGTTCATTAGCTGCTGTTTTAGTATGTAGGTGGTCAAAGTTTGTGAGAAGATTTGTAGCTCGGGTGCTCGTTGTTGTGGTTCTGTTCACCGCGCAGGGAGTTTTTGTTGCAAACGTTTCGTCCCCTTTCTAGGTGACATCCTCAGAGCTTGGGAGCCTCCTGTGAAGCGCTTCACAGGAGGCTCCCAAGGACTGAGGATGTCACCTAGAAAGGGGACGAAACGTTTGCAACAAAAACTCCCAGCTCGGCGAACAGAACCACAACTATGTAGATGGGTTTGTGGGCTACTAATATGGCTACGAGGGAGAGAGGGTCGTGTCTTTTTGTGGCTAGCTGGTGTTCATGTATCCTGGTAGCTAACTTTCTTCCTGTTTGTTCGACGTGGTGCTCGTGGCAGTCCTCTCCCTCGTAGCCCTACACACGGATGAAAAAAAAAACACCATTTCGACTGGGACAACACATCTATCCTGAGACAGGCTAAGCAAAGACATGCTAGAGAATTCCTAGAGGCCTGGCACTCCAACACAATGCCATAAACAAACACATAGATCTAGATACCATTTAATCGACCCCTCAGAAAACAAACAGGAAATGACATCACCACAAACCCCGGGAACCCCATCCAGGACAAACATATAAATAGAAAGCAGGAGACAACAGCTTCGCTTCACTTGGAGGTCGCCACTGATGATGTTACCTAGCCAGGTAATGAAACGTGTGGATATCAAACCTATAGCTCAGCGAGCAAACCTACATCCTAAACCTCAACCTGAGCTACAAACCTTCACAAACCTTGCAAAATATATAAATATTGCTAAATATTACAAAGTGACTTATTTGATCTACTTTAGCTTTACTATGAAGGAAGCTGATATGACATAGCATAAACCAATGTTAATAAATTCCCCATTCAAACTGACAATATCATGGAATGCGTTAACTTTTTCCAACTATAACTTGCACCTATACAGTACTTCTCAGGAAGATGTCTTAAGGCACTTTATGATGTCTGTTAAAAATCAATACATTTTCTATTAAATAAAGTATTTTCTATCAAATAAATTGGAACCAAAAGTGTGTATGAATTTATTGGTATGATTTGAGTATTTTCAATGATTCAATTTTTGATCCAATCTCATATAATAGACTAGTTTCAACTGCATAAAGAGGTCAAAGATAAATTTTCTATTGTGTTTCCCTTTAATAGGTTTTATTAATATATTTTTTCACCTGTCTCTGGAGATTAAATGGCCTAAGCTGTGTATAGACAACTGAGTTCAAATGCATCACTTGAACAGTATAAAAAGTGTAGGGGCATTCGTGAAGGCAAAGAGAGAATATGAGTAATTTTGGCAAATAAGTTTAAGAATAATCCAAAGGGATTCTGCAAGTACATTAAGAGCAAAAGAGCAACTAGAGAGACAGAGTAATGCCCCTCAGTGGACAGTGAAGAAGGCTATCTAAGATTACAAAGAGATCTTGATCAATTGGATCAATGGGCTAAAAAGTAGCAGATGGAGATAATATGAAGAATTGCATTTTGGCAAAATAAACAGGGCAGAACTTATACAATTAAAGTAGGATCTTGGGTAGTGTTGTAGAACAGAGAGACCTAGAGTTCAGTTACATAATTCTTTGAAGTTTGCATCACAGGCAGACAGGGTGGTTAATATGGCACTTAGCACTTGCCTTCATTGCGCAGACCTTTGAGTATAGGAATTGGGACTTTCGTAAAGTCTCTTCTGGTGTTCTGCATCTAGTTCTGGTCTCTCGGTTATAGGAAGGACATTATTTAGCTGGAGAGGGTTCAGAAGACATTTGCCAGGATGTTGTCAGGAATGGGGGGTTTGAGTTATGGGAAGAGGCTGGATAGACTAGGACTTTTTTTCACTGGAGCATTGGAGTTTATAAAATCATGAGGCGTACAGATAAGGTGATTGGCAGCTGTCTTTTCCCTAAGGTTTCAAGATTAGGGGGCATATTTTAAGGTGAGACAAGAAATATTTTAAAAAGACATGAGGGGCAATTTATTTACACAGAAAAAATTTTGTATATAGAATGAACTTCTAGAGGAAGGGGTGCATGTGGATACAGTAATAACATTTATTAGGCAGTTAGACAAATACATGAATCAGAAATGTTTGGAGAGATATGGGCCAAGCACAGGGAGGTGGAAATATTTTAGTTCAGGAATATGATCTGCTTGGACCGAAGGGTCTGTTTCCATGCTGTATGACTCTATGAATCTATAACCCTACATAATGCATCACAACGCTTTGCGAGAGGTAGCATGAAACAGTAAGCTTTCTAAACAAAAAGACTTCTATTTATATAGTACTTTCATGACCAGTGGATGTCTCAATGCCTTTTACTGCCAATGAAACAAGCTGTAATTATTTCTACTATTATAATGGTGGAAATTCAACAACCAATTTGCATGTTTAAAACTACCAACAACATAATCAAATAATTGTGTTTGTTAACTAAGGGATAAATATTGCAATACACAAGAACAATTAGATTAGATTCCCTACAGTGTGGGAACAGCCCTTCAGCCCAACCAGTCTACACTGATCCTCCAAAGAGTAACCCACCCAGACCCATTTCCCTTTGACTAATGCATCTAACACCATGGGCAAATTAGCATGGCCAATTCACCTGACCAGTATATCTTTAGACTGTGGAAAGAAACTCACACAGACACGAGGAGAATGTGGAAACTCCACACAGACAGTAACCCAAGGCTAGAATCAAACCTGGGACCCTGGTGCTGTGAGGCAGTAGTGCTAACCACTGAACCACCATGCCACCCCTGTTGTTTTGCAAAATTGTCCCATAGAATCTTTTGTATGTCCCAAAGCTGGCAAATGGGCCCTTTGTTTAACATGTGATCTAAAAGACAATGGTGGCACAGTGGTTAGCACTGCTGCCTCACAGCGCCAGGGACCTGGGTCAATTCCCGACTCAGGCAATTGACTGTGTGGAGTTTGCATGTTCTCCCCATGTCTGCGCGGGTTTCCTCCGGGTGCTCCGGTTTCCTCCCACAGTCTAAAGATGTGCGGGTCAGGTGAATTGGCCATTCTAAATTGCCTGTAGTGTTAGGTAAGGGGTATATGTAGGGGTATGGGTGGGTTGCGCTTCGGCGGGTCGGTGTGGACTTGTTGGGCCGAAGGGCCTGTTTCCACACTGTAAGTAATCTAATCTAATCAAAGCTTCAATGTTGCATTGTGGAGCCAATCTTAAATTTTGTACATTGGTTCAGTAGTGAGAGTTGAACTCACAGCTTTTTGACTCAGAGGCATATGTCTTATCAACTTATGTCACACCTAACATATTCCTTATTTTTTGTACTTGGTAATTTTTTCTGGAATTCTCATTCTCACAATACCACATCAGTTGTTCTTTCTTTGCTGCATGGTTTTAGTTACAGATGTTAAAAGAAGATTATAATAGAGGAAATATTTTCATAGCATTAGAAATCAAACAGAATTTCACAGTGACCGAGTAATTACAGATCTGTTATTTGATGCCTTATTTGATGATAACAAAACCCTAATTTCAGGTGGTGTGTAACTTGAGGCTTAACTTGCAGATGAGAAAAACACAGCTGTTTGGCATTGAACCTGATGGTTATATTGCAACTTCTGATATGTGCTTAATGCAGCACTCACCACAACTGATCAATTAAAAGTATCAATTTACCTTTAAAGGGCAAACCTTTACCCAAAATTAATGAAGTGATCAATACTGGTTCGTTGGAATGCAATGTCCTTTCCAATCCACTGTCAATATTGTTTCTTTCACTTCAGTCCTTCAGAAACTTTAAGTATTCATTCCTTGAGCTTGGGAGACAACTTTAACGATATCAAATGGAATAATTTGACAAGGAAGAGTATTAGCATACTAGAGACATGTTGTAGTATGAATGTTGCTTGCTGACAGTAGCACTCCATCCTAACCAAGAACACTTGTAATACAAATCTGTAAAATGATTTCACATGTCCCTGCTGATCATTTAGAAGAAAATTCTTCAAGTTGAAGACATTAGGCATGTTTTTTTAAATTTATTTTTCTATTTTATTTTTCAATTGTAGGTCCTTTTCAGTGCAACAACATTCCTAGGCCAAAAAATGGGTTGTTAGTGTCTCTGGACCTTTGCAATTACTGTTCAGTAACTAATCAGAAGCAAGAATATCCACAGTGACTTACCCACTTTATTTAACTTCCCTTTTTATTGGGGGAATCTCAACAAAGATTGTGAACTAACCATGCAGAAACATATAGCTACAGATGTGCATTCCACAATTATGTTCATTGTAATGCCACAGGGATGAAATTCGTACCTGTGTCTGTCTTTTTTTTAAAATGGAAATGCTGACTATGGCAAGTCTAATTAAAGAGAAAATGTCATCAATTTTTCACCATTTATTTCTAAGATCCGGCTTATTCCATTCACTACCTTTTATTCAAGCTGTGAATGCAAGCCATGTATAATCTATGATAAGGTCATTATAAAATTTGAGCTTGAACTTATCTTTTAAGATTGAATCCAATTCAACTTTAATTCTCATTTTCAAAAAGAAAAGTGGATTGTTAAATCACTCATCTACAGCTTCAGTTTTAGATTGCACAAATTACTGCTCGCAATTACAACATAACAGTGTAGAATGTTCTCTTGAAATTGGAGGGAAATGAACAAAATGTTCAATTGGGACCTGAGAACATTTAATCCTTTAGAATGATACAGCTGACCCTAAGGGAGAAGTAGTGAGAATAAAAAATCTAAAAATTTGAACCATTAGATTAAAGTAAAGCAAACTGATCAAAACATCAGCCACATAACAATCCACCGAGAAAGGGTGAGGACCAATCAAGGAAATGATGAAACCAAATTACAAAGCAAGGACAACAGACAAAGACATAGAGTCATAGAGATGTACAGCATGGAAACAGACCCTTCAGTCCAACCTGTCCATGCCGACCAGAAGTTTCCCCACTATTGAAGTTAAATTAACTGTTCTGCAATTGCTAAGATTGTCTTTACAACCTTATTTTGATAAGGCTGTAATGTTTACAGTTCTCCAATATTCTGTCACATCCCCCATGTCCAGTGAAGTCTGAAAGATTATGGTCATGACCCCACAATTTCAACCTTCACTTACTTCAAAATCCTTGGGTTCATTTAATTTGGTCCCAGTGCCTTGTGAACTTTAAGTGCCAGCAATCTACCCAAAATTCCTCCCTCGTTAATTTTGAATTAATCTGGTGACAGAGTTTCTTCCTCTGTCATCAAGACTGGCCAGCATCCTCATCTTTTGTAAAGACAGGTGCAAAATATTCACTTAATCCCTCAGCATGCCCCCATGTGGAAATGCCTTTTTGTCCTCCAATCAGTCCTCTCTCGAATTTAAACACTCACTTACTGTTTACCTGCCTGTAAATGACTTTGGGATTTCCTGTTATGTTAGCCACTATCATTTTCTTATTGTTCCTCTTTGCTTCTCTTATTTGGTTACTTAACTCCCCTCTAATGTTTTATATTCCTGTTGATTCTCAATTGCATTTTCTGCTTTATGCTTGTGATAAGTACAGTCTTTTTTTTCTCTAATGTTAATATTTATCTCCTTTTTCATCCAGGGAACTCTGGATTTATTTGTCCTACCATTTCCAATAGAAGGAATATACTGTAACTATACCCACACCATCTGCTCTATGAAGGTAGCCCAGTGTTCAGTCACTTCACTGCTTTTCCTGCCAAATTCTTATTCCAACCAATCATACTCTGCTTTGCTCATGCCCCATTAAAGTCAACTCTCCATCAAATGATTTTTCTCACTCTGGATTGTTGCATGTTATTCCTCCACATCATACTGAACCTAATGATATAATTATCTTCTAAATGTTTTCAAACTTACACTTGGTGCTCCTCATTCCAAAGGACCAAATCTTTCAACGCGTCCTTCCTTTTTGGATAGAACAGATAATAGTGTAATAAACTCTCCTGAACACATTTTAAGAATACTTACCTCTTGCTGCCCCTTACACTACCAGTATCCCAGTCTACATTTGATTAATTGAAGTTACTCATTATAATTATTCTATAATTTTGGCATATCTTTGTCATTTTCATGTGTGAATATTAAGCTTAATAGATATTTGTAGTGCAGGACTAAAGTACTGTTGAAAGAGAGACCACTTTGATGAAGATTTTCTTTTTGCATTCATCAGGACAATTCACAAGAATACCAATTCAAGGGGAAACCAAGACCCCTTGTCAACTAATTAGCACTCTCAAACAGTATAAATGTGGGTTTCCCCTCAAGTTGATATTCTCAAGTTGTTCAACTTCAGCAATATTAAGGACACGTAAGTCAAAATTCTCTGAATTGTCTATCTTTAAGGAACTTCTACAGTGGGTTCCAGATGCAAGAGGGCTGCTCATTGCATGTTTCAATTTCCAGGACAAATCCATTAGAGCCAGCTACGTCTGGATTTTTACACAGTCCCAGCATGCAAGTGCTGTTTATGCAGCTGCATCTAAAAACTTGTTGTCAATGTATCTGGGCCAATGATTCAAACCAAACCCCTGCAGGCAGTTCCAAGATATTCTCTGCACTATAACATAGCAGAACTCAATGCATGAAAGCAAGAAGCAAAATGAAAATGCTTAGAACCATCTTTAGCCAGAAGTGCTAATGAGAGAATCTGTAAAGTTCTCACTTGAAGTTCCCTCTATTCAACATATCAACATGAGCCAATTTGGTGCATTCTGTAAAGAAGCAATCAAATACTTAAAATCAGCTTAGGCTGACCTGAAATAGAAAAAAAAATATAAAATAGACATAATGATCAAAGTCACGCCCTCATCATGTACACATCCTTCAACAAGCAGTTGAATAGTCTTATATAGAGTGTCATTCAGTGCGTTTGTTACCATAATATCAATGAGCATTCAAACTATGAACAATTATATGCTCTGTGCAAACTAAAAATTGCCACTGATTTGCAATCATTAAAACCAAAGATACAAACAGATGAGATGATTAAACAACTTCATGTCTTCAGAGATATTTCAAATTAGATGAATGGAATGATGTTGCAACCATAATAATGATAGCTGATAATGATTTCTACAGAGAAAGGGGAAAAAAAAACTATTATCTGTAAATATTCAAATTAGTAGAAAAAACTACACAATGCAAAAAAATTGGGGTGGATAGATGCAAATTTGAAGCAACAGTATTGATGACACTGACCATCTTGACTTTTAATTATTACACAGGTATTAAAGGCAAAATACTGTGGATGCTGGAAATCTGAAACAAAAACAGAATACTGAAGAAATTCAGCCCGTAATATTTGTAGAGAGGGAAAGAGAGACATAAATTTAATGTTTTGAGTTAGGTGTGACTCTTCTTCGGTGGTTTTATGTTACAAGCTTCATCATGTGCAACATAATAAATAAAGTTAATGTTTCATACTTGACCACATTTCTGACTATTTGTCCAACAGCCAGTACATGGGGATGCAGCCAGGCTCATGGAGGTAGCCTTTTATACCACAGGAGGCAATTAGCCACAGAGGCTCCAGACCCCACAGAGGGATTGCAATCAAATACAGCAGATCATGCAGCCCCAGAATTCCCTTGCATGGCTTATTACTCAACCCTGAGGGGCACGCCATCATTAGCCATCCTGATGTTGAGTTCCTCCCTTGTTGTCATTGGTGTTTCGGATTTGCTGCTAGCTTTTGGTTAGGCTGGCAGCTTCAGGAGGACATCTGCCATCCTTAATTGGATGGTGGGCTAGAAGACTATCAACAAAGAGGCTGCTTCCAGTAAAATTGTCAAGCTGATCCCACTGCTGGCAAGTTGAGGTCTGATAGTCCCCATGCTCCTATGGTGAAGTAATGTGGCGGCCATTAAATTCAGCCAAACACTTTCCACATCATCAGAACAGCTATCTGTAATATTGGTGCATAGGAAATGTTTGAAATTTTGCATACTGCCAGATTTTTCTTTGGGTTTTGGTGAACTGCACATTTTACTCAAGCAAGCATTGTGTTTGCTTCATTTCACAAATGATTTTAATTTGATATGATTAATAATAATTTGAATTACTAAGAAAATAATTCACAGGAAGTGCATTGTGACAATATCTTTTTTTTGTTAAAAGCTTCTTTACAATCTTATTACAGGCAACTTAATTGTAAGAGAACCACAGAAATCACAAGCAAATGTTGATGTACAGCAATTTACTTTTACTTTGCAAGAGAATAAAATAACCCAAGAAGCTTCGTAGAAGTGTTACAAAGCAAAATACATCACTGAACTATTCAAGGAGACATTAGCTCAGATGGAATAAAGCTTTGTCAAAGAGATACATTTTAAGGGGTATCTTAAAGAGGACAATATAAATACTGGAGTAGGGAAGGCAGTTCCCTATTAGCAACTGAAGGCATCATTACTAATCATTACTTGTTTAAAATCAGGGATACTTAGAGGTCAGACTTAGAGGAGCATAGATATATGAAAGAGCTGTGTGACTGGTGAAGTATACTGAGATTGGGACAGGTAAGGCCATGGAGAAATTTGAAAAGTGAGGTGATAATTCAAAATTGTTATGTTAAATGATGTTTATTATTCATTCATGGGATGTGGACATTACCTGATAGATTACTACTTATTGCCAATTTCTAACTGCTGTGGAGAAGCTGATGGGAAACTTGACCCACTACAGTCCTGCAAGGACACCCAGGGCTTTGGTCATCAAAATGTTTCAGGATGTTATCCCACCAACGAAAGCAAAGGAATGGTGGTAAAGTTCGAAGACAAGAACATGCGTGGTTTGGAGGAGGAGTTACAAATGGTGCAGTTTCCATGCATCTGCTGCCTTTGTCCTTCCAAATAGTAGAAGTTGTAGATTTGAAAGGTGCTGTCAAAGGAGTCTTGTTGCATGATTGCAATGAATCTTAAAGATGTTATACACTGCAGCCATTGTGTGTCAGAGTAGGAGGGGGAGAATGTTGAATGAAGTGGATGAAGGACCAATCCAGAAGGCTGCTTTGGATGATATTAAATTTCTTGAATGTTATTGAAATCATTGCCATCCAGGTGAGTGTCAAGTACTCCATTGTACTATCAGTTATGTCTTATAGATGGTGGGCATCATTGGGGAGACAGGAGGTGGGCTGTTCAATGCAGAATTTCTAGCCTCTGACCTGCTATTGTGGTTACTATCTCATGTGGCTCATTCAGTTCATTTCTGGTCCATGGTAACCCTCAGGATATTGATTGTGAATTATTTAGTGATGCTAATATCACTAAATGTAAGAAACGATGTTTACATTCTTTTGGTGATGGACATTGTGACAGTTGTATGGCCTAAATGTTACTTGGCACTTATCAGCCCAGACATCAATATTGTCCATGTCTTGTTGCATATGGACATAGGCTGCTTCAGTTTCTGAGGAGCAATTAATAGTGCTGAACATTGTGTGAAACAGTAAGTGTTCTGATTTCTGATCTTTATGATTGAATGAAGTTCATTGCTGCAACAACTAAAGGTGATTGATCCTTGAACATAATCCTAAGGTATTTCTGCAAAGATGTCCTTGGACTGAAATAATTAGCTACCAGTAACTACATCCACTTCCCTACACATGATTCCAATCAGTGGAGAATTTTCCCTCTGATTTTCATCGACTCCAATTTTATTGGGGACCCCTAATGTTATTTTCATTAAAATGCTGCCTTGATGTTAAGAGCAGTCACTTCCACCTTAACTCTGGAGTTCAGTTGATTTATCCATGTTTGCACCAGTGAGGTCAGGGACTGAGTGGACATGTTGGAACAGAAACTGAGAACAGTAGGCAGGTTATTCCCTTGCAAAAGTTGCTTGATAACTTTACAAATGACTCCTCCCATCACTTTGCTGGTGATTGCAAACATACTAAAAAGACAGGCTTGGGTTAGTTGTGTCCTGTGTTTGTGGACAAAACATACCTGGATATAATGTTTTACATTTTCAGGTTGATGCTTTGTAGTTGCTGCACTGAATCAACTTGACTAGGGCCACAGCTGGTTCTAGAGTGCAAGTCATCAAGTTATTATCTGAATTTGCACTTCAGCCTTTGCACAGTGCCTTCAGCCATTTCTTAATATCATGTGAAGTGAAATGAATTGATTAAAGATAAAGCAGCTGTGAGAGTGAGGACAACAGGAGGAGAGCAAGATAAGTCATCTATGTGACAACTCTGCCTGAAGATAGATGCAAATGCGTCAAGTCTGTGTTTCATGCATTCCATTAGCCAAGACTTGAGGTAACAAAGTCATGAATTAACAATTCAGCAGCAGAGCTCCGAAGCTAATCACAGAGTCAAGTCTGACATCAGCATGCGAACAAACTTGTTAAATCTCAGATATTCGTGAGGGTGAGGAATGTAATTAGAGCTAAGAAACAGAATCTCCTTCAATATCTAAAGTGACCTTAATGTCTGCAAAAATTTCACTAAATAAAATTTTACAAAGCGTGATCATGTTTGCAATTGAATTAAGAAAGACAATAAAGCAGCTTAGGATCAGAAACTTTATAATATCTTTTTGAAGATGTCTAAGTTTAATCTAGTACTGTAGAACTAGGTGTGGTAATTATTATAATAAGTGCAAATTTCTGCATTTAATGAAAATATTTTATTTAACCTTAAAGCTCTTAAAATTAATCAAAGTAGTAGCTTAATATGAAAGGTTTCCTAATTAAAATCTTACCAGGTACCAGCCATACAGCTCCTCCAATTTGTGAAACATCGATGAGACAGGTGCATTGGGAAGCTGGAGGGAAAGTGAGCAATGAAAAACCAATTGGAATGCACAGAGAGTCACCTAAATTACTCAATGTCTACAAGAAGACAATTTTATAAACAAACTTACATGAATTTTCTTACAACATTTTAAAACCTGAGAATCTTTTTTGTGATTTATTGGTTTAATTTTATTTTATTTAATTATTTTCCTTGTTGTTCATATAAAATGGAGTAACAAACCTGATTGGAAATAAGATGCAGATGTAGCTATTAAACTATTTTACCCAAATCCTTAAGAAAGAGCTGCAATCATTTTGTCTTGTGTTTAATTATTTCTGAGAAGGTAACAGTTTCATCACAGCACCAGTGTGGGGACCTTCCTGATATTTACTCAAAAGTTTCATTTCTCCAGATAGAATTGGTGGTGAAGTACCTGGGGTTCAGAAACTGCTGGTGGCTGAATTGTCCCTGTAAAGCTGAGGTAGGAATTAATATCTGCATACAACCTGTGATCATTGATTGCAGTGTTGTCAGAACACCATGAGGAAAACAGCATTGATCCACGCACCCATGCCACTTGTCCTCGGCTCTTGCTGAAGCCTGTTTCTAGCCAGCTCAGACTATTGCCACCCCTGTCAAAATGCTGAGCTGGTGGAGTTTGCAGATGAGAACTTCTAAGTGTGAAGCTGCTTGATAGTATCCTCCAAGGACCACTGCGGTCTCATCCGCTGATGGTTAACAGCAACCATCCTGCAGCCAAGCCACAACCCCTGGTATCGCACTTCATAGGAATATGGGAAAAGGCAAAGCTTTGGGGGAAATTCACAAGGGTGATTTGTTGACTTTGGTATGTAACATGGCAGCATTTCATTAATAAAATTAATTTAGAATGTTTGGTTTGTGTTAGCTTTTAGCTTCACATTAGTGGTCTGGCAGACATTGTAATGGTCAGTGACAAAGACCAGATTGTGCAGGTCATTCTATTATAACGTGCATTTCATCAACACGAATTTGCAGTAACACATCTGATGAATTGGAGACGCTGTTTCAACAGCATGAACTTTTAAAACATGATTACAATGCCAACACTTTAAGTGCTGTTTCTAAAGTGCAATCGATGAACGGCATTGTGGCTCAGTGGATACCATTGCTGCTTCACAGCACCAGGGGCCTGGGTTCAATTCCAGCCTTGGGCGATTATCTGTATGGAGTTTGCACATTCTCCCCGTGTCTGTATAGGCTTCCTCTGAGTGCATTGGTTTCCTCCTAAAATCCAAGTATGTGCAAGTTAGGTAATTGGCCATACTAAATTGCCTATAGTGTTCAGCATTGCGTGGGTTAACTGCATTAGTCAGGGTAAATGTAGAGCAATAGAGTAGGGGAATGGTGCTGGGTGGGTTACTCTTCAGAGGGACAAAATGTTGGGCCAAATGGCCTGTTTCCATACTGTAGGGATTCTAATTTTTCTATAGCATGGGGTTGCACAAGATTGCAACCATTGCATTATAGAAGAACTGACTGTACCTTTGATATTGCACTGGGAAGAGTTTTCACGGTTCATCCAGCCAGAAAGGAGCTGTCTGAATTGTGTTCTCTTCCTTCTGTTCTTTACACACCTGCTCCTCGGCTGCTCATGGTATAGCACGCCAACTGCCTGCTCTGTTACATTTTGTGTGCTTGAATGCTATCATCTGTGCAACTTGCCCATAATTGCAGGTTTGTGCATGAAGCTGTCAGCTTTATCATCGGCAGGTATCGCTTTGGTCTCGTAGCCACATTCCAGATTACTCTGGTGGCTCAGATTCAGCTGACACAGGACGATGGCATCATGACTGCTATCAAACTGTCAGACATTCACCTGCATGACTCAATGCTTATTTCTGGAAAGGTCTCTGAGAATTACCCATTTTATGAGGTGGGGAGTGTTGTAAGTTTCAATGATCTAAACAGCGATGCTGTCTAGAGCTCATGTTCCTATTAGAGCCTCCATGATAATAAACTCATGGGAAGGTTCCCAACAAAGATCGATCTATGTTGTCCTCAATGACATGGAAGGTTGCCGTGGTAAAGTGCCACAAACATCACAGTTTCCCATGCCAGTAACCTCAGTCAGCAACTATCAAGATCACATGGAAACCATTGCACACCAGAGACCCTTACACTAGATAACATCATTCACTAACATCTGTCAGGCATAGCCCTGTGACACTGACAATAGGTGCAGGGCTGCACACAGGCATCAGATGTGATGGTTGTTGAGCTTCTGTAGGAGGACAGGTTGCCTTTGGGGAGCTGTGCCTGCAACTGAGCTACTGTCTTCAGGATATTTTCGTGTTCATCCTAAAATGGTAAGACGTCTAACAAGGTAACCCATAAATAGAATATCCAATCATGAACCTGGCTGGGACGCAATAGCAAAAGGATCATCAGCCTTATGGTTGAAGCAAGATGAAAGTAAGATTCAGAAACTGGAATGTGAGAACATTTGATGACAACTCCAAGTTGGAAAGATGAACTGAAATCGGGTCTTGAGCTAGCGAAGCATGATATCTGTACTCATAGGGAAACTCAACTTGCTGAAGAGGGTGAGCTGTGAGAGTCCAGTGCAGCGTACATCATTGTCTGGAAGTCAGACTGTGACTGTCTCATCCAAGGAGTCAGTTTTGCCATGATTAACATTATCATTGCTGTTCTCCCTGAACCACTTTGGGTGTCAGTAAGAGCGTGAAGACCTTATATCTTCATTCCATCCATAACTGACATTCTATTGCCATCAGCACCTAGCCCCGACTTTAAGTTTCCACCATAAAGTGAAAGAGAATTTCTATTCCAATCTCGATAACATGCTCACTTTTATTCCAAAGGATGACAAAGTCTTCTCCAAGACGACCTCAATATCCGGGGATTGAACGCAAACACAAAACCTGGAATGGAACCATTTGTAAAAATGCTGTGAGGAAGATCAGCATCAATGATATCTTACTCTTGACCAAGTGGCCTGATGATGAAGAATGTGGTCTTCTGCCAGATCAAGACCATATCGAGGTATCTGGGCATTGGCACCTCCTGGACAAAGTCATTAGCTGAGGCAAAGCCCTGCGGGATGTATTTGTTACGAAAGCCATGAAAGATTCTGAATAATGTTGAATAGACCATTGATGATCAGTGATGAATTTGCTCAGTGATGAATATCCTTTGCCTCCAAGACATTGGAAAACCCCTGAACCCCAGATAAAATTGAACAGTGGTCAAGAGTTCCAGATCCAGTTGCACAATGCACTGGAGCAGTTACCTGCCACTGATGCCATCCCCATCCAGGCACATTGGAAGAAGATCCATTCTACCTTCCTCAACACTTGCATACAAACTAACGGGTTTGATTCCTGATAGAAGTAGGACTGGTCTGACACTAATGACACCCCCTCTGTGATCCTGGAATAAAGGTGAACAACTTGCATTACTTGGCAAAGCCACAACCAGAGCTAGTTCCATGCAGGTTTCTTGTCACAGTCACTTTCACATCTATTAACAATGTGCTCCTTGTCTTATTCTGAAGTTGCAGTTTTGGCAACAACAGCTGGCTGATTTCATCGAAAATATCTTGCCAAAGAACAATAATCAAACACATTGTTCCTCCCTGAGGTCTAAGTTAGCGGATTTTTACATATACATGCTGTTGAGATTATTTTATTCTCCCATCTCCTCCTCATACTTCCAGCAGTTTGTCATTCTTTGCATGATATCTGTTCATGCCTCCAGTCACAATAAATTCCATTTTTTGCAAGCAGCTCATTTTTGCTAAATTCTTAAATTCAGGACAACGTAATTTTATGAAGCCACAACAATCTCAGCAACCTTTTTCAACTTTAATCGATGACAGAAAACATTTAAAGAATATGAAGAAATCCAGAATAAAGTAACTCGTGACTTATATTTAAAAGATGAATAATCACTTTAAATTGGGCACTAAGGGATGCTCTTGCCTGCTGTTGAATGCAGAGGTGTACAAGTTTGAAAAAAAAAGTGTCAGCTGGAACATTTTCACCATAAATACACCAGTAACATCAAGTCAGTGTTACTTACTGGTTGGCATCATGATTTTGCAGACTTCTGTAGCACAAGCCGTAACATTCTCACCAGTATTGTGCCCAGCTCAAGTCACCCCCAATGTTTCTGCGTGTTTAGTGGATGCCATTTTGGAAGTCTTCTTGGCTGCTTTTGCACCTAAAAGACATATGTAAACAATCCCAAATTAACATTCAACCCTTTAAAAATACCAATTTGTTTTTATTCCAAAATTATATTTAACTGAAGCACAGGAAAATAAAAAGATTGAACTCTGAGACTATTGAATTCTACAACTTTGTTGGCAAGTGAAAATAGGTACAAATTGTTAGACTAAAGGACAAAGTTGAATTATTGCAAAGTGCATACACTTGAAAAGATTTTGTAATTCTCCATAATTACGGTGTGACACACTTTCATTAAGTGCATCTTTGAATAATTCAAGGCTCAATATATAAAGTGTTTATTTACTGTTTTATTTTTGTGCATCTTGTCATTCTGAGGTGAGAGTCTTCAATTAATTCTGATAGAATAGTTAATGTGTGATTGGAATCAACGGTTTCCTTAGCTCTCACTGTCTGCTTCAGGTCTTTGTAGATAAAACCAGATGGAATATGCTGTGCTATCTGCCAATATTTGCTGTTCACTATTGCAATTTTATTAAAATTTATGACAAAACGTGATTACAGCTCATCAGAATTTCTTTCAAGTGTTTAGAAACAAATATTTCTTCTGTGATTAATTTGGATTCATATCTTAGACCCACTAACATTCTTCTCTATTTGTTCAACAAGACAACAAATAATCAATTGTTGTTTATGAAAAGGCTTTGGTGAGTGTACAGAAATCTGAGCATGTAGATATAAACAGCCAGATGGTAGTGCCCTCCAGGATATTCAATGCCAGAACAGACACATGTAAGTGCAGATGTAGAACCTGAGAGCAGATGGCATATTACTAGAGGAATGCAATATTTCTGTATTGTTTTATGGTTAAACACTGTAGAATGCTTAAGAACATACATTTGTGGCCAATGACAGAAAGTAGTATTATAGAAGATTAATTTGGAGACAATGGAGACATATAGACAGTGTTTTTGCTTTGGAAAAGGCCATTCTTTCTTTGCAGAGAGACCTACATTACCCAAATTATCACCCAGTGGACAATTTCAGGCTGCATCACTTCAAAGAATCAGTTCAGCTAAGAGTAACCACATCATGGGAATGCATGGGATTTGTTTTCATTAATGTTTTCATTAATGAAGGGCTATCTGCCTATAATCTCCTAAATTCCCTGCTCTGCAATGATTCAATCTGTTGGACCATAGCTTTGCCCCTTGTATTCCTCAAGATCTTTTGGGTTTTTTTTCCGCAGATACATCAGATCGTCTTTGGAGCCATTTGTGATGTCAGTTTCATTGGTAACTAACTTGACAAATCAGTTAAATCTGTATGGCACCAGTTTTCGCTCCTCTGAATGGCTGATCAACCTAATGTAGATTCTCAGTACTTTTTGGGAATAGTTTTAAGAGAGTAGGAATCAAATAACACATCTTTCACTTTCTTGCTCAGAGAATATCACGTTGTTGTGATTTGTATTGTATGGGTGACAGTCCAATTGTAACATTGTTGTCACATCATTGTTTTGCAAAACCTGAAATTTAAACTGGAAATTGATGTGGTGAATGGAAGTTGAGATTGCTTCCAGGTCACAAACCCTGGGGAAGTAGATAAAGTTGAAAGGCTTATGCCTGAAATGTCGATTCTCCTGCTCCTCGGATGCTGCCTGACCAGCTATGCTTTTCCAGCGCCACACTCTTGACTCTAATCTCCAGCATTTGCAGTCCTCACTTTTGTCAAAGTTTTGATTTTTGTAGGGTAACTATTTAATTAGACTGGGTTCAGGTTCAGTGGCGAATTAGAGGTCACAAGCTAAAGGACAGAACCATCCAGATAAAGTTCAGGCCCCATTAAATTTCGGTATGTCAGTCATTACCATTGCTGCTGAGTGAATGTTAAGGGAGAATGTGTAAGATTGTGTGTGAGCCAGCTGTGATACTGCAGTGATCCAGCATGTTGATTCAAATATTGGGGCAGGCAAGTCACCCATGCATCTTTGAAGTCATGCTGGAAACTGGGAGGTAGTGGAGGAATAGTTTGTGCTAAACGCACTATGTGGGGGAAGGGGTACCAATATATATACATGGTGATGGGAGGCAGGAGGAAGCCATGCATTCAGACTAAGCCAATCCAACTGAACATTGCTTACAACTGCAGAAGCAGGATCAGAAGATTGCGGACTTAAAGATTCAACTGTATCATATGCTTTGACAAGGTGAGAGTAACCCTTGAACCTCAGCACAAGTCCTATCATTTTCACCCTCCAGAAGATACTCTGCCTGACTAGCTGCTTCTTCACAGCTACCTGATGAAGGAGCAGTGCTCTGAAAGCTAGTACTTCTAAACAAACCTGTTGGACCATAACCTGGTGTTACATGATTTTTAACTTTGACTAGACTCAGACACCCAACTGCATCTGAAAAGGGGAGTATGAGTCTTTATGCCCAGAGATCTTCCTGACTTTTCAGAATAGTTCTGCCTTTGTATGTAGAAATGCATCCTAACATCTCTCTTGAATAGTCTGGCCCTAATTTTTAGATTCTTCCCCTTAGTTCTGGAATTGTCAACCAGTGGAAATAGTTTATATTCATTTAACCTGTCTGCTTCTGGTAAGATAGTCATAGAGTCATACGACACAGAAGCAGACCCTTCAGTCTAACTCGTCCACACTCACCAGACATCTCAATCCGTCTGAATCCCATTTGCCAGCACTTGGCCTATATCCCTCCAAACCCTCCTTAATCAGACATTCATCCAGCTGTTTTTTAAACGTTGTAATTGTATCAGCTTCCACCACCTCCTCTGGCAGCTCATTCCATACATGCAGCACTCTCTGCGTGAAAAAGTTACCCCTCAGGTCCTTTTAAAATCTTTCCCCTCTCACCTTAAACCTATTCCCTCTAATTTTGGACTCCCCCATCCTACAAAAAAAAAACCTTGGTATTCATGTTCCTTAAGATTTCATAAACCTCTATATGGTCACCCCATAGCCTGCAACGCTCCAACAAAACAAAAGCCCCAACCTATTCTGCTTTCCCCAAAGATCACTCTTTAACCTTCTAAATTCCAGAGAAAACAGGCCTAATTTGTATAATTTCTCCTCATAACTTGACATCTGCAGTCCAGGTATCTATCTTGTAAATCTATGCTGTACTCACTCCAAAGCCAATTCATCCTTCCTAATGCATGGTGCATGAATCTGCTCACAGTGCTCCAAGTGTTGTCTCACCATGGCTATGTTTAGCTGCATCATAACTTCGGTATCCCTATACTGCAATCCTCTTGCTTCCCACTTGTTTCTCACTGTTTATGTGGTTGTCCAATCTTTGTGTACAGCCTATATGCATCAACACATCTGCAGCATCACAGCTTGAGCTGTAACAAGACACAGTGGTTGGGGGCCAATGATGGGTGGTAAATATATCATGTGGGAGCAGGGGTAAAAATACATGCACATGGCAATAGTTCACTCCAACTCCATTGGGGCCTACTTCAACATTGTTTACTGTTCGGCTGACTATTCATGCAGGAGTTCAAATCATAAGGAGTTCCCTAGCAGTGGTGGTGCCAGAGAGGTATGTCGCATGGGGAGGGTCACTGCTGCACGACGGCCAGGGAGGAGACACCCTGTGCATGCATGTGCCACCACAAATCATGTATTCACAGCCGATGTTATGCCTCTGTGAATGCCCAGTGACTGGTTATAGAAGTACCCCTCTCCCTCACCTGTTGGTTCACTTACCCACCTACTGCAAGTGAATTTGTCCCTGAGCGCTGCAACATGTACACTTTTCATGTGCTTTAAAATTGAAATTACAGCAGACAGTCTTCTGCCACAGCATTAATTCCAAACAGAGAGGAGGGAAATTGGTGATGAAAGTTGCAACACCTACAGAAGCTCAGGAAAACTTCTAAAATTTTTTAAAAACTTTATCTTTTGTTGACAATTGACTGCTGATCGAATGTGGTCGAGGGAATCCCAGTTTATTATCCATAAAAGTTGAGAAGTAGTCTGTCTCCAGACATTCAGGCACTAACTTACATACCTAAGGAGCTCATAAAATCTGCAAATGTTCACCACACATTTAGCACTGGAGCCAACTACAGCATAGTGTCCCACTGCAAAGTGTCCCACTGTAAAATTGAAATGTTTTTGTGCCTGTTTTATGTTCAATAGCCATATGAATAAATTTTTAATTGATAAATCCAGAACGACAATAAATTCAAGTGATTTAGCTCTCAGACAGTGCAGCATTACTGCATACTATGATTCTTTGCCACCTTCCTAGTTTATAATCATTCTCAGCAACTCAACATCCTGACTTTGGAATAAATTAGGCAAAAGTGAGGACTACAGATGCTGGAAATCAGAGTCTAGATTAGAATAGTGCTGGAAAAGCACAACAGGTCAGGCAGCATCTGAGTCCTGATGAAGGCCTTTTACCTGAAATGTCAATTTTCCTGCTCCTCGGTTGTTGCCTGACCTGCTGTGCTTTTCCAGCACCATTCTAATCTAGACTTTGGAATATACTGTCATTCCTTCACTGTCACTGGATCAAAATCCTGGAATTCCAACTCTGATGACATTTGGATTGACCTATGGCACATGGACTGCAATAGTTCAAGGAAGAAGTTCACCATCATTTGTCAAGGGCAACTAGGGATGGGCAATAAATGCTGACCCAGCCAGTGATGTCCATGTCCCTCAAAAGGATCAAAAAATGCAAAGGTTATGATGGTTTGACAAGATACCTTGCTCGTGAGCAATTTGTAATGAAAAGAAGATGAAAGATTGAATAAAAGCACTTAATAAAAACCAATAGAGCTGTTCTGAGGAAGATTCACCATATCTAAACATTAACTCAGATTTCTCTCCACAGATGCTGCCAGATGTGGAGAGCTTGAACCAGTTTCTGATTTTGTTTGGGAATAACAGTAGTTGCTTGTTTAAAAAAAAACTCATCGCTAATATTGTTAGAGAATTAAACAAAGACAATTTGATAGATCACATGACTTCATCAAACATTAAATGTGATAATAATTACATGAATTAGTGAATTACACTTAGAATTAGTTTATCAGAAATTTGTTTTCCAGTATTTGCACCTACAAGATTTCTAATTAAAATGAAAAGGACTTTCATTTTTGAATACATTATTTCAAATTCCAAGTAAACATGAAAATGCCTTATAGTAAACAGTGCAGCAGCTCTCATTACAGATCACACTAGAAGATTAGATTGCAATTTTATTACAATGAATGCTTTCAAAATGCTATTTTCTTGTTTCCATTCTGTTGACTGTCAGAAATTTTAGATTGATTCTCAATATATTGCTTCATTTGTTTGCCTCCATTAGCTGTAGTATTGTGCTTTGAATTGACAATTACTATTAGCAAATATTTAAAGTCAGTTACACAGAATCAATGGTGCTGTTCTTGTTATAATGCAAGTATATTTACCAAAGAGAGTCAGAAAAGTGCAATGTTCAATCAAAATTTTTAAATTAAATACCATAAACTTCCAGAAATTTTCATTGATTTGCTGTGGGCAAAATATTTTATTTTATCTAAACAATTTTTTTGCTTTATTTTCTGTATTTTTTTATTAAATGAGTGTATTATGTTCACAAATCACAGTTGCATAGTTTTTTAGCCTTTTATACTTTTATGTTTATGTAAGTTCAGTAATCTACTGCAAGTGAAGTACAAGATACACCAATTCTGTTAACTGTTAAGCATGGCTAATCAGACTTAAATATCATTTAAGAAACATAAGAAAGAAGACACTTGCATAGCGCATTTCATGAGCTCAAGATATCCCCAAGTTTTACATCAATAAAATACTATAACGTTCCTGGTGTAATCTAAGAACAGAAAATTACTTCTACAACATAATGAATAATGATGACGCATTATGAGACTGAAACAGAATTAGAAAAGAATAGCCAAGCTATTTTCCAGCACTGTGACCCATTTTCCACCATTTACTCTTCCCATTAACAGCATAACTAGCATTTATCCCTCTCTATGTCATCATCAGCAATCTCTTTGTTTGCCTATTCCTTGTCTCTTTATTTTTTTCCTCTCTGTCTGATTTCTATTGTTTATGTTTTGGAAATTCTAACCAGCTTATATATTAAAAAATACCTTCCCTAAACTCTCTTGTCAGTGAAGTAGGCAAAGAGACACAAAATTTGATTGGTGGTTCAACTCCATTTTACTTACAAAGTATTCCTTATTTAAAAACACCACCCATTTCTGAAATTCCAACAATATTTGCTCTCCATCCAGTTCTACCAGTGTGAGAAAAAATATTTCCAGCAATGATCCAAGTGTTTGATGTGGGCTATTGGAATCTCCTTCCTCTCCTACATAGAGCTGGCTCTGATCCACAAAGATGCGTCTCACAAATCAGAATGGATCTTCTCCTGGACGTTGTTGGATTGCCGCGCGGTCTTCTCTCATGAATCTTTCTCCGAGTCTTTGCTGAGGCTTCCTCGTGGGTATTTTTTAAAAATCCCATCTCCAGCCACCCCTGATTGTTCTGTGATGTTTGGCCACTGAGGTTATGATTGGGGTTTGGAGCTTCCAATGGGAAGCCAACACCTTTCAGCATGTTTCAGCTGGGGAGCTGTAAAGAGCAGTTCAGGCACTGGTTGAAGTCAAGGTGCCAGAAAGTCCAATCAATGCTCCTCTAATATATACCTCTGACAGTGGTTGTAACTGGTTCCCCTTGAATCTTTACCTTAATTTCCACTGTTCTGTTGCCAATAGTTTATGCATGCTGTTTAACTTAGCTTGGCTAAATTTCTGTCAGGCCTGATTTCTCTGGCTGTGGATCAATTTAAAATGTCCAATTTTGGTTGCTTGGCCACAGTCCATCCTGTTGATCCCTTTAAGTGTTGAGAAAAAATGGGATCACAGGCTCAGATCTTATGCAGGAATGTGTCAAGTCTTAGACAGGTAGCCTAACTCTGAGTATCTGGGTTCCCCACTGTACATAGATAAAATTTTCCTCTGTAATAGTTATTTTCTTTGCACATCTGAATAAGTTAAACAGCGCTATATACAAATAACCTCTCCCTCTCCATTTCTGGTAAGGGACTCAACATGAACATCCGCGACAAACTCACTGATGCCCACAGCTACCTGGTCTACATCTCCTCCCACCCTGCCTCCTGTAAAAATGTTATCCCTTATTCCCAATGCTTCTGTCACCATTTCTGATCTCAGGAGGACCAGTTCCACCATAGAATAACCCAGATGGCCTCTTCTTCAAAGATCATAATTTCTCCTCTCATATGGTTGACAATGCCCTCCAAGATATCTCCTCCACTTCCCGCACCTCCGACTTTGAAACTCACCCCCCAACTGCAACAAGGATGGAATCCCCCAGATCTTACATTCCACCCCACCAACTTCCGGCTATAATGCATCATCCTCCGCCATTTCTGCCACTTACAAACAAACACAACCACTAGGGATATAATTTTCTCCCCATCCCTATCTGCGTTCCAGAGAAACCATTCCCTCTGCAACTCCTTTGTTGGAGCATGCCCTTCACCAATCCAACCTTCACTCTCAGCACCTTCCCTTACCACCACAAGAAATGCAAAACCCGCACCCACACCTCCCCCCTTACCTCCATCCAAGGCCACAAAGGATTCTTCCAAATTTGACAGAGATTCACCCTTACTTCGACACATGTCATCTACTGTGTCAGTTGCTCCCAATGTAGTCTTCTCTACATTGGGGAGACAGGATGCTAACGAGAACATCTTTGGGACACATACACCAAACAATCCCACTGCCCTGTGGCTGAACACTTTAACTCCCCTTCTCACTTTGACAAGGACATCAAGACCTGGGCCTCCTCCACCACCAAACCCTAACCACCCGACACCTGGAGGAATAACGCCTCATCTCTTGCCTTGAGACACTCCAAATCAATGGCATCAATGTGGATTTCACCAGTTTCCTCATTTCCTCTCTGCCTACCTTATCCCAGTCCCAAGTCTCCAACTGGGCACTGCCCTCATGAACGGTCCTACCTGTCCATCTTCCTTCCCACCTATCCACTCCACCCTCCTTGCCAACCTATCACTTTCACCCCCACCTTCATCTACCTATCGCATTCCCAGCTACATTCCCCCAGCACCACCCCATGCCTGCCTCCCCATTTATCTTTCAGCTGCCTGGCCAAAAACCTGATTCCTGATGAAGGTCTTATGCTCGAAATGTCGATCCTCCTACTCCTCGGATGCTGCCTGACCAGCTGTGATTTTCCAGAGTCACACTCTTCGAATCTGACCTCCGACATCTGCAGCCCTCAGTTCCTCCAATATGCAAATAATGTTATACATAAATTGATAATTAGTCACTATTTATATATCTTCGCTCACCCTCAAACTTCTTTGGTGATCAGCCGCACCTGTTCAGTAGAACTCATGCCATGCAGCAATTTGGTGATGCAGTTGGAATCACTAATTTTGTGGTTCCCAGTGTAGCGGCGTAGAGTCCATAGTTAGATTCTGGACGAATTCCTGCTTCCAGTGGATGAATTTAATATGAAAACAGTAAATTAGTTTAAACAGGATGAACAACACCAGGCCAGGTGTGAGAGGAAACATATCCCATACGTTTAAGTCCCTTTCCCAGATGTCATTCCATCATTTAGCCATTTCCATTTCCCTGACAACCATTTGAATTTGGTCTGTCTGACTTGATTTGATTTGATTTGATTGATTTATTGTCACGTGTACGTAAGTACAGTGAAAAGTTCAGTTCACAAGAAATACAGGCAGATCATAGCAAGCAAGGAAATACAGATCATAGGGTAAAGAAAGCTAGGCAGAGGCATACAAGTTCCATTGCACAGGGCATGTACTAGGCAAGATCAACATTAGCAAAATCATCATTATTTGAAGTTAGAGAGTCCATGCATCAGCCTAATAATGGCTGGGAACAAGCTGTTCTTGAACCTGCTGGCGAGTGTTCAAGCTTCTGTATCTCCTGCCTGATGGAAGAGATTGTAGCTGGGATGGGAGGTGTCTTTGGCAGCCTTTCCCTGGCAATGAGCCATGTAAATGGAGTCCATGGATGGAAGGTTAGCTTCCGTGATGGTCTGAGCTGTGCACACAACCTTTCTGTAGTTTCTCATGGTCCTGGACAGAACAGTTGCCATGCCAGGCCATTATGTACCCAGACAGTATGCTTTTAATTGTGGTTCTGTAAAAGTTATCAAGGGATCTTATGGACAAGCCAAATTTCCTGAGCTGCCTGAGGAAGAAGAAATGTTTTGTGCCTTGCTGACCTTCGCATCTATATGGAAATCCAGGACAGGTTGTTGATTATTGTCATTCCTAGGAACTTGATGGTCTCCACCCTCTCAAGCTCAGCACTGATGATGCAAATAGGGGCGTGTTCTTGTCCCTTCTTCCTGAAGCCAATGATCAGTTCTTTCGTTTTGCGGACTTGGAGAGAGAAATTGTTGTCACTGCACCACATCACCAGGTCCTCCATCTCCTTTCTGTACTCTGACTCGTTGTTGTTTGATATCAGTCCTACTACAGTGGTGTCGTCAGCTAACTTGTAGATGGTGTTCATTCAGAATTTGGCTATACAGTCATGGCTGTACAGGGAGTACAATTGGGGGCTGAGAATGCATCCCTGGAGGGCTCCAGTGTTGAGGGTTATTGTAGAGGAGGTGCAGTTGTCTGTCTTCACTGATTGCAGTCTATGGGTCAGAAAGCTGAGGATCCATTTGCAGAGGGCAGGACCTCAAACTAGATCTTTGAGTTTTGAGATCACCATGGAGGGGATAATGGTGTTGAAGGTGGAGCTGTAGTTGTCTGCTGAATTACACTAGCAAAAACATCTGCCAATTGTGTCAAGACCTGCCGTAATTTTTCTGATAAAAGTTGAATGCCTGTGTTACACTTCTCCCAAGGATCCTGAAAAGGATGTCTGAATCATCACTGACATTGACAAAGGTCTCACTCCTCCTGTGGATGTCTGGGAGTTTGATTAGGCCTACTTTAACTTGTATGTGTGGCCTAATAGAAAAGGGAAATTCTGACGCAATCTTCTTCCTTCCCCATTTGCTATCCTGGAGATGTTTGTGTTCAGGCTCCTAATTTCAACTGTGAAATTTAGAGTGGTGTTTGTTCAAAAACCATACAACCCATGTTCATTTCAATATACAGGGTATAAGCACTCAATTACTTCATTTGTCTGCATACATTTTTCCAACCTGCTTCCTACGAGTCTTCTCTCTTTCTCAATAATGTACGGAATTTTGTCATTGTATTACAATCATATTTCTCCTTGGATAATATCAACTTTTTCCACCTTGAAGATGCGTAACCCACTTTGATTTGAGTTATGATTGGTTTCCCCAGGGCCATCCCCATGCAGAACATAATCCTTGCTAATCCAGACCTCAATCAGTTGCCGTAATTGAAAATTTGAAATATTGGTGTGTCTTTTCCCACAAAACAAGTACTCTAACTGTTCGTCATTGACCCAAGATGGCACCTATTCTTGCTTATTCTGCTCAAGATTCTCCCTCACCTCTTTGATTATCCACTGGCAAGAGACCCTGCACAGGGCCCTATTCTGCTGCCAACCATCTTTCCTTGGAAGATCTCATTTATGGTCCTGGTGTGCCGTAATAGCAATAGTTACCAGGTGTTGTTCTGTTTGATTTTCTCTTTTATTCCTCCTTCATTAGATTGCCGATAAGAAGTTAGTAAAAATGGGCATATGTGTGGGAGTCAGTCATTCAGTTCCTAGAGTCAGTTCTCATGTTTGATTTTATCATCATTGATCTGTATCTCAACATCATCAATATTAAGAGTGAAACTATTCAGAAGAAGCTGAAAAAAACTTTATGCAAGAATTGCTTTATAATTACAATCCATTCAATAGATAGGTTCCAATGTCATGTACTTCAATTTTGTTTTAAAATGCTTAATATAAACAAAATTCAACATGGCTGGTTTTAATAACATCCATTAAGCTTCTCTCATTCATCTCACACTTTCTTAGTGTTTAGCCAAGAAAACAAGCATATCTCCCAGTCAAATTTCACCTCAAAAACAAAACTCCAGCTGGCTGTTAAATTACTTGGATAAAAGCCCTTCATAGTTACATTATAGCCTGAGGATCAGTACACTTACAATTTAAGAAATAAATGTTGATCTATTTAATAATTGCTTTATTGATACTGTGAATTTTAAAAAAAACAAAGTAATGCAGCCCAAATTATCACTCTCTAGGGTAGATATTGGTATGTATTTTTTTTTGTGTTATGAATGTAAAATGGGCACAATGAATTTCAATGCTAGGCACGAGCTCTTGCAGTTAATCTGGTGGAGACTTGGCAACTATCCTAAATGGCTGTGCTTTCAAAAAGGCTGGTGACTACCTAAAAACAATATTGGCACAATTTAAATATTCAATAATAAAGGGTCCTCTGGATGTTCATGGCCTCTCTACAATATTTAGAAAAAGCATATTGTGTGAGCATTCAGATTTTTTTGTTGCTTTTGATCAGTAGTCCTTAAAAGAACTACTAAGGCTGTAGAACAAACTCAAGTTTTTGTTTTCCAATCCTATTTGAGCATGAATTCAGAAGGAACAGGAGTTCTTCTCCTGGTTTCATATTAAAACTTTTTTTTTCCACTGTTAATGAAATACCATTTGAAGAAGAATCAATCTTGCAATAAAAGATTATAGCAGTCAATTTACATTTAGCAATCCCCTACAATCAATGTGATTATGACCAAATAATTTGATGAAATGATGTTGATTAAGAGATGAATATTGGCCAAGAGATTGGCCCAACACCTGTTTGAAATAATACCATATAATATTCTATTTCCACCTTGGATGGCTGATGTAACCTTGGCTTACATCAATCTGAAAGCTCCTGCTCCAACAAGTGCTGTTCCAACTCCCTCTGTTGTCTCAGCCTGTAGAATGGTGAGGCTCCTACTCACAAAGCCACATCTGACACCTATATCACAATACTGACTGCCCGACCTTGAATTTCTTAACAGCAATTTAGTGAAGCTGTTGCATCTGTTCTCGTTCTTCTCAGAGAACACTATACCCTCATTATTTCACCAGGAAGTATGGACAGTTGCAGAGAATTGCTTCATCCTGCATCCCCCTGCCAACTACAGATTGTCTAATGACCCCTGAGTGTTTGCTTCTTTCCATCAGTATGTCTCCAGCTGCTCCAGCTTATTTATCCTTCAGGACCATATTACCACTAGCAGAATTAAATGAATAAATACCATTGAGAGCACAATGAGGAAATTAATGTAATTAATAAAACAAATAGCTGTGCCTGAGTGGCATTGTTTGAAATTTGAGAAGGAGATCAGACTATTTCATATGGTTATAATGCTTCAGATAGGAGTTGCTGAACAGAACAAAGGCTTTAACATGAGGATGTGTGCAAAATTGAGATTTTGGATGTGCAGATATTGACAGGACCACAGAGAATGAAGATTAAATATAAAAGATATCAGGGAGAGACTTAAGGCTCAGGCAGTGTCAATATATTCTAAATGGAATTAAAGGCTAATGCAGGCAATATCTCTGTTATTTTATTTCAAGAAGAAATGATAATCCAACCACATCAGACTGCCTGCAAATTTAAATCAAAACCATTCTTGTTTTAAAGAATTACAGGATTTTACAGCACAATTGAAGGTCATTCAGCCCATTGTGTACAGACTATCCAAATTGCCTAGGAATCTTCTTTTCCCTGTAACTATGTACATCCTTCCTTTTCAGCTAACAGTCTCATTCCCCTTTGAGTGCTTCAGTTGAAACTTCCTTTGACAACCTTCCTGGCAGACAATGGGAAATGGGATTAGACCATTCAGTCATTTTTCCTGAAATCAAATAAATTAATCTTATGCCTCAAACCAATTAACATAGCTCCTCCAACTGCTTTGTCAAGCCCTGCACAAATTGTACATGTTACAATGAGATCACCATCCGTTCTTCAAAATTCCAGAGAGTACAGGCTCAATTTCTGTCGTCTCTCCTCAAAGAACAGTGCAGTCATCCAGCGCTCAGTCAAGCTGGCCTTCCTCTGAGGAAAGTGTACCTTCCAAAGGTAAGGAAACAAAATTACACATATTACTCCAGTTTTATTATCACCAACGCTCCATACAACTACTGCAAGACCTCATAGCTCTGCATTCAAACACAATTTGATTAAATAAGCAAGGGGCAATCAAGAGGAAATAAAGACAACAGCTATCTCCAAAGAAAAGCTGATATAGTAACAAATGAGGCTAAAGACTCACAAGTTGCCTGAAGTGGATAGGTTACATCCTCTGATTTTTTTTTTACAAAATCCCTACAGGGTAGAAACAGGCCCTTCAGCCCAACAGGTCCACACCAACAAGTAACTCATCCAGACCCATTCCCCTACCCAATGCTTACCTAACCTATACATCCCTGAACACTATGGGCAATTTAGCATGGCCAATTCACCTGACCTGCACATTTTTGGATTGTGGGAGGAAACCAGAGCACCCGGAGGAAACCCATGCTAACACAGGGAGAATGTGCAAACTGCGCACAGTCACTTGAGGCTGGAATCGAATCCAGGTTCCTAGCGCTGTGAGACAGCAATGCTAGCTACTGTGCCACCCCTGTCTTTAACATAAGTAACTGCAGAGATAATGGATGTACTGGTAATAATAAGAACCCTTAAATTTTGAGAAGTCTTTGAAAAACTAACAATGTAACATCTTTATTTAAGTAAAGAGAGACAAAGAACAGATAATTATACAACACATAGCTTAACATTTGTTATTAATATAAAATTGAGTCTGTTGTCAAGGATTTAATAGCAAATCATGTAGAAATATTTAATATGATCAAGTAAAGTCAGTGTGGGTTTACAAAGAAAAAATCCTTCCTGACAAATCTCTTGGAATTCTTTGAGGATGTAACAAGCAGGATAGATAAAGTGAAAGCAGTGGGGTCTAATATATTTGGATTTTCAGAAGGTGTTACCGCATTAGGCTACTTAATAAAATAAGAACACATGATGTTGGAGGTAGTATACTAGCATGGATATAGGATTGACCAACTGATAGAAGATAGTTTTGAAATGAGGGGGACATTTTCAGGGTGGCAACCTGCAACTAATGGACAACCACAGAGAGCAATGCTAATTATTTAGCATATACATTAAAGAGTTGGCTGATGTATGTGAATGCACTTTAGCCACATTTACGGATGACACAAAAATAGATTGCGATGGAAATTATAAGGATGACTGAAAGAGTCTGTAAATGGATATAGAAAGCAAAAAATTGGAGATGAAATGTAATGTGTGAAAATGTGAGGTTATACACTTTCGCAGGAGTAATAGAAGAGCTGAATATTAGTTGATAGGAGAAAGACTACAGGAATCTACAGCACAAATTTGAATTTCTAAATGCTTAATGTCCAAGTCACTAGGTAAAAGAGAAGACAAAAGAAACAATGACCGTTATTTCAAAGGCAATGGAGTACATAATGGGTAAGTTTTGCTGAATCCATACAAGGCAACAGTGCTGGGATACCGTGAATATCTAAGGAGAGATAAATTGGCACGGGGGGCAGTGCAGAGTGGGCTCAGTAGGCTGATGCTGTGTACAGACATATGTAATAGGTTTACTAGCTTGTGTCTCATTGAAATTTTGAAGAATGAGAAGCAACCTTATTAAAACATATTAGATTTGTATGGAACCTGACAGGGAAAATGGAAAGAGGTTGTTTCCCTTTGTGGGACACTCTAGGACCAGAGACCATAATCTCAGAATAAGGGGTCAGCCATTTAAGACTGAGATGAGACATCTAAGGAAGGATATATTTGTCATTGAGGGAACACAGCAGAGATTTGCAAGAGTGATACCTTAGATGAACTTAGTCATATGAAAATATACTGAGAAGACTGAGCATATATTCTCTAGTGTTCAGAAAACACAATTGAAACTAATATTTCAAGGCTGGAAAGGTAGACTCAGGAAGGATGTTTCCTGTGTCTGGGGTATCTAGAACAAGGAGACACAAGGATACAATCACAGAATAAGGAACTATCCATTTTAGGACTGAGGTTGGGATGAATCTTGTCACTCAAAGGATAGTAAATCTTTGGAGTTCTCCACTCAAAAAGCAGAGAGAACTCAGTCACTGAGTAAGTTCAAGATAGAGGCTATTAGGTTTCTGTCGGCTAACAACATCTAGGTGTATGTGAAAAGCAAGAGAGATTGCTTTAAAGTAGATCAGCCATAATCTAGAATGATGAAATAGAGTCAAAGGACTGAATGGACTATCCCTGTTCCTATGTTTCTTGCTCCTAAGTGGAAATTCCTATTTGTCACATAGAGTTCTGAACCCTAACACAATGCCTGATAGTCTCTAATTTCCCTTGGCCAATCATTTGAAGAAAATGAAGGTGAAAAACTCTTACTTACTAACCTCTTATTGTAAACTAACAGCTGCTTATGACAATCAAGTATCTTTCTGCATTGTTCATATCTTTTTGAAGATAGGGTTGCTTATGATTTATTCCAGCCATCCTCAATGTAACATATATTAATGTTCTGTGATTTTCTAATTTCCTTAGTGTTCTTATCATTGGATGTGAAGACCTTTAACTCTTCAATACCCTCCTAAATTGGTGGTCATTTGGAACTTTTGACAAGTTATCAGCTGTGAGGTTGTATTTATCCTGAATGTTTTCTTTTGTAGTGTATCTCATAAGTCTTAAACAGAATTATTGCACCTTCTGTGGTATTTTTGCAGTCACCTGGTTGTTCAACAATATTTCCAGTGACTCAGCGTCTGCTTCCATTTCAAATTTCAAAGTTAGGACCTAATCTGAAAAAAAAATCACTTCATGTCAAGATAACAATCAATGTTTCTTTCACAATCATGGTGAATGTTCTGTAACTGTTAAATATCTGAGTGCATCGCACACTGATCTACATCTTCTGATTTTCTTGAATTTGGAAGGTCACTTACTCTGGTCCAGGCAGTGATATATCTGCTGCTGCTATTATTGATAGCTCAGAGATTATAATGAGCTAAAACTTCTAATAGATAAGTGTTTACTTTTCTCCCTCAAAAGACATTTGTTGGTTTTTAATTCCACTATAATGTTTGATCCTGTCTTGGGAGTTGCTGTAATTTTAATAACTTATGCAAAAACTTCTAGAATCTTGCCCACTTGTTTGACCATTCCCATTAAATTCTGCAGTTTCAAGCATTTCTGAGTCATGGCAATTTTTGATGGTTCTGGTTTTCTATAGATTTGCTATAATACTTTGCATCAGTGTTCACTGAGGAGGGGACCATGATGAATCTTGAGATTAGAAATAGAAATTTGATTAGTCTGGATCACGTTAACCTAAGTAGGGAGGATGTGTTGGGTAAGCTAGAGGTTATTAAGGTGGACAAATCCCCAGGACCGAATGGGATCTATCCCAGGTTGCTGAGGGAGGCGAGAGAGGAAATAACTGGGGCCCTGGCAGATATCTTTGTGGCATCCTTAAATACAGGTGAGGTGCCGGAGGACTGGAGAGTGGCTCATGTTATTCCCCTCGTACAAGAAGGGTAGTAGGGATATTCCGGGTAACTACAGACCAGTGAGCCTGACGCCAGTGGTGGGAAAGTTGCTGGAGAAGGAACTGAGGGTTAGGATCTATTTATGTTTAGAAAAGAATGGGCTTATCAGTGATAGGCAACATGGTTTTGTGCTGGGGGAGATCGTGCCTTACTAATTTAATAGAGTTCTTCGAGGAAGTGACTAAGTTGATAGAAGGAAGGGCAGTTGATGTCATATACATGGAATTTAGGAAGGCGTTTGATAAGATTCCCCATGGTAGACTAATGGAGAAAGTGAAGTCACATGTGTGCAGGTTGTCCTAGCTAGAACTAGTTAAAGGACTAGTTGAGCAACAGGAGATAGAGAGTAGCAGTTGAAGGCATATTTTTGAAATGGAGAAAGGTGACCATTGGTGTTCCACAGGGATCAGTGTTGGGGCCACTGTTGTTTGTAATGTACATAAATAATCTGGAAGAGGGCACTATTGAAATGATCAGCAAGTTTGCAGAAGACACAAAGATTGGTGGAGTAGCAGAAAGCAAAAGGGACTGTCAGAGAACACAGGAGGATATAGATAGACTGGAGAGTTGGGTAGAAAGTGGCAGATGGTTTTAAATCCAGAAAAATGTGAGATGAATTTAAGCAAGACTAATTCTAGAGTGAATTATACAATGAACAGAAGAGCCTTGGGAAAAGTTGATGGGCAGAGAGATCTGGGAGTGCTGGTCCTTATATCCTGAAGGTTGCTGCACAGGTGGGTAGAGTGGTCAAGAAGGCATATGGTATGATTGCCTTTATTGAACGGGGTATTGAATATAAGAGCTGGCAAATCATGTTAAAATTGAACAAGACATTGGTTCAGCTGCATTTCTGGTGTACAGTTCTGGTCACATTACCATAAGGATGTGGACGCTTTGGAGAGGGTGCAGAGAAGGTTTACGCAGATGTTGCCTGGTATGGAAGGTGCTAGTTATGAAGAAAGGTTGAGTAGGTTAGGTTTATTTTCACTAGAAAAAAGGAGATTGAGGGGGAACCTGATTGAGGTTTACAAAATCACGAAGGGTATAGACAGGGTGGATAGAGACAGGCTTTTTCCCAGGATGAAAGATCACGCTTTCAAGGTGAGAGGTGGAAAGGTTAAGGGGGATATACGCGGTCAGTATTTCACACAGAAGATGGTGGGCATTTGGAACACAATGCCAGCAGAGGCAGTAGAGTTAGGCACGGTAGATTCATTTCAGATGCATCTGGACAAATGCATGAGTAGGTGGGAAGCAGAGAGATACAGATGTTTAGGAATTGACTGACAGGTTTAGACAATACATTTGGATCAGCTCAAGGTTGGAGGGCTGAAGAGCCTGTTCCTAGGCTGTACATTTTCTTGGTTCTTGGTTCTTGATAATACCAATTGCATGGACAACATATCCTAAGAACAAGGGCGGCATAGTGGAGTTTGCACATTCTCCCTGTATCTGCATGGGTTTCCTCCCACAGTCCAAAGCTGTGTAGGTTAGATGAATTGGCCAAGCTAAATTGTCCACAGTGTTTAAGGATGTATAGGCTAGGTACATTAGTTAGGGGAATTGTAGGGTAATGGGTCTGGGTAGGATACTCTTTGGGTGGTGTGGTCTTGTTGGGCCAAATAACCTGTTACTACACTGTAGGAATTTTAAACTAAAGAGTGGGATTTAAGAATGCACACTTCTCATTCAAAATTTGAATGTTTTCGTGCAAAGTTGCCAGCATTGCTCATATACACTTCTGTCATGTTTAGCTGTGGTTGATCAGTGAGTTAGCATTTTAAAAATTCATTCATGGGATGTAGACATCACTGACTGGGTCAGCATTTATTAATCATCCCCAGTTGCCTTTGCAAATCTGATGATGAACCTTCTGGAGCCGCTGCAGCCCATGTGTTGTAGCTAGATCCACAATGCCACTAGTGAGCAAGTTCCAGCATTTGAACCAGTTACACTGAAGGAATGGTGATATGGTTCCAAGTCAGAATGGTGAGTGGTTTAGCAGAAAGTTTGCAGGTGGTGGTGTTACCATGTATCTGCTGCCTTAGTTGTTCCAAATATAAATGGGCTTGCTCTATGTCATCCATTAAGCAAATCATGCCTTCCAATCTCTGAGTTGTTTGCCATTGTTTTTTTTGCATCATTTCTGGTATGGAAGAAATATTGAAAAGTAAACAGTTAAAGCAATCCAAATGTTACAATGAAAATTGTTAAATACTTCAATTCATCATGTAATATAAGTTGCCAGAAAAAAAAGTTTACATCAACTTTGGTGAAAACAGTGTCCTTTGTTAAACTTTTGGCCATTATAGTCATAGGGTGGATTTCTGACTCTTTTTTTATTTAGTTTCATAAGATTCAAAAGAACTTTCAGTTAGCCATTCAGTCCCATTTAGGACTGTTACTATATCCATGACAGAACATCAATTAATGTGTTTGCCATTGATGAAATCTCTCCATGGTGAAGCATTGTTTTAAAAGTGGATACATCAGTTTTCTCAGTATGAATAGGCAATTTGGCTTGACATTTGCTCTAAATGTAGAGCTGCGTTTAGTTTCCCAACACCTCGGAACAACTTTGGGAATTCCAGTCTGAATACATCTTCTTTATCCTGGCTGCCTCATTCATTGATCTTGCAAATTAGGGTTTCATACATGTGCAGGGCATTTTTGCTCAGTAAAGAAAAATCTTGATTTTGATATCAGAATAAAGTCTTGGTGATTGTGCCGCTTCTATACTGCAGTCTCACGGTTAAGTGGCCTTTGGGGTTGAGAATGGTAATGACAGCTCCCTGGAGTCAGATGGTAGCTAACACGATTGTCTCTTGATTACACTATTTTAATTTATCTGAGAGGATTGATGTACATGTCCACTGTCATATTTAGCCCAGGTTAATAACCCCAATCAATGACCTCATACTCAACAAGGTCGACCTGGTTTTAAGCACTACAAGCCTTATTTGTTTGCACTGTTTACCCTGAAGCATACCCGTACCTAATAAATCATCTGTGCCAGTTCTGCCACTTGTCACAGATTTGTCATGTGCTTGAAGCTTTATATTGGCTGTACAGTCTGTTGCATGCCTTCACATTGTTGGAGATTGCATCCTGAGCTGTTTATTTTTCACAGCTGCAGTGTTGCTAGCTCTTTCTTAGTCGTTGAATGCTTCCTCCAATGTTTCTCCCACTGCTCTGTCCTGAGGCCAGATCTCACACTCACTTTCACTACCTGTTATTGAATGGCCATCCTTTAAATGTTGGATGCTGTGTATCACTTAAAAGAGGTTGCTGGAGTCTAAGGTCACTTTGACATTGCTTTTTCAATCAGTGGTTTAACTCTAAATTTAGTATGTATTCCTCTGCCCACAGAAACTCAGTGTCATGTGATATTTTACATAATTACTGAAGTCGCTCACTATTTACATATTTGAGTACGAACCCTTTATTCTACATACCATGACCCAGCACTCACTGTGTTTTGTAGAGGTATTTTCCTCAATCAGCCTCACCCTTGACTTACTTAATCTCCTGCTCACCCCACCAGCTTTTGTTATAGTGGGCATGAGAAGTACATGCACCGTACAGCTTATCTGCCCAGTATTCGAATGGTTTGAGATGAAAGTAAGTCAAAAATCAAATGAAGCATGAAAATCGCAACAACTATGTTAGCTTTTAAATTTCATCACTTCTCCCTCAGTTAGAGAAAGTGAGGACTGCAGATGCTGGAGATCAGAGTCGAGAGTGGTGATGGAAAAGCACAGCAGGTCAGGCAGGATCTGAGGAGCAGAAGAATCAACATCTCGGGCATAAACCTTTCATCAGGAAATCCGAAACCTCGATTCTCCTGCTCTTCGGATGCTGCCTGACCTGCTGTACTTTTCCAGCACCACACTCTCAACTTGATTTCTCCCTCAGCATCGGGTCTTGGCTTTTCCAAGTCCCGTAACAAAAGTTGCAGAGAAGGTTTCCTTTTCAACATTGCAAGAAAATATTTTAGTACGAGTACAAGAACTTGTAGAATGCATTTAAAAGCTTACTCATTTCAATAACTAAGTACACTTATGATTCACAAAATTCATTGCACAGTTTTGAACAGATTGAATGTTTGGCTTCACTAACACCAACTAAAAACTGCAGGCAAAACGCAAAGCATTTAGGAAAGCAATGGAAAAGGGATTTTATCCTCAACAGCTCTTGCAGTTTTTAGCAAGAAACTGCCAGGACCTGAAGTACATGAACTAACTGGATTAATCTATGTTCTCAATGCCTCTGACAACTGCAGAGTTTTGCTCCATTGAATCATAGCCCATAGACAGTGAGTCACTCACTTAGTTTGGGAACAAAAGAGAAAGAGAACCCCATGACACATGTTGGCTTTTGGAATATTAAAGATTTCAGCTTCACAATTTGCCTTCAGTTAAACTAAATAAACTCATTTATTATGGATGATCAGAAAGTGAATGTATTGCTTCTAGCAGTTGGATATTTTCCAAAAGCTCTGCTAATTTTTTCTAAAATATTAAAGGTACAGCACTAAACTTGCAGAATGTTCGAAATCACATGAGAAAAATAAATGGCAATTGGAATGCAAATTCAGAAGTCCTACTTCACTACCATCTCATACATTCATAGAGTCATAGAGATGTACAACACAGAAACAATCCCTTTAGTCCTATTTGTTCATGTTGACCAGGTATCCTAAACTAATCTACTCCCATTTGCCAGCACTTGGCTCATATCCTTCTAAACCCTTCCTATGCATATATCCATCCAGGTGCCTTTTAAATGTTGCAATTGTATTAGCCTCCACTTCTGGCAAATTTCAGAGAAATTGGGAAAAGTCTAACAGATTAGTAAAACTAAGTTTTCCATTCACTGTTCATCATGAAATGCTGCATCTTGAGTTAGGTCTAGGGTTTATTCAAATGAGTGATGATGCTGCTGCGATTGGAAAAGGTAAGTGACCATTAAATAATGTGTTTGCCAGATTGTTAATTCAGACTACTATGACATTGTCAAATGAAAGAATGGCATTGTGAAAATGAAAGCCTTCAAAAAGATGTATTTTAATACATCACCATTGTGTTGGACAACATGGAAAGTATGACTCACTTTAAAGCACCAGACAGTTGTTCAAATTTGTCACATAGATTTCATTTATTCTGTTCAAAACAGCCTAAAAACTTGTTTGGATGCTTGAAAACTTGAACAAATGTATGAACTTTTGACTGTTTCTAAGTCAGTAATGGATGTCATTGGAGCTTTTTTTGCAAACCACTGTACTGAACAATTTCATCTTGATGCCTTAGCTGCTTTGTAACCCACTAAGGGATTTTACACCATAGAGTCTGCTTGGACAGTTGCATGATGGAAAATATACTTAGAGGAGGAAGTGAGGACTGCAGATGCTGGAGATCAAAGCTGAAAATGTGTTGCTGGAAAAGTGCAGCAGGTCAGGCAGCATCCAAGGAACAGGAGAATCAACATTTCGGGCATAAGCCTGTTACCTGAGGAAGGGCTTATGCCCGAAACGTCGATTCTCCTGTTCCTTGGAAAATATACTTAGTTCAATAGATTTATGAGCTTCTAAGAGGATAATGTTTTTTTCAAGTGTCAACTCAAGCAATTCAAGCTCATTTACATCAACATGTATCAACACATTAGAGTTTTTTCAAAGACTTACACATATTATTCTCCAACTCATGGATTCTGTTAACGGAGTGGTTTCCAAATGAGAGGTGATTAGAATTTTAGGGTCAGTTGTGAGAGAATATAGTAAGTGAGCATAAGAGGGCTTTATACTGATTTGTAGAACTGATTCAATATCTCTGTGAATGGAGGTAGATGTTTTAACCTGGCTGGTTCGCTAACAGCCCATTTCTGAAGCCAAGTTGCCCTGAATCCCTGATGAAACTTCCATCAGCTGACATTGGCAGCATCAATATGGGATTGCAAAGTCACGAAAATGCCCAACACTTGATTCCAACATTCATAATGAAAATCCAATCCAATGCTTCTTTAGAAATTGTTGATTAAGAATGCTGAACTTCGCTTTCAGCTATTTTTGAGCTCTATCTTCTTCAGAAGCCTTCATGCAGTGTGAAGTAATTTTGCCAAAGTTAAATGCACCTGTCTGCTTCTGAGACTTTTCATAAAATTATGTAACTGCCACCATCAGCTAATCATACAGGAAGCTAAAAGCATTAAATTATTGATGAAACAAATGTGCTATTAGACCATGCCAAAACATTTATCATGCCTCATTGTTCTACAGTGTCAATTAAAGACAATTTTCAGTTGTGAATTCATAGATGGTTATTATGAGATACAGGGCTAGATTATTTCTTTATTTCAGATACAGCAAGTGCATTAACTGGGAGTTTGGCTCTTTCTGAAACATTATATTCATACCTTTGTTTTATTCACAGGATGGTAGCATCGCTGGCTATACCAGCACTTATTCCATGTTACTAAGTTCCTTGATAAAGATAAATTATTAATTTTGTGTTGTGTGCCTCACCAGCAAAGGAGTAAGTTCCAGAGCTGGGGCAGAGAGGAAGACAGCAAGTTCCTTCTGTATCCAGCTCAAACTTAACACATGAATTAACAGAGTATTTTGCTGGAGGATTCTTACAAGGGTAAAACCATAACAGCGATACCAGAGGAGATTAGTCATGTCACAATCTTCCCTTAAGACTAGCTAATTTGTTGAGGGGGCCTTAAATAAGAACTAGATCCCTTGTCAGCATATGAAAAGGACTTAATGATTGTTTAAGGCGGCAACCCATAATGCTAAAAAAAATCACAAAGGACAAGAGAGAGAATTAGTACTGGTCCTAATGTGATTCCATTTTGAAGTATACTTGATGAATAAGACTAGATGAGATTCATAAGTGTTACTGGTTTTCCTAATGGGATGTATTTCTCCTGCTTTTCAACCAGAAATTGGCTGTCATGAGGATTTATATCTCATTGGATGTGTTTCAATCACAACTAGGCCAAACATACATTACACCATTTTCCTTAACCTTATGCATCCCGTCTCAACATAGATAGTGCTTCCATTCTCTGTTAGATTTTAAAAGTCAGAAAAAAATGAAATAAAGGAACAGAACCTCACATAAAATTGTTGTAATTGGACTTATTTAATTTCTGACAGAATATTTTTTAACCTATTTTCGCTTAATTCATTCCAACTACTGTTTCATTGTTTGATGCATCTTAGAATCACAGAAACCCTATAGTGCAGAAAGCAGCCATTTGGCCCATTATGCCTACACTGGCCCTCTGGACTGCATTCTACCCAGACTTAGCCCCCATTCCATATCTACAACCTCACATTTAATATGACTGATCCACTGAGCCTGCACATCTCTGGACACTATAGGCAATTTAGCATGGCCAATCCACATAATCTGCACATCTTTTGACTGTGGGAAGACACCGGAGCACACAGAGGAAACATATGCAGACACAGGGAGAATGTTCAAACTTCAAACTTCAGTTGTCCGAGACTGGAATTGAACCCAGGTCCCTAGCGCTGTGAGGCAGCAGTGTTAACCACTGAGCCATTGTACCACCCCAAATGGAATTCTGTTTCAAGACATCAAAGATATAGAATGGAATAAAAGAGACTGTATGGATTTCCATGCCAGATACTTTGGGTTGCATTATTGAGCTGATGACCCTACCTTGTGAACGAGGGAAACATTGTCACATGCCAATAGCAAGATGAATAACATACACTTCCATGATGCCACCTTTTAACTGGCTGTCTCAGAGTTCATTGTCCTATTAAACAGGATAGAATATGGAGAGAAGGGTTCACCTAAGCATTCATTCAAACCATGTTTCCATCACGAGGCTGTGTCGCCCTGGTTCCAATGGCCTTCCTGGTGTATTGCTAACAAGCCACCTCCAATGAGCTGGCAACCACTAACCCAGTGTGTTAGCAGGGGGTCATTCTACCAGTTGGAAAGTATATTAAGGTCACAAAATCACCCTTAACTATGTCAACTACTAAATATTAAGATGATTGAAGCCAATATTTTCAGTCCTTGTTCCAAATTCTATTCCCTGACTCCAGAGCCCATCCCCTTCTCTTTTAGATTAAAGCTGACAAATCACAAGCCTGGCATTTTCTTTAAATCATGAAGTGAGTCTTGACTTCAAATTCATTCCATCACCAAGGCTTGGGTCCACTGCCTCTTGTTATTTATATAAATAGTTTGAATATGAACATAGGAGGTATGGTTAATAAGTTTGCAGATGACAGTAAAATTGTGGGTGTAATGGTCAGTGAAGAAGGCTACTTCAGAGGACAAGAGAATCTACATCAGATGGGCCAAAAGGCCGAGAAGTTGCAATTGCAGTTTAATTTAAATTAATGTGAGATGCTGCATTTTGGAACACTAACTTAGGGCAGGACTTATACACTTAATGGTAAGGTCCTTGGGAGTGTTGCTGAACAATGAGACCTTGTAGTGCAGACTCCTTGAAAATTGAGTCACAGGTAGACAAGATAATAAAAAAGACATTTAGTATGCTTTCCTTTATTGGTCAGTGCATTGAGTATAGGACCTGGGAAGTCAAGTTGCAACTGTACAGAACATTGGTTAGGTTACTTTTGGAATACTGCATGCAATTCTGGTCTCCTTGCTTTTGGAAGGATGTTGTGAAACTTGAAAGGGTTCAGAAAAGATTTACAAGAATGTTAACAGATTTGGAGGGTTTGAGCTATGGGGTGAAGCTGACTAGGCTGGGGCTATTTTTCTTGGAGCAGCAGAGGCTGAGGGTGACCTTATGGAGGTTTACAAAGCCATGAGGGACATGGATAGGGTAATTAAATAAGGTATTTTCCCTTCTGGAGGGAAGTCCTAAACTAGAGGGCATAGATTTAAGGTGAGGGGAAAGATTTGAAAGGAACCTAAGGGTCAACTTTTTCATGCAGAGGGTGATGTGTGTATGGAGTAAGTTGCCAGGGGAAGTGGTGGAGATTGGTACACTTACAACATTTAAAAGGCATCAGGATGGGTACATGAATCAGGATGGTTTAGAGGGATATGAGCCAAATACTGTCAAATGGGACTGGATTAATTTAGCATATCTGATTGGCATGGACAAGTCGGATGGAAGGGTGTGTTGCTGCGTTGTATCCCTCCATCACACTATGACTGTATGTTCTGTAAGTGAAGCAGCTTGCAGCAAGTCCTGCCTATATATAACCTCTGCGCTCATTGACCTATATTGGTTCTTAGGGACAAACGATATCTTGATTTTAAAATTTTCATCAATGTTTCAAATTCCTCCTGGCTTTTTCACTATGTATCTCTGCAATATCCTTCAAATCAAAAAGCCTCCATATCTGGGCTGATTTCTCATGTATCTTGAACTTGAATTATTTCACGGTTAGTGGCAACACCTGCATTAACTAGGCCGTAGGCTCTGAAATACCTTCCCAAACCTCTGCCTCTCTATCCCACTTTATTCCTTGAAGACAATCCATAAACCTTTGACTTTCTATTTGAGCAAGCTCTCAGTCATCTAAAGTAAGATTTCCTTATATCGTTTGTGTTTTTTTTGTTAATCATATAATGTCCCTGTGAATCACCATGGGACATTTATTGCATTAAAAGGGCAATATAAAATAAAGTTGTTGCTGTTCTTAATCAGGTACTCCTTTCTACAGAGTGGATAGTTGATCCTTTCCCTAACCACTCCAGAAAATGTTGCAGCAATGAGGAAGTTTATCATGTCGCTATCCAAACCTAACCCTCCACTGTTTTTCCCCTGTCCCCACCCCCGCATCCCACCAAAGCCAAATGTCAAGTTAGACTAAGGAAAGTTCAGGAAAATACTTTATGCATCACATACAGATACATAATAAGAAAGGGTGATAAATCTTTAAGAAATACACTTAAATTGTCACTAGGTGCTCCTATTGATCGAGACTCCACTCCGTCTGTGCAAACTCATAAATGTGTCAATAAATTCTTCAGTTACTTCAAATCTTGATCTAAATTTAGCAGTCCAATCATAGTGATGACAGGCCATTGACAAACATGAGCAGGACGCAAGATAATCATAAAGAGAAGTATTAGACTTGTAAGTAAGACTTCGTTAGATTCAATGCAAAAACAAAATAAGAAAAGAAAATCTGGATCATGCTACATGATTGAAAAATGTAAATTACAGAGAGATAGGAAGGCATCTTACTCAAATTGAATGTGAAAACAATGTGCAAATCATACTTTAGATCAACAAGGAGGATAATTCAAACAGGAGATGAAAAGATTGCAAAGCAAATCTATTCAACTAAGGACTGAAAGAACATTCTGAAGGATAGCTTCCAAGGATATATTGGGAAGTTAAATTAAATTTCAAACTAAATTAATCAAATGAACACTGTCAGATGGAGATTATGGTATTGAACTGATCTTCGAAATTGGATTGTGTCAATCCCATTTCACAGACTTAAAATAGGGACCAAAGAGCCCAGTACTGCAGTGGTATGCAAGAATTCATTCTACATCAGAAAAGTGCCACCCCTTTCATTGGTTACTGCTCCTCCGTCATATTTTCCATTCATTGACTGACTGCAATGCTCATCCTGAAAACCTATAATTAGTGGGATGTGAATATCAACTAAATAGTAAAGTTGTACATTTCACATTAATTGCTGCTTAACAAGCAGCAAACAAGAACAATCTCTGTAAACATTGGACATGACTGTTAATGTGTTTTGGGAATATTTATTCCCAGGACTGAGTTTATCAACATGGTCAAAAGTTAACACCTGCTTAATTACTGCCAAAAACAACATTACTATTCCTTAATGCACAATTAGTGCATCACCTAACATCAGTACTCAGAACAATTTAAACTTTCCCATTGTTTCATGATCAGGTTATTCCCTTGCTATTTAATGCTCTAACTTGAATCAAGATAGGATTTTGAATCATATTCCTATATGATACAATTAACTCCTAATAACGATTACTATTATGAATGTAACCCTTCAGACAGTCATTGTTAAAAGTGAAGTTGACTTTTTTATTCCAGATTCCCTTAGGTTCACTTCATTCACAAACATAAATAAACAGAAATACTGCGAATAAAACATGACAACTCTATGAGAGCATGAATAGACAAAGCTTGTTGTCCCCTTCATTATACTGTGAGGTGGATTTATATTTGTCTTCTCTAGTAGTCTTTTAAAATAATCTGTGTATTTTCTTATGGTGTTTTTAATAAGCAATTTTCATTGTGCATTGGCATAAAAGTGAACAAGTTATTTAGAAATCTCAGGATGGCTCAGTTAGGTAAATGAGATTAACAGTGACTCGGAGGCAGCATGGTAACATGATATCTGGGCTCTTTATAAACAACCACCAACATTAAGAAGAATTAGAGGAGCTTAGACAGATAAGTTTTGTCAGAAGGTCAGTGATGAGACAAAACAAGGTAAATTGATCTCCATCTAGACAGAGACACAGAATCTCTCCTTTTGGGGTGGACAGCTACCCGAAGCCATGAACAGTCTCATTACCTGAGTAATCCAACTTCTGGCTCCTCCCACATCTGCCTTGCCAATGGAGATAACTCATTAACCTTAATTGGATAGAGTTCTCAAAGGCAACCATTTCTTTGAACAAGGACTAAAACCACATCATTTATCCCCTTGAACTGACTCTGCCTTCTAGATGGAAGTTATTATGGGTATGGAAGGCATTATTTCTGCAGTGCATTTTGTAGATAGTACACACTGCTGCTACTGAGCATCAATGGTTGAGGGAGTGAATGTTTATGAACTTGGTATAAAATAGGGGGGCTGCTTTGTTTTGGATAGTTTGACACCCTTTGAGTGTTGTTGGAGCTGCACCCATTAGCCAGGTAGTGAGTTTCCATCACATTCCTGACTTGTGCCTTGTAGATAGTGGAGGGAAAATAATTTAATTCACTGGTTTCCCTATACGTATGATTCATTTTGCATGCTAACAAATAAATAAATTTGATTTCTCCTTCCCAAATTTATTTGACTCTTCCTAAACTTGAATTTATCTAAGTTCCCTGCTATAAGATATTTTAGTCATTGTTTCTAACATTTTCCTCAGAAAAGATATTCAGCTAACTGGGCTGCTCTCTGACTTGCTCTCTTTTTCAATAAAGAGGTTACATTTGTTAACTTTTGAACTAATGAGAGCTTCCCTAAATTAAGGAAATTTTGGAACAACAATGCAACAACTGTCTCGCACATTCTTAAAAGCATGCACTTTCTTTAAAGACCCGAGGATGAAGACAGGTGTCAATCCAAAGCTCCTGCAATTACTCAGCACTATTTCCCTGATTATACTTTTCTTGAGCTCTTCTCTTCCTTTCAATTCCTGATTTACAGCTGCTTCTGGGGTATTGCTTGTATTCTCCACTGTGTGAGCATATGCACTGCATCTGTTGAATTAATCTAACATCTCTGTATTTTTCATATGAAATCTCCAGACTCACTTTCTATAGGACCAGCAGTCACTTTGTTCACTCTTTCCTTTCTAAACTATTTATAGAATATTTTATTATCTGTTTTAGATATGTGGCATGCTTCCTCACTTGTTTATTCTAATTTTCCCCTCTACACTAATCTCTAAGTCATTTTTCACTGTTTTTGATATTCCGCTCAATCTTCTTATCTGTCACGTGTCTTTACGTGATATTATGCTTTACTTTTCAATTTGATACTCTCTTTAACTTTTCTGGTTAACCATGGTTAGTCAGACTATCCTTGGAATTTTTCTGTGTCTGGGAATGGTTCTATTCTCTAGATGGAGAATGTTTTAACTTCAACCTGAAATCTAATATGAAAATGACACTGATCTTGCCTGTCGAATAACAATGTCAACTCTGGTCTCTCAGAAGCAAACCTTTAAGCCTCATTTAATGCCTTCATGGAAGCATTGCAAAGAATTGATCTAAGCTGCAGCCTTATGAAGATTCAAATCCTCAACCAGTACCAGCTAAAATTCCAGTCCATCTCTCTATTAATATTAATACAGAAATCCTCCCAAATGTGAAATATTTTCCCAACCAGGAAAACTACCTCTCATTTAAGACTAACATCAATGTGGAAATTTAACATCACATCTAATCTGCCATTTTCAGATGCCTAAGGATGAGAGTCTTCAACAATGTGACATCTGCTTATACCAAGATCTTTATCGATATGTAAGTAATATTTCTATTTGGCTCTTTAACTTGGACTATGTACAGACGTCAGCTAAAGGCCCTTGAGAATTATGATCAATGCTGTTTGAGATAGATTCTCTGCATAACCTGGGTGGACAGATGTACTAACATTCGTGTTGTTGAAGCAGTTATTTTTCACTGTTTTTCATATTCCGCTCAATCTTTTTATCTGTCACGTGTCTTTACATGATATTATGCTTTTCTTATCAATTTGATACTCTCTTTAACTTTTCTGTATAACCATGGCTAGTCAGACTATCCTTGGAATCTTTCTGTGTCTTTGGAATGGTTATATTCTCTAGATGGAAGATATCCATCATTGAGGCCATGATCATTTTAAAGCAATTCCTCTGGGTCAGCCATATGTTTAGGATGTCTGAGTTCCAACTACCAATGCAAAATGTTCTTTGCCCCAGCTCAAAGAAGGCCTTTGAATGGGAGGAGGACAAAGGAAACTTTTGAAAGTCTCTCTGAAGGCTTCCCTCATGAAATGCGGCATAGGTCAATGTATAGGAGAACCTCATTCTTAAAAAAATGACCTAAAGGAAACTCCTGTATGAAGGGATGCAATTCTTTGACAGCATTCACTGCCAAGAGGAAGTATGGAAAAGGAACTGGAGAAAGGAATGCCAGTGAGCTCAAGGCAAGGCTCAATTCCACCTCTTGGAACCAGCTAACAAATGCATGGCTGGAGATGCAATCTTCAGTTTTATCCTTTCACTCTTTTTATATCATCTAGTCATATCTGTTGATTTAGATTGATACTGTCTACAACTTACTGTCATGGTCTGCTATTCCTCATTTGTCCTTGCCCTCAATTCTATTAATTTATTTATGTACTGAAATGTAATCCCTTGCCCTACTATTTAGTCTGAAATTCTCTCTACCTTCTTAGTTATGCAGCTTCCAAGCACATTGAACCAGTACGGTTGAGGTGAAGACTTCCCCATTGGTACAGATTCTACTTACCCATACTAGTGGCCCATGGATTGAAGTCCAATTCCCTCACCAGTTCTTGAGCCACACTTTCATCTCTGCAATCTGATTTTCCTCTGCCTAATGTACTAATCCAGAGATCATCACATTTCAGGTTCTGCTTCTTAACTTGGTGCCTAGCTCCTTGAATTGACTATTGGTCCTACCTATGTCATTGGTATCTACATGGTTCACGATGACTGGATCATCACACTCCCAATGCAAATTTTTTTTCCAGCACTGGGAAATTGACCTGATCAATGAACTGGGAAACTACCTTTGGAGTCACGCTGTTTACTGCTGGAAACAATATCAATCACTGTAACTATACTGTGCCCCAATTACACTACGTTATATTTTGCTCCCTTAACATAGAGGCTTCCTGTGGCTCATTCACCCTGCAGACCACATTTTCATCCAGAGAAGCTGCTCAGACATCAAGCATTTACTGTAACCTTGCTTGCTTTCGATAAAACTTCTCTACAGGTGGTGTCATATGCAATAACTATGGTGCATCATCCATCTTACTATCCCTAATTTGTTCTGATTAACCACTAAATTAAACACTTAATTTTTTTCAATTATCTATTTATTGATGCTTTTATATGTTTTATTGCTTTACTACATTGAATATTAGTCACTTATCAGCAATGTTCCCATTCAGTTATACAGTTGCAACTGCATGCAGCTACTCCAATGTATGGCAATCATCACTGGTGCACCAACTGTGGCAGTCACTATCACATATGTGGGTTTTGAAGCCCCATATGGCTGGCCAGAAAATTAGAGGGAACTTGCGTATCAGATATTCATCAAGTAACTAGCTTCTCCTGTTGAACAGTAGGAAACAACTTCTAGAGTCTGAAAAGATTAGTAACAGAAAAGAAAAACAGAGCACCATCTTCTCTTCCATTATTCACTTGGATAATTACCCATTACCAGTAGTCTAGTATAAGTCACACTCAAGTGCTAAGTCGCACTAAGTTGGCTGATTTACATGCACCTAACACAAAAGACTGATCTGACACAACTACAGAGGAATTGGTTTCAGTTGCTTCCTTGATTAAGGAGGCCCAACTGCTCTTCCAATGAAAGCCTCACTAAAACATTGCGCAATGTTGAGAACTTCAGAATTTAAACTGCAAAGTTCAATTTGATTTGATTTGATTTATTATTGTCAAAAAGGGTGGCACTGGAAAAGCACAGCAGGTCAGGCAGCATCCATGGAGCAGGAATGTCAAGGTTTCAGGTACAAGCTTTTCAACAGGAAGGGCTGAGGAAGGGCTTATGCCTGAAACATCAACTCTCCTGCTGCTCAGATGCTGCCTGATCTTCTGTGCTTTTCCAGCGCCACACATTTCGACTCTGATTCTCCAGCACCTGCAGTCCTCACTTTCACCTTGATTTATTAATTGTCACATATGAGTAAAAAGTGAGGTCTGCAGATGCTGGAGATCAGAGCTGAAAATTTGTTGCTGGTTAAAGCACAGCAGGTCAGGCAGCATCCAAGGAACAGGAAATTCGACGTTTCGGGCCAGAGCCAAATACAGGTAAATGGGACTAGTTCCTGATGAAGGGCTTGGCCCAAAACGTCGAATTTCCTGTTCCTTGGATGCTGCCTGACCTGCTGTGCTTTAACCAGCAACAAATTTTCAGAGCTAATTGTCACATATACCAAGACATGGCAAAAATTATTGTTTTGTGTGCTATTCAGACAAATCATATCTTTTATAAGTACATCAGGGTAATAGAAGAGAAGGCAGAATAAAGAGTTATAGCGACAGAGAAGGTGCAGAGAAAGATCATCTCTAATATTGAAGAAGTCTGTTTATAAGTCTGATAACTACAAGGAAGAAGCTGTTCTTGAATCTGTTGGTATGTGTTTACAAACTTTTGTATCTTCCGCCTGCTGGAAGTTGAATGTTAAATATACATGAAATTAGGGATGAGAGGTCTGAAAGAGGTTTATAAAATCATCAGGGAAATAGATAAGGTGAATAGCAAAAATCTTTTCCTCAGGATGGGGAGGCTCAAAACTGGAGGGCATAATTTTAAGATGACAGGAGAAAGATAAGGAGCTGAGGGGCAACTTTTTCACTTAGATCGGTCTTATGTGGAATGAACTGCCAGACGAAGTGATAGATGTATGGATAGTTACAACATTTAAAAGACATTTGGTCAGGTACATGAATATGAAAAGTTTCAAGGGAAATGGGCCAAATACAGGTAAATGGGACTAGTTTAGTTTGGGAAACCTGATCAGCATGAACAAGTTTGACCGAAGGTTGCATTTCCATGTTCTAGACTCTATGACTTTATAACAAAATCTAGACTTCCTTACCCATCAACTACCAGATTTCAGTCCTTCTAATTGACTGATTCCTTAAAAATGTCCTTCAGAGTTCAACCAAGACACTACCAGATTCCCAAGCTGAAATTCAATCTATTGTCAGGACTGGCACCCTGGAATTAAAGTTCAACTTACTACACAATTAGAATGGACCTCTGAAGAATTTCCCAGCCTTTGAATCAAAGTGAATCTGAGCTTCTGTGTTGAATATTTACACAATTTCAGATCTTGTCCTTCCAATATAAACTAGTTCTTCCACTTAGTAAGAGCAAGTAATTTGTTAATCTTTGCTCCATGCGGCTCAGTAATAACACTGATATCTCTCAGTCAGAAGATTCAAGCCCCAATGCATTGACCTGAACACTAAACTAGTTATTTACTGAGGCAGCAATGTGCTGACAGAGGTGTCATCTTTCAAATAAGATTTCAAAATGAGGCCCTTTTTGTCTTTGCAGGCAATTCTAAGATATCCAATGGTAATAGATGAAAAGGAGGAGGAATGTTCTCCCTAGTGTACTGGGCAATATTTTTGTCTCAACCAAAACCCCCCAAAGTAAATGTTCTATCCTTTATCACATTATCAGTTGTAAGAATTTACTATGCACAAACTGGTTGGCTGGTTTGTTTGCTGTATTATAAGTGTTTACACTTCAAAGATAAGTGACTATAAAGCATTTTTAGTCACATTTTAAAGGTTTTGCTTAAATCTAATTCTTTAACATTTACAAAACAGCAGTAAAAAAATGCAGAATATTATGAGCTTCGTTTGTGAACTTTATCTCATCTATATGTAAAACATGAGGTAACATGTCAACTCTTAACTCATGATGCACTGGGAGGGACTTTGATCTCACTGTCACGTCTGTGAACACATGAAAGCAGATAGTAACAGAACGGATGTGTTGTGCGAGATAAAATTGGCATCGAATTATATATGTTGATTTTGGATTTTGGATTTTGAATGAATTTTGATGTAAAATGGACCTTCTGCTGGAAACAGGCTCAAGCACCTATTAGACTATCACCAACTTTCCTGTATGATATGGTTCTATTTGCACTTTTGTACCATATGGCAACAAACAATTATTGTAGTTAATCTTTTCACACTTTCAATGTTTACCATTGCCTTCCACTGTCATTTCTCTCAGCAACATGTCCAAGTCTATCATAACAATCATGCATAAAACCTGTTCCCTTAGTCTCAATGCTTTTCAACCAACAGGCTGCAGAGTTTACCTATCCTTAGATACATCATGTCTAACCCAGCCTCTCTAAGTCACAATGGCTTTGTCTCTAATGCCTACTGTCAGCCCTCAACATGTCATTGTCCATTAGGGGAACATCCTGTACAATCAAACAAATGGTGAAATGCAAAGATGAGCTTTAATTTAGAATCGGCAAAAGCAAGCACCAGCAAAACCAATGAAGGACGTACTTAGTCCCCTTAATGCGAACAAAATGCTGGCATGATGACCAACCAATATTTTACAGCCAATGATTGTCTACTGCACCCAGCTCTCACTCAGAACCCGGGTGTCAGTCAGGTCCTGTCTGGCTTGTGGCACCTGACGCATCTGAGCTCTGTCATGCACAAGGAGAGTTTCCTTCTCCCCAAAGTCCTCATCTGCTTTCTCATGTCTTCTACATTTAGCATATCGCCACACAACTGCTCTAATTGTGCAGAGCATATGACAGAGACTATGCTGGAGGCACCTATCTAGGTAAAACCAATGACTGCAGATACTGGAAACCGGATTCTGGAATGGTGGTGCTGGAAGAGCACAGCAATTCAGGCAGCATCCAAGGAGCAGTAAAATCGACGTTTCGGGCAAAAGCCCTTAATCAGGAATAAAGGCAGAGAGATAAGCTGGAGGAGGGTGGGGGTGGAGAGAAAGTAGCATAGAGTACATCAGATGAGTGGGGGAGGGGATAAAGGTGATAGGTCAGGGAGGAGGGTGGAGTGGATAGGTGGAAAAGAAGATAGGCAAGTAGGACAAGTCATGGAGACAGTGCTGAGCTGGAAGTTTGGAACTAGGTTGAGGAGGGGGAAGGGGAAATGAGGAAACTATTGAAGTCCACATTGATGCCCTGGGATTGACGTGTTCCAAGGTGGAAGATGAGGCACTCTTCCTCCAGGTGTCTGGTGGTGAATGAGCGGCGGTGAAGGAGGCCCAGGACCTCCATGTCCTCGGCAGAGTGGGAGGGGGAGTTGAAATGTTGGGCCACGGGGCGGTGTGGTTGATTGGTGTGGGTGTCCCGGAGATGTTCCCTAAAGTGCTCTGCTAGGAGGCGTCCAGTCTCCCCAATGTAGAGGAGACTGCATCGGGAGAAAGGGATACAATAAATGATATTGGTGGATGCGCAAGTAAAAACTTGATGGATGTGGAAGGGCCTTGGATGGCGGTGAGGGAGGAGGTATGGGCACAGGTTTTGCAATTCCTGCGGTGGCAGGGAAAGGTGCCAGGATGGGAGGGTGGGTTGTAGGGGACCGTGGACCTGACCAGTCAATCGTGCAGGGAACGGTCTTTGTGGAAGGCAGAAAGGTGTGGGGAGGGAAATATATCCCTGGTGGTGAGGTCTTTTCGGATGTGGCAGAAATGTCGGCGGATAATTTGGTTTATGCGAAGGTTGGTAGGGTGGAAGGTGAGCACCAGGTGCGTTCTGTCCTTGTTACGGTTGGAGAGGTGGGGTCTGAGGGTGGATGTGGACGAGATGCGTTGGAGGGCATCTTTTACCATGCAGGAAGGGAAATTGCAGTTTCTAAAGAAGGAGGCCCTCTGATGTGTTCTGTGGTGGAACTGGTCCTCCTGGGAGCAGATATAGCGGAGGCGGAGGAATTGGGAATATGGGATGGCATTTTTGGAAGAGGTAGGGTGGGAAGAGGTGAAATCCAGGTAGCTGTGGGAGTCAGCGGGTTTGTAAAAAATGTCAGTGTCAAGTCGGTCGTCATTAATGGAGATGGAGAGGTCCAGGAAAGAGAGGGAGGTGTCAGAGATGGTCCAGGTAAATTTAAGGTCAGGTGGAATATGTTGGTGAAGTCGATGAATTGCTCAATCTCCTCGCGGGAGCACGAGGTGGTGCCAATGCAGTCATCAATGTAGCGGAGGAAGAGGTGGGGAGTGGTGCCGGTGTAATTACGGAAGATCGACTTTCTACGTTGCCAACAAAGAGACAGGCATAGCTGGGGCCTATACGTGTGCCCATGGCTACCCCTTTGGTCTGGAGGAAGTGGGAGGATTCGCAGGAGAAATTGTTAAGGGTGAGGACCAGTTCGGCCAAATGAATGAGAGTGTCGGTGGAAGGGTACTGTTGGGGACGTCAGGAGAGGAAAAAAACGGAGGGCTTGGAGGTCTTGGTCATGGCGGATGGAGGTGTAGAGGGATTAGATATTCATGGTGAAGATGAGGCATTGGGGGCCGGGGAAGCGGAAGTCTTGGAGGAGGTGGAGGGCGTGGGTGGTGTCTCAAATATATGTGGGGAGTTCCTGGACTAGGGGGCCATAGGACAGTGTCGAGGTAGGTAGAAATGCTTTGAGTGGGGCAGAACATGCTGAGACAATGGGTCAGCCAAGGTGGTCAGGCTTGTGGACCTTGGGAAGGAGGTAGAACCGGGCAGTGCGGGATTCCCAGACTATGAGGTTAGAAGCTGTGGGTGGGAGATCTCCTGAGGTGATGAGGTTCTGTATGGTCTGGGAGATGATGGTTTGGTGATGGGGTGGGTGGGGTCATGGTCGAGGGGGTGGTAGGAAGACATGTCCTCGAGTTGGCGTTTGGCTTCAGCGGTGTAGAGGTCAGTGCGCCAGACTACCACTGCACCCCCTTTATCTGCTGACTTGATGGTGAGGTCGGGATTGGAGCAGAGGGATTGGAGGGCTACGCGTTGTGAGAGTGAGATGTTGGAGCGGGGGAGGAGTGTAGACAAATTGAGGCGGTTAATGTCCCAGCGACAGTTGGAAATGAAGAGGTCGAGGGCAAGTAATAGGCTAGCACGGGGTGTCCAGGTGGATGCAGTGTGTTGGAGGTGGGCGAAGGGGTCCTCGGAAGGTGGGCAGTGACCTATCTACAGACTGTCCCTGGGGCATGTTTAAATACCATCTCTGATGGTATTTAAAGAGATCTTCAACCTCTCTCAGAAAACTACTGAAGCACTTTGGGAGATAGTTTACTTGCAGTGGATAATTTTGTTTGGGTGCTCAGACCACTTCATGTGTGCTGAGCAGGAACAGGAACTTGGCTCTACACGTTTGTCAATGTTATAGAGTCATAGAGTCATAGAGTCATAGAGATGTACAGCATGGAAACACACCCTTCTGTCCAACTCGTCCATGCCAACCAAATATCCAACCCGATCCAGTCCCACCTGCCAGCACCTGGCTCATATCTCTCCAAACCCTTCCTATTCATATACCCATCCAAATGCCTCTTAAATGTTGCAATTGTATCAACCTCCACCACATCCTCTGGCAGCTCATTCCATACACATAACACCCTCTGTGTGAAAAAAATTGCCCCTTGGGTCTTAGACCTCAGGGAAAAGACTTTGCCTATTTACCCTATCCATGCCCCTCATAAGTTTGTAAACCTCTATAAGGTCACCCCTCAGCCTGCGACGCTCCAAGGAAAACAACCCCAGCCTGTTCAGCCTTTCCCTATAGCTCAAATTCTCCAACCCCGGCAACATCTTTGTAAGTCTTTTCTGAATACTTGCAAGTTTCACAATATCTTTTCAATAGGAAGGAGACCTATCCTGTCAAATGACCTCCCAACTCCTGTACTCAATACTCTGATCAATAAAGGAAAGCATACCAAACACCTTCTTCACTATCCTATCTACCTGCGACTCCACTTCCAAGGAGCTATGAACTTGCACTCCAAGGTCTCTTTGTTCAGCAACACTCCCTAGGGCCTTACCATGAAGTGTATAAGTCCTGCTAAGATTTGCTTTCCCAAAATGCAGCACCTCGCATTTATCTGAATTAAACTCATCTGCCACTTCTCAGCCCATTGGCCCATCTGGTCCAGATCCTGTTGTATTCTGAGGTAACCTTCTTCACTGTCCACTACACCTCTAATTTTTCACAGTAAATAATGATGCAAAATACTCATTTAGTATCTCCCCCATTTTCTGCAGCTCCACACAAAGGTTGCCTTGCTGATCTTTGATGGGCTCTCTTCTCTCCCTAGTTATCCTTTTATCCTTAACGTATTTGTAAAAACCCTTTGGATTCTCCTTAATTCTATTTGCCAAAGCTATCTCATGTCCCTTTTTTGCCCTCCTGATTTCCCTCTTAAGTATACTCTTACTGCCTTTATACTCTTCTAAGGATTCACTCGATCGATCCTATCTATACCTGACATGTGCTTCCTTCATTTTTTAAAAAAAAGTGTTAACTGACTTCACTCCATTCTGACCTCATTATTATGTTCATCACTCATCAAAACCTGCAATTCATTATACACTTTTGCTTATTCATTGTTACTTGCCATTGCCCACTCTCCATTTTGCTGTTCCCCAGCTACCTTTGCCCCAGCACCACCCCCCTCCAATTTATCTCCCTACCCCCTCGGCTCACAGCTTCATTCCTGATGAAGTGATTTTGCCCGAAACGTCGATTCCCATGCTCCTCGGATGCTGCCTGACCTGCTGCGCTTTTCCAGCACCATACTCTCGACTCTTCACTGCTCTCCCATACCCCCATTGCAACTACTTGTTTCGTCACTGTGCTCATGTTTCGTTCCATCTGCATTCTTTAACACTGCCTTCATCCCTCTCTGCTCCTGCTGCTCAAGGGAGCTGGACAGTGCAGGTCTTGGACAATTCAGCAGGAATTGCGGAAAAGGTGCAATGGCGGGATATATTGTGGAGGCAGGAGAGAACAACTGAGGGTGCAAAAAGGGTGAGCAGTAGAAGCAAGAAGGAGCAATGGAAGGAGCAAGGAAGTTAGGAGGAAGTGATATAAGAAAGAGAGTGAGGCAGAAAGGTTTAGCAAAGAGAATGATGAGATGCAGCAAAGTGATCTGCGATGACAAAGGGTGGATACAACAATAGTGGCAGCCACCGAGGAAATGGTGGAAGAAGCAGATTGGAGCGATGGAAGGAGCAGTGAAGGAGGGTGTGGTGAAGAGAACAGGGAAGAAGCAGGTCAAAATAGCAATGAGAGTAGGGCATTGCCGAAGGGTATAGAAGAAGCTAAACACAAGAAATAGTGAAGCAAGTGAGGGAGAGTGGTGAAGGATTTGAGGCTGACGTGGTGGTTCAATGTTTAGCATGCTGCCTCACAGCGCCGGGGCCCAGGTCAATTCCACCCTCAGGCAAGTGTCTGTGGGGGGTTTGCACCTTCTCTCTGTGTCTGCATGGGTTTCCTGTGGGTAGTCCGGTTTCTTTCCACACTCTAAAAATGTGCAGATTAGGTGGATTGATGATGATAAATTGCCCATTGTGTCCAGGGATGTGTAGGTTAGGTGGATTAGCCATGGGAAATACAGGTTATTGAGATAGGGTGGGGGGAGGGGATGTAGACAATAGAGGGTCAGGGTGAACTCGATACAGTGAATGGCCTGCTTCCATCCTGTCGGGATTCTTCGATTCATGGAAAAGCCATGACAGAGAACTGGGAGAAGTAGGAGAGAGAGAGAAAGTGTTGTCTTTGTTGTTTTTGCTTGATCTCCACCATCTTTGATGCAGTCAGTGATGTCACAGGAATTGTCAGCGCACGTGTGGAGAGTGTGACCTGAATAGATGTGATGTCAGGAAACACAGCCTGAGAACCCACATAGATGTAAACAATAATGCCCTCAGCTTCCAAGAAAACTGCAATTCAATTCACAAGATTATTTCACTTCTTCAGTTTATCCATGGGTAAAGTGATTAAATGTTTACTATAACAAAATCTGGGGTTGCAGTTTGCTGCTTGATGCAGGCATAACATACAGTCTGATTGATGTTACAAATATTCTTCATGGTAGTTTGGAAGAAGCCTGAGGCAAAGAACCTCAGGGCAGGAACAGGCACGACTACAATGACAGTTAGTTAAACGTGTGGCTGAAGATCACTTTTTTTTCACAACTTTCTGAAAGAAACAAAGCTTCCCTATGCATTTCCCATCACTCAGCAGCAGGCATGTTGTTCTGGGCGCATACGTTCTGTAAAGTGGCTAAGAATCACCTTATATTTGTCCCTTCAGAAGCTGCTTCTTTTGCACCTTAATGCTGCATTCCCTCATCTTTTCTGGCAGAGCAGAGTTGACAGAAACAGCCAAATAAAATAAAAGATGTCTTTCAAAGAGCTTCAAGAGTCCAGAATGCATACAATCACAACAAAACGAGTGGAAACAGCATTAGAGTGAGTCCGGTTGATGTCATATCTGATTAGCCAGAGGAATTTGGAGACAGAGAAGTAAATTTGAAGCTGGCAGCCTTGGTAAAATGTAATGGTCTTGTGGAGTACCAAGGTGTTAGACAGAAGCCCTAGTGCTGTTGAATGAAGAGTAATAGCATGAAGTATTGAGCACTGAATGAGATTAATGGGATGGTGTGATGTGGTGCTTAGTAAGGGGATATGAATCATAGATTCAGTCCACTTCTGATACTGCTTTCAGGTCCACAGTTCCAAGTTACAGAAATTGAACTTCCTATTCACTTCATCTCAGTAGCGAGCCTTTTTGAGAGATTTCTCATCCTCTTAGAACAATAACAACTCTCCAGCTCCACTTCTATTTCCTCCATCAATGCATTTGTAAATTTGGAACTCTTTCTCAGTCCTTATGTTCATGATGACATCATTTTAATTCCAGCAGAATTCTTCACTGCAACTCCCCTTTAAGAGGGACAGCCTGCCTTCAACAACAAGAGATAGATTGCACCATGTGGTTTCATGTCAATGCTGCTGTGGTCAGTTGCTAAGTGCAGGGGTATCTGGTAGCTTTAAAATGAAACTAGCAGTGTGGGGCCCAATCTGGCAGATAATGTATGATTGTCTCTGTTCATTGCATTTGGAAAGGGTACATAGGCATCACAGATCATGACTCCACCTCATGTCCAAAAATCAAAACAATCCTTTTACTGCCCTGTGATTGATGTTGGGTTGGTGGCAGGCTTATGTTTTCTTCATAGAAAGTGTGGAAACAGGCCAGTTAGCCCAACAAGTCCACATCAACCCTCCAAAGAGTATCTCACCCAGACCCATTCCCCTACCCTATCACTCTACATTTCCCCTGACTAATGCACCTAACCACTATAGGTAATTTAGCATAGTAGTTTCACCTAACCTGCACATCTTTGAACTGTGGGTGGAAACTGGAGCACCCAGAGGAAATCCAGGGAGAATGTGCAAACTTGACACAGTCACCCAAGGTGGAATCAAACCTGAGTCCATGGCGCTGTGAGACAACAGTGCTAACCATTGAGCCACTGTGCTGCCCCCATTATCAGTCCTCCTTATTGCAATTATTTAATTGTAATGTCACCTTGTTTGATGCATGTTTTTTTTGTTGCAGTATTATACTACATTACTCTGGTTTTGCAGCACTGCAAAAACACAAGCAATATTTTGATACAAAAATAAAAACATTCTGGGAGACACACTCAAAGATACACTTTATCTTAAAGGGCTGCACACTTCTCTATCAAAGCACCTTCCTATTGTGCAATTAGTGAAGTCTCTGTTGTGGATATGATTGCTGCACAACTTACCACCCCTGCCTTTCTCCTTTCCTTTAACAAAAAGGCATAAGTAATGACTCACTAACAAAAAGGTAAGTCAATTAAGACGAGGTCAAATTTAGTTTCCCTGTGCCTCTAGTCAGGTGACAAACTTCTTGCGGGCATGGATTGGTGAAATAGTACTGCAGTCTTGTAGCTCTATTTCTAAGCCAAGATTTCTCCCTCTGGGAATCCAGCATCATTAAATGTACCCTCAATACACTGCCAGGTTTTAATAGTAAAACAAAAAATCAGAACACTTGCGCATCCAGGAGCCTTGTTATATTTTGCTTGCACAGCACTCAAAGGATCAATAAAGTCAGTGCAGCACAATATTTTCAATACATTCCCTGACACTAAAATCAAAAAGGTGGCAAAGGGATTTCAGGAATTGATGAAGTGCTTACTTGTTACTTTCCACAGATTATTAAAGGTAGTCACTAATACAGTTTAAGTAATGAAGAATTCAAACAAAATGAAAAGTTTTATTAATCAGTTAATAATGAAACAATATTCATTTGACATAAAATTGAAATTTTTTAGAAATAATTTCCTCCTTTAGGTATTAAGAAATTGGATACATTTTACTTTGAATGACTTATGTGATATACTTGACCCTGTAACAAAACATGCTCTTGTTGTGCACATACCTTACATCAGAAATGTTGCCAGAAAATAATTGGCAAGATTTGATACTTTCCAAAATGATTAAAAATGATAAAGGTTTAATATTGCAGACAGAGCATTTCTTCAAGACGCTTGTCTAACATATGGATTTTAACATTTTCATTCTTTGCGAGAATCTTTGTGCTTGAAATTGTAAACTTCTGTCTTTGTTGCATTAATGCCTCAAACTAACAAAGAATAAATCAAGCTCATTCAATTTCATCACATTTTTGTATTAGATTTTCAGCTTAACATCCAAATATAAGATTAGCATTGTGAGTCAGCCCCTTGTTTGATGAACTATTTAAGCAATGTTTACAATTGGATGGCAGATTGAAAATATTGCCTTTTGTTTCCTTGAGTGAAATTGTGAAGAGTGCGATAAGTATCTTTACTGGTGCAATTTGGCATGTGATGAGTCAAAGCACATCAGAGGCCATCTCAGTGATAGGGTCATTACTTGCATGTTTAATGCCAGGGGAATTTTATCAAATGGGCAGGTCATCACACTGAAATACTGACTTGAGACTAATGCTGCCATTTTGGAACTTAATTATCCCCACTAATTCCACCTCTCAACCTTGCACAGCTGAAGACTTGTTAAGCACTGTAGTGTTGTGGAACCAATCACTATGGGGTAGAATGCTGTCACCAATCCTCCTTTCTGTATTAGGTTGAAGGTCCTATTTGATTAACAATGTTAGGGGATGAAACACTGATGACTCTTATCAAAAAGAATCCAGGTGTCTTCTCAAGGTGTAGTTTATTGCACAATAGCAATAGGTACAATTTACTGTCTTGGTTATTATGTCTAACAAGCTAAACAGGACACATCTTCCTTCATTGAGACTTCAAGTTAGATTCCACTTTTCCTCCTCACTTTTCCATATTTCAAGTATCAGATTGGAAAGAATTTAATGTGGTTTACGACATTAATCCGTTCAGAGACATTACCTTATACAGGATCCAACTCCCATGTTTTAACCCCCATAGTTAAGATTAGTACATTTTGATATGCAACTACATTTATGTTTGCTATTTGTTTATTTTATTTTCTTTTTTTCCCCCAACTGCCTAACAGCAATATTGCTTATATTTTCCCCAGCACCCATATTGTGTGCGTGCAGGTGTGAGACACAGTGAAAGACAACAGGTGTTATGTTTGCTATTACTCCACTCCACTCTACAATTTAGGGATGATGATACATTGCATTGTCTTGTATTCTGTCTAATGAGCCAATTAGAAGATAACAATGACACATATTTATATTGGGATCTTGATCCAGACTCCACTTTTCCCTAACCAATACTGCGAGATATAATCAGATTGAGTAGATCTTAGTGCAATGTGTTGTTTTAGAGCCTTTATGTTATACCACAAGCAGCATGAAGATTTTTTTCCAGCAATGTGACTGAAGAGATTTTCAAACAGCTGAATGTTATTTGCTAATTGATTTATTATGGCTGTTGCTAAATTCCACATATTTAGATGCTTTCCATTATTGTTTCCTGCTGCAAAAAGTAGGATTGGTGTGATATGTACATCTTACTAATTTCAAAGCATCTGCAATAATCAGTTGCTCTCAGATACATGTATCCAAGAAGGCTGTCCCCCTATAATGGATGATGAGGATTAAGAGAAAAAGGAGAGGCTATGAAAAACAGAACAAACTGCAAGAAAAGGGATGATGAGGTGAGTTCTCACCACGAAGTTATATCTGCTCAGAATGTTTAGAAGGAAATTCTCCCTCCTGAATTTCCAATGTATGATGGTCTGCATTTTATCAAGGAGGTTATAAAAACTAAATTCCGCCTGCCTCAATCCCAACATCAGTCCAGCATAAGCATTGCTTTCCCAGTGCCTGTAAAGCTATGGCTATGAACGTTTATGCAACTGCTTCCTTCCAAGCTGATGTTGGACATATTTAATCTCAGAGCATGCAGTATAGGAAGGATGAGTTGGACTGAAGGGTCTGTTTTCATGCTGTACATTTCTATGACTCTATGACTCTATGACTTTATGATGGAATTATTTTTCAGTCTCCTGTGCAAGTTGCATTTCAAACACCACAGCAAACAAACATCTTCTACTGGGAGACAAGAGTCGTCCACTAACGACAATGCTCATGGTTCCAGTTTGCAGTTCACATATATAAACATACAACATGTATAAAATCACACTGCCACAAGATGTGTAATAGAGTAGGTCATTTGAGCACAAAAATTTTAAAAAATGGAGCCTGGGCTTTTTTAGAGCAACACAACAGGAATAGGCTCCCACTGAGTGGACTAGTATTTATAATGGAATCCACCTGAAAATTTTCAAAAAATAAATTTGTAACAATTATTTTGCTTCACAAGGCATTGGTGTTTTTGGAGAAAATGCTTTGATTGTGTGATAACCATATATATGAGAAAATCAGGACTGCAGTTGCTGGAGATTGGAGTCAAGAGTGTGGTGCTGGAAGGGCACAGCAGGTCAGGCAGCATCCGAGGAGCAGGAGAATCAGTGATTCAGACATAAGTCCTTCATCAGGAATGAGGCTTGTGGGCTGTGGGGCTGACAGATAAATGGGAGGGGAGTGGGGCTGGGGGGAATGTAACTGAGAAAGCGATGGGTAGATGAAAGTGTGGGAGAAAATGATAGATCAGAGCAGATAGATGGGAAAGACAATGGATAGGACAAGAGGGTGGTGCTGAGTTTGAGGCTTGGGATTAGGATAACGTGGGGGAAGGGGATTAGGATAACGTGGGGGTTGCAGGGTCCCAAGGTGGAAGATGAGACACTCTTCTTCCAGGCATCGGGTGGTAAGGGTTTGGCTATGGACGAGGCTGAGGACTAATATGTCCCTGGCAGAGTGGGAGGGGAAGTTGAAGTTTTCAGCCACAGAACATTATCCCATTCCCAAGCCTGCAACTTGGCACCACCCTCCTGACCTGTCAATCTATCTGCTCCACCGCCCTCTTCAAAATATCACATTCTCCCTCACCTTTATCTAACCAATCGCATTATTGTTATCTTCCCCCAGCCCACTCCCCCTCTTATTTATTTCTCGGTGCCCCCGGCCCATAAGCATCATTCCTGATGAAGGGTTTGTGCCTGAAACATCGATTTTCCTGTTCCTCAGATGACCTGCTGTGCTTTTCTAGCACCACACTCTCGACTCTGATAACCTGGTATAATTTTTGAAATTGGATTTTAATACAAAAGCAGATATCTTCAGTTCAGTTCTGTGAAGCTAGTGTCATTTTAAGAAGTCAGAAGTTTAATTATAGCAATGACTGAAATACATCACTTCAAGAAGGGATGCGCCTACCAGGACACCCTACGGTAGGCTGTATTTAATTCTATATTTACAAATGGGCCAAAGGCCATTAGTTTAACTTTTGACTTCCATTCAGAATAATCAGGACCTTGGTTTGAAAGGGAAAACAGTATTTCCCTGTCAAAACAATCAAGTTTTATTTCAGAGGAACCAATCACCCTAACTAAAATATTGGATGCTTGTGGAGCTTCTAAGCTCAGAGAGCCTGTATAGAAGTCTTCAAGTTGTTCGCACTGAAAAAGTTTAGGCCACCAGAATTGTAGGGGTTGATGCTGACAGGTTTAGAAAGGGTTTGTAAAATTCTGCAAACACTCCAAGGAAAATAAATCTATTAAAGAAAAGATTAAAGAAATTAGAGAGGAGTGATATTTCTCCTGGAATTGCGTATCAATGAAAGGAACATAGTGTTAGGAAACAGGTTAAAACTTTGTCTTGTTGTTTGTGTTGGGGTGTGTTAAGCTCGTTTTCAGTCTGGGATCTCACCGGTCCAGCACTATCATTAAGTGCTCTCTTAGTAATTTCTAGCAACATTTCAGATACCTCAGTGATCCTCTGGAGAATGGGAGCCATATTTTTGCACACTTCAGGTCAGAGGAGGAACAGCAGCCAGACTGTAGACATTACAGGCTATATCCACATCATGGTGGCTGAGTAGTTAGCACCGCTGCCTCACAGCGCCAGGGACCAGGTTTGATTCAAGCCTCGGGCAATTGTGTGGAGTTTGCACATTCACCCCGTGTATGTGTGGGTTTGCTATGGGCTTTCCGGGTTTCCTCCCACAGTCCAAAGATGAGCAGATTAGGGTGGATTGGCTGTGGGAAATTGCCCATAGTGTTCAGGGATGAGTAAATGTAGAGTAACAGGGTAGGGGAATGAGTCTGGGTGGACTGCTCTTTGGAGGTTCGGTTTGAACTTGTTGAGCCAAATGGCCCGTTTCCACCCTGAGGGGATTCTATGATATGACAGGCAGCTGAACACTGCCATACTCACCATTTTGGATGTAGGTGTTTGAGCTGAGTGGTTGTAGCTGTATGTTGCCACCTGTCAAAGCAAGATAATGCTGGCTTTCTCACCAAAGGTTCAGCAGCAAATAACACAGCAATTTACTAAACAAGAAAGTATCACAGTTGTAGTGTTGCTACCTCTGGGCCAGAAGTTCTGGCTTCAAGATCCGTCTCCTCCAGACAAGTCTCATAATGTGTGGATTAAAAATGTATTTTAAAAGCATTTAACTTTAAGAGGTGCAACAAAATGAGGGCCAGGACTCCTGACCATCCCAACACTTATCTTCCCCAAGCATGGTGAGCATGCTATCAGTACTGGAGAGAAATGTAATTAGTTCATCAGTGATATTTGCAATGATTCAGCCTGCTCTGTTGAGCAGGTAACATGTTTGTCTCTCCACCCATGTGCCCAAATATTGACATACATGAAAATGATCTCACTTTGTCTGTTTGAGAATACAATTTTTGCTGCTTAAACCTTGAAGAGCAGTTTCATTTGCAGATGAGTTTATTAGAGGCCAGTTTCAAAGTATTGCACGAACAGTCTAATGAACAATATGGAATTTAAATTACAAACAATAATTCCTCTGTAGCAACACAGTGAGCCATATTGTATGGGTAAATAGGGAAATTGATAACCACTTTCATTATGAATTTTCCACTGGTCAAATTATGAAATGGATGTTATTTGCCTTTGACTAAACATATCAATATTCCCATAGCACAAGAATCATTGGCAACCAAAATTTGCTTAAAGTGATGAGCCAACAAAACGGTCTGTTATCATCTAGAAACTTCTCTTTGCAAGCAGTGATCATGTTTTAACATAGTGGAATGTCAGTCTGTAAGTATAAAGCTTTTCCTGCTTTGATTATTGTTTCCAAAATTCCTCCTTGCATGAAGTTGCTGTGAAACACATTAATGGAGATTTTGCACTTCAGGATAGCTCAGCTTGGTACTAAAGTGATAATTGTCATTTAAAAGTACCTTGAGTATGATTTTATCCCTCGCACAGCTGGTGCATTTAGCAGGCAAATTTAAAAATTGGCAGCACAGCAGCAGCTACAGATGGCTTTGTTTCAGTGACAGTTTCTTTTGTTTTGGAGAATTATGAGGTTTATGCACCACTGAAGTAAATGGTACAAATGTGAATCACAAGGAGTAACAGAAAAGATCATCAAAAGGAAATGCGTCACACACACAGGTTGAAGTCGACAAAGACTGTTACTTCAATTTGGATGTCCAGGTCTCCATAGCAACTGTGTGAGTATTCCAAGTAGATGGTTCCAAAGTATTTCAATCTGCATCTCTCTAGTTTCAAATGCAGATGAATTTTGTGTAATTTCGAACATGGAGTTCTGCAGTTCCTTATGATAGTGTGTGTGCGTGTGTGTGATGGAAAACAGTACACGTGAGTGCAATTTTGCTCTTAAATGAATTCTGTAAGAGAATGTAAGAAAACACCATGTGAGGTTTGGGCTTCATCTGCCACAATATTTAAAACAAAATGTGTAAAGATACTGACCAGCCTGTGTCTGCTCTTGTGTAGTTACCAGTACATTTCTGTGGACAGTAAATCATTAAGGCTAATGTTGGCTTTGGGTGATTGTTTAAAGCTGGCAATTGTGATAACTGTTTGCTAAGTGCAGCTCCTCAATTCCATTAATGTTATGAGAACTGAAAATCAAGACACATGTTTAATGACCCCAGCTGATACATTTTATATGATTGCTCACCTTGTGCCTGTCCAACATGGGTAAAGAAAAATTGATCTGACGACTAGCCATTGATCATTTTGCCCACAAGCCCGAAATCATTTCCACTCTTAGTGCAGTTCAGAGGGTGTTTTGCAGCTGGCCACTTAAGCGGAAACTACTTGGGAGTAGATCCTAAATTGAATATCAGAAACAAAAACTCTAATTTTAAATTAATATGACATCCTTACAGTGGGAGATAAAGTCTTTGTCCTACTCGACATTACAAATATTGAGTGACCTGACCTATTGCCATTACCTTTCGCTAGTTCAGTGAGAGAATGTTGACTCTTTCAATATATATGTCTGGATCAGTGGCCCTTGCATTTCTGGAGCTGACATTATTCTTTAGAATTTGAAATGACTGCTCTGAGACACAAGCCTAATCCACATTAGGGAAACTTGTTTGTGAACGTGTGTGAGCAGTTAATTATAGACAATAGACAATAGGTGCAAGAGTAGGCTATTCTGCCCTTCAAGCCTACACCACCATTCAATAAGATCATGGCTGATCATCCTCAATCCTCAAATTTGGGGACCAGAACTGCACACAATATTCCAGGTGCAGTCTCACCAGGGCCCTGTACAGCTGCAGAAGAACCTCTTTGCTTCTATACTCAATCCTTCTTGTTATGAAGGCCAGCATGCTATTAGCCTTCTTCACTAACTGGTGTACCTGCATGCTTACCTTCATTGATTGGTGTACAAGAACACCCAGATCTCTGTAGTGCCCCTTTACCTAAATTGATTCCATTTAAATAGTAATCTGCCTTCCTGTTCTTGCCACCAAAGTGGATAACCATGCATTTATCCACAATAAACTGCATCTGCCATGCATCTGTCCACCCACCTAACCTGTCCAGGTCACCCTGTAATCTCCTAACATCGTCCTCACATTTCACCCAGCCACCCAGTTTTGTATCATCAGCAAATTTGCTAATGTTACCATTGATACCATCTTCTATATTATTAATATATATTGTAAAAAGCTGTGGTCCCAGCACTGATCCCTGCGGTACCCCACTGGTCACTGCCTGTCATTCCGAAAGGGAGCCATTTATCACTACTCTTTGTTTCCTGTCAGCCAACCAATTTTCAATCCAAGTCAGTACTTTGCCCCCAATACCATGCGCCCTAATTACTTACTTTAGTTTGATGAGAGAGTCAAAAATGTATTTTCCAATTACTTGGTATGAATCTCCTTTGGCATTTCAGCTGCTGGCTATTAACTACTGTTGTGAGAGGTGTTCAAGTCCAGGGTTGGATTGGTTTGTTCAAAGGAATTCCTGGAACTTCAAAAAATGAAATTGAATTCTTAATCCAATAAGCATTTTGTATTCTGCATATCTTTGTGTAAAAGTGACAAAAATTTGAGGTACATTGAAAATGGAATGAAAATCATTTTCCTTTTTTAATTCACTTTTTAAAAGTCATATCAGAAATTTTCAACTCTGCTAACTCAGACTACAGCAATTTGCAGCTCTTTAGCTTTACAAAACAGCTAATGACAGTACCATATCCATCTTACCAGCTCACTGCAGATCCCAAGTGACTTCACCTTCTGTAATAGCCTACCACGTTTAAGGTCTTGCTAAAGTCCACATAGACAATATCTAATACCCTGTCCTCATCAATCATCTTTGTTACTTCCTCAAAAACTCTACAAGTTTGTGAGACATGACCTTCCCTACACAAAGCCATGCTGCCTATCGCTAATAAGTCTATATTTCTCCAAATGTGAGGAAATCCTATCTCCAAGACTCTTCTTCAATAATTTCCCTACATTGTAAGGCCGGTTAATTCGCTGATGATCTCTGTTGCTTTCTTAATTAAAGGAACAATGTTGGCTTTATCCAGTCCACTGGAACCTCTCCTGTGACTAAAGAGGATACAAAGATTTCTTACAAGCAATTTCTTCACTTGTCTCCCTTAGTGTTCAGTTATAGATCCAATCAGATCCTACGAGATTGTTTACCTTAATGCTTTTCAAAATGCCCAAACACCTTTTTTTTTATATTAACAAGCCCTGAAATATCAACGTAATACTCTTGCGACTCATCATCCAACGTGCTATTCGCCTTTGTGAATACGATGCAATGTATTTATTAAGAACTGACTCTCTTCCTCTGGCTTCATATATAAATTCACTATTTGTCCTTGAGTAGACATTCTCTATCTCTAGCTCCCCTCTTTCTCCTTATATGTGGATAAAACACCTTGAGATTTTCCTTTAATCCTGTTCACCAAAGACATTTTTTTTAGATTAGACTAGACTAGACTTACAGTGTGGAAACAGGCCCTTCGGCCCAACAAGTCCACACCGACCCGCCGAAGCGCAACCCACCCATACCCCTACATTTACCCCTTACCTAACACTACGGGCAATTTAGCTTGGCCAATTCACCTGACCCGCACATCTTTGTGACTGTGGGAGGAAACCGGAGCACCCGGAGGAAACCCACGCAGACACGGGGAGAACGTGCAAACTCCACACAGTCAGTCGCCTGAGTCGGGAATTGAACCCGGGTCTACAGGCGCTGTGAGGCAGCAGTGCTAACCACTGTGCCACCGTGCCGCCCCTTTTATGGCCCCTTTTAGTCCTTTTAATTTATTGCTTGAGTTATTTCCTGCTATCTTTGTATTTTTTGAGGACTCTATCTGTCTTCAGTTTCCTAAATCTTATGTATGCCTTCTTTTTTTCTTTTTTGACTAAGCTCTCAATTTTTCTAGTCATCCAAGATTCCTGAATTTTGTCATCATTATCCTTCATTTTCACAGGAATATGCTGGTCCTGAATGGCACGGTGGCACAATGGTTAGCACTGCTGCCTCACAGCGCCAGAGACCTGTGTTCAATTCCCGCCTCAGGTGACTCTCTGTGTGGAGTTTGCACATTCTGCATGGGTTTGCTCCAGTTTCCTCCCACAATCCAAAAATGTACAGGTTAGGTGAATTGGCCATGCTAAATTGCCTGTAGTGTGAGGTGAAGGGGAATGGGTCTGGGTGGGTTATGGGATGGGTGTGGACTTGGGCTGAAGGGCCTGTTTCCACACTGTAAGTAATCTTAAAAAAAACTCTAATAATTGACCTTTAGAAGATTTCCACTTGTTAGATGGGTGGCATGGTGGCTCAGTGGTTAGCACTGCTGCCTCACAGCACCAGAGTCCCAGGTTCGATTCCAGCCTTGGGCAACTGGCTGTGTGGAGTTTGCACATTCTCCCTGTGTCTGCGTAGGTTTCCTCCGGGTGCTCCCCGGTTTCCTTGCACAGTCCAAAGGTGAATTGGCCACGTTAAAATCCCCATAGTGTTAGGTGCATTAATCAGAGGGAAATGGGTCTAGGTGGGTTACTCTTCAGAGAGTCACTGTGGACATGTTGGACTGAAGGGCCTATTTCCACACTGTAGGTAATCTAATTTAGATGTAGATCTGCCCTCAAACTACATTCCCAATTCTTGCCTAATATTGGAATAGTTAGCCTTCCCCCAATTTAGTGCTTTCACCTTCGGACTTATCTCATCCTTTCCCATAAATAACTTAAAATTTACAAATTTGTGGTTACTGTTCCTGAGATTCTTTTCCACTGAATCTTCAGGCTCATTGCCCAATAGTATGGCCCCTTCCCTAGTTAGAATATTTAGATATTATTTCCAAAAACTGGTCCTGGACACACCTAACAAATTTCTCCCATCCAAGCCCCTGGCACAAAAGGTCCCGCCCAAGACAGAATCAGGAAAGTTAAGATCTCCCACCATAACAAGATGTGTTTTTGAATTTTTTCATAATCTGCCCACATGTCTGTACGTCTATCTCTTGTTGGCTGTTGGAAGGTCTGCAGTACAATCCCATCAAAACGATTTCACCCTTCCTATTCCTGAGCTCTACAGGTATGATGTTCTCACTTATCAGTAACACAACTCTCCTGGCTCTTTTATATCATTCTATATTCTCACCTGAAACATCTAAACCACTGAACATAAAGCTGCTAGACTTGTCCCTTTCTCAAACTCTATCTGTAACAGCTATACCATCATAGTTAGATATATTGATACAAAATCAAAGTTCATTTACTTTACCTGTTATCATTTTTCTGTTAAACATATACACCTCAGCTCGCCAGCCTCACCATGTTCTGCAACCTCCCCCTGTCTATTTTTCCTCTGATTCTAACAGGGCTTAGTCTGTGACTCCTTCTCAATCGTTTCACTTGCTACCCCCTTACCACACTTGTTACCCCCTTACCCCCTACCCCCTTAAGCTCTCTGAAGGTTGTTAAGAAGGTGCATGGTGTGTTGGCTTTCATTAAGTTTAAGAACCATGAGATTATGATGCAGATCTTTAGAGCCCTGGTTAGACTATACTTGGAATACTGTGTTCAGGTTTGGTCGCGTCATTATAGGAAAGATGTGGAGTTGGACCGAAGGGTCTGTTTCCATGCTGTACATCTCTATGACTTTAGAGAGGGTGCAGAGAAGATTTATCAGAACGCTGCCTGGACTGGAGGGCATGTCTTACGAAGAAAGGTTGAGGGAGCCAGGGTTTTTCTTATTGGAGCAAAGAAAGATGAGACGTGACTTGGTAGAGGTGTACAAGATGTTGAAAGGCATAGATTGATTGACCAGCCAGAGACTTTTTTTCCCAGAACAGGAATTGCTATCATGAGGAGGCTTGATTTTAAGATAATTAGAGGAAGGTTTAGAGGAGATGTCAGAGGTAGATACTTTACTCAGACATTGGTGTTTGTGTGTGTGTGTGGAATACACTGCCAGCTGTGGCAGTAGAGTCAGAGACATTTAAGGGACTCTTGGATAGGCACATGGAAGATGGTAAGTTAGTCTGAGCTTAGAGTAGGATTAAAGGCCAGCAAAACATTGAGGGCCTAAGGGCCTGTACTGTTCTATGTTCCATGAAGGGCTTTAGCCAATCCTTGCCAGGATATTGGTGTACAGTTTAGGTGCAAAGTAGAGGTCCCACTTTGCCTAGAAGTCATCCCAGTAATCCACATACCTGAAGCTCTCCCTCTTACACCAGCTCTTTAGCCACATATTTAACTGTACAATCTTCCAATTCCCAGCCTCACTGGAATCTGACGCAGGTAGTAATCCTGAGTTTACAATCCTTGAGGTCTTGCTTTTCAACTCCCTGAACTCCCTTTGCAGGACCTCATCTCTCTTTCTGTCTATGTTGCTAGTACTAATATAGGCCACAACTTCTGGTTGCTCACCCTTCTCCTTCAGAATATCCTGTGCTTTAAAAGAGTTTTGGTTCATAATTTACTGGTTAAAAGTATTTAATGTTACAATTCAGCAGTGGGATGACTTTCTGGGTAAACTGTGAGCTGGCTGCCAATGTTTTTTTTAATATTTAAAGCTTTTTAAATATTTATAGTAACAATTTGTACCACCAAATGCAATCACTTACCTTAAAGGAGTCCTATCACTTTAAATGTTCTACTCACAGCAGCCTGGCCCTCCGGGATAACTTGGAAACATACCCTGTAATGTAATAGCACTGAAGAAAATAACTTAAGTGCCTTAAATGTCACATCAAAGAATTGTGTACCACCACTATACAGGCTTGGGCTGATAAGAGACAAGGTGATTCCCTTAAGGTAAATTATTGCATTCGGTGTTGCAAATTGTTGCCATGAACACTTTAAAAAGCTGTAAATATTTTAAAAGCAGTTGTTAGACTATGCCCAATCTGTCTCACCATTAATTCAACTGCTGATTTGTGGCAATTGACCATCTGACATGTAAATTACGAACAATACAGCTATTGAAGATCTCCTACGGAGACATTTTTCAATGTGGAATGTGGCCTGACTCCACAAAGATTATGATTATTTCACAATGTGTTGTTTTATTTCAATACTCACTTCAGTGTTATTTTTAGGCTCAAACTATCTGCAAGATCAGAAGTCACATTGGCGCAACTTCCAATGTCATTGAGAAATGGCAAAATTTTCTTTCTGGGACAGGTCTAATCCTGAACACAAATTTAGGAGATTAGTGGCATTCAATTCTTGGTCATCAATACAAGACAAAATACTGTTGTGGTTCTGTTCGCCGAGCTGGAAGTTTTTGCTGCAAATGTTTCGTTCCCTGGCTAGGGAACATCATCAGTGCTATTGGAGCCTCCTGTGAAGCGCTGCTTCGATGTTTCTTCCGGTATTTATAGTGGTTTGTTCTTGCCGCTTCCGGGTGTCAGTTTCAGCTGTAGTAGTTTGTATGTGGGGTCCAGGTCGATGTGTCTGTTGATGGATGTTCTTGCCACTTCCATGTGTCAGTTTCAGCTGTAGTGGTTTGTATATGGGGTCCAGGTCTATGTGTCTGTTAATGGAGTTTGTGGATGAATGCCATGCCTCTAGGAATTCCCTGGCTGTTCTCTGTCTGGCTTGTCCTATGATGGTAGTGCTTTCCCAGTCAAATTCATGTTCCTGGTTGTCTGAGTGTATGGCTACTAGGGATAGCTGGTCGTGTCGTTTTGTGGCTAGCTGATGTTCATGGATGCGGATTGTTAGCTGTTATAGGTTTGTTACCTATAGGACAAACAGGAAGACAGCTAACAATCCGCATCCATGAACATCAGCTAGCCACAAAACGACATGACCAGCTATCCCTAATAGCCATACACTCAGACAACCAGGAACATGAATTTGACTGGGAAAACACTACCATCATAGGACAAGCCAGACAGAGAACAGCCAGGGAATTCCTAGAGGCATGGCATTCATCCACAAACTCCATTAACAGACACATAGACCTGGACCCCATATACAAACCACTACAGCTGAAACTGACACACGGAAGCGGCAAGAACATCCATCAACAGACACATCGACCTGGACCCCACATACAAACTACTACAGCTGAAACTGACACCCGGAAGCGGCAAGAACAAACCACTATAAATACCGGAAGAAACATCGAAGCAGCGCTTCACAGGAGGCTCCAATAGCACTGATGATGTTCCCTAGCCAGGGAATGAAACGTTTGCAGCAAAAACTTCCAGCTCGGCGAACAGAACCACAACAACGGACACCCGAGCTACAAATCTTCAACCAGACTTTAAGACAAAATACATAATGTGCTGAATGTTACTTACATCAGAGTGCTTTGTGCTGAAGAAAAGAGAGGTTTCTGTATGAGCGCGAGTGGCAGGTCACTGGTGCAGACATTATCCTCAGTTCAATAAAAGGGAGCAGCAAGATTTTCTGCCATTCATGTATATGAGAGAGGACATCATAACCATCATAGTTAGGTGCTTGTTGTGTTTTGAATCCTAACCATTTGTCACAGAAGGATCTTGTTAAGATTCAAATTAAAGCATTAATTAAGCTTGAAGCACAAAAGGTTATATTCACAGAGAAGGACAAACCAGAAACTTTGAAACAAAATGGTGGATAGGTATATTTGTGAGATGTTAAGATATAAATAATTGACAATCCTTATGAGATGGAATTTGAAGACTGTGTTCAGGACTGGTATAATGAAAGCCATTTGACGAAGAGGTACGTCATCAGACTAATCACTGGCAAACTGCAAATATACTTCATGTGCTTGGATGGCAGTACTTTGGTATGAAACAGCCAGGTTCTCCTAATAAAAACAAATTACTGCGGATGCTGGAATCTGAAACCAAAGGAGAAAATGCTGGAAATCTCTGACAGCATCTGTAAGGAGAGAAAAGAGTTGACGTTTCGGGTCTAACTGACCCTTTGTCAAAGCTTTGACAAAGGGTCAGTTAGACTCAAAACGTCAGCTCTTTTCTCTCCTTCCAGATGCTGCCAGACCTGCTGAGGTTCTCCTAATGGTTTGTTCTGCCATGTTATGCCCAACATTGTGCAACAAATGAGGATTAAACTACAGGATGAACAAGGCTCACAGCACAAAATTACTTCAGATGGTTGCAAACAGGATTGGAGGAAGGAGGGAGTGACCGACAATGTGAGGAACACACCATCAGTGGCAACCATTGTTCCCAGATGCCTTCATTATCATGAGGTGCACTTAGGTTTCACCATTGCACCAGTCTATTGAGTACCTGTAAAAGTCTCTCTGAATCCCTTCTCCTAACACATTTCTGAAAACAACTAATCTCCTTCCCACCTGCAACTGTTTCAAATTGAAGAGTTGGAATATGCTTGGAAACACTAACATTTAAATCTCATCACAGAGGACATCATCACACTCCCACTGATGCTAATTGCTTGGAAAAGTAAGAAATCATATGTTAATACAATTGCTGTGTTCGAAAGTCATTGAGATAAACCTCACCTATTTTCAAGTTCCTCATGCTTCATTTGAGCCCCCCATGATGAAGAAGACTGCACAGTAAAATTGAGCACTAAATATTTCAGTTTGATAAAATAATGAAATATGAATTGTCTAGCTTATTTTGCTGTTTCAGAAGCTTTTTGAGTGGGCAGCAACAAACAAATAATATGAATTTTCAAAGTGTCTGTTGAGAGAACCTAATGCCTTTTATAATCATGTTTCTTTTGTACATTATTGTCTTGTTGGGAGGGATCTTCAATCAGCAAGGAATAAATAAGTGCAAAGATTATTCACTCCAAGAAAACAACATTTATGGGAAGGAAAACATAGGTGGAGTATTATAGGTTTAAAGGCGTCTTCAAGAGGGAAGTCTGAAAAAGAAGTGAACTTAAAATGGAAGCCAAATATTTTAATTGTTTCCTTAAAAGGAACTTTCTGTAATTATAACAGATGTCAAATATTTTATCTTACGATTCCAGTTCATCAACTAAGGTGACACCTCTGCTTAAGAACCTCAATTGACCTAGAGCAGGCAAGTCAAACTCAAGCTTTCCAGACCTGAATTCAGTTGGATGGAGACAAAATGTTGATGAGTTTACCAGCCCACACTCTCCTGCCAAATGATAGAGAGCACCTGCTTCCAAACCAAGAGTGGTGTGCCTGCTCAATGCTGTACATGGAGAACTCTGTGAAGGTCCAACTTGGTCATGCTCAGAGGAGGATATAAGTTAGAAATTGTGAACAATACTCCCAACTAAAGTCTATAATGATTTGAACAAGTGCAATATCATCTCCTTGCTCTTGTAGTCTTTGCACTTATTAAGAAAGGAGAAAGTGAGGACTGCAGATGCTGGAGATCAGAGTCGAAAGTGTGGCACTGGAAAAGTAGAGCAGGTCAGGCAGCATCTGAGGAACAGGAGAATCGATGTTTTGAGTAGAAGCCTTTCACCGGGAATGTCATTAGAAATGGGGAAAAGTGTTTTTTGCAGATATAGAAAAAGCATACAGAAAAGGGGTACAACAAGGGAACTATTAACTCTGCAGGTATTTAGGGAAGAGTATCTCTACTTTTCAGTGCATAATTATCAATAATTAAGTACTAACTTTAATGTAGATTTATTAAAGAAAATAATTCCTTTTACCGTAATGTTTAAAATAACAGTTTCAGCAAAAAGCTAAGATTACTGAAACAGATAAGCGAAGCACGAAAAAGATACTTTGTTAAGATGTATGTACAAGAATGGAATGTACCTATGGACAATGAAAGAAGTTACAAAGGGAATACCGAGATAAGAGTTTAGCCTTATGACAGCACGTGCAAGGGGGAAAATTGCCAACTTGGAAGGAAGGGGGCACTGGGTGTGGGAGCATAGATGGGCAGAGGCGAAATAGTAAGAAAGGTTGGGTAATGTAGGGATCGGAAGAGGTGACCTCATGTAGCTCAAAAGTATAACTGTGTAATAGTTTGAATAATCATCGCTTCAATTGCCTTCTGCAATTGGAGTCCTTTCTTGCAAGATCGTAGAATAAATTGTCTTGTTTCCAACTTTGGTGGTCTCATCTAAATTTTATTGAATTTTGTTTCTAACATATATATGCCCAAAATGTCAATTCTCCTGCTCCTCAGATGCTGCCTGACCTGCTGTGCTTTTCCAGTGCCACACTTTTTGGCACTTATTTATTAAGTCAAGTATGCATTGTTTACTGCTTTCTCCACCTGTCCTTCATGATTTGTGCACATATACACCCCTGACCCTCTACGCCTACACACCGTTTAGAATTGTACCCTGTATTTTACATTGTCTGTCAATTTCCTTCCAACCAAAGTGAATCATCTCCTGCTTCTCTGTGTTGAACCTCATCTGCCAGCCATTCATCAGTCTGCTCCACTAGCATTTCTTGTCCTTTTGCAGTTCCACACTGTACTCCTCACAGTTTACAATGTTCCCAAGTCTCATGTCATCTGCAAATTTTGAAATGGTCTCCTACTCACTAAGATCCAGATCATCAATGCATATCAGGTAAAGCAAAGGTCCCAGTATCAATTCCTGGGGAATTCAAGTACAAACCTTTTTCCAGCCCAAAAAGTCTCCACTGACAATTACTCCCTGTTTCCTACCGCTCAGTCAATTTTGTATCCATGTGGCTATTGTCCCTTTTATACCAAGAGCGTTAACTTTCCTCAAGTCTGCTTTCTGGCACTGTATCTGGAAATCCACCAATACCACATCAACAGCGTTAGTCTCATTAACCATTTCTAATACTGCTTCAAAAAACTCCAGCAAGTCAGTTGAACACAATTTTCTATTTAGAAATGTGTGGCGACTCTTCCTAACCAGCCTACCTTTTTCCATGTAATTACTAACATTTACTCAAATAATTATTTCTAAAAGTCACCTCATCAATGAAGCTGAGCTGACTTGTTTATGATTGCTGAGAAGAGAGAAGGCTGTTGTTTCTCTGGCCTTGGAGACAACTCTCATGATCTTTCATGGTTCTGAAGCGAGAACTGAGATTGTCTGGTGAGAAAGCAGCTTTCCTGTCTTTTTAATAATTGGCAGTGAGATGTCTACTTTCAATGTGTCTGGCTTTCAAATAGACAAAGGTATGAATCCTCATAAAAACTTAGGATAGTATTGTCAGACACTATTGTTCCTTCACAAGGCAGAGTCTCATTCTCTTCCAATGACAGTGTCAATAGAGCATGTCTGACAAGTATTGAGTGAATTTCAGCAAAGTGTTCTCATTGTTTTTGAAGAGATCACTGAAGTGAACGATTATGAAAGTCCCATGGTTGTCCTTTTTATCAAGAGGCTATACTCATTTATCTTGGATTGAGACAAGGTAAACTATTTAAAAGTGCAAATCTACCCCCTAGGTAGAAAAGGAAGAACAAGCATATCACGCTCAAGTGTGTGAGTATAATCCAGACATAGTCTAAAACATATCAAGTCTCAATAAGACCAAATGCAAAGTACTGGACATTGACAATACAACTGTCTGAGACAGACCCATAAAGAAAACCTCTTGGAGGTACAGGCTGGCTGGGCCAGCATTTATTGCCCATTCTTAATTGTACAGAGGGCAGTTACAAGTCAACCACATTGCTGTTGGTCTGAAGTCTGATGCAGGCCAGACCAGCTAAGGACAGTGGTTCCTTTCCCTGAACAGCATTTGTGAATCAGATCTCTTTTTTTCTCCCAAAAATCATCAGCAATTTCATGGTCATCATGAGACATATACTTCCAGAATTTTTATTAAATATAAATTCCACTATCTGCCATGGTGGGTTTTAAACCAGGGCCCTCAAACCATTAAGCAAGTCTCTGGATTAAGGTCTAGAGATAACATCAGTCGGCCATCACCGCCACTCTTGTAAATCAATACATTAAAGGTGTGGGTTACACCAAATTTATGGAGAGTATATAATGGGAAACCAGCCAGGAGAATCATTGAGTCTCGAGATAACAGAGATATGGTTGAGGCATCAGCAGGTGATAATCAAAGGCAGAGGGAAAGTCAGGTAATTTTGCAACTGGAAACAGGTCTTATTGGTGGCACAAATATAAACTTGGGACCACATCTTGGGATCAAATGTATCACCAAAGTTGTGAAAGTCTGGCTTAACTTCTGATTGTTGCTAAGGAGAATAACAGAATTGGCTGCTAAACAACAGAGTTCAGAAACTGAAAAAAATGTCTTCACAATGCTGTGGGTGGCACGGTGGCACAGTGGTTAGCACTGCTGCCTCACAGCGCCAGAGACCCGGGTTCAATTCCCACCTCAGGCGAGTGACTGTGTGGAGTTTGCACGTTCTCCCCATGTCTGCGTGGGTTTCCTCCGGGTGCTCTGGTTTCCTCCCGCAGTCCAAAGATGTGCAGGTCAGGTGAATTGGCCATGCTAAATTGCCCATAGTGTTAGGTAAGGGGTAAATGTAGGGGTATGGGTGGGTTACGCTTCGGTGGGTCGGTGTGGACTTGTTGGGCCGAAGGGCCTGTTTCCACACTGCAATGTAATGTAATCTAATCTAATGTTGAATTGGAAGAAATTTGGTTATTCCTGGATGGGATGTCAAATAAGCAATCAGATAATTTAACAACAATTGAAGAGTTGAATGAGGTAGTGATGCAGTAGTGCCAGATGTTATATATGTGAAAACTATTAGAAAGTTTTGAGAAGATTTGGAGCTCAGGTCGAGGTTTTGGATGTAGGTTTGCTCGCTGAGCTGAAAGGTTCATTTCCAAACGTTTTGATACCTTACTAGGTAACATCTTCAGTGGACCTCAGGTGAAGCAATGCTGAAAATTCCTGCTTTCTATTCATATGTTTCTGTTTCTTTGGGTTGGTGATGTTATTTCCTGTGGTGAAGTCACTTCCTGTTCCTTTTGTCAGGGGATGGTGGATGGGGTCTAACTTGATGTGTTTGTTGGTAGAGTTCCATGCATTTAGAAATTCTCATGTATGTTTTTGTTTGGCTTGTCCTAGCATGGATGTATTGTCCCAGTCAAAGTGGTGTCCTTCCTCATCCGTATGTGAGGATACTAGTGAGAGAGGGTCATGTCTTTTTGTGACTAACTGGTATTCATGTATCAGTATAGCTAGTTTTCTGCCTGTTTGTCCAATGTAGTATTTGTTACAGTCCTTGCATGATATTTTGCATCAGGAAGATGATAAGGAAGGACACCACTTGTGGACACAGCAAGCTCCCTCTCCGAGGACACCTGAGCATGAACGTAACCATTCAAAATATTAGGCAATTAGCAATGGTGACTCCCTCCACAGCTTGCTGCCTGGACCCATTAATAGCCAACTTAGCCATGCCTAGGAGCACACTCACAAGGCAGTCCACTGACTTGCCCATACCTTTCAACTGGATGCCCAAAGACCAGGAGCGTAGGGCTGAAATGCAACCCAAAGCCCAACAAAAAAAGTTCCTAAATTTGCCCAGAACCAGTATAGACATGATCCATGGACTCCACATAGCTGCAAAATAAACAGTAGGGCTAGGAGTCATTGAATTGCCGCCATCTGCGATTGTATGGGACTGCTGCGTGCAAAACTGCAATAGAAAATGGAAGAACTCCAGCATAGATAGGCCTCCTCTGGAGATCTGTATCACCCAATCAGAAATAAACATGCCAAGGCATGTCTGCAGCAGTAGCTTGTGTACAAAATACATCTTTGTAAGGTGGAGGATACATTAGACATACTCCAAAGGTAGGTCAGGTTGTGGGACGCAGGCTCCTGAGGGAGGGGTTCAGGAATTTAGGGTGAACTACCCTTGCAGGAGTAGGAAAAGAACTAATTGTAGTTGAACAAAAACACTGAAAGAACTGCTGAGTTTTTTCCAGCAATTTGTGTTTTTGTCATTGCAGCTGGTATCTGGTTAGATTGACAAGAATGAAAGCATTGAATGAGGTCAGCCCAAGTTTCTGTGGTGGCATATGAGAGGAGGCTTTTGTACAGAATGCAGCTTTAATAAGACTTATTTCAGTTCTGTACCATGAGCTCGACCCTGATCAAAGAGAATCAACATGAAGATCCAGGAGAAATGAGAATAGATTTGGAGTCAACAAAGCAACAAATGTTCGTGAGAAAAGTTTAAAGGAAAGGGCATTGGGATGGGAGTTTGCAAGGATGGTAGTCTACCCTTCTACTTACCTGCCTAGGGTAGCACTAACTGCTGCTCTGTTTTTGCTCTTCAAGTTTGTAGTGTCTCTAATTCCCCGTTTGCTCATAAAATTCTGAGTAACTTTTAAAATCACTGTTTTCTTAATTAGCTAAATTGCCTTTTAATTTGCTCATTAAGAATTTGAGAGTCATGTTGAACAACATTTAAAGAAAACACTGCAGGTGCCAAGTGCACAAAATATACTCTGGGTGGAAATTTCAATGTCCACCACCAAGATTGGCTGCACTACTGACCAAGCTGATCTATTCCCAAAGGAAAGAGCTGCTAGACTGGGTTTGTGCAGATGGTAAGGGAACCAGCAAGAAGGGGAATCATACTCGATCTCATCCTTACCAAACTGCCTCCTGCAGATGTATCTGTCCATGACATTGTCAATAAGAGTGACCAATACGCAATCCTTCTGGAATCCAAGTTCCACCTTCACATTGAGAATATCCTCTGTCGTGTTGTGCTAAATGGGACAGATTTCGAATAGATCCAGCAACTCAAGATTGGGCATCCAAGAGGTGGTGTGGGCCATTAACAACATCAGCACTGTATTTTAGCATAATTTGCAAATTCATGGCCCAGCTTACCCCCCAGTCAGCCATTACCATCAAGCCAGGGGATCAACCATGTTTCAATGGAGAGTATAGGAAGGCATGCCAGCAACAACACTAGGCATACCTGATGATGAGGTGTCAACTTGGTGAAGATACCAAAATAGGAAAGCTTGCATGTCAAAAGACATAAGCCACAAGAAATAGTCAGAACTAATCCTACAACTGACAGTTCAATTTTAAGCTCTGCAGTCCTGCCCCATCCAGTCATGAATAGTGGTGGACCATTAAACAACTCACTGGAGGAGGAGGCTCCATCAATATTCACAACTCATGATGGATAAGCCCAACATATCAGTGCAAAAGGTATGGCTGAAGTATTCACTGCAATTTCAGCCAGAAATGCCAACTGGATGATTTATCTCAGCCCCCTCCAGTGGTCCTCAGCACCACAGATTCCATTCTTCAATCAATATGATTCACTCCACATGATATTAAGAAATAGTTGGAATCATTGGATACTGCAATGACTATCGGCTTTGAAAACATTCCATCAATAGTACCAAAGACTTTTGTTTCAAAACTTGCCACACATTTAGCCAAGATCTTCCCTTAGAGTTACAGAACTGACATCTAACTGATAATGGGGCAAATTCCCCTGGTATATCCTGTACACAAAAAACAGGACAAATCCAACCCAGCCATTATGAAACCACCAGTAACGTGATGGAAGGTGTCATCAACAGTGCTATCAAGGAGCACCTGCTCAATGATGTCAAGTTTGGGTTCTGCCAGGACAATTCAGCTCCTGAACCCATTACAGCCTTGCCTCAATGATGGACAAAAGAGCTGAATTCCAGAGATGAGGTGAGCATGACAGCCGTTGATACTAAGGCTGCATTCAACCAAGGACAAGGACCCTTGGCATAACTTGAATCAATGGGAACAGGGAGCAAATCTTTCTGCTAGTTGGCGTCATACCTGGCAAATAGGAAGTTGGTCATGGTTGTTGGAGGTCAGTCATCTCAGCTCCAGAACATCTCTGCAGGAGCTCCTTAATGTTGTGCTGTATGCCAAATCACCTTTGGCTGCATCATCAATGACCTTCCCTCTATCACAAGGTCAGAAGTAAGGATGTTCGTCAATGATTGCACACTGTTCAGCACTGTGCGTGACTCCTCAGATACAGAAGCAGTCCATGTTCAGTTTCAACAACATGATCTGGATAATGTCCAGGTTTTGGCTAACAAGTGACAAGTAATAGCACTGCCACACAAATGCCAGATAATGTCCATCTCAATAAGAAACAATCTAAACACTGATCCTTGTGTTAACATCACTGAATTGCTCACTATCAACATCCTTGGGGTTACCGTTAACTATACACTTAACTGAATTCACTACATAAACACAAGAGCGGGTCTGAGGCTGGGAATACTGCAGTCAGTAACTCATCACCTGACTCTCCAAAGCCTGTCTATCATCTACGAGGCAGAAGTTGTGACTGTAATAGAATACTTTGAATTGCTTGGGTGAGTGCAGCTCTGACAACACCCAAAAAGCTTGACACGATCCAGGACAACGCAGCCTGCTTAATTGGCACCACATCCACAAGCATCCACTTCCACCACTACCATTGCTTAGTGGCAGTGTATGCTGCTTGCAGGATACACTGTAGAAATTCACCAAAGATCCTTCAATAGCACCGACCAAACACACAACCACTTCCATCTCGAAAGACAAGAGCAGCAGGTACATGGGAACACCACCACCTTCAAATTCCTGTCCAAGCCAGCCACCATGCTGACTTGGAAATATATCGCCATTCATTCAGTGTCTTTGTATCAAAACCTGGAATTCCCTTCCTGAGGGCATTTGAGCCAACCTATATTATGTGGACTTTCACAGTTCAAGAAGGCAGCTCACCACCACCACCACTTTCTCAAGGGCAACTAACAATTGGCAATAAAGTGACAAGCCAGCAATGTCCACAGGTGAGTTAAATACCCACTCAACCCTTGATGAAAATCCCAGCATGATTTCCCATCATTTTACGGCTGTCTCTGCATGTGTTGCTATCTGTCCAATGTTAGGGAATGTGCATTCAAGGTGAGAGGGGGCAAGTTCAAAGGACATGTGAGAGCCAAGTTTTTTACACAGGAGGCTGGAACGTGTTACAAGGGGCAGTGGTGGAGGCCTTTAAAGGGACTTGTAGATAAACATATAAATATGCAAGGATTGCAGGGCTATGGCCCAAAGGCAGGCAGAAGGGATTAGTTTAATTTAGTGTCATGTTTGGTACAACATGGTAGGGCAATGGACTTGTTCCTATGTTGTGCTGTTCTATGTTCTATGCTTGTCTAAATTAAAATTTTAGCCCATCTGATAATTTCTACTATAACTGCTTCATCACAAAATATTAAAACCTTCAGTTCCTCTTTTATTACAGATACTGTGCAGGCAGTTGAAATCTCCTTTTTAATAATACTTCCCCTTATTATTTTTAACCATTTTTGTACTCCTTATTCCCTGGTCATTAATATCTTTATTTTGTTTATTTTGACTCTATGCTATCCTTTCCAATTATGTTTATATTTAGACAGGTTTAATTTCTTGTTTATCCCTTGAGAATAAAGTTTTGTATCATATGGGCTGATCATTCAGCAAAATGCAGTTTAAATAAAGGCAATTGCATTTCAGTTTCTCCTAAAAATATATTTATTTATTCTTGTGAGATAGATTGTCAAACATCCAGGAGTTTTTTTTTTTGCAACGTCTATACCTTTGAAATCAGCTTTTCCTTGTCAGTCCTTCAGGGATGAGGATGACTTGCTTCCATTCAAGGGGTAGGGGAGGGTGGGGTTGGGTTCTGCGGGGGCTGAATAGTCCAATCCTAAAGCCACAGTCTCTTCCGCAGGTGATGTTCGAGGAAGGCGATGGGTGGAATGCCCTTCCATTCGATGGGCCGAATGGTCTAATTTTTCTGCTGTATCTCCTGGTCTTTTTGCTGCTTGAAGGCGCTCTAAGTGGCTGGTGCCTTCATGGGTGCTTCTTCTCCCCATCATGCATTCAAGGACAAGTGATGCTAAGTCCCAGTGGAGCTCTTACGGAGGCTTTAGGGTGCACTCATAGATTTTCCTCGGCCCTCCTAGTGATTGCTTACAATGAGGGAGTTTGGAGCAGAGCACTTGGTTCAGGAGTCTTGTGTTGAGCATGTTGACAATATGGCCCACAATCGCATCTAGATTTACGTGACCAGTGCCTCGATACAGGGATACTGGCCTGGCAGAGGACACTCACATTGGTACATCTGCTCTGTCAGTGGATTTGCAGGATTTTGTGAAGGCAGTGGTGGGAAAATTGTATAGGGATTTGGGGTACCTGCTATCCATGGGCCATGCTTCTGTTGCATACAGGAGGGTGGGGACCACACCTACTCTGTAGACGATGAGCCTGGTCTGAGCGTTGAGGTCTCAGACTTGAAGAACTCCGTTTCACAAGCTTCCAGATGCTGCAATGGGAAATTGACTGTGAGGTGCTGCCTGAGTAGGTCTTTCTTCTCAGGGTCTGAAAATATGGAGTCTCATGCAGCAGAGCTTTTACTGTCACTGCTGGTTTAGGATCAGGATGACGAACGTGGTAGAGCAGATTAGTTGGTAGTTGCTCCAGCAGTTGTCCACTTCAATCATAGCACAGGTGATGCAGAATTTTTTGTGGTCCTTCACTCGAACGATGACGTGGTCTGTTAGGTGTCAGTGCTTGATGTTTTCATGGGATCTGTAACATAGCCTTCAGCCATCTTTTGATATCATGTAACTAAAGTGAATTGGCTGAAAACTGCCATCTGTGATGCTGCGGATGACCAGATGGAGCCAAGATGAATCATCCATTCGGCCTTTCTGGCTTGGCTGAAGCTTGTTGCAAATGCTATTAGTCACTGGACTAGTAATCCAGACTAATGTCTATATTACACGAGTTTGAATTTCCCTGTGGCAGATGGTGAACTTTGAATTCAATAAACATCTGAAACTGAAAGCTAATCTAATGACAACTACGTAATCACTGAAATTGTTTAAAAAAAAAACCCAGCAGCTCCATTAATGCCCTTCAGAGTCAGAAGTCTTTCACCATTATCTGATATGGTCTATATGTGACTTCAGGCCCACAATATGGTTGACTCATTACAGCCCATGTGGGCAATATAGAATGGGTACTACATGCTGACCTAGCCAGAAATGTCAAATCATGAATTAATATTCTCAAAAACAATGCACTATCCATTGGGCAATGTTGTGGGGACTCAATAAGGCAATAGGATGGCACAGTGGCTCAGTGGTTAGTCCTGCTGCCTCACAGCTCCAGGTTTGACTCCACTCTTGAACCAGTCTGTGTGGAGTTCGCACATTTTCCCTCTGTCAGCCTTGGTTTCCTCCAGATACTCCAGTTTCCTCCTACAGCCCAAAGATGTGCAGGTTAGGTCACAGCACTGTACAGCATGGAAACAGCCTTCAATCTAACTTGCCCATGCTGACCAGATATCCAAAATTAATGTAATCACAAACAATATCTCTCTAACCTCTTCGTATTCATACACCTATCCAGATTCCTTTTAACTTCCACAACTACTTCTCGTAGCTCATTCCATACATGCACCACCCTCTGTGTGAAAAAGCTGCCCCTTGGGTCCCTTCTAAATCTTTCCCTTTTTCACCTTAAACCTACTCTCTCTAGTTCTGGAATCCCTAGTCCAAAGGAAAAGACCTTGTTTGATCACCCTATCCATGCCTTTTATGTTTTTATAAACCTCTGTAAGGTCACCTCTTAGCCTCTGACACTCCATGGAAAATAATCCTAATCTATTTAGACTCTACCTGGACTGGCCATGCTAAACTCTCCATAGTGTCCAGGGATGTGGAGGCTAGGTGAATTAGTCATAGGAAATGCAAGGTTACAGAGATAGGATAGGGTAGGGAGGTCTGTGTGGGATGCTCTTCAGAAGGTTGGTGTGGACTTGATGGCTCAAGTGGCCTTCTTCCACATTGTATGGATTCTATGATTCCATAAATAAAGTAAGATCTCATAGATGAGGTGCCTTGGCTAGGTCATTCCAATTGTCTTTGTAGATATTTCTAATCAATATGTGCAGAGATGTTATTACACACCTCTGGAGCAGGTGGAACATAATGTACAGCCTATTCTTATCAGCTGTAAATAGTTTATTGCCTCTCTGCAACTATGTGTTGTTTACTCAACAAGGTTCATATTGTTAGATAGATATCTAGATTTACACACACCAGGCCGCATATGCCTGAAGAAGTTCAGGAATACAGTGGGCAGTACACAACTGATGACTGTTATTTTCCCATCTAATGTTATGACTAGATACATAATCCCAGACCAGAATCTGGCTTGGTAGGTCATCAACAAAAAAAGAGATGTGGATGCTGGACGTCTGAAACAAAAACAAAACCACATGTCACTGGACCCGAAATATTGCCTCTGCTTTCTCTTCACACGCTGCCCGACCTGCTGAGTTGCTCCAGCAATTTCTGTTTTTGTTTTAATATGTCATTAGTTTGCTGATTTCTTTTTTGATTTTGTTCAATTTTTGGTTTGATGAGGTGATCCTTCATTGAAACCCAAGCACAAATGCTGAACATTCAGGCTTAATAAACAAATGTTTATTATAGAAAATAACTTATGATAAAATTGAATAAGCAAAACTATTTACTTATTACACAAATTTAAAGATTCTGAAATACATGGTAAAAACATAAACCTATTAATGCCAGAAGAATCACTTTGCAGTAGTTTTGCAAGATGTCACCATCTATTTCCCTGCAGGCTATATCTTCCATATTCTTTTCCACAGGAAATACTGATGCAAAATATTCATTTAGTATCTCCCCCATTTTCTGTGGCTCCACACAAAGGCCACCTTGCTGATCTTTGAGGGGCCCTATTCTCTCCCTAGTTATCCTTTTGCCCTTAATATATTTGTAAAAACCCTTTGGGTTTTCCTTAATTGTATTTGCCAACACTATCTCATGCCCCCGTTTTGCCCTCCTGATTTCCCTCTTAAGTATGCTCTTACTTTCTTTATACACTTCTAAGGATTCACTTGATTCAGTCAAAACCCCATCTTCCCTCTTCTGTCAAAACAAGTCCTTAATATAGCAGCTTTGTTGCATAGTCCATCTGCTGAATTCAATGTTTCATTTCCAACATGTGAAAATTCTCATAATGATGCAGATCAAATAAGAGATGAAGAAGACCTTTTCACACCCCTGTTAGGGAATGGCTGACTGATGTTGTTGCCTCTCTTTCAGCTCAGATTCTTTTTTTGTTTAATCCGCATCAGTATCATTAAACATGGCCAACTCAATTAAAGCATTTCAGTCAGTCACAGTCACACTTATTAAAATGACTGATGGGATTGAAAGCTCAAAAGTCCATATTGTGTATACCCATGACAACATGTACTATGATGCAATAATTCTTTAATGCCTCATTGACATCTGAAAGATAGGATCCATGTACATTGGTAAATCTTGATGAGATATGTACACATTTCAAAAATAACTGGCTTCAAACTTCATTGATTAAATTGTTTTAATACTGGTGTGACTTAGTTAAAATTATGATTTGTCACACATACCTGATTACATTTTCCTAATTGTACTTCACCAATATTTGCTGTGAATCATTGACATATTTCCTACTTCAGCTTCTCAAAGAAGAGTTGAACAAGTATTTTCAGGTGGCTAGTTATTAATAGCAGTAAAGGTGTTATAAGGTTCCACATGGTAGATGATGGCACAAAATAAAGAGTTTTGGAATTGAAGGTAATTTAGTGATTTCAATCAGAAATTGGTTAACTGAAAGAAGACAGATGGTGGTGGTTGATGGGAGATGTTCATTCTGGAGCTCAGTTACTAGTGGTATGTTGCAAGGATCTGTTTTGGGGCCATTGCTATTTCCAAAATATCCACTGACTGATATGTTGTTCCAGAGATGATGTGTGGTAAGATAGCGTGGAAATCAGATATGAGGGACACCATAAGGGCAATGTAGGTAACTAATGAGGTTAAGTTGATAAGATAGGCAACAGAACTGGCTAGGCCATAAGATGAGAAATCCTCCAAAATACTCATTGGAACTCAGACATTGGCAAATAAAATTAAGATTCAGCTCACAGTTCTTGTTTTTATAACCTGCAAATAGTTGAAGAGAAACAATAAGCTGCATCTCATTGACTCTACAAGTCTTTTCTCATTGGGCCAGAAGGTGGCTAATCTTGCATGCAGCTGTCCATGTAAATATAATAAAAATGCTCCCACATGTAATAAAAATGGATGACAGCACATACAATACAGTGATCAGCATGAACTCTGATGAATTAATTTAGCAACATCAGTTCAACGCAAATAAAATGTTGGTGATCCAGAAGACTCCATTGAAATGAGATACTGCTGATTGGTGAGGACAGTGAAAATATTTTGTAGCAATATTCAACATTGAAGAATATTTCACGGAATGCACTTCAAACATGAGAAGAGATGCACCGGGAAAGAAGGAAGCTGCAGCTCTGAGGTGAAGGTAAGGGCTGCACTGTGAGGCAGTGATCTCTCTGGAAGCACTCCATCAGCTGTTCACATACTGGTTGAATTCAGACATGAGAGATTGACTGAAATAAAACTAAAATGTGAGAATATTTTAAAAAATTATAAACTACAACTCAAATTGGTCAAGAATCATGCAATGGTTGCTTCTACAAATACTATCATGGACATCTACTGCAAGCAAGCTGATGTGGGTAAGGTTGATTGTCTCTTGCTGGTTCTTTCACGACCTGTCACATATCCTGTCTAGCAGCTATGTCCTTTAAAACTCAACCAGCTTAGTCAGTTGTGGGGCTGTTAAGTCACTTAGAATGTTAGCCATTAAAGTCCTCCACCCAAAGCACATGCTGCACACTTCCCATCTTCAATGCTCCCTCTAGTTGGTATTCAGCCCTCATCTGAAGAAGGAGTGAGATACATGGTAATCAGCAGGATGTTTCCTTGCCCATGTTTGACCCGATGCTGTGAAACCTCATGATGTCCGGAGTCAGTGCTGAGGACTCCCAGGACATCTCCCTCCAAATTGTGTAGCATTGTGCTGTAACTTCTGCTAGGTCTGACCTGCCGGTGAGACTGGATATATCCCAAATGGTGATGGTGTTCTCTAGAACATTGACTATAATGTATGCTTCCATGGATATGACTATTCCAGGCTGCTGTTTGACTAGTCTGTCAGATGTCTGCTGGTGTTACTAAGGTGGACTTTGACAGGGTAGACAGGCATAAATGTTTTTGAGTTAATGGCATGACATCCTTTTGATTTAATTCCTTTCTTGAGACTTTTAAGCATTCTGATACAACTTTCAAGGCAATTTCAGACGGCAGTTAAGAGTCAACTATGGTACTGTGGGTCTGAAGTTACATTTAGTCCTGACCAAGTATGGACTGATGCGTTCTGCATCTTTGTTGGATTGATTTTGCATCATAACAAATTGGTCATTTTCTGTTTATTTATTAAGCCAGTTTGAAGGATCGTATCATTCTAGGTTCAATATTGAGGAATATTATAATTGGACTTGTCAAGGAATTGTTAAAATATTTTTAAAATAGACTAGTGGAAAGTGAGAAAGACAGTGTGCTCTTCCCATCTTGGTTGTGAGAGAGTACAAACATAATATTCTCACTTTGCAGCCAGCAGAAGAGGTATACATTTCTGACCAAAACAGAATTATCTTGAAGGATTGTGTTCAGAATGAAACAAACATGCATTCTTAAATAAATATGTTTATTATTTCTTCAGTGTGGAAATATGCTTAGGTCTTCTTTTTCAATTGTTGATTTGATTTCAGCAGGACCTCGCAACTAATTTGTAAAAATTATGATTTGTGTCTTACAGATCAGCAAAGAATGGTCTAATAGGTAAATATATGATTTCTCTATAGTTTAATGAAAGTACGAATCTATAGATTTTGTAACTTAAGACTGTTTCATAATAGCTAATCAACTGCTAATGCTTAGTATACAGTAGAAATTATTCTTCAAATGTTATCGTTTATTATCCGGCTGATTTACTTCAGTTTTACACATTATTTCCATTTTGCAGTAATATTATCAATTCTTTCACCAGCTGAAAGACAGAGTCTCCTTGTCAACTTAGCCCCTCACCTGAGGCATGGTGACTCAAAGGTTAAACCACTACCAGTTGTTTCTCTTTCTAATGAGAAAGCTGCCCTATGGTCCAGCAGGACTATGGCGACTTTACCTTTTCATATAATAATCTCTGCTGAGCAAACATATTTGCAGATCTCTGCTGTCTGTTTGCTCTTCCATTCCAGAATCCTTTATTAACTAACATTGTTCATACTTTTTATTCCCAGTTTTCTTTTTCTCTTCTTCTAAAAGACTTATGCCTTGCTGTAATATGTTCTCATGTGCATCAATGGCCTGTTAGATGCGAGCAGTAGTCCTATTCCATGAATGCTGGTTGATGAAAGGCATCAACAGCAGACTTCCATTATGCTGGTGTGGCAGAACTTTTCTTAACCCAATCCTCAATCGATCTTTAAGAATGGACGCTCTCCAAAGCAGGCCATTTTCCTCCTCAGCCAAGAATGCTAAAACCTCTGTTACTGTCCTAGCTGAGAGGAATTAACTCAACCTAGACTGAGAAGCAAATCAGGAATAACTAAGGCATTTTTATTAAGTTTCCCTTTGAATTACATCTCCTGCATCAAATCAGGGTATCTTTAATGTACCCTGCAGGCAATATAGTCTAATAAAATTCATTTATTTATGTTTATTAAATTACTAATTTTCAGTAATAATTGCATGTGCTTTTCAACAATATATTAGAATTTTTCTCTCTTTGTTTTGGCATATAAAGATCAATTTTCTATGAATCCAAAGGGAGTTTGCTTGAACATGATCATTTAAAGGAAATTGAAATGTATTCCACATATGATTTTATGACGTGATTTAATTGGTTTTAGAATCACTCCAGCCTTTTTTTATACATACACTTTCAGTGAATGGAACCGCCCTATTAGAGGTAAAAACTTGATAATTATCTCTATTAACTCATTTAATTGTTAGCTCACTTTGAAACCCATTACTAGTAAGTAAATTTAATTAACAGACAATTATGCACCCGGGCTTCCCTGTTTATTCAGATTGGTTATTTTTCTGCAGTTGGTCATTCCTTGTTTGTTTGATTCAATTGATGGTCTTGTGTTTTGTCATGTCTACAGAGAGAAAAAAAGACTGCTGTAATATAAATCTTTTAGCTTGTAAACAGAATTGCTTTTCTCCTTTGGCTGCATCAAGGAACAATTACTGGGAGGAAAACAAAACAATCCAGTAATATTAGTTCCCAAAGGAAATTTCTTATTGTTACCTTAAGATTTTGATTTTAACCCCACCATCCTGACACAGATTAATATGGTTAGTTAAGTGCAGGCATCAAGTTATATAAGACCTCTGTGAGCCCTTAATCAGAGCCCTCACATTCTTCTCTCCATTTGCATTTCAGTGACTTTCTTGTAGGCCACCATCAGTGAAGGAAGTTATCTAAAATTCAAATGACATCTGGAACAGCTGCCTTTGCAAATGGCAGTCTGACAGTCTGTGACTTTGACTGTGTGTTGGGCCTGAAATGGGACTCTTGAGAATGTTGGCAAGGCAGCATAGCGAGGACTCCTGGGGCATCAGCTGGTCCCAGAACAGGGTCTCATTGCAGTCCAGAGACTGGAACATCTTATAGCAACTCCGGAGAGCTTAAGAAAACCCGGAACTGTGATTGGGAAGAAGGACTGTAAAGTTGAACAATATTTCTTTTCTTCCTTAACATTTTTCTGTCAATTGAACAGAAGATGAAGGCCTATTTAAGTAATTTGTTTTTATTCATTTTGTAATCCAAAATGGCACTGAATTGTGGCAACATAACACTTTTTCCCTGTATTTGCCTAAATACATGTGACAATGAAATTATCGATTGATTGATTCAATATCTATGTTATTACAATGAGGTCTTATTTTGGATGAACTTAAAACCTTCTGAATTGGTGCATACTAGAAGCATTCAACAATAAATTGCTCTTTTTACATTGTTTCTTGGAGGGTATAGAATTCTAGTCTAAGTTAAGATTTAATACTTGAGAGGAATGATATCAAAGCTGCAGATACTGGAATCCCAGATAAACAAGCAGGAGGCTGGAAGGACACAGCAAGCCAGGCAGCATCAGGAGGAGGAAAAGTCAATGTTTTGGGTATAATCCTACTGTTTGAGAGGAGGTGAGCAATTTGCTTTGGAAAAAAAAATTCTTTGCTGTTGAAATATTTGTAGTAATCATGGACAAGTGTTGGATAAAGAGTAGTCCATGGACCCTATGTTCATTGTTCCAGATTTTTTTTAAATTCTAGAATTTCAGTTTGTCATATCATGCTAATGAGAAGCACGTGTTCTCACCCTGGGAATGAGAGGGCACATTGTCTCTACACAACCTCTGAGAACATGATTTGAGGAATTATGTAACTATTTACTTGCATTGCCTTTGCAATCATGTTACTGTTACAGTTGCCACTCTAACACACCACCTTGTTCCCTGACCAACACCTCTGTCTTAGGCTTGCTGCAGTGCTCCAGTGAAGCTCAGTGTAAGCTGGAAGAACAGCACCTCATTTTCCACTTGGGAACTCTACAGCCCTCTGGATTCAAAATCGAGTTCAACAAATTTACTTAAGAGGGAAATCAGGAGGGCAAAACGGGACATGAGATAGCATTAGCAAATACAATTAAGGAGAATCCAAAGGGTTTTTACAAATATATTAAGGATAAAAGGGTAACTAAGGAGAGAATAGGGCCCCTCAAAGATCAGCAAGGCGGCCTTTGTGTGGAGCCACTGAAAATGGGGGAGATACTAAATGAATATTTTGCATCAGTATTTCCTGTGGAAAAGGATATGGAAGATATACACTGTAGGGAAATAGATGGTGACATCTTGCAAGATGTCCAGATTACAGAGGAGGAAGTGCTGGATGCCTTGAAACGGTTAAAGGTGGATAAATCCCAAGGACCTGATCAGGTGCACCCGAGAATTCTGTGGGAAGCTAGAGAAGTGATTGCTGAGCCTCTTGTTGCGATATTTGAATCATCGATAAGTCACAGGTGAGGTGCCGGAAGACTGGAGGTGGGCAAACGTGTTTAAGAAGGGCGGTAAAGACAAGCCAGGGAACTATAGACCAGTGAGCCTGACCTCAGTCGTGGGCAAGTTGTTGGAGGGAATCCTGAGGGACAGGATGTACATGTATTTGGAAAGGCAAGGACAAATTCGGGATAGTCAACATGGCTTTGTGCGTGGGAAATCATGTCTCACAAACTTGGTTGAGTTTTTTGAAGAAGTAATAAAGCAGATTGGTGAGGGCAGAGCAGTAGATGTGATCTATATGGACTTCAGTAAGACGTTCGACAAGGTTCCCCATGGGAGACTGATTAGCAAGGTTAGATCTCATGGAATACAGGGAGAACTAGCCATTTGGATACTGAAGAGAAGACAGAGTGGTGATGGAGGGTGGTTTTTCAGACAGGAGGCCTATGACCAGTGGAAAGCCACAAGAATCTGTGCTGGGCCCTCTACTTTTTGTTATTTACATAAATGATTTGGATGCGGGCATAAGAGATACAGTTAGTAAGTTTGCAGATGACACAAAAATTGGAGGTATAGTGGACAGCGAAGAGGGTTACCTCAGATTACAACAGGATCTTGATCAGATGGGCCAATGGGCTGAGAAGTAGCAGATGGAGTTTAATTCCAATAAATGTGAGGTGTTGCATTTTGGGAAAGCAAATCTTAGCAGGACTTATACACTTGATTGTAAGGTCCTAGGGAGTGTTGCTGTACAAAGAGACCTTGGAGTGCAGGTTCATAGCTCCTTGAAAGTGGGGTCTCAGGTAGATAGGATAGTGAAGAAGGCATTTGGTATGCTTTCCTTTATTGGTCAGAGTATTGAGTATAGGAGTTGGGAGGTCATATTGCCGCTTATAGGACATTGGTTACGCCACTGTTGGAATATTGCGTGCAATTCTGATCTCCTTCCTATCGGAAAGATGTTGTGAAACTTGAAAGGGTTCAGAAAAGATTTACAAGGTTGTTGCCAGAATTGGAGGATTGGAGCTACAGAGAGAGGCTGAACAGGCTGGAGCTGTTTTCCCTGGAGCGTTGGAAGCTGAGGAGTGACCTTATAGAGGTTTACAAAATTTTGAGGGAAATAGATAGGATAAATAGGCAAAGTCTTTTCCCTGGGGTCGGGGAGTCCAGAACTAGAGGGCTAAGGTTTAGGGTGAGAAGGGAAAGATATAAGAGACCTAAGGGGCTTTTTCACACATAGGATGGTACATGTATGGAATGAGCTGCCAGAGGATATAGTGGAGTCTGGTACAATTGCAACATTTAAGAGGCATTTGGATGGGTATATGAATAAGAAGGGTTTGAAGGGATATGAGCCAGGTGCTGGCAGGTGGGACTAGATTGGGTTGGGATATCTGGTCGGCATGGACGGGTTGGACCGAAGGGTTTGTTTCCATGTTTGTACATCTCTATGACTCTAAATTTAGAGCTTGAGCTTCTTGCTTGTCTTTACCCCAAATCCTCATACTCCAAGCTTTGGTATCACATATTTTAGTTATCCCATTGCTATCCATGAACAGTCCTCATTAATAGCTATTCATCCTTCTAGCCTGATCGTTATCCAATTCTTTGTCTGTCCAACTGTTCTTTTCTCTCTCTTTGGACACTATTTCCATTTATTGTTTATTCATTAGTCCCGTGCCCCACCCTATCTTCTGCATACAAAAACAATATTTTTCAAGCTATCATCAGCTCCACAGAAGGGTCACTGGACTCAAAAGGTTAACTCTGATTTCTCTCCACAGGTACTGCCAGACCTGCTAAACTCTTCCAGTAATTTCTCTTTGTTTGATTCTGCTTTCTAGAATCCACAGTTCTTTCAGTTTTTATCTCATATTAATGTTACCTATATTTCAAAGAGGCCAGGAAAATATATTTATTGAAAGTGGAACATGCAGTTGAAACAAACAGTAGACAATTCTAATCTGAGTATAGACAGAAATAGACAGCGTTAAATAAATTTGTTCAAACAGGATTGTTCTTCAAATGGAAGAAGTGTAAAATGCACTTGAGTAATAACATTTAAACAGGCTTCCTATGGGTAGCCTACCTTTTAAAATGAAATCACATTGTTATAGAAATGCAACAAAAAATGCAAAATATAATGATCAAGATGAGCATGATAAAATGATCACTTTATCTGTTTCTATTGATGATGAGGATCAAGTAAGAGAGACATTTTGGCCAAATTCCATACACTCAAACAATTCAAGACATATTGGAACTAAGATTAGAAAGTTATGTTTGTGCCATATCTAACAAGTATTAAGATGGTCAATATTTTCATCATTTCAATGAAGGAGAATACGACAGAATACGAAAAGAGAAGACTGCAACATAAATATACATGAATTAAATCTACACTTTGGAACATAGGTCAATAGGAACAGGAGAAGGCCATTCAGCCCATCAGGACTGTTCCTCAATTTATTATAGTTGTGCTTGATCAAACCTTTCAATGCCTTATACCCACATTATCCCAACAACTCTTCATGCTGTGAAGAGTTAGAATTTTTTCAACCTCTACTTTAAATAAGCTCAACGATTGAACTTCCACATGTTTCTTTGGTAGAAAAATCTAAAGATTCTCACCCTCCAAGTAAACAAATATTTTCTCATCTTACATTAAATTTTGATTCCTGATTCCAGACTCCCAACCAAGGGAATCATCTTACCTGTATCAGTCGAGCCTGACCCTTTAATATTGTATAGTTTCCAAAAGAGTCACCTCTCATACTTCAAAGCTCTAAAGAACACAGGCTCAGCTCTCCAATCTCTCATCATAGGACAGTTCTGCTATCCTAAGAACAAGTCCGCCGAACACTTGTTGCTCTTCCTCTATGTTAATAATATTTTTCGCAAGAAAAGTAGACCAAAACTACACACAGCCCTCCAGGTATAAGTCTAACTAAGCAGCCATACAACTGCAATAAGGCTTCATTACTCCTCTACACAAATCCACTTGTGATAAAGGCTAGCATTGAGTTCATGTCACACTACAGGTGACCCCACCACACTATACACTCTGACCCATGCACTCGCACACATACAAATACACGCACATTCTTACATACTCACACATTCACGCAGACCCTCTCTCATAAAGATGCTCTCTCTCAGGCACACACAGATATACCACCCGAGAGGCGCACATATGCAAACACACATTCTCACACGAACTCATACTCACATGCACATATTCACTCTCTCTCTCACACACACACACACACACACACACACACACACACACACACACAGTCTCTCTCTCTCTCTCTCCCTCTGTCTCTCTCTCTCCCTCATATGCACACACACCCTCTCTCTCTCTCTCTCTCTCTCTCTCTCCCTCTCTCCCCACATGCCCCCCCCCCACCCCCCTCACATGCACTCACACACACAACCATAAGTTTGTGGGGTAAATTTGCATTTGCAGAATTGTAATTGCAGATACATTCCAGTTTGTTCAAAAAGCACACAGTCCAGAGGAGTCAATGCAAGCAGTCAATCTATGTAACATTTTATCAATTCTACTTTGGAAATAGAACCAGTCTGACTCAAGTTTGGGATACAGAGAGACTTCATCCTCACATCTTTAATGCATTGTATGAGCTGAGATGTCACCTTTTTTCATAAAACCTTAAGTTATCTCAAGAATGTGATTTGAAAGAAGTTCTGGGATTTATATATTAATGAACCAAAACCTGCAATCCATTCTGAAAGACTTAACAGCAATTTAGGTTTGTTTGGTATATCGTATCAGTTGCATGCATGGCACTGTGATCTTTTGCTATAAATTCTGTGTCTTATGATCCTGCTCCCCAGCTGCCTGATGAAGGAGAAATGCTCCAAAAGATAGTTCTTCTAAATGAATCTGCTGGACTATAACATGGCGTGTGTGATTTTGAACATTCCATTGACCTTTGTGATAGCTTACTGCACCTGCATGTTAGCCTCAGTGACTTACTGAGAAGGAGACACAAGTCCCTTTGCTCATCAATACTGTCCAATACTGCATCATTTAATAAATAGACTCTTCTGTTCTTCCTACCAAAGTGGATAGCCTCACATTTCTGACATTCAACTCTACTTGCCATGTTCATGTCTCATCACTAAGTCTGGCTACATCCTCCTGAAACTATTTTAGACCTTTCTCACAACACACATTCCTGTTTAGCTTTTTATAACTTTAAAACTTGGAAATTTTATATTTGGTCCACATGTCCAAATCATTGATGCATATTGTGAACAGCTAAGGCTTAAATATGGCAGGACCTCACAAGTCTGTCAATGCAAGAATGATTTATTTATTCATACTCTCTGCTTTTTGCCTACGTGCTTTAATTTTGCTAACTTTCTCAATTTTCTGGAAAACGCTCATGCAGAAATTAGAGTCAGTGGTTTACAGAAGCAGAGGTTGGAATTTCATGTCAGAGTTAATACACGGGAGATGGGATTAATCCCCTGACAGTTACCTTTCCATTTAGCAACTGCTGTGAGGTGTATATTTTGCAAACGTCCTGGGGATGGAACTGTCTCCTCAAATGGTGCACCAATTTGAAACACGTTGCATCCAAGGTGTACCTACCTCCACTCTCAAAAACCCTTGGCTTGGCTTTTTGGATAAGGGTTATCTATGTTTGGTTGAACCTTATGAACACTTTATCAACCTAACCACAAACCTATTCCCTCTCTTCTCCCCCTCAATCCTCTCCGTGATACTTTACTTCCCATCATCCTCTCATTAACGCCTCACAGCTCTCCTTCCTTCTCCTTACCCTTCACTTCCTTATCATCCATATGAACAGAATACACAAGACCTATAACAGATCAAAAGCTGTTAACAGCCCCAACAAAGTTCCAAAGCAAGCAAACAGAATCTGCAAAACAGCCTTGCATACAAATTCCAGCACTTGTAACATGGTAAAGTAGTAGTTACAGCTTACAGTCTATGAAGCTTTTGTAATAATCAAGTAGAATTTTGGATTGCTATCTCAAGAGATATCTCGACCAAATATATAAAAGCAATAGAAAAATATTAAAAATTCATACTGAGTTATCACACTCGGCTACCCTTTCAATCGTGTGAAATGTACTTCACCTTTTTATCCACTAGATGGATATTGTTCACTCATCTAAAGACACTTCAACATTCGCAATGTTGAGCATTGACTTGACAACTATCGGAAGTAATCATCTAACCAGGTCATTGTTTAATGGGTATCTTCATCATTCAGTCGCTGCACTGCCATAACTCACTTTAATGTACATACTTTCTGTCAGTGCTTCCTTTTAAGGTCTAATCTTTCCTTGTTCCATTTTGTTTATTTTTGTCCTAATCTTTATATGGCAGTACTGTTGTAATTTTAAAATATAACTCCACTGGTTCTATAAGCTCCTATACCTTGTTCTTCCTATTTTAGTGATAACTTGTCAATCTTACTGTAAGATTGTTTCTTTGAGTATTTTGTATTTAGTAACGCTCAAATGATGTATATTAATGTTCCTGAAACTGGCTTTTCCAACCTAATGATCTCAGTAGTCCTGGCTTAAGTTAAAGCTGACTTTTCTTTTAATATCCATCATTCGTCTTCTGACTTCTGAAATCTGCATATCTTTCAGTCACACTCTTAATGTGGTAAACTTACAAAATTACTACAACATGCTTGCAAATGTCTATGTTGTCAGAGCAACTCAGAATCTGCGTGGGACTGGTTGGCCTAGCTGGTGAATGTCTTTGAGTAAAAAGTGAGGTCTGCAGATGCTGGAGATCAGAGCTGAAAATGTGTTGCTGGTTAAAGCACAGCAGGTCAGGCAGCATCCAAGGAACAGGAAATTCGACGTTTCGGGCATAAGCCCTTCATCAGGAAGGGCTTATGCCCGAAACGTCAAATTTCCTGTTCCTTGGATGCTGCCTGACCTGCTGCGCTTTAACCAGCAACACATTTTCAGCTCTAGCTGGTGAATGGCCAACCAGGATAGGCTTGGTGCCAACAGCACAAAGTCTGATCATTGTTCTGATTGGGACTGATTCAAAAAAATCTCCTTCTACATCTGGTGGAGATTGTAGAATTAACTTCTGGAGGCGTGGAGGGTATTTTTGGGGGGTGGGAGTGGTGCAGGCAGAGAGAATATGGGGGGGGGTTGCGGTGGTGGCGGTGGAAGTATTCAGGATGAAGATAAAGATAGACTGAGGCACAGAGACTTTCATTTTACCTTACACTTCACTTACCACAGAAAGAGTGTTATGTGCAGTTCGAAATCCACATTGCAGGACGAATGTGAAAGCACTGGAGAAGGTGCAGAGGAGGTATACAAGGATGTTGCCTGGGCTGAAGAATTTCAATTATAAAGAGAAAATGGACAGTTATCCTTAGAGCAGAAAACATTGATAATTGTCATGACTGAGATGCATAAAATTGAGGGGCATAGATAAGGTGGAGGGGAAGAAAACTTTCCTTGTAATGGAGGAATCAATGACTAGGGATCATAGATTAAAGGTAAGGGTCAAATTTAGAGGTGATGTGTGTAAAGACATTTTCAGCCAGAGGGTGGTTGGATTCTGGGACTCACTACTTATAAGAATGGTAGGGACAGAAACCCTCACAGCATTGCATAATATTTGCATGTGCACCTGCCATGCCAAGGCATGCAAGGCTATCGGGCCAAATGCAGAAAAATAAGATTAAAACTGCTCAGCGGTTTTTGAACAACACTAATGAGATAGGCCAAAAGACCTGTTGTGGTACTACAGTCCTCTGTGACTCCAGACTTCTGGGACAAGAAGGTTTAGATCTGTGAAGGCAGTTTCCTGGGCAGTTTGGTTGAGTTTGGAGAAGAAGTCTAAGTAATGTCACAGGAAAGTCATGGGTTGATAAATGTCATCGAGGTAGTCTTTCCAAGAGGCCCCCCAAGTTTTCTCAAGCTATCTTCCCAAGTTTGTCTCATTACTTATGCATAGCATCCTTATGATGCCCTACTCATTCTATTTTCCCATTCACTGCAGCAGAGTTATGATATCTCAGGATTCCTGGTGCCAATACCATCTTTAAAGGCCTCTAGTGCACCTGATCAAGTGCTGGCAATATGGGCTTGCCCTTCAACATGCATGTAGTTGGATAGAACCCACAAACCAATGGCTTTCAGGGCACATAGATGGCACAACTGTCACGTACAAACTGTCACAGTCTCACATCTACTATGGTTTGGAAACCAAGTCACAAAGCTTACCCATTCCATCTTATAATCCTGCCTCAAGAAATGTTACCCTTTCCCAATTGCCCAGTGTAACCCAGCATTTTCCTATTGTTCTTATTATTTTCTGTGGTTCAATGTGGGACCAGCATATACAGTAAAGCATTTGAATGCTTTTAAACTTTTACTTTTATTCAGCACCAGCAAAAGCAGAAGCCGCACTTGCCTATGGAAATAGAACGCAATTGCTTGTCTTTTAAGCAACAATAAGTTTACAATTGGTGAATTATCACTGCACCCAGCTCTCATCCGCTGGAACTGGGTGTCAAATAAGGCTTGCTTGGTTCTTGCACTTTAGTTTGTAATGGTTTGTTATGCAGAAGATATTGTTCCCCCTGTTCAATATCCTCATCATCCTCAGAAAGTTTCAGCCACTCTCCCAGCTCTTCAGCGTCCATCAGTGACTTGTTTCTCATAGCCTTCTGCACTGCCATTCTCCTGGGAGAATTAATGTGAATACTAAGAAACAAGGAGATCATTTTTGCACCTTGTAATTTCAATCTACAAGCCCATTTTCACAGCCATTAAAAAGATGGATTTCATGCACATTGTCACTTCCCCAAAAGGTAGAATCTTGAATCCTTAATCATGTCGAGGTTGACGAGTCGCATTTAAGTCGGAGAATGGTGAGTGGAGACACTGTCACTTTACTTCCTATCCCATTGTGAATTGAGGCCTTTGTGTGCTTACTTAATTCTAGTTTAGAGTCTCATCCCACTGCTGCCAGTATTAACCCGATGAGGAGCTTGCTGCTTGGGAAAGATGACAAACAAACTCTGGCATCTTCCAAATGATGGGTCTTCCTTCGAAGACAGAAATGAATTGGAATTTACTAACCTCGGCTGGTGAAGAATGGTCATTGATTATATTCAAGGTTATATATACATATCTACACAGGGGTCAAATGTTATGAGGGGCAGAAAAGATTAAGATTAAATCCATAACAGACCAGCCATGATCTCATTGATTGGTGAGGTAGGCTTGAGGGATTGAATAACCTACCTTTGCTCCTATTTCTTTTGCTCTCATGTTTTGACCGGCCAACACACTTATTTATCCCACTCTTCTACCATCCTATAGTATGTGCATCCACTTATCTTTAAGTGCGAACCTCCTTTAAATGCAGCCTCCTAACAAAATTGGTCTTTTCTGAGCTCACAACCTTTCTCCAAATTACCGTGGTCAGCAATGATCGTTCCTTTGGCCATATACATTGCAGTGGTTGCTTACGGTGCAGATATTGTTTGTCAATTTGACTTTGACAGCATCTCTCAGGGTTGGAACAACATACTTCCACATAATGGATAATCTATTACTTTCATGAGGAAGGTGACTGATCAGTGGCTTAAATGTTCCTGAACTAAGTAAAAAAAAAATAATCAGAGAACAGTTACATGATTGATTTTTCTGTAACTGCACATAATCAGAAGAAGTGTGAATAATTTTGCCAGGGATAGAATAAGTATGGATTCTAAAGATCAGCATTGTTCATATAGTCCTGAATTTTGAGCGATAGCTTGTATTTTTGCTTTTCTCTTTGCAATGATCAATGACTTATTCTTTAGGCCATGTTATGCCCTGTACGCTGTTGCTGGGTAATTGTTGAATCCTGGGAAGGAAGTACCAATGCCAGAGGGATTTATACTGCTTCTGTACCTCTATGCTCAAAATGTTGTCATCACTGAGGACACATAATGGACAGTCAGGAAGGACATTCCGCAAAGCTATCCAAAGATCTGCTAACAGTTTTCATGATCCTCCAGTATTCAGCATTGTGCAAGATAGTGAGGTAGGGTCAAGAATAACCAAGTCACTAACAAACAATCTTTGAATTCTAAATCTGATCACACATTTCACTTTTGTTGTACTACCTGGTGTACCTTACTACTGGGATATGTGTTCCCTGGAACCTCTTTGGTAGTACATATTAAAAGCTTGACAGTTTTGCTTTGGGGAATTTGCTGCTTTTTTTTCCCCCCAAAGATTAGTTGGAAAGTACCTATGTCTTTTCAAAATGCTTTTACTTTCTGTCCTAGATCTTCTTATCTTCCCTAAACCATTCACAATTCAGTCTCTTCTCCTCAGAAACTGTATCGCAAATTGAAAAAACACACTGCCGACGGCTACTTCAAAAAACAGGCATCAAAATGGAGAAAGAAAATATGTTCAAATTCTTTAAAGCAAAATGCAAATCAATATTTGATACAGATGCAATGCCGAACATTGACCACAACTGTCTTTACCTATAGAGACAGGTGAGATGGTGTATTTAGTGGTTTTTAACAGTGTAGCTAACTAGTCAGTTATCTATTCTCATAGCTTCTGTGCCTTGGAGTCAAATTTTGTTTGGTAATGCTCCAGTGAAGTGCCCTGAGATATTTTATCACTATATACTCAAGTCCCACACTATTCAGACTTGGAAAGATATTGTCATTCTGTCATTGCCACTGGATAAAAATCCTGGAACTCACTACCTAAAAATAACAAAGACAACTTGTGTTTATATCATAACCTTAAAATAAGGAGCTTCACAGGAATTTTACAAAACTGGACATTCAGGACTCAGAAGGGCAGGAAGTTGTGCTTTCACATGACAAGGTTCACACTCTGACTTGGTCTGTAGTTCCCTGTGAAGCAGCAGTCAGAAGCATTGTTACAGTACTGAAGAAGCCATTTGGACCACGTCACCTCTCTGTTAAACCTACTTTACTTGCCCCATTCCTCTTCAGCTAGTGCTGCCATCTTTCCTTGCTGTTGATATAATTACCCAATTCATTTTTGAAAGCCATGATTCAATCAGCCTTCATGACACTCTCCGGCATTCCAGATCCGAGTTCATTCCATTAGAAGATTTTTCCTTCTGTTGGTTTTAGTTCTTCTGCATGTTTCTTCAAATCAGCATTCTCTGGTTCTTCAACCTTCCCAAAATGGGACCACTTTGTTCTCACAGTCTTTCAGATCTCTCATAATTTTGAAAACCTCAATCCAATCTCTTCTCATTTTCCAAAAGTTAAAAGGGACAGCCCCAGCTTCCCAATCAATTCTTACACTTTCTGAAATCTTGGAAAAGCACTCAGTCATCTTTCATCGGATGCTTCATATTCCCATCCAAGCAGCCAAAATTCACATCCACCTTCATTTATTGTTGTTGTGCTTCACAGTCACTCTCTACAAATAGTGTCTCAACATCTTATTTCTGTGTTTGTTGGAGGAGAGAGCATATAACTTGATAAAATAAAGGCCAAGAGGAATGAAGGGATATCTTGCTTCAGGAGGCTGGAGATGTCAGATGCAACTTATCTGAGAGTTTGCACAACAGAGGCAGTAAATTTCGGAAATTTCAATAAAGCAAAACTTCTTTGCCTTTGAACTCTGTTTTTGTACCTGCATACATTTCAGAAAAAAACAACTAGTGTTGACTTTGATGTGACTCTGTACTTGAATTTCATCAGAAAATGGGGCTGAGAAGGTCGCTCCCATACTGAGGTAAAGCCTGGCAGCAGGTAAGAGCAACTGGAAGATGAGTGAAACTTTAGACGGTTTTGTAAACCCCAATAACAAGAACAGCCATTGTGAAATTTAGTCAAGAGTATCTTAAGACCTGCAATTCTGCTACTCAAATGCCAATGTTAATGACACACAATACAGGGAACATTTTAACAATATATTAAAGCCTTGCAAATCATTGCACAGTGAATGATTTTCTCAAAATGGTAAAATGAAACTAGCTATTTAATTTGCATTAGAAGGGTTTAATCAAACAAGGTTGGGAGTCACACATAAGCTGCTGATGTTGATCTCCATGTTTCACAGAGGTAAAAATCACACAGCACCAGGTTATAGTCTGACAGATTTATTTGAAAATACCAGTTTTTGGAGCACTGGTGAGGAGACACCTCTTACGATCTTATTCTCCACAATGACCTGATGAAGGTGGAGCACTCCAAAAGCCAGTGCTTCCAAATAAACCTGTTGGACTATAACCTGGTGTTGTGTGATTTTTAACTTTGTACATCCAAGTCCAACACTGTCACCTGCAAAACGTGTTTCACCGATGAAGTGTCACCCAAGAAGCTACTAATCAATTGTCAAGTGTGGAAAATACTCTGAAAGAAGGTGTACTTTGAACAGCAGCCTTTCAAAGCTTGTGCTCTTGAGTGTTACTGTTCAAAGTTTGCACATCTTGTCAGCTTGACTGAAGAAGATCTGCCCAATGTGCAGTTGCCTTGGTGATTTGAAATTTGAAAGTCTTGTACTGTTGGGGAAGAACTTATAAAGGCCTTTATATGCTTTTTCAATCACCTGAGTTGCTTTTGTGCTGACTCCTGAGGATATCTCTCCGAAGTTGGAAGCTGCTGATGGGAGCATCAGAAGTCAGTAAAATAGTTAGTCTATTTGTTCGAAAGGATTTTACAAGCTTTAAAAGTAACTGTCTTTCACACAGGTTTCTATATAACAATGTCCTCAAATGAGGACATATAATTAAAAGCTACATTTTGAACAGTTCTACACGCACATAAATTTAAAAAATCCAACAACTACAGATGCTGTCAATCTGAAACAAAGATAGAAACTGCAAGAGAAACTTAGCAAGCCTGGCAAAATCTGTGGAGATTTAAGGTTACAAGTCTAGCGATCATTTGTCAGAACTGATCTTCTCTCCACAAGTAAAGTTATGCCTCATAAATACCAATAAAGAAAGAAAGTAGATTCTTACAGAGATCTGAGAACATGGGCTATTGTGAGAAATATGGCAGAATCATGTGAGAAGTCTAATGAGGCCCATTTCAATGTTAGGAACAGTTCAGTAGATTTTTTAAGCTAAATTCCAGGGATTCAGCTGAGATTCTCACAGGCAGTGATGAGTTGCTTATTAAGAGGGATTGTTGCTTTGAACAATGGTATTAACTGATTGTCTCACCTCACCTCACTAATATATAGCTTTTAATCATTATATCATTGCAAGCCAAAATTCTCGACATAGTGGTCAGAACGATTACCTGGCCTCTTCAATTCATTCCAAACAACATCCATGTTTGATACAAGACACCATCATGTCATGGCATGATCTGTAGGCACTGCATCCAAGATCACGGATATTTGCGAGCAACAAGTGCCAACCTCTAAGGATTCACTTGCAGTACACTTCTTCACTTTAGTGCTGGACATCAGAGCATGACAGTAACTATCCTTGAAATGCTACAGCAAGGAAATTATGTGCTCAGGACCATGCACCCAGCTCAAAAGAAATGGACCAGGTTGCTTCTCTGGGTTGTTCGCTTGTTCTCTTTCAACTCACTCACTTTGAACCCACCTGGCTGATTACAACATCCCTGCCTTGCATTTCCTTGCCTTGCCTTTCATTTGCATGCCTTACCCTCAGTCAGAAGAAACAGGCTGATGGTACTGCTGTATTGTTGTCTCCTTTAGCATGGACATGAAGTCAGGAAGTTTGTCTTGGTTGTCAGCAGGCCTCAGCAGACCATAGCATGTGGTCAATCACAGTCTGTCATATCAGTCCTGGGGCTTGAACATAGTCAGTCAGCCACTCGCGGCAAGCAGAGGCTGGACTCTCTCCTCCTAAGGTGTAAGGGTAAGGCAGCCATCTTGACTTCTTCTGCTCCATTGCAGTCTGTTTTCAGAGAGACCTGGGCATGAGAGAGTGCTGGGTATTAAGAGGCATGGAAGTAGATGGCACAGTTGTGACTTTCCATGTTGGTGGAGAGATAACTCGAGAGAGAAAGAGAGAGACACAGAGAGAGAGAGAGAGAGAGAAAGAGAGAGGGCAGTACAGAGGACAGCAGGGTTATGGTGGCTGGCAGTGAGTGATGGAAGACACTGCAGGAAATAGCATGAGTGGCAGAACATAAGTCTTGATGGGAGATGAGTAGAGAAGCAGAGATAGAGTGAGTGTGAGGACTCGGAGAGGGGAGGAAGTCATTGACCTTCTTCCTACAGTGCTGAGCATTTCTCCAGATGACTGAAACTGCACTGACCCAGATTGCAGCCTCAGACCAGGCTGGCATGATCTGGTGCTGTGGCTTCCACTGCCAGTCATAAGGGAAGAGGACTCTGTGCCTTAGCACTACCCTGCCATCAGAATTAGTTCCCTGCCTCAAAGCCTGGTACCAATTTTCATGCAAAGACCAGGAATTGTGCACGACAATCTGCTTGCGGAGGTGCACCCCAACCTTTTGAATTGTGTAGTTTTGAATTGAATTTACTATCATGTGTACCGAGGCCAGTGAAAAGCTTTGTCTTGCGAGCAATACAGGCAGACCACAGAGTTAAGTAGCATAGATAGTAAATAATAAATAGCCAGTGGCAAAAATACAAACACAGGTACAGGTGAATGTTAAGACTTTGTGAGTCCATTCAGTATTCTAACAACAGTAGGGTGGAAACTGTGACGAATCCAGCTGGTGCGTGGGCTCAGGCTTCTGTACTTTCTCCCTGATGAGAGAGGTTGTAGAAAAACACTGCCAGAGTGGAATGGATCTTTAAGAAAACTGATGGCCTTTCCTTGGCAGAAGGCCTGGTAGATAGATTCTATAGGTGGGTAAGGACCATATTGACGTGTCCAATCCAGGATAGTCTGGCAATGGCAAGCTGGTCCAGCTTAGGGTGAGTACTAGAATGGGACTGTCACAAGGTGGGGCAGATAGATGATAGCGTAAGTTTGGTATAAATGTGATGAGAATCTTTGTTGGGCCTTATGAGAGAAACCCTCTATCAAACTCTTCAAAACCAACATTTAACTAAAAAGAACCGAGACTCAGCCCAGAATGTTGGTTTTGTTCATTAGAATTTACAGGAACTCAACTTCATGCAACATTCAAACCTTACTATTTAAAGGACAATAACTAGCCTTATTGTATAAACCTGTCCCAACATAGAAATCAAAAGATTTATGTTTGGTCAGGATATGAAATCATATGGAATAAAAGAAAGTAAATGTCATCAAATCGTTCATTCATTGAGCTCAAAGTGATGAATGATTCAACGTTTTTCTGTATTTTTTTTAAATGGCATTTGTCTGAAAAGACAATTGCATATCCAATTTTTCTTTCCAGAATCAGGATTACAAGTGGGATGTATACTGATAAAGAATAAGTAGTGCATTCAACAACAATGTTTCAAAAGTTATTTACCAAATTTATGCCCTGACCAAATGAATAGCATTTTTTGAATAAACAGAGCAATTAATAGAATTGAATCTAATCTTAGTAGAATTTTACTGTGTATTTATCTAAAAGATGTTTCTAATCTATATATGCAATATTTTTGTCCTTCTAACCTAACACGTAAGAAGGTTTGATGGTTGAAATCAATTTGGTACCAGCAATGAGACTGTGGCAGGCCTACATTGAAGTGAGGGTTGGATTGTAATGGCTGATATAAGATTTGGAAAGGCACAGTAACCGAAGAGATGTATGCTCTTGGACATGCCAATAGATATCCTTGTGGATAAAGTCAGAACGAAGTGAAAATCTCCAACAAGGTAGAGTCGCACAACACTCATACTCTGTAGATGAAATCCTCAGAGAATCTCATGAAAAAAATGTAGAGTGCTGCTGCAATTTTGACAGGGTATCCCAGAAAACCTGCCAATGTGTCTCAGATGTCTTTTTCAAATGAAGTCTGTTGCCAGCAGCAAGTGAACAATGAAAGTTAAGCTTTCCTTTGAGTGGCACTACAATTCCCCAGTAATAAATGTTTAGCTTCTACTCAACTGTTTATTTTCAGGAGAAGTAGCCACCAAAACAGCATGTAACCTCCTTAATGATTGCTATAATGGGCAATTTCATTGTCAATCAGAGTCTAATTATTCTCAGGGCAGTGATTTCCAGTTTAAGCTTCAAGCCCTTTTCGCCTGGTGATTTTAAAATATGTTTCATAAGGTATTGTGGTACAGCACTCATTCCTTTTAGATAAAGTCTTCGGAGAATTTCCAGGAATAAAGATTTGAATAAAACATTCTAAAATATCTTCTAATGTCTTCTTTAGATCTGCAACAGCACAATAATGTAAATCTTTAAATAGCAGATAAAATTTTACGTGACTCATTTACTCCCAAACAGCTTGTTGCTGTTAGGAAAGACCATTAGTTCAAATGTTGTCCACCCAAATGATGCGCAACCTTTTTAAGCAGGTCTTAATGATGATTTAATTGTCAATCAAAGTCTGAACAATCCTCTGGGCATACATTCTGGCCATGCATTTCAATTCATTTATCAAATTGGTATCTTGTGATAAAAATAGGTTAAACCAAAGCTGTTTTAAGGCTGTCTGATCTTGGCCTTTTTGGAGGCTTGTTACAACCTGAGGTATTCAGAGAAGAAAACCATTGGGCCTGAGGAAGAGTTTTTTTGCTTCCAGAGAGGCGTTTTGAAAATTTGTACTGGTCATGCCCACAATTTCCAAAATGTTGGTTAAAATGGTCTCAATCCCACATCCCATCAAAGTTACAACTGAAACAATGTGTTTGGCTTGAGACATGACTCTTATGTCAAACAGAGGAGCTTTACAAAAAATAATACTCATTATTAAATGGATTCATTATGTGGAAATAATGTTACTTTTGTAGCTGCTTTTTTTTCTTGTATTTGACAGGGTAGTGGTGTTCCAAATGCTGCCTTGCCTTTCTAAGGAGTAGAGGTCATGGATTTGGAAGGTGCTATTTGTGGAAGCTTGGTAAATTGTTGCAATGCATCTTGTACGTGATACATTCTGCTCTGTCACTGGTAGAGGGAATGCCCTGATCTTGCTCCCAATTCACTTACAAAATGCACTTCCAGGAGGCCAAGTGTCTATTGGCTTTCCCCATGTCACAATTTTTCAGCAGCTACTGAATTGTCAACTGCACCATTAATCTTCACATTAGTTCCCAATAAATCATTAATCTTGATCCATTAAAAGCAAAATACTACAGATGTGGGAGATCTCTGAAGTAAAAGCAAACTCTGAAAAAGAAACAGAAAATACTGGAGAATTCAGCAAGTCTGGCAGCACCTGTGAAGAGAGGAACAGAGGTTAAAGTTTTGAGTCCAAATGCTCGTTTTTTTTTGGAATGTTTTCACTTCCTGATTGTTCTCCTGATATACCTCATCTCTACTTGCATAAGTCCAAGGGGCATAGACTACCACAGATCTGATGAAGGAATCTGATAATTCCCGATGAAGACTTTTGCCCAAAACCTCAATTTTCCTGCTCCTCGGATGCTGCCTGACCTGCTGTGCTTTTCTAGCACCACTCTAATCTTGATTCTAATCTCCAGTATCTGCAGTATCCACTTCCTACCACAGATCTGATCAACAAACAGTTTTGCCATTCACTTCCAAATACGGGTAGGGATTGTGTCACAAATAAGACAGAATTGTGTCCTGCTCTCATCTTCTAAATTTGCTCATCATTCTAAGATCATCCTGAAATGCAGGCTACCCATTAAATCACCTCTCTTCTATAATCAACTCCACAAAAATCTACAAAGAGCTTATGAACTTTTTTCACAAAGATTGAAAGCACCTAATCAGCTCGCTTTGCTGTCATCCTCTGTCTGCAGGTGGGATCAAGACAATCCATGCTGAAAGTTCAACATCATTGGCTCCTCAAATCAAACCAACCAGGTCGTACCCTCTACCTGTGTTCACCTATCCCTACCTCACCACCCTGCCCCTCTCAAAACTCCAACACCCCCTCAACACCACTCCATTACATGCAGCTCCCCTTACACCCACCCTCAGTTCTGAAGAAGGGTTACGCTCAAAACATTGACTTCTCCAGCCTCTGATGCTGCCTGGCTCGCTGTATCCTTTCAGCCTCCTGCTTGTCCATCCTTGTATTCCAGCATCTGCAGCTTTTTTTGTCTCTCCTCAAATTAGTTAGCCATGAAATAAAATTCAGCGACACATCATGAACTATTTTCTCAGTCTTGTGATCCATTGAAGTGAGCACACTTAAATTTTCTTCACGTTGTCTTGATCTTGGGAATGCCAAACATTTGAAAACCTCCCATGTTATTTCCACCAGCACCTGCTATACCAAGAAGTGCCTACTGACAGGGCTGCTGAACTATCAGATCCTCACATACAGTGAGGACTAAAACCCATTATGGTCAACTTTCCATCAGTAAACCTGTGTGTCCTCATGATTCAACATATTGCAATAAGTAAAAGAAATAAATAGACAGGAAGTATATTTGTGGTTTAAGGTTCAATGTGCTTTCAACAGGCCCAGTTTACAGAACTGCCAAAGCCCTAGGTGAAATATGAGCTTCTGCCAATTGTGTTGGTTCAGAAATGTCTCTTGAAATTGCATTATTTACTTGGGCAGTCTGCGAGTATGGTCAGCACATTGTAAACGTGGTTTTGCACTGACATGTTCAACTGTATTAGGAATAAACAGTGCATAATGATGAAACTGAGAAGTGCTTCAGCATGGCTGTGTAAAAGACGACAGAGTGTTGCATTACTGAAGGATCTGGGTGCAGTCTTACAGTTTGTTTCATTCTTTCATTGATGTAGCATTAGGGTACTGGCTAGCCCAACATTCAATGCCTATCTCTAGTTGCCATTCAATTCCAAATACGGGTAGATTACATAAGACGGAACTGTGTCCTGCTCTCATCTTCTAAATTTGCTCACCATTCTAAGATCATCCTGGAATGCAAAGATTAGCCCTAGCATCTTTACTGCAAGACACCCATTAAATCACCTCTCCTTTATGATCAACTCCAAACAAACAATGGTGAGCTGCTTTCCTAAAAAGATGTAGGTCATGTATTGTCGGTAAACTCATAATGCTGTTAGGGAGTTCTAGGATTTAGACTCAGTGTGAAGGAACAGCTAATGATTCAAACTCAGAGCTATGTGGCTTGGAGAGGAACTTGCATGTGATGGTATTCCCACGCATCTGTGTCATGACTAGTTGGGTGGTACTTATCATGGGTTTGGAAGCAACACTCTAAGTTGCTGTAGTGTATGTTGTTAATGATAGTCTATGGAGTCATAATGTCAAAGAGATCTCTAACACAGAAAAAAGGCCCTTCGGCTCATCCAGTCTGTACCAGCTGCCTAACTTTATAGTGTCTTATTTTTAACACTTGGCCCATAGTCTCATATGCCTTGGCAACTTGAATATACATTGAAACACTTCTTAAATAGAGTCATAGAGTCATACAGTGTGGAACCAGATCCATTAGTTCAACTAGTCCATGCTGCTTATATTCCTGAATCAAAAGTGGTCCCACCTGCTTGTACTTGGCCCATATCTCTCCAAACATTTCCTATTTGTGTACTTATCTAAATGTCTTTTAAATATTACAGCTATCCCTGCAGCCACCTTTTCTTCCAGCAGTTCATTCCACACACAAAACACTCTCCCTGTAAAAAATAATTGCCCCGTGATGTTTTAAAATCTTTTGCCTCTCACCTTAAATAATTTAATGCTTAATTTGGAAGGATTTCTGTAAGAATGATGATTTCTATTTTTTTTAAAAAATGAGAGATAAAGATTCCTTGTGTGTAAAGTGGTTTGGTTTATATTGTTGAGTTTTTACAAAGTGAGTAAAGTAAACTGTTGTATTTAAGGTTTTCAGTTTAGAAGGTCAGAAAATGATTTTTGTTTTGGCCATGGGAAACACCCATAATTTGAAAAAACAAACCTTTTGGTTTTCAGTTGAGCAGTTTTTTTAAAAGTCTCGGCTAAAGCTGGATAGATTAGATTCCCTACAATGTGGAAGCAGGCCCTTTAGCCCAACCAGTCCACACTGACCCTCTGAAGTGTAACCCTCCCAAAACCAACTGCCTCTGACTAATGCACCTAACACTACAGGCAATTTAGCATGGCCAATTCACCTGATCTGCACATCTTTGGCTTGTGGGAGGAAACCGGAGCACCCTGAGGGGACCCACATAGACACAGGGAGAACATGCAAATTCCACACAGACAGTCGCCTGAAGCTGAAATCAAACCTGGGATGCTGGTGCTATGAGGCAGCAGTGCTAACCACTGAGCCACATGCTCCCCTGCACGTCTGCTAGAGTTAGTCCTAAAGAAAAGAGATGGTTTCAACTGTTAGGAAATAGGTTGCCTGAGTGTAAGGAGTTTACTTTAAAGGTTCCAGACCATAAATACTTAATTACAACCCTGAAGGGGTTATTTGACACTGAGAAAGTCGAAGTGTATGAAGAATCAAGGAGAAGTCAGTCAAATTCTCATGCTTGGGAATCAAAACCAGAGCTATGTCAAACCCTACATATGATAGAAAAGGGAATTCTTTCTGATCTTTAAATATGATATGTATTCATGTAGGTGAGTATTGAATTAGGGAAAGCTGTTCTCCAAGTATGAGGGGAGGTTTCATTTTTCCAGAGGGTTATATGTCCTTACAAATCTCTGCCTAAGAAGATGCGGGGTCATTGAGTATTTTTAAGGTGGTGGTAAACAGCATCTTGTTAATTGGAAGCACTAGCTTTCAGAGCGCCGCTCCTTCATCAGGTGGTTGGAATCAAACAGATCACCCATGATCCTAATGACTGACAGAGCAGGCTTGAAAGGTCGAATAGCCTTCTTTTGCTTCTTATTCATAAAAATGACCTTCGGAAGTCAAATCGTTAAAACTGTTTACCCACGTCAGAAGGAAAAACTAGTCCTTGTCAGTGTCAGTCAATATAATTCAACTTCAACATCCTATTTTTGTTTGCCTATTAGAAAGTCTAAAATAAGACCTTCACAAAGTTACCACATCATTAATTATATGCAAATAAAAATATCACTTCCAATTAAATTGTTCTCACTAATTCAATAGAACAGTTTTAGTGATTGCACAACCCATGGGTAAAGAGCTATTATCGATAAACCATTTTATAAAACAGTTTAATTATTAAAATACATTGGGAATGTACCTATGCCTATGCAAAGTATCTAATTTCCAGAGTATTTATTTGCCATTTTGCATGATTCACTGTACTATCGCCAAAGGAACTGGAACATATCAGAGATTTAATGGATGCTCAGATAACCTTGCATCTTGGCTCAAGCTGTCAAGTGGTCTGTCAGTTTCCAGTCACCAGTTGCTGCTATAGAATGCATTTTGACTTTGTTATTCTTCCTATGCACTTTGTATAAAATTATTTCAGTTTGGAATTCAATTGTCACCTCACCCAGGAGTTTTCTTAAGTATCGGCTACAATTGAATGATGTGGTACATTACTCATCACAGGTCAAGCTGAAATGGTACAAGAAAGCACAATCACGTAAGTTGTATTCTTCATCTGAAATGTACAGGAGGACTGATTGGGAACAACAAAGAACATTACAAAAATTGACCTAGAAGATCATAATTTGCAACTATGTAAGAAACATGAAGTGGATTTGAAGGTTTTTTTTCAGGAATTTTGTGCTGAAAACCAATTGTCTTGCCACAGGTAATTCATCAAACTGCAAAACTGTTACCTTGGTAATGTGAGCTAAAACTGCATAAATCATTTTTGCATCTAAATAAAGTATTTTCTGGATTGTTATTGAGACTCCCCTTTAAGTTTTCATAATTGTTTAAGTTTCAGAGGGAGTGAAGATCCTTGTTAATTTTAGTGAAAATTTTGCAGTCAATACAAAATGGTGATTGCCAAATTAAAATTCATGCTATTTCTTTTTGTGGAAAATTAAACTCTTTATTATTCACTCATTCACCGTCAAGTTCGTACCCACCCCCTCCACCCGCACTTCCCCCCACCCATCTTCAGCATAAATACCATGCTTTCCCAGTTGCCTTCTGTTCTGATTAGGGGTCACTGGTTTTAAATATTAACTATTATTCTCTCTACAGGTGCTGTGGGTCCTGCTCAATTTCTCCAGCACTTCCTGTTTCTGTTCGATTCCCAGTATCGGCAGTTCTTTGTTTTTCATTAAATTATTAGATGTTCAACCCCCTTAATATTACACTGATTTGGTAAGGATCCTTTCAGGATAAACATGTAATAAATTAGCCTTGCATGAACTGTCACTGTTCTCCCTTGTTTGTTCTCCTGTCCCCATGATCCATTATGATCAAGAACTTAGTATGAGAAGCTATTGGTGTGAATTTGTGCCATGTAACTTACAATTATTAGGAATTTTGACTACTCGGGCTAAATGGTCTCTGGCAGCATGGATTTTCCAAGCCTCCACCTATCATCCAACATCTCTTTCCCTCTGATGCATTTAAATAGCTCACCATGAAATCAATGCTATTTGTGCCATCCATTCCATGTGGTAACAAGTTCCACATTTGAAACACTTTCCTGGTTAAGACATGTTCCTTTAGCTCCTTATTGGATGCATTAGAAGAACTATCATATATTCACTAATTTGCAAGTAGAAACATGCTTCCATGTATCTACTCACTTTTACAACAATCTTCAATTTAAAGGTTTCCTTTAGGACATATCTATGGACTCTCTTCAAGAAAAAAGGATCCTTTGAAAAATGCCTGGGTCAACAATATTCCAAGAAATTCCACATGTTCCCAAAATCTCACTGCACTTAGTGAAAGATTAATAGACCAGAAAGTCAAAAGATTAATGATTTTGCTGTGTTGATTTGTCTCACTTAAGCTAGAGTTCCAGGTGGAGATCAGTGCTCCTCATTTAGCGAAAGTTTGTAAGGAATTGTCATATGAAACTGGATCAAGTGACTGTGATTGCTCTTACACAGACAGCATTCTGCTTCCATTATAGCACAGCATCCAATTACCAAATACAATATACATGAGTCTTGTCACGGGTGAGAATTCTGAAGATGAACAAGACTGGTGGAAGATTATTTCAATTCCCCGTTGAAGTCTTCAGAAAAGCAAGAGAAAGTTGAAAAGGAGAGAAACAAATCACTTTTGTGAGAAATAAATAAGAATATATCACGTTTCACAAAACACAGATATTCTCTCTCTCTGGAAGATCAATGGAAGGATGAGAAAGCAAGCACAGTATAAGAGATTCAATTCTTCTGCTTTTATGCTCCAATTTTCTTTACGTGAACAGATGTTGGAATAATACATTACTTCATAGTGTTTGCAGATTGGAAAGTAATAAGAGACTTAGACTACAAAATCCAGCTCCACAATGCTGTTGGTGCTGACACTGAAGAAACGCATATATCCCACAGATGATGAACAAACTGCTTCTGTCCATGTTCCAACACAACGTATAGGGCATGCCATTTGTATAAAGGGGCAAGGTTGTGGGTGCACTGGAAGCAAGTGATCAGCTTATATCATTACTCAATGACTCACTTTGACTTGGTAACTGCCCCAACATATTTGACCTTACAGCTTCGGTTCACATCTCCTTAAGTAGCTCAACATGTTGATGTTCAGTTGAGCAGCACAGTGTGTTGGATGTTCAGTTGGATTACTCTTGCTGCTACAGAGTTGAAGGGAAGTACTATGCTGTTAAAGAAAAGTTCAGTAAAGTTGCTGGTATCAAAATGGACTAGTGCTAGACTTTTCCAAAGAGTTGAGTTGGAGTTTGAAGGCTTGTTATCAGTAAGCCAGCTCTTGCTATTGGGGGCTATAATTGGAGGACAATCTGCCAAAAAACCTTCCTGCTTCAAATTCTGATTTATTAAATTTTGAAGAGAATTTGTGTACTTAGAAATTTCTAAGAAAATTTCTTAGAAACTCCAAATCATAGAAATTTCTCCCTTGACTAACTTTGTACTTTCTGGTGCATGATCTTTGCACATTTACTGAGGACTATTTGAGATGATATAACGTTCACTTGGAAAATCCCAAGATTTCAAACAGCAGATTATATTTACAGGCATTTCAAAGATAAAACAAAATGTTATTGAACTGATTATTTCAATTATTTGTTTGGAATTGTTGGTTTTACTGGTTTGATTATACTTCAGGTTTTATTTGCAGGAGCAAATTCTTAGTTTATGTGCTGAATTAAGATAGCATGTTAAAATTCTTGATGCAGCATATTTGGCTATCCATTATGTGATGGTTGATCACCTTGACTGCTCATGCTTGATCTAATAGTTTTCTATATACTAAGTGTTTAATTTAAACTGGAATTTAATCCATGTTCCAGTGATGATTAAACAAAATTTAATCTACCATTCAGGCGATCTAATCACTGCAACCTTGTGATTGATAATTGTGCAAAAATTTAAGTCTGCCTCAAGTTTTCTTAAATTTGTTTGACAGAAGGAATAATACCATTTTGTTCACATCCCTGATCAGCCTTGATTTGCTTAAATCCACCTAATGTAAGTACACCCACAGTGCTGCTAGAATTTGACTTAGCAACATTAAAGGAATGACAATAGTTAGGACGGTGTAACTTGGAGGAATACTTGCAAGTGATGGTGTTCCTATCTGCTTGCTGTACTTGTTCTTCAAAATGATAGAAATCAAGGTTTGGAAGGTAACATCAAATGATTTTTGGTGAATTGTATACACTGAATTTTATATATAATACATAAAATTGCTGCTATACATCTGTGGCAGAAAGAGGGAGAATTTAAGTTGGTGGATGAGGTGCCAATCAAATATGCAGATTCATTGTAAATGGTGTTAAACTGAATATTATTGGACCTAGACTCACCAAGGCAAATGGGTGGCATGTCATCACACCACTAATGTTGTAGTTTGGTGAACAGGCTTTGGAGAGAGAACTGGTGAGTTAATTGCTTTAGAATTCCCTACCTTGGCTCTTTTAACTCCTTCAAGGAGAAAGTGAGGACTGCAGATGCTGGAGATCAGAGCTGAAAATGTGTTGCTGGAAAAGCCATGCCCGAAATGTCGATTCTCCTGCTCCTTGGATGCTGCCTGATCTGCTTTTCCAGCAATACATTTTCAGCTCTTTTAACCTCTGTATTTATACAGTTGAATCAGCTTACTTTCTGTCAATGTAATTTCCAGGGCATTGATGGTGGGGGTCTTCATACAGCAATGACATTGAGTGTTGAGGGGAGATGATTAGATTCTCTCTTATTGGAGATAAGTACTCAGTGGCACTTGTGTGCATAGTATTACATGGCCCATTTTAACCCAAACCTAAATGTCAACCAGGTCTTTTGGCATGCATGCACAAACTACTTCACTATCTGGAAAATTATAAATTGTGTAATTATCAGCAAAAACCAATACTTTCGATCTTCTGTTGAGAAAAATTGTTAATGAAAAGATGAAAACAATTAGGCCTTGGAGACCATTCTGAGGAACTAATAGGGCTGAGATGATTGGTGTTCAACAAGCACAAAAATCTTTGTTTGTACTGCATATGATTTGACAGTTTGCCCTCTAATTTGGTTTAATGTCCAGCTTTTTGAAGGATTCTTTAATGCCACACAAAATAAGACGTTGGTTTGCTATTATGGGCAGTTTCTCCTACCTTACTTCGAGAACACAACTCTTTTGCCTTTATTTAGAGCAAGGCTTTGTTGAGGTATGGAGCTAAGTAGTCCTGATTATACGTAAACTGGGCAATGGTGAGCAGTTTATCACTGATTAAGTGTTATCTGATAGCATTTGTGATGAACACTACAACACTTTGTCAGTAATTGAATGTAGATTGATGGGGCAGTATTTGACATATTCAGAATACTCCTGCTCAACAATTTTCCTCATTCCCAGTAAGATGCCAGTGTTTTAATTGTACTAGAACAACTAATCCTGGGGGACCGGTCTTCAGTAATATTACTGGCATATGTGACTGAAGTAAATTGGCTAAACATTGACATCTTTGATAATTAGAGCTGAAAATGTGTTGCTGGAAAAGCGCAGCAGGTCAGGCAGCATCCAAGAAACAGGAGATTCGACGTTTCGAGCATAAGTCCTTCTTCAGGAATGAGGAAAGTGTGTCCAGCAGGCTAAGATAAAAGGTAGGGAGGAGGGACTTGGGGGAGGGGCGTTGGAGATGCAATAGGTGGAAGGAGGTCAAGGTGAGGGTGATAGGCCGGAGTGGGGTGGGGGCTGAGAGGTCAGGGAGAAGATTGCAGGTTAGGAAGGCGGTGCTGAGTTCAAGGGATTTGACTGAGACAAGGTGGGGGGAGGGGAAATGAGGAAACTGGAGAAATCTGAGTTCATCCTTGTGGTTGGAGGGTTCCAAGGCGGAAGATGAGGCGCTCTTCCTCCAACCGTTGTGTTGTTATGGTGTGGCGATGGAAGAGCCCAAGGACCTGCATGTCCTTGGTGGAGTGGGAGGGGGAGTTGAAGTGTTGAGCCATGGGGTGGTTGGGTTGGTTGGTCCGGGTGTCCCAGAGGTGTTCTCTGAAACGTTCCGTGAGTAGGCGGCCTGTCTCCCCAATATAGAGGAGGCCACATCGGGTGCAGCGGATGCAATAGATGATGTGTGTGGAGGTGCAGGTGAATTTGTGGTGGATATGGAAGGATCCTTTGGGGCTTTGGAGGGAAGTAAGGGGGAAGGTGTGGGCGCAAGTTTTGCATTTCTTGCGTTTGTAGGGGAAGGTGCTGGGAGTGGAGGTTGGGTTAGTGGGGGGTGTGGACCTGACGAGGTAGTCACGGAGGGAGTGGTCTTTTCGGAATGCTGATAGTGGAGGGGAGGGAAATATATCCCTGGTGGTGGGGTCCGTTTGGAGGTGGCGGAAATGACAGCGGATGATACCCTGTTTATGGAGGTTGCTGTTGAATTTCCTGTTCCTTGGATGCTGCCTAACCTGCTGTGCTTTAACCAGCAACACATTTTCAGCTCTGGTGGGGTAGTAGGTGAGGACCAGTGGGGTTTTGTCCTGGTGGCGGTTGGAGGGGCGGAGCTCAAGGGCAGAGGAGCGGGAAGAGGATGAGATGTGGTGGTGGGCACCGTCGATCATGTCTGGGGGGAAATTGCAGTCTTTGAAGAAGACATTTACTATAAACCGTCTGACTCCCACAGCTACCTAGACTACACCTCCTCCCACCCTGCCCCCTGTAAAAACGCCATCCCATATCCCCAATTCCTTCGTCTCCGCTGCATCTGCTCCCAGGAGGACCAGTTCCAATACCGAACAACCCAGATGGCCTCCTTCTTCAAAGACTGAATTGGCTGTCTTATAAGCTGCTCACAATCGATCTGCATACAAGGTGTGGGACTCATTAGCCCCTTGATGAAGATTATTGATTGGTTGTGTACTCCATGGCAACTAGCACATGATTTTAAGAGTACAGCACTCCCCTTGCCTTGTTTCCGCTTTAGATGTAATGGGGAGGGCAGCAAACAGGGTACTAGACAAGGTAAGTACCAACGCTTTCCATTACTCCTTCCTCATCCAGATTATGGAGAGTAGCTATCTAATTCTGGAAATGTCTATGTGGGTCCTTCTCACAGACTAACTTAGGAGGTTTTTCAGCCATTCCGTGTAATTGGTCATGGGTGTATAATGCCACATATTCAAGTTCTATTTCCCTATCCTGTCCATTCACACCTGACTTCCATTGGTTCAAGATCTCAGAGGTTGTGGATGGATATTTATAGGGATTCTGAGCTGGGGCCTGTATACTCCAATACCCCGTATCCCAGCAATTCAACAAGTCATCATCTAGTTCGAGACCACTGATATCTGCCTCCGCACAATTCATCCTCTTCTTTACCCTAGAGCTTTTGTAGCCTGTCCACCTTTTCCCACCATGGACCGTTATTCTCCTCCTGATACTGTCTTCGTAAATTTTCTTTGACCAAATGTCGATAAATTCTTTTCAGGTCTGCACAATGTTTTTCTGCTTCCTCAGTTCTGAAGTGCTGCTTAAACTCCTTTATCTGTCAGCCTGTCACATCATTGCTTTTGATCCTGACCCTCAACAACTCTGCAGTCAGCTGTACCATTGACCCCTTTCTAATTCACATCTTTCCAATTCTTCTTATTGTCCCCAGTTCTCTTCCTCAAATTCTGTCAAAAAGCCCCTGTCTCTGTCTCCACTAACGTTTGTGGATTATTTTATTTTCTTTGATAAGCTTTCAAACTTTGCAATTCCTGCCTTACAAGTTGACCCCTGAGTCTACTCATCGAATTCCGGATCCGCATTCTGAATGCTTAAAATAGTTTGGATCCATTGATCCTTTGATAGATAGTTCTCTGCCGCATAAAATTAAAGGGGCCCTTCCATTCCACAGCCTGGTTATTGATTTATTGACAACCCTACCTGCTGGCTTTCCAATAATCTGTCGGCTTTTCTGCCTAATCACCCTGGTCTGTTGGCTTCACTCTGGATATCAATAACCCAAGACAGTCCCAAAAACAGGAGATATCACATTGTTTATTATTTAAGAAGGCTGATTAGAAATCTCCACAAAATGTGGAGCTTACCCTCACAAGCGTACCCTCAGGAGTGACCCAGTCACCATGGACTTATCCAAACATCAGACCAAAACAAATTATAAACTGCTCCATCCTATCCTCCAGTCAGTGATTCTAAGTTCTGAGGCACATTCTCCTATAATCTTTTTTCATGCAAGCTGCCTGTGAGAACAAATTTTGACACTGTCCAGTCTTCAGCAAAGAACGCGCAAATATTACAAATATGTTACATCTTCCGCGGTCCAGTTAATCTTTCCACATATTAGGTTAAATACATGTTCTTAATTGAAGGAGTCTTTCTCTTGGGTTCAATAAACCCTCACCTCAGCCAGCTTGCCTCCTGCTGCTGCCATTGTTATGTCATCCAAGCAACCGTATAATATTTACACAGCTCAACTCAAATACATTCTGTCTAGCTGATTAATGGTGACAATATCACACTTGATGTCCTCGTTTGCTTTAAATAAGGATGCCAGCCTTTCAGACATACTGTGACACTTCAGTCCATCATTGCTAAGTTATGGAACTTGACTTAAGCTCATACTCTCCTTCAGACATAGAAACATTAAGACCTTTCTCTTCATCAGGTTATCAACCAATTGATTGAGTTTTGATATATTTGTTTTGTCATTTCATTTTGACTAGCACAGCAAATATTAGGTTAGTACCTGCATTACTAGAAGTGAAACTAAACTTGCTTCTGAATTCAACAGTGGTTTTTTTTTAGATTAGATTAGATTACTTACAGTGTGGAAACAGGCCCTTCGGCCCAACAAGTCCACGCTGACCCGCCGAAGCGCAACCCACCCATCTTCTGAACTGAACTGAAAACCTTGCTACTGAATGGAAATTAAAACAAAAATTTGTTCATCCTTGTTTCTTTTGAACTGTAAACCAAATTAATGGCCTTGTATGTTTATTCTACTTATTATAAACACAACATTAAAAACACTTTTCCACCACAGGTATTTGCAGTCATTTGCCCTCTGATACATGCTGGATTGGGTCAGTGCTCCAGAAGTCTCTAACTAAACCTTCAACAAAGTAGGTAACATCTTTATACCATTATTTTGAAATTCAAATGATAAAAAAAACTTAATATACCCACACTTCCCCCTCCCAACACACACACACCTCACAATCACACCACCCCACACAGTTTCACATTTGCACACCCCACACAGACACCAACCCACACATGCCATTGCCTGACACACATGTACACACCTGGATACCTCCACACACAAATGTACACACCTCACAAACACCGCATTCCTTTAAACGCATGTGGTCTTACAAAGTAAAAGCTATGTCCCAATTTTCAATGGAAAATCATTAACATAAATCCACATGAAGCTGACTGGAGGAATGGACTGCTCAGTTCTGCATTCCATCAGTGAGCAAGCCCCCATGATTGTAAGATTAAGGGTCCATTTTAAATCTGGAAGGCAAGTTACAGTATGTACAATAGATGACCCAGTGTATATTCCTTGATTGAATCCTCATGGCAAGGATAAGACCATGAGACTTAAGAAGAGATTTAGACTGTTCAGATGCTCAAGCCTACTCTGCAATTCAATGAGATCTGATAACCCTCAACTCCACTTTCCCGCCTTTTCCTCATTATGCTTGACTTCCTCTCTGATTAAAAATTTGTCTACCTGAACCTTGAATATACTCAATGACACAGCTTCCTCAACCCTCTGTGGTAAGGAATTCCACAGAATCACTACCTTCAGAGAAGAAATTCCTCTTCATCTGTGACTGAAATGGAGAGTTCCTTATTCCCTCTGACCCTAGACTCTACTACAAGGGTATACAACATTTTGCATCAAACCTCCCCTAAGAAAATAAAGTTGCCTTTCATTGTTCTATACTCTAACAAATGCAAATCCAACCGATCTAACCTGTCCTCCTAAAACAACCAGACATCCAGAATCAGCCTACTGAACCTTCTCTAGACTGCCTCCAATGCCAGTATATCTTTCCTTAGAAGGGGAGGTGATGACCTTGTGGTATTATTGCTAGATGACTGATTCTGAGACTCATGTAGTGTTTTGGGGACCTGGGTTTGAATCTCACCATGGCAGAAGGTGTAATTTGAATTCAAATATAATCTGGAAACAAGAGCTTAATGATGACCATGATGGATTACTGGGCTAATGGTAGGCTACTTGGTAGTGTGGATGAGCAGAGGGATCTTGGTGTCCATGTACACAGATCTCTGAAAGTTGCCACCCAGGTAAATAGTGCTGTGAGGAAGGCATATGGTGTACTGGGCTTTATTGGCAGAGGAATTGAGTTCCGGAGTCCTGAGGTCATGTTGCAGTTGTATAAGACTCTGGTGAGGCCTCATCTGGAGTATTGTGTGCAGTTTTGGTCGCCATACTATAGGAAGGATGTGGAAGCTTTAGAACGAGTGCAGAGGAGGTTTACCAGGATGTTGCCTGGAATGGTAGGAAAATCTTATGAGGAAAGGCTGAGGCACTTGGGGCTGTTCTCATTGGAGAAGAGAAGGTTTAGGGGAGATCTGATAGAAGTGTATAAGATGATTAGGGGTTTAGATAGGGTAGATACTAAGAACCTTTTACCGCTAATGGAGTCAGGTGTTACTAGGGGACATAGCTTTAAATTAAGGGGTGGTAGGTATAGGACAGATGTTAGGGGTAGATTCTTCACACAGCGGGTTGTGAGTTCATGGAATGCCCTGCCCGTATCAGTGGTGAACTCTCCTTCTTTATGGTCATTTAAGCGGGCATTGGATAGGCATTTGGAAGTTATTGGGCTAGTATAGGTTAGGTAGGATTCGGTCGGCGCAACATCGAGGGCCGAAGGGCCTGTACTGCGCTGTATCCTTCTATGTTCTATGTTCTATGTAATCCATTGCCAATTGTCAGGAAAAGCTTATCTAGTTCACTAATGTCCTTTAGGGAAAGAAATTGACATCTTATATTTGACTCCAGACCCCACAACAATGTGGCTGACTCTGGGCAATAAATAGTCCAGCCAGTGACACCTCATCCTGTGAATGACTTTTAAAAAAAAGATAAGGGATTAAAACTTCAAAGTATTCCGGGTGTGATCTAATTAATGCCTTCTTTAATTTTAGCAAAATAAACATAATATTACATTCCATCTCTTCTGAAATAAAGTCCAACAGCCCATTTGTCTTCCCTATTACCTGATGAACGTCTATGACAACAACTTTATTGTATAAGACTCTGGTGAGGCCTCATCTGGAGTATTGTGTGCAGTTTTGGTCGCCATACTATAGGAAGGATATGGAAGCTTTAGAACAAGTGCAGAGGAGGTTTACCAGGATGTTGCCTGGAATGGTAGGAAAATCTTATGAGGAAAGGCTGAGGCACTTGGGGCTGTTCTCATTGGAGAAGAGAAGGTTTAGGGGAGATCTGATAGAAGTGTATAAGATGATTAGGGGTTTAGATAGGGTAGATACTAAGAACCTTTTACCGCTAATGGAGTCAGGTCAAATTAGCATTTTACACAATTAGCTGGAGACTGGGTGAACACTGGCTTTTGAAAATTAGCTGCCACTTATAAACATTGCTCTGATTTTACTTTCACTTGAAATCAAAAGTAAGAATAGACAGGCAGTCCGTATAATAGGGAGTGGACATTCTGCTAGATTTCTTCCCCACCAGAAGTAAAAGCAACCAATAAGTTTCAATCTGGAAACATTCAGTCAATCAGTCAGCTTCTATGGATGGAACAGATTGTGTGTGTAATAAATAGATTTTCAATATGTTGCACCATTTGCTTAAGTGTCTGTTAATTCAATAATAACAAGCTAAGCTAGTCAGTCAACACAGTAGTGCAAAGTATCAGTTATGTGCGATACAATTTGTCTAATTTGATGAACAGTTGGGAAATTTACAATATTCCATGTCCACGATTAGTGCTCAGTAATAACATAGTTAATTCTAACAACAATTTTTGGGCAACTTTCTCCAGCTTTCTAACACATTGTTTAAAAGAACATGAGGAAATTCAATATTTTCAACAAATATGACTGATGACTGTGTCATGTGTGGATGTAATAATGTACCAACATTAGGTAATTGCAATGTCTCGAGACATATTTTCAACTTTTAACTTAGGAAAACCAGAACATATTACTAACTTCTACGAACACTGAAATAAATTAAAATCTAATGTATTTTAAGTAGTGTTGATTAAACTATAAATCTTGGCAGAGACATTGTGAATACACTCCCACAATATGACTTGAACTGAATACCTACTTTCTACCCATCTCAGGCATTTTGGAGGCACAGGGTCCATATGAATTAGTGGATATTCTGATAGTCCAGTATTTATCATAAACTCACAATTTTGCCAATATCTGACTTTAACTACCCATGATGTCCTCCAAGAGAATATAAGAAAAGAAAACTAAATAATGCCTTGACCTGTGACCAAAAGTTATTTGGCTTATTGTATTGTCAAAAAAAATTAATCTATTTCCTCATGTCTCCCAAGTCAACAAACTAATTTACAAAAAAGATAATATTGTCCTTGGCTTAAGTAATATCCAAAATTAACTGAGGGAACATTTTATTCATAATTTGTTCGGTCAGCAATTTTGTGAAATAATTGACTTTTCCATAAACCTTTTTTTCAATATTTATCTGTTAAAAGCAATAGTAGTAATATAAATTTTGGAAATTTAACCGTAAACTTCAAATGCAACCATGATCAGCATATTAAATTCTATTGGCTTTACTGCAAATAACTGTCAGGTGTTTGAAACATATTTTTCCAGCAGGTTCATTTAACTAGTGAACTTTTCAATGTTCCATAGGAATGGTTTTATGAGTTAAGAAATAGAATTATGAACAAACTTGTTGGATTTTAATAAACTATTCTCTTCTGAAACTGGAAGATTTGGGTTTTGGAGAAATAGGTTTGGAAATGTAATCAGCATAATCACAAATTTCCCATTGTCTTAGCATCAAAACTTTATTGATTGCATTATGATTCACGATGGGGAGGATCAAGCCATAATAACAAAAATTACTACATGATCCACAGTGAAGACATTTTTGAAACCAAAAGAGAAAATGCTGGAAAATCTCAGCAGGTCTGGCAGCATCTGTAAGGAGAGAAAAAGAGCTGACATTTCGAGTCTAACTGACCCTTTGTCAAAGACATTTTTAACCAGATTTCAATTTTCGTAAATTTTGTTTCAACATGAATCCATGCAAATTAGATATGAATTAACAGGTGAATTACTGTTAGTATGAATTACATAAGTTTTGTTACATCTGCTATTCTATCACTGAAATTATAGAATCTTAGAAAATAGCAGCAGGAGTAGGCTATCCAGCCCATCAAGGGCTCCACCATGTAATGTGATCATCATCGATCATCGAATTGATCCCCCTGTTCCCATTTTCCTCCATTACCTTTGATCCCTTTAGTCCCAAGAACTAATAGCATTATCCCCAGTAGAAATGGGCCCAATGGCTAATCTCATGGTCCTTCCACTAGACATGTGATGCATAAAATCTCTCACTTTCCTCACTCAGAGGACTTGGTCTGCAAGTCCCCTGCAAAAATAGCTCCACAACTTCTGAATTACCTGTCTACAGTTTCGATGGCACAAATTTCCCAGAGATTCATTTAGTAATGTCATGTATTTAGTTTTGTTAAATTGTTTTGTCACCATGGCAAAACTGAAGCTTTGCAGTGGACTTGTTCAATTTACAATCTCTAGTCTAACCCAGTCTAAAGCTTTCCATCCATTTTGGTTGTCTGACATACATTGTGCTGTGTAAATTGCCTTATCTGGTCTTCCTCTGTTGCAGTTTTTATGTTAAAAGCTCTCCTTTTCTGTTGAACAGCCATATGGTTTTCATGTTAAGTTCCTCCCTGTCAGCATTGTCAAGGATCGTGGCTCAGAGCACCAGCTTCCTTTATTATTCAAGAAAATTACAATTGATGCAAGTTCTTAGAAGTCATTTTGAAACATTTTGAATGTTAAATACAGATGACAAAGCCTTTTGTAAAATAAAAATACCCATATTTTCCTCGCTGTTGCTGACTCTGGTCAAAGGCTGTCACAATGACAAGTTCTTCTGAAGCACCTGGCACAGCATGATAGCAGGAGAAGCTGTCTCTTATATATATAAAAAATAAGTGATGTGTGAATGACTGGACAGTTGCCAATCGTTCATCTGCACAATGTCGTCATTATTTTAACAGAACATGTTCTGTAGACTAATAAGATCAGGCTGACCTTTGCTAAGTGTGTCATGATTATCGTATACAAAATTGTTGATTCTGGAAATTCACTGATCTCGTCATGCAGCCCCTAATCCTTATTATGTTCATCTGCCGAAGACTTAAATTCATATCTGTTCACACAGTAACTTGATGAAAGAGGGAAAAGGATTACAGATTGCTCATGTCAAATGTAGCAATAACATTTCCACAGCCATAACCCACAGCCACTGTGATGTGTAACAGATAAAATACTTTTCAACTGGAATACTTTTGCTTAATGAAATTAACTTGTGATGAAAACATGCACAGAGGAATTTAGAATAGTGCTCATACAAGACTAGAATTTTTCAGAAAAATATTGGCCTAGAACAAAAAAAGCAGACTGATTTTCTCTTAAACACATGACTAAAAAGCAGCATTATTTATGTTCACTGCATAAAACTCAAGACTGTAACGTGCAATTTTCCATCTGCTGCAAAGCAGCCCACACGGTTCTGAAAGCTAAACAGAAAAACTCTGAAGTTTGTAATTAAAGTAGAAAACAAGTCAGTTTGCACATCTTTTTCACCTATGGAGCATGATTAGAACCATTGAGATGTTAGCACCTCTTAGGTTAGTACTTCTAACACACATTTTGGTAAAGCAATAGTTGTCTTCAGTTTCCTCTCAACTATAAATAAAGATCTGTGCAAATGATCAAGGTTATATGTTTTTCCATGGTTTCAATCAGCTGTTATAATTCAACAGTCATGAAAGGACTTGAGGGGCCCTATTTTCACAGCCATGGACATATGGGCAATGAAAATAAATTGGCAAAATATGGCGAGATCGGAAAAATGAAGTTCTTGACATCAAGAAAAGAAAAACAGTCTGATATTCCAGCTAAGGCTGGAATGGTGCGTTGAGAATCTTGGTACTGAGCATCGTGATGACTATGGATTTGAGTCATTCAAAGTTTAAATATTCACTGAACTTCTGAGGAAGGATTACATGACCTGAAATTTTGATTTCTGTCCATAATGCTGCCAGACCACTGTGTTTTCCAACATTTGGAGCATGTGGCAGCAGCAGTGAGGTTGTTCTCCTAGCGTTCGGAGTCAGTGGAGGCACGGCTCCTCCAGCAATCGGTAAGGGCTGTGTCAGCAGAAGCAAACTCTTCAAGATGGCAGCCCCCACAAGGGGACATCTGCAGCCGAAGTGAGACTTGTGGCCCGCTGGTGGCCTGGCCTGACAGTGGATCCAGGGACTCTTGGTTGTGAGGCGAGTGTGGGTTCATCAGTGCCAGCAAAGGGGAGCCCAATGGCAAAGAAATGGCACCTAAAGCAGGGGGGACTCCTACATTAGTGGGTCCAGTGCAGGCGGTGGTGAGCTAGTGGAGGCCTTGAGGCTAGGTACCAGAAAGATTCATATTCTGAACGTTTTACTTCTTTATTTTTCTAATTTATTCCTATGGCCTGTAATACTGGGCTACTTCTTTCTTTACTTTTCTAATTTTGTTTTGTTTCCTAAGAATTTGATCCTAAGTATCTATACTTAGGCACCTGTGTACCTAAGATAGCACTGTAATGCAATGACTGTAAATGTTTCATTGTATCATTTGAGTACATGTGACAATAATGCTAATTAAATTCAATCCAATTACCCCCTTTCCATGTCACTGAAGGCTTGTTTTAACTAATGTTAAGTTAAGCTTCAGAGTTAAGGTAGAATATATGATGACACTGTGCCTTTAAGAGATGGCAGCATCCGTGGAGCAGGAAAATTGACATTTCGGGCAAAAGCCCTTCATCAGGGAACTCCTCGAATGCTGGGTGATCTGCTGTGCTTTTCCAGCACCACATTCTTGACTCTAATCTCCAGCATCTGCAGTATTCATTTTCACCTTGAAGAGGTGTGTTCTGTCCTGTTTCTCTTGCAGAAGGGTGTTGTACAGTGATACTGAAATGCCTCCTTCAGGTAGGCCATTGGTAAACAGGTTTTTTTAGCGGAGGCATTTCAATGGACTTAACACAAGTTTAGAATGACTGAGAGTGAACTGCCAAGTTTTATTAAACTTAAATTTAAACCAAGCAGATTGGCTCTAATTCGTCACGGCATTGTCTTGAGAAATGAACCATAGGATGGCTGTCATTTATCTTATTGAGTGAAAACAGAAACAGTGGGCAAACATGTTTTTTTGTCCTGCGAAGAATAGGGTCCTGTGTACAAATGTGTGCATATTCTCGTATGCAAATATTCACCACACTTGAAACCCTGACTTAAAATGCTAAACTGGTGGTCAGAATAATTTTTGGCATGCTCAGATTACTTAGTAACTGTCTTCCAATCATAGAATCATATCTGAAATGCAGGCAAAAAGTTCTCAAGAAACTCAACAAATTTGAGGCGCAAGAAACAGAGCTAACATTTCACATCTGACAGGTCCCTTCTTCATGATTCAAAGTCAAATAAAATGTTGGATGTTGTGTTGTGAACTTTGCGAGTGCAGGCTGGTTGCAGAATGCAGGAGGCTGGAAGAATACTTCCCGGTGCTGCTTGACTTGCTGTGTTCTTCCAGCCTCCTGTCTGTCTACTTTGGATCACAGCATCTGCAGATTTTTTTTGGCTCTAACCGAATTACAGGATGCAGCTCATGAAGACACAAAAGAACATTCTTAGATACAGCTACAGATTCAAATATAAGAAATGCACGATCTAATGATCGGGTAGTTGCAAGGGTAGCAGGCTAGGTGGCGTTCCATCGAAGGCATTTTGCTCATGGAATCTAACAATAATATTTGTGAGAGCTGGGACTAGCAGGAAAACCATGGCAACACCATCTACTAGGCATACATGTTATATTCAAAATTTAACTCAACTATGCACGGTTTCTGTATTTATAAATTCAACGATAACTGATTCATGCAATAGTCTAGATTATCATAATATAATATTACAAAACAAATGTCTGTGGCTTTTTTTTGTGATGCATTGGTGGTTTGGCTTGTAAAGCCACCCTGAGGGATGGTTACCATCCTGATCAGATCATTTCTCACTCTATCTGGCACACATTCTTGAATGAGTGTACCATCACTTTTGACTCCAAAATTGCCCAGTTTATCTCAGAGTAACCTGTAAGGTGTACAGAGTGCAGAATACAGGGTTACAGATGCTGAGAATGCATGGAGAGAGATCAACACCAACATTTAAGAAATTATATTCAAAAGTCTGATAGCAATGGGAAAAAAAATGGTTCCTGAATCTGTTCGTACTTGTAACAAACGTCCATATCTCCTGCCCAATGGAAGAGGGTGGAGGAGCGTTTAACTGGGATGGGAGGGGTCTTTGATTATGTTGATTGCTTTCCCAAGGCAGCAGGAAGTACAGAGGCAATGGGTGGAAGGACCCATTAGGTTTTCCTAATGGACTGGGTGTGTTCACATGGGCAGCACGGTGGCACACCGGTTAGCACTGCTGCCTCACAGCGCTAGAGACCCGGGTTCAATTCCCACCTCAGGCAACTTTCTGTGTGGAGTTTGCACATTCTCCTCGTGTCTGTGTGAGTTTCCTCCGGGTGCTCCAGTTTCCTCCCACAGTCCAAAGATGTGCAGGTTAGGTGAATTGGCCATACTAAATTGCCCGTAGCGTTAGGTGAAGGGGTAATTGTAGGGGAATGGGTCTGGGTTGCTTGCTCTTCGGAGGGTCGGTGTGGGTTTGCTGGGTCGAAGGGCCCGTTTTCGTACTGTAAGTAATCTAATCTAAACTCTCTAGGATCCTCAGACTTGCAAGTAGATATAGGAGAATATTGTTAGTAATTTTGACAGACGTGGAATTGAAGCTTATAACAGCAGAACAATTATAAGATATATAAGAATGAGATCTGCTTTGGACAACTCACAAGGAGCCACCACCCCCTGGGGCCATCTTGAGATTTGTACTCATTTCAGGCAAAGCTCCAAAACCACCCTGAAGTAACTTTGAAATATTTGCATATCTGCAAATTACTGCTGTATTTTGCCCATTGCTTCACTTGGGATCTCAAAAGCAAGATTTTCCATTTTTGTAACAATATCTTGATCATGCAATTTGCACATTGCGTTTATATAGATTTTGAATTTTGTTGGCTATGACAGCACCTGCTTTTAAGAGATCCCAAAGGTTTTGCGATGGCAACAGTCTTACACTGTTTAGTTAGAACTCCAGTTATTTATGCTGTTCAAAAGCTCTGTGATGATGTTATGAATCTGATAAAATTGCAAAATAATGCAAAATGACACATTTAATACAATACTGGCAAGCTAATCAGATGCTGACATTTTAGATTTAATTTAAGAACATAAGAGTTGTTTTACTCCTTTGAGAGCAGATGTTTCTTGTGGTTTGTAGTCTCATCATTTGGATTTATACCCAACACCTGGAGAATCTGATGCTGGTAGCTCGGTTTGCTGACAGGTCAATTCATAACAGGAGAGATCTTAATATTAGGCTTCAAAGCTTGGAAAGATTGGTCCTCTAATGCTTATCAAAAAAAAAACAAATTTTCATAGATTCTTTAAAGAAAACATCTAGCTACTCACTGCAGTCTTTTTAAGAGACAACGGCAGTTGGACAAGCTGAAAGCAAATGACCCAAATATTGACGTTTGCATTATTCCATACATGTGAAGCTGCTTGCATTAATTAGCTGTGTTAAGTGAGCCATGTACGTAGCAGGCTTCTCCCCTACAAATTGTGCCAAAAACCAAATGGCCATAATATAAATCAAGAACAAGCCAGCACTACAACATTGACACAACAGCTGCTGCTGTTAAATTGTTAAATTAGCCAAACAGAGAGCTCAGCCTAAAACAAATAGATGACAAAAAGCAAGGGTTGCCAGATCTAGATTTATTTATTCACAAGGCTAACTAGGTAACTAAACAGGAAAGGATTTAATCCCATAAATAGTCGCTTGTATAATTAACATGATTTCCTCAAAGATCCCCAGAGTAGGGAAATCCAAAGCTAGAAGACATATGTTTAAGGTGAGAGGGGAAAGATTTAAAAGGGACCTAAGGGGCAACTTTTCTTATGCAGAAGGTGGTGCCTATATGGAATGAACAGAAGAAGTGGTGGAGGATGGTACATTAATAACACATAAAAGGCATCTGAATGGGTATGTTAATAGGAAAGGTTTGAAGGAATATGAGCCAAATGCTGGTAAATGTGACTAGATTAATTTAGGATATCTGGCTGGCATGAATGCATTGGAGTGAAGGATCTGTTTCCATGCGATACATCTCTGTGACTCAATCTCTGTATTCTCTCTATGCATGCCTTTTAAATCCTCTACAATCCTTGTTTACATGCTAGAGTATGTTATGCATTAGAACACAGCAGTTTTTTTTTCTGAAATTCCTCTCCCTCTGCTAATTTCAAGGAAATGGTACTTGTTCAATATACACTTTGTACTACCTCTGCTGTAGTAGCTCAGGAAATAATCATGTGATATAAATTACAGGGCATGTACGTGCAATGTTGCGGGATTTCAGGCCCTTTGGGAAATCAAAAGTTATGTCAACTTGCAAATGCCTAAAGTGCAATCAAAATAGAGATGATCATCTGCTGAAAAAAATGTCTGTCCTCCAGTTAGCTGATTAGCTCAGTTGGCTAAATGCCTTTCCTGGGAATCAGATTAGTGCCAACAGTATAGAATTTGATCTTCATTTCAGCCGAGGTGGTCTCAGAGCCACACTGTACCCAGGATACTTTACCCATGGTTCAGTAAATAATTGCCCAAAAGCTTGCCTTTGGTTAGAAAACAGCAGAAGCATAAATACATCACCTTGACAAGGCAGCAGCATTCACTGAAAACCTTTAGAAACAATACTGTTTTCCAAGTAAGTGTATATTTTTCAGCTACATTTGTAAGAGGGTAAATGTATAAGCAAGCTAATGAAGGGGAAGCTTTGTTCCAGTAATTTAAAAAATGACTAATCAATAATACAGATGTATTCATTTAGTTTTTAAATTACATTAGCATAAAATTAAATCATCTATTTAATTTAATCCATTTAAGAATCTATTGCTGTTAAATTCTATTATCAAAAATAGTGATGTTTTTTGTCTTTACTTTTGATATTTATTATGAATACATGGACTGATTATGAAGCATAAAAATTCTAGCATTAATAAACTTAATTCTTAGTTCTCATCATTGGCAAAGGAAATTAATGCCTTAGAACTGATAGTAATTGTTTTTGACATCAAGACAATAGTTGACTGAATATGCTTACAAGAGACATGGGTCAAACAGAATGTCTGTACCTCACTGAAATCAGAACTTTATGCAAGGGAAGATGGTTTTAATTGTGTAGGCCTGCTTTTACAGGTTCATAAGATCCTTGTGGGATGCATACTTGCCTCATCTATATTTCTCAATAACTTGCCCCTGAAGATTAGGTTTACTCACTGCTGTTTCCAAAGTATCTGGTTCAATTCCCATTTTCCTCCAGCAGTGAGTTATTACAAGAAAAAACAGGATCTGGACAACACAAAGAGCAGGTAACAATGGCCTCACATAGATGCCAGGGATTAAAAATCTTGAATAAAGGAAACACCATAAAGCTCCTATGATCTTCAATGACATCAACATTTCAGTATTTCATGAATCATCACTCAAATTTATTTTATATCAGCAAAATCAAATTGCTTTAAAACCCAGAAGAACCTGGACACTTTGCAACGACTGGCTTATCAGTCTTTGCTAATCTCAAGGCAAAAGTAAGGAGTGCAATGAACTGTCAAGAGTAACACACAAAATGCTGAATTACATACAGGATAGCACAGTATGCATGATTGTTGACTCATGTCATTGGACTCACTATCCCCCCACTTCACCTCCAGGCCACTGTTGCTATAACATCTTTGATCTATAAGATGCAGAATTGCTACTGTCCAGAAGGAGGTCATTTAGCCATTATGTTCCTCTGACACTGAATGAGCAATTTCCTTTCATACCATCCATGCAAGCTATGAACGAGGAGCAGGAGGAGGCAATTCAGCCTCTCAAGCCCGCTCTACCATTCAATATGATCACGGCTGATGACACATGGATCTCAACATTACTTCAGTACCAACTCTCAGTAACCCTTCAACCAGTTACTAGTTAGAAATATGTTTATGTCCTCCTTAAATTTATTCAATGTCTTGGCATCCACCACTCTCTGGGTAGTGAATTTCACTGATTCATGACCCTTTGAATCTCCATTTTACATCTCTTATTCTAAAAATATTATTTCTCATTTTAACTTTTCCCACAAGAGGAAACATCTTCTCTATGTCTGCTTTGTCAATCTACTTTCGCATCTTCTCTACCTCATTTAAATCTCCTTTCATTCTTTTAAACCTCGGAAAGTAAAAAGTGAACAATTCTTTTGTCTTTTACTGTAATCCTGTGCAATTTTCCTTTTGAGAGAACAATCTAATTGTCTTTTGAATGCTTTGATTGAACCTACTGTCATCATGTTCTCAGGCAGCACTTTCTAGAACTTAACCATTCGCTGTGTGAAAAAAAGATTTCTCATATCATTTTTGCTAATTACTTTCAATCTGTGTCATTCTGTTCTTAGTCCTTTCACAATTGGGAGCAGCTTTTTCCTACCTACTCTGGCCAGACCCCTTAGGATTTTGAATATCTTTATCAAATCTCCCCAGATTTCATTTCTCAAAGATAAATGTTCCTAACTTCTTCAATCTATCCTCCAAACACTGCAGCAACTTACCAAGGTTAATTTGACAGTAGTTTCATCCCCAGTTATATCTATCACTGAAAATGACAAGAACAGCAATATTGAGGAAAACTATCACTCCTATATTTCCCTCAAAGTTGTACATCTTCCTGACTGGGAGATGTATCACTGTTGTATGATTACTACTGGGTCAATATCCTGCAATTGTCTACCTAACACATTTGCGGGAGCACCATCACTATAAGGACTGCGACAATTTAAGTTTAAAATTCTCTCCAATAAATGAGCAACAAAAGCAACTTTTCAGTATTGTTTATATCTTGAGGACAGGTTTTTCAGGCTTAATTACCAAAGATAGTTATTCGCAACTCTGCATCAGTGTTGCAGGCTCACAAAAGATTATAGTTTATTTTCCTGTTAATCGGAATTGATTGGTAGACTTGTAATTTTGGTGTTGGATTAACACCCTGAAGTTCATAAATTGAAATTCTATTGTGCCAGTTTGAATTTGGATTCAGTTAATTTAGTGAATCTAGAATAAACAGCTTGTATCAATAAAGATAGCCATAAAGCTATTGAATTGTTTTAAAGCAATATGGTTTATTAGTATGCTTCAGGGAAGTCAACCTGCCTCTTTACCCAGGCAAAAATATATGTAAATCCAGATGACAGTAGTAAAATCAATACGAACAACGGTTTGTTTTTAATCTAGCACTTTTGCAGAATATAATGTTCCAATGTGTTTCATAGCAGTGTTACAAAGCCAAATTTAACACTGAATATTGGAAAATGATGTTATGGCATTAAAAGGCTGAAAGAAACAATTTTACATATGTGACTCTTTTTCTTGACTAAAACGTTTATCTCATTTAAGTGAGGTTTATCACAATATTTTTGCAAATGTAACGATTAGCTACCAACTCCACCCCATTGCATCCCTCTAGTCTGATTCTATCCTCACTTTACCACGCACTATTGCCAGAACATCTCAACACTCAACAGATATGTGTAAAAAACTAAGCATGCCTTACATCTGCACCATTTTGAGAGGGAGAAGTACATGGTCCCCCTCACTACCAACATAATGACACAAGCAGCAACAAAGCCATGCTGCCTAAGGCACATAGTTGCCGTTCCCTCACAGAAGCAATCCCATTCTCTCGCTTTAGTGGTCATTTAACCACCAGGCCATATAGTGTACCTGTCCTTCACTACATCCTCTCTAAAGACCCTCCGAATCCTGGTACGTTTTCCCCTGCACTTATCACCTGCAGCTTGCCATTATCCAGCAAGGGAATATCACATATCGGTAAGTGTTTGTACAAGTGCAAACATGAACCTTTATTGGCATCCACAAAGGGAGCATAAAGGAAATGAATTTAAGCAGCAGTTTACACTCACAATGCAAACCAACTCCAAACATTTGAAATTAGACAGTCCCTTGCACCCAGCTCACACCTACTGGAATAATGTAAAATACTGCAAATGCTGGAAATCTGACGTAAGAAATCTGACAAAGAAATTCAGAATGACTCAAAATGTTAATTCTGTCTCTCTCCCCAAAGATGCTGCCAGACCTGCTGTGGTTTTCCAGCTTTTTCCATTGGAATTTAGCATCAACTGGAAATGGGTGTCAATCAACTCCTAGGCAAAAGTGAGGACTGTAGATGCTGGAAATCAGAGTCTAGATTAGTGTGGTGCTGGAAAAGCACAGCAGGTCAGGCAGCATCTGAGGAGCAGGAAAATCGTTGTTTCAGGCAAAAGCCCTTCATCAGAAATGAGCCCTCATTCTTGATGAAGGGCTTTTGCCCAAAATGTCAATCACCTCCTGTCTGCCTTGCAGCCCCTGATGCAGTTGCGTTCTGTCAACACAGGGAAAAATTTCCTCCAGATCAATGCCCTCATCCTTCTTTGTGAACAACCCCTCCCATTTCCCCAGCTCCTCGGTAGCTGTTACATTGTCACATTGCTTGCTCCAATTGTGAAGAACACAGAAAGCTAGGATGGAACAACACACTCTGTCTGGACTATACTGGAGGACATTTCAGACCTCTACAAGACCTTCAGGAGTCCTACATCTGCCTCGCCACAACCCCTATTGTACCATTAGCACCAACTTGATGAAGAAGACACATTGGCTGAATGACCAACACAACACATCTGAAAGACATGCTGCGTCCTGATCATGTTCTCTTCCAGAGCCACCTCAACTATTCTATGTTCCATTGCATTCATTAGAATCTATCATGCCAAAGCATCCTTAAATGTTACACAAATGATGGGCTACTTTTAACCAGCATTTGCCTCTTTTTATGTTATTGCTGCTAACTTCTGCATCATTGAAATGGAAACGTTAGTTCAGCTGGCACAAATGACATGGTGCATTCTGCCTTTGAGCGACATTAGAAGTCTAAGCCCGTCCAATCTGAGTGTACAGCATATGTACAAAGAAATATTTCAAATGAAACATACCTGACATTTCCAAACTTATGCTTCATGTATTTGCCTCTTCAATTTCTAATGTCTAGCAGATATGGATCATGTACTTTCACCGGTCAAAGCAACACTCAGGGATTTGCTGATAGTGACAGATAACAACATTCAGAACTCCCAGGCATGAAGAATCTTGAGTAAAGTCAAGGCCATAAATTTCGTGTTCATCATATAGACTCCAGCAATTGCTCCAGCAATAACTTCAGCAGGTGCCTTTCAAGCAACACACAAGAAGCTGAATATAATACAGAACCGCAAGCTTGCATGTCATTGGACTGGATTTTGACTTGTGCCATTTCTCAGTTACATTGTGAAACTAGAAAATGGTAAGCGATGGGAAGAAATGCAGTTTGAGTTGGCTGGTGTAAGTACCGGGCTTTGCTTCATTGTCAGGTGACCTGCCAGAGCCTCCTGTTCCCTCTTGCACTACCATTTTCATTCATCACTTCATATTGAGACCCTCTACATTGGATTTTGTCTCTTGCTTTCCTCTCTGTCACCTAAAATTCCAATTTTATACCTTAATGATACGTACCTGCTCCTGCGTAGTCCCCCTCTGGAAGCCATGAAGGTGTTCGCTGTCAACAGCTCTCTTCCCATGCCCTGTGATGCTGTTCTGCATAACCCCCATACATCTTGAGATCTCCCTGCCACTATCACGGTCTTAGTTCCCACAACTGCTTCCGCTTTCCCTCCCCAAGCTTGATTCTAACATCCCTTTCAACAGTGCGCTCCTGCTGTTCCTGTAGATACCACTTGCACCCTCCTTAACAACTGACAGACTGACATCCAAGACAGCATTCACCCAAGACGTCTGACTGACTTTGACAAGCAACCCTTGGACACGACTGGCCCAACCCTGACTGCTCTGTTTGCAGCTCCCAGACTGACGATACACAGTCGAGACAATGAATTCTGGATATTTTAGGAACATGAGGATCTGTAACAAAGATTAGATATACCATATGATGGGACAGGATTTCTGCATTCTACAAAGTCTCCCCACAGTGGCTTCTAAAATGATCTTCTGTACTCAAAATACTTGTTCTTGTCAACATTGAATTAGTCTGTATGCAGCTCTCTTAGTCTGCCCATTCCTGTGAAACATAAAGACACAGACAATAGGAAAGGAGACCAGTCTGCACTTTGAGCCTCCTCTGCCATTCAGAGCCGGAATACCACAGACCTGCTACTTGAACATGCGGACTTCACTCTTTAAGTGGATGGCAACTCCTTGTCCTTAGTTGTTGTCCTTTGTTTCACCCACAGGTCAGCGATACTCCAGATGCGTGATTGCTACGGATTTTGAAGTGGTTGGACGCGCAGGCTTTGAGACTCCATTATCAGCACAGAAAGTTGAATTGTTCACCCTCACTCGGGCTTGCATCCTGGTGGAAGGGAATTAGGCCAATATTTATATCGGACTCTCGCTATGCTTTCAGCATTGCCCACGATCAGAGAGCCTTATGGGAGTATAGGGGATTTTTAACCTTTACGGGGCAACCCATTAGTCATGTTGCTTTTGTGCATAATTTTTTGCAGGCCTCCAGCCTAGCAGTGATCAAATGTTCAGCTCACACTGGTGCCGCTGACAGAATCTCCAAGTACAATGCGCAAGCAGATACCACCGCCAACCAGGCAGCCTTACACCCCACTTTCCTGGGTCCATTGAGCTCACAGTAACACCTCCTTACAAAAAGTAGGAAGACGGGTATGCCAGACCTCGGTGAGATATATCACTTACAGAGGGACACCCCTGCAGAGGAACACAAACTGTGGGTCACAGATGGGGTGCACCCTTGATTTTCATACCAAACTGTGGGACAGGTCTGTGTTCCTTCTTTGCTTTAACCAATCTTGGTGGTTTTTATACATAACTATACACATCTAGGCAAGGAGGGAATAGCTCGTACTTTGCTACAAATCTAGTGGCACCCTGATTCCCAAAATTAGCTGAGAAATGAGCCAAAGCATGGTTGATCCTCAAAAAGACAAATGCTGGAAAAGGATGCCTTGCAGTTCTGGGACTACCCTCTTGCGGGGTGGGCCTTTCAATTGTCTACAACTGGATTTCATGGAATTACCCAGGGTACAATATTATAAGTATTGTTTGCTAACAGTAGATGTCTTCAGCAGATGGATTGAGGCAATCCCGATTTAGGACAACATGGCTGCAACAGTGGTAAAAAATACTGTTGAGGGAAATAATTCCCCTCTATGGCCTCGCAGAGACAATAAGCTCAGATAATGGCCATAACTTCGTGGCTAAAATTAACCAGGAGATCTGCAGGGAACTAGCAACAAAACAATTCCATTGCGCTCACCACCCAAAAGCGGCTGGAGTGGTGGAACAAGTAAATGGTACCTGAAAAAACTAAACTGACAAAGCTAAAACAGGCCTAAGTTGGTTGAAGGTCCAATCCTTGGCCCTGTTCCACATGAGGGTTACCCCTTCAAGCAAAACCTCCTGCTGAGGTGGTTTACGGGAAGCCCATGAGGACCCCATGGGGACCTGGGATAGTCTACCCCCCCCCCCCCACCCCGCCTCCAACCCCACCCTGAGAGATGAGATATGAACACCCTGGGAGAGGAGGTAGGGGGTGTACCCAGACGGACTAACCAAAACTCTCTAAACTTTGCATTCACAGATACGCCAAGCTTATAGAGAAAGCGACAATCTGCCTGAAGGAGACTAGCCCAGTGTCGAACCAGGGGAATTCGTTCCTGTAAAGGACTGGGAACAAAAGAAGCTGGGACCAAGATGGAAAGGTCTATTTCAGGTGTTGCTGACCACCCCCACAGCTGTGAAAATACAAGGCCATCTCCGGTGGATACACAGAACCGACTGTAAAAGAGTCGGTGTGGAAGCAGACAACAACGAAGAACAAGGATGTTTTACAAACTTGTGACCTTGGTGACTTTAGGAAATGGGGCCTAGAGAATAAATGGATCCCAAATTGACCACCTGCAGCATTATACCTTTTTGCACCTAGCCTATCAGACAGCCCACATAACGGAGATAGACGCCCAATGCTGGGTATGTGCCCACATGCCACCCCACTCAGTGGGAAGAAGCCCTTTGGGGCACGTACCTTTTCGCTGGCCAAATGGCTACTTCATCAAAGCCTTTCCGGTGACCTTGCTAACACTCATGAAGTACAAGAGTGGCAGTCAGCAAGGTATAACCTGACCTCATTCAGGTGCAAGGTTCATCCTAATTGCAACCAATCGCAAAGGCCCCCTTCACTTGTAGTTCTCAACAATACCATCGACTACACCATTTGTTTAAGGTGGGAAGGGAAGCCCAGCAAAGGCACTTATGTGGGAATGAGTGAGTCCTCTACCATCCCCTGGGTCGAACCTCTTCAGAACTTAACAGAATAGGGTACTTCATATTTGATTGGACCACCATCTCCAACAGAACCCCAGGCCACCTCCAGAATAGTCCTGCTCCCAGGTGGGAGCAGGGGGGGGAGATGTTTCCACCCTTCCACCCTGACAGCTTACAACGGCACATACTCCAATTGCGGCTTGAAAACCTACCCCAGACTTCCCTCAGATTGGGAGGGGTCGTGCTACATGGGGTATGTTGTACATCGCATTCGAGGTTTGGACAACCTGCCATCACCCCCAAGATCCAGAAGGTTCCTTGCCAGGTTCTTCACCTGGGTGGGAATGATGTCTCCACCAACCGGAATCTATTTATATTCCCAAGAACTTAGCCAACTCAGGACTGTATGGGAAAGGGTTGCCAATGTTACGGCTAGTGCCCTAGCCAAAATTAACACAGAACTGTGGCCTCCAGAATCATTTGGCACTGGACTTCCTGCTAACCAAGGAGGGTGGTTCCTGTGCTATTGTTGGGGCAAAATGTTGCACCTACATCCCCGACAACTCCACAAACATCACTGACCTCTCTAAATGCATCACGCTGGAAATCCACACTCTCTAAACTATCAACAAGGGGCTCAGCAAAGGCATGGGCAGCTGGTCACTAGGGGGCATTCTTGGAGAACTGGGAGACTTGCTTTTCACATATCAAAATTACAATTCTAATTGTGATCTCCTGCATTCTAGTGCTCCGGTGCTCATGGCCACTGTTGTCTGAATGTTCACAATAGGCTCTAAAGGAACCTGGTTGATCATCATATGATCAAAAGGAGGGAATGAAGAAGTTTAAATGCCACAGTGGGGTCAGTTCCATGCTTTACATCTCTTTCAGGACACATTGGGGACTCAAGGGTTAAACATTCCACTACCAAAGGACTTTTGGAGAAAAAAAAGTCAAAACAGCAGCACTTTTAAAGAGAGAAGAACAGACAAAGGAAGCACATGGTGATGTCAGGGCAGGAGGGAGAGAGAGAAAGAAACCCATGTTGCTAATTGACAGAGTTAGCAGTTACTGCCTTTGCTGTTAAATTCATGTATCACTGGACATCGGAGTGCATCTGGGAAAATTATAAAACAGTGAAATTTACAACTGATCTTGGAGGAACCTGTCTGGAAGAAATCACAGCACAGAAGCAGATATGTGGATTATAAGCGTGGCCTTACAATAAGTCTGCAGTAGTGAGTCAAGTGGGTTCTTTCTTGATTATATGTTTTATAGAGCTACGTCTCTTGATGAAACTTAAAATATAAGCCACACGTATTAATTTAACCTGGATCAGTGTTTTGTAGAGGAATAAGACAGTACTATTTTCTGGGTCTATAGACTAAAAGAAGCAAAAATGGCCCTTAGTAGAATGATATGCTCTTCTTGTCAGGAATGGGAGTTTAGGGAGGGTTTACGGGTTACTGAGGATTATATCTGCAATAAATGCCGTTGTTTGTGAAACCTATCGGATCAAATGGATTAGTTGGAGATGCAGTTAGAGGCAATGAGGAATTTACAAGGGCAAGGAGATGTGATGGATGGCGGTCACATAGATGGGTTAACTCCAGGAAAGGTAAGAGAGGTAAGCAGGTAGTGCAGAATCTTCTGTGGTAATCCCCATTTCAAACAAGTATGCTGTTAGGGAAAATGTAGAAGGTGATGGATTCTTAGGGGAACATGGACAGATAGACATTTCTGTGGCTAGCAGCAAAAAATCAGAATGGCGTGTTGCTTCGCTTGTGCCAGGATCAGACAGGGTGTTGAATGTTCGCAAAGGGGAGAGAGGCCAGCAGGAGGTCATTGTACACACTAGAACCAATGACATAGGAAGGGAAATGGTTGAGATTCTGAAGGGATATTACAGAGAATTAGACAGGAATTCAAAAAGGAGGTCCTCGAGAGTAGTAATATCTGGGTTACTCCCAGTCCTACGAGCTACTGAGGGCAGGAATAGGAGGATAGAGCAGATGAACGCATGGCTGAGGAGCAGTGTACAAGAGAGGGATTCACATTTTTGGATTATTGTAAGCTGTTTTGGGTAGAAGTTACCTGTACAAGAAAGACGGATTGCACCTAAATTGGAAGGGAACTAATATACTGGCAGGGAGATTTGCTAGAGCTGCTCGGGAGGATTTAAACAGGTAAGATGGGGGTGTGGGACACATGGAGATATTGAGGAAAGATTTCAATCTGAGACTGGTGCAGTTGAGAAAAAAGATGAGTCAAACAGTCAGGGCAGACAAGGACAAAGCAGAGAACAAGGTCAGACTGATAAATTAAACTGCGTTTATTTCAATGCAAGAGGCCTAACAGCGAAAGTAGATGAACTCAGGGCATGCTTATGAACATGGGACTGGGATATCATAGCAATTACAGAATCTTGGTTCAGGGATGGGCACAACTGGCAGCTTAATGTTCCAGGATATAAATGTTACAGGAAGGACAGAAAGGGAGGCAAGAGAGGAGGGGGAGTGGCATTACAACTGTATTGAGGGAGGATATTCCCGGAAATACATCCAGGGAAGTTATTTGGGTGGAACTGAGAAATAAGAAAGAGACAATAACCATATTGGGATTAGATTATAGACCCCATAATAGTCAGAGGAAAATTGAGAAACAAATTTGTAAGGAGATCTCAATTATCTTTAAGAATAATAGGCGGGCTATGGTATGGGATTTTAACTTTCCAAACATGAACTGGGATTGCCATAGTGTTAAGTGTGTACAAGAAAATTTTCTGATTCAGTATGTGGATGTACCTATTAGAGAAAGAACAAAACTTGAGCTACTCTTGGGAAATTAGGCAGGGCCGGTGACTGAGGTGTCAGTGGAGGAGCCCTTTGGGGCCAGCGACCATAATTCTATTCGTTTTAAAATAGTGATGGAAAAGGATAGACCAGATCTAAAAGTTGAAGTTCTAAATTGGAGAAAGGCCAATTTTGACGGTATTAGGCAAGAACTTTCAAAGGCTGTTTGGGTGCAGATGTTCGCAGGTAAAGGGTCGGTTGGAAAATGGGAAGCCTTCAGAAATGAGATAACGAGAGTCCAGGGAACGTATATTCTTTTTAGGGTGAAAGGAAAGGTTGGTAGTTATAGGGAATGCTGGATGATTAAAGAAATTGAGGGTTTTGTTAAGAAAAAAAAGGAAACATATGTCAGGTATAGATAGGATAGATTGAGTGAATCCTTAGAAGAGTATCAAGGCAGTGGGAGTAAAGTTAAGAGAGAACTCAGGAAGGCAAAAAAGGGGGCATGAGATAGCTTTGGCTAATAGAATTAGGGAGAATCCAAAGGGTTTTTTAACAAAACCATTAAGGTCAAAAGGGTAACTAGGGAGAGAATAGGGCCCCTCAAAGATCAGCAAGGCAGCCTTTGTGTGGAGCTGCAGAAAATGGGGGAGATACTAAATGAGTATTTTGCATCACTATTTACTGTGGAAAAGGACATGGAAGATATAGAATGTAGGGAAATAGATGGTGACATCTTGAAAAATGTCCATTTAAAGAGGAGGAAATGCTGGATGTCTTGAAACGCATGAATGTGGATAAATCCCAAGGACCTGATCAGGTGTACCCTCGAAATCTGTGTGAAGCTAGGGAAGTGAGTGCTGGGCCTTTTACTGAGATATTTGTATCATCGATAGTTACAGGTGAGGTGCCGAAAAACTGGAGGTTGGCTAACGTGGTGCCACTGTTTAAGAAAGGTGGTAAGGACAAGCCAGGGAACTATAGACCAGTAAGCCTGATGTCGGTGGTGGTCAAGTTGTTGGAGGGAATCCTAAGGGACAGGATGTACTTGTATTTGGAAAGGCAAGGACTGATTAGAGATAGTCAACATGACTGTGCGTGGGAAATCATGTCACACAAACTTGATTGAGGTTTTTGAAGAAGTAACAAAGAGGATTGATGAGGGCAGAGCGGTAGACGTGATCTGAATGGACTTCAGTAAGGCGTTTGACAAAGTTCCCCATGGGAGATTGGTTATCAAGGTTAGATCTCATGGAATACAAGGAGAAATAGCTATTTGGATACAGAGCTGGCTCAAAGGTTTCTGATAACACCAAAATTGGAGGTGTAGTGGAAAGCAAAGAAGGTTAACTCAGATTACAACGGGATCTTGATCAGATGGGCCAATGGTCTGAGGAGTGGCCAATGGAGGTTAATTTAGATAAATGTAAGGTGCTACATTTTGGGAAAGCAAATCTTAGCAGGACTTATACACTTAATGGTAAGGTCCTAGTGCAATTCTGGTTTCCTTTCTATCAGAAAGATGTTGTGAAACTTGAAAGCGTTCAGAAAAGATTTACAAGGACGTTGCCATGGTTAGAGAATTTGAGCTATTGGGAGAGGCTGAACAGGCTGGGGCTGTTTGCCCTGGAGTGTTGGAGGCTGAGATGTGACCTTATAGAGGTTTATAAAATCATGAGGAGCATAGATAGGATAAACAGACAAAGTCTTTTCCCTGGGGTGGGGGAGTCCAGAACTAGAGGGCATAGATTTAGGGTGAGAGGGGAAAGATGTAAAAGAGACCTAAGCGGCAACGTTTTCACACAGAGGGTGGTACATGTATAGAATGAGCTACCAGAGGAAGTGGTGGAGGCTGGTACAATTGCAACATTTAAGAGGCATCTGGATGGGTATATGAATAGGAAGGGTTTGGAGGGATATGAGCCAGTGCTGGCAAGTGGGAACTAGATTGGGTTGGGAGATCTGGTCAGCATGGACGAGTTGGAATGAAGGATCTGCTTCCATGCTGTACATCTCTATGACTCTACTGCAGTATCAACTAAATGCTTGTACTCTTACAATACTGACAGAACATTGCAGTAAAGGGGAGACTGATTGTATTTCAGAAATGGAGCCTAGTGGAGCCACAAATGTGGATCCCCCTGTAGCCTCAGACAGAGCTATTTGCCCTTCCTAGACAAGACTGATAGCCTTAGCCATAACACTGTTAAACTGCCTCCTGCTCCCATTGTCTTACTTCCCCTCCATATTAGCATAGGTATGTAAATCCCCCCTTGAGAACAGGCAAAAGCCTTCTGTTTTCATCTCTTCCCATCAACACATGATCATGAAGAATACAATAATCAGTCACTGTAATCCATTCACAAGTTATTACAGGACATCAGCATTCATTGGGTTTTATAAATTCATAACTACCTATCTAAAGCCATGTCAGGACAGATAAACCTATAAAAAATACTGTCTCTGTGTGTAGGACAGAGACTCGTAGAGAAATGTCACCATGAGTAGACACATGGTTATTTTGGAGATATTTTGAATCTCTCACCAGCTGTCTGATAATAAAACATCTACCATTGTACAAAAACTTGTGTCGTCCTGATTTGTGGAACAAAGTATACATCAATAATATCATGGATTTGTCTCTGTGCAGCCTGGTAGAAAATGGAAGTGACTTCTGATCAGGCCTCAGGAATCATGTGTTATAGTATCATAATTTCTTACATTACAGTGGTGGATATGGGTACAATTACAACATATAAATGCATCTGGGGAAGCACATGAATGGGTAAGGTTTAGAGGAATATGGGCCAGGAGCTGGCAGGTGGAATTAGTTTATTTTGGGATAATGTTCAGCATGGGCTGGTTGTACCAAAGTTTCTGTTTCCATGCTGTATGACTCTATGATTCCATAACAATGACAACACTTCAAGAAGTACTTTGTTAGCTGCAATGCATTTTGGAATGTTGTGGCATTTATATAATGTGCTATCAAAATCAAATCTTATTTTAAAAGAAAATGCTTCCAATCACAGCTTTCTCCACAACTGGTGGTACTTGCTCTCGCCACAATGCACCTCCCATTTAAGAAGTGCAGGCTAATTTTGAAGCAATGCAGACTGGGTTTAATCAGGCTGACCTACTCATGGTACTGAATACAAATAAGTGTTGATAGCTCTACTGAAATCTGCTTCCCTGACCAGGAATCGAACCCAGGGGTGAGAGTGCCGAATCCAAACCACTAGACCACCAAGGAGATACGATAGTTGTGCTACTGACCCCTGCTGATGTTTCTAGAAAGTCATTGATGTCATTGAAATGAACAGGCCACATGGAGTTTAGTGTTCTTCACCATCAATCCACATGGGTCGGTCGTGTTTTGTGATCCCTCGGCCTCTTTCCCGGATGATTGGAGAACCCTTCCCTGTTTCATCCTTTGCAGCAACAAAGTTCTGAGTTGCAGATGTTACATTTAGTCTTTTATTCTAAAGCACACAATTGCTCTGATTTGCTTGGAATATCACGTCTTTTGGCACTGAAGATGAAAGCATTACGGAAAAGAAGAAATAACATGTTCAAACACATCCCTGTTTGTTGCTGCTGCAAGATCCAAAGCTGTCAGATTGATTATCATTGTACTGAATTGTAACCTTTGTACTTTAGGAATATCAATATCAGTTTCACAGTATTACTATTCCTAACAAAAACAAAAAAGTAATGGAAGCAGAACTTTAAATGAGTAAATATTATTAATTTCTCCTCAGCATTGCTGGTAATACATATATGCCTTTCGGGCATACATATTTATTGACTACGGCGGTGGTGTAAGGACAGGCAACATAAAAGGCAATGTGCAGCAATATGAGAAAAGCATCAAAGTTTATTTGCAGGAAAACTATGATTTGGATGAATGATAGAAACTAACAATATGGTCTGAAAATGGGCCTAATGTTTGTGTTAGCAATTGGTTTAAACAGCAGGGTGATTATAATATCAGTTGATATTGTATCAGACTAGGAAGAAAACAATCAATGGGATGGGAATAAAACCTGGCATGGCTGGATTTTCCTGCAACCCTGATGTCAGAACAAAATGGAGATAATACGTTTGCACTTGCTAAGGGCAGACTGCCCAGCAGTAAAAACAAATCAAAGTTGTGGATGACACATTCCAGTCCGGCTTACTTTTGTGTATCACAGGACAGTGCATTGTTGCTTTCAATGCACACAGACATCACAAGGTTCTGGTAGAAAGTAGCAGACCACAGTGGATCCCAGAGGATAGAAAGTCTCCTATCAAAAACTTGCAAATAAATGCCCTTGTTATGCAACTGACAGCAAAGTACAGGTCATCGTATAGATCTTTCAGAGCAAACTAATCTTCTTGTTTAAATAATTCACCTGGAATTCTATAAAGATGACTACCTTTTCAAACTAATTTACAGGTAGCTGTGCATTTAGCACTTTGAAGATCTGAACTCTGAGAATTGTAGTTATGCTGATTTAAGAACAATTGTTTACATGAATAAAGTTAATTTGTCTGCTTCTGACAATTATATCTTAGATTTGAATGGTGCAAATTTCTTGACTGAGAGACCAATTGTTTTATTTCTTCTTGCATACATATGCTGTGCTTCTTTATTATCAAAGGGTATTTACATTTTATCAAACAAGTGTATACAGCACATTTTCCTGTTGTTCTTTATTATTTACTTCAGGCCATTCTGATGTTAGTACATGCCTCAGGATAGGTATTAACCCTATATATAATAATGCTGCGTGTAATTCAATAGCTAGAAACATTTCTCAGAATGCACTGCAACTAGCCTGTAACTGTCCAATTCTTTTTAAAATAAGCCAATGTTGCAGTAATATGGTCATTAGTTTTGAGGATCACCAACGAAGGGAGGGTACATCAATAACGCAGCTCCTTTGAAATTCACATTAAATTAGAGACATCTTTCTTGGTCTTATGTATTTTCAATTTAACATTTTCCTTAGATTGATGAAAACTTTATTTCACAACATTGAAGTAATGTACCGACGTTTAAAGCACTGCAAAACATTTTATGGGGTTGATAGAGTGAAATTTCTTCCTCTGATGGGAGCATAGAACAACAGTACATCATCAGAACTAGTGTCAAAAAAGCATTTCCGAATTTAATGCCCACTGAAAATCTAAAATTATCTGCCCAAAAAAACTAAGAATAAAATCTGAAATTTCTAAGAATAGGCCAGTGAAAAGTTTAAAAGCTAAGATTCATAAATTTTTTGTTATGAAAGGCATTTACAGTTCCAGATACAAGATAGGTCGATTGATTTAAAATATGGAGCAGCTGAATAGAAATATCCAACTGAACAGAATATCATATTTGGGATACTGAATGTCTATATCTACTTCACTTCTTATTTCTGAAATTGTGATTCTAGTACATTTATTTGTTTTTAGACTGAGAATTTGAACTATGCTAGAGTCAGATCATGACCTTAGTGCATACAGCTAATAAATCATGCCTATGTATTTATTTTTGTACCCCAAAAATAATTACTTATAACATTTGTTTTTGTGTTGCTAACCTGTGATACTGCTTCATGGTAGTTTTACCTGCATCCTTGGATCCTCAGTTTTACTCTTCCAGCTCATTAATTTCCTTAAAACATTAATTGACTCGATTTATAGCCTTGTGAAAGAACTAATCAAGATTTCAACAAAGTTTTGTGCAGAATAAAAAGTTCCCTACATCAAGTCAGAATTGCCTTGCTCCAATTTTAGAATTTTGCCTTGTTATTTTGAAATGTCCCACCAGAATAAAGAACATTTCAGAAACAACCAAATGAATCAATTTATTACCCTTAAATTAGACTACATCTCAACTTTCTAAACTCAAGGGCCTCAAACCTACATTTATGCAACGTGACCTCATCAATTAATCCTTTAAGCCCTGCTATCATTCCAGTGAAATTGCAGTGTCCATTTTCTAAAACCAATGTGCCTTTCAGGAGAAATGATGTCCAAATCTGATGACATGGCTTATAATTGTATCTGTGTACAGCATCTGTATAACTTTAGTTTAACTTTCTCAGTAGGCAAAACGTGGTGGATGTTAAAGACCAGAAATAAGAGAGAAATGCTGTAAATACTCGGTGAGCCTTGAACCATCTGCAAGATGAGAAACAGAGTTAGTGGGTGGGCTTTCATCCTTAAGGCAGGTAGTGGGAGTTGAGTAAATTACTGGCGTGTGCATCCATATCAGAAAATACTGGTTCCAGAGGCTTGATCCTCAATATCAGAGGTCAGTGCTGACTGAAGTTGAGTCTGATAATCCTAGATAAGTTCTGAGGCAGCCACAGACCTTGCTGGTGGTGGAAGGGGCCTTCTTAATAGGCACTTTATTCAATCTGTAAAAAGAAAATACATAGGGCATGTATGAAAAACACACAAAGAAATAAGACTCATTTTTCACAACACCTTATTCTCTATGTGATCCACATGCCTCATCACTGCATGCCTTCCAAACACCCCACATGTCAACTTATGACATCCACAAAGCACCCATGATCCATCTTGGACTCATGTCATGAAATGCCTCTTCTCCTTTGCACACTATCTTTGCCCCTTGTGTTTCCCATGCAAAGATGTGATACGTCCATGCCAATTCACCTACTAGACACACAATATATGTTGCAGAAATTCTTTTGTGAGCTGAAACAACAGAGTCCTCGTTTGACTGAAAGTTCTGGCTGATGTGATGAAGGGTGTCTGATTTACATAAATTTATGAATCTAATATTATGTCTTGATTTTAAAATAGTGGCATATGGCAGTGATCTAATCTAATATCCAGAGAACAAAGTCTCCTCAAGTATTAATGAGTGATTGTTGATACTAGAATTGATTCTAACTTAGAAAGATTAAATGTTTCTAAGCAGTTTGGAGTAGACTTAGGGCTCTTGCCAGTACTTGAGTATGTAAAGATATTTCAACTCATTTGAAAAAGTAGCTGAGCAGATGAAGTGTTCAAAAGATGATTAAACTTTAACGTTACAGAGTGTTTTGACAAATTTGTCAGAAGAAAGATTGGCAGATTATGAAACTGTTAAACAAAAACTCAAACTCTATAGCTCGTCCCTGAAGCTTATCAATTAAAATTTGGAACTCTGAGAAAGAAATCTAATCAAACATCTGGAGAATTTTTAAAGAAAACAAAATGCTTCAATTACAATTGTTAATGAAAATAAAGTTGAGGACATTAAGTAAATTATGATTATTGAAAGAATTCAGAAATAACATGCCTACAAGCTTGAAAAATTTATTGAGATGAAAGATGTATGAAGAGCAATTGTATGGTCACTCATGGGAAGCAGAAGACTATTTAATTAGATGGATAGCTGATCACTACTGCTTTCCTCCCTTTGTCAGAAGTTAGTTGGGTGAAAAGGTCTATAGTTAGACTCCCTGGTCGGCTTCCAATTGAGGTCCTTAAACAGACAACAAATGGTGCCTCGTTCAAAGTATTGGTGAGTTGCCAGCTTCTGATTAGCTGACAGTTCTCTGAGGCAGGACATTATATCCCTGAAGGACAAAAAGTTTGCATCCCGTTTATTATTGGTTGTTTGGGCAGTGGAGTAGTGGTAGTGTAATTGGACTCATCCTCCAAAACCCAAGTTAATGTCACAAGAACACGTGAACATAAAGAACTAGAAGCAAGAGAAGGCCATCTGGCCCATCGAGCCTGCTCCCCCATTCAATAAGATCATGGCTGAGCTTCTTGTGGACTCAGATCCACTTACCCACACTCTTAGCATATCCCGAAGTTCCTTTATTGTTCAAAAACTATCTACATTAGCTTTAAAAATGTTTACTGAAGTAGTGTCAACTACTTCATTGGTCAAAGAATTCTATAAATATACAACCCTTCTGTAGACATGGGCTCAAATTGTATAATGGCAGATGGTGAAATTTTAATTCACTAGAATTGTGGAATAAAAATATATTTAGCATTATAGCAATCATGGTGAAAACCTTGCATTGTTACACGTTTAATGGTGTCGTTAATTATATTACCAACTACTTCCACTTTAGAGAATTTACAATGCAGGTATATTTTAAATTGGCACTGTTTATAATGTGGCTATCCATTAAATCAAGTCTGCAAAATGATTTAACTCATAATTTGAAACCAATCCATTTTTTCCACAGTCCTTCAAAACACAAATCTCAGATGTCTTCAAAAAAAAATTAAAACAGCACTACCCAGAGGTGCAGCATCATTTGTGAAGAAAAACAGAATGAATGTTCCATGTAGTAATCCCTTCTTCAGTATTGAACTGACTGTATGTGAGCCATTTCAGACTTTATATTCCATCATTCTCAAGGTTGGAATTCCTGTCTCTGGAACATTAGTCTTAGTCTTCTAGCTTACTAGTCCACTGACATAACTATTATGCCATCACCTCTTGATTATCAACTCTGATCTGCACCTCAGATATTCCATCTGTATTCTGCAGATTGCTGCTTCTAGACATTTTCTAATCGACCTGTTCTGAGATGTTGTTACACACCTCTGTGGCAGATGTAGGGACACAACCAATGCATCAAAAGAAACCTAGATTCTCATGTCTCGACATCTGTGAGGCAGTTTGAACAAGATGATGATGTGCAATTAATGAAAACATGGATTAAGTGTGCTGCCCCAATCAACATTTTACTCATGCTTGCAATTCACCTTTGTAATTAAAATGAGGGTTGTCAACTAATTTATCAACATTGTTCCACTCAAATGACTAGGCATACAGAGTCAGCATTGTGCTTGCTCGTTTGAAAATGGACCAAAATGAATTGACTTTTCATGAGGGAAATGGGAGACATCTGATCATTATTGATTCCTGGCAGTAAAGACAAATCTCTGATTATAGGAAGTTCCAAACAAAGGTACATTGTTCACTTACACCATTTGCTACAAACATAAAGGTGACACAAAAGTATTTTATATGCTGCTGAATCAATTATACACAAGAGTTGATCCCTACAAGACTTTTAAAACCATGGAAATAGAGGGTTTTTTTAAATGAATAAAAAGCAACAACACTTTTTTTTAAAAAGCCCTCACTCCTTCACAGAAATATCCCAGGGGAAAAGTTTATGTTGATGTGCAAGTATCAGAGACAGGCAAAAGTCCCATGTCTACTTTAGATGTGCTGCACTCAGTAAATATCAACAAAAGATTTGAATAAATCATTGAACCAAGTCCTGTCACTTGAAGAGAAAATCAATCTGAAACTGTCATCAGAGGATTAGACAAGTTACACAAAATAAATTAAATTGATTAATTCCATGAAAATATTCAGATTAGTGATTACATCCACACAGTTGGGACCTCTGCACTTATTTCCAGATATTTGTACACAGTGCTAAGATATTTACAGAAAAATATTTTAAAGCAACAAAAACAAAGGGTGAGAATTTGAGCTTTCAAATGACTTTTTTTTTGGATGTGAGCTCTCAAGTAGTGAATGCCATGTACACTCACCCTGTTGTCTTTTGTTTCACAGCTAGTATATAATAGGCCTTTAAGAGAAGTGCTCATGATATCATTGGAATATATGTCATGTGACCTGGAAGTATAAAGGTCTGAGTCTCCAGCTTACTGGGCCACTTGATGCAAGACATGCTGAGGGGTGTATTTTACTATTAATAACCATATTGCTCAGTGGTTGCCCAGTTGTGACAATAACTATAATTGTGTATGTAGGTGTCAGAAGCCTTAAAAAATGCCTATGGAATCTTTCAGTAGTATTTGACTGACAAATAGCTCTTGTGTTACAGGAGCTAACAGAAATATCACCTCATTAGGAATAAATATCTTACTGAAATTTTATAAAAAGCATAATTTATCTATGGTAGATCATGAGAACATAACAGATCAGGCTTAACAGTGGTGGTTACTTATAAACAAAAATGGATTTCCCGATCCAAATATCACATTGTACCTTGTGTTGCAAATTGGTCTGCTTATGTAATGGAATGAGTATCGTATGTATAATGAAAAGTTCTGATGAAGTTATCCAGATAGTTTTGACCTTATTGCCAATCAATGTGAAGCACTGCATTGCCTCAGTATTGCTAGTTGGAGCTCATTGCACTGCCAAAACACAGCATTAATCTTTATACAGCTGAATACATGGTCTACAGCAATAAGGACACTGTCCCAACCAGTGTTAATTGAAAGGATAATCAATTACTTACAAGTTTTTTTTTGTTGGGTTTCTTCTTTCTTCATTTTTGGAAGTTTATGATGCTTTTTGTATTTGTTTAAAGTTTAACAAACTTTCAAGGAATAATTCATGATTGCCATCAGCTGTCGTTAGAGCAATTTGCTGCCACCATCTTCTTTCCTTTACCAAGTCTAAAAGGTTACTTGTGAAAGAAAATCTATGAGTGAATCGTAAGAAGAAGACTCTGTTGACTTAAAAAATATCCAGTTGATGACAAGAAAGCAATCAGGTACAAGCTACAATAGTAAGGTAAATATTGTTACAAAGACTATTGAGAGACATCGATATATGTTTCCACTCAACAGAATCCTATGATGTTCACCTTTTCTGCACAGAAGCATTCATAACAGCATGAGATTGTCTGGAGCTTAAGGATGACTCTATCATTCACCCTTTCAGAACCATTATTTTATTCATCATATAACATAAAACTTTATTCTCATAGTTAGCATTTATACATTCATATGTACAGTAAACTTTACTTCAACCTCTCTTGATAAACCAACAAATACTGTGATCTACTGAGATGTCCAAGTATTTATTCTGTACTGAAGGTATAATGATGGTGTGTGTATATACCCTACATTATGTTTCTATTACTGTGTGTTTTTGCTTTGAATTTCGAAGTTATGATGATGTTTGTGCATAGATTTTTTGAGGGTTGCTGATGTCTTGAAGCTTCACTTGGTCGGGGTTTCCTATAGTTAGGCGTGCCTCTTGATTATCTGGAATATTTGACCAACCGGCACAGTCCTGGTCTCATATGTGCCAGTAATAAAGAGTTTGCTGTTTCATTATATTTACTCGTACCCTCCAAGACTCCATCTTCACAACATTATGAAGTCAGGTGGTTTCATTAGTCTTCCAAAACATGTTCTCTTCAGACTTGGAAAATTGATGAGTCTTTGGATAGGACATTTGACCTTAATTCTGTCTTTACAGAATGAAATGTGCAAAGTCTCTCTCCACTGGAGGACACTTCATATCTTGAATGTCCATTGCAGAGGCAATCATTCCTGCTGAACAAAGGCGATTGTTGCCATACATTGAGAATCTTTAACCTTATAATTTCCTTTTGAAGAAAACTCCTTCCTGCCCCATAACATTTTCTGGACCTTTCATCTGATGAATCTCTGTCATAGAAGCTGATTGGTCTGATCCATCTGGACTGATTATGAAGTTTAATTTCGATACAGCATAACTTCTGTTTATTTACAGGTGGTAGGCTATCTGTCAAGGCAGTGACACTAACCATGTATCAAATTTAAAATAAATTAGTGTCCATTGACAGATACAAGTTCTGCCAAGTTCTAGTTCATTGGATCACCAATTTTCCCGAGGAATGCAATTATGATGCCTGTAGCTCTACCACATTAGAACCTTTCTATGAATAGCCATTTAATTATTTTTAGTTGGTCTGGAACTGGCTCTTCATTCTACACTTCTTGAAGTGACCTACAGTTTTAGAGATATCTCATTCTTTTTTAAAAAAAAAATAGCTGGGTATGTACCTATGAGGCTCCCTTGTTCCACAGCTCTGATATTGACTGTTAGCTTATTCTTTGTGATGCCTTTGTGTTGGCTTTCCATGTATGTCTTCAGTGTTTATATATGTTAGAAATTAAATGAATTATTTTGTTCTGTTAGAATACATTGGTCTTTCACCTCTCAAGATTTTCTGCTAACAGTACAATCCACTTACTTTTCTCCAAAGTCAGCTTTGGACTGTAATAAATTTGGCAAAGACTCATCAGTAATACCAATGTGGCTCTGAAGAATTCTGATCTCAAGTCTCCATACTACACTTCAGTTTCATATTCAATACTAATTTGTGGAGATCATTAAATATCTTATTTATGGATTGTCTTAATGTTAAATTCTTCTTTTAAATATTGCACTTTCCAGAACTTTATTTATTTTCAGATTAAAGTTATTACCAAAAGCTTGTAAAAATTCATCAGAAGTATCAATGTGATACATTCATCAGAATGTATCCAATTACCAATGCGGTGAAGAAGCAAGATAGTCTTGATCTGTACTTAATTCATTTATACATATGAAATACTCCTACCGTATTTCACCATTCCACTGTTCAGACCAGCATTTACAGTACAATTGAATATTTTATTGCACACACTTCCGTCCATGCTTCTTTGCTATGTTTTCTGAAAGATACTGGCATGACATTTTTGTGTGTAAGTTCACAAGTAATTCAGTGTCTAAGAATGTACCTGCCTACATGACGAATGATTATATTAGATTAGATTCCATACAGTGTTAAAACAGGCCCTTTGGCTCAACAAGTCCGCATCGACCCTCCGAAGAGTAACCCACACAGACCCATTTCCCTCTTACTAATGCACCTTAACAATTTGGGCAATTTAGCATGCCAATTCACCTGACCTGCACATCTTTGGACTGTGGGAGGAAATCCACGCAGACACAGGGAGAATGTGCAAACTCTACAAGGACAGTCGCTCGAGGTTGGAATCAAACCTGTGTCCCTGGTGCCGTGAGGCAGCAATGCTAACCACTGAGCCACCATGCCGCCCTGAATCTTGAAAGATTGTCTTCATTAGCATTATGACGATCGTAAGAACTGTAAGAAACTACAGAAAGTTGTGTGCACAGCTCAGATCACCACAGAAGCCAACCTCCAACCCTTGAACTCCATGGAACCTTGTAAGCCTCATTCTGTCTAGCACCCTATGATCTGTATATCTTGTTTACTATGATCTGTACTTAAGTGCATGTAACTATAATATATCAAATGATCTGCTTATGACATTTAATATTACACTGATGGACTATCAAAATCAATGGCCGTCTCTGAAGTTTGCTGCTGTTAGGAATTCTGTCCCTTTCTACGAGTGTAAAGGATTTGGGAGTTAACAAGTGAATTCCTTACCATGAAATTGTTTGTGGAACTTTGTGACATCATATATGATAGCTATAGCTTCTTGCTTAACCTGTGACTAATTTTGCTGTGAATTTATTTAAGTATATGAAGTATATGCTGCGAGCTTTTGCACTTAACATCCCAAGCAACCCTTATGGTGAGGCAATTGTCTCTTGGTACCATGGTCTGTTGAAACATCATCAACATTCAATACTTTTTTTCTTCAAGTGCCTTTAGATGCTTCATATACTACACTGGAGCTGAGTCACCATTCAGACACAACATGACCACTTCTGGTGTGTCCAAGAACAGTCCATGAACTGTGAATTTGTGCAGCTCATTTTTCTGCCTTTTAGCTTTTGAGTGCTTCCTCTTAAAAATAAACAGTAGCAAGATGTTAGTCTGCAAACCAGATAAATGTTATTTTGTTGCAAGACCACTGCTGAAATTTACTAAGCAAAAAGTGTTAATTATTAGCTGAATTGCAGAAACAAAGATTAAAAGTTGGTTTGAATAACAAACACTTGCAAAGATGAAAGTAAGGTAAATCTGATATCATTTCAGACCTGTTACTTTCTGGAAGATTTTCTTTCTGAAGTGGGTGAAAAATTTGAAGTCAGAATTGATTCGCTATAATGGCTTCTGCAATTGAATATGTTGTAGTTATTCCTAATGATCAATCACAGGAGCCTCAAGTACAGATTTATGATTGTTTATTCAAGCAGAGAGAATTTATCCTAGACTAGCTAGAACAGAATTCTGTCAAATACAAAAAAACTGTTTTTATACACATGTAATCAAGTATGCGAGTTCATTTTTCAAATTCCAATTCTGTCTGGATATGATCACTTGATAAGCAGATTTCTCCAGTCTCAGGTACATATCTTTTATTCACTCACACAGAGTTTTTAAAAATATCTTACGCTAGCCTGGCTCTGTTCCAAGTGCTAATTACTTCAACACTCTTTCTGTTTGTCCTTATTCCCTACTTACATTTCCTAACCAGTTAATTCATTATGTTTTCCAAGGCCTTTCTGGAGAGTTCTGTTGACCTTGGCCTTTATGGTGTTTAAGATTTGTCTGAAAAATTTTTCTTTCTTTGTTTATTGTGAACATTGAAATCTCTACTTAACTCTTGCAGTGTCTTAAAGTTTATTTAACACTCACAAATAATGGAAGATTTTTCCCACAGATAAACTGAACAGATTCAAGGAGAGAGCGAAGGCACCATTATTTCGCTTTTACAGTCGTGTGGATTGTAGTTCTTAGTAACTTGGTTAGGTACAGTGATGTCTTAGTTGGCTTGTCTTTCTCAATCTCTCTGTCAATGATGGTGACTCACAGAATTTCCTTGGAGTTTTGGCAAAAATGGTATCTTACATAGATCAAAACTTAGGATCGCTGCTAAGTTAACCTCGATGCATCATTTCAGAAAGCAAAGTCAATTAGGCTAGAATTCCTACTCCTTCCAGTCTCCTGTGATTTTTCCTGAAGTTTTGAATTTTTATACCTTTAGATATGATTATGGGTTATCCAGTGGTGCTTGATGCCAAGACACACCATCAAACCTTACCACTTTTTTTCAATATCTGATGTACTCTTACAGATCTATGCTATAAATAACTCAAACCTGCTTAACTGTATATTCCTAAAGAAATTTCCTCCCATTGAAGAAACTTTGTTCCAACCAGCTGATAGTAATTAACATCATCATAGTCCCTTCTAGCCCAAACTTCACCTGACTATGCAACACTGCTGTTAGAATGATGCGTCAGTTTCATATCAGTTTTGTGTAAGGGGATGGATCTTCAAGGCTTCTCCTATTTCCCTTTCTGAATAGACACTGCTACAGCTGGACCAATCATTAAAATATGTTATGAATCTTCTACTTTCATTTATACATTGCCACTGAAATTATATCTTCAGACTAATATTGTCATTTTCCAGGTGTTTTTTTATATGAGTACAACTCGTGATTTCCCGCTTGATAACCCCAACTTTTATTTCCATATTTGAGGTCTTCTCAGATCTAGTTTTTGAAGCACCATAAATTTGACCTGTTTCTTGACTGTAAGCTGCAGATTTGTCTCAAACTGGTATTGTTTCCTTGACTACTACAAAATCATTTTCAATGGACTGGACATCATTTCCAGATGGCCGTATACTGTCTCCCCTGAGTGTTCTCAATTCTTACTTAGCCATCTTTCAAGGGGTGGATGAAGGCTATGCTCCAAGGACACCCCGAAATTCTCTTTTAAGACACACAAAGATTGAAATTAATGAATGGTCGTAATTTGCTCTCAATCATTCAAAGTGGCAGTAACATATCCATCAGGCTGCAATGTGTCCTGTGTACAAATACCTTTAGGCTAAGACAGACTAGTGGAAAGAAAGAAAAATAAATCCTACACTCCAGACTAGTACCGTGTGAGACATCTTATTCCACAAAACCAAGATATGTTGGTTGAAATTTAGCAAAATCTGTACCATAAAGACTCATGTCAGAAGCATGCAATTCTCAATATATTCCATACTCAGATTAAGAATCAGCTGATGATAATGACTGTATGTTCTATGTTAATGCTTATTAGAAAGTTCATCATATCTGTATGACATACAGGATGTCTTATAAGGTAAAGATCATGGAATATTTAGGTGGTTGGTAGCTAGCATGACAAATGTAACATGAATCTGTGCTCCTGATTGGCTACTATGACCTTCTGAAATCAGGTGAACTTCACTTGCCAGCTTGGGAAATAACTGGTTTATAATTGACAACAATCTCATTTCCACTGTCTTGGCTCCTTCCATTTGAACATGCCATATCTCCTCTCTGTTTGACCGGGAACTTATTATTTAGCCTTTTACAAAACTATCTCTCAAGATTGGTTTCCAAGTTCAAATCCATTGTGGCAAGACAGTTTCTGAAAATCCAAAATGTAAACTTATAAAGTTTTCTCTGATTACTATTTCTATTGATCAACTAGAATTCATGTCATAATAGGGAAGGCAATGATCTAGTGGCATTGTCACTGGATTGCTAATCCAGAGACTCAGGTAATATTCTAGTATCTGGGTTCGATGAACCAAAATGATGAAGTGAATTTAATTTATCGATCTACCAGACCCGCTGTCAAAGAAAGGCCACCAGAATTCTCAAAGATCAATCCCACTTCTACCATCGGGGAGAAGGTAAGGAAGCCTGAACGAACACACACACACACACACACACACACACACACACACACACTGAAACAGTTTCAAAATTGTTGTTAGAATACTGAGTGGACTCATAAACTCTTAACATTTGCCTGTACTTGCATTTTTGCTTTTGCTGCTGTTTAGCTATTATTTACTTATCTATGCTACACAACCCTGGGATCTGCCTGTATTGCTCACAAGACAAAGCTTTTCACTGTTACTCGATACACGTGACAATAAATTCAATTTAATTAATCATTTTGGCTCTTTATTCCAGTTTTTTATTGAATTCAAATTTCACCATCTGCCAAAGCAGGATTCAAACCCAGGAACTAGAATATTACCTGAGTCTCTGGATTAGCAATCCAGTGACAATGCCACTAGATTGTTGCCTTCCCTATTATGATATGAATTCTAATTGATCAATAGAAATAGTAATCAGAGAAAACTTTATAAGTTTACATTTTTGACTTTCAGAAACTGTCTTGCCACAATGGATTTGAACTTGGAAACCAATCTTTAGAGACAGTTTTGTAAAAGGCTAAATAATAAATTCCTGGTCAAACAGAGAGAAGGAGATATGGTATGTTCAAATGGAAGGAGCCAAGACTGTGGAACTGAGATTGTTGTCAATTCTTGGGCCTTTGTAACCAGTGTGTCCACATGAAGAGACCAAGAAAGCTTGTTGTTGATGAACACTCCCAGGAGCTTGACACTCTCCACTTTTTTCACCTCTGTGTTGTTAATGTATAAGGGGGCATGAGCCAATTGTCAATAATAAGTTCCTTGGTTTTGCCGGCATTGAGAGCTAGGTTATTCTCAGTGCGCCATTTTTCCAGGTCTTTTACCTCCTGTTGTAGTCTGTTTCATCACCATTGGAGACTCGACTGACTATGATGGCCTCATCAGTGAACTTTTAAATGACATTAGTCTGGTATTTGGTGATGCAGTCATAAGTATACTGTGAGTACAGTAGAGGGCTAAGTATATACCCCTGGGGGGCTCCAGTGTTGAGTGTTAGTGAGGATTAAATATTGTCCCCAATCTTCACTGATTGTGGCCTGTGGGTCAGGAAACTGAGGATCCAGTTGCAGAGAGTGGGGCTTAGTCCGAGATCACGAAGTTTAGTAATCAGTCTCGAGGGGATAATAGTGTTGAAGGCTGAACTGTTGTGAATGAGTAGGATTCTTACATAGCTGTTCTTGGTGTCAAGATGTTGTAGGGAAGAGTGAAGGTTAAGTGATATGGCATCTGACGTGGATCTGTTGGTCTGATAGGCAAATTGGAGTGAGGCAAGAGTATTGGGAGGCTGGAGTGATTAATGCCATGACAAGCCTTTCAAAGCACTTCATGACCACCAAAGTTAGGGCCACTGGGCAGTAGTCATTGAGACATGCTGCATGAGACTTCTTAGGCACAGTGATGATGTTAGCCATCTTGGAACAGGCAGGGACAGTGGCCTGCTGCAGGGAGAGGTTGAAGATATCCAAGATCTTCACTGCCAGTTGATTTGTGCATGTTCTGAGTGCACGGCCTGGTACTCCCTCTGGTCCCATCGCTTTCCTTGGAAAACTTTGAACCCATTGTCGATTATTGGTAAAAAAAATTATTTCATTCATGTCCTTTAAAGAACTTGCCATCTTTACCCATCCTGTATGACTCCAGACTTATACTGGTTGACTCTTAACTTCCCTCTGGGTAATTAGGTCAATAAATATTAGCCTAGCTAGCATGCACTCATCCTGTGAATGAATTTTTAAAAATAGGAGTTCAGGATCTCATTAAATTAATGTATTTTGTTGTATTGAGGGTCATTAGGCAACACAGGACAAATATCAAAAAGGATGTAACTTATCACAATGAGTAAGATGTTTTATCATCATCACCTTTTTCATCCAATTATGAAGCTTCATTAATAATTACTCCAACACTCAATGCATTGCTCCATTCTTCAAAAATATGATCTCTGATGCATTCTTTATTCATTGTATCATGTATCATGCTAATTCACAGATCTTGTTCGTAAACATGATATGTGGACATAAAGGAATCTTTTGAAATATTCAAACTTCCTGAATATTATTGCTAGAATCTCTATTGTGTGTGTCACAATGTTGCCCAATGTTTTCTTGAAGAAAGAAACCATTATAACCTTGTTATCATCTTCCTGTATGAGACTTATAAAGATTCATGTACAAGATGGCAATTTCATGGAATTGGGACCTGGAACATTGGCTCTTAATGCTCATTATTCTTAGTGGGCAGAACTTATGGTCTTACAGAACAAAGGTCTGTAAGACCTACTTCATTAGTCTCTTACATCCCAGCTACCAATCTGTCAATCGGTAATTACCTCACTTTCCTAAGCCCGTGTTATCCCCTGGAATGTGATCTAAATTCTGAACAAATTATCCAGAAGTTATTGCTCTTCTCTTATGAGTCGGGCTATCTCAGTCATCTCTCTACATAGCTCATGGGAAATCATAAGTTAATCTCCCCATCATTGAGTATGGTTTCTCACAGTTACCAGCAATGGCTGGCCAAGCTGGAACTCATCACCCGAGCCTTTTATAAAGCAGACAAAAGAGGTTCTTGTGACACAGTGGTAGTTTCCCAACCTCTGGACTAAGAGACCTCAGTTCAAGACCCAACTGCTTCAGAGATTAGTAATAACATCTCTGAAGAGGTTGGTTAGAAAATAGATAGAATGTAAAAATAAATAAAGCTAAAAATCACACAACATCAGGTTATAATCCAACAGGTTTATTGGGAAACACTTACTTTTGAAGCACCACCTGATGAAGGATTGAGTTCTGAAAGTTAGTGCTTCCGAATAAACCTCTTGGACTATAACCTGGTATTGTGTGATTTTTAACTAACTAACTAAATAAAGCAGACTAAGGGACTCTTATTGTACAATGGCAGTGTCCTTATCTCTGATCCAGAAGGTCCAAGTTCATGTACTACCTGCTGCAGAAGTGTGTAATAACATCTCTGAATAAGCTATCAAATTTGGCCATGTTGAATTTGTCCTGATGAGTACAAAATGATAGTTGATGGGAAATGTTCATCCTGGAGTTCAGTTACTAGTGGGGTACCACAAGGATCTGTTTTGGGTCCATGCTGTTTGTCATTTTTATAAATGACCTGGATGAGAGCATAGAAGGATGGGTTAGTAAATTTGTGGATGACATGAAAGCTGCTAGAGTTATGGATATTGATGAAAGATGTTGTAGGTTACAGAGAATCATAGATACGCTGCAGAGCTGGGCTGAGAGATGGCAAGTGAAATTTAATAAGGAAAAGTGTGAGGGGATTCACTTTGGAAGGAATAACAGGAACGCAGAGTACTGGGCTAATGGTAAGATTCTTGATTTGGAGGTGCCAGTGTTAGACTGAGGTGTACAAAGTTAAAAATCACACAACATCTGGTTATAGTCCAACAGGCTTATTGGAAGTACTAGCTTTCGGAGCACTGCTCCTTCATCAAGTGGTTGTGGAGATTCTTGGTAGTACAGATGAGCAGAGAGTTCTCATTGTCCAGGTACATAGATCCTTGAAAGTTGCCATCCAGGTTAATAGGGTTGTTAAAAAGGCATACAGTGTGTTAGCTTTTATTGGTAGAGGGTTGAATTTTGGAACCATGAGATCATGCTGCAGCTATATAAAACTCTGGTGCGGCCACATTTGGAGTATTGCATACAGTTCTGGTCACCACATGATAGGAAGGATGTGGAAGCTTTGAAAAGGGTTCAGAGGAGACTTACTAGGATGTTGTCTGGTATGGAAGAGAGGTCTTATGAGGAAAGGCTGAGGGACTGCAGTCGCGGACATTGAGTAAATGTGAGGGAGCAGAGATCAGATTACTGTTTAAAGTGAAATCATTATAATCCTAATGGACCATTGACTGCACTTTCATTAGAGACGGTGGTTTAACCTGAGGGCCACTATGCCTCAGGTGAAGGAAGAAGTTAAGAAGCAGAATCCATCATGGTAACCTCAGCCAGTGCAGAAATTGATCCCACATTGTTGACATCCAGCTAAACCTGGCATTTAACTAAACCTGGCAGAGCAGTGAAGGTCATTGCTTTTCTCATAGCATGACTGGCCATTCCTCCATATCCTGGGTGGTGACTTCTAATCAGGCTGCCAAGGTCTATGCCAAGGTCCCCCAGGTAGATCAGCCCCATCCATCAGGACATCCAAATCTCTGTCAGAGAAGCAGGGTGACACCTACCCCTTTCCGCAACATGTTCAGAATCTATCCCTTAATGAGCAGCTGGTAAAGCGCAGCAAGTCAGGCAGCATCAAAGGAGAAGGAGAATCAACGCTTTGGGCATAAACCCTTCTTCAGGAAGAAGGGCTTATGCCCAAAACTTCAATTCTCCTTCTCCTTTGATGCTGCCTGACCTGCTGCGCTTTTCCAGCAACACACTTTTAAGCTCTGATCCCCAGCATCTGCAGTCCTCACTTTCTCCCTTAATGAGCAGGGCTGCTTCAGAATTTCAATACTCATTTGAGTGCACAGTGATCTTTTAGATATGGGCAAGAACCAAAGATGCTGGCCTTTGGCAGATATCCTGTGAGTGACGAATTATTCTGTAAACAGCGAGTGGTAAGGTAAGACTATAATCTGATGTGAGGTTTGTCATTGAGGCAGGATAGGTAAATGATGTGTTTGTGAAATATGGTGAGAAATCTAGCTGGTCCTTGTGGCAAGAATTTGTTAAAACAATTTTGCACTTAGCCACAAAGAATGTAAGGTGCAGCCCCATGCATTTTAATAACTCTGTTCTGAGAGGAAACATAAGTTAGTCCGTTATGTAACTGATGGCAACGGCTTTTTTAGCAACTAATTTCCTTACTTCTGTGAATTTTCTGCTGATCTTCAAAAATTTGTAGAGGATGCTTGAGAAACCCCTTGTGATACTTATTCCTTTGTCTTCCATGCTCTTTTAGACAGTTTAATAAATCCATCGAAGTTTTAAAAATGCTTTTTGCACAGTACTTCCCAAGATTTCTAACAACACTAAAAACTGAAAATTGTTTGCAGTTGAAAATTGGCAGGATGAGTCAAAGCTGAACATTAAGTCTGAGACACTGATTGAGTAGGTAAACAGTTCACTGCTGTTACCATCCCAGTTGATGTTATCACTGGATAAGTCAGATCCTAGACTCAAATAGGGCATGATAGATTACTTCTTTTTATACAACAAAGTACCCTTTCATTGAAACACAAGCACACGATGCTGGAGATATTGTTTTAACTATGAGACACACAAAATGATAGGTACGTTGGCATAGTGATTAGCACTGCTGCCTCACAGCACCAGAGACCCGGGTTCAATGCCCGATTCAGGCGACTGACTGTGTGGAGTTTGCACATTCTCTCCGTGTCTGCGTGGGTTTCCTCCGGGTGCTCTGGTTTCCTCCCACAGTCCAAAGATGTGCAGGTCAGGTGAATTGGCCATGCTAAATTGCCCGTAGTGTTAGGTAAAGGGGTAAATGTAGGGGTATGGGTGGGTTGCGCTTCGGCGAGTCGGTGTGGACTTGTTGGGCTGAAGGGCCTGTTTCCACACTGTAAGTAACCTAATCTAAAAAAAAAGAATGAACCAAGTTATGTAACACAATATGAAAGATTGAAGAACACATATAGTATTTATCCCACTTATCCCTACACAATCACTTCAAAGTCCTCAAATACCAGAGGTAATTTGCTTTTCTACCTCATCTTTAGTTTTAACTTAACTGTTTCTTTCAATTTCCAGTCTTGAGACATTTTCTTCATTAGTCACACAACTGACCTTCGATAGTCTCAGTTTTAAAAGCACTTTAAAATCCATTCAGGATTCTAAACAAACACTTCTGTTCTGGAACTTTCAAACTAAAATCCCTACATTGAGGTGACATATTTCCTAACAGTTCTAAGCCATTCCCTTTATTTAGAAGAAACTATTTCAAACAGCTAACAAAAGCTATGTATAGGTTTTTGCTGATGCAAAAGACAGCTCCCAGTCCTTCGAAATGGAGACCAGGCTAATGTTCATCTATGTTTATAAATGTCTCCCAATGCCTCACAACTCCATTGTCACCCCAGAGACTCCCTTTGTCATTCAGAGTTTAAAATAATCCTGGCTCCAGAAACACAAAAGGTTAATCACTATATCTCATCATACACAAATCCAAACCCACATGCCACTAGTTCAAAATCCAAATTCTAAAATAAACTATATTTTAAATGTAAACCACATAGCTTTAATCATGCAGTATATTAAATGTGAGTTTAATGCATCAAAAAAAAAAGCAAAAAGCAAAGAGAAAAGGACAGGATAGCACTGGACAGACCTTTAAACCACCTAGGAGTATGCTGATTTATGATGCCTTTCTCAAGTAAAAATGTTTTGGCTTTATGCAGTCTGTATCTCTCCTTTCTCTGCCTATTCATGTTTCTGTCAATATGTCTCTTAAATGTTGCTATTCTATCTGCTTCTACCATCTCCACTGATCGTGCATTTCATCAACTGACCACCGTCTGTGCAAAAAAAATCTTAACTCCTACAACTCCTTTAAACCTTCCAGCCCTTTTTACCTTAAATCTATGTCCCCGGTAATTCTGTACATTCTATTCATGCCTCTCATCACCTTGCATTTTTCCAGATTAAACTCCATCTGCCATTTCTCCACCCAAATCTCTTACTTATATATATCCTGCTGTATCTTTTGGCAATCCTACCTACAATCCACAGCTCCCCAACCTTTGTATCATCTGCAAACTTACTAATCGGTCCACCTACATTCACTTTTAAATCATAAAAACAGCAGGTGGTCCAGCATTGATCCTTGTGGGACACCACTCGTTACAGATCTCCAGTCTGAAAAACATCCTTCCACCCCCACTCTCTGTCTTCTAAGACCAAGCTAGTTCCTTATCCACCTCATCAGCTCACCACTTTTGGATCAGCCTACCGTGAGGGACTTTGTCAAAGACCTTGGTAAAGTCCATGGAGACAACATCCATAACCCTGTCCTCATCAATCATCATTGTCACTTCCTCAAAAAACTCCATCTAGTTTGTGAAGCGTGACCTTCCCCTCACAAAGCCACGTGGCCTATCACTAATAAGATCATATTTTTCCAAACATGAGCAAATCCTATCTCTCAGAATCTTCTCCAATAATTTCTTACCCCTGGCATAAGGCATACTAGCATGTAATTTCCCAGATTACACCTGTTGTCACTGTTAAACATTGGAAAACAATGGCTACTCCAGTTCTCTGGACCCCAGTCCTGACTAAAGAGAACACAAAGGTTTCATACAAGGTCCCAGCAATTTCCTCACTTGGTCCCTCACCATTCTGGAAGAGATCCCATCAGGTCCTGGGGACTTGTCCTCCTTCGTGCTTTTCAAATCACCCAAATAGTTATATCACTAATGACAGTTTAACACAGTGATAGAATCATCAGCAACTTCAGGGAGGACTTCATAAATTTGCTTTATGCTGGGTGCCTTCTGACAATTTTTTTTGACTTTGCTATTTATGGGGTTTGTACACACTGTAGGTTTAATACGCTAAATGCCAGCACTTCGGAAACACTGGGATTTGTTGCCAATATGCAACCTGACAAAGTGTCAGGGTAAACTGAAGGTAAGGCCATTACAGAGAGTCTTTACTATTTGTCCTATACCAGTGAGTCAGACTGCACACAAGCATCATAGCCTTCTAAATGCATCATTTTCTTTTTTCCACCATGGCTTCATTCAGGCCCCAGAATGAAAGTGAGAATCGTTAGATGACTATCTACCTCAATTTTCTGCCTTCTGTATTGTTGTATTTTGTGCCTCCGAAGGTAATTTTAAATTAATATATAGAAAATTCCAGCACTAAATTATGTGAATTTGCACTTCAGATGTAAAGCATCATCCACCAGATGCAGAATTATCTTCTGTACTGAAGAGAATTGTCACAAACTTCATTCAAATGTTCAACTATATTCTATTTTGTTTTCCAGGTGCTTATAGTTGTTAACATGGGACATTTTTCCTTTCTTTTAATTTATTCACTCATGGGATGTGGGCATTGCTAGCTGGCCAGCATTTATTACGAGACAGCGTGGTCTGCAAATGCTGGAGCTCAGAGTCAAGAATGGAACACTGGAAAAGTGCAGCAGGCCAGGCAGTATCCGAGGAGCAGGAGAATCGACGTTTCAGGCAAGACGCCTTTATCTTCCTGATGGAGGGCATTTGCCCAAAACATCAATTCTCCCGGTCCTCCGATACTGTCCTTCTCCAGCACCCCACTCTTGACTCTGGGCAGCATTTATTGCCCAGTTCTAGTTGTCCTTGAGAATAGTCACTATTTAGCCCTTTAGTCGCTATCTTAAAAATGCATCTGCAAGAGGTTAGATGCAGAAACATGTTTTGTCTTTTCAGTACAAACTGTCCTTTTTTGTTCATTTGTGTTATGCTAATGATGACTCACAGACTACTCATCTTCTTCAATTTCATTTTAGAGGACTCTCACATCTTTCAGTTTGTCATTGTTTCTATAATCAAAATGCATTATTCTTCTAAATTTACCCAAAAGGAAGCAATGAAGATTTGAATATAATAACCATCAAGACTACAGATACCAGACGGCATTCAATAAGATAAATCAGCAATCTGTTTCTGACATCATCATGTAATCATAAACAATCAATCACAGCTAATGATCTGCTAAAATACAGCTCTATTGCCAGAAATCGCTGGTGTTGAAAATTAAGATGAGCTGTATTTTATCGTGCCCTACAATAATGTATTGACTGCCTGGGGGCCGAGCTGCAGCAAGTGATTCCATCTAAACAACAAATATGCCAGACTTTTCCCATTTTAGTGACATAATCATATATTGATGTGTGCAGTGAAGTGAAACACTAAACAGGACAAATTCAATGGCAACATTTGCTGCACTTGAAGGATAACTAGAATCAGCTTTGGGAAATTATAGGGCCTGAGTTACCCTGATTCCTTCTTGTAACCCAAACAAAACATTTAGTACAATTCACTGACACAGTCAGGGGCCCACCCAGACTGTTGATGTAAATGTGATCAAAGGAATTTGAAATTTCAACTACAGCAGTAGCACAATAGCCAATATTGAATCAACAACTCATTGTAGCCTCTGCCCATTTTTCTTTTCAATTCAGTGGACAAGAAAGTTGGGCAGGGTTGGTCATCTTAATAACCATGGTCCAATAATTAATCACTCATTAAGAATTGGTTAACTTTGTGAATGGTATATTACAATAATTAAAAGACATCATGGTTTATGAAGCAGATTTTATAGCAATCGGATAATTTCTAAGTGAGCAGCTTGCAAACTTACATTGCAGAGAAAAAGTGTTGAAATGGATGGTCAACCATGATTGTAATAAATGGCCAAACAAACACAACAAGCTGAATAGCTAACTCCTGTTTCTATGGCAGGCAAACTCGCAAGATACAGTAAATTAAGCTCTTAATGTAAACTCTCTAAAATGCAAGACATATATACTACCTCAAAATTCTTAGTTGTTTGTAACTTGATTCCAGAATATAGACATTGCTGCCTTTAGCTTTTTCGCTTAACTATTGCCCTGTGATTTTTATCTCTGGTTTAACATTTGCACATCAGCAACCACCTTTAGCCTTTGACAGTTGAGTTTACTGAATGAACCAATCTATTTTGTGGACAAACTAATCTTTCAGTCGACCTTTCAGGGCTTTGCTTTCTTGCACTCCATTCTGTGATTTTAAAACTATTTCAAACTTAGCTTCCTTGACTGTTCAAACTTCAGAGCTGAACAGATGCCAAATGCACTAACCAATTAGCAGCCATGCCCCTAGGGCAAGGCTGCTAAATAATTAATAGCCTTGGCATCTATTATATTTGCTAACTGCCCTATCAGTCTGATCTTTGGTCAATACCTTCCTAGAGATATTTTCAAGCAAAAAGATTACTTATGCTGCCCTTACACTAATAGTGGATAGTGTTATACACCATTTTGGTAACTCTTCTACAGTACTACTGAGATTGCAATATTATAAAGCTGGTTCTTCTGGAGATACATAATAGCTTGGGCATTTATGTAAAATTAGTTAAGTGGTTAAATGTTGATTCTGAACTTCACATCAATTCACATGGACTGAACCTGCAACGGACCCTCAACTCATTGAGTGGAGCCACATGGTGTTGGTTAATTCAGAGTGGCAATCCTTATAATCAATTTGGGGAAGAACATTTGTTGTGTACATCAAAGTCTTGTTTTGACAGCCATAATCGTGGGTGGCACGGTGGCACAGTGGTTAGCACTGCTGCCTCACAGCGCCAGAGACCTGGGTTCAATTCCCGCCTCAGGCGACTGACTGTGTGGAGTTTGCACATTCTCCCCATGTCTGCGTGGATTTCCGCCGGGTGCTCCGGTTTCCTCCCACAGTCCAAAGATGTGCTGGCCAGGTGAATTGGCCATGCTAAATTGCCCGTAGTGTTAGATAAGGTGTAAATGTAGGGGTATGGGTGAGTTGCGCCTCGGCGGGTTGGTGTGGACTTGTTGGGCCGAAGGGCCTGTTTCCACACTGTAAGTAATCTAGTAGTCCAATCTAATATGTAGCAGCAGAAGCAGGTCATTCAGTCCATCGAATCTCCTCCACCATTCAATGAGATCATGGTTGATTTGATAACAATTAGCTCCACTTCTACATCATAAATTAGTAAGAGACAAAGGTAGGGCAAATGGTCTTCAATGTAATGCAAGCAGGTGTAAATGAATTGGGAACCTATTTTGCTACATGCCTGAATTCACTTTGCACTCGGTCAATAGAGAAGTAAATTGGCCGAGGTAAATAGATTTGCTATTGCTCATTATGCGTTGCAGCTAAAGACCAATTTCAGTCCAAAAATGACACAAATGCAAAAAAAATTAAAATGTGATTTATAAACTCAGAATGGCCTGCAGACAAGGATCATTACACCTAATTATAGTCAGACTCCATTCAAAATTCATATACAGTAACGTGTGTGCTGAGTTTTAAACTTGTAAAGCAGCAGAGAAGCGAGAGAAAATTAGATATCTGTGTCATACATTTATTACAATGAATGTGATTCTCCTGCTTCAGAGCTCAGTTGAAGAATAATATTAAGAGGTAGAAGTTTCCACACTGATATATGCTGGCAGTAAACAATTAGGCACTCTTCACTAGTTAAATTTTACTACCGATTAATTGTAAATGAATGTGAATTTGCAGCTGTAGTTAAAAAATATGGCTTATGGCATTTATAATTCTGAAAATAATGGTATACTCCCTCAGCCTGCATCTGAGAATGCATGAGCAGAATATTAATGACACACCTGCACCTCCATTTTCTTGAATTAAAAAGACTAATTGCTAAATTATATTTGATTGTATGCTGCAGTTTGCCACAACAAGCAAAACTGGGATATACGCAAATGTAATTACTCCTTTTAAAAATGTTTTTTGAGACAAGCAATTAATAGATTTGAAAAATCTAACAACTAAAAAAACCAAGAGGAGATGTTTCTTCAATTTAGAAGGTGAATTTGAACTTGTTGTAAGGAATCATTAGGCGATAAGATATATGGGTAACAGAAGGCCATTCAGCACGTCGAGCGTGCTCTGCTAATCAGTAAGATCATGGCTGAACAGATAATCCTAACCTTCGCTTTCCTGTCTTTCCCCTTTAACCCTTGGTACCCTTACTGTTTAAAAATCTCTCTACCTCATCCTTGACAATACAGTATCTACAGCCCTCTGTGGTAAAGTTTTCTACAGATTCACTACCATCTGAGAGAAGAAATTTCTCCTCAACTCTGACTTATATGAGTGACCCGTTATTCTGAGGTAATGCCCTGAGTTCCTTGGCTCTCCTACAAGGGGAAACAACCCCTCTGAATCTCGCCTTTCAAGTCCCCGAAGAATCTTGCATGTTTCAACGAGATCACCTTACATTCTTCTAAATTCAAATCAGTATTGGCCCAAACTACTTTATATCTCTCCTCAAAACGCATACGTGAGATCAACCTTGTGAACTTTCTCTGGACAAATTCAAGTACTAAGAAATATTTCCTTAGGTAAGAGGCCCAAACATGTTCACAGTACTCCAGATGTGATCTATCTAGAACATTGTATTGTTTTTGCAAGACTTCCCTATGTTGATACACCATTCTCTTTGAAATAAAGGCCAGCATTCCATTTGCCTTGGCTATTACCTGTTGAATACGCATGCTAGCTTTTTATGATTTGCACACAAGGAAGTCCAAATTTCTCTGTTCTGCAGCTTTCTGCAGACTTTCCCCAGTTAAGAAATCAGCTCTTTTATTCTTCCTGCCAATTTGCACATCTCACATCTCCTCTCATTATGTTCCATCTGCAAAGTCTTTGACCACATGTTTAATTTGACTATACCCCATTGCAGACTCTGTGTCATCCTCAACATTTGTCTTCCCATTAATTTTTGTTATACAAAAACTTGGTTTGCACTTTCATTATCCAAGTCATTAATGTTATCATAATGATCCCAATAATGATCCCTGTGACACACCACAAGTTACTAGTTTTCTATTAGTTCAACAATCCTCTATCCATGCCAATATACTACCTCTAACACTGTGTTACTTTAACTTATTATGTAGCCAAACAGTACCTTATCAAACACCTTCTCGAAATCGAAATTTGTCACATCTGCTTCCTCAAAAGCTACTTTCAAATTCTCTGTTCCAGATCTTTATAAACACCTTTTGCACAGAATCAATTCAACATTTTATCAATAATGCAATCTATAGTAACAAGGAGCCTTCCAACAAGATGCCATTTTGCTCAACCTCATGGTGAAAGAGAATTGTTTGCAACAACAAATATTCAATTTCCCCATTTAATTGCACATCAAATGCAATGGAATTTCTGCAGAAATAATAGCAAATATTATTAACTTGCTTGGCCTATATTTGATGTCAATATAACAATGTCATGAGATTCAATTTTGAATTGGGCTGCCATGCCAATCATGAATTGTAGGAGATAAAAATTCAATAAATTTACTATTGAAGAGCTGAAAATAGCAATCCATTTCCATCGCATTAATACTGAAGAAGCTCAACACCATCCAGGGCAAAGCAACATGGCTGACTGGCGCACTATCCACCACCTTAAACATCAACATACACGAGTAGCTTTCTGCACTTTGGTAGTTCAAGGTGGCTCACCATCACTTTTGAGAGAAATTAGCAATTGACAAAATAAGATGGCCTTACCAGAGACAGCTATATCTTGTGAGAAGCTAAGTGCAATCAAACCTGTTTTTGAAACTTTCCACCAACCTTTGCAATAATGCATTTCAGATCATAACGAGTTGTTCCATTTTGTAAAGAAAGCTTCATTTCCTTCCTTGTCCTTTTGCCAATTATCTTATATCTGTGGCAGTTGGTTATCGTTGTATTGGATAGCAAAGCCCTGTAATTGCCTCCCAGCTGAAATGTAATCAATAGAAGCAGTTGTCCTCAGTCACTAGCTGTACAATGATAAACCATTTTGTTATTAAGCTTCTTGCAAGGTAAATATGGAGTAACAGTGCAACAGTCCCATAATTGCTAATATTAATTCTAAAATTGAAAAGCTTACTGAAATAAAAATGTGGTAACATTGATCTAATGACAGAACAATTGTATGGAATTCATGATCCCTCAGATAGCAACAAACACTTGTTCTGATTCTTTCATAAGCATCAATGATTTGTTTGTGATAAAATCAATATTTGTAGTCAGAAAACTGAACAGAATTTCATGGAAGCACGGTCACATAAACTAGTTGGCCTCATTGGTTTTTATCTTATGTGAGCCTTCTTCCTCTATCTACTTCCCAAACCCATGTCTGGGGTTCTCTTCTCCCTCACATATGAATCTCTCAAATGAAAGATTACACAATTTTCTTTTGCTTTTTACATTTATTCCCCCTAGTTCTGGACTTATCCACAAGTGCAAACAATCTATCCACTTCCACCTTAACATATTCCTTCAAATTTTAAAAGGTTTCATATTTTGGGCTTATCTTTTTTTACAACCATAATCTGCACAGTGGCTCAGTGGTTAGACTGCTGCCTTATAATGCCAGGATCCAGGTATGAATCTATCCTCGGGTGCCTGTCTGTATGGAGTTTGCACATTCTCCCCTTGCCTGTGTAGGTTTCCTTTGGGTGCTCCAGTTTCCTCCCACAGTCCAAAGATGTGCAGATTAGGTGAATAGGCCATGACAAATTGTCCATAGTGTACAGGAATGTGTAGATTAAGTGCATTAGTGATGGGAAATGTACCGTGATAGGGTAGGGGAATGGATCTGGGTGGATTACTCTTTGGAGAGTCAAGGTGCACTTGTTGGGCCAAATGACCTGTTTCCACACTGTAGGGATTCTGTGATTCTATAAAGACAGCAACATGGAGCAGCATAGTGGCTCAGTGGTTAGCACTGCTGCTTCACAGCACCAGAGGCCTGGGTTCAATCCCAGCTTTGGGTGGCTATCTGTGTGAAGTTTGCACATTCTCCCTGTGCCTGCATGGGATTCTTCCAGGTGCTTTGGTTTCTTCTTACAAGCCAAAGATGTGCAGGCTAGGAGGATTGGCCATGAGAAATTGTCAGCAGTGTCTCTGGAAGGTGGGATAGCAATGGTAACTGTGGTGTTATAGGGATAGGGTGGAGGTGTGAGTCTTGAAGGGATGCTTTTCAGAATGTTAGTGCAGACTTCATGAGCCAAATGGCCCCATCTGCACCATAGTGATTCTATTCTTTCAACAAGGAAAAAGGTACAGAGGATTGTGAAGTCGATGTTAGAACTGAACAGAAACAGGTGATTCATTAACTGCATAAAAAAGATCTTATTTGTCTCCTTCATGATATTTGTTCAGTGGGAGGTTTTGATGAAATTTTGAGTATATAGTCAAACCTCCTTTTAAGATTTTTTTTGGGATAGCTTGATGAAGACATTTATGATCTTACTAAAAGTCTTTAATTCACAACTAAAAATTTCTTGACAGTAACTACAGGCAAAGTCCTCCTGTGTCTTGAGCGACATGGGCAATGACAAAATGTGGGAAAAAGTGGTGACATTGACAAAAATTTCTGATTTTTCTTAATGCTGCACCATTGTGGTCAGAATCTCGCTGATCAGCACGACTACCTTATTTTTGTGAATTTAAATCGCATTAATACGATTCATTCATTTGCAGCTAGTACTTTTTCCCTCTGCTCCCACGATCCTCGATGGAGGTAACTCACAACTTGAAAGTCAGAGTAGTTACCTGGTGGATGCTGCTCATCACTTGCTTCTTCACAACTCTACCTGGCCTGTTATGTTATGAATCATTGTTGCTTTTGTCTTTACCCGATACCATCTGTAACGCTTGTTATATCAACTGTTATATCACGAAAGCTAGATTCAAAAAGTTACAATTATAAATTAACTGGATCCCCTGATGAGGAATGAATGGGCATGTATAACATTACTGCTACTTTAATTAGGTGTGGGACAGATGTTTCCACGAGCTTGTAACACTAGAATTGGGGGCACAGTCTCAGGGCATAAATGGAGACTGTTAGGATTGAGGTCAGGAAGAACATCTTTACTCAAAGGGAGTTGAATCTTTGGAATTCTCCGTCCCAAAGAAACGTGGACTCTCAGTTAATTTGATCTATCCAAAACAGAGATCAATAAATTTCTACTTGTTGAGGGAAAGCAGTAGCATAGTGGTAATGATACTAAACTAGTAATCCAGAATTCCAGGCTAATGTTCTCGGATATGGGATCCTTTAAAGTAACTTAAAGTAATGATATTGAAGCAGAAAACCAGCCATGATCTCACTGACTAGTGGGGCAGGCTCAGAGGACTGAATGGCCATATCCTGTTCCTATTTCTCATGTTCTCATGCTCTTTGCATGTTTTATTTTTATGTTGATAGTTAAATGAGCACCAGGTAACAGATCTTTCAAATACTTGCACTTATTTTGAATGAATGATTTTAATATGTCATATGTTACAACTGGATATGTTAAAGTACCAGTAGATACTGAAAACTCCATAAGGGAGAAAGGAAATGCTATGGTATCAGTGGAAAGGGAACCAATGAACGTGTTTCCACTATTAAAAAAATGTTACTGTTGGGAAGTCATATAAAATCAATATAATTTGAATATAAATTTATTTGGGGAAGAGTATTTTAAACAAAAGGATATATTTTATTCTAAAGGTGATCATTTTGAATCTTTAGTGCTTATGTTACATTGGCTCCATCTATTTTACCAATTTCACACGCAGTCTCTGAGTGGAGACAAAGAGTCCTCCTCTCATTTTCAGAGGGAGCAGATATATCAGTGCCTAAGGTCCTAGTAATTATGCCTGCTGAAGTGTAGTTGTACTTATTGCTACCATACAATAAACCTTGCTATCTAAGAACAGTACCAATTCCACAGGTACACAGCCTTGATACATGGTCCACTACTCATTGCTATGATAGGCCCAAGCTACCACAAATATAAAGAAAAATGGCAGCAGAGAATTACTCCAAGTAACTCTCGCCTAATATTGCATGAATTGGGATGGCAAGGATCACACAGCAGCAGGAATTGTCATCTGGGAAAATGCCATAAATAACACTATAAGTCACTAATATAAAATAATTACCTTATATATTTACAAACATTTGTATTACTTCTCATACAAATGAAGAACTAAATGGAATCACAGTATTTCACAACCTCTTTCTTCATATTCACTTTGTTTTTGAGATCTTGTATTTCACAAATAGCCATATTCTATATGAGATCCCTGGACACAGCAACACCAATGCACAACTATGAACATTTTCTCCCTGGACATGGCATCCCATTGGCATTGTTTTCCCAGCAACTCCCTTTCTCAATATCTTTAAACTGACTAGTAAGCACTGTCAACCACAGGTAATAGTATTGGGTATTACCCAACCCACATTCCCTTGGCCTTCCTGTCCCCTATACTTCGCACTGCAGACACACACAGTGGAACATGATCACTGATATATTCTCAGACCTGCTTCAAAGCCAGGATCTGTTCAAAGACCACCAAAATATATGCTGTTCTGAGAGAACCTTTTTTAGTTTCCTCTGTGCACAGATCCCCTGTGTTCTAATCACCCAAACTTCATGTTTTCCTGTTCAACCCACTGCAAGGGATTGGGGAACAGTGGGTGGAAAAAATGAGACCAGAACCTGGAAGGGACTTAATTGAATTCTGGGTCCCTTAAAAGAACAATAACCTCCATGTCTTTCTGCCAGTAATTAAAGAACTGGGACCCAGCAGGATTCAAACTAGGCTTTGGCCTTCAGGGGAAATTTTGCAATGTGGCAGAAGGAGGGCCATAAGTGTCCATTAATAAATTTATTTTTAGCCCAATATAAAATTATCCATTGTGCTGTCAACTATTTCATGATCTCCTTCCTTTCCAATATCATCTTTATCTAAAACCACTCCAAAATATTTCCTAAATTACAACAGTGATGTCATTTCAAAGTACTTCATTTACAATAAAATGCACTGGGTGTCTCAATGTGCAAGAAACTATGAGGAATTATAGTTTAGTTACAACACAGAAAGAGCAAATTCAGCTCATCTTGTTGGTGCTGGCTCTCTACTGGAGCAGATCAACCAGTCACAGAATCATAGAGTTTAACAGCATATAGAAGGACACCTTAAACCTATCATATTTGTTCCTGCTCATGGAAGAATTGCCCAGCCTCTTTCTCCAGCCCTATCTCCGTAGCCCTCGAAAATAATTATTTTCAAATATATATCCAACTCTCTTTTGAAACCTCCTATGAAATCTGCCATTCTCATTTCTAAGTAATTCTGTAAATTTTCTTGAGATAATTCTCAAATTATTTATTAAAACCTAATTAGTAACTGTCTCCATTACACTCAGACAATGCATTGCAATCTTCATCACTTGCTGCATGAACAATGTTTTTCTCATATAGCCATCACTTGTTCTGTCAATCATCACAAGTTTATGTTCTGTGTTTCTGCAAACAGCAACACTTTCTCCCTATTTATTCTGTCCAGATTCCTCGTGATTTGGAATACCTTATAAAACTCTTCACCATGGAGAGCAACACAGTTTCTCTAATTCATCCATATCCCTGTGAACATTCTTGTGACTATTCTACATCCTCTCTAATGGCCTCACATCACTCAAGTGTGGTACCCAGAACAGCAAGTTGAACAACAGGAGACTAAATCAGTGTTCTATACAGTATTATTAAACTGGCATGTTTTACTCTGTACCCTTGTCATTGAGACCAGGATCTCCTCAGGCAGCTGAGGAACTTTGACATGACAGCGAATACCCTTGCCAACTTTTATAGGTGTGCTATTGAGAGCATTCTGTCTGGATGTATCATTACATGGTATGGCAATTGTACCATTCAAGATCGGAGACGGTTACAGAGAGTGATGAATTCAGCCTGGACAATCACAAAGGCCAACCGCCCATCTATAGAGTCCATCTACCAAGCCGGCTGTCAAGGAAAGGCCACTACCATTCTCAAAGATCCATCCCACTCTGACAATGCTTTTCTATGACCTCTACCATCATGGAGAAGGTACAGAAGCCTGAACACACGCACCAGCTGGTTTCATTACAGTTTCTACCCTACTGTTGTTAGAATACTGAATGGACTCACAAACTCTTAACATTCACTTGTACCTGTGGGGTTTTTTTGACACTGTTTACCTATTATTTACTTATCTATGCTACTTAACTCCATGATCCGGCTGTATTGCTCGCAAGATGAAACTTTTCATTGCGTCTCAATACACATGACAATAAATTCAATTCAATAAGCTTTAATACTAGCTTTAAGATGCTTTGACATCTTGAATGATTTCTGCACATGTAACTCAAGACCCCTCTGATTCTTCAACGTCTCTGGAATGACAGTATTTATTTAATATTGGCTTTCCTTGTTTCTTCTACCAAAATAAAACAGGTTACACTTCTCTGTATTAAATTTCCTCTGAGATTTGTCTACCCATTTGCCTAGCTTGCTGTGTTCTCCCACATTTAGGGCGGCATGGTGGCACAGTGGTTAGCACTGCTGCCTCACAGCGCCAGGGACCTGGGTTCAATTCCCGCCTCAGGTGACTGACTGTGTGGAGTTTGCACGTTCTCCCCGTGTCTGCGTGGGTTTCCTCCAGGTGCTCTGGTTTCCTCCCACAGTCACAAAAGATGTGCAGGTCAGGTGAATTGGCCATGCTAAATTGCCCGTAGTGTTAAGCAAGGGGTAAATGTAGGGGTATGTGTGGGTGGCGCTTCAGCGGGTCGGTGTGGACTTGTTGGGCCGAAGGGCCTGTTTCCACACTGTAAGTAATCTAATCTAATCCCTGCTTGCCTATTTCAGCAGACTGAAATGGTCTTTTGAAGTTTATCGCTTAGAGATGCGTAATAACTTTTGAGTTTTGTGTTATCCACAAATGAGTGCCCTGCACACTCAAATAGTCATTACAATAAAATCACAATAAGTTGACTTGAAGAGCCTGCTCAAAACTTTATGTTAAATGGAGCTTTGACATAGTGATGAAGCAGGGCCCTTTTATTTTAACTTATTCATTTTGTGTCTGGCCAGAATTTATTGCCCGTCCCTAGTTGCTCTTAAGAAGGTGATGGTGAGCTGCCTTCTTGAACCGCTGCAGTCCACCTGCTGTGCGTTGACCCACAGTGCTATTTAGGATGGAATTCCAGAATTTTGACCCAGCAATAGTGAAGGAACGGCAATATGTTTTCAAGTCAGAATGGTGAGTAGCTTGGAGGGGGACTTGAAGGTGGTGGTGTTCCCATGCATCTGCTGCCCTGTCCTTCTAGATGGAAGTGGTTGTGAGTTGGGATGGTGCTGTCTGAGGATCTTTGTTGAATTTCTGCAGTGCATCTTGTGGATAGTACACACTGCTGCTATTGATCTTTTGGATATAGTGCCAATCAAGTTGACTATCTTGTCCTTAATGGTGTCAAGCTTCTTGAATGTTGTTGAGGCTGGACTTATCCCGGCATGTGGCGAGTATTGCAACTACTCCTGACTTGTGCCTTGTACATGGTGGACAGGCTTTCGGAAGTCAGGAGATGGGTTACTCGCAGCAGTATTCCCTAGCTTGAGATCTGCTCTTGTAGCCACTGCATTTATGTGGTAAGTCCAGTTGAATTTCTGATCAATGATAACTCCCACGATGTTGATAGTGGAGCATTCAGTGATGGTAACATTAATAAAAGTCAAGGGGCAGTGTTTAGATTGTCTCTGTTTGCTGATGGTCATATTTTTGTGATATTTGTGCAGTGCGAATGTTACTTGCCACTTGTCAGCCCAAGCTTGGATATTGTTCATATCTTGTTGCATTTGGACACAGACTGCTTCAGTGTCTGAGGAGTCGCCAATGTTACTAAACATTATGCAAACTAGTTTGCCTGTAAACGCTCCATATAAACAAAACTGAACTAAAACTGTGATTTGCTAAATATGTAAATATGTCGTTACCTTTCAATTTGTTCACACCTCAGAAAAGACTGCCTATGTACAGTCAAAGGAATAGAGAAATGTCAGGAGTTGCTCTGGAACATCTCAGCATTTTATTTTTCTGCTGTAAGTGCAGTCTTTGGATGATTGTAAAACAGTTGGATATGTCATCAATCCAGTCAACCACCTTTCCCATGTTTGCATGCTGCTGTACAAAATCTCATGGCACCTCTATAGCCTTTGCGGCTTCTTCTTGGGAAATAGACAGGTAAGCATTCATCAGGCTCTTTGACACAGCCAGTTGAATAATATAATGCGTTTACAATTGGCTCATCTGTCAGTTCTATCATCCACCTCAGTATGAGCTTCCATGATTGTCTTTGCTATAATTTCCAGGCTGGCCTCTGACAGAGCAGTGAAAAGAACCTCATCACTGCACTGGTCAACTCTGCTCTGAAAGACCTTAGCAGTATCCAGTAGTAACTTAAACATCAGTAGCAATACAGGGTACCCAAGTTGAACTTGTTTAAAATACATGATATATTTTTCACTAAAATGACCAGTGTTCTGAAATATATCAATCTCTGACAATCACCTGTACAAATTTAATGGCTCGTTTATCTTGTAGATTTGATACAAGAATATTGTTAGGAAGTTCAAAACTGTATTATTATCCAAGTAATGGGTATATATCTCATAAAATACTTGACTTCTGATTTTACCCCTTGTAGAAACCAACAGAGTCAAGGCCATACCATCTTTTCTCTTGAACAGTGTCATAAGTTAATTTGATTCTACCACCAGTCATTTTTACAGAAACTGTGTGGAAGAACCGGATGGTGGGTTTAAGTCCTTCAAGATCCTGAGCTATTCTCCCATCAAACGAATATGACATTGTCATAGTGTGTGGTGCTGAAGGAACTCCTCTGCATTTATTCTTTAAGCCACTTTCAGAACAGTCATATTCAGCACGTCACAGTCAACATAACAAAATGGCATACTGTGATTTTCTTCAAGTACAAACCCTATTATGTCTGCAACTAATGAATTCATCAAAGTATTAAAACTCCTGTGAACTGTATAATGCATGCATAAACTTTAAATGGCAGTCAAAAACTTATGATACTTCTACACACTCGGAAAAAGATAATAGAAATAAATTTAGCAACCAGATTTTGAGTAATTGAAGATCCCTTTAAATAACACATTGTTAAAGAGTCTTTCTTGTTGTTGAATGTCTCTTCATCTGTTCTCATTGAAGGCAGAGCAATAGCTGGAATGTTGAGGTTAAAAATCCCACCACTGACTTAAAATCAACATTATGTGCTGGCTGAAGTCACAAAATGTCAACTCTGTACATAGCTAATATATGCTCCCATCACCCAAGTAATGCTTTCACCAAAATGGCTCCTCATAGGGGCCATAGCCGAGTGTGTGTATGTGACATCAACACCATTTGCAAACAAAACGTCACCTGAAACATTGAAGATATTGGCACCAAGGACCCGAATTTTGTGGCCTTGGATTCTTGAAAATGAAAATGAAGAACAAACACAAGTGCAATTAATGTTTGTAATTGCTGGAGACAACATAAGCCAAATGGCCTCAATCTGTGTTTAATTTTCCATAATCTTATGATTCTTGGAACAGCTATCCACATTCATATTTACTTAATTATAATTCAGCTATAATCGTTATAACCAAATTGCTAAATATTTGTAGCTGAATAAACCTTAATCTCTTCACCAATTAAAGACATAGATATGGAACAAAATGTTCAGTTTTTCTTCCAAATATTATTGACATGACTCAGTAATCATTCACAAACAACAAGTCTGTCAAGATCATTGGAAACTGAACCAGCAGGAGACTCCAATTTATTTGAAAGACGGAGGGTGTGAAATCGGTCGTGAATAGTCAAACAAATTAACTGATAATGTTTCAGCCTGCCTGACTTTCTTTTCAATTCCATTTGACTGATTATTTTTTTCTCTGTCAAGTCTGATCAGTTTATGTTTCCTGATGAGAACTGTAGCTGATGAGCAATAGACACAGGCACCTGTGTCTGATGGACATAAATATATTTCACAACTTCCTCAAGTTATCCTCAACAAAGTGGAATTGGCTGAACGAGTTCAAAAGATTGCAGACACTCAAGCAAATGGAATTCAAGTTTCTATGAAGTTAAACATTGGTCAGAAAAAGTTTCACCAGAAGTCAGTCCGTTCCATTAAACTGTCTGAACTCTCATATAAAAACTATAAATGGGATATTTTTTACCAACTGTTTGAGAAGTTGTTTTGTTCCTTATTCAAATGCTTAAGATACATTTTGAAATATTGCATGTTAAAATAATGTTTCTTTTACTAAAAAAACTGACTCATATTCACCAATGAAACAAGGAAATATAAAAATGCAAATTACCGTGAATGCTCTAAATCTGGAACAAAAACTGAAAATGCTGAAGAAACTCAGCAGGTCTGGAGGCATCTGTGGACTGAGAAACAGAGTTAATATTCTAAGTCCAAAGTATCTTCTTTGGAACTGAAGCTAGGAAATGGTTCAGTATGCTTTTAAAATCATTTTCATTTCTGAAAAAAGACATTATTAATGTTGAGGATCAGACATGAAAATTGCTTATTCTTTATGATAAATCAATTTTCAGCTGTATTAATAATAACGCTACACCCCAAAATGATACATCAAGAAGAATTTTGTAATGCTGAAAAAAACAAGCAATTACATTGGCTGGTTGTGCTGGTTCATTTTATTCTGATTGCACAATTGTAGCTTGAGGGGGTTGCAGGCTATGTTTCTGGCCACTACAATTACAGAGGGCACATCACACGTGCTGTAGCATTGCCTCTGATGTCACTGCCAGCAAGGATGTAGATAAGCTGCCGACACCAAACTATAATTAAATTGAATTAACATAAGCAGAGAAAACATGCAACTCAGTGAAAGGACAATACAGCCATTCAACTCAATGACTCATATACTTAAAGTGTTACTTTAATAAATCATGGAACTGTCTGTAAGCAAGGTCTCTGTTTAATTGATAACATGACTAAAATTATAAATTTAAGCAATACAATAACACAGATAAAATCTATTCCTGTTCTATATTTGGAACAAAAGCAACAGACAAAGGCAACAATGATATCAACAATGCTGCAACAATGATATCAACAACACAGGGTGCTGACATCCTGTTACCTTGTTCTAGATGTAAGCACTATATGATAGCAGCACTGACTCCCTGTTAGAATGGTGGCAAGAGGGGTAATATTTAATGGATGCCTGGAAGTGTGACCTGATTAAGGGAAGTGAAAAACAAAACTAAGGGAAATGATAACTAAACTTTGAAGTACTAGAAGTGGCTGTTCAACATCAAAAGTTCATAAACAACTTAATAAAATTAACATCACACTTGTAAATGAATAATTGTTGTCTGAATCTGGAGCACTGATTCAGTAATGTAAAAGGCTTGACCCATTGATTACATTTCAAAAGAAGGAGCTGGTTTATAAAGCTTAGGCATTTCTACTTGCAAACTTGCTTTATCCATATCTTTAGTATTACCACTATCAGGCATTTCTCTGCGCATGATCATCTTGATTGAAGAGATAGCACTGGTATAGGCACAGGCAAATTGCATTAAATATCCTCCTCAAGGCTGATTCTCACAGATTTCACATTTACCTGGCAGGAGGCATGACAAATAGCCTGAAAAAGGTCCTTAATAATGCTTAACCAGGCTATGTATTCCAGTAACAGTAAGATTCTAAATCTGATTTATCTGTTTTCTTACCCCACCAATTAATAATTACAACAATTCCAAATGAAGAAAAGATCATTATTTCCACTGTGTAACAGTGGCCCTCACGCACTTCATTGCACAGATATACCAGCGTTCTAGCAATATATTACGGCAATATTGTCTCCTTTTTTTATGAAAGTTCTCAAGATAGTACAAATTGATGAGGAACTATGAATTGAAGAATTTTTCTTCTACTGCTCTATGCAATTAGTCAGTCACATATTCCTCAAATGTCTTTCTGATAACAGCCCAGAAATTGACTTTTCAGGAGTTTTACGTTTTAACTTTAATGGCTTATCAGATTGTCTTAATGTACTTTAAGGTAGTGCTTACCACTTTTGCATTACATATCATCAAAATGCATAAACTGCTACAATATCTCCTCTCACGCCCATTTTAAGACTAAAATGTTCCAGCTTCAAAATTGCTGTATGGATGCAAATTAGCCCTTTTGCTTTTTTTTCACACCCCCATTACGATGCAAAGCATTCTCCTTCCTCTTGCAAATAAAGTTGGGCAGATTACCTGTTCCTGTTTCACCAGCATGTTATTTAAGAATAACATGACATTCCACAACTTTGGTTTGACTGTTTGGAAAAAGTTCGCTGCTCCATTTATTTTGGTGAAAGTGAGGAGCGCAGATGCTGGAGATTACAGTTGAGAGTGTGCTGCTGGAAAAGCACAGCAGGTCAGGCACATCTGGGGAGCAGGAAAGTCGACGTTTCAGGCAAAAGCCCTTCACCAGGAATGAGGCTGGGAGCCTTGGAGGTGGTGAGATAAATGGAAGGAGGGAGTTGGGGCAAGGGGGATGGTAGCTAGACAATAATAGACATTAGACAATAGACAATAGGTGCAGGTGTAGGCCATTCTGCCCTTCAAGCCTGCACCACCATTCAATATGATAATGGCTGATCATGCTTAATCAGTATCCTGCTCCTGCCTTATCTCCATAACCCTTGATTCCAGTATCCTTGAGAGCTCTATCCAACTCTTTCTTAAATGAACCCAGAGACTGGGCCTCCACTGCCCTCTGGGGCAGAGCATTCCACACAGCCACCATTTTCTGGGTGAAGAAGTTTCTCCTCATCTCTGTCCTAAATGGTCTACCCCATATTTTTAAGCTGTGTCCTCTGGTTCGGCACTCACCCATCAGCAGAAACATGTTTCCTGCCTCCAGAGTGTCCAATCCTTTAATAATCTTATATATCTCAATCAGATCCCCTCTCAGTCTTCTAAACTCAAGGGTATACAAACCCAGTCGCTCCAGTCTTTCAGCATAAGGTAGTCCCGCCATTCCAGGAATTGACCTCGTGAACCGACACTGCACTCCCTCAATAGCCAGAATGTCTTTCCACAAATTTGGAGACCAGAACTGCACACAAAACTCCAGGTGTGGTCTCTCCAGGGCCTTGTACAGCTGCAAAAGAACCTCTTTGCTTCTATACTCAATCCCTCTTGTTATGAAGGCCAGCATGCTATTAGCCTTCTTCACTACCTGCTTTACCTGCACGCTTACCTTCATTGACTGGTGTACAAGAACTGAAAATGTGTTGCTGGTTAAAGCACAGCAGGTCAGGCAGTGTCCAAGCAACAGGAAATTCGACGTTTCGGGCAACTGATGAAGGGCTTTTGCCCGAAACGTCGAATTTCCTGTTCCTTGGATGCTGCCTGACCTGCTGTGCTTTAACCAGCAACACATTTTCAGCTCTGATCTCCAGCATCTGCAGACCTCACTTTTTGCTGGTGCACAAGAACACCCAGATCTCTTTGTACTGCCCCTTTACCTAAATTGATTCCATTTAGGTAGTAATCTGCTTTCCTGTTCTTGCCACCAAATTGGATAACTATACATTTATCCACATTAAACTGCATCTGCCATGCATCTGACCACTCACCTAACCTGCCCAGATCACTCTGTAATTGCCTAACATCCTCCTCACATTTCACCCTGCCACCCAGCTTAGTATTATCAGCAAATTTGCTAATGTTATTACTAATACCATCTTCTATATCATTAATATATATTGTAAAAAGCTGCGGTCCCAGCACTGATCCCTGAGGTACCCCACTGGTCACTGCTTGCCATTCCGAAATGGAGCCGTTTATCACTACTCTTTGTTTCCTTGTCAGCCTGACTCTTTGTCAGCCAACCAACTTTCATTCCAAGTTAGTACTTTGTCCCCAATACCATGCGCCCTAATTTTGCTCACTAACCTCCTATGTGGGACTATATCAAAAGCTTTCTGAAAGTCCAGGTACACTACATCTCCCTCATCCATCTTCAGAGTTACATCCTCAAATAAGTGGATGGAGGTAGGGGCAAAGGTGATAGGTCAGAGGGGAGGGTGGAGCAGATAGGTGGGAAGGAAGATGGACGGGTGTGACAGGTCATGAAGGCAGTCCTGAAATGGAAGGTTGGAACTGGGGTAAGGTTAGGGGAGGGGAAGTGAGGAAACTGGTGAAGTCCACATTGATACAATGGGGTTGAAGTGTTCTGAGGCGGAAGATGAGGGCGTTCTTCCTCCAGGCGTCGGCTAGTGATGGAGTGGCAATGGAGGAGGCCCAGGACTGCATGTCCTTGGCAGAGTGGGAGGGGGAGTTGAAATGTTCAACCATGGGACGGTGGGGTTCGTTGGTGTAGGTCTCCTGGAGATGTTCTCTGAAGCACTCTGCGAGTACATGTCCAGTCTCCCCAATGTAGAGGAGACCACATCAGGAGCAACAAATACAGCAACTGACATGTGTGGAAGTGCAGGTGAAACTTTGATGGATGTGAAAGGCTCCTTTGGGCCTTGGACAGAGGTAAGAGGTGGGAGGTATAAGCACAGGTTTTGCAATTCCTGCAGTGGCAGTGGAAGGTGCCCAGAGGGGCGTGAACCTGACCAACAACCCACATCCTCTTCATTGGGGAGACAGGATGCCTACTCACAGAACGCATCAAAGAACATCTCCAGGACATCGTCACCAACCAACACCAGCATCCCGTGGCCAAACACTACAACTCCCCCTCCCATTCTGCCGAGGACATGCAGGTCCTGAGCCTCCTCCATCGCCATTCCCTCACCACCCGATGCCTGGAAGAAGAACTCCTCACCTTCTGCCTTGGGACCCTCCAACCCCATGGCATCAGTGTGGATTTCACCAGTTTCCTTATTTCACCACACCCACCTTACCCTAGTTACAACCTTCCAGTTCAGCACTGCCCTCATGACCTGTCCTACCTGTCAATCTTCCTTCCCACATATCCACTTTACCCTCCCCTCCGATCTGTCACTTTTACGCCCACCCCCATCCACCTATTACACTCTTAGCTACCTTATCCCTAGCCCCACCCCCTCCCATTTATCTCTCCGCCCTCAAGGGTCCCAGCCATCATGCCTAATGAAGGGCTTTTGCCCAAAATGTCAATTTTCCTGCTTCTCGGATGCTTCCTGACCTGTTTTGTGCTTTTCCTGTTCAATTTATTTGCCTATTGCTGCCTTACAACAATTTGACACAAGGCTATGATTTTTTCCAACCTCTTTTTTTGGTAATTTTATACTGTCCATGGCACTTATTGAATACCCGTTTTTCTTTCCAATGCGTGATATCTTATGCTTGGATAAATTGAATTTCATCGGCCACTGTTTGACACAATTACATGTTTCATTTAATTTCAATTGTAAATCCTTTGGTTATAACTTTGCACTCAACTGTTTCAATTGAATTTCTGATTCAAACTTATTGACAAAAATTAGGACTAGTATGATCTAGAATATTCATGTATTAAACACTCCACCTTTTGATCTTGAGAAGTGATTTCATTAAAATATATAAAGTGCTCAGAAAGTATGACAGGGTCAGTGCTAAAACGTTGCTTTTTCGTGAATGGAGAGCCTAGAATCATTGCCTCAGAATAAGTGATCTGCCATTTTTAACTGCGATGAGAAGAAATGTCTTCACTCAGAGATGAGAAAATCTTTGTCATTCAGTTCCCAAGAGCACCACAAATGCTCAGTTATTGAGTGCATTCCAGATTAAGATGGATAGATTTTTGGATCTTGTGAGTGGGTGGATTTAATATGGAAGATCATATGGATTTTACTGTACAGCAGAGCACAGTCAAGATGCTGCTTCGGAACTTAGGAATCTGAGAGCAGAGGAACAGGAATAGGTCAACCAGCCCATTGAGTCTTCTTTACCACTCAATTAGCTCAATTAGATGTCTATGGCACTTTTGACCTCCAAAGCTCATTAACCTTTCCTTGGTCTTCCCTTCATCATTCATAAAATGTGTTGACCAAAAATATACACTGTATTCCAGCACAGGCCTAATTAGCAGTTGAAACATGTTTAGCGTAACTTAGTTATTTTTATAATCTGTGCTGCTGCGGTTTGAGCCAATGATTGATCCTCATAAGCTGATTTATCAACTTACCCTGTCAGCATCAAAGACCTCTGTACACAAAGTTCCTGGATCTTCTGTTTTTGCATGCCTTTTAATATTCTCTTATACAGGTCTTCAATATTCTTTTTACCAAAATCTACAGCTTCAGATTTTTGTGCATTAAATTTCTTCTGCTGTATATCGGGCCACCAGTCTGTCTATATGCTTCTAAAGTCTGCCAATATCTTTCTGAACTGTTTACTATGGTCCTAGTCTTGTGTGACCTGTAAATTTGGAAATGGTATCATATATTCAAGTCTCAATATCAAAATATTTCAAAAAGAGTGTCTTCCTGATGTTGATCCTTGAGAGACAGGGCTGCACACTTCCTTTCCATCTGTAATACAGTCATTCATCATTACTCTCTGTATTCTGATTGCACCCAAATTGTATTCTAAACTGTCACTGCCCTTCAAACACCTATGGGATTCAATGTTGCTAATAATTTTATACTAATGGTATTTTCACAAACTTGGCTTAAAAAAGTCTATATATACATGGTCGATCTCAGAGTTAACATTTCAAGTCCAGTGACCCTTCTTCAGAACTGAAGTTCTGAACTCCAGTTCTGAGGAAAAGTCACTGGACCGGAAACATTCTCTTCTTTCTCACCACAGATGCTGTCAGACTTGTTAAGTTTTTCTCACATTTTTTGGTTTGGTTCTGATTTCCAGCATCTGTGGTTCTTTGTTTATTTTTAATGTATCTCGGTAGCTTTGCAAATCTTTCTCATTATTACAGCAAAATAACTGAACAAAATTAGTCAAACATGATTGGTTTTTCACATGACCATGCGAGATGACATTTGTGAACCCATATTTTTCCAAATGCCAGACAGGTGGGCCTGCAGTTCTGGATTCAATCCTTTGGAACATGGCTGTGGCATTGGTAACCCTTCAGCCTCATAACATTAATTAATAAACTGTTATGGAGGATTGGGAGGCTCTGCTGGGCTTCCTTCAGTCACCTATCCAGGTAAACTGAGTGATGTTTTCATTTCAACAATGTTTAAAATAAAACAGAAAATGCTGGAGAAACTCACTCGATTTGGCAGCATCTGTGGAGAGACAAACAGTGTAAACATTTCAAGTTTGCTATGGTTCTTCTTCAGAACCACAAAGTATCTCCTATTTATCTATATATAAATATATAATCCATCCGATTTCCTAAATATTTATGAATGTACAAATATATTATATTTGTTCAGTACCCAACTGCGAACCTGCTTTTATAAGTAGATTTCATCTTTGCTCTTTTATCAGCCTCATCTTTCTTCTAACTATTCATTTTGCTTGTGAACATTTTGATTGACCAGAACGTTTCTCCATGGTTTCTGCAATGAGTGAATAGGAATGCCACCGAGGAAATTCATTCCACCATGTAAAATATTACACTCCTCCCTTAGTGAATGAATAAAATTATCTATTGTGTCCTTCTGTACGTGACACTTAAAGCATTTCACCTGAGTTAATATCTTAAGGGTCATCCTCCAGCCAAAAATCCAAGATTGTACTGCAAACAATGGACAGAGACATAAAAATTGCATGTCTTTTCTTGCAGTCTATAACCCAGCTCTTGAATGCCTGCACTGATCTATCATCAAGTTTATTCAGATAGTAGTTGCATTGATTATGGACTTTCAAAATTCATTAGATTCTGAACGGCCCTCTTGGAATGGAAGGTCAATCCCTATTGTAAAAACACTCCTTACACTTCACGCCAATCTCCCTTGACTAGCCCTGAGGATTCTCACATACTTTTCTGGAGAGCTGAAGTGATGACACTCCTCCTTGGTCTGACTGCAGTAGCAGCAGTGACCGCCACAACAAGTGGTGCTGCTGGAACTGGAGAACTGTCAGCCTCTGACCAGACACTTTCAGAAACAAGGAAATCCCCCTGCATAGGAAACCCATTGATGATGAGAAGAATGCTGGACTGTCACTTAATCCAGAAAAATGCTCCCTGAAATGGCTGAGGCAGAGTTGTCACCAGCTCTCCACCTGATGGACAGGTCCACCACTGTAACCATTAAGTTCAGCTTTCAGTTCCTTCAATAGTCCTTTCAGTAAGTGGGCCCTTCCCAAGAGTAGGTCAAGTTTTGTACCTTCTCAAGTAGGTACATCCACATACTGAATCAGAACATTTTCTTGTATACTCTTAACAAATTCCTCTCTATCTAAACCCTTAACACTATGGCAATCCCAGTCTATGTTTGGAAAATTAAAATCCCCTACCATAACCACCCTATTATTCTTACAGATCTTTTTACAAATTTGTTTCTCAATTTCCCTCTGACTATTAGGGGTTGATAATAAAATCCCAATAAGGTGATCGCCCTTTCTTATTTCTCAGTTCCACCCAAATAACTTCCCTGGATGTATTTCCAGGAATATCCTCCCTCAGTATAGCTGTAATGCTATCCCTTATCAAAAATGCTGCTACCCCTCCTCTCTTGCCTCCCTTTCTATCCTTCCTGTAGCATTTGTGTCCTGGAATGTTAAGCTGCCAGTCCTATACATCCCTGAACCATGTTTCTGTAATTGCTATGATATCCCAGTCCCATGTTCCTAACCATGCCCTGAGTTCATCTGCCTTCCCTGTTTGGCCCTTTGCATTGTAATAAGTCCTATCTTGTCCCTGCCTGCCCTGACTGTTTGACTCGCTTCTGTTCTCAACAGTACCAGTCTCAGATTGATCTCTTTCCTCACTACCTCCCTGGGCCCCAACCCCCTCCCCCCCACCTTTCTAGTTTAAATCCTCCTAACTTCTTGGTAGACGCAGCACAGTATGGTTGATGCTGATGTTCTATTGCTGGGAAATAGAACAATATTATCTGTCTTTTTTTTGTTAATCTGAGCTGTCTCATGAATTAGTCCTTGGTGACATTGAGATACGTTTCCTGTCAGTGGTCGATGTTCTGCTCAGGTAGTTGTGAATCCCAAAGGCCACCTCCAACGTACAGAATATCTCTTGTCAATTACATGACCTCAGACTTATCTCTTAAAGAAATGTGCATCCACCGAGTGATCTATATTATTGCACAAACTCAAGCAGTTGAAACACTATTTTCATAAATGAATGTCAAGGTTTTTAAATTTGGGTTTTTTCCATCCTCCCTCAACTCATCAATGCCAGCCTCTTACCACCCTCTCTTCTCTATGCACACCCACACGATATCTACCAAACCTTTCCAGGATGCAATTATGGACTTTCTTGCTCCGCGGATGCTGCCTGACCTACTGTGCTTTTCCAGCAACACACTCTTGACTTATTAAAGTCACCTCTACTGTCAATGTCTGCAGATATACAGATCACATGGAAATTATGGAAGTATCAACACTGTTAACTCTGATAGGTTAATTCCATTATTCCACCATAGATCATTAATCAGAGTTAATATGAACAAGATAATCATTTATAAGAAGGAATGATCAATTTTATGTTTTCTCCCTAATAGATTTCCACAGAAGATGTATTCAAGTTGACACAAACTTTCTTTTGTCCAAATCTTTGAACTTTTTAAGTGTATTATTGTGAACAGACAAAATAATGTATTTGCCTTAAGTACATTGGTTGCGTTTCCGATGGAAAAGCACATTGTAGCTCCAACATACTTTGCTACATGGAAGCCTAGCAGGTATCCTTATTAACAAGTCCACTATCCTTCGAACTGTATTTGGTGTCATTGTTCATTAGCATGGACTCAGCATGCAGGATTTAAATTGATGCAGATATTATTTCTCTTCACAGCTAGATAAAACTATTGTTCATCAAATCCTGTGAGCTTATTTATTACCCAACAGTTCAAGAAACAGGCGGAGTTTAATTTTAATTTTTTACAACACACATTTTTACAAGTCTGACTTATTTCCTAGACTTGTGTCTTGGATGTGTTTGAAAGGGCATTCCTCTGTCCATTGAATAGGCATGTGTGGCAGCAACACTGCAATGCACCAGAGAATCTATTAGCATATGTAGAGAAGTTTTTGCGGCTTCATACTGCATTAAAATAAAATGCCTCTCTTCAGAATGTGTGTCTTTCCCAAAAACCAAAACATTTTCTTATCTCAAGCTTCACTGGATGGGATCATAAACTTTTATTCAGGTATTTCAATGAATGGCTAATTCTTTATTCATGTTTATATGACAAAAAATTTATTTCAATTTTTAAAATGAAACCACATTTGAAGTAGGTTGACCACAGTATTATCTCGTAGTGGTGGAATATAAAGTCAGATTATTTCATGTTAATCATAGGTTTGTGAGAGTCATAAAGATATTTTGACTTAGAGTCATGTTATTAAATAGGTCATTCATCATCCCTTCTGATTTTCATTTACAGTGAGATCTATGTCATTGAGTTTCTGCACATTTAAAATGTTATGGGATGCCCTGACTTTATTTACAAGAATTGAACCTGTCCTGCACTGTCAGCATATACAGCTCCTGGTGGTCCCAAATGCAACCAGAAAGAATGGAACATTACAGGCTTTCTCTTTTCTTCTATTGAAAGAGAGAGTGGGCATTCGAGTACGGAGACATTCAGTCCCATCAACTAAAAGGTCATCATGATGGCAATGGGTGATCATGGGAAATGGCCTGGTAATATTATCGCTAGATGATTAATCCATCAAGCCAAATAACGTTCTGGGGACCTGAATTCAAAATGTCATGGCAGCTGGTGCAATTTTGAATTCAATTAAAAATTTCTGGGATTAAGAAGCTGATGATGATCATGAAACTATTGTCTATTGTTCGAGAAAAAACATCCTGACCTATTCTGGCCTACATGTGACTCCAGACTCATTGCAATGTGAATGACTCTTAACTGCCTTCCGGGTAATTAGGAATAGGCATTAAATGCTGGTCTAGCCAATGATGTCCACATCCCACAAATAAATAAAAAATAACAAAGATCTCAACATTAATCAAAATTTTAATTCTCACCAGCTCCCTTTGGTTTGAATCAAGACTCTCTAGCTGTAGACCTGCAACTTGGAGATCTTAATCAGACAGACATGTAAGCAATTAGAGGCCTGCAATTGCTCATGACATTCCTGCTCATATTGCGATTCCTGAGCTAAATAAATGGTCTAAAATAGGAAATCAAGGCAGCACAGACCCACAGTTTCTAAAACTTTGGATGTGCTGCTCAGCACCAGGACAGAGGGAGTGTAAGAAAATTAACATCACTTTATAAGTTATGTATTAGTTAGCAAACACAGAACCTGTTTTCATGAACTTTTCAAAATCCAAAGAATAAGAACATAAGAAAACATGCAACTACAGAAAACCAATTGGCACAGTTAGCCTGTAATTCCGATACAAATGGCAGCTGGTTTAGAATTATCTTTTTGTTTGGATTTACCCAAGACAAACAATAATTAGCATTAAAAAAAATTCCCTGAACATTGTTCCTACTTGAGATTTGTTAAATTTGTTCTAGGTTACAATTAGAACATAAGAAAACAGAAATGCGGAGACATTTCTTCAGCCAGAGAGTGGTGGGCCTGTGGAATTCATTGCCGCAGAGTGCAGTGGAGGCCGGGATGCTAAATGTCTTCAAGGCAGATATTGATAAATTCTTGATGTCACAAGGAAGTAAGGGCTACGGGGAGAATGCTGGTAAGTGGAGTTGAAATGCCCATCAGCCATGATTGAGTGGAGGAGTGGACTCGATGGGCCGAATGGCCTTCCTTCCACTCCTATGTCTTACGGTCTTATGGTCTAACTACATCAGATTATGTGTTAACACTTTAAGGCCGTGGATCATGTCATACTATCTGCTTCTATTTTCATATTCAAGGAAGTTCCGGTTATTACAACCTTTTCATACCTTAGCGCCCTAAATTCACAAATATTCCTTGTTAGTATTCTTGAACCTCCTTGCAATAAATCAATGTAATCTGATGGCAAGTTAACCATGCTGACCCACAAATATTCAAATACAATCATAGCAATTAATCAAATTAAAATAGATTTTTGACCAAAGGCTATTTGTAATACATTGTCATAATCTATTAGCCTCGTTGGTAATACCTTTGCATTGAATCAATACTCTCACTCAATGGAATACTAAATAATCAACATTTTATTTATTCTGTAATTTTGGTAATGAGCATCAAAGGATGATAATGAGTAGCAGAGTGGACTGGAACACTTGTTTTTCACACATAAAACACAGATTCTAACCAGTTGTCATTTTTCCAGATCTATTAATTATGAACAAGCTTAATTTTCCCTGCTAGAAAGTACAATACCTTGCATTTATCTATATTAACGGCCATCTGCCATTCATTGCTTCATTGGTCCAAATCTATTTAAATGTAATAAATCTCCCTTATACTCAACACCTGGATTCATAGCTTAATTTCATCTATAAATTTTAAAATAATACAGTGGCATTTTCCTGTTCACCATTTATGAATAGTATAAATTGCAAGAGACCCAGAATAAATTCCTGAAGACATTGAAAAGCCATTAGATTCAGATAGCACTTTAACATATTTATCATCACATGCTTTCTATTGTCAACTCAATTTTGAATCCATGATTTGATGCTAACTATATGACCTTTAAGTTTGAACTTGTTCAAACGTTTTAATTTGGAATGACAGACACCTGGTAATAATACAATAGGGTTGGGGAAAGATTATGAAAAAATTAATATGTTTTTCTCTTGCTTTATTTATCTTTAAATCAAATTTTGATCAAGCTAGGGAGGGGCGAGAAAATTCTCTCAAAGATTCTGTACCTTGTATTGCCAGCCAAAATAACATAGTACACACTACCTGGGGTCTCATGCTCATTCCATAGTCTCTATGGAACAAGATCTCCAATTGACCCTGGCATGAATAAATGGGACTCCCATTTCCTAGCACTACTGGTACAGACAATAATGAATGAACACCAATCAAGTAGAGATAGATTGCAGCAATTCAACTGCAGACAGCCAACAATTATATAGATATAGATACAGATTACATTCAGATATAGTGCTTTCCTTTAATGGTCTTCTTTGCGAAACATTGTAAAACTTGCTTCTGCCCATTATATTATTTATTTTAATTTACTGACATAGTTTTAAATAAAAGTGAAGTTCCTCTGACATTTCAGAGTGATTCCTAACATTTATCATTTCTGAAGTTAGTCAAATTCATTCTTTAAACATTTTTTTTTGCAGGCAGTAAGCTTTCTTCAATGGTTTTCTCCAAAATGTCTTTCAAAGCTACGTGACTCAAGTCTATGTATTTTCTCATATTCCAGAAAACATTTGCTCTTAACTCCTTGTCCAACTATTTATAAAACAAGAGCTAACAGATCCTTGTTTCATCAGATATTTCAATGGCATCACATTTTAAAGTTGACACAATTCAGGATACAATGTAAAGCTTAGTGTCAGCTCAGTAATAAGTTTCTGTGCCAATACTGAACTAATATGTCAAGGTAAGTTATAGGGTCAAGTTTTCAATAGAATATCGACCCTTAAATATCTGAGAAGTGGACTTGCTTCAAAACCTAATTATTTTTTAAAGTTCATAAACGCCAGAGCCAATGCAAATAGTAAAAAAAATTGAGTCAGTAAGGAAAATGTCAGGGCCTCTGATAAAACTGTATTGCATAATCCATAACAAGGTTGCCAAAGCACCTCAATGTCTGGGCTACCTTCTGACACTGTGTCCAATTCCAATCCATTCATTTGTACCATGTCCTGTTCTGGTGGTAAACTCAAAGCCCTTGTAATCTAAAGAACAAAGATTAGCCGAAGAAATGAAATATGTAATTGTAATATGAAACAATCACAATCTTTGCATGAATACCAAAAATGAGCTTTACGGCACTAAAGGTGACTATTTAGACCAATAGATTTCTGAAAGACCTTTCCTGTGGTCCCATTTCTCCTTACCTTTTTTTTCCCCCAACATCTATATATTTCCAGTTCTGAGATGATGTTCATTTTGTCCTTTGGGAGAATTGAAGAGACTGAAGATGGGCTAAACCATAGGTGATTTTAAGAAAACATAAGTTCCCAACTCCAGTGATTTTACATCAGAACATCCACATCATTTATGCTGAATACAAGGTGACAACAGTGATGCACACAACAAGCATAATATTGCCTGATGAAATGAGTCTTAAACCCAGGATAACATTGCCCCTTGGTATGGGAGAGAATTGATGAACATTGTCAGAAAAGGATTGAGTGTTACCTTCTTCTCATAGATGTAAGTGAAAACAATGTGGCTTCTTTATTTGATGGTAAGACTAATTACAAGTATTGTTCACCAGGAGCAAAGTAAAGTGTAGCTAATTTCTTTCACTGCTGTTCAAGACCGACCAACATGTCATGGAACAAAGTGGGGGGTTGATTTTACACAAGTAATACCTCTGAGGGTTTGAAATCTATGTTAGGGTCATTGGAGCAGTCAAAATGCTGATAATAAAGCTATTACAGTCCAGAGTTTTAAATTCAGCAGGATATGGCAATCTCATGCTATCATCAGTATTTGTGAAATTAAAATGAGCAAAGAGTAATTGTCAAGAAGGCTCATTGGACTGTTCCTATCAGGCCAACTCACAATCCTAACACAAAGTATACAAAAGTGAGGGATTGTTGGGTTAAAAACTGATGCTGAGTTACCCACATGACACTTGATAAACAAGATTCAAGCAAGATTTAGACACACAAAATCAGGCAAGATTTATCAGGCAGTGAATTCACACATATTATTTAAAACAAAATATAAATTAGTGCAGCATTGTGATTTGGCATTTTAAAGTATTAATGTAGTTGGTTAAATCCAAATGTACATGAATCATACATCTATCCAATTAAACCATCTCAATTTTAATACATGGAGCATATATCTGCAATTATAATTATTCACTGTTTTTTTTCCTACATCAAACTAATTTAACAAGATAACCCAAAATGAGACTTTAGCATTCTTATCATGTTGAACAGATGGCCACAACATTTCATGGACTGATTGGATACATGAAACCTTGTCCCCTTCTTTCTTGCAAACCTGTATTCTTCAGTCAGGTTATCACTGGCTGATGTAAGAAACAGAAATTGCTGGAGAAACTCAGCAGGTTGATAATATTTCTGGACAGAGAAACAGTGTTAATATTTTGAGTCCAATGATTTGCTTTTAGAACTTTCGAAGCATTATCATTGGACACATATTGTCACAAGCCTGCAGATTTCTTCTTTTTCATGTTTTGAAGATGAATAAACTTTATTAAGGTTTTCAATAAGTTTTTTCTATTTTGTCTTAACACTTAATGTCATTGTTACTGACATTAACAATTGTAAATGTGATGATTGTAAATGTGATGAGACTGGGACAGGACAGGTCTGTGTGTTATGTCAGGAAGAGTTAGGGATTGAGTTGTGGGGGAGTCAATATATCAGGTTAGGTGATGAGTCAGATGTTTGGATCTGGGGTTGGGTGGGTGTCAGGGAGTTCAGCGTGGCTGTCAGGTGGTTGGGTTGGTTCAGTCTAGAGAGAGCAGGATTGGGAGAACAGTCAGAATGTTAGTGGTGATTTGACCAGGTTTTAAACCTTTTGAGTTTTCTTCAGTAACTGACTCAGGGTTAGAGATGTTTGCAAAGGTTTCAGACACTGGACAACTGCCCAGTTGAAGCTTAATCTTCCAAATGAATTGGGGCTTCCACATGGTCTGAGTATAGATTTGTAGGCTTCTCTGCAGCAATGACTGTCTTTCTGTAGGAAGATTTGGGCCAGTGTTTCCATTAATTCAGCTGTCCCAAGTAAATAATCAAAGGCACCTCACATAAAGTTGAATGGTGATGCTCTTAAGTAGTGCTAATGGGGAGAGTTTGCCATTAGACTCTCTTGTCGCTGAGCATTTGTTCAGCTCTGTGTGTTTAAGAGAATGTGTTAGCAGGAGCAGCAAGGTTCAAGATGACAGATTGTGTGCCAAATTAGCTTTTGAGAGTAACAGATGTCACAATTTGCCCAGTCTGCATGCTTCCAGAGCACTCAGGGGACCCTGTGCTATCACCATTCAAAATATCAGTCACATTCAAAGTTCTCAGGCAAGAAGCCCACTTTGTTTGGCTTATCTGAAACATCAAAACAATTGCTGTTATATGTCTGAAGTCTGCAACCAAATATAAAAGAATTTTAAAACTTGAAATGGAGGGGAAAGGGGAAAGGTGACATTTGATATTTCACCAGGATGTTAGCAGAAGAAAAGATTGTGAAACATTGTGTAAGCCAGTGTTCATCATCATTCTAAAACTACCCACTTTAATTTTATAAAATTGATGGGAAAGTTGATATGTGAGCAAGACAGTATAATCATCAGAGCTTTGATCTCTGAGATGAATGGTGATTATTTGGGCATCAAGAGCAATTCATGAGGAAGTTCCAAAGAAAGCAGGCACACAAGAAGAATTCTTCCAGATGACACTCAAGCAACAACTACAATTCTATAGACATGCACTTAAAAGAAAAAAAAGAGACTCTTCAACAGTGACTGGGAAATTGGGGTTGTAGAACAAAAGGGAAACAAAGGGTAGCAAATACACTAGCGACTTAAAAAAAAGAACAGATGTAAAAGAGTTGAAATAACGTTGGGATTTTGGCTTCTATCAAGGACTAGGAATGTTGAATTACCAATATTGTACAATGTTTAAGAAGAAGAATTTTATTCTCCATTTTCAATTATTCATGTTGTGCAACCAATGGTGCAGATCATTGCTGACGTATCAGCCATATTAGTGGAAAAGACCTTAGAAAGAAGAACATTGAAAGCACCAGATGTTCATTGTCAAAGAAATTGATAAAATCCAGAAATGTTCTTGTTTACACATTCACTTTAAGTCTGCATCAATATTGATTTGTTAATGTAATTTTTAAAATCTATCTTTTGTTGCGAAATACCAGTAATGAAACACTTGGAAAACAAAAATTAAATTTTAGTAAATTTCTTTCTCAGTTCATGACATAACTAAAGAAGAATTCTCGGCATTCCAAGCAAGCATTTCATTCAGAAATAAATTTATGCTCAAATGAATGTGTACGGCTCTTTTCCATTTTTAAAAAATCATTTTATTTTATTATTTTCTTTGTTAACCTCTTCTTTTCTAAAAAAAAGTGATCAGCTAAACATTTCCATGCATCGCAAAATATGTTTTGGTCTCTAGTTTAAGACATCTTTCTCAAGGGGGTTCAGAATATATTAATGTTTTGTGAGGTTGTGAAAAGGATTTGAGCTCCATAATTATAGCTCAGCCCAATTCCACTTTCATTGTCTATATTGCTCTAGCAATGATCAATTAATAGGTAAGTCTCCTCACAAATCCTCATCTTGTTGAAGTTGTTTGTAATATTATTCGCAAATGAAATTAGCTTTCTCACTGTAGGTTAAGATCTGGGATTTGCTTTATTTAACTATTTATTAATTTATCAATGCTGTAAGAATATAGGAATGTGTAAGAATATAAGACATAGGAGCAGTCATAGGCCTCAATGGTTCCTCAGACCTAGTCCACCATTCAGTGAGATTATGAATGATATGTGGCCCGTCTGCATATGCTCATTTTTGTTGCATATTCCTTAACACCTTTGATTAACAAAAAAATTATCAACCTCAGTTTTAGTTCAACAATTGATCTAGCATCAAGTAGTTTTTGAGGAAGAATATTTCAGGCTTTACCGATCCCTGCATGAAAATTTTATTTTCTACTTTCATTGCGGAAGGTATGAAGTTTTGTTTTTAAACTACAAGCTGTAGAACAGATTCCCCAACTTGCTGAAGTTTCTCCTTATCCAACCTAATCTTTCTCATGAAGATTGTGAAAACATCGAGTAAATCAATCCTTAACCTTTTAACTTCTAGGAAATTAAACTTTATTTTGTTTAGCCTCTCCATATTCCTTAATCCTTGCGTCAAGTTTTCATTCTGGAAAATCTACATTGTAATCCCACCGAGGTGAATAAACCCTTCCTAAAATGTGGTACCCAGAAGTGTTAACAGGACACCAGATGTGGTCTGACCAGGTTTTGTATAGCTCAAGGATGGCATCCAACCTATCATATTTTAGTCATTCAGATGTAAAAGTCAGTACTCCAGTCATCTTGTATTGGTTATTTTCTGGGTCTACCCATGACATTTTAATGGCCAGGATACCTGGAACCCTTACTGTTTCACCATTTAGAAAATATCCTGTTCTATCCTTTTTAGGTTGAAAGTTCTCACATTTGTCTCCATTGAAATTCATCTGTCACATTTCTCCCTATTTCCTTTAATGATCAAAGTCTCTACATTCTTACAAAGTGGCACAGTGTCTCAGTGATTAGCAGTGCTGCCTCATAGTGCCAGGGACCTGGGTTCGATTCCACCCTCAGGTGACCTTCTGTGTAGAGTTTGCACATTGTCTGTGTGGGTTTCCTCAGACAATCCAAAGATGTGCAGGTCAGGTGAATTGGCCATGTTAAATTGCCCATAGTGTTAGATGCACTAGCCAAGGGTAAATATAACGTAGGGAAATGGGTCAGGGTCCATTCCTCTTCGGAGGGTCAGAGTGGATTTGTTAGGTTGAATGGCCTGTTTCCATATTGTAGTAAGTCAAATCTAATCTTATACTTCCATTGACACTGCTTGCAATAGATCCTGAGTGCCATTTGCAAATTCTAACATACAACTTTTTATCCTGTCATTTAACTTTCTCAAGGATGCAATGAATATTTGAACCCCAGTTCCTGTGGGAGACCTTTGACTGCATTTTAAAGCAGGAGAGGGGGAAGAGATACAGTGGTAACCACCTGAACAAAGATAGAATGGGACTTCTGCCCTTCACTGGGGAGCGCATCCCATCCTTCAATCTGATTGGTTGACAACTCCAACAGTGTCAAGAGTTCAGTGGGAAATGTGGCACTAAGTGCAGGCTGGCCCATGGGTTAGGTAACCATGTCTGTGAGGCCAAGATAGTATGGGTGTATTGGGTGGAAAATGCTTGCTCAGTTTAGGGAGGGAGGTGAGGAAGAATTCTGGGATTGTGTTTTGGAAAGTAACCGGGTATCTCTGGATACTATCTCTGGGGAAGGTATATCCAAATGATAGTACTCCTTTTTCTTCATTAAAGTAACCCTTAAAGATAGTATCCCTCTTCCATTTAAAAAAAAGGATTATTTTAATATAGAACATGAAATAATACAGCACAGGATTGGGCCCTTCAGCCCATGGTGTTGCACTGAACATGACGTCAAATGAAACTAATCCCTTCTGCCCACCTTTAATCCATATCCCTCCATTCCTTGCATCATCATGCACTGATATAAAAGTCCCTTAAATGCCCTTATCACATCTGCCTCAACCACCGCTTCTGGCAATATGTCCCAGGGTCCAATCACTCTCTGTGTTAAAAAAACCTCCCTTTCATGTCTTCTTTGAACTTTCCTCCTCTCACCTTAAATGGAACTAGTATTAGTCATTTCAACTTAAGGAGAAAGATTCTGAATGTCAACCCTATTTATGCATCTCATAGTTTTTTTAGACTTCTATCAGGTCTCTCCTCAGGCCCTACCATTCCAGAGAAAACAACTTGAATTCTTCTAAGCTTATAGCCCACACCCTCTAATCAAGGCAGCATCCTGGTAAACTCCTCCTGCACCCTCTCCAAAGCCTCCACACTCTTCCTGTAATTTGGCAACCAGAAATGAATGCCATGCTCTAAACGTGGCCTAACCAAAATCTTTAAAGCTGCAATATGATATCTTGACTCTTGTACTTAATTAGGTAAAAACAATGACTGCAGATGCTGGAAACCAGATTTTGGACTAGTGGTGCTGGAAGAGCACAGCAGTTCAGGCAGCATCCGAGGAGCAGCAAAATCGACGTTTCGGGCAAAAGCCCTTCATCAGGAATAAAGGCAGAGAGCCTGAAGTGTGGAGAGATAAGCTAGAGGAGAGTGAGGGTGGGGAGAAAGTAGCATGGAGTACAATAGGTGAGTGGGGGAGGGGATGAAGGTGATAGATTAGGGAGGACGGTAGAGTGGGTAGGTGGAAAAGAAGATAGGCAGGTAGGACAAGTCATGGGGACAGTGCTGAGCTGGAAGTTTGGAACTAGGGTGAGGTGGGGGAAGGGGAAATGAGGAAACTGTTGAAGTCCACATTGGTGCCCTGGTGTTGAAGTGTTCCGAGGCGGAAGATGAGGCGTTCTTTCTCCAGTTGTCTAGTGGTGAGGGAGCGGCGGTGAAGAAGGTCCAGGAGCTCCATGTCCTCAGCAGAGTGGGAGGGGGAGTTGAAATGTTGGGCCACAGGGCGGTGTGGTTGATTGGTGCGGGTGTCCCGGAGATGTTCCCTAAAGCGCTCTGCTAGGAGGCGTCCAGTCTCCCCAATGTAGAGGAGACCAGTCTATAATTTCCTGTATTATCCCCATTTCCCTTCTTGAACAATGAAACAACATTATCTCTTTGCCTGTTATCCAGGACTTCTCCAGTGGTTAGCAAGGATACAATGATAGAACATAGAACATTGAACATAGAACATTACAGCGCAGTACAGGTCCTTTGACCCTCAATGTTGCACCGACCTGTGAAACCAATCTGAAGCCCATCTAACCTACACTATTCCATTCTCATCCATATGCCTATCCAATGATCATTTAAATGCCTTTAAAGTCGGCAAGTCTACTCCTGTTGCAGGGAGTGCATTCCACACCCCTACTACTCTCTGAGTAAAGAAATTATCTTTGACATCTGCCCTATATTCATCACCCCTCAATTTAAAGCTATGTCCCCTCATACTAGCCATCACCATCTGAGGAAGAAAGGCTCTCACTGCCTATCCGATCTATCTTATATGTCTCAATTAAGTCACCTCTCAAACTTTTTCTCTCAAACAAAAACAGTCTCAAGTCCCTCAGCCATTCCTCATAAGACCTTCCCTCCATACCAGGCAACATCCTGGTAAATCTCCTCTGAACCCTTTCCAAAGCTTCCATATCCTTCCAATAATGTGGTAATCAGAACTGTATGCAATACATCAAGTGCGACGAGACCAGAGTTTTGTATAACCTCACCATGACCTTATGGTTCTGAAAATCAATCCCACTACCAATAAAAGCTAACACAGCATTTGCCTTCTTAACAACCCTGAGTGGCAAATTTCAAGGTTCAATGGACCTGGAGACCAAGATCCCTCTGCTCATCTACACTACCAAAAATCCTAACATTAACCCCGTAATCTGCATTCCCATTACTCCTTCTAAAGTGAATCACCTCACATGTTTCTGTATTAAACTCTCTATTCCTGAGATGCTGCCTGGCCTGCTGTGCTTTGACCAGCAACACATTTTCAGCTGTGATCTCCAGCATCTGCAGACCTCATTTTTTACTCCATTTGCCACCACTCAGCCCAGCTCTGCAGCTTATCCATGTCCCTCTGTAACCTACAACATTCTTCAGTACTATCCACAATTCTACTGATCTTAGTGTCACCTACAGATTTACTAGTCCATCCTTCAATGCCCTCATCCAGGTCATTTATAAAACTGACAAACAGCAGTGGACCCAAAACAGATCCTTGTGGTACACCACTAGTAACTGAACTCCAGGATGAATATTTCCCATCAACCAACACTCTGTCTTATTTCAGTTAGCCAATTTCTGATCCAATCTACTAAATCACCCTCAATACCATTGTTTCCATATCTTGTGCAATAGCCTACCTTGGGAAACTTCATCAAACGCTTTACTGAAATCCATATACACTGCATCAACCGCTTTACCTTCATCCACCTGTTTGGTCACCTTCTCAAAGAACTCAATAAGGTTTGTGAGGCACTACCCTTCAAAAAAACCATGTAGACTATCCCTAATCAGTTTATTCCTTTCTAGATGATTATAAATCCTGTCTCATATAAATATTTCCAATACTTTACCATAACTAAAGTAAGGTTCACAGGTCAATAATTACCATGGTTGTCTCGACTCCCCTTCTTGAACAAGAGAACAATATTTACTATCCTCCAGTCTTCTGGCACTATTCCTGTAAACAATGATGACATAAAGATCAAAGCTTGGCAATCTCCTCCCTGGCTTGCCAGAGAATCCTAGGATAAATCCCATCTAGCCCAGTGGACTAATCTACTTTTACATTTTCCAGAATTGCTAACACCTCTTCCTTGTGAACTTCAATCCCATCTAGTCTTGTGGCCTTTATCTTAGTATTCTCTTTGACAGCATTGCCTTTTCTTGAGTGTGAATTACTGACAAAAAGTATTCATTTAGCACTTCCCCTATCTCCTTGGACTCCACGGACAACTTCCCACTACTATTTTGATTGGCCCTAATCTTACTCTTGCCATTCATTTGTTCCTGATATACTTATATATTTTGTCTTGCCTCTCTCAGTAACTTGGGGTAGATACTATCATGCCCTGGGGACTTATTCACTTTAATGTTCTTCAGGAGACCCAACACTACTTCTTTCTTGATCTTAAAATACCCTAGACATTAGCATGCAACACTCAAATCTCACTATCCTCTATATCCTTCACCTGGGTAAATACCAAAGCAAAGTACTCATTCAGGATCTCACCATATCCTCTGCCTCCAAGCACAAGTAGCTTCCTCATCCTTGAGTGATCTCACTTTCTCCCTAATCATCGTCTTGTTTTTAATGTATCTGTCGAATGCCTTGTGATTTTCTTTGCCCTTACTTGCTAAGGTCATTTCATGGCTCCTTCTTGTTCTGCTAATTCCCCACTGGAGGAATTTCCTGCTTCCTTTTTATCCCTCAGAGGCCCCGTCCGATTTTAGCTTCCTAAACCTTACATATGCTTCTTTTTTTACCTTTTGACTAAATCCACAACCTCCCTCATCTGTTCTTATTGGAAAGAAGAAGGCTAAGAGGGGATTTGATAGAGACATACAAGATGATCAGAGGATTACATACGGTAGATAGTGAAAGTCTTTTTCCTAGGATGATGACGTCAGCGTGTACAAGGGGGCATAACTACAAATTGCGGGTTGATAGATTTAAGACAGATGTCAGAGACAGGTTCTTTACGCAGAGAGTGGTAAGGGCGTGGAATGCCCTACCTGCTAATGTAGTCAACTCAGCCACATTAGGGAGATTTAAGCAATCCTTAGATAAGCACATGAATGATTTTGGGATAGTTTAGGGGGACGAGCTGCGAATAGTTCAAAGGTCAGCACAACATTGAGGACTGAAGAGCCTGTTCTGCGCTGTATTGTTCTATGTTCTATTATCCAAGTGTCCCTTACCTTGCCATTCTTATCCTTTCTCCTCACTAGAGCATGCTGGTCTTGAACTCTCATCAGCAGGTCTTTAAACAACTCCCACATGTCAAATATGGACTTGCCTGATATCAGCTCCTCCGAACTAACAATCCTGAGCTCCTGTCCAATGCTGGTGTAATTTGCCTTCCCCCAATTCAGTACCTTTCCGCAAGATCCTGACTTATCCTTGTTCATATCTATTTTAAAACTTAAGGAGTTGTGATCGCTGTTTCCACAATACTCTCCCACTGAAAGGTCAGTCACCTGGTCAGGCTCATTAGCCAATACAAGGCCCAGTGTGGCCCTTCCTTGAGCTGGGTTATCCAAACGCTGTTTCAAGAAACCCACTTGGATGCACCTAGCAAATTCTGCACCATCTAAGCCTCTTGCTCTAAAAGAATCCCAGTCAATATCGTGGAAGTAAAAACAAACCAGGCAAGGCAATGTATAATCCAGCTCCATGGGTCACATCCTACTAATTATCGTAGGTCACCATTATACCTACTCTTTGTCTCTTGCTACTCAATGAACTTTAGATAATAGATGAATACGTGCATAATATTCATAGACATTCCTCTGTCTGGTATTTTTATGTTCCTCTTCAAAACTCTACAATCAAGTTAATCATATATGAGCTACAATTTCAAAGTCCATGCTAGATGTCTGTGATCAGCTGAACATTTTCAATGCATCTGTTACCTTCCCCTTAATTATGGATTCTAGGTGGAGGCTTAGAGGTATTATTGCTAGCCTCTTAATCCAGAAACTCAGATAATGTTCTGGGTATCTGGATTCAAATCCTGCCATGGCAGATAGTGGGATTTGAATTCAATTAAAAATATAGCTGGAATTATGAACCCAATGATGACCATGAAACCACTGTCAATTGTCGGAAAAATCCATTGGGGTAACTAATATCCTTCAAGAAAGAAAATTGACCATCCTCATCTGCGTATGATGCCATACCCATACAATGTGGTTGGTTTTCAATTGTCCTCTGAAATGGCCTAGCAAGCCACTCAGTTTTATCAATTGCAACAAAGTCTCTTCAATGGTAACTAGGGACAGGCAATAAATGCTGGTCAGTCAGTGACGTCCACATGCCACTTTTTAAAAAAAAACTATAGTGTTAATTGGTCTTAAATTTCCCAGCTTTCCTTGTTCACATTCTTTCAGGGGAAAAGGTGACATGAACAATTTTATAGTCTGGATGAATGATTCTTAAATTATGTCCAATAATGTAAAGGTATTTCTCTCACACAAAAGAAATAAGATATTACTAAGTGGTCATAATGCAAGCATATGAATTTGTGGTGTACCTTTCATGACCTCAGGATATTTATTATTTTAGCCTGCTGGACACACTTTCCTCATTTCTGAAGAAGGGCTTATGCCCGAAACGTCGAATGTCCTGTTCCTTGGATGCTGCCTGACCTGCTGCGCTTTTCCAGCAACACATTTTCAGCTCTGATCTCCAGCATCTGCAGACCTCACTTTCTCCTCGAATATTTATTAACACATAAAGACTTAAACATATTTTAGCATAAATAATTTTATTTGACATAACCTAATCTACTCAATTAATTTCAGGAAGATGTTTATTTTTATTTCGCTGTAACATTTGGTCACTTACTTGCTTCTGTTGTGTTTTGTTGGAAACACAAAAGTCATAAAATAATACCTCAGTTACTGGACAGTCCTCTAGATGGATCCATACACCACATATTTTCCACGGTTAGATTTATTTCATGAAAAGAACTCTCATGGGATACCTTGATGGCAATCAACAAGCCTTGTTTTTAATTTTTAGGCAAACAATCATCTAAAAGTATTATTAGGCGTTATTATGTTAGATATTATGTTAAGTATTAGGCATTATCATTACAGTTACCTAGAAGTATTATTTATATTGGCCGCAGATTGCACAATTTTTAATTTGTGATCATTTATTATATCAACTTTCTGTTTTATATTAAACAATAGATAACAATCCAAATATGTGCTGGTCTGGTGAATTGGCCATGCTAAATTGCCTGTGGTGCTATATGCATTAGTCAAAGGTAAATATAGGGTAGGGGAATGAATCTGGATGGGTTACTGGGTTGGTCAACACAGGTGTGTCAGTTCAATATCAACATTAGAATTCTCCCACCTCTATATTTTAAGACACAATTCGGCACTTTTAAACTATGTTTTCACATTTGGATAATGCCAAGCTGCACTCAGTCTAAAGACAATTCAGAATATATTTGTAAAATGCACTCAAACATTGATTTGGCCTGTGTCATTTTCCCAGACTAACCAGTTACACAGAAGTAAAAACAGAAAATTGGGAAAATTCAAGGAGTAAGACAGGATCTGTGGAGAGAAGAAAAATTCATTTTTCAGGTGGATGACTTTTATTTCGATCTGCTTCTTAATTCATAAATACAGCCTGATCAATTGAATTTTTCCAGTATTTTCTGCATTCATTTCAAAATTCCAGGTTCCTCAGTATTTTGTTTTGCTATCCGATTACACTGCTACTCTGAATACTCTGATATTCAAATGCATATTGCATGAATGTGAAGGCAATTTTAAGCTAATATCTGTGTGAAGGACATGTCAATGATATATCTTTCACCTAAATTTAGCATTCAATGGAAAACTATTCAATTATCGAGTGTAGCAATAATCAATTAGATATCCAGACAAGCATGTAATGAGGCCTTTGCCCTATGTAAGTCATCATATTATAATGCTGCTACCAGAACAGCTCAAAAAATAGAACTTGTGCCCCAATTCATATGATATCACACCCGTCAGATCCCAATTATTTACTTACCATAACATCTATACAAGAAGCAGTACGCAGGTGGATAAAGCTGCTAACACAATGGGGTATAGTCTTCAAGAAATAAACAAGGCCTCATAAAATGTATTTAATAGTGTGAGTCAACCGATCTGAAGATGGTATACAACAACCAATTCAGGAGTGGCATCAACAAAAAATTGCAGTGCAGCGATTTGAGCAGATAGTTCTGGGCTGGCACTTTTATGTAAAATGCTGAAGATGATGTTTCATAGCTGAGAAATTAAATCAAGGCTCTGTCTAACTTCAAAGTTTGATGGAAAAAAATGACTTTGCACTAACTTGTGGAAGGGCTGGAAGGTTTTCCCCACTTACTCAAGCAATATTGATCTCACAACCAGTATCATTAAAACCAATGATCTGGTACTAATCTCATTGCTGTTTGTGGACATTGCTGTGTGAAAATATGTTGCTATATTCTCACGTAGACCTCATCTACCCTGTTGTGACTCTATTTATTGATTTAATAAAAAATACTGTACAAGAAAGATGAATTATTTGTGGCAAACTGGTTAAAAATAGGAATAAATTGAAAGAAAAAGTGTACAATTCTTCAAAGATTATTGGTAAGTCAACATGTTGGAAACTATCAAAGAACCACCCAAAAATAGCATAGAAGGCATTTTTAGGTTGAAGGCATGTACTGTATCTTTAAGAGAGAGTGAAGGCTGTTTTGCACTAATAGCTTACAAGCACCTGTCATAACTAACTAGTGGTCTCAGAATGTACCGGAAAATTGAAAATATGTAACATTTGGCTGTGAAGCAGATTGCTGAGTAGGTTGCTATTTTGACAACAATTTGAATTTAACCAATCAGTTTAAATTATGCCCCGGGTTACTAAACCCCAATCGATTTTGTATTAATTCTTTGCCAACATCGAACCTATGAGAAGATTCAATGTTGAGGGGATAAAAGAGGCTGGCAAATTGAAAGTAGACAGAGACTGCCATCAAGAGAGAGATTCCATTCAAAACATGCTCCATTAAAGATACCTTTTTCATACAAAACATCTTTACAGTAAAAGACAGAAAATGACTCAAGCAGATCTGCAAACCGAAAGAAGGAGATCTCGGAGACGACAGACACTATGTGTTGCTGAAATGAAGTTGATGTAATTTTAATACAGGTTTTTATTGTAAAAGTATATTGTTGTAGAGTTGGAAGCATATAACAAAAATTGTTTAATGTTCACTTTTTGAGTTAAAGAATGAATTGTTTTTTGTTTAAATAGCGGAATTTGGGAGTTCTGTCACTCGTACTTTATGAAGCGAAATGAGCTTTTCTGGGTGTTTGGTTTAATTAGAAGTTGGGTTCATCGCCCCGTCATAATAGTTTGGCAGCACAGGTCTGTAATTTGGACAAGTTTAGACAGATCCAGTCTGAGATTTGAACATATTTGAACGGATTTGGGATATGAAAGATCCTAGCAGATTTAAACACTTGCCGATTAGTGTCCCAGATCTTTCAAGAAAACATAGTTGAGACAGTTTGTTTAATTTCGGTGACTTGCAGTTGGTTAAATTAGAAGTGAGATAAATGGGTATTAAAATTGCTAAAGAGGTTCTGGGGTTTGAGGATGATTCCTAAATTTGCCAAGAAAGTTTAGAAAGACAGAAGGTGGCCATACGTTAAGAATTAGCAAAAACGTTAGAATTGGTTCTAACCAAGGACAAAAGGTAAGCTGAAATTGTAAGAGAAAGTGAGGACTGCAGATCCTGGAAATTAGAGTTGAGAGTGAGGTGATGGAAAAGCACAGCAGGTCAAGCAGCATCCGAGGACCAGGAAAATCAATGTTTCGGGCAAAACCCCATCATAGGAATGAGGCTGGGAACTTTCGGGTTGGAGAGATTATCTCTCCAACCCTGAGGCTGCCTGACCTGCTGTGCTTTTCCAGCACCACACTCTTGACTGAATTTGTAAGGGAGTCAGTCAAGCACTTAGGTGTGTCAGAGAAACAGCCAAGTGCAGTAGAGTCAGGAAAAAACTTAAAGAACAATTGAGGAAAATGGAGGGAGAAGGTAAACAAAGGGAAAGAAAAGCCATGTGAGAAGAGAGAGAGAAGAAAGAGAGAGAGAGAAGAGAAAAGGAGAGAGGGAGAGAAAGAGAAACAAAAAGAGAAAGAAGAAAAAGAGAGAGAGAGAAAAAGGGAGAGATGGTTCTTAGCTGAGCAAAGAGAGAGAGAAGAAAGAGAAATGGAAAAGGAGAGAGAATTTGAACTTTAGAAGTTGTGAATTAGTCAGGAAAGTTAAGTTAGATTACTTACAGTGTGGAAACAGGCCCTTTGGCCCATCAAGTCCACACCAACCCCCAATCCACCATGCCCCTACATTTACCCCTTACCTAACACTACAGGCAATTTAGCATGGCCAATTCACCTGACCCGCACATCTTTGGACTGTGGGAGAAAACCAGAGCAAACCCACATAGACATGGGGAGAATGTGCAAACTCCACACAGTCAGTCGCCTGAGGCGGGAATTGAACCCAGGTCTCTGGTTCTGTGAGGCAGCAGTGCTAACCACTGAGCCACCATGCCGCCCACAAAGTTAACGGGATGGAGATGAGAGAAGGTAGTGATGTATACAAATATGTTAAAACATTCCCACATTTTGATGAGAAAGATGTCAAAGCCTTTATTTTATTTGAAAAATTGGTGAAGCAGATGGAGTAGTCAGAGAACTTGTGGGTAATGCTAGTTCAAACCAACTGGGCAGAGCTAGTGAGATATTTGCAGTGCTGTCAGATGAGAGGTGAAGAGATTATGAAGATATCAGACAGGCTATTTTGAATGCTTATGAATTGGTACCAGAAGCATATGTACAGAGGTTCAGGTATATAAATAAGGAACCAGGTCAGACTAATGTTGAGTTTGAAAGAATTAAGCATAGTAATCTTGATAGATGGGTGCAGGCCTTAAAAATAGATAAGACCTATGAGGCTCTAAGAGAAATTATTCTGTTAGGGGAGCTTAAAACCTCACTTTCAGAAATAGTGAGAGTTCACATGGATGAATAGAAAAGAGTGAAGTGAAAAGTGAGAAGAGTGGCAGAGATGGCAGATGAATATGCATTGGTACATAAGGCAAAGTTTAGCTTCCGGCAAAAATTTCATTCTGTGAGGAATAGAAATTGGGAGCAGGGGAATCCTGAACTACAAAACAGAGTGCAGAGCACACTGGCAGTTGCTTCCCACAGGTTAAAAAGGAAGCTGAAGAGGGTGAAAAGGAAGTGAAAGGCCTCAGGTGTTTTCACTGTAATGGAGTGGAAAATCACAGTGCCGGTGATTTAAGAAAGGCAATGGGAAAAGGTGTTGTCATTGCCAGAAAGTGGACATGTAAAGTCACAGTGCTGGTTGTTAAAGAATGGCACTGTGGGAAAAGATGTGCTAAAAAGAGGCTAAGCCAGTGGTATTCATGAAAGTAGCAAAGGAAACTCCAAGAAAAGTTGAGGAGCTGCAAGAAAGTGCACAGCCCAGGCAGGGGCTGGGTGTGGAATTAGTTCCTCATCTCTAAAAAGAATTCAGCTCTATGGGTGAGGTTTACTCAGGAAGAATGGGGGAGAAGGGGAAGAATTAATAACTTTGAGTGATACAGGATTTAATCAATCTCCAATATAAAGAGATAAATTTATTTGCAGTCTTTGTGATCTGTTACCTGGGAGAGTTGTAATTTGTGGGATAGTTGGAAAAAAACTTACTGTTCCCCTTGAAGTGCCAACTCAAGACTGGGGAAGTAACAGTGGGAGTGATTGACAGAGTGTCAGTTCCAGGAATACAGTCTGTTCTTGGGAATGATTCAGCAAGATCCAAGGTGGGAGTGACACCCCTTGTTGTGGATAAGGCAGAGGAAAACCAGGAAACTGAGGAGTTAAATGAAAGATACCCTGGAACTTTTCCAGACTGTGTAGTAACAAGATCCCACTATCATAAGTCACAGCACGAATCCAAAACTAAAGAGAAAAATGAAAGTTGAGGTTCAGTTCGCAGACACCCTGTTTGATGTGCAGGAAAAACCTCAACAGGCAAAGAGTCAGGCAGAAGTGTTTAGTCCTGAAAGGCTAATGGACTAAAGATGAGACAATAAGAGATACATATATTCATGCATACTCAGAATGGAGTCAGAATATATTACTGAAGGTTATTATCTTAAAGATAGAATCCTAAAACAAAAATTGAGGCCATGGAAGGTTAGTGCAGAGGAGAAATGGGCAGAAGTGCACCAGATTGTGCAGATAGAAGCATACAGACAGGAAGTATAATGAGCAGCACAAGAATTGCCAGTTGAAGATCAGCCAAATGTAAGGAAGACTCAGGTCAAGGTACAAAAGTACTTCTATTGGCCTGGACTGCACAAGTATGTGGTTATATTTTGCCGTACATGTCATACATACCAAATGGTAGGTAAGACACAGGCAGCAATAAAACCAGCATCTTTATTGCTAATTTCCACTTTCAGGGAACATTTCATGTGGGTTATTATTGACTGCGTAGGTCGCTTCCCAAAAACTAGAAGTGGGAGCCAATACTTGCTAACCATAATGGAACTGTCTACCAGATTTCCAGAGGCAATTCCCTTGCAGACTATGAAAGCAAAGAGCGTGGTAAAGGAGCTCGTAGTTTTCTTCTTGTGGTATGGACTACTCAGAGATTCAGTCAGACCAAAGGTCAAATTCTACTGGTAGGCTGCTTAAGGAAGTCATGGATAGCTTTAAATCAAGTGTGTATCATCCTGAATCCCAGGGAGCTTGGGAAATGTGGCATCAGACCATATTAAGAGCATACTGTCAGGATTACCGAAATGAATGGGATAAAGGTATCCCATTCATATTGTTTGCCATTAGCGATGCCCCAAGTGAATCTACTCAATTTACTCCCTTTGAATTAAAATTCAGACATGAAGTGACAGGGTCTTTGAATTTAAAGAGAAATTGATGAGACTGAAGCCAGAGATCTCACACTTGGATTATGTATCTGGGGTGAGGGAAAGATCAAATCAGGTAGGTGAGTTACCTAAACAGCACCTGAAGAGGTCACGACATAGAATGAAGCAGATAAAAACTCTGAATTTCAAATGTTTTCCCATGGGGATGATGTATTAGTATTGTTACTAATAGGAGTTCCCTTCAAAACCAGGTTTAGTGGTCTCTCTCAAATTGAGAATACAGTTGTGTCAGATAAACCATCTGGTTAAGATGTGAATTAGAAAAAAACTGTATTGGGTATATCATGTGAACATGTTGAAACCATATTATAAGTGAGAGCAGGAAATGGAGAAACAAGTGTGAGTTACTATTTCACAGAATCAGGAATTAAATCCAGATGTCATGGAATTTGCTGTGCCTCAAAATATGATAAACAATATGGAAGTACTTGAGGAGTGGGATAGGTTAATGAACTATCTGTCTCAGGAGCAAAGAAGCCAGTTAAAAGATTTGTTGCAGTAATATGAGGACCTATGCAGGAATAATATGGGGAGGACAAATGCTATTGTGCATGAGGTAGGAAATGCTGTTCCAATAAAACAATACCCCTACAGGCTTAATCCTTTAAAAGCCACACAGGTCCAGAAAGACATGGATGTGATGCCCAACGAAGATATCATCGAACTGAGTCAGAACAAGTGGAGTTTGCCGATTGTGTTAGTTCCCAAACCTGACAGAACTCAGGTTTGTCAGGTTTTGTGTGGACTACCAGAAGGTCAACGCTGTAACAAAATCAATCTCATACCCAACGCCAAGATTGGGGGACAGTATAGAGAAAGTTGGACAAGCCAGTTTCATCACAAAGTTGGACATATGCATGGTTATTAACAAGCACCTTCATCAAAGAGAGAGTGAAAGACGTTTCAGTGTTTGTAATCCCAAATGGGCTATATCAATTCAAAGTAATGCCTCTTGGAATGAAGAATTCACTAGCCACATTCCAAAAGCTAATGAGCAGAGTTTTGGCTGGTTTAACAAACTGTGCAGTCGATCTGGATGATGTAGTGATCTTTATTGAGTCATTGAAAGATCACATGGTGCATTTGGCAGAGTTCTTTGAATGATTGAGGGTAGCAAAGCTAGTAATATACTTAAAGAAAACAGAATTCGCAAAGGCAGAGGTGACATTATTGGGACATAACATCAGTCATGGAAGATTGACCCCAACGAATGCAAAGACAAAGGCCATCAAGAAATTTCCACAGCAACCTCAAGGAAAGAGGTGCTTCACTTTTTGGAACTAAATGGATTCTACCAGGAGTTTATTACAAACTTCAGCAGTGTTGTGGCACCACCAACAGAATTACTGAAGAACAACACAAACTTCTGGTGGACAGAACAATGCCAGGAGGCATTTAACAATTTAAAAACACTATTAACCACACACCAGTCTTAGCGACACCAATTTCTTTGAAACCCTCCCATATGAAAATTTTTATGGCATTGAATATCCAAGAAGCTCAATACCCACCAGAAAAAAAAACCCTACCATCGAAAAGGAATTATTGAGTTTAGTACGTCCTTACAACATTTTAATGTTTATGTGATGTACAATGTTACGGAGACAGTTGTGTTTTGGATCACAATCCTTGGAACAATTTAAAGGCAAGAATGTGTGACTATTTCATTGGACTCTTATGTTACAGACTTTTAATTTACAAATTATACATGTTGCAGGTCGCAAAAATGTGATAGCAGGATTTATGGATAAAGTATAGATAAAAGATTGAACAGAAATCAATGTTTCTATATGTGTGCCGAAATTAATATGAACTTAGATAAATGTCCTATGTATTTCATTGTAATGGGGTTAAGACTTAGGGGAAAAAAAGCCATCTTTTTATTATGATAGTTCATTTTTTTTCTTAAAGGGGAGGTGTTATGAAGTTGAAGGCATGTACTGTACCTTTAAGAGAGAGTGAAGGCTGTTTAGCACTGAGAGCTTACAAGCACCTGTCATGACTAGCTAGTAGTGTCAGAATGCACTGGAAAATTGAAAATATATAACATTTGCTGTGAAGCAGATTGTTCAGTACGTTGCTTTTTTGACAATTTGAATTTAACCAATCAGTTTAAATTATCCCCTGGGATACCAAAACCCAATCACTTTTGTATGTTTGTTTGCCAACATCGAAGCAATGAGAGGATCCGATGTTGGGACAGATAAAAGAAACAGGCAGTTTGAAAGTCAGACAGAGAGTAAACTGCCATCAAGAGAGACTGCCAAGCAAAACAAAGGTACCGTTTTCATATGAAACACGTTTGCAGTAAGATAGAAGATGAGCCAGGGAAACCGTCAGCTGATAAAAGGAGAACACTGGAGACGACAGCTACTGTGTAGTTTTGAAATTAAGTTGATGTAATTTTAATGCAGGTTTTTATGGGAACAGTATATTATTATAGAGCTGGAGACACATAACAAAGCAATTTTTAAAAAAAGCTTAGTTTGTTGTTTATACTCACTTTTCGAGTTAAATAATAAATTGTTTTTTTCTATAAATAGGAGAACTTGGAATTCTCTGTCACTCATACTTTTAACAGATTATGAGGTGAGGTGGGCTTTTCTGTGTGCTTGGTTTAATTAGCAGAAGGATTCACTGCTGTGTCACAACAAAGGTTAAATGACCAAGAAATAAAATAGTATGAACTTCTACAACTGTGTAAAAAGGAAAATATAAATAACTAAAATAAACCTTGGTCACTTAGAGAATGAAACTAAATAAATAATACTGCAAAACAAGAAAATAGCAGACACTTTGAACATTTTTTAAAATTTGGCTTCACAATGGAAAGCACTGAAAGCATCCCAAGAATAGTAGAAAGTCAAGAGGCAAAAAATGTGGGAACAACATAAACTAATGATAAGAGTAAGAATATTCAGAGAACTAACATAGCCATAGGGATAATGGTTGCTAGATTGTGATCTTCCAAAATTCCCTATTTTACTCATTATTCCCACCTTCTCCTACCTTGCTTCCGGGACCTGGCTATACTCCTCAGATTAATCAGAACTGGATATCTTATAGTGGAATGCACGAAAGGGACTCCTGCGTGTTACTTCTTCGCTGCTTGTGGTCACCCATTCATAGAACATACAGAGCATAGAACATTACGGTGCAGCACAGGCCCTTCGGCCCTCAATGTTGCGCCAACCTGTGGAACCAATCTGAAGCCTATCTGTCCTACTATTCACTTTTCATCCATATGTTTATCCAATGACCATTTAAATGCACTTAAAGTTGGCAAGTTGGTGAAAAATGCTCTCATTGTCCACTCTACCTAACACTTTAATTACCTTGTATGTCTCAATTAAGTCACCTCTCAACCTTCTACTCTCTAATGAAAACAGCCTCAAGTCCCTCAGCATTTCCTCATAAGACATTCCGTCCATACTAGGCAACATCCCAGTAAATCGCCTCTGAACTCTTTCCAAAGCTTCCACATCCTTCCTATAATGCAGTGACCAGAACTGTACTCAATACTCCACGTGTGCCGCTGTTACAGCTGTAACATGACCTTGTGGCTCCAAAACGCAATCCATCTGAAACTAACACACTGTATGATTTCCTAACAACCTTATCAACATGGTTGGCAACTTTCAGGAGTCTATGTACATGAACACTGAGATCTGTCTGCTCATCTACACTGCCAAGAATCTTACCATTAGCCCAGTACTCTGCATTCCTGTTGCTCCTTCCAAAGCGAATCACCTCACACTTTTCCACATTAAACTCCATTTGCCACCACTCAGCCCAGCTCTGCAGCTTGTCTATGCCCCAACATCCTTCAGCACTGTCCACAACTCCACTGACCTTCGTGTCATCGCAAATTTACTAATCCATCCTTCTATGTCCTCACCCAGGACACTTATAAAAATGATAAACAGCAGTGAACCCAAAACAGATCCTTGTGGTACACCACTAGTAACTGAATTCCAGGATGAAAAATTCCCATCAACCAACACCCTCTGTCTTCTTTAAGCTAGTCAATTTCTGATCCAAACTGCTAAATCACCCTCAATCCCATGGCTCCTTATTTTGTGCAATAGCCTACCAGGGAAACCTTATCAAATGCTTTACTGAAATCCTTATTCACCACGTCAACCGCTCTACCCTCATTCACCTGTTTGGTCACCTTCTCAAAGAACTCAATAAGGTTTGTGAGGCACGACCTACCCTTCACAAAACCATGTAGGCTATCCCTCATCAAATTATTCCTTTCTTGATGATTATAAATCCTATCTCTCATCACCTTTTCTAACACTTTATCTACAATCCAAGTAAGGCTCACTGGTCTATAATTACCAGGATTGTCCCTATTCCTCTTTTTGAACATGGGAACAATATTTGCTATACTCCAATCTTCTGGCACTATTCCTATAGACAATGACAACTTAAAGATCAAAGCCAAAGGCTCAGCAATCTCTGCTCAGGCTTCCCAGATAATCCTTGGATAAATCTCATCTGGTGTAGGGGACTTTTCTAATTTCACACTTTCCAGAATTGCTAACACCTCTTCCTTGTGAACCTCAATCCTGTCTCATTTAATAGCCTGTATCTCAGAATTCTCAACATCGTTGTTTTTTCCAGAGTGAATACTGAGAAAAAAATATTCATTTAGTACTTTTCCTATCTCGTTAGGCTCCAGGCACAAATTCCCACTACTGTCCTTGATTGGCTTTAATCCTACTCAAGTCAATCTTTTATTCCTGATATACTTATCAAAAACTTTCAGATTTTCCTTGATTCTATCTACCAACGACTTTTCATGTACCCTCCTGGCTCTCCTTAGCTCTCTCTTTAGGTCTTTCCTGGCTAGCTTGCAACTCTCAAGTGACCTAACTGAGCCTGCATATCTCATCCTAACATAAGCCGTCTTCTTCCTCTTGACAAGAGATTCAACCTCCTGAGTAAACCATGGCTCTCTCACTTGATCACTTCCTCCCTTCCTGACAGGTACATACTTATCAAGGACACGCAGTAGCTGTGCCTTGAATAAGCTCCACAATTCTATTGTCCCATCCCCTGCAGTTTCCTTCCCCATCCTATGTAGCCTAAATCTTGCTTAGTCACATCATGATTGCCTGTTCCTCAGTTATAACTCTTGCCCTATGGTATAGACCTATCCCTTTCCATTGTTAAAGTAAATATAACTGAATTGCGGGCGCTGTCAACAAAATGTTCACCTACCTCCAAAGCTAACATCTGGCCGGGTTCATTACCCAGTACCAAATCCAATGTGGCTTCGCCTCTTGTTGGCCTGACTACATACTGTTGCAAATGTGTTGCTGGTCAAAGCACAGCAGGTTAGGCAGCATCTCAGGAATAGAGAATTCAACGTTTCGAGCATAAGCCCTTCATCAGGAATAACTACATACTGTGTCAGGAAACCCTCCTGCACACATTGTACAAAAACTGATCCATCTAAAGTACTCAAACTATGGTATTTCCAGTCAATGTCTGGAAAGTTAAAGTCCCCCATAACAACTACCTTGTTACTATCATTACAATCCTTTCTTCTACATCTCTGGAGCTGTGTGGAGGTCTATAGAAAACACTCAACAGAGTGACCTCTCCTTTTCTGTTTCTTGCCTCAGGCCATACTCAGCAGTTGAGTCCTTTCTGCCACCATAATACTGTCCTTGACTAACAATGCCACATCTTCCAATCTTTTACCATCTTTCTGTTCTTACTGAAACATCTAAATCCATGAACCTGCAACATCCAAGCCTGTCCCTACTCAATCCATGTCTCCAAAATGTCCACAACATTGAAGTCCCAGGTACTAACCCAAGCTACAAGTTCACCCATCTTATTCTGGATGCTCCTCTCGTTGAAGTAGACACACTTCCACCTTCCTGCCATATTTCTGACCTGACTACTTTCAACCTCCTGGACACTGGAACTACAATTTAGGTTCCCATCCCCCTGCTGAATTAGTTTAAAGCCTCTAAAACAGCGTTAACAAATTTCCCCTCCAGGATATTGGTACCCCTCCAGATCAGATGTAGGCCATACTGTTTGTGAAGGTTCCACCTGCCCCAGAATGAGCCCCAATTATCCAGGTATCTGAATCCCCCCTCCTGTACTATCCCTGTAGCCACATTTTCAATTCCTGTCTCTTCCTATTCCGCACCTAGCAAGTGGCACAAGCAACAATCCAGAGATAACAAGTCTGTTTGTTCTAGCTCCAAGCTTCCACTCTAGCTCCCTGAATTTCTGCCTTAAATACCCAACCCTTTTCCTACTTATGTCGTGAGTGCCTATTTGGACCACGACTTGGGGCTTCTCCACTTCCACCTTAAGGATCCCAAAAACACAATCTGAAGCATCACAAACCCTGACACATGAGAGGCGAGGGTTCATGAGTGTTTCTTGTTCCCACAGAACCTCCGATCTGTCCCCCAAACTATGGAGTCCCCAATGACTAATGCTCTGCTCCTCCCTCTCCCTTCCCTTCTGAGCAACAGGGACAGATTCTGTGCCAGTGATCTATACCCCATGGCTTACCCCTGGTAAGTCATGCCACCCACCCCGCAACAGTATCCAAAATGGTATACTTGTTATGGAGGGGAACAGCCACAAAGGATCCCCACATTGTCTGCTGGTTCCCTTTCCTGACTGTAACTCCTCTGCCTTTATCTCATACCTGAGGTGTGACTACCTCCCTATAACTCCTCCCAATACCCTCCTCTGCCTCCCCAATGATCCAGAGTTCATCCAACTCCAGCTCCAGTTCCCTAATGTGTTAGTTGAGAAGCTGGAGTTAGGTGCACATCCAGCAGATGAAGTCAGCAGGGACACTAATGGTGACCCTTACCTCCCACATTCTGCAGGAAGAACATTCAACTGCCCTAACCACCATTCCCACTATTCTAAATTCCCAAAGAGACAATTGAAAAATAAAGAATACATAAAGAAACTTTTTGGCTTACCAATCTGGTGTTCAGAACTTTTTTTCTTGGTTAGAGGAGGAGGATGGGTGGGAGACACTACTTAAGTAGTGTTTTGGGTAACACAACTGCCCAAATATATTCCTTGACTTACTAAGCAGTCCTGTGCCTGCTCCTGCTCAGCATGCATTCCACCTATTCACGAGGTAGCCTCTCTCTCTCTCTCTCTCTCTGTCTCTCCTCACAGCTCCCAGAAAAATGGTGGCCTGATTCTTGGGATCAGTCCCTTCTAAGTGAGAAACTTACCTCCCGGCAACCCCTGGTCCTCTCTCCCTCTCTCCTCATTCATTCTGCCTCCTGCACTAAACTGAAGGTGGTCATATCAGTTATGTTTCATAGATAGCCAAATGCTGAATATCTAAATCCCAGAGCTTGAGCAGCTGCAGTTAGGATATTTCCTGTAGAAATGGTAAGTCAAGGCCCAAGCAGTGCTCTAGAGATCTCAGTAAAATGGGATTCTTACTTCATGAATCCGAGCTTCTTTATCATGTTTCTACTTTATGAGACAATAAAACTTACTCAATGGGTAAAAAGTCAGATGCCATCATCAATCCACTGCTTTTCTTCAGCTGATGTCAATTAATTTCTTACGGATATTAACTAATTTTTTAAATTAACTCTTACTTTCGAAAACCTTAGTTTTATTTAATTGAAAATTCAGAATTCTCCAGTATTACTATTCACTGTTATTTAATTGTAATCTTGCCCGTTTAGTTGAATGAGCATTGTGTATTTTTACATAAGATTAGATTCCCTATGGTATGGAAACTGGCCATTTGGCCCAACAAGTCCACACTGACCCTCTGAAGGGTAACCCACCCAGACACATTCCCTTACCGTATATTTGCCCCTGACTAATGAACCTAACATTAAGGACAATTTGACTGGCCAATTCACCTGATCTGCATGTCTTTGGCCTGTGGAAGAAAACCAGATCACCTGAGAATGTGCAAACTCCGCACAGACAGTCTCCCAAGGTGGGAACCTAACCTGGGTCTCTGTCGCTGTGAGGCAGCAGTGCTAACGACTGAGCCACTGTGCCACCCTTAATAAAGTTTAAAAATTGATTTCAGTTTTTAGTATATGTAAGAATTAATCAAATAATTTATTCTTACTTTATATTTTAATAATTTAAGTCAAATGAAAAACTGGCCAGAATCCTCATGTGCTGTGACTCTCTCTTGTGATGTCCTTGTGTTTCTGGACATCCTGGTTTGAGAGTTGGCACGGTGATTCAGTGGTTAGCACTGCAGCCTCACAGCGCCAGGGACCTGTATATGATTCCATCCTCAGGCAATTATCTGTGTTGTGTTTACACGTTCTCTCTAAGTCTGTGTGGGTTTCTCCTCCAGTCCAAGGACGTGCAGGTTTGGTAAACTGGCCAAGCTAAATTGCCCATAGTGCTTAGGGCTGCATAGAATTGGTGCTTTGGTCAGGGGATATATTGGGTAATGGAATGGGTCTTGTTGGGATTCTCTTTGGAGGGTCGGTGTGCAATTGTTGGGCCAAATGGCCTATTTCTACACTGTAGAGATTCTATGATAACTCTGATTATTAGCTCCAGCTCTTTTTAAAACTGATTCAAATTTTATTTTTCTCAGCATGTAGTTCAACTAAATATACAAATTCAGTGGGAGAAAAGAAATACTGCTGAAAATGTGTTGCAGGTTAAAGCGCAGCAGGTCAGGCAGCATCCAAGGAACAGGAAATTCGACGTTTCGGGCATAAGCCCTTCATCAGATGAAGGGCTTATGCCCGAAACGTCGAATTTCCTGTTCCTTGGATGCTGCCTGACCTGTTGCGCTTTAACCCACAACACATTTTCAGCTCTGATCTCCAGCATCTGCAGACCTCATTTTTATACGAAAAGAAATACTGACCAACCAGACACTTTGCAGCTCTAACTAAATCAATAATTGCTTTTAAAACTCAGCAGATCTGGCAATATCTGTGGGGATAAAGCAGAGTTAATGTTTCAGTGACCCTTCATCAGAAATATGAACTTACCTGCTCTTACCTTTATGTCATTTTTTTCCTCTTTTTCAATCTAATTCATTCTATCTCCCACTCACTCTCCACCAGTACGTTTAACAATGGGTCTGTGGCATGGTTGTCTCTAATTTTAATGGTTACTAGAATCAATACTATTCTCTCAAAACCAGTGGAACTTGTGTTTAGGTTGTCTTTTGTGTTGATGCAGAAAACACCAAGGCCAAGAGAGACAAGAACCTAGACACAGTGATCAGCTCCAAAAAACAGTGAGAGAGAGGACCAGACTGTGCTTTTGAAACAGAATGAGAGAGAGTAGGGTAGCAGCTTCCTAAAGACTGAATAAGTGAGAGAGAGAGTCTGTCAAGCAATGTAAGAAAGTGGAAAGAATAGGTTTTTGTATAAAAACAGGAGCTCACTGTATTGAGGGTAATGGACTGAGGATTTGTTAACACAAGAGAAGACAGAGACGTCGAATTAGCAGGCCTTTTTCAGGTTTAAAAGATATAACTTGTGTAGTGCCACAATGTGTTATCCAAGAGCCTCAGTATTTACTACCCACATTAATGACCTGGAGGAGGAAGCAGAGTATAATATATTTTAATTATCAGACAATACAACATAGGAGAGTAGATATGTCCTGGTTAGACCATCACCTCTGCAAGGTGAATATAAATAAATTTAATGAGTGGGCAAATACTTGGCAGATAGAGTTTAATGTAGGAAAGTGTGAGGTTACACACTTTGATAGGAAGAATCGAAAGGCAACTATTGTTTAAATAGAGAGAGATGCTAAAGTACAGTGCATAGGAATTTGGATGTTCTTGTGCATGAAACACAAAGTGTTCATGCACAGATGCAGCAAGCAACTAAGAACAGATTTGGAGTTTTGGTCTTTATTTCTAGTAGGTTGTCATTTAAAAATAGAAACTCTTGCTGAAACTATACAGGATATTGGATGAAGCCACAATTAGTGTACCACAGACAGTTTTGTTCCCCTTATTTAAGAAAGGATATACAAACATTGGAGACTGTTCAAGAAATACTCAGGAGAATGATTCCTGGGATGAAGAGGTTGGCTTATCAAAAACAATTAACCTGATTGGGTCTTTATTCATTGGAGTTTAGTAGAATGCAAGGTGATCTTACTGAAAACATAAGGATTCTGAGAAACCTTGATGTGGGATTGATATTGATAAGATGATTCCTCTTAGGCAGGGAATCTCAAACAAGACTACATAGTTATAGAATAATGGGCCACTCATTTATAAGAGGTATGAAGAAATTTCTTGTCCAACAGGATATGATTATTTGGAATTCTTTAAATCAGAGAGTTGTGGATATTAGATCATTAAAAGTATTTATGGAGGAATCAGATAGTTTATGAAATATCAGGGAGCTGAGTGTTCTGAAGAGCTGGCATTTAAGTGGAGTAGAGCTATGGGCAGATCAACCATGATCTTTTTTGAATCAGGATCAGGCTTGAAGTTCTGAATGGCAAAATATGAGTTCTGTTCCTTTCACTATTTGGCTTAAGCCACAGGAGTTTATATTATAAGATCCCAGTAAAATGAAAATGAGGAGAGATCATTATACCCGTATCACAATTGTGAGCAGAATTCAAATAATGATGAATATTCCCCCAAGAGTTTCCAACTAAACAAAATCCCAGTCAGGTTCTGAAAGCTGGATCTTCAGTTTTTCAATGGGGTGAGGAAGCTAGAATGGATGTTTGGGTATGTGAAAAGGAAGGATTTATAGGAATATGGGCCAAGTGCTGGCAAATGGGACTAGATTTATTTAGGATATCTGATCAGCAGGGATGAGTTGGACCATTCGGTCTGTTTCCGTGCTGAACATCTCTATGACTCTATGCCTCTATGTTCATGAGATGTGAACCTTGTTGGCTGGACAAGAATTTATTGCCCAGGGAACAGTTGAGATTAAACCATATTGCTGTAGGTCTGAAGTCACATGATTTCCAAAGAGGGAGAGATTAGCTGGATTGGTTATGCTAAGTTTGCCCTGCAGTGTTCAGCAATGTGCAAGTTAGGTGGGTTTACAGGGATGGGGTGGGGGGAAGTTGGGCATCTGAGATGCTCCTCAGATGGCCATATGGCCTCTTTCAGCCCTGGAGGGATTCTGCGATTCTGTGAAATCTTTCCCTCAAGGACTTAACTGAACTGGGTGGTTTCTTTTACGACAATTAACAGTGGTTACATGGCTGCTATTAAGCAAGAATTTTGTTCCAGACTTCTGTTGAATTCAACTTTTATCACAATCTGCCATGTCAGCATTTAAACCCATATCTCAGAACATGGGGGTTCTGGATTATTCATCCAGTCATTATTACCTATACTCCACTGCCTCTCCATTCTGCTTGCTCCTGCCCCCACCACTGCAGCTCATGGAAACAAGTGTTCGATAGTCAATTTGTGACAATTCAGTCAGAAAGAGGCTAAATAAAGTTTCAAAGGGGGATTCCGTGACCAAACGGTATTGTCAGCAGTGATGCCATTGGACAGAAGGATAATGCTGCAAACAAAACATTAGACATGGCTACAAATGTAAACATCCCCTACAGTCTGAATTTTTCATTATTAAGTATTGAAGGCTCAAAAGAAAAACCCAGAAAATGAGCTGAAAAAAAAAATTTCTGCTCCTGTCCCTTTTGCAGCAGATTCTAAAGCTTCTGGCATTTTCTTCTATCCATAAACAGTCTCATTTGAGCTGCGAGAAATCATTCCGAGCTTTATCATAGCTGTTTGCCAAAAAGAACAGGAGAGGGATGTAATGAAGAATTTCAAATGATTTGCTGGAAAAGCGCAGCAGGTCAGGCAGCATCCAAGGAACAGGAGATTCGACGTTTCGGGCATAAGCCCTTCTTCAGGAATCATTCCTGAAGAAGGGCTTATGCCCGAAACGTCAATTTTCCTGCGCCTTGGATGCTGCCTGACCTGCTGTGCTTTTCCAGCAACACATTTTTCAGCTCTGATCTCCAGCATCTGCAGCCCTCACTTTCTCCTAATTTCAAATGATTGTCTTGTTCAAAATTCAAAGCTTGTTAATTATTTATTTCAATTACTAAATTGACAGATGTGGTATTGGTTTGCATTCCCACTCATTTTCTGTAATTCAGAATCCTGGAATGATGATTGTAATGCTGATCCACTGTCATCATGCACTAATTTACATGTGTGCCCTCCCACACCGTGGACATAAAATTCAGCCTACACGTCTCTGAGAATATTCTAAAATAAAAGAAGGAAGCATTTATACAGTGCCTTCCGTAAATTGCATTCAATCTCACAGGACATTGACAAACTGTCTGGATGTCTTCAAAGCTATTGATTTTTACCTTTCAAAACACTTCAGTCGCAATCTGTCATTCTGCTCCAACAATCAAAATTTTGCATCATTGTGCAAGGTATAACTGAAAATTGTGTAGTTTGCCTAGAATTTTACATCCAGAAGGTGTTAAATGCCTCAAACTGTACAGTTCAGGCAAAAACTAGCAGCCAAATTTATTTGCAAAGAAAAAAGAATCACTGATACAAACACTTAATACCTCCAACATACGTAGACACCAAATTAAAAGAAAACTGCTTGAATCTTTCCAGAGTTTAATTTTTTTTTAAAGTGTCTTTTTAAAGTGTAACTTGAGAATATTCTGAACTTCAATCTTATGATTCTGTTCTTGAAAATAAGTATTAGTTAATGGAGTGGAAGGAGAAAGAATAAAACAACCTTCCAAGATCTTTGATCACAAGAACAGAAAATGTTGGAAAATTCTTAGCAATTCTGGCAGCATCTATGGAGAAACACAGACAGCCAACATTTCAAATCCAATCTGATTCTTCTTCGGAATTTTGGATCTTCCATGATCTGTGATGTCAGTTGACTGAGTCATGAAGGCAGAATATAAAAGATGGTGTTGCATGATGTTGCAGCCAATGGACTAGATTTTCTGAGACTCTCATGATCTGGGAGCATGGATTCATGCACCAACATAGCAAGTTGGTGGAGTTTAAAATTAGTTAATCAACCTAGAATTAAACATTTATCTCAGTAATAGCAACTAGGACAGTTATCTTTGATTGTTGTAAAGAATTAATTCCAATGACCCAACCTGCTCTGGTCTACAGGTAACTCTAGAGACACAGAAATGTGACTACCTCTGAAGCAGTTCAAGGTTAATTAAAATTGGGCAATGAATCCTGGCTTCGCCAATGCCACCCACATCCCACAAAGGAATAAAAGATGTACAACGTATATTCCCACTGGATAGGTGAACATATTATAAATCCCGTTCCTCGGATGCTGCCTGACCTGCTGTGCTTTTCCAGTGCCATACTTTTCGACTCTGAATCTCCACTTTTTGTAGTCTGCACTTTGCCCCATTTTATAAATCACTTCCACCATTCAGGGTTGAAGATTGTGAATTTAAGTCTTCCAAATCCAAAGAGTTTGTAAGTCCTCTTGCTCTGCATATTGAACAGCTTGGAAACCTTAGTGACCATGAATTGCCCACAGGGTGTGGATGCATTCAACGTTCCAAAATTAAGGAACAACTCTAAACTGAATCAACAGGCAGTGGAGAGTAAATCGAATAGCCTCTGAAAATGTGCATAAGAATCATGATCTGCAGTTAACCCACACCCATTCAGTAGAATCCAGGCAGAACACCTGCCTCCCATTGCTTGGTCTTTGTAATTTTATTTTGTGTGCAATTAGTACTTGTGCTATGTTCATTGGATTCACACATATGCAGGGTGCCAGGCAGCACTGCTTCATAGCTTTACTTACAACTATCCTGCACTGCATAAGGGTAATGTTCATTTCTGGTACCAGAGGGACTGAGGTTATTGACGATGCTGCTGTTCGACAATCAACAATTGCTGACCCTGCTAGGGAGCAAATCCAAGGATTTCAACTGTAGCATTGCAGGTCTGGGTGGAAGAGGGAAATAAGGGCCAATGTCTTGTGTCATTTGTTGGATCATGGGTTGGGTGGCAATTTGAGGGTGGACTATTACTGGAGACTCTTCATACACATCTTCAGACGGCAGTGGCAAAACCAACTGAATCCAATTAGTATAACTCCAAGAACATGTAAAAAAACTCCAGGAAGATGTTAATTGAACTCACATGATCAATGAATACACATTCTAGTATCATATCTGCCTAACTACAACACTGACTGTATCCACTTCTCAATTTACCAAACACTAATGATTCTCCTACCATCAGTTCTTAATAACCAGAATTCATTATTGACATTTATTTCCCTCATCTCAGTATTACACCTTACCACTGTTACAGGTGTCAAAACATGTTTCACAATTTGAATAAACTGTCAGCTACTTAGTCATAATAGACAGGCAGGAGGCTGAAAGAACATAACAAACCAGGCAGCATCAGGAGGTGGAGAAGTCAACATTTCAAGTGTACCCACCTGAAACATCGATTTCTTCATCTCCTGATGTTGCCTGGCTCTCTGTGTTCTTCCCACCTCCTGCCTGTCTGCTTTGGATTCCAGCATCTGCAGTTATTTTGTCTCTAACTTAGTCATAATAGCCAGATGGCATATACTGATTTCATAACACACTGTTTTAAGTGATGATATAACTCAGGCATCAGGTCTAAATAAAGAGCAGAAGTGTGTAAAGGTAAACTCTTACATGCTAAATTCGAGAGCTGTATCAGTCACCTGTTATATTTAAAAATGGAAAATGTAAAGAGAGTTATAAGACTAAAGATAGGGTAACAGCCTCTATCCAGAAAATAATAAACTAGGGAAGGTAGAACTAATAGCCAACTGCCGCTGCGACATTAACCGACTCAACCTGTCCACCCCTCTCACCCACTCCAACCTCTCACCCTCAGAACGTGCAGCCCTCCACTCCCTCCGCTCCAATCCCAACCTCACCATCAAACCGGCAGACAAGGGAGGCGCGGTAGTAGTTTGGCGCACCGACCTTTATACCGCTGAGGCCAAACGCCAGCTCGTAGACACCTCCTCTTATCGCCCCCTCGACCACGACCCCACCTCCCACCACCAAACCATCATCTCCCAGACCATCCACAACCTCATCACCTCAGGGGATCTCCCATCCACCGCCTCCAACCTCATAGTCCCACAACCCTGCACCGCCCATTTCTACCTCCTGCCCAAAATCCACAAACCTGAATGCCCCGGCCGACCCATTGTCTCAGCCTGCTCCTGCCCCACCGAACTCATCTCCGCATACCTTGACACGGTTGTGTCCCCTTTAGTCCAAGAACTCCCCACCTACGTTCGGGACACCACCCACGCCCTCCACCTCCTCCAGGATTTTCACTTCCCCGGTCCCCAACGCCTTATTTTCACGATGGACATCCAGTCCCTGTACACCTCCATCCCCCATCACGAAGGACTCAAAGCCCTCCGCTTCTTCCTTTCCCGCCGCACCAACCAGTACCCTTCCACTGACACCCTCCTTCGACTGACTGAACTGGTCCTCACCCTGAATAACTTCTCTTTTCAATCCTCCCACTTCCTCCAAACTAAAGGAGTTGCCATGGGCACCCGCATGGGCCCCAGCTATGCCTGTCTCTTTGTAGGATATGTGGAACAGTCCATCTTCCGCAACTACACTGGCACCACCCCCCACCTTTTCCTCCGCTACATCGATGACTGTATCGGCGCTGCCTCGTGCTCCCACGAGGAGGTTGAACAGTTCATCAACTTTACTAACACCTTCCATCCCGACCTGAAATTCACCTGGACTGTCTCAGACTCCTCCCTCCCCTTCCTAGACTTTTCCATTTCTATCTCAGGCGACCGACTCAACACAGACATCTGCTACAAACCGACTGACTCCCACAGCTATCTGGACTACACCTCCTCCCACCCTGCCCCCTGTAAAAACTCCATCCCATATTCCCAATTCCTTCGTCTCCGCCGCATCTGCTCCCAGGAGGACCAGTTCTAACACCGCACAACCCAGATGGCCTCCTTCTTCAAGGACCGCAGATTCCCCCCAGACGTGATCGACGATGCCCTCCACCGCATCTCCTCCACTTCCCGCTCCTCTGCCCTTGAGCCCCACTCCTCCAACCGCCACCAAGACAGAACCCCACTGGTTCTCACCTACCACCCCACCAACCTCCGTATACAACGTATCATCCGCCGTCATTTCCGCCACCTCCAAACGGACCCCACCACCAGGGATATATTTCCCTCCCCTCTCCTATCAGCGTTCCGCAAAGACCACTCCCTTCGTGACTCCCTCGTCAGGTCCACACCCCCCACCAACCCAACCTCCACTCCCGGCACCTTCCCCTGCAACCGCAGGAAATGTAAAACTTGCGGCCACACCTCCTCCCTCACTTCCCTCCAAGGCCCCAAGGGATCCTTCCATATCCGCCACAAGTTCACCTGTACCTCCACACACATCATCTATTGCATCCGCTGCACCCGATGTGGCCTCCTCTACATTGGGGAGACGGGCCGCTTACTTGCAGAACACTTCAGAGAACACCTCAGGGACACCCAGACCAACCAACCCAACCACCCCGTGGCTCAACACTTTAACTCTCCGTCCCACTCCACCAAGGACATGCAGGTCCTTGGACTCCTCCACCGGCAGAACATAACAACACGACGGCTGGAGGAGGAGCGCCTCATCTTCCGCCTGGGAACCCTCCAACCACAAGGATGAACTCAGATTTCTCCAGTTTCCTCATTTCCCCTCCCCCCACCTTGTCTCAGTCGGTTCCATCAACTCAGCATCGCCCTCCTAACCTGCAATCTTCTTCCTAACCTCTCCGCCCCCACCCCACTCCGGCCTATCACCCCCACCTTGACCTCCTTCCACCTATCACATCTCCATCGCCCCTCCCCCAAGTCCCTCCTCCTTACCTTTTATCTTAGCCTGCTTGACACACTCTTCTCATTACTGATGAAGGGCTTATGCCCGAAACGTCGAATTTCCTATTCCTTGGATGCTGCCTAACCTGCTGTGCTTTAACCAGCAACACATTTTCAAAGGTAGAACTAATGGAGAGTAGTACTGGAAGCAGCCTCTTAGAATGTGGTCATTTGTAATAACTCCAAGGAGCCAGTGTCCTGTCACCATGTCACCCTTTATTTACGTGTGCATAGTACATGGCCTCTGACCAGCCAGTCCTGAGGGTGAGGAGAATCCCTGACACTGCTGGGGACAGCCTGTCAGCCAGGGCTCCCTGACAGGTCCAGGTTAAAAACCCCAATCAGGGAACTCATACTCAATGAGATCCACCTGGCCGCCTTTTCAATTAGTGTTGACATCCACAGCTGAGTGTTACAATGGAGACAATGGAGGAGTGTGTAAGAATGTAAGCAGCATGATTGCTAAAATCATACAGTAAAGCAGGGTGGCAGCAGGGGGAGGACTTCAATCAGAATCAGTTAAAAAAAAGAGGAAAGCTCCAGAAGGCAGAAAAGTGCCACTCAGGACATCAAAGTCAAAGCAACACATTTCAGAAGACTTCAGAGATCATACACAGTTAAATGAGAAAACTTGGACTAAAAGAGGAAACAAAAAGGCTTTACCAACATCAGTGCGGTTTTGCAATCATTGTGAATTAGATCATAGAATCATATAATCCCATATAGATCCAGTTAAGACATTGCCACTTCCATTTAAAATGAATCAACAATTTCAGTATTAGAGAATTGCATCAGACTCATGCTAAAAGGAACAGAGACATCAAATCAGATGTTTTATGTAGGTTGTGGATCCTCTAGCAGATAATATCTTAATAATGTATGTTAGGGGGGTGATGGCCTAGTAGTAATATGACTGGACTGTTAATCTCGAGACACAGATAATGTTCTGGAGCCCCAGGTTTGAATCCCATCACAGTAGATGTCAATTGTTGGGAAAAACCCATCTGTCTTTTTGGGAAGGAAACTGCCATCATCACTTGGTCCAGCCTGTATGTAACTCCACGTCCACAGCAAGAAGATTGCCTCTTAACTGCCTCTGAGCTGCTCCTCGGATGCTGCCTGAACTGCTGTGCTCTTCCAGCACCACTAATCCAAAATCTGGTTTCCAGCATCTGCAGTCATTGTTTTTACCTGGACAATAAATGCTAGCCTAGCCAGCAACACTCTCATCCCATTAATGAATAAAGGAAGAGAAAAAGTGTGGAAAGAAAACAGCTTTGAAATGTTAATTCAAACATTTGACACACACATTAGCTGAAAATGAAATCTCATCATAAAAAGTTTACTCAAGAGTCTCAGTGACAGGAAGAATTAATTTAACAGATTTATACAGATTGGCAGTATATCGTCCCTTAATTAGAGTTAATGAGAGTTTACATCTCAGTATGTGTGAGTGATGACAAATTGTCAGATTTCCTTCAATCTAAAGAGGAGCTTTCTTTAGAAGAGGCCATCCAAAATGCTGTTCAAATAGAGATCAAGGTGCAAGACAAATCATTTATTTGTAGAAACACTGGGGACCTTTCTAACACAATTGACTTTGTGGGTCCTAAAATGGTATGTCACCATACAGAGAGTATATATATACACACATATATATAGAAAGGAATTTTGCACACTATATTGGAGAGCTGTTTTCAATAACTCAGATATACAAAAGTAGATAAAGAGTGTGTTACAATACTGAACAGAGTCAATGAACCTTCTGTTAGAATAAGGATGACTAGAGATTCTGTAGAAGGGAAGTAGTAACTTAGTTAAAGACAGCAGCCCTAAGATTCTGTGTTTGTGCATTGTGTGGGAGTTTGTGGACACACAGTCCAGATATATTAAGGGTAAAAAGTGAGGTCTGCAGATGCTGGAGATCACAGTTGAAAATGTGTTGCTGGTTAAAGCACAGCAGGTTAGGCAGCATCCAAGGAATAGGAAATTCGACGTTTCGGGCATAAGCCCTTCATCAGGAAATCATTTCCTGATGAAGGGCTTATGCCCGAAACGTCGAATTTCCTATTCCTTGGATGCTGCCTAACCTGCTGTGCTTTAACCAGCAACACATTTTCAACCAGATATATTAAGGACAATATCTCAGAATTCTTGAAGCAACATTTGATTAATGCATAACATAAAGCTGATATCAGTGAGAAATCTGATTTACTTAGTGCCATAGCTCTCCAGCAATCTGTTTTCCAACAGAACTGTTCCAGAAAGACATCAGCATATCTACCGTTCTGATAAAAGTCTATTGCTTCCTATCTTCCTCCCTTTTCTAGGAACTTCTCTTGTCCCAATTTTGTCCAAGCCAAGATAATGCCCTACAAGTTCACCCTTGTCTGTGAGCAACTGGCCTGTTTATACGTTTTTAACATAGTGAAAGTACTTACCCACTTTCTATACTATTCCCTGAATGTTAAATCAATTTCAGGCTCTTCTGTCATGTGTCACTTCAGCCCACGTGTAAGAGTTTTGGCTCAAGACAGATTGCTTGAGGAGAAGGCAAGATCGAAAACTGTCTTCAAGCTTAGTCATCTCCAGAAGACTATTGATTGCATTTGAGCACTAAATACTTACATACACAGTAGCCTGAGATATACCCATCTGTAAGCTTGATGCATATAATCTTAGTACAGTAATCTACATTATTAGAAAACCATACTCCATATCTTCTTGTTTCTATCGATTTTTAGCTAACTCTGTCCATGTTGGGTTATTTTGCCCATTTGGGAACCTTTTCATGCTCATTCCCATAAGACCAAGAGGAGACACTGGCTGAATTATGGAACTCTTGATATATTGTTATAATGAAATATTGGTATCAATATGATGGATATTTTCACCAGATAATAAATATGAACATCAGAACTAATAATTAGAGTAGGCAATTCAGCTTAAGTGCTCCACCACTTAATACAATTATGGTTGATCTCATCTTGATCTGAAATCCATTTTCCTGGCCACTCTCCATAAGATTTTATCTCCTTACTTATTAAAAATCTGTTTACCTCTTCCTTAAACTTATGCAGTGTCCTGATGTCCATCATCCTCCAGGGTAGTGGATTCCATAGATCCATGATCCTTTGAAAGATGTAACTCTTCCTTATTTCTGTTTTAAATCTGCCACACCTTAGCCTAAAACTGTGTTCTCTCATTTTTGTGCCACACTGGGAATCATTTGCTCTATGTCTACTAAGTCAATCTCCTTTAGCAAACTATTCTCATTCCTCTAAACTCTAGAGGCTACATTGCTCAATCTATCCTCAGAAGACACACCTTTCATCTCTGAAACTAATCTTGTAAACCTTTTCTGATGTGCCTCCAATGCAATTACAACCTCCTTCAAGTAAGTGAACCAATACTGTACGTAGTATTCCAGATGCGGTCTCACCAATGTCCTGTAAAATTGCAACACGACTTCCATTAAATTACTCACCATTCTTTTAGCAATGAATGGCAAAATTCCATTTGCCATTCTTATTATCTGCTGCTCTGTGCACTAACCTTTTATGGTTCATGCACAATAATACCAAGCTCTATCTTCACTGAAGCATTTGACATTTTTCTCTATTTAAGTAATAAATTGTCTTTTTATCCTTCTGATCAAAATGAATAAACTCAAACGTATCTACATTAAACTTCATTTGCCAACTTTGGACCCATTCATTGAAGCCATCTACATCCATTGAAATTTCTTATTTCTTCATTGTAGTTTACCTTCCCACATACTTTAGTGTTATCTGCAGATTTGGCCATAGTATATTCTATCTATGCATACAAACCATTAATATAGATAATAAATACTTGGGATTTAAGGACCTTACATATGACATGCTCCTAATTATAGCTTGCCTAGTGAAAAAGTCACTGTTTATTCCAACTCTCTCCTTTTGTTGGTTAGGCTAATATCTTACTCATAACTTTAGGCCATCTTACCTTACGTATTAGCCTTTTATGTGGTATCTTATGAAATACTAGCTTATATAGGACTCTTATTATCTACTTTGCTTGTTGCATCTTCAAAGAACTTGAACAAATCAATCAAACACGATTTACCCTATGTAAAATTGGATTCGTTAACAAGATGGCATCCAGTCCATTCCATTTCAGAAATGTCCACATGTAAACCAGACAATACTCTAGAACTTTAGGATGAAAGACAGGATTCTTGGCAGTGTGGAGAAACGGAGGGATCTGGGTGTGCAAGTACATAAATGAATGAACCCACGTGCATAGGGTTGTTAAGAAAGTATATGGTGTTTTGGCTTTCATTAACAGGGGTATGGAGTTTAAGAGCTGCGAGGTTTTGCTTCAGCTCTACAAGTCCCTGGTGAGACCACACTTGGAATATTGTTTTCGGTTCTGGTTGCCCTACTACAAGAAAGATACAGAGGCTTTGGAGAGGGTTCAAAGAGGGTTTACCAGGATGCTGCCTGGACAGGAGGGCTTGCCGTATGAAGAAAGGTTGAATAAGCTCGGACTTTTCTCTCTGGAGAGAAGAAGGAAGAGAGGAGACCTGATCAAGGTATACAAAATAATGAGTTGAGTAGATAGAGTCAATAGCCAGAGATTTTTCTCCAGGGCAGGATTGACTGGTACGAGAAGATATTAGGAGGAAGGTATAAAGGAGACATCAGAGCTAGGTTCTTTATGCAGAGAGTTGTGAATTAATGGAATGTGTTGCCAGCTGAGGTGGTGGAAGTGAAGTCATTGGGGACATTTAAGCGACCGTTGGACATGCACATCGGTAGCAGTGAGTTGAGGAGTGCGTAGGTTAAGTTACTATATTTTACATTAGGATTAAGTCTTGGCACAACATTGTGGGCCTAAGGGCCTGTTTTGTGCTGTACCTTTCTATGTTCTAAGTTCTATACCTACTTCACAAAGTAGACACAGTTAAACCCACTTCTGACCACAATGCTTCATACAGGAGTGATATGGAGGTGCTGGTTTTGGGCTGAGGTGGACAATATTAAAACTCACACAACACCAGGTGATAGATCAACAGGTTTATTTGGAAGTACAAACTTTTGGAGTGCTGCTACCTTGTCAGGTAACTACCTGATGAAGGAGCAGTGCTCTGAAAGCTTGTGCTTCCACATAAACCTGTTGGACTATAATCTTGTGTTGTGTGATTATTAACTTCATATAGAAAACACTAGGCTTTCACTTGCAATGAAAATAAGTTTATACAATATTTACAAAATTTTGTCTGTCTCTCTCTTGGAACATCTGATCTGTATGAAGATCTATGATCTATGTTTTTGAGGCTGAAGTGCTAATGTCTACATTTATTTGTGTGCTCCAAGGGCAGTACTAGGCTGGCATCACAGCACAGCATTTACCAAATGCAGGTAAAGGTAAAGTGAAATTTAGCTGAACTGGTACAATATGATTAAGACCACAAAACCATTAGATATAGGAACAGAAGTAAGCCATTCGGTCCCTTGAACAAGGTCACGGCTGATCCGACATTCCTCACGTCGACTTTCCTGCTCTATCTCCCTCATTCTTGACTCCCCTTATGATCAAGAATCTATCTATCTCAGCCATAAATCATACAAAGGTTGTTTTAAATCACATTTTAAATAACACAAAATTCAGTCTTTCTGACCAGTTGTAAACAAATCAAGTGGTATGAAACTGGTTAAGGATTCAGGGATTATGTGCTAAATCCAGGTATTTGCAGTCATTAGGAAGCTCATTGTCTGGACATTATAGACTACTTGCAAATGCAAGCCACTCTGACATAAACCACTGGATTGATTAATGCTTCCCATTTCGATACATGGGTACAATCAAGCATGTCCAATACTGCAGGAAATCTTGCAATTGTATAACATTTTTGTTACGTGACCAGATGTTTTTTCTGCCCTCTTAGAAAAATGAATGAACCTGCCAGCCCTTTAGAACAGTGCATCAGTCATCTCCTGAACATAGACAGCAGACATGGTGCATTGACTAATGTGGTCCTTCTGTCTGCAAGGACCCAATAGCCAAAAAAGTTAATGACTACTGTGACTTTAAGAGCCACAGGCAGAACAGTTAGACTCAATGAGAATGCAGCTGTATCTGAAGCCAGAAATACTCATACATTTGTAATTGTTTCCCTGTTGAAGCCAAGTGTCCTCTACATAGTTTCACAATTATAGACAGGAGGATCATTTGAATCCCACACAATCATTCATATGGGGAACGCCTTCAGTTACTGCGAACTTCTCATGTTCCTGCTTCTTTCACTCATACTGCTCCCCTCCAGACAGCACAATCATTACTTTTGCTAGTGTAAATGGCATTCTGCAATTCTTTTGACATTTACTTTAATCGGTATGTGGGAACTGAATTTTCTTTCCACCACTCATGGCAGTGATGGTGCAATCTCAATCCAGCAGTGATTTTGGCATTGATGTTAACTCAATTACAAACACAGAATTGTATTTCACTTCATCTAGCTTTTTTCCCCTTCTCCCCTGGTAATTCATATCATTGGTGTTTCAGTCCTCTGGCAGTGCTCATTTTTGCTTTGTTAAATGTGCATTTAGATTATGCAGAATGGCATTTAAACTGTGAACACACCTTTACTTTTAAACTAATATATGGGTGGCACGGTGGCACGTGGGTGGCACGGTGGCACAGTGGTTAGCACTGCTGCCTCACAGCGCCTGAAGACCCGGGTTCAATTCCCGACTCAGGCGACTGACTGTGTGGAGTTTGCACGTTCTCCCCGTGTCTGCGTGGGTTTCCTCCGGGGGCTCCGGTTTCCTCCCACAGTCCAAAGATGTGCGGGTCAGGTGAATTGGCCATGCTAAATTGCCCGTAGTGTTAGGTAAGGGGTAATGTAGGGGTATGGGTGGGTTGCGCTTCGGCGGGTCGGTGTGGACTTGTTGGGCCGAAGGGCCTGTTTCCACACTGTAAGTCTAATCTAAAAAAAAAATATCGTGCATGGCTTTGAGATCGTGTTAAAATGATCAAGATTTGAAATATTATCTAAAATATCAGTTTTGTTCAGTTATTCATGTAAAACAATGACAATGACAGGCTAGAATAATTATTCGTTGCTCAAATGCTAAATAAATCATTGCTCAGATTAATTGATAATTATCAGTTACATGCAGTATTTAAAGATATCTATTTGGAAAGTTTGTTCATCCACTTCATCATTTTCTTGTACATTTGAAATTACTTTTTTTTCTGTAAATGTTACTGTATTATTATTAATCAGCAAGTATGTCTCAATCAGTCATAATAAAAATACGTCTCGAGGGTAGTGGTTTACGTTCACCAATTTATCAGGGTCTTTGATAGCAGTTTCCACCAAAATTGAACCTAAATATCCAGCATTCAAACCCTTTTTCATAACTGAATCCTCACTATTAACATGCTGAGGTTTACCATTCACCAGAAACTGAAGTGAGTGAGTGGCATAAATGCTATATTTACAAGAGCGGGCCAGAGGCTAGGAGTTCTGCAGTTAGCAGTTCATCTCTGACTCCCCTGGGCCTTTCTACTGACTAGCATGAATCACTCAGTAGAGTGATGGAATACTCTCCACTTGACTCATTGCCTTCAGCTTGAAAAACACTGAAGAAGTTTGATGACATCATGTCAAAGCAGCCCACTTGATTAGCATCCCATCCCGCACCTTCAGTGCTCAATCTGCATATGATAGCTTCAATGGTTTGTTCAATCTACAGGATGTACTACAACAAATCACCAAGGCCCTGTTAAACAACACTTTCAACACCCATGACCTCTATCATCTAGAAGAACAAGGCAATTGATGGAAGGAAGCACCACCAACTGTGACTGTCCTTCCAAGCTGTGGAGCATCCTGACTTGGAAATGTATTGTTAGTCCTTCACTGCTGCTGTATCAAGATCCTAGAACTTGTCTGTCAAGGAAGGAATTCTGACTTCTTTGCCTAGTCTACCCTACATGTGATTCCAAATCCCAACAATGTGATTGATTTGTAACAGCTCTCAGAGGACTAAGAAATAGTATCTTAATGCTGGACTTGTCAGTGGTGCCTACATCCCCTGAACAATTTTTTCAAAATCTCCCCTCCTCACAGTCCTGTCTGAGTACTTGCGCTTGAGGAAGGGTCATTGATTTTCCCTTAACATTGCTGTACATTTCTCCAAATAACTGACACTGTACTGACCCAGTTGTAAACCTGAGCCCAGGTTGACATCCTTTGGTGTCATGACGTCCCTTATTGATCCTCGAGGAAAGGGACACCCCCATCTCCACTATCCCAACATCAGGACCTCAGATCCCTACCCACGTACAGAACCAATTTTCCCTTGTCTGGGGAATATGTTATGAACAAAGGTCAGAGCAACTGCAGGCTGACATTGCTTTTCTGTCCCTGTAACAAAATTCTGCTCATGGTGTCAGGGATAAAGGAGCATTCTGAAATAGCAGTTGCACATTTTCCTGGGGATTGACAGAATGGAGCTAGAATTGGATAAGAGACGTTCCATAGAGACTGCATAGATAGTTAATGAAACAAATCTGATAAGATGAGATAAGTTTGATGATGTGCAGCAAGGAAACTTGTTCAGTCTTGTGGAGTGAAACCCTCTGGAAAAATTGACAACATTGACCCTTAACCAAAACAAAGTTCATAAAATTCAACCATTATAATTTTAGCACGTCATTGCTTAAGATACACTTATTTCATTCTAGAAGCAAATGTGGAATATGTCAAATAGTAGTACAATGGGTTCCTCTGAAGTTGTGGTATGGTCATTTTATTGGATAGTAAAAAATGAGGTCTGCAGATGCTGGAGATCACAGCTGCAAATGTGCTGCTGGTCAAAGCACAGCAGGTCAGGCAGCATCTCAGGAATAGAGAATTCGACGTTTCGAGCATAAGCCCTTCATCAGGAATAAGAGAGAGAGCCAAGCAGGCTGAGATAAAAGGTAGGGAGGAGGGACTAGGGGGAGGGGCGATGGAGGTGGGATAGGTGGAAGGAGGTCAAGGTGAGGGTGATAGGCCGGAGTGGGGTGGGGGCGGAGAGGTCAGGAAGAGGATTGCAGGTTAGGAGGGCGGTGCTGAGTTGAGGGAACCGACTGAGACAAGGTGGGGGGAGGGGAAATGAGGAAGCTGGAGAAATCTGAATTCATACCTTGTGGTTGGAGGGTTCCCAGGCGGAAGATGAGGCGCTCCTCCTCCAGCCGTCGTGTAGTTGTGTTCTGCCGGTGGAGGAGTCCAAGGACCTGCATGTCCTCGGTGGAGTGGGAGGGGGAGTTAAAGTGTTGAGCCACGGGGTGATTGGGTTGGTTGGTTCGGGCGGCCCAGAGGTGTTCTCTGAAGCGTTCCGCAAGTAAGCGGCCTGTCTCCCCAATATAGAGGAGGCCACATCGGGTGCAGCGGATGCAATAGATGATGTGTGTGGAGGTACAGGTGAACTTGTGGCGGATATGGAAGGATCCCTTGGGGCCTTGGAGGGAAGTGAGTGTGGAGGTGTGGGCGCAAGTTTTACATTTCCTGCGGTTGCAGGGAAAGGTGCCGGGGGTGGAGGTTGGGTTGGTGGGGGGTGTGGATCTGACAAGGGAGTCACGAAGGGAGTGGTCCTTGCGGAACGCTGATAGGGGAGGGGAGGGAAATATATCCTTGGTGGTGGGGTCCGTTTGGAGGTGGCGGAAATGGCGGCGGATAATACGTTGTATGCGCAGGTTGGTGGGGTGGTAGGTGAGAACCAGTGGGGTTCTGTCTTGGTGGCGGTTGGAGGAGCGGGGCTCAAGGGCGGAGGAGCGGGAAGTGGAGGAGATGCGGTGGAGGGCATCGTCGATCACGTCTGGGGGGAATCTGCGGTCCTTGAAGAAGGAGGCCATCTGGGCTGTGCGGTGTTGGAATTGGTCCTCCTGGGAGCAGATGCGGCGGAGACGAAGGAATTGGGAATATGGGATGGCGTTTTTACAGGGGGCAGGGTGGGAGGAGGTGTAGTCCAGGTAGCTGTGGGAGTCAGTCGGTTTATAATAGATGTCTGTGTTGAGTCGGTCGCCCGAGATAGAAATGGAAAGGTCTAGGAAGGGGAGGGAGGAGTCTGAGACAGTCCAGGTGAATTTCAGGTCGGGATGGAAGGTGTTAGTAAAGTTGATGAACTGTTCAACCTCCTCGTGGGAGCACGAGGCAGCGCCGATACAGTCATCGATGTAGCGGAGGAAAAGGTGGGGGGTGGTGCCAGTGTAGTTGCGGAAGATGGACTGTTCCACATATCCTACGAAGAGGCAGGCATATTGCGGAAGATGGACTGTTCCACATATTTGCGGAAGATGGACTGTTCCACATATTTGCGGAAGATGGACTGTTCCACATATTGCGGAAGATGGACTGTTCCACATATTTGCGGAAGATGGACTGTTCCAAATATTTGCGGAAGATGGACTGTTCCACATATTTGCGGAAGATGGACTGTTCCACATACCCTCGACCCCCGTGCAGGCCTCCTACCCGCCCTCGACCCCCGTGCAGGCCTCCTACCCGCCCTCGACCCCCGTGCAGGCCTCCTACCCGCCCTCGACCCCCGTGCAGGCCTCCTACCCGCCCTCGACCTCTTTATAGCCAACTGCCGCCGTGACATCAACCGACTCAACCTGTCCACCCCTCTCACCCACTCCAACCTCTCACCCTCAGAACGTGCAGCCCTCCACTCCCTCCGCTCCAATCCCAACCTCACCATCAAACCCGCAGACAAGGGAGGCGCGGTGGTAGTTTGGCGCACTGACCTGTACACCGCTGAAGCCAAACGCCAGCTCGCGGACGCCTCCTCTTATCGCCCCCTTGACCACGACCCCACCTCCCACCACCAAACCATCATCTCCCAGACCATCCAGGACCTCATCACCTCAGGGGATCTCCCATCCACCGCCTCCAACCTCATAGTCCCACAACCCCGCACCGCCCGTTTCTACCTCCTGCCCAAAATCCACAAACCTGCCTGCCCCGGCCGACCCATTGTCTCAGCCTGCTCCTGCCCCACCGAACTCATCTCCCAATACCTCGACACGGTCCTGTCCCCTTTAGTCCAAGAACTCCCCACCTCCGTTCGGGACACCACCCACGCCCTCCACCTCCTCCAGGATTTTCGCTTCCCCGGTCCCCAACGCCTTATTTTCACTATGGACATCCAGTCCCTGTACACCTCCATCCCCCATCACGAAGGACTCAAAGCCCTCCGCTTCTTCCTTTCCCGCCGCACCAACCAGTACCCTTCCACTGACACCCTCCTTCGACTGACTGAACTGGTCCTCACCCTGAATAACTTCTCTTTTCAATCCTCCCACTTCCTCCAAACTAAAGGAGTTGCCATGGGCACCCGCATGGGCCCCAGCTATGCCTGCCTCTTCGTAGGATATGTGGAACAGTCCATCTTCCGCAACTACACTGGCACCACCCCCCACCTTTTCCTCCGCTACATCGATGACTGTATCGGCGCTGCCTCGTGCTCCCACGAGGAGGTTGAACAGTTCATCAACTTTACTAACACCTTCCATCCCGACCTGAAATTCACCTGGACTGTCTCAGACTCCTCCCTCCCCTTCCTAGACCTTTCCATTTCTATCTCGGGCGACCGACTCAACACAGACATCTATTATAAACCGACTGACTCCCACAGCTACCTGGACTACACCTCCTCCCACCCTGCCCCCTGTAAAAACGCCATCCCATATTCCCAATTCCTTCATCTCCGCCGCATCTGCTCCCAGGAGGACCAATTCCAACACCGCACAGCCCAGATGGCCTCCTTCTTCAAGGACCGCAGATTCCCCCCAGACGTGATCGACGATGCCCTCCACCGCATCTCCTCCACTTCCCGCTCCTCCGCCCTTGAGCCCCACTCCTCCAACCGCCACCAAGACAGAACCCCACTGGTTCTCACCTACCACCCCACCAACCTGCGCATACAACGTATTATCCGCCGCCATTTCCGCCACCTCCAAACGGACCCCACCACCAAGGATATATTTCCCTCCCCTCCCCTATCAGCGTTCCGCAAGGACCACTCCCTTCGTGACTCCCTTGTCAGATCCACACCCCCCACCAACCCAACCTCCACCCCCGGCACCTTTCCCTGCAACCGCAGGAAATGTAAAACTTGCGCCCACACCTCCACACTCACTTCCCTCCAAGGCCCCAAGGGATCCTTCCATATCCGCCACAAGTTCACCTGTACCTCCACACACATCATCTATTGCATCCGCTGCACCCGATGTGGCCTCCTCTATATTGGTGAGACAGGCCGCTTACTTGCGGAACGCTTCAGAGAACACCTCTGGGCCGCCCGAACCAACCAACCCAATCACCCCGTGGCTCAACACTTTAACTCCCCCTCCCACTCCACCGAGGACATGCAGGTCCTTGGACTCCTCCACCGGCAGAACACAACTACACGACGGCTGGAGGAGGAGCGCCTCATCTTCCGCCTGGGAACCCTCCAACCACAAGGTATGAATTCAGATTTCTCCAGCTTCCTCATTTCCCCTCCCCCCACCTTGTCTCAGTCGGTTCCCTCAACTCAGCACCGCCCTCCTAACCTGCAATCCTCTTCCTGACCTCTCCGCCCCCACCCCACTCCGGCCTATCACCCTCACCTTGACCTCCTTCCACCTATCCCACCTCCATCGCCCCTCCCCCTAGTCCCTCCTCCCTACCTTTTATCTCAGCCTGCTTGGCTCTCTCTCTTATTCCTGATGAAGGGCTTATGCTCGAAGCATTTTATTGGATACACAAGAAGATCTATTTCATTACCATCTCAGTATTTTGCAGCTTGCCATGCATAATACTGTGACTGCTTGAATAATTTCTTTTCATGTGCAAACATTGTGGTATTGGTAGCCACATATATTTCAACTGACACCACCACATTTGGAATATCTGAAAACTCACGGGCACAAGGCACACCATCCTTAGCTGTTCATATTCAAACCAATGAACTTTAGCAGTAGCAGTACCATGTTCAAAGTAATGCTAGCTATATGTTTATTGTATAATGTATGGCTTTTCATTTTGATCAGCTTTCATTTTGTACAGCTGAATTTTGCATTCTTTGGATAATGCTTGTCTATCATTATAAATTGGTAAATACATTTAGTGGATGGAAACAGAATCTGTTTACCTTGTGTGCTTATGTGTTGCCAGCCTTGGTTCCCTCTATACCACAAGTATTATTATTAATTAATTTATAACACCCTGCAGGCAACCAGAGAGCCACCGTAAAGCTGAATACTTACAGCAAAAGACTGGAATATGAAATTGGATTGAAGGAAGGTGATTAAGAAAAGAGTTTATGACAATATATAAACCATTCAATAAAGATTAGAGAAAAAGTTATCTCACTGAAATACACCAAGGAAAGCCATGATAATAGGATAATGGCCATATATTCAATGTTTAGAAAGGGAAATTTAGGACAAATGTTAGGAAAGACTTCTTCGTGTGAAGACAGATCAATATTTGGAATAGATTTGTAGGAGGTCCATTTTAAGCATAGAGTTTGATTTACAATTTTAATATCAGTGCAATATAACTTCAGTTTTTAACAATGCTATAATATAAATGATAAATTAGGCCCTAAACTAAATTATAGAATGAGATACAGTAAGATTCTTTAGAAAAATTGTGTTATGGCTCCATTTATATTGCAAATTTTAATATTGAGATGAAACAGAATTGCTTCACAGCCACAATGCCATCGCAATGCAAGTGAAGTCTCATAGAAAGAGTCCATTGTATGGGAGGGGATTAATTTGTTTAAGCACTGAAATTGGAATAAGGGATTGCAACACATGATTAGCCCATGTCCATTGAATAGAATGCCGGTAAACTACAACACTATCCTGCTTGTTCCTCATTCTGATTTCTGCATGGCTGCGCACGCCAGCAATGGGCTAATGTGTCAAGCCTTGCTAAAATATAGTCTGCACCTTTCAAAGGAAAGGTACATTGCAGCTCGAGCAGGTGCTTTCCAAATTGTATGAAACTTCAAGTAACAATAATCGATCACAGAAGTGAGTGAGCACTCACATGATTGGATGCTGTTCTGAAGGCCTTGCCAGGAAAAATGGCAATGATAAAAAAAACCATGTTGCACTAGTAGAATGTGAGACTGAGGAAACTGAAATCGCCCAGACGCATAATGAAAAACAGATTGGAACAAAGAGATGCAGAGATCAAATTATGCATGTTTTTGAAAAATTTAACCTATTTTTATTGTCAACTTGTCCAAAAATGTTATTGCACACCTTTGAAGATAAAAGAGTTTAATAAGGAGTGTAGGCTAAAGGAATGGTTTGGAGTACAGGGATAAACACAAATGATGATCTAATTTGTGTAGTTAAGATCAGTAAATGTATTTAAAATATTTCCACAAACTCCTTTCTAAGACATTTTCCGTCAATCCAATTTCATAGTTCAGTCTTTTCAAAAGCCATATCTGATGACTCTAGCCTTGTCACAATTCAACCAATCACCTATCAATGTTTGTCATTCAGGACTCAAACCTAATATTCACAGACATTAGGTCACCCATGCACACGTAGCACTGTTGAAAACCTTACATCTATAACTATACAGGTAGTTCTTCTATAACGTGATAGTCGTGTTTGTGTGCAATCCTGCATTACAGAAAAATCACCTTTAGAAACAGCACTTAACATGTTGGTAATATAATCATATTACAGCCAACACACATTTTAAAAGTTTGTGCTTTAGAAATAGTCCCCAACTTGTCGATTGTGTTATAGTGAATTCACATCAACGAAATGGGTATTTTAGCAGAAGACCTGTACACTGCATACATTGATAGTTATTCCATGATGACAGTCAGACTATTTGAATAGATTGCACAACACTCAAAGTTGAAGCAGAAGGCAATAAGCTAACAGAGACAGCAGAAACTAACCAGAGATACATCTGTTTTTTTAATGCTCCATGGAGAAGATGGATGCTGGCTTTTTTGGATGGGGTGCAGTTGAGACTGAGCCACTGGGGCAACCAAAGCCATTGATAATGATTACTCTCTCAGAGATGCTCCTTATACCAAGAATGTATCTTTCCAGGCAGTAATGAAAGAGCAAAAAGACAGTGAAGCTGAAGACAATCTATCACCTAATTTGACAATCACAGCACCAACTCACAAACTGACGCTATATGTTAATTTAAACAAAAACATAGAGATAGGATTTGCCTATGGCTTGTCTGTGCTGGAGGAATAGGTAAAAAGCAAAGTACCACCAAGGTATCACAGGATCAGCAACATCTATAGTTCTAGAAGAGAAATGTACAAGTGCACATTATGCAATGTCATCGGGTGAGACCTTGAGAAATGTATTAATAAAAGATATTCCATTGGCAAAGATTCATGCATATAATGAAGGATGTAAAGCATTGTTGCAGCCATTTCAATATATCATGTCAAAACTGAAATCTCCTTTTAAAATACACCTGGCATGAAACAGTGAATTGCAATGTAGCTATGCATATTACATTGGTATGTCAGCCTATTTTCCAGCAGGCAAAACAGTCCTGGAAATAGATTTCAAACAGTAAGGGAAATGAAGTGCATGAACATAATTCCCAAGTCCTATGATCTGGATAAGGTTAGTGAGTTGTTGCAGTGGGCATGGTGATGGTGGGACAGATTGGTTGGGGGTAATCAGAAGTTCCAGTGTTTCAGTGGAAAGACAGGGGTGAAGGTCATTTGTATTTATGTGCAGAATTAGAACCGGTTTCAATCTTTCTAACCTAATCAGGAAAAAGCTCAGAGCTATTCAAATGTTATGACAGAGAATCTTATGAAAACCTTTTCAAGTGCAGGTTTTTAATTGACCAGTGTAAACTTAAACTGTCCAGGAAATCTCCTCATGTTCAGTACTTTTAGACATCTGAGGTGCTTCGACTGTGATCTATTGAGCACAGGTCCAAAATTTCTAAATCGACCCATAGCTAGAGAAATCGGGCCTAATAGAAAATTGGCCAAAATAAATTAAACAGTGGCATCAATTACTGGCTACAAAGAACAATGGAAATCAATGTAAAGAGGTCACTAAGGTTCAAAGAAAACCAATTACAACCAGCCTGAGGGTTGTGTATTGGAGGATTATCAATCAGACTTTCTGTCACCTTGACTTCTAGCCAGTGCCTGAGGAGGGCCACATTACAACTCTTTGGCATGTCAACAGTGAAGGCACAATTCCACTGAATACGTTGAATCCTGTTACTGACTCCATTGAGGAGAAAGTGAGGTCTGCAGATGCTGGAGTATCAGAGCTGAAAATGTGTTGCTGGAAAAGCGCAGCAGGTCAGGCAGCATCCAAGGAACAGGAAATTCGATGTTTCGGGCATAAGCCCTTCATCAGGAATCTCCTGATGAAGGGCTTATGCCCGAAACATCGAATTTCCTGTTCCTTGGATGCTGCCTGACCTGCTGCACTTTTCCAGCAACACATTTTCAGCCCTGACTCCATTGACCAATGGCAATAGAATATTCAGGAAGGTCCAAGATGAGGAGGTGGAATAAACACCACCTGCTCAGCTAAGAATCTCAGCGAAGACTCACAGCAATCAAAGAGAATGAAGAACAAGATCCACCCTGACCTGTGAGACTCACCTTCATGGAGGAGAGCCAGTCCTAGTTCAGGAAGGATGAAGATTCCAAAGGCCAAGCTCAAACATTGTTGCAGGTAATATCCTTTCTCAGGTGGATAGAGGGAGTTAGAGAGTAAATATTGCGGGAGTTTGGGAAATGGTCATATGCTGTTTCAATAACAAACTTTTAAAAATAAAATTGAAATGAACCATGAACCAGATTTGGTATCCCTTTGTCCATCTCATTAATAAGAGTGCGTGGGTAAAGTGTTTCTTCATTTACAAACTAGCCCGTGTCCAAAACATGAACATCAAGATAAGTTGTCTCTATAAGTATATCTAATCTCTAACTATCTGGAGACTAGAAGATCTGGGCCATTAGTGGTTTGGATCCATTTTTGGTTTACATTGTGAGATTCATTGTCCATAGGCCTGAGGGCTGCCTTCCACTGAATACAGCATGAATAGGGCAGACAGAGGTGCATTGGTAATCTTACTAAACTATTTGTGGCCTGGCCCTTTGGAGACATCAGCACAAATTCTACAATGGCAACAGGGACACTTTTATTTTAATTAATAAATATAATGCTAGTTTCAGTCATATTAACTATCAATGATTATAATGGAAACCCATTCTGTTCACTAATGATCTTTGAATAATGAAATCTACCATCCTTCTCTGATCTGGCTAACATGTACTTTGTCACAAAAGATGTCATTTACAGTTGAGGCTTTGTATGTCTGTCCAGTCCGTGACTATATAGAAACTGGAGTATCTGTGTCATTGAAACCTTGAAGGTTGGAAATGAATTGTCCTCTGAAATGGCCAAACAAGCCACTGAATTCAAGATCATGATTGATTGGCAACAAATGCTAACCTTGCCAATGATACTCACATCTTATGAAACATCAAATGCACCCAAGAACCCTAATCCTAGCAGTCTGTGTGGATGCTTTATGCTGCTTCATTAATGATCTGAAAATATCTAAATTTCTGACCAGACAATACGACAACACTGCACAAGCTTTACAACAAAGTTAAAACAGTAACAGCTGATTGGATTCATGTCGCACCTTTAACATGATAAAACATCCCAAGGATATTTCACAAGAGAATTATGGAAGAAAATCTTAAACAAGTCATAATATATTAGGTATGACCTAAGATTCAGTTTAAAAAGTAGCTTTTAATCTTATCTTAACATGGCCGATAGAGAGAAATAGGTGTGACACAGGAAACCCCTGAAAATAGACACTAGAATCATGCTCTCAGTACATTGGAATAACTTCCTGTCATCACACTGCACTTTATCATTAAGTGGTGCAGGTGAGTATTATGTAGCATTAGTCAGTAACTATTATCGACCTCATGTTACATAATACAAGCCTGCACCACTTAATGGCAAAGTGCTGACATCATTTAGAACAGCGCTTTATAACAAAGAACAATAGCTGAGAGACCATGAATTGAGGTTTTCTGGCAATTCCCTGGAGGCTTTGATGGAATTAGTGGAAGGGAGGAGAGATATTCACTATCCTAAAGGTAAAAAAAGGTCCTCCAGAACTTCAATGAAAAAGCAGTCAGAAAGAATTTCCATGAATCTCACACCAGGAGTTTAACCCAGTTACCTGTATACAGTACCACAAGAAGAATACCAACTTTACAAAAGTCAAGATCAATGAATTCACCTTCATCTTCAATGCCCTTACAATTGTACCCTAGCCTTCACCACTATGTAGTTCATTGCACCCCACATCACCTACTTACCATTAAGCTCTACTAAACAGAAACCACAGTTGACATTGCCACACGTGCAGTTATAGAAAGGTTAGAAGCTTCACACTCACATCTCACACTTTGCACACACTATCTGCTATTTCCACATGATAACCACAATGCCAGACGTAAAGCAAAATACTGTAAATGTTGGAACTCTGAAAAAAGCATATAGAATGCAGGATCTGCTTCCAGCAGGTCTGGCAGCATCTGTGGAGAGAGAAAGAGAGTCCGATATGACTCTTCCATTACTGGACACCTTCACATTACCAAACATATTGAATGCTGCATATCTTCTTCTTACAGGAAAAAAATTATGCAAAACCAGAGCTTACTGAAGGGAGTTGGAGGATGTAAGAGAAAATGGTGAATTTCATTATTTCTGTCATTTATTATGGAATGCAGAGATCACTTTCTCTCCTCTTCTCTCTTTCTCTCCCACTGTCTCCTGTCCTGTGCTAAATCTCTTCCATTCCTATCCTATCCTATCCGTCTCTTCCATATTCCACGTCACACCTCACTTCTTTTAGGACTTGTCCAATTCTACTCCTCTCTTATTCTCTCTCCCTATTTCAACTCACCCCCTCTGACTACTGAGAGATGGTAAGTTTCATTTTGGTAAACTGGATGTACTGGAAAGGCTGATAAAGTTTAAAATTGATAATATGCTTGGTTTGGATACTGTGCTTCACAATTTGCAAAATAATTAGTAAGGAGGTAATGAAAGGGCCTGTCATAATCTTCCAGCCTTCCTTTGGTACAGGAAAGCTGCCAGAGAATTAGAGAGTGGAAAATGTTAGTTTATATACGTACAGAGATATTCCTAAATGCAACAGGCTCCACCACTTAACCTGAGTGGATACGATTATTCAAACAATAATCAATGAAAAATATCAATAGATGCTGGTAGAAATTGGAAATAATTAAGGGAAATCAGTGTGGATTTTTAAAAAGCAAATCATACCTGACCAAGTTAAATTAACTTAAAATAAAGAGAAAGTGGATTGAGGAGTGGAGGGCAAGGGAGACCATTACCCAGATGGCATTAGTGATGTTAGGAAGGAGGTTAGAGTATCTAACAATGTAAGGGATTTTAACTGGAAAGTACATTGCATACAGACCCACAGACTATATATGACTCAGATCTAGGGAGTCTCTGTTCCCTGGCCAGCTAATACATTGCCCCCACTCCCCCAACCCTCACTGCGGACATTTGATTGAACAACTGAATGACATCTAAATGTCTGGACGTAAAGATCAAGAAAGAAAAATGATGTTGTATGAGGAGGGCCAGAGGGGTCAGTGTGCCCCATGTCATGTCAAAGCATTACTCTTCTTGCTTCCTGATGATGCAGTAGGCCCACAGCATAGATCTCCATCCATGGAACGTCATGAAGTGGCCAAGCCATCTGGGCCAACACAAAGTCTAATACCCTTGAGTAAGGTCTATGCACTGAAATTCACACCAAAGTGCAAAACCATTTATGATCCATCGTTTGCATCACCAATTATCTTCGGTAGGCTGGCCCTAGAATGATTCTGACCGTCGGGCTAGACATGCTCTGGATCTTCTTGGTAGAGGCAAATGGACTCTCCTCAATATTAATTTCCAAAGGCTGAAAGGAGTCAAGCAAGGTAGAGGATGCTGCACTACTGCAGCATCCTGTGAGGAGGTTGCTGAAGGGCCTATGCATAGTTCTTCTTCCAGCTTGATGCCTCCTTGCACACCTGCAATGCACAGCAGGTTCACTGACACCTGGCATCATGACTTCTGTCCTGAGGACAGTGGCTGGGATGATGGAGTGCAGACCCTGAGGGTGCTGGACCGGGCTCTCTATGGCAATTGGCAACATGACCATGGAGGCAGCCAGGCAGTCTCACAACTTGGACCCTGCTAAATCATTCCCAAGAACAAACTGGATTCCTGGATCTGACACTCCCACTGTTATTTCCCCAGTCTTGAGTTGGCACTCCAACTTGATCTTACTTCAGGGAATGCTAAATCTCTGTCCATCTATGCCACAAATATCTCTTGGGTAACAGATCAGAAAGAGTGCAAATTTGCTCATCTCTTACAATAGAGACTGGTTAGATCTTATATCTCTCAACATTATAACTTCTTACCCTTCTCCCCCTGTTCTTTCTGAGTAAACTTTACCCACAAAGGTGAATTCTTTACAAAGATCAGGCACTAACTCCAGACCCAGCCCGTCTAGGTTGTGCACTCTCCTGCAGCTCCTCGGCTTTTCTTGGGGTTTCCTTCACTCCTTTCACTAATGCCACGGGCTCAGCTTCTTTTACCACATCTTTCCCCATAGTGCCTTTCTTTAATGACCAGCGGTATGACTTTACATGTCCCACTTTCTGGCAGTGAATACAAGTTTTCCCAGTGCCCTTCTTGAATCACCTGCACTGTAATGTCCCAGTTTTGTCCGAAATAGCATTACCCATTAATCCTTGGATCATCCAGATGCCCAGCCAATTTTTCAAATGAAATAAAGAAGGCTTTGACATCTTTGAGATTTGATATTTGTAAATATCACTACATTCTCTTTTAATCTTCAACCTGTTAATTTGACTTTGCTGACTAAGTCACCACTGCTCAAGTTCAAATTCTCTCTCTCTCTCTTTGCTCAGCTAAAAACATTCTCTCTCTTTTTCCTCTCTCTCTTTCTTCCTCTCTCTTTCTCTCCCCCTTTCTTCTCTCACGTTTTCTCTTTCTCTCTCCCTTTGCTCAGCTAAGAGCCTTATCGCTCTCTTTTTCATCTCTCTTTTTCCTCTCTCTCTCCCTTTGTTTATCTTCTAATTCCATTTTCCTCAATTATAATTTAAGTTTTGCTAACTCTACTGGACTTGCCTGTTTCGCTGACACACTTAAGTGTTTGAGTAATTCCCTTACAATTTCAGTTTTACTTTTCTCCTTGATTAAACCCAATTCTAACCTCTTTGCTAATTCTAAGTGTATGGTCTTTTTTTTTTGTCTTTCTAAACTTGCTTGGCAAATTTGGGAATGAACTTCAAACCCCAGAACCTCTTGAGCAAGTTTAAGAGCTATTTCTCTCACTTTTAATTTAACTAACCACAAGTAACCAAAATTAAACATTTCATCTCACCTACATTTTATTTAAAGATCTAGGACATTAACAGGCAAGTGTTTAAATCTACTGATTTTTCTCATACACCAAATATGTTCAAATCTGTCTAACCCTGTTCGAATCCTGGATGAGCCCCCAAACTGTTATGACACAGGGTAAACCGCTCAGCTAAGTTAAATCTGACCCACAAAGAAGCTCACCTTGCGCTATAATCTGTTAAATTTTGACAGGCAAAGAGCTATCCCCAATCTCACTAGTTAAAGTAAAAATTGACAATTTTATTATTTAAGTCCAAAAGAGAACATTAAAACAACAGCTATTTACAACTCCTTTCGCTTAAACCGACCTTTTACCTCTCACTTTACAATACTAATCTGATTTTTTAAAAAACCCTGATTAAGATTTACAAAAAATAATCACGTTTCAAAACCAGCCAGCTTTGTAGATTTTCATTTGTAGATTTTCCTGGGTCATCTCTTCTTTGATATTCTGCTGCACAAACTTTCTTAAGGACAGGTACCTTTCACAGAGCTATTTGGCTAATGGTTGGTACTTGTTGATTCTGTTTGTAGTTCTCCTCCTAACTGTTCAAAATGTCTGGTGTTATACCCTAAAACATGGGATTATTTCATTGGTTTGATGTCATCCCAAAGAGTAAAATTCAAATTCAATTGGATTTTGGCATCTGGAGCATATTTAAACTGATTGGCCAAACTTGAATTTAGTTTGTACCATGGTAATGCAGCTCCATGTATTTGTTTCAACCAAATGTTAGATTTTTAAATCTTGCAGCACACTCTGTGCAAGCCAGAAATTTCAGCTCCGTTAAAGGTATCGTACACATTGACAACTTCATTACAAGTACATACTTTTGTTTAATAAAGCCTGCTGCTGTTCAGTCACAGGAGAGCAGATCTTCCATTACTCCATTATGGCAAAGGTGACAAGATGTACAGAATCAGAGCCAGATATGAAGTCCCTGAAGTGAAGTTAGTGGTGGTACCCTGGGAAAGAAAAATGAGGCCAGTCCATTAATAGGAATCGAATTGTGAAGGAAATTCTCAAAGTGAAGACTATTGGTGGTAGGGGCAGGTGAGTGTTGGACATTGAGATGTATCTAAGCACTGAACATGTTAATGTCCACACAGGAATTAAAAAATGCACTGAGGAAGATTTATGGCAGAGTGTGTGCTGAGCAACAATGGGTAAAATGATTCATAACAGCAAATGTACTTAAAGAGATGGGGAGAAAGAGTAAGTACTCAGATGGTTCACCAATGGGAAGTGCAAGTACCAAGAAATAGAAAACACTCTTGGCTACATCGACTGAATACACATTCTACTTAAGAAAAGTGACTTACAGATAGGCAGGACAACACAAGAGAGCAGAGCCATGCTGTGGAATGTGGAAGTGAATAAATCGAGCTTACACAGAATGCCTTTCAGGTAGTAAAGTGGAGAAAGATTTCATGGGGAAATAGCATACAGAAAGTGGAAGATCGTACAACTGAGTCAATGGTGAATGTGAGGAGAAGTCAATAACAGAGCAAACAGTCTGAAGGTGGTCCAAGGAAAACACAGGGCTTGAAAGGAAAATCATTAACAGGTAAATCATTGATAATGTAATAGATATATTAACAGCAGGAATACAACAGGTTGCAGATGCAGTTGGCTGCTCAATAAGTGCTGGATGACAGAAGCTTAGACTTACATCTGATGATGGAAACAAAATGACACACATGGAATATCCTTTCCTCTATTTTATGAATTAGTGTCATTGGATCCTTCAAGTGCACCTGAAATGTCAAATAGAGTTTCAATTTCATTTTACCCAAAATGCAGCACCCCAAATATGCACTACTTAGTGCATCTTAGCATCCACCTTAGTAACACACTGGAGTGTCATTCTTGTTTCATGTCATCAAGTTCCAGAGTGGGAGTTGAATCAACAGATTCCTGGTTCAGAGGCAAAGTGCTATTGACCAAATCATAGCTGACAACACTAACACAAAGTAATTTGACTCTTTTTTTTGGAGGTATATTTGAATGTAAATGTTGTCCAGCTGCCTAAGGGCATTGCCTGCTCTTTAGCCGAAGAATTGCAATGGGAACTGTTTGTGTTATCATCATCAGTGAACATTCCCACTTCTTGTATTATGATGGAGACAAGGTCATTGATGAAGCAGCTGAAGACAGTTAGCTTGTTAGGCCACCACCTTAAGAAACTCCTGGAACAATGCCCTGGGCTTGAGATGATTGCCCTCAAACAACCATAACCACTTTTCTTTGTTCTAGATATAACCCCCAACTGGCAGTGAATGTTTCCCAACCTGCACAGTCCTTTCCTTCCACTTGGACCCTGAGTCCTATATTCTTCCGTATTAATAGGGCCTCTTGTTGGCATACAGATGTTGCCTTGCTTGCAAGGCCTTCATTTGCACCTCTACCCTGGAATTCAGCTCCTTTGATGCTGAAGGGCCAAGGCTATAATGAGGTCGAGAGCCAGGTGAAGATTATAGGAATATGTCTCAGTTGATGGCACTGTCAATGATAACTTCCATAATTCTTTAGTACAGTGGTTATCATATTTGCTTAACACATAAAACATCCATGGTTTGAAACCAAGCAGTAACAGCAATGCCATTTTATTAACCTAGTAAGGTCAATTGTCCCACTTATTGGTAAAAGTGAATAGAGAGTAGACAAATGAGTCATTATTTGACCAGATTAGATTTGCGCCTTTTGTTTAGTGGACATGATATACAAAGACCACTTTCACAAAGCTATTTTGATAACAACGTTGTTGCTCTTCTGGAACATCTTGGCCAGGCGTGAATCTATTAATCAATATTGTATAACTTACCCTCACTTCAGCGAGAATGTTGTCAGGATTCATAGCCATTGCTTATCTGGTTTGGTCAGACATTTCTTTGCATCATTGATGTGAATCAAATGATCTGGAAAACTGCAGCCCTAACGGCACTCACGATGAAGCTACGATATATTCACTTGGGAATTCACTGAGGATTTCTTCATGCAGAGTGGTGAAAATATGAAAGTTATTGCCAAATGGCATGCTTAAAGTACATTGACAAGGTGTTTGAATGCATACATTCTACAACATAGAATATACATCACTGAAACAATCCATTCAACCCATCTCATACATAAAAGTATTTGTGCTCCACCTGAGCTCTTCCTAGAAAGGAGGAATAAAAGGATACAGGAATGTTTGAGATGAATTCATTTGAACTTCTGAGGTTTAATGACATTGGTACAGACAAATCCAGCTCAGTTGTTTCTTTCTGTGTTACAAATTGTATATAATTCCCTGAACTTCCAATCTGGAAATTGCTGAGAGGAACCTAATCAGTTTTAATTACCAAGCATCATTATTATTTTACAGAAAATGGGATTTAGAAACAGCTGGCCAGCTTCTTTTACAAGGTTTCTATCTTCTACATGGTCAATGGTTCACTCAATGTGAAGCAAAGTCATTCAAGTGTGCTCCCTTCACAGAAAACAACATGTACTGAAAAGTGCTCCACATCCAAAACCTACTCCACTGGAGCTAATTGTATATATAGGAGATCATTATGATGATTTGCAATCAGATGACTCTTCAAAGACAAAGATAAGAGGCATGACCCCATTACGGAAGTTTTCTCATTTTGACAACACAGTTCTTCACTGACAACACAGCTGTATATTCTTCTCCAACCTTTCGAAGCTCTGCAGTGCTGTCACATTCAATGGTAGTGGACAATTGAACAACTGAGTAGAGGAGGAGCCTGCACAAACATCCTCATTGTCATTAATAGTGGCGAGGGGGACACGTATAATGCACATCATTATTTATTTACTTATTGTCAGTTGCATTTTACAGTGAATAATACAGCAAAATAATCACCAAATTCAATCACCAAGGATATAAAGAATAGAATATATAACTGAAAGAGTATAGTTTAAGAATAGAAAGGATTAAAGATATAACTGAAAGAAAGTCCTGAGCCCTACACTGGTTCACCAATGACACCTGTGCCATCGACCCTCCTCCACTCCTCACTGGATCCATCAACATAGGAACACAACAGTACAAAAGGCAAGGCTGAAGCACTCGCAACGATATACATCTAGAAGTGTTGAGTGGACAATCTAGCTCAGCCTCTGCCAGATGCCCCCAGCAAGTCTTCAGCAAATTGGATTCATTCCACATGATGTCAAGAAATGGTTGGAGGCATTGAATACTGCAAAAGCTATCGGTCCTAACAACATGCCAACAGTAGTTCTGAAGATACAAAAACAGAAGTTGCTGGAAGGGCTCGAACCATCTGTGAAGAGAAATCAAAGTTGACATTTCGACTCCAGTGACCTTTCCTCAGAACAGCTCTGAAGACTCGTGTTCCAGAATGCACCACACTCCCAAACCAGCTATTCCAGTGCAGCTAACAACACTTGTATCTACCCAGCATTATGGAAAATTGTTCAGGAATATCCTGGAAGCAAAAGATAGGACAAATCTGATCCAGCCAATTACCACTCTCGATTATCAGTAAAGTAATAGAATGTGTCATTAATAGTGTTACCAAGCAGTATCTGCTCAGTAGTAACCTGCTCTCAGAAGCTCAGTTTGGGTTCTGCCAGGGACACTCAGCTCCTGACCTCACAGCAGCCTTGATTCAAACATGGACAAAAGAGCAGATTTCCATAGGTGAGGTGAGAGTGACTTTCCTCAATATCAAGGCCACATTTGGCCAAATGTGGCATCATAAAAAGTGAAGGCAATGGGAATCTGTTGCTTAGAATCATACCTGGTTCAAAAGAAGATGGTTGTGGTGGTTGGAGGTCATTCATCTCAACTCCAGGACATTGTGGGTTTACCTGCACTAAAGAGACTGCTGAGATTCAAGAAGACAGTTAACCAACATCTTCTCAGAAGACAGTTAACCAACAGGAAATGGGCTATGAATGCTGGCCCAGTCAATGTTGTCCATATTCTGTAAGTTAATGAATTTTTAAAAATCCATCTTTATTAATATTTGAATGTGCCAATGATCATAACCAGAATGAATAAGACATCGCCAAATTAAAGTAATCTATCCTGTATAATGCTTGAGTTTATCAATAACACAACTATATTGCTACAGTTAATTCCTCAGTGCTCACAATAACCTTAATCTTTAGCACACTGTACTTGTACTGTGTTCCAGCATATATCTTTCTTTAACCATTTCTTGTATTTCTTCTCAGTGCCAACTGTGTAGATAGTTGGCTGCACTTGCTATATATGAGTCTCATGAGACTGAGATGGTCATCATTTCATGGCATCTACATTTATGAAACTGACTTGTGGGAATTCTGTTCTCAACTACCATTTGCATAGTGTCCTGAGGGGTGGATCAGGGGCTGCTGACATCCTGAAAGATAACTATCTCATGCAGTTTTTTAGATTAGACTAGATTACTTACAGTTTGGAAACAGGCCTTTTGGCCCACCAAGTCCACACTGACCCTCTGAAGAGCAACCCACCCAGACCCATTCCCCTACACCTAACACTACGGGCAATTTAGCATGGCCAATTCACCTAACCTGCACATTTTTGGACTTGTGGGAGGAAACTAGAGCACCTGGAGGAAACCCATGCAGACACGGGGAGAACATCCAAATTTCACACAGACAGTTGCCTGAGGCAGGAATTGGATCCGGGTCTCCGGCGCTATGAGGCAGCAGTGCTAACCACTGTGCCACCGTACAATTGAATCATTATTCCACTGGATCTGTGTTTGTAGTCTGATGGCTTTGCAGTTTTACAATACAAATATCAGTTTAAAGATCTTGAGAGCCCTGAGACTATCATCTCCATGGTCTGACAGCTGCTAATGCATACAGTGATTTATTCATTTCTCCATACCACCAAAGGTACTATCTGTACTTCTCTGCAGGAGGATTGGTCCCAAATGAATTGTTAGCATGGTCAGTGTTGTAGATTACAATAAAGCTGTCATTTTAGTTGTGAATTTAATAAAAATGGATTTTACATCACTTTTGATTGAAATTGTTTATTAAGGTTACTTATATAGTGCCTCTTACTTTCCCCAATTTTTATTGTTCCAACACCAGCAGTCATACTTTCCGATGTGAGCGTCTTATTCTGGAATTTTTACCCTAAACTCTCAATTTCTCTTCCTTTCCTTCTTCTATAATATTTATATAGCTCAGGGTCATATTTACTTTGATAACTCTCTTGTGAATATCTTTCTTTATATCGGCAAATCAGGTCCTTATTGCACAATAGGGACAAAGCACAATTGTAACCCAATGCCTGTGAGGTGTAACTAGATAGACTTGATGATGATGAACTAGATCCAAAGATGGTAACATGGTCGCTTTTTTTTTTGTTTATATTTTTCTATACATACTTCGTGGAACACAATAGTGCTCTAGGCCCCACAAGGAAGTTGTAGGTCACATTCATGTTTTGCAGGTGAACACAACATAAACTTTAGATAATATTATTTTTCTAAGTTATTCAGATGATTTGATGGTGCATTTTAAATGTTTTAAAAATGAGCTGAGATTTTCCTGATGAGTTGGCTTCTGGACAAGGAAAGATGGAAAGTGGTGCTTACACTAAACTATACATATACATTAAAATGTTTCTAAATAGAGTCATAGAGATGTACGACATGGAAATAGACCCTTCAGTCGTAACTGGTCCATGTCGACCAGATATCCCAATCCAATTTACTCCCACCTGCCAGCACCCACCCCATATCCCTCCAAACACTTCCTTTTCATGTATGCATCCAGATGCTTTTTCAATGTTCCAGTCATACTAGCCTCCACTACTTCCTCTGGCAGCTTATTTCGTACACGTAACACCCTCTGTGTGAAAGAGTTGTCCCTTAGATCTCTTAATATCCTTCTCCTTTCACCCTAAACCTATGCCCTTTAGTTCTGGACACCTCCAGCCCAGAGAAAAGACTTTGTCTATTTATCCTATCCATGCCCCTCATGATTTTGTAAACCTCTATAAGGTTATCCCTCAGCCTCCGATGGTCCAGGGAAAACAGCCCCAGCCTATTTAACCTCTCCCTATAGCTCAAATCCTCCAACTCTGACAAAATCCTTGTAAATCTTTCCTGAATCCTTCCAAGTTTCACAACATCTTTCTGATAGGAAGGAGACCAGAATTGCACATAATTTTCCAAAAGTGACCTAACCAATGTCTTGTACAGCCACAACATGACCTCCAAACTCCTGTACTCAATACTCTGACCAATAAAAGGAAAGAATACCGAACGCCTTCTTCACTATCCTATCTACCTGTGACTCCACTTTCAAGGAGCTATGAACCTGCACTCCCAGATCTCTTTATTCAACAACACTTCTCAGGAACCTTACCATTAAGTGGATACGTCCTGCTAAGATTTGCTTTCCCAATCTCTGAAGATCTTTTGGTGCTCAATTCATCACAGGGATATTGGTCCATTAAACAGAAATGATATTAGCCTGCTACCACCCCAAAGGCTTAGATTTGTACCTGAATCTGGTGCATATGGTTTACCAAACATTAGATGTATTTGATATTTGGTGATCGGAAGCCACAGCCAGTGTTCAGAAATCAGGAAACCTGGAACTCAGTTAAGTATTTGGGAGGGGAATTGGAAAGCCAACATAGCTAGGGGAAGAGGAAGGAAGCCTGAAGCAAGAGGAATACATCTGAAGACTTCCTTGTCAGCCCTAGAGGAGCATTGTGTCCTTCTAGACATGCATAGAAAAAAAACAAAAATTTGGCAGGTTTTTCTTAGCCTCTGTCATTCTGGTTCATCACAACCAAGTCAATTTGGTTATCAAGCAATAATTGTTCCTCCGTCCGACGGGGTGAAAAATCTTTCAACTACTATCAGCATCAAAGTTACTAATAGTTAGAGAATAGGGTCCATTTGTCCTACCCACCTCTCATGACTGATTTTCTCTGTGTTCATCCTCTAGTAATCATTCTGAGACAACTCCAAGCCAACATGTAAAAGGAACCCAGATTCCTGCTGGATGAAGTTTAAGTGCCATTACTTAACATTTAGTGGTTCAGATGGACCTGGTGTGTTGTCTAATTGGATGTAGATTTAATTACTGATAATAAAGTAACAGTGTAGCTTCATTACATTGTATGTAATGTGCTCCCTACAAATCTCAATTTGAACAATGCACCAAAAAGAAAGAGAGATGCTATGTCACATCTGAGAAACACAAATTAATTGGCTTGTTCATTTTGCAGCTGCCTGGAGGAAATTGCCAGTGTCAATCAGAATTTCAATACCAGCAGAAGACTCAAATGGCAGCACCCAACCTGTGAAGTAAAAAAGAAATCCCTTTTATACAGAGCATTACCAGTCTGCAAAGAGCCTTGTTTATTTTGATTGACAGCAGCAAATTATGAAAATATCCAAGAAATAAATCTATTTTGAATATGCACTTGTCATAGAATTTTGTGGTAATGAGCAGCAAATTATCTCTCAATAAATTTGGAGTGCTGACATCACAGTCATTAATCTTGCATTGAGAGTGTCATCACCTATTAGAGCCATTGAACACAGCAGAGATACACAAGCTGCCTACAAAAACCAAACAAACAAAAGAACTACTATGCTGGAAATCAGAAACAAAAACAGAGAGATTTTTACCCATATCATTATTCCCTCAAGAGTAAACTTGTAATGAGGTCAGCCAGGTACACCTGATGGATTCTGTGATCTCTAATTGGAGAGGTTAATTGCTCCCATCAGTGATCCCTGGCCAATAGGAATAGGAATATCAGGCATCCCTTTTTTTTTCTTTATTCAGTTTCCACCACCAAGAAGATAGAAAAACACCCGAGTGGCCAATGATAAGCAGTGCCCTTGAATCTCCTGGGTTTTTTTTGAAGGGGAAGACCTTTTTTTATACTAAACCCCTTTTTTTAATATTATTTTTTATATTAACTGCGGTAGTGCTAGGCATCCTGTTTATTCTGAGAGATAGCTCTGAGGGTGTTAGATTAGTGTTAAGGACGTATCATATGTAAATAAAGAGTGAATTGGCCTCTGTATTTTGGAAACTATTCCAATTGCTTTTTAGGCTGCCCCTCTTCTTTCATACTCTATACATTTTAGCTTGATAAATCTTTGCTATCTTTATTATATTCCACATCAAAACACACTTGCCATATCAGACCTCTCCTGGACCCCAAGCATCTCCAATTTAAAATCCTTATTGTTTAGCTCCTTCTAATTGCTGCAAACATTTCTAGCTTTGCAACCACCAAAGCATCTGTAATCCTTTGATTTGTGAACCTCCCCTTTCTTCACCTCACCACAGAGAGCCTTGCTGTCATCCACTTTGGCAGAACTCTCTGAAATTCACTCCTGAAACTTCACTGCTACTCCCCCTTGCTCTCCCATATAAGATCATATTAAAGGCTTACCTTTCTCATTAGTGCTGCTCAAACAATTCCTTTTCTTTCCCATCAACCCATTCATTTTCAGGCTGACCTTTCTGTTTATATTAGGCTCTTAAACCTCGGGCCAGAATTTTAAAAAAATTGCATTAAAGATCTCATGGTATCAGTTCACGGTTCTGCTTTCCTTATTCTGAAAATGAGTTACCATAGCTACCATTCCTTACACACTATAGTTACCATTTGAGTAAGTGATACAAGGGAATTCCAAAATGCATGAAATATTGCAGTATCTGACAGAACTAATCGATACTCACTGCTTACAACAACATGAAATATTTACTCTTTGTGCTGGATGAATATGGTCCAACAAATTAAAAGATTACTGATGGATTTCTCTCAAAATGTGTTTCTAAATTCAAATTCTGCATTCCAAAAGGTATATAACATACATTATCTAACCACCACTCATAATTCAGCCTCATACTAAGATTATTGGTTAATAATTACTTTATTTATGGACATCACAACTTATACAGCAATAATAGGTTTTCAAAGTAATGGGCAGCAGAAGCTAATTAGGTGCAATTAAAAAGGGAAATTATCCAGCTTTCCTTATTATGTACACTACATGGTTCAGTGATAATTGCTATAGCTTGGATGTAATAAGTTGCATACACTGCACCGTTGCATGGCATTCTTACATTATGCTGCTGAAAAGTGTAAGCCTGCGTCTCGTGCTGATTACAGCACCCTGGCAAATTGCCTTCAGCAACTGTCACATTAATTAGTAATGGGGCTGGGGGCATGGTTCTTGTTTCTTTAATCAGGATCAAGAGTCTGGTTTGCTCTTCAAACAATGGGAAGATTAAAGCTTTATTCATCTGTAGCAAGCATGATTCAGTGAGACACAAAAAAAGACAAAAGATGTGCTTAAGCATAGAAACGTTGAATAATCTTTTCTGTGCACTGAAATTACTGAGTGACTTTCTTGCTTCAAGAAATTTAACTACAAACACAAGAGGGCCAATTTTAACCCTGAATGGGTTTCAGATAGGCACGGATGAGTTATTGTGAAATGCATTGGTGGCATATATGCTTTAATCTCAAGTTTTTAATTCTTGGGTTTCACTTAAATGCTGTGGATCCACACCCTGCATTGAATAGGTCAGTGCCAATTTGGTTAGGGTAGCCGAGACACCTGGATAGGGGAGCTGTCACTTTCTATGTGGAAACTAACGCAACAATTTTTATAACATAATTGAAATATTTCTTAATCTTTCCTGCCAACTAATGAATTATCTCATTCCATTGGGAAATCAATGGCCCCACTCAAAGTGTCATGTTAAAGGATCCAATTTGTATTTATAATTGAAGCTCATGCCTGAATCCCATGTTTTTGCGCATCATTTTGCCAGCAAAATCCTTTGGATTAAAGCCAGAGATTAGTAGGGAACGGGTATCACAGCTATCCCACTGGGACTTTTCCACCCACTTGATTCCTGAACAGTGGAGAGAGATACAATTTCCGCCTGTACATATGCTCCCAAACAGTAGATAAAGAAAGTAACAAAAACACAACTTGCTGGAAAAGATCAGTGGGTCTGGCAGTACCTGTGAAAAGAAATCAAAGCTACCATTTGGGTCCGGTAACCTTTCCTCAGACCGGTAGACTTGAAAATCATGACACTTCAAGTGTTCATACATTTTAAGGGTTTCCAGGCTACTTGCTCGGAAGTGCATTCCAGTATCCTCTGGGTGAAAACATTATTCCTCAACCTCACTCTAAATCTCCTGCTTTTCACTTTAAAAGCATGGCCTTTGTTCTTGAGCTTTCAACTAAGGCAAACAGTTGCTTTCGATCCAAACTTCCATGCCCCTCAATCTTGTACACCTCAACTTTCTCTGCTCCAAAGAAAGCAACTCCAGTTTATCCAGTCTCTCTGCAATACTCCATCACAGGCAACATCCTGGGGAATCTCCTCTTCACCAGTGCAGTCACATCTTTCGCATACTGTGGTGACCAGAACTGCACACACTGTTCCAGCTGTTGACTAACCAAAGTTCTGTACAGCTCCAGCGTGGACTCCCTGCTCTTCTCATGTATGCTTCCATTGAGTAAGGCAAGCATCCTGTCTGCCTTCTTAACTACTCCAGGCCACTTTTGGAATATTGTGCGCAGTTCTGGTCTCCTTCCTATTGGAAGGATGTTGTGAAACTTGAATTGGTTCAGAAAAGATTTACAAGGATGTTGCCAGGGTTTGAGGTTTTGAGCTTTGGGGCCGGGTTGAATCAGCTAGGACTGTTTTGCCAGAAGCATCAGAGGATGTAAGGTGACCTTCTGGAGTTTTATAAAATCATGAAGGGCATGGATAGGATAAATAGACAATATTTTTTTCCCTTGGGTAGGGGAGTCCAGTACTAGAGGGCATAGGTTTAGGTTGAGAGGGGAAAGATATAAAAAAGACCTAAGGAGCAACTTATTTCACGCAGAGGGTGGTACATGTATGAAATGAGCTGCCAGAGGAAGTAGTGAAGGCTAGTACGATTGCAATACTTAAAAGGCATCTGGGTGTGTATATGAATAGGAAGGGTTTGGAAGGATATGGGCCAAGTGCTGGCAGGTGGAACTAGATTGAGTTGGCATATCTGGCCGTGTGAGAAACAAAGCTCACTCACTTCAATAATTTCAGCCCGAGACAAAATCTGAATCAGTCGTGTCATTTATTTCACACTTGCAAGTGGGTGCGATGTCCACTGTGCACAAGGCAGGGACAAAACACACACTGAATTCAGCGAATACTTGATATTTATATAATTTGGTTTCTATTTTTAACATTTCATTGCTCCTCCCCTGTTTACATCTTCCACTTCCCTAAGAACGGCACCCATTACTCTTGTTTATCTCTTGCCTTATCAGGCCTTGTCTGTGACAGAATGCTTATTTCTGGCCTCACAAGGCCGTTTGACCTCATCCTGATGTGGGTCATTGTTAGGCATATCCTTTCCTTACTATTATCTACTCCCTCCATCTGTGCCTTCCCTCTTAGCATCTTATCGTTAAGACCCTTTTAATTGGGGTTTATTCCTGTGTTTTTGTAAAAGTGGAAAACAGATGTTTATACCTATTGTTTATACAGGCGTATCGAGCTTAACTGCCTCCCCTCACAGCATCTTATCTATTCACCTGTAATATCTACAATTGTTTTGCAGTCCTGTTTCATTCTTGCATACAATTTTAGCTAATACAAAAAAACAATTATGTATTTCCTCCATATAGTTTCCATTCTTGTTGACTCAGCTCTTGGGTGAAACAATTACACACTGGTGTGAGTTCATTTACTTTGTATAAGTAATTAAAATTTCAGAAGTAACACTACTTTACCTATATCCCACAGGCCGGCATGGACAAGTTGGACCGAAGGCTCAGTTCCTGTGCTGTACATCTCTATGACTCTATGAACCTGTCCTGCCATCTTCAGGGATCTGTGGACAAGTACCTCAAGATCCCTGTTTTTCTGAACTTCCTAGTGTCCTACCAGCTTTCAGACCACAGCTGCAGTGTTGGTTTCTATAAGCAGAATCTCATAGGGCGTCTGAGCAATATGGGTTATATCAGAACCAGATGAGAAGCCTTATGAGGCCTATTTCAATGTTGGGAGCATCTTTTCATAAGGGGTGCAGTTAATTTCCCACTAGGTAGAATAAGTTACACATTAATGGTGCCTTTGCTTGTTAAAAGCCTTGCCTAAACCAAATCATCAATGATCAACATTCTATCTTATCAATTGTGCCAAGTAAGCTGGCACCAAGGAAATATGACACAGCAACTGGAACAGGTATGTTGTGGATTTAGGTCACTATTTGCTCCAACTCCTCCAAGTTGCTTATGACCAATTTGCATGATCCACAGACACTCACCACACTCACAGCTCATCAATGAATATTGGTATCTGGCATCTGCCAATACATGATCATCATGGCATCTCCCAGGTAGACTGGTAGGCATAGATGGTAGAATCACAGACCTGCATTGCACTGTGCACCAGTAGCTAACATTGAAAGACTGAAACATGTCCACACATGGACAGTCATCCACCTTAGAGATTAGACCAGTCTGCATCTCAGGGCTGCACACTTGCTCTGTTGGTGATCAAACACTTTGCTCTGACCTGATATCGGTCTGCATTCCTCGTTTTCCCATGCCTTTTGGGTCAGAGATCCAGCTAGAGCCAAAGGTGTCTTTACTACCATATTGAGGTATGCAACACACAGACAACTTGTTCTGAAGCTTATCAGTAGGAATCTATCCAGGGTGTCTGAGTGGGTATCTTTGTACCAGCTGCTTGCCTGAGCAACTCTCTGTACATTTATTCAACCAAATGGCCATTTCAGAAACTGGTGCAGGATCTGTTCAGTCAAAGAAGAGCCCACTATTGGTCTTGGGGTCATGGTAACATCAGTCATAGATGCACCCCTCATACAGTCCAGGGGCTTTGCTCAGGATGTTCAAGATCAGGTCAGGTGATCAATCCCAGTACAACTGGGGAGTGTTCTCAGCCTTCAGTTCAGTGGGCCCAGCACCAGCAGTCTGAGTAATTAGATATCGTGGCCTGGAGAGTTTCCAGGGCAGAGTTGGGGTTTGATCAGTCTTGTATCGGGGCTGCTTGCCGACGTCAGTCACAGGCTCTAGCTTCCATGTCAAGTTTCCTCTGCCAGCGTACTTGGCAAATTTGATAAAATAGAACGCTGATTTTGATGATTTGATTTAGGCAAGGATTTAACAAGCATAGGCATCCTTAATTAATAATGCATTACTGCCAAGCGGGTAACTAACTGCAGCTGTTATGAAAAGCATAAAAGATGGAGGGAGATGCTGCCAACATTAAGATAGGCCTTACGAGGTTCTGATATAACCCAAATTGTTCAGATCCCTGTGAGATTCCTCTCATGGAAACCAACACTGCAGCTGTGGTCTCAAAGCTGGTAGGAGACTATGAAACTCAGAGGACAGAGGGATCTTGAGGTACTTATCCACAGATTCCTGAAGATGGCAGCACAGGTAACCAAACTAAGTTCACGCCTCTCTATTGTTTTGGAGCATCAATGGAAAATATGATTGATTTAATAATTATATAAATAAAAGACCTTCCTTTTCTCCCAAGCAAAACTACAATGATATCTCAATTCTTTGTATTGATACCACCCCCCAAGAAAGGAGAGCACAGTGCGTCAGATGTTTTTGGCATTAATGTTGATGCTTGCCTTCACCAATGGCTGGAACACACAATCTGCCTTTTTAAATAGAGCAGAGGGAAAAAAATCTTGGCTTTCAGCTTGTCACTGAAATACGGCAAACTCTTTAGCTTGTTTTTGTGGAGGGAAGTGTAGATGGGAGGGAAAATAACAGAAGGACACAAAATAATCATGGTATCCTATCAGGTCTGAAACCAAGAGTGTGTTGACCAAGGACATCTCAGGTGTCAGAGCAGAGGTCATCACCTGCTTCACACTGGAGCTAAGCATTTATCCTTTCGGTCTCAAGGAATGGGTTGATTTCGCTGCTCTTTGAATGCTGCCTGAACTGCTGTGCTCTTCCAGCACCACTGATCCAGAATCTGGTTTCCAGCATCTGCAGTCATTGTTTTTACCTAGATGTCATAAAGTGTTGCTGCTGTTTTTGTCCTACAGCAAAGATTCAATGTAGACCTGCATTAGCTGCTCCCATGCTGCAGATAGGCCTGATAGAAGGGAAGTGCAATCATGGTAAAGAAAGTACAGGATAGCAGGGATGACCTCCAAAGTGCTGCAAATCACCTCGAAAGCACACGGGCAGAACAAACCTTCTGAGTAGGAGCCTTTCGCTGACAAGAACAAACAGCTGGCCTGTTTCAATGTTTAAAGGCTTTCCAATCTGTTACTTTCACAGAGCCATCAATCCCTTCCATGTTCTTATGTTTTTGACCCTGGCGTGCGTCAGACAGCTTGGGAACTCATGTGCTGGCTGTTAAAAACAGAATGCATGGTTAATTATGCTTTCAGTTATCTTTTTGCATATTTATTTCACCAGTTTTACCAGGCAACTCCAGATGTGTGCATGGTCATGCATCTCCCTATTTTTTGATGTTTTACCTTCCTGAACATGCTGACAGCTATACAACCACTCACCTCTGTCCACTCCACTAAATACTTTGCAGTTTGAAGTTCTGAGCCAAGAGATATACTGACAACAATCAACAGCATCAGAGTAAAGGCATCCTAGGTGGCAGCAACTATAATATAACTGAAATTTATATCCAGTTTGAAAGGGAGAAGATTGGGTCTAATATTTTACACTGAAGGAAGTGCATCTTTGTGAACATGAAAGCTGACCTGCCAGAAATCAACTGACATACCAACATAGGGGATAGATCAATAGACTCGTAGCATTAGTGCAAAAAGAGGCCATTTGCACCAACCCTCCGCAAAGCATCCCACCCAGACGCACCCCATCACATAACCCTGTATTTCCCATAGCTAATTCATCTAGCCTGCACATCCCTGCACACTACGGGGCGATTTGTCATGGCTAATCCACCTAACCTTTATATCTCTGGACTGTGGGAAGGACCTGAAGCACCCAGAAGAAACCCATGCAGAATGGAGAGAACATGCAAACTCTACACAATCACCCACGGCTGGAATCAAACCCAGGTCTCTGGCACTGTGGGCAGCAGTGCTAACGACTGTGCCACCATGCCGGCCATCAAGAGATGTTGTGGTGAATATTTAAGGGGTTATTTCAGAATACTTAAAATTAGTACATTCATATTAGCACTGCTGTCTCACAGCACCAGGGACCTGGGTTTGATTCCAATCTTGGGAGACTGTCTGTGTTGAGCTTGGTCATTCTCTCAGTGTCTGCTTGGGTTTCCTTCGGTTACTCTGGTTCCCTCCCACAATCCAAAGATGTACAGGTCAGGTGATTGGCCATGCTAAATTGCCCATGGTGTTAGGTGAATTAGTCAGGGGTAATTGTGCAGAATGGGTCTGGTTGGGTTACTCTTCAGAGGGTCAGTGAGGACTTGTTAGGTTGAAAGGCCTGTTTCCATACTGTAGGGAATCTAATCTAATCTTATTGTATTGAGAGAAAAAAACAAAAGGAGAAAAACATCTTTAAAAAGCCTCAACATCTATTGCTAACTAAAGAAAGCATCAAACTTGAGGAACACTTACAGAAAAAAAGCAGGTTAGGTGATCTGTAAGTTCAAAAAGAACAGCAAAGAATGACAAAAAAGTTGAACAGAACAAAGAAATTAGTAGATGAGAGGAATCAAGCGAGCAATCTAAAAATGGACAGCAAAAATTTCCACAGGATTTTTTTAGAAGAAGAGTAAATAACAAAGAGTAAGTAGCTCCTCCTCTAGAGACTGAGAATCGTGAGATTTTCTATTGTAGATGGGGATGTTGGCATTGCTTGCTGTATCAGCATTAATTACTGTGAGGAGAGTTAAGAGTCAGCCATATTGCTGTGGTCTGGAGATATGTAGGCAAGGCCAGATAAGGACAGCAGATTTCCTTCCCTGAAGCACATTAATGAATCCAGGTGTGTTTTTACAATTAACAATGGTGACAAGGTCACCTAGATTAGCTATATTTCTTTTTAAAGTCCAGATTTTTATTGAATTCAAATTTCCCATTCTGCCATGGTGGGATCAAACCCATGTTCTCAGAACATTAGCCTGAGGTTCCAGCATACTGGTTAATGCCGGGCAAGTTCACAGATGATAAGAACTTTAGTGATATGGTAAGTATTGCAAAGAAAATCCTTGGACTACAGGATAATTGTGGGTGGTTAGCACTGCTGCCTCACAGCGCCCGAGACCCGGGTTCAATTCCCGCCTCAGACAACTGTTTGTGTGGAGTTTGCACATTCTCCCCGTGTCTGCGTCGGTTTCCTCCGGGTGCTCCAGTTTCCTCCTACAGTTCAAAAATGTGCAGGTTAGGTGAATTGGCCATACTAAATTGCATGTACTGTTAGGTGAAGGGTAAATATAGGGGAATGGGTCTGGGTGGGTTGCTCTTCAGAGGGTTGGTGTGGACTTGTTTGGCCAAAGGGTCTGTTTCCACACTGTAAGTAATCTAAATCTAAATATATATGGGCTGGTCAAATGGAATGAACAGTGACAAATGGAAAGTGCGAAGTATTGTATTTTAGGAGGATGAATAAGGCAAGGGATGATAGGACCCTGGGAGGTACAGGGCAACAGAGCAACCTCAGTCTACAAGTCTATACAACCTTAAGGCAGCAGGACAGGTAGATAAGGTGTTTAAAGAGGCACATGTGCTGTTGCCTTTATTAGTCAAGGTATTGACTACTAGAGCGAGCAGATTATAATGGACCTGTATATAAGTGCTAGATAGGTCACAGCTGGAGTACTATGTGCAGTTCCGGTCATCATGTTACAGCAAATATGTGACTACACTGGAGAGGTTGTAGAGGAGATTCACCAGGATGTTGTCTGGGCTGGAGTAATTCACCAATGAGGAGAAATTTGATAAAGCTGGGATTGTTTTTCTTAGAGCAGAAAAGTCCCATGGGTATGTGACTGAGGTGGTAAAAAGTTCAAAAGGGAGGTACACAGGGTAGTTAGAGGGAAAATTTTCCACTTAATAAAGTGTTCAATAACCGGGAGGCAGAGTTTAAAAGATAAGAAGGCTTCAAGGAAAATTTGACAAAGTATATTTTTCCAGAGTGTTTGAGTGTACAGAAATTTGTCTAGAAATGGTATTGCAGGCAAGCATCTCAAAAACTTTTAAGAACTATTTAGCTGAGCACTTGAAATGTCAAACTGTGGGCAAATGCTGGAAAATGGAATTTGAATAAATGGATATTTGATGACCAATGGGCTGAAGGGCTTCTTTCTGTGTTGTAAAAGTTCTAGAGTTCTATGATTCTGAATATTTTTCGGTATTTGCTACACATGTCACCAAAAAACAATTCTAGTTATCAGGAAGTGGAAGAGGAAGAGAAACGTAGTGAATTATAATCATCTAGGAAGCATTTTCAAGCAAACTCATGGAGCTACAGCCTGATAAATCTTTGAATCCAGATTGACATCCCATCCTAGATTCCTAAGTAGCTGCTGGATGTGTTCATGCTAATTTTCCAAAATTCCTTATTGGCCAGTTAACTTCATGTCTAACATCAGGAATATGTTACAATTGATAAATAATGAGATTATAGCTGTACATTTAGAAATATTCAAGGTAATCAAGATCATAGAATGGTTTCAAAGGAAAATCACATGCAGACATTTTGAAGGAGTGACAAACACTGTTGATAAAAGAAACCAAACTGTACTTGGATTTCCAGGAGGCCTTTGATAAGGTGTGAGATCAAAGTGTAGGACAGAAAATAAAAGCTCATGGTGTAGGAGGAAACATTTTAGCATGGATGATCAGAAAGTAATTTAATTGGCTGCCTAGTCTGCTGTGTTATTTCCCTATTTGCAAACACTAGAAATCCCTTACTGGTGGTGCTAGAATTAAACTGACATTGTAATAGAAAATTCTCAGAATCACACCACATGTCTCATTAAGGCTTTGTGGACAGATTCCTTTGTGGGCAAAATTAGAGCTATCCCTTCCCTTCTATAAATTCAGCACCTGTAGCTTACATTAATGAATCAATGGTTCTTATTTGTTTTCTTCTGAGATACAGTTCAAAACAACATTCCTTCAAAGACAGAAAAAAATGTTTTCCGATGTTGGCAATGTTTAAATGATCCTGAGCCCTGAAGGATAATACACTTCTGTGGTATCTTTATGATAGTTAAGTGTTATCTATTCAAGTTCTACCTGAACATAAATATTGGTTATTTATGCTTTGTTAATTCAAGCACAACTGAAATCTATTGTTTAAAATTAAGTATCCAGGATTAGAATTTTACACGATTCGATTTTGAACCTCAAAGTGCACCATAGCATCTGCACATTTCCTGTCTGCTGCTCTCTGATAATCCCTACATAAACTGACTTTGGGAGGATTGTCCTTGCATAAAATCAGAGGAATACAACAGATTTCTGAGGAAGGTAGTATGGAGGCTCTGTAACAACTTGGGTATGAAATTAACTAAGTGATAGGAATGGTCAATGCATACATTTTGGCCTAAAGGAGTACCCAGAAGTTGCTTTGCTTTTCTTGACAGCATTACTGATCTAGATCTTTGTATACTAGAGAGAAATTTCAAAGTTTGCAGATCGCACAAACCTTGAAAGAACAATGTGGAGGACAGTGTTGTACTCACAAGAAGTTCAAGAGCAATGGTTGATGTCGAACTTGTTCAAGATACATGTTAGATCTCAGCTGGAGAATTGTGTATAGTTGGAAATATTACATTATAGAATAGGTGAAAATGTATTGGAGAAAGTGAAGTCATAGCTTGTAAGGATGGGTCCAGGAATGAGAAACTTGAGATAAGAATGGATTGAACAATTTGAGACTGTTCCCTTTGGAGACAAGACAGCAATCAGGAGCAAACAGAGATTTTCAGAATCATGAGAGGACCCTAGTTGCTGTAGATAGGGAGAAGTTGTTACTGTTCATAAGGAAAAAATAGAATTTGAGCATAGATTTAAAATGATGTGTGAATAAAACAAGAACAATGTGAGAAAAGAAATTACACACAGCAAACAGATAGGGGTCTATAATACTTTGCCTGGATTTTTGATTGAGACAAATTCAGTTGAGGCATTTAATAGTGCCTTGAAAAATTATTTGTTTCAAAATACATTCAAGGATATGGGAAAGGGCAGGAGATTGTCACTAAGTAATAGAACTAGTACAGGAACATTGGGCTGAATGGTCTCCTTCTATGCCATAACAATTCTGTGAACACCAAGCAATTTAAAAAAAGGCTAAATAATAACAAAATGCTGCTGATACTGGAAATCAACTAAAAACAGAATGTGCTGGAGAAACACAGCAAGTCTGGCATCATCTGTGGAGAGAGAAACAGAGTTAATATTAGTCCAGTATAACTCTTCTTTGGAACTGTGGTTCCTAGCATGAATAAGGATGTACTTTTAATAGAAGACATTATTTACTGATGCAGTTCATTGAGCAAATTAGTCAGCAAACTTAAACCTTTTTCTAAAGATCAGTGTTATACTCAGTTCAAGCTGCCATTTACTTCTCTCTCTAAATGTGTCAAATAAACCTTACTTATACTAGATGCATTTTAAATCAGACATTTGCTTAACTCAGGCACTTTGGAATCTTTGACTGTTTTAAAACCTGTGTGGTACAATGCTGCACTTTTATTTGTCCCAGTAGCAGAAATTCAAACAAAACTGTCTGAAAAGAAAACTAATGCAAAGTTTTTAAAAGTTATTTTAAATATTTGAACTAATACAGTACCTTAAAGGTTAGTTTTACTTCAAAATCTTACAAACCACATATTCTGGAAAAAAAAACATACTAATGCTCATCCTCATATGACCCTAATTTAAAATGATAATCTTCATATAAAATTCCAATAATGGGCAAACATTGCTTTAAACACAGCTAAAGATGCCAGTTACAAGTTTTTGATCCATTGAATCAAAATAGAAGCATCAGCAGCCCATATTACAGGCATATGAGAGAGAATCTTGAGGGATAGCTGAGAGGTATTAAGGAGTGAGTCAAGGGACTGACGTAAGTGATTGGGGAGTCACTTGTATAATTACCCAGGAGTCAGGGAGTGATTTTTCTGTCCAATATTTCTTGGATAACTATCAAGCTATGTAAATCAAAATTGTTTGAAGGCATATGTTGTATGATCAGAGAAATTGCACATTAAAGTTTAAACTTTCCAGAGAGAGAATTTTCACAGAGTCAGTGCATGGAACCTCTGAGGGTTTATAATGTATATCTTGGGGAATATGTTTGGTCTTCAACTATCTAGAGAGCAAAAAATCTAGACTTTTCTTTTGTTGGCTTTATGCAAAAAGTGGCAAACTTCTTGCTTTCATTCTTCCCTAGAAAGTGGTATATCTCAAGAGGGGTATCATTATCTATAACTCTAGAACTTGTTTGTGTTTGAATTTACTGCTCATCTGATTTCTGGATTGCTTGATAATGGGAGGAACAATCTTGTTAGTCAACATAAGAGAATGCGGCATTAATCCTCTTGGAATTTAAGCTTGAGAAGTATTTTAGTTATGTTTAAAAGACACCCTTGGGTACTTAGGTCCTGTTTTACCCCAAGAAGCATTAGGCACCTTTGGAAAACATTCAGGCATATTGCTCAGGCAGACAAAATGTAGGAAGGTGAGGAATTGTTAAATATTTCTCCAGTAATTGTATAATTTTAAATGTAACTATTATATTTCAACATAATTTTAGTCCTAAGTTTTGTCATGTTTTATCATTGAATCATAGAATCCCCACAGTGTGGAAGTAGTCCATTCAGCCCATCCAGTTCTCACTGACTCATGGAAGAGCATCCCACCCAGATCTGCACACCACCTTCACCACCCCACACCCCCCTTCCCCCAAAACTTATCCCCATAATTCTGCATTCCCTGTGGATGATCCACCTAACCTGCACATCCCTGGACATGATGGACAACTACGCGCTGCCAGTCCAGCTAACCTGCACATAGTTGGACTGTGGGAGAAAACCGGAGCACCCAGAAGAAGTGGATTGGGGAGAATGTGCAAACTCCACACAGACAGTTGCTAGAGGGTGGAATCGAAATTGGGTCCCTGGCTCAGTGAGGAAGCGACACTAACTACTGAGCCACTGTGTGCAGACTGGTTATTTTTTTTTGTCATCTAATTATATTTTATCTGCAAATATCTTGGTAAATCACAGTTGGCACAATGTTTCGTACCCATAGTTGACTTGATGTCATGAGACTCCACTGGGACTGAAGTCAGTCACGTTCAATTCTTCCCAATTACGCCTTCACCTCTGATGTGTCTGTCCTACTAACGGAATGGCATGGTGATGGAGGATGCTGCCATGTTAGTTGAAAGGAATGATTCTTAACTACACCATGGCTAACACTTCCAATTTTGGCACGCATTCCCAGTTATTAGTGACTGGGTATGCCTTGTTGGCAGGCAAATCTGACACTGGGTATTCCACGGGTCTCATTCTTACCGTATCTTTTCACAATGGTTTAAAAAAAACGCTGAGTGGCTGGTTAAGTCATTTCAGAGGGCATGTGGAGTTCCGACCTGGCAAGGAAGCTAGATGTAATTCTCTGAAAAGACATTATGAAATTAAATTAGTTTTAAATCCAGTAGTTACATGTTCACCATTACTGACACAATAGATTTATCTATGTTATTTCATTCAGGGAATTTAAATTTCACAATTGAGATTTGATGCCATTAGAATCATGAGTCCGATATTTTCTGCAATTGAAAGGTTGGGACAAAACACTCAGAAATTCGTGGTCTCTATATTATAGTCAGGTTGCGTTATGGGCTCAGAAAATGCGTGCTCACAGCGTTTGCTTATCAGTTGAAGAAAACAATAATAATGGAGGTGAGGCTGTCAACCCTGGTACCTCTCTTGTCAGTTTTGAACTCAGTTGGAGGAATATATAGAATAAAGTCAAGAATGTAGTGCTGGAAAAGAACAGCAGGTGAGGTAGCATATCAGGAGCAGGAGAACCGATGTTTTGGGCATAAGCCCATCATCAGGAATGAAGGACTTATGCCCGAAACATCAAATCTCCTGCTCCTCAGATGCCTGACCTGCTGTGCTTTTCCAGCACTACACTCTCAACTCTGATCTCCAGCATCTGCAGTTCTTACTTTCTCCATATATAGAATAAAGTCAACTTTGAGGTTAAGCTGGAAATAAAACTAATGCAACATTTCATCACCAGTCTCAGTACCATTAAGTAACTTTTTTTAGCAAGGGGATCAAATGTCATCTGTCCCAAATGTAGTATTGTATGGGTTCGATAGGTTTAGATTCTTGACAGCTCTCACTGGTCTTGCGAATATTTCCAATTTATGCCTTCAAGGAATAGGTGCTATGAATAATGAAAATGGTGGGATAAGTCTGCTCATAGATGCATTTTTACTTGCTGTGAAGTACTTTGTAGTATCCTGAGGTCATGAAAGGTGTCATATGAATGCAATTTTTTCAGAAAATTGTATCTTCTGTGGTGGATTACATATTGGATTTTTTGTTAGATCCTGTAAACCCAGAGTTGCTTGCAGTTTCTGAAAAAGAGATAAAAGAAGTAGTTAATTTTGGCTGGGACATTAGGAGAATTGCCCAACTCTGCTTTAAATTTTGGGATGATTTACATCCGTTCACCTGAAAGCATTCCTTTAAGATCTCAACAGAAGTGCAACAAGGTAGAGATTCCTCTTGTTTGTCCCCCGTAATCTCTGTGCAGCTCAGGCTGAATCATAGCTTGTGGCAATGAGTTATGCCCAAAACCTATCTATTTTGTATATCGAAAACCTATTCACATGGGACACTAGAAATGTTGCGATGCAATTGATGTATAATTGATTTTATTATTTCTTTGTAACTCGGTACACGTGACATGCTTTACAGGCAGATCATGCTGTACGAGTGCATCAGGGTAACAGAACAGAATACGGGATACAATATTACAGCTGTCGAGATGCTACAGACAGACATCCTAATAAGCCACTTGCTTCTTTCAAACTGTTCTGATTAAGTCCAATAACAATGAAATTTGTGCCATACTGACTACCTGACAGCACCATATCTACGTGCTACAAAGACAATCACAGTCACTAATGTTTGGGGATGTGCACCAACCTTGGGAATATTAGTGATTACTCTGTGGACAATTATTTCTTCCAGTACAACTGCACTTTCTGCAATTTTCTTTATTAAAAGTGTGAAGAGAAGTTTATTTTTCCTCTCAGTGGGTCATAAGTCCTTGCAACTCACTGGGCAGGGAATGGTCACGCAGAGTCATTGAATATTTCTAAGGCGAGGGTAGATTCTCGTAACATGTGATTCCAAGAAATTATTGATATAAATGTGGAGCTTCCCCCCCCCCCCCCCCACCCAATTAAGGTCAGCCATTTTTTTAAATTGCAGAGCAAGCTTTCAGGGGCAGAACGGCCTACAGTGAGTTAAAGAACCTTTTCCTGTGCCATCCTGTTGTTCTACATAGCAGTGTTGAAAAGTGTGGTGCTGGAAAAGCACAGCACCTCAGGCAGCATCTGAGGAGCTGAAGAGTTGATGTTTTGCCCTTCATCAGGAATGTGGGCGAAGGGGGCTGAGAGATGAATAGGAGGAATGGGATGGGGGGAAAGGTAGCTGGGATAGTGATAGGTAGATGCATGTGGTGGATGGTGATGTTACATCAAAAGGGAGAGTGGAGGGGACAGGTGGGAAGGTAGGTGAACAGGTAGGACAATTCAAAAGGGTGATGGCAAGTTGGAGGTTTGGATCTGGGATGAGGTGGGGGGAGGGGAAAAGTGAAGTTGATGATGTTGATGCTGTGTAGTTGAAGGGTCCCAAGGTGGAAGATGAGGCCTTCTTCCTCCAGTTGTTGGGTGGCTAGGATTTGGTGGTGGAAGTGTGCCAAGACTTTTACATGTCCCTGGTGGAGTTGGAGGGGGAGTTGAAGTAGTCAACCACAGAGCCATAGGGTTTTTTGGTGGGTGTCCCCCAGATGTTCCCTAAAATGTTCCGTGAGTTGGCGTCCTGTGTCTCCAGTGTAGAGGAGACCACATCGAGAGCAGTTCACAAAACATTTCAGGGAATGGCACTGGGATGCAGGCATCAAACAACCCAACTGCCCTGTTGCTGACCACTTCACCTCTCCCTCTACCAAGGACAGCAAGTCCTGGGCTTCCTCCACCACCAGATCCAAGCCACCCGACGACTGGAGGAAGAATGCCTCATCTTCTGACTTGGGACCCTTCAATCACGTGGCATCAATGTTGATTTCACCAGTTTCCTCATCTCCCTTCCCCCACCTCATCTCAGATCCAACCCTCCAACCCAGCACCACCCTCTTGATCTGTCTTACCTGTCCATCTTCCTTTCCACCCACCCGTTCCACCTTCCCCTCTGACCTGCTACCATCACCCCTCCAACTTGCATCTACCCATCGCCTTCCCAGCTACCTTCTCCCCATAGTTATCTTTCAGCCCCCTTCCCACTCTCCACCACACCCCATCCATTCCTGATGAAAGGCTTATGCCCGAAATGTCAACTCTCCTGCTCCTCAGATGCTGCCTGACCTGCTGTCCTTTTCCAGCATCACACTTTTCAACTGTGATCCCCAGCATCTGAAGTCCTCACTTTCTTCTGTGCAGCAGTGTTGTCCAACTTGGTAGGGGTTGGGGGTTAAATAACAGATATCCATTGGCAGAGTCTTCCAGTTAGTGGGGTTCTGGATGATATGAATTTGACTAGACTGTTGATGTGGAAATTTCAAATGCAAACAGAAATGGCTGGAAAGACCCAGCAGGGCAGGCACTATCAGTGAAGAAAGAAAAAGATTATACCATTTTTCAGAAAAAAACTCTTTTCATCAGAATTGGAAAATGTGAAAGATGTGACAGATTTTAAGAAATCAGAATCCAGGATGTGACAGGTGGAATAAAAGGGAAAGCCTGTAGTAATGTTGAAGAGTGGAGAGATTAAATGGCGAAGTGTGGCAAAAAAGAATTATAATGAGCAAGGAATAAAACGTGAGTTAAAAGAAAATGTACATGGAAATTGCAGAATCAATAATGGTCAATGCCTAAAAAAGTAGGAACCACGTTTATGGTGTGAATTTGTTGAACTGTGGGATCTGGAATGCCATTAAGTGCTGAATGAAATGAGATGCTGTTCCTTGAGTTCCAGCTAAGCTTCAATTAGATTGGTATATGAAGCTGAAGACAGAAGGAATATGAGTATGAGTGTTGCAGAGAATGAAATTGGTCAACAATAATGTGGAGATTACTTTTGTAGACCAAAAGGAGCTTTAATGGAAGTGTTGGCCCAATCCGTGTTTGGTCTCCCATTGCAAGGCTGATCATATCATGGACCAACAATACAGTACCTGAAATTGAGAAAGGCTCATAACTATTTCAGCTGGAAAGAATGTTTGAGATCTGTACAATGAAGTGGTGATAAAATGGCAAAACCTGCTGAAAGTGTTCTGGGAAGGGATGGGGAAGTTGAGAATGATTGAAGAGTTCACGAGGATGACACTGGGCAAGCCATCCCTTCGGAATCCAGAACAGGGAGGATAGATTAAGATACTTTCGATGCGAGTGATATGCCTAAAAGGTAGAAGAAAGGGAGGAAGGATGACATATGAACATTGATGAATGGACCATCATTATCGTGAAAATTTTGAAATCTTAATTTAACAGTATCATGAAAGGACTTTCAAAGTGAAAGTGCAGTTATTAAGGACATCTGGAAATTGACAATAAACACTAGCCAGTGACTGGTGCACCAGAGAGAAAAAAAAAATACATTAAAACAAAAGTTCAACCCTTTGCCTCTGATGTTGCATTATTCCTTGCAATGATTGGCCAACACTACTGTAATAGCGCCTGTAACTTTGACATCTAGAAGTTTAGGTTATCTGTTTCTGTCAAATTTTTTTTTAAAATAACAGTATCATGACAAACCTTCCAGTTTGTCTGTTTCAATAAACCTGTTATTTCAAGCTTAGCAACTCTCATCTAACAATTTAGCCTTGCGTTTTTGAGCTGACCACTATTCCCATGTGTAGCTATATATCCTGTTTCATTTGTTCTGGCTTCCTAGCAAGGATAACTGATTCTAGGTTGAGTATTAGCTATAGTCAGATAAATGTCAACTCCTGGAAGCAGAAATTTGTGCCCTTTCTGCTGAGAAATGCGATATCACTGAGGATGTTAACTTTAGAATTATCAATAATATTTAATCGATGTATCAAGAATTAACTCATAAAGGTCACAATATCCGAAATGTTAGATGTCCCAAAACAGTCCAGAAGATGGGAAGAAAATATGACAAGCAGCTGTGGATGCTGCCAAAGTTAACTGAACTCAATTCAACTATCATTCTCAGTTTCCCTGGGCTTGGAATGGAAACATCAGCCCAGGGCTCTCACTTCTGATTATGACCCAGTGATTCCTGAAAGTGCAAAAATACAATTGTGCACGGTATATATACTTCTCGGGTAAAATAACCTGATATCACCTATTATGCAGGTTCATGTGTGAAGAATGACTGTCTGAACATGGAAGGTAATTACTGCAGTTATCACGGTAAAATGTCTGTTTTTAAGTAGAGGGAGGAAAAGTAGTTTGGAGAAAGAGAAAGAAAAGTAAAAATAGCCAGTTATATTTTTAACTTTGCATTACAAGCTTATACAAAGAAGTGCCAGTCATGAGTTATCTAAACATATGAAGTATTCCTGCATATAAACTCTGCGTCAGAGTAGCTTGTTGCCTGGTTTTCAATGGCGATGTTAGAGGTGCACTCTATGATAGGAAGCTTAGAACTTATAAATATGCACATCAGAAATCAGAAGGTATTTTACAACACAAATTTAAATATTTCAATTTTCAGACAATTCCTTGCACATGGCATGATTGAAGTTTATGTCAATCTAAAATAGTTTAAAGTCAAAATGAAAGGAAGATGTGTAATTAAATCAAGTCTGACTTGTTGGTAGAGGGTAGTCCACACCCATGTCAGTGAACAAAAACAAAATGTATTAAGTATTGCCCTGTCAAGGGATAGCAAGAAAGGGTATCTCTGGAACCCTATATTCTTGGTTCCCAGTTCTGTGGGATCTGATGCCACTATGACATAGCTCCTTATCTACAGGCTCAGTAGCTATCCATTGAGTAGGAAGTATTGTTCACCCTTTATTCTAAAACCAATAAGAGAATCGGGCACCATGTAAATTTCAGTTCATACCCAAGTAAAGACAGAACCTGCATTTATAAAGCATCTTTCATACTTTCAAGATGTCCCAAAGCATACTAAGGCCATATCAATTATTTTTGAAGTCTAGGCAGTGCTGTATGATATGGAACAATCAATTGCACACATCAATTTCTTGCTAACAGAAACTTGTGTGGTACGGTGGCTCAGTGGTTAACACTGCTCCTCATAGCACCAGGGATTCAAGTTTAATTTCAGCCTTGTAGTGTTTGCTCATTCTCCCCAAGTGTGTCTGGATTTCCATTGGATTCTCTTATTTTCTCCTATAGTTGTGCAGGTTATGTGGATTGGCCATGCTAAATTGTATGTTGTCTGGGGATATGCAGGCTGGGTGGATTAACCATGGTAAGTGCAATGTTACGAAGACAGAGTGAGAGGTGGAGTTTGGGTGGGATTTTCTTCAGAGGATCAGTGTGCACTTGATGGGCTGAATGACCTCCTTCTGCACTGGTAGAGATTCTATGATTATGAATCATCAGGTATCAGTGATGCTGATTAAGAGATGACAGTTGCCTAAGACAACAAGGAGATCTTCCCTCTTCAAATTAGTGCCACATGATCTTTGTCACCAACTTGAGATGGCAAATGGGAGCTCAATTTAACATTTTAATTGAAAGATGAAACATCCTATATTGCAGCACTACCTCAGTACTGCCCTGGGTTTTCAAACATTCAGGAGGAGGAGATGAATCATCAAAGTCAGATTGGCTCAGTGGAAATAATTGAAAGATAAAACATAGTTGATAAATATAATTTCAACCTACCATATTTTAGAAATACTTAAATAATCTATTAGTTCTTATGAAAATGTCATATCATTTGTCAACATTTTAAATGTTAGAAAATAATGAATCCTGTCATCCACTCTCTCTATATATAATCAAGAAGCATCAAACTCTGTACATACATCCAAGCTCCCTTGTAGCTGGCCTCCACGTGATTCACAGTGAATACTTGCTTTCCAACCCAAGGCTGCCCACCGTGCCCCACATCTCAGCAGTTGTACAGAGACTTGAGCTACTGAACAGGTCCAAAGTAAAAGTAGTTCCCAATATAGACCTGAAAGAATGATTTGTGCTTCTTCTGTCTTGCAAAATCAAAAAAAAATGTAAATAAATTACTCCCTTCAACATTTTGGGTACAGATGAAATTAATTTTGCCGCCTAGATCATGTCATAGAACATAGAACATAGAAGGATACAGCGATGTTGCGCCGACCGAATCCTACCTAACCTATACTAGCCCAATAACTTCCAAATGCCTATCCAATGCCCGCTTAAATGACCATAAAGAAGGAGAGTTCACCACTGATACGGGCAGGGCATTCCATGAACTCACAACCCGCTGTGTGAAGAATCTACCCCTAACATCTGTCCTATACCTACCACCCCTTAATTTAAAGCTATGTCCCCTAGTAACACCTGACTCCATTAGCGGTAAAAGGTTCTTAGTATCTACCCTATCTAAACCCCTAATCATCTTATACACTTCTATCAGATCTCCCCTAAACCTTCTCTTCTCCAATGAGAACAGCCCCAAGTGCCTCAGCCTTTCCTCATAAGATTTTCCTACCATTTCTGGCAACATCCTGGTAAACCTCCTCTGCACTCGTTCTAAAGCTTCCACATCCTTCCTATAGTATGGCGACCAAAACTGCACACAATACTCCAGATGAGGCCTCACCAGAGTCTTATACAACTGCAACATGACCTCAGGACTCCGGAACTCAATTCCTCTGCCAATAAAGCCCAGTACACCATATGCCTTCCTCACAGCACTATTTACCTGGGTGGCAACTTTCAGAGATCTGTGTACATGGACACCAAGATCCCTCTGCTCATCCACACTACCAAGTAGCCTACCATTAGCCCAGTAATCCATCATCTTGTTATTCCTACCAAAGTGAATGACTTCGCACTTAGCTACATTGAATTCCATTTGCCACATTTCCGCCCAGCTCTGCAACTTATCTATATCCCGCTGTAACCTACCACTTCCTTCCTCACTATCCACAACTCCACCGACTTTTGTGTCATCCGCAAACTTGCTTACCCAGCTTTCAAGTCCTTCCTCTAGATCATTTATAAAGATAACAAAAAGCAATGGTCCCAAAACAGATCCTTGTGGTACACCGCTAGTAACTGCGCTCCAAGATGAACATAATCCATCAACTACTACCCTCTGTCTCCTTCCAGCCAGCCAATTCCTAATCCAAACCTCTAATGTATCCTCAATGCCATACCTCCGAAGTTTTAGCATTAGCCTACCATGGGGAACCTTATCGAACGCCTTACTAAAATCCATATACACAACATCTACTGCTTTACCCTCATCCACTTCCTTAGTCACCTTCTCAAAGAACTCAATAAGGTTTGTGAGGCACGACCTGCCCTTCACAAAACCATGCTGGCTATCCCTGATCACGTTATTCCTACCCAGATGTTCATAAATCTTATCCCTTACCATTCTTTCTAAGACTTTGCCCACCACTGAAGTCAGACTCACTGGCCTATAGTTACTAGGGCTATCCCTACTCCCTAAATAACGAAATCTGTGTATCTTATCAACTTCTACTGAACTGTATGTAACAGATAGAAACAGAACCAATAAACATGAGAAACACACCAGTCTCATCAGTATCAACAATCAATATGATGCCAATCAGTCATTCACTTTTGAGAGAGTTGTTATGTGACCACCTGCTGAATGTCTGCTATCCCAGAAAACTCATAACTGATTCAATTTGTACCAATCCATCTCTGTTCCAGTATTCTTGCTGACAATTCACTGAGCCAGATGTTGGATTCTCAGCAATGTTGCTTTGGAGCTGGGTGATGACTTCACTGGACAACCCAATCACATATAAACAACACTCATATTGAGAGAGGCCATGCATCACAGAGCAAACTACTTGCTGAAACAGAAGCCAGATTTTACAAGAAATGGCAATTACACATAGATTGTCACTCTGCCCATTTTTATTTATATGAAGAAAGTGCTCTGCATTTCTAGGAAGAGCTTCCTGTCAGAAATTTTGGCCTGTCCTTTATAGTTTAGGGTAGGCAGCGAGTGTCAAACTATACCTCCTTTTTCACAATAGATTGTTGTCATATTCGATGATTTGAAATTTCAGACCTCAGAAGACCACGTTGAAAGTCGCAATGAAAGAGTAGAAATATAAATAACTGACACGTTTGTATATCAGGCAGGCAGGGAGCCAGGTCAGCATGGGGTAAAGTACCAGTATGCCAGGTGGGTAGGGTAAGTAGGGTGGCAGGGCACAAGGTGTGGGGGTGTGTGGAGAAGGTAAGTGATGAAGTCTTTAGGATGGGTGGGAGATACCAGGTCCAGTAAAGTGAGGGGGGAGTCAACCCACGGTGGTCAAGGTCAGATCCCATGCTTGTGGTGGTGATGGTGGTGGGTGTATCATGTCTGGCAGCTGAGGATGGGGTGTCAGGCACTGATCAGAGAGGCTGTCAGGTTCAGCTTCAGGGATTGGCTACATTCGGTGTGATAATGTTGGGAGTGGGGGAGGGGGTAAGACATTGGATCAGGGAGGAGTGAGGTGGTGGAATACTGTTATTGAGTCAGGGCAGAGGGTCAGGAGATTGTCAGGTCTGGTGTCAGGGGCAGTTGTCATATCTGGTGGCAGTGAGGGAGGATAAGGTGCTGGAATGTTATCCACTGGGTGAGGAGGAATTGTTGGTTTTACTGGGAGGGTTTTGGGTCTCAGACTGGGGTGGGAGGAGGTAAGTCAGATCCTGGGAGGAGGGTGCCAGTGTTGGTGCAGTTGCTGGGTCTGGAAGCATGGGAGGCATTTGACTCCAACGGGTGTCGGGTTTGTATCTGAGGGGTTTAAGGGGGAGGTGTAGTCAGGGTTATGTGTTGTAAATTGGGATGTTGTCAATTTAATGGTTATACAGGAGTCAGATTAGATTTTAAGTACCTAATACTTTCTGAGTTACTGTTTAGTTAACTTCACCAGAACCCTCCCAATCCCCAGATTTATGTAAAGATTCCAGATGCTGGGGAATGTCCGTGAGAATCTTCATTTTCTCAGGTAATTCCTTCAAAGTCTGCGATGTGGGACTCCCACTAATGCTGTTCACTTTCCTGATGCATTTTGTAATGGGACAATCTGCCTGTACAGCACACAAAATAACACTTTTCACTCATTCGGTACATATGACAACAATATATAAAAAAACAGCTATCAGAAAATCTGAACCAATGTTTCTGCAAACTTAACTGTTCTGCAGGCGCCCCTCAAACTGTAGAGATTGAGTGCATGGACTTATAGTGGTAGACCAGCTGGTCATTGTAAGACCACAGCTCTTGTTACCATTAATTTGATCCACAAAAACTTCATGAGGTGGAGGAAGAAAATGAGATATACGAGGAGGAGGAATAGATTCTTGAAGGGAAATAATAACCAATATATTCATGTTCTGGATAGACTGCCACAAGTACAACATCAGACTCATTTTGGAAAGGCAAATTAGAGAAGGACATACATACTTAATGGGAGTGTTGCCGAAAAAAAGTGACCCTGGAGTGCAGGTTCATAGTTCCTTGAAAGTGGAACTAAATAGGATAGTGAAGAAGGCATTTAGTGTGCTTTCCTTTATTGGTCAGATCATGGAGTATAGGACATTCTCAGGTTAACTTTAACAATTGGTGTCAGCCCCCTGTGCGCTGTTGTCTGTGCCATAATGTTTAGGTTCTAATCTAAAAAAAAGTTAACAGAGTCTTACAGTTTATGAGCAAAGTACAATGTAACTCTGCAAATACAAATTCATCCCACAAACTCATATGTGTGTGTGTGTGTGTTTGTGTGCGTGTGTGTCTGGGGTGGGGGGTTGTGAGTATCTGTGAGAGGAAGTGTATATGTGTGTGTGAGTGTAAAGGGGTCTAAGTCTGTGAGACGGTACATGTGTGAGTGTGGGAGTGTGTGTCTGTAGGAGTATGTACGCGTGTGTGTCTGGGGTAGGGGATTGTGAGAGTCTGTGAGAGAGAGTTTATATGTGTGCATGTGGGTAAAGGGGTCCAAGTCTGTGAGACGGTGCATGTGTGAGTGTGGTAGTGTGTGTCTCTGTCAGAGAGGATGTGAGTGTCAATGTATAGGAGTGCCTCTGTATGTGTGCGTGCTTGTATGTAGGAGTGTCTGGGTGTGTGTATAGCACAATGGTGGTAACCTGTAGTGTGACATGAACCCAAGGTCCAGATGAGGCCCTCCCTATGGGTACTGAACTTAGCTATCAGCCTCTGCTCGGCCACTTTTCGCTGCTGCCAGTCCCGAAGTCCACTTTGGAGGATGGTCACCCGAAGGTCCGAGGTCAAATGTCCTGAACCACTGAAGTGTTCTCCAACTGAAAGGGAACATTCCTGTCTGTTGATTGTTGTGCAGTGCCCATTCCTCCATTGCTGCAGCCTCTACTCAGTTTCACTAATGTACCATGCCTCCGGACATCCTTCCCTGCAGCGTATGAGATAGACAACGTTGGCTGAGTCGCATGAGTATCTGCCACGTACATGATGGCGGTATCCATGTCTACACTCTGACACGTCTTGCAGCGCCTATCCTAACAGGGTTGTATGGAATTGTCCTGAAAGCCGGGCAGTTTGCTACGCACAATGATCTTTTTGAGGTTTGGTGGTTATTTAAAGGTGAGCAGTGGAGGTGGGAGAAAGGTCTTAGCAAGGTGCTCATCCTCCTTAATAATGTGTTGCAGGCCACAAAGAAAATGGCGTAGTTATTCAGCTCATGGGAAATACTGGACAACAAAGTGCACCCTGTCAGTTCCAGCACGAGTCTGTCTCCTGAGGAGGTCATTATGGTTCCCTGCTGTGGCACATCAGAACTGGCAGTCGATGAGTTGGGCATCATACCCCGTTCTTATGAGGGCACCCCTGAATACTTCCAGGTGCCTGAGAATGTAACTTTTTAAAACAAGTTTTGTGGTTTACATATGAAAGAAGTGAAACTAACATGGTCATTCTAATAGATGAGAAACTTAACAAACAAGCAAGATATTTCTCAATATATAATTTTAGTTACAACACACTGTAAACTTTTGCTATAAATTGTGTCTTATAAATGTGTACTCCACAACCACCTGATGAAGGAGCAATGCGCCGAAAGCTAGTGCTTCCAATTAATCCTGTTGGAATATAACCTGGTGTTGTGTGATTTTTAACTTTGTGCATCCCAGTCCAACATCAGCACTTCCACATCATGTTTCAGGATGTTTGACACAAATTGGAGCAAGCCCTTCTCCCACATGGGCTTCTCGGAAATAATGGCTCATTGCTCCTTCTATCAAAGACAGTTTCTCTTCTCTCCAAAAGAAATCAGGAAAAGCTGATTATTTCAATTATTCTTTCATAACCTTAAGGGTCTCAGTGACAACCCCATCCTTTCCTGCTTCTCATGTCAACCCAGAGCTATTTCACATCACCTTTGTTCTATCTGCATCCACAGCCTTAAAAACTGCCATTATACTCAAAACATTAATCCTTGTTGCTTTTTAAATCATGCCTATGCCTCATTCAACTTGAAAACGCTTGCTGTGGATGCATTTTAATCATTCCACTCTTTCTGAGGGAAAAGCTTACGGCACAATTTATAGATTTCATGGCACAACTTTTAATGGACCGATGAAGCCTGTGAATTAACTCAAGACTTTAGACCATCCGCCAGTGCATATCCACAACAAATCAAAAATTGTATGGCACTCGACTGTTGACGACTAAAGTAAGGGGTCTGATAAAGCAAACTCAAAATTAAGCCATGTTATAGATTTGACAATTGTCACTAATAAAATAATTTCTAGTTATATAATTAGAAGGCATAGATTTAAGGATAGAGTGGCAAGATTTGAAGAGGACAATGTTTTCATGCAGAGGGTGGTGCATATTTGGAATGAGCTGCAAAAGGAGGTGGTGGAAGCAAGTACAATTGCAACATGTAAAATGCACCTGGATGAGTACATGCATAAGAAGTCTTCAGAGAGATTTGGGTCAAATGCTGGCAAATGGAACAAGGCTAATTTAGGATATCTGGTCAGTATGGATGAGTTGGACCGAAGGATCTGTTTCCATGCTATACATCTCTATGACTCTAATTGATTTACGTTAATGGAAGATGAAAAACAAAGTACATTTCATTCAACCTCGTGATAAATAATGCGTTACTAAAATCAAAAGTATAAAGTGAGAGGAAAAGCTCAAACTACCTTCATGTGTGTGTATAATAGAAATTGGAAAATTGAATCTACTGCTTGAAATCTATAGCATACATTTTCTTCAGCTAACATTGTGGACTCTAACTTTAAAAAGTAACTACTTTCAGAAAATATTGGAAAGTTTCTTTAAAAGAAAGAGGCTTAAGGAGTGCCTTTGAGATTTTTAAAATTTAAGGTGCTTGAGAGAAAATATCTCCACTTGTGATTGCTTCCAAAATTAGGAGACACAAATTTTAAGACAGTTATGAATAAATTCAATAAGGAATTGAAGGAGAAATTTATTTAGCTGGAGAATAGTGAGAATGTGGAATTTTCAGCTACTTTGAATAGTTGCAATAAAATAGCATTGATGCCTTTAAGAAAAATATGTTAGGTTGAAACAAGTGTGGTGATATTTAGTCAGGGTTAGGTGATGTGGAGCCGATATACAATTTTAACACTGTTGTAGGCCAGTTTAGCCAAATCACTGATTGCTGCACGAGAAATTCTGCAAAATCCCATGCACTTTCGAGAGTTTTAAAACAGATCAGTTAAAAAAAAAGTCCTCTCCAAAAATCCATGCATTACTTTATTTTACAATATAAAAGACCTTTATAACCCAAAGACTGTAGCATCATCTCCAAATATAGCATTATACACTGTTGACAGAAAACACTCTTTATATCTATACTGGTCTAAAATAGTGTTGAATCAGATAATATCTGGCATTAACAGGTAAGATAGGAACAAAGGATGATGGCTCTGAAAAAATGAGATTATCATGTGCATATCTGCACCAAAAATATTGCATTATCAGTGATATTTCAAAAACATTTGCTTTATCGGTATTTAACAATGTTACTTCCCATCAGTAAACAAAAACTCTGAAATGAACTGTTTAGGAGCTGTTGTATCTAACTTACTGGATAAATAGGGAAGGTCAATTTGTTTTTTTTTGTACAAGAGTTTTGATGCTGATCAGTTGCCCTAGCTAAGGGAATAGCATTTAACTTATGATGGATTTGAAATCCAAGGCGCACAGAAAAGACTGATGAAAACCAAACAAAAGGAGAGCAGCAACTGATTATTTTATTCAATATTATCGGTCACTTGCTTATAATGAATAGAACAATCTACTTCAACAAATCAACCTAACCAATAAATAAAATGCTCCACTTCTAATGTCTCACAAATTACTGATACTTTTGGATGAAATAAAGCTTGTATAATAGATATAAATGCTTGGGTGTATACATGGTGGCTCACAGCAATGGGGTCCTGGGTTTGATTCCAGCCTTGGGCAATTATCTATGTGGAGTTTGCACACTGTCCCTGTGTCTGCATAGATTTCCTTCCACAGTCACAAAGATGTGCAAGTCAGGTGAATTGGCCTTGCTAAATTGCCCATAGTGCTAGGTGCATTAGTCAGAGAGAAATGGGTCTGGGTGGGTTACTCTTCAGAGGGTCAGTGTGGACTGGTTGGGCTGAAGAGCTTGTTTCCACACTGTAGGTAATCTAATCTTGATGCCTTGTTTTAAATTCAGATTCAACCCCTCCCCCCCACTTCAATTGACTAGTACATTTAACCCTGGATGGGGCAGACAAACCAAAAGTTGCATTAAATTATATGAACATGTTAATGCAATGCATCATACAACCCAAATAAATGCAAAATACTGAAGATCTAGAATAACAACTCATCAAATCTGACAGCATCTGTGAATAGAGTGACGTGGTTAAATGTTGGGTATCTAATGAGTCTTTTGAAGAGTTAATTGATATTAGATTGCCAGATACTCAAATTATAAATCCAGCCAACATCTTCAGAATTAAAACAAACTATAAAACTGTTATAAAAAATATGTTAAGAGCATGTCACAGTAAGCATGGTTTTTTTCACAGTGCTTTCCTCAGGGTGTTATATATATGTAGATACTTTCTAATTAACATGTACAGGGATGTGTCACAATGCTGGTCTTTTTACAAGATTATTATGCCCTTGAGTTTTTTCCCAGAGAGTTGGTAATTGGCCAGGCTCCAACTAGGCTGGGTTTGAAAGGTTTATTGGGGCCCTTTTTGTTTACCCTGAATAGATAATGCCTCTGGCCTAAGGCTTTCATGTCTCAAAGGGGCTTTTCTGTGTAGCTAGCCTTTGTTCAGATTCGAGTTTTTGATTCAGTTCAGCAGCAGTGTGTATGAAGAAAGGCAGCTGGGGTAAGTCCAGCCTGGTACTCTCTCTGTCTGACTTAAAACCTGTAAGCCCTGGTTTGTTTCATTTTTACTCTTTGTGCTAAGGGATGTGTTTATTGGGACTGCTGCCAATATTTTCTGAACAGCATCATTAAGTCAGATAGTCTATCAGGTTTTGGAGGGGATAAGTTACCCGGTATTCTATTTTCTGTGATTTGTGTTTCATTCTGTAATTTTGTAAACAAATTCTATTTGTTTAAAACTTGGCAGTCTTTAAAACTTGGGAATATCCACCGTGCATTTACCAACAACAAATAGCAAAGACACAGTCTGGGCTACCTGCTTAAAAGTGTTTTGAGGAGCCAGGCCTGATCCATAACAGATGTTGTGACACACCTCTAGAGTCGGTAAGATTGTAACCTGAGCCTCCTGATTCAGAGGTAGGGAGACTATCATGACACGACTAGAGACCCATCTCTGTCATATTTTTTTCTTCTTTTCTCAGTTGCATTTGTGAATAAAAGTAATACTTCACAGCAGACCTTGTTTCAATCTAGCTGTTTGGTTTAGACTGTAAGTGCCTGCTAACTTCGCAAATCTTTAATACCAATATAGAAATACATACGTTTCATGCTTGCTCCCGCCAGTCCCCAGTTCCTAAATAACGTGCACAATTAGGACCAAGAAACTCATGTTTATGAACTTAGTAACAAAACCAATTTCATGTTTAGATAAACTAAAATTGCCTGCAATCTAGCCATTCTGGGTCAACTAATGCCTTTTGTGAAATGATAGTGGCCTTGAACTCCAAATTACTATCAATGTTCAAACTTTAAAGTCTGGTTGAAGATTTGTAGCTCGGGTGTCCGTTGTTGTGGTTCTGTTCGCCGAGCTGGAAGTTTTTGCTGCAGACGTTTCGTTCCACAAACTCCATTAACAGACACATAGACCTGGACCCCATATACAAACCACTACAGCTGAAACTGACACCCGGAAACGGCAAGAACATCCATCAACAGACACATCGACCTGGACCCCACATACAAACTACTACAGCTGAAACTGACACCCAGAAGCGGCAAGAACAAACCACTATAAATACCGGAAGAAACATCAAAGCAGTGCTTCACAGGAGGCTCCAATAGCACTGATGATGTTCCCTAGCCAGGGAACGAAACGTTTGCAGCAAAAACTTCCAGCTCGGCGAACAGAACCACAACAATGTTCAAACTGCAATGGGGGAAAAGGCTTGGTTTTGTTCTGCCACTTGAAAGGATATTGCATTGACTCCCTTCCATATCTGCATGGCCTGCAAGCTGTAGTTCAATTATTACAGAATTACTTAGCTCAGACCTGCTCTTTTAGCCTTTATATTTACATGGTTAAATTCGGATTCTGAGCTTCAGGATGTTGACAGTTGAAGACTCAGTGATGATAGTACTGTTGAATGTTAAGGAACGATGGTAATATTCTCTCTTGTTGGAGATTGCTATTGCCTGACACTTACGTGCGTGAATGTTACTTGATACTTGTGAGGGCATGACTGGATATTGTCTGCATTTGGACAGGGTCTACTTCTAGTCTGCTTCTGAGGAATCGTGAATGGTGTTTAACATTGTTCAATCAGCATCAAACAACCGTGCTTCTGACCATTTAGTGAAGGTAAAACCATTGAAGGAGCAGCTGAAGTGATTGGCTTTCGGACATTATCCTGTGTAAAATCCGTAGAGGTATACTGGAGCTGAGATGACTGATCTTCGACAAAGAACTATCTTCCTGTGTGCCAAGTATGTTGATCCCAGAAACAGATGCTAGGAAGACACAGAGGTGAGTAAGTGCCAAGGCCTTCCAGTCAAATGACTTCCCAGTTTTATGGGACTTTGTCCTTACCTTCAAAAAGATTTTAAGCTTTCACTCCACACACTCCATTGTCCTCTCCACCAAAATTCCACCCCTACCCCTCCATGACATTTCATCCCCCTGTTATGCAGTCACTTTTAGAACAAAGTCCCTTAACAAGATCATCCTACCAATGATTCAAGTACATAGTGTTGCTTGCACTTATATGACAACATCCACTTGAAGTGGAACACTGGAAGCATAGTTGCACCTGGAGATTATGTTCTACTCATTGTATTAGTTTAGTTAGAAAGATGCAAATTAGAGATCATCCAGTGAATGTAACCCATGTACCTCAGTTTAAGGAGAAATATTTTCTCCTGCTTTCAGGTGTTAAAAAACACTGTTAAAAAGAACCAACTCTCCAGCCTCTTTAATTTCTGAAGAATCTTGATATTGAACTCAATGTTAACTCTCTCGACAGTTGACGGCCCATTGATTTCTCCAGCACTTTATATTTTATTGTACAATTCCAGCATCTGCTGTATTTTGCCTTTAATGGAATTTATGTATTTCTCTTGTGCCACAGTTAGATAACACAGGGAGATTATAATAGCAGAAGTAGTGGGACGTTTTTCAAAAAAAAAGAACAAATGGAGGAAACAGCTTTACAGGCTCAAAGTCAAAGAAGAACATAAAGAGAGTCAGAAGTTCTTCAAAGTACTAGGTGAGCTTGATTTAAAAAAAGTCTAAAACATGGAAAGCTGCAAGTTTTTCATAGACACTAAAGAGTACTTTCCATGACGTGGCAAAACTGTCAAATGGGATGTTCTTAGTTAATCTGTTGCAAAGGAATTCCACACCAACAAGATAACATGAACTTGAATGGGAGAGAGTGCATAGAATTCTCATGATATGTGGAGCAAAGAAAATTGTTAGGTAGAACTCCTGTCCAATTCTCTATGAAGACAGACCAGTGCACTTTGAAACTATACAAGTATGCATTGCTCCATTTTGTGAGGAATGATATGGACATATCTTTCAAATGTAGTACAACAAAGTGAAAGTTACCTTTTATTAAAAGCATCATTTGTATATTACTTCATTACATTCATGTAATGTTGTTGTTTTGTTGGTCATTATAAAATAAAATCATCAGGAAAGTGAATCTTGTTGGTCGTATTAGTCTACAGGGGTCAGAAATGAAGATTAAAATTGGTTATTATTTGAGAACTTAGGTTCTGTAGTGGAGAAAAATTAGATTTTAGTTTTATCCATTTCATGAAGATTTATTTTCTTTAAAAAAATGCCCAAGATGTAATTTTAAATATTGAGTTCAAAGCAAAACAACATTTAGCCCAGCTAACAACCAAAGGAGACAATTGCTCAGGTGCTTGCTGTCTTTACTGGATGCTTTTTGCTCCCAGTTACGTCAGAGAAATTCAGTAAGTGAAGCAACAAGCTTGATTATGAACTCTTCACTGAAGAATGAATGTCTGCAAGTGTACTACATGAAAAAGAGGAGTGAATCAATTTTACAATGGTTGTAATGAAATATTTCAAAATTATTTTTAGTATTACAGAGTTTTAATTGTGTAATACATTTATGATGTACATTAGCAATCTCTTTGTGAACATGTTCAGCGGCAAAACTTCGTAGCATACAAAAAGATGAATAAGAAACTTGTTGTCTATCAAGTCAGTTTTCACTTTGGGATCTGAATGTCCAGTAATATCAGCAACTAGGATCATAACAATGTCATTCAGCAAATGTGGTTATTTCAGTTTCTGGTTCCTTACAGTCTTGGAACAATATCAATGGCTTCCACATTTATTTATCCCACACATTCCTGAAGTGTGTAAGAAATGACGTGCTTTTATTCAGCAGTCTGTACACAATAGGCTAAATTATATGACAGGTATAATGGAAGAAGTTATTATAAAATAAAATGCTAATATAGTAGTTTTGAATGGTCAGTACAGAAGTTTACATAGATTATAGCATTAGCTAGTGAGTTTGTAGTTCAAGGTCTGTTTCAGTATGTTTTAATACAGCTGGTGGGGAAATGGTTTAGCTTAGTTGTCTAGTTTGTCAGTGTATACAGCAGTATGATACCAACAAAGTGGGTTCAATTCCCATCACAGGTTTGAGTTTACTATGAAGGACTCTCCCTCGCGTGAGGTCTGGTGGCCCTCACGTTAAACCACCTCCAGTTGCCTCACACTAATGACAGAGCAGTCACTATGGTCTGGTAAGACTATGGTGACATAACAACAACAATGTAGCTTGTGTCATTGTTGAGGATATTTGTTTTCTTGGCTCAGAACATTATACTTCAAACTTACTTCCTGACCAAGCAAATTATGTTGAAGGACAATGGGAGTTTTGTTCAAACCCAACATAAGGAAAGCCAAGATGACCAAATAGGCAGAGATTTTGTGGTGCTGCTTGCTGTCAGTGCCAGATATTGAGATTGAATTGTTTATACATTTTTCTGTAATGCATTGAGTATAAGAGGTAGCAAAACATATTACACTATATGTCTTGTTCCTGGCAGTAACATGCATATTTTTGTTTTTCTTTGCTTGTAATTTGGGTTAACGTTTCGGTTTAAACACATTAAAGAACAATAATGAGCTAACTGGTTCAAGTTTTTCTTTTAAATCATTATCAGTTTGCCAAATAAGATTAAAATGTCTTCCATAAACTGCCTAACTCATGTTTTCTGTGCATGTCTCTCATATCCTTTAAGTATTATAATCCTACTTTCTAACACCTCTAATCCATACAATTCCCTCTCCATCTTTATAAACATTGAAATACAAAGTCATCACTTTTCGTATGAGACATTATATTGCATTTTAATAACATTAGGAAAGTTGTCTGTAAGTCAGATATAAAACTGACAATTGACTGGAAGAAAAAGATTTGCTGTTGCGAGAAAGAACATTTATTAAATTCATTCCATTCAGAGAGGTCATTAATTTTAATAAAGAATATTTAGGATCATAACTGTCCATTGGAATGAATGGATAGTGAAACATTTATAATGACAGATTGCTTGAGCCAGCAATATATAACATTTTCGAGGATTGAGCCCATTTATTCACAATTGTCCAATTTGCTGTTGAGCTCACTGCAAGAAAGTCTTTGATATTTAATAAGATTGTTTCTTTGTTAAAAATAGAAAACGGTTAACAAAGTATACATTTTTTCTGAGGTTATTCCATTTTTATAGAGCCTATGAATGGATATTCTGTAATTTGTGGAACAATACTTCAACATTATATGAAAGTAAATGTCAAAACACACCAAAGTATCTACCAGAATTTGTATCCAGTAAGGAAAAATAAATCAGAGAAAATTGAGTTCTCATCTGTCTCAAGGATCAAGATCATTCATCAAGCTGGTTCTCCTATCTGTGCACACTATCAATCCATAACTTCCTCCTCCACTACTCCTACTTACTTCACTTCCAAATCATTTTCATTTCACAATTTCAGTCTCATCTTCAGCTTTTATCATGATTCTATTCACATTCAACTGCTCTATTCCCTGTCCCTACATGCGAACTGGTATTAATCAAGGGCTTCTTTCCTCAGACCATATTCCCTTTCAAAAAGAAACAAAAAAAAGTCCCTCAATACATTCATCATCTCCAACCTTTTCTCTTTCAGCTTTTGAAATGTGTCACCATCTTCTTGCTCAATTTTTTTGATAATCTCTATTTATATTCTATGCAACGGCTTCAGCAAATCTCTGTAACAAAATAGCTCTAATCACAGTAATGAATAACATTTTATATTACATTATCCCTTGTCAATCTTGACTTACTGATACAACTAGATTATAAGGGATTAAACACTGCAAAATGCTTTGAGACGTCTGATGATCATAAAACCTACTTATTTTATTAATTCCCAAACCACCCCAAATGGTACCACTTCATCCAATATTGCTTCACAATAGCTTAGTGGGCGGCACGGTGGCACAGTGGTTAGCACTGCTGCCTCACAGCGCCTGAGACCCGGGTTCAATTCCCGACTCAGGCGACTGACTGTGTGGAGTTTGCACGTTCTCCCCGTGTCTGCGTGGGTTTCCTCCGGGTGCTCCGGTTTCCTCCCACAGTCCAAAGATGTGCGGGTCAGGTGAATTGGCCATGCTAAATTGCCCGTAGTGTTAGGTAATGGGTAATGTAGGGGTATGGGTGGGTGGCGGGTCGGTGTGGACTTGTTGGGCCAAAGGGCCTGTTTCCACACTGTAAGTAATCTAATCTAAAATAAATGCACATCAATGTATTTCCTCCAATGTGCCTGAGTAACCAGATTGAAGTTTTAAACTCCATCTCGTATTGCCCTCTTCCTGCAACCTCAAACATTGCTTGCCTTTGTCTCCAGTTTAGCCTTTATGTTTACTCAAACTTTAAGCAGTAAACCTTTGTTTTATTACTAACCTCATTTCCAGTTTCTACACAACTACGTCCCTGACACTATGTTTTAAATAGTCAAATCTGTTTATACTTTTACCTAGTTTATTCTATGACGTATTCACCAACAACCTCCTCGACTATTAAGTTAATAAAATTGTTTCAGCTTGTCTCAATCTGCATCATTTTTTCAACCAAGCCCAGTTAATTTATATTTTCAGGGATTTTAATTCAGGAAATCAGAAAATGATGGTCAGATACAGAACTGCACACAAAACAAAGTCAGTCGTTGAAATTTATTTGGGGCAGTAGGATGATAGAGAGCATCATATTGCTACTAATTACATTGACTATTATTAGCTTAATTAGAACACAAGCAATTGGTTTGGCAGTGGGGTGGGGTGGGGGGGTTGTGGGGTGTGGTGGGGTAGGTTGTAGAAAGGGATACCACTGGTTTAATGGCTTGAAAATGAATTTTGCCCCATAACTTAGTCTGTGCCCAGACAAAATGTTGCAGATTACACTTGCTACTTGGTACGCTGGTAATCAAAAACTTGTGGATTCCTGAAAAATCAACTCTGTTCATACATCAAGTACATTTTCAAGAAATTAATTTTCGTTACAAAATTGAAAATGATCTGCTGCTCTCAATACTTCTGTAAGTGATATGTTTGAACCATGAAATTGATCAGGCTGACTTGGATTTGACTAGTCCTAATGCCTTTCATTTTTATGTAGGCAGGCATTTTATCTCTACTTGGTATTCACCTCTCTCTTACCAGCTGATGTTGTGATGAATTGTGAGCTCCAAACCACATCGAAACACTTCATGATAAATCAAAATAGTAAGCTCAAAACTAGAATTCCTATTTGTGATCGCCATATTGTGACCTGACATTGCCTTACCCCATACTGATTCCAAGTGAAGTCACATCGGTCATGTTATGAAACCCAAGATTACAGGTTGTAACAGATCTGTTATAGTGTACTTCAGACAGCTAATCCCATTGCCTTAAGATCCATATTTAGTGCCATGCACTGTTCTGTACACACTCCTGCATTTGCTTTCTTCATCAGCCCCACCTGATTAATTCTAAATTATTCTCATCTCCATTCATTCTTCATCTCATTAGACATTTCAACAAGAAAACTCGTCTTCATTAAAAAGCTGTTACCACCCCTCTGAATTCTTCCTCCATTCTCCTTCGCTGACTCCATCTAACCCTTTAATCTCACGTATTGTTATTAACTCACCATGACCTCTGACCTTCTCTTCTCTGGTATTAAACAATTAACAAAGGATTTAGCTCAATGAATTTTAAGCACAACATGCAATTGAGCGTCTTGTTCCCTCATTTTCCCTTCCATGCCCACTTTTTTGTACAAAGGTCCTCTCCCTGCTACTCCTCCACTTGGATCCTTTCTTCTGTCCTTTTACTTGTGCTCCAACTCTTCATTGAGAAATGCCAGTGTGATGTCAATCATCTTAATTTCTCTGTTCCTCTCACCAACTTGACCCTGTCTCCGTGTGAATTTGCTACACCTTTCTCTTTGGATTAATGCTGGGCTTTATCAAACCTACAGATAAGGGGGATGCTGTTGTCATCAGACATGCTGACTCTGTCTTACAGAGGCAGAGCACCAACTCCCAAACACAATACAGCTTCCCTGACACTGTAATGCATTTCTCATCATCAAACTCTAAATTTCAGGACTGTCATTGACCTCAGCTCCTCTGGAGGTCTTCAGACCACAGCTTTCAGCCTCAGTCCCCCAGGTCTGCACAGCTTGCTTTTACCTCTTTCTCAAAACCCACATCAGCAGTGCTATGGCAGACCCATTGTTACAATCAGTTCCTTCCCTACTAAACCTAATTCTTCCAATCTTAGTTCTATTTACCCCCACATTGTTCAGTTTCTTCCCATCATACAGTTGGATTTTCTTTATACTCATTCCACAATTTCCAGTTGCATGGCTCTAGCCACCTCATCTTCATTATTCCCCATCAGGATGTTCTGAAGGCTCTCTGCTTCTTCCTTGGTGGGACACGAATAGAGGTTCACACAATCCCCATCCAACGCAATGCTCCTTCATCTGCCTGAGCTCATTCTTACATTAAATAACTTGTTTACCTCCTCATTTTGTCCCATGTATAAAAGGTGTGCCTATGAGTCCCAGTTACGATTGACTCTTTGTGTGAGATGTGGAACATTTCTTGTCCTTCTTGCACTCCCATTTATATCTCTTTCTTGGATATGTCACTGACATCTTTGGTGCCACTTCCTATTCTCATCCAGAACTGGAAAAATCCATCAGTTTTGTTTCCAATTTGTAATATTTTCTCACTTTCACCACTTTCTCACTCTGTCTCTTCCCTTCCTTGACTTCACCGTTTCCATTTCAGGGAACAACGTGTCCATGTTGAAGTTTTGAAGAGTCGTACTGGACTTCTGAAACATTCATGCTGTTTTTCTCTCTGCACATGCTGCCAGACATTGTTTTTTTATTTCAGATTTCAGCATCTGTTGTGTTTTTCTTTTGTAATAAATATGGAAAATTTCTCATTAAATGCTCAGCTTTCTATCAATTTTGAAAGCCTTATGTCAAAAAATGCCATTGGCAGAAGCTGTACACTTTAGATTAGATTCCCTACAGTATAGAAATAGGCCCTTTGGCCCAACAAGTCCATACCAACCCTCCAAAGAGTAACCCACCCAGACCAATTCCCTTATATTTACCCTTGTCTAATGCACCTAATACTATGGGCAATTTATCATGGCAAATTCACCTGACCTGCACAGCTTTGGATTGTGGGATGAAACTGGAGCAGCTGGAGGAAACCCATGCTGACAAGAGCAGATTGTGCAAACGCAACACAGACAGTTGCCCAAGGTGGGACTTGAACCTGGGTCCCTAGCTATGTAAGGCTGCAATGCTAACCATTGAGCCACCATGCTGCCTTGATGCAATGATATGCAGCTATACACCAAGAAGACATAAGCTACAATAAAGACAACCTCAGATCCTGCCAAATGTTTATACATGGAATGATCACCAGACCAGAATTCTACAAGGTACACAACAAGAAAGAGTTGTGGACATGTTGCGCAGCATGAAATTTGGGGAAAACAAATTTATTATTGTACCATTTGCAAACATTGAAATAGCGTCTTTGCTGGGAACTAGACTTGTTTTTAATTTTTATAACATCTTGTCACAGAGGCAAGTTACAATATATAACTCTTTTGAATTCAAATGAAGAAAATGTACTTACTGAAATAACTTCATGAAGGCCAGTATCCCATCATCAAGTCTCCCTTTATTTACACATCCATCCTACAAAACACCAACTCAGAGCTGGCTCCTGGAGTAAACAGAGCCCTGACACATCTCTTTGTATCTGTCATCCAGAACTCCCTAATTGGACAAGGTTAATAGCCCCAATCAGGGAACTCATATTCCATGAGATCCACTTGGCCAATCTTGTTCTAATCACTACACCGACAAACAAGAAGAACTAATGATAAGACCTACAAATGTTGCACTTTCTGCATTATATAGAGTTCACCAATTTCACACACAGGATCAGAATGAAGGGATATTTCTGCTTTCCTCACCAAGATGAATAAATAGTTGAAAGAGAAAAAACAAAAGCAAGAGGAATTACAAGCTGATTTTAATACAATGAAAAGCTTCTCGGTTTACAAGATCATTTGGAGCAATGCACAAGTGAATCAAACCAGGTTGCACAATCTTGCTACAGAAAGATTGACTTGAGATCAAAGCAATGCTGGAGAAAATGATAGACCAAATGAAATTAGATGGAGATGCACAGCAACACAATAAGAATCTGTGAATTACAGAAATAAATATTAGCATTTATTGAGTGATGCTTGAGTGATAAGTAACAAGCAGGGCATCAAGGACACAAGACAATCATTGAAGCAACAAATTGAAGATGCCCAAATTTTAATGAAAACAAAAGAGGAGAAGCTGGGAGAGGCTGGTCAACCATTAGAACAGTCAATTAATGAGAAAATATACTTAGTCAACTTAAATCTAAAATCGTAATAGAATGTGAAGAATTGATGGTGTAAAATCCAAAGTTTCCAAATGAGCTGAAAGCTCTGAAAAGAACAAAACAAATTGTCAAGTGATTAGAACCACTCAAAACATCTTGAGTAACAAATTCAGTTAGTTAAATGAAACAATGCTTTACTGTAGTGCATCATGATAAATGTTCTTGAACAAAAACTGCAACTCTTGAAAGGAGAACTTAATGTCATCTCCAGATAAAATCACTCTCAGAAAATCTGAACATACTACCAAATCACTTATGTCCTCATAGATTTTCTTGTTATTGCAAATAGTTATAATTTATTTTGGACAGGTTGTCAGTGTGCCTCACCTTTGAGAGAGTATAGTTTTAACGACACCATGAGCAATATGTGATTCTTTCTGGTATTGAATCTGCATCTGATTTGCAAGCTTATCACAAAGGAATCAGTTGATTGTTGTTACATCAGTTGATATCTTAGAATGCATTTTACTGTTTTAGTATGAACTAATCAACAGATTCAATTAATCTTTGATGAGTGACTGATTGTTACACCATTAACATTATTTTGCAGACAGCTGTTGGCCAGCTCAATGTCTGACAACACTTAAAGCCAGTACATCTTCCTTCGTGGGAAAGAGTGAATAGAGGTGAAACCATTTCTAACTTTTTAAGCTGATGAATGGAGCTATTGCCCATATGAAATCCAGCTCCTAATCTTTCTGATCACAACTTATCATCAGAATTGGAAGCAGTTATTGGAAGGATACATTTGAATCATACATTAAATTTTGATTCTTGGTTTTGATTGTATTTCACTTCCTGATCAGTGTCAGAAGCAGAGTCACCCTGTCATAGAGATGTACAGCATGGAAACAGTCCCTTCAGTCTAACTTGTCCATGCCAATGAGACATTAATCTATTCCCATTTTCCAGCACTTGGCCCATATCCTTCAAAACCCTTCCTACTTACTTACCCATCTGGATGTCTCTGAAATGTTATAATTATACCAACTTCTACCACAACCTCTGTGTGAAAAGATTGCCCCTGATGTCCCTTTTATATCTTTCCCCTCTCACCCTAAACCTATGCCCTCTCATTCTGGAATCCCCCACCCCAGGGAAAATACCTTGTCTATTCCTTGCCCCTCATGATTTGATAAACCTCTATATGGTCACCCCTCAGCCTCTGACGCTCCAGGGAAAACAAACCCAGTCTATTCAGCTTCTCCGTATAGATCAAACCCTCCAACCCTGGCACCATCCTTGTCAATCTTTTCTGAACCCTTTCAAGTTTCACATCATCCTTCTGATACGAAGGAGACCAGAATTGCACACAATATTCCAAAAGTGGCCTAACCAATGTCCTGTACAGCCACAACATGACTTTCCAATTCCTGTACTCTATACTCTGACCAATAAAGGAAAGAATACCAAACACCTTCTTCACTATCCTCTTTCCCTGCAACTCTACTTTCAAGGAACTATGAAGTTGCACTCCAAAGTCTCTTTGTTCAGCAACAATCCTCAAGACTTTATCATTAAGTGCATAAGTCATACTCTGTTTAGCTTTTTTCAGAATGCAAAATCTGGCATTTATCTAAATTAAACTCTATCCGCCACTCCTCAGCCCATTGGCCCATCTGATCAAGACCCTTTCGCACTCTGAAGTAACTTTCTTCGCTGTCTATTACACCTCCAAATTTGGTGTCATTTTGCAACCTTTACATCTGATTTTATCCTGACCTAAGCACTTTATCAACCTACCTACTTCTACCTTTGTAATATTATCTAACTCTACCCCTGCCCAGAGGCACTAACCCTTAACTACAAACATAACCTTTCCAATGTTCTTCTGGATGGCTCCCACTCCTTCATTTCTTCCATACCTCATCATGTTCATGTACCATCCAGTACAAGTTTCTTTCATCCATCTTGACTTTTTAACTTACAGTTCACCTGTGTTCTAGCATAAACTCACATTCTAATATTCATACCCATTCATAGTTTCTCTACATTTCCAACATTTTGTGTTAAAAGTAATCTCTAAATCCAGGCTATTAGCACTGTGAGAAACTAAAAATGAGTTTACTGGTAATTTAAGGGCATTGAACTACTGACATAGATTGTTATTGCTTTACCATAAATGCTAAGACTTTAACGGGTTTTAAAAAAAAAGCTATGAAAAGAATAAATATTTATTTATTGATACTGGCAAGAATAACTTGCAATCCAATGGGTTTCTGATATTGAGAGTTGGCAGGCTCACTTACACTACTGATTTCCATGTGGGTCTTCCTTATCTTCCATTTCAGTGGAAAAATAGATACATAATACAACTAGCAGTTGATGCCAGACTGCCAAGTCCCTTTCAAAGATGTGGAGGAGTTCAGGGAAGATGAGCAAAAAATATCTTGCCTAATTTTTCAAAATCATCATGGATTACTTGAAAGTCTCATTGTGGGTAGAGAAAGCCAGGAAGAAGAAGTCTTTTCTTTTAATTTAAGTTCAAGAATAAAGAAATACTAATAAATTCATATAAGGTAAGGTGAGTTGAGTACTGCATATGGTTTGGTTATATCATTAAAGAAATATTAAGCACTTGGGTTATACTGTAACGTGACACTGGGGTTGAAGAGCTAGGAATAATTTTGGTCTAATCCAATGAATGAAAAATAGCTGGGTTAGGGTCAGCTAAATTTAATGGAAGTCAACATCATTTGTCTGTGAGTTGGTACAAATCTCTAAGACTGGTGCGAGCTCAGGCAAGTGAGTTTATATTAAAATAGTGGTTAAAATCCTCTGACTACATAAATCACATTATATTAATGCAGTATAACTCAACATCCGAATTCTTGCCTAACTATCAGCACTGAAATCAGTTATTCAGCACTGCAGATTCGTATGGATAAAAGCTATTCTAGAATGGCTGCAGTAAACAGCAGGCAAGTTTAATTCTATAATGTGATATGTTAGCAACACAACAATCTGTTCACTAGCCCTGGAATGGGTTTTGCAAGCATCAGGCCAAAAAGGCAATAACTTATAAATTAAAGACAAAAGTGGCACAGAGAGAAATCAGTGTAGCATCATGTCAGTAATAAAGTGGCTGTGTTTTTCTAGCATAAATGCACTTATCCATGCCATCATAAAATAACCCTAACCTCAGTAAAGGCTTTTTCATATCATTTATTATCAGGTTTCAGGCCAGTTTTCATCTTTGATGTTTTACCAATCAAAATAATTTCAGACTTAAATGGGTACAGCCCCTTGTGCAACAAATTTCAATGTATAGAATGAAGGCATGACCAACACTACTTTAAATATAAATTCAATTTTCATAATCAGTAAACAGATTTAATTAACTACCCTTCCCAAAAAAAATAAAAGAATCCCCAGCAGCAGATTTATTTGGAACAGCTTTGAAACTCACTGTCTCATGTGACTCATGATACAAATTCCATTAAGACTAGATTTTGTACCATGCACTAATAAAAGCAGGAGCCCGGGCTGAGCGGAGCAGCTCCAGTGGCGCAACCGGTTAGCGCGCGGTACTTATAGAGCAGTATCAGGGCAGTGGGCAATGCCGAGGTTGTGAGTTCGAGCCTCACCTGGAGCAAGGTTTTAAAACCAATTCCAACACCGCACAGCCCAGATGGCCTCCTTCTTCAAGGACCGCAGATTCCCCCCAGACGTGATCGACGATGCCCTCCACCGCATCTCCTCCACTTCCCGCTCCTCCGCCCTTGAGCCCCGCGCCGCCAACCGCCACCAAGACAGAACCCCACTGGTTATCACCTACCACCCCACCAACCTGCGCATACAACGTATTATCCGCCGCCATTTCCGCCACCTCCAAACGGACCCCACCACCAAGGATATATTTCCCTCCCCTCCCCTATCAGCGTTCCGCAAGGACCACTCCCTTCGTGACTCCCTTGTCAGATCCACACCCCCCACCAACCCAACCTCCACCCCCAGCACCTTCCCCTGCAACCGCAGGAAATGTAAAACTTGCGCCCACACCTCCACACTCACTTCCCTCCAAGGCCCCAAGGGATCCTTCCATATCCGCCACAAGTTCACCTGTACCTCCACACACATCATCTATTGCATCCGCTGCACCCGATGTGGCCTCCTCTATATTGGTGAGACAGGCCGCTTACTTGCGGAACGCTTCAGAGAACACCTCTGGGCCGCCCGAACCAACCAACCCAATCACCCCGTGGCTCAACACTTTAACTCCCCCTCCCACTCCACCGAGGACATGCAGGTCCTTGGACTCCTCCACCGGCAGAACACAACTACACGACGGCTGGAGGAGGAGCGCCTCATCTTCCGCCTGGGAACCCTCCAACCACAAGGTATGAATTCAGATTTCTCCAGCTTCCTCATTTCCCCTCCCCCCACCTTGTCTCAGTCGGTTCCCTCAACTCAGCACCGCCCTCCTAACCTGCAATCCTCTTCCTGACCTCTCCGCCCCCACCCCACTCCGGCCTATCACCCTCACCTTGACCTCCTTCCACCTATCCCACCTCCATCGCCCCTCCCCCTAGTCCCTCCTCCCTACCTTTTATCTCAGCCTGCTTGGCTCTCTCTCTCTTATTCCTGATGAAGGGCTTATGCTCGAAACGTCGAATTCTCTATTCCTGAGATGCTGCCTAACCTGCTGTGCTTTGACCAGCAACACATTTGCAGCTAATAAATGATTGGCAATAGGAAGTCACGATGAAGCATAACATGAGAATAATTTTCAGATGAGAAGGTTGAAACAACGCAATGAAACATGGGATTTGGCTGCCTCATTGTGAAGCAGAAAAATCTAAATTCCACAGTACTACACTACACAATAATTACACTACTTAGAAAGCAGAGCATTTGAAATAGTGGCAATCTCATGAACCTTAACTGAAACAGCAGTATGTTTATATGATATCTAGCATGATCTTTACAAATGGCTGCATTATTTTACTCAGCAGGTGACTGTGAGACAGAAACAGAGTTAACATATCAGGTCAATGACCATGCACCAGAGCATTTTTCAACACTTGGATTCCCACTGTTTGATTTAATCTGTAGTTGTCACAACATGATATTAATATAACAAGGCAATAATACTGAACAGTTAGATTATAGATGCCACTATGGACAAAAAAAAATGTTACTGCTAGTGATAGCTCCCTTTGTGACCACAATTCAGTTTCAGGTCAGGGTCTAATTGGTCTTGACATTTTGGCAAGGGATTACAAACTTTGAGGAAACAACTTTATTAGGTCAACCTTTTTTTTGTGTGGAAGCTATGGAAAATATTTCTTCCTTTTGTATGTTAAGAGGACGTCTCTGGTCATTCTGGAGACTCATCAGATTTCTACTGTTTTAAACATCTAAAAAGCCTTCTGGATACACATGGCAATTGTGATCTGACATGAACTCATTTGACAATCCAAACAAGCACCTAGCTATTGCCAGAAAGAGCCAATTTATTGTACCAGACTTATGTTTCCAAGTGGAGCAAAGGAGTGCTTGCAGCCACATTTGTTTCCAGCTGTGGATGACATCCATTTGCCTCTGGTTCAATAGCTCTGAGTATTCTGTCTCTCCTGGTAAAAAATGAGGTCTGCGGATGCTGGAGATCACAGCTGAAAATGTGTTGCTGGTTAAAGCACAGCAGGTTAGGCAGCATCCAAGGAACAGGAAATTCGACGTTTCGGGCATAAGCCCTTCATCAGGAACGAGGAGAGTGTCTCTCCTGCTGATGACAGATTAGGGATATACTACTGATTCTAGCCATTAGGTCCAATGTCCATGCTTCAAAGGTGCTAACAACTTTATTCCTAGAATTTGGGATAAATTTGGATCCATGCTAGGACCCTGAAATTTGCAAAAATTAAATTTGAGAAACTAAGTAATTTTTTCTACAAAAAAGAGAATTGAGTAACTTCAAAAACGTAAATTGTAATTTTTTTATGAAGATGTGGGTGTACTGAACCTTTAAGAGAGTTAAAAGCTAGCAGAACACAGCACCAAGTATTCTGAATAAGATCACAATGTAACACTTGGTCAAAACCTACATTAGCTGCATTGCCTGGAAACGACAAAACAGATTCAAATTCGGCCAATCAGTTTAAATTATAGCCCCAAAATACCAAACTCCATTCAAGTTTGAATTTAGTATATTGACAATCTTAAAAGCCAATGACAGAATCCAATGCTTTGGGGGTGTAAGACTGGGGAACATTCAACAGTTGGTAGGAGACCTGCCATGCCACCAGCATGTAGAAACTGCCTGAAAAATAGCTCTCTTAAAGGTACCTTTGTCAATCCATGATCTTTGAAGCATAATCCCTAGGAAGAAGAAAAGAAGATACAGGAAAATCCAAATAGATGATTCAACAGCTGGCTGGTTTTGAAAACTTGGATGTTTGGGAAATCTTAATCGGGGGAGGGGGTTTTTCGGCTGAGTATTGTAGAAGGGAAGGTAAAAGATAGGATAGAGGAAGGAGTTGTAAATAGTTAAAAATCGCACAACTCCAGGTTATAGTCCAACAGGTGTATTTGGAAGCACTAGCTTTTTGAGCACTGCTCCATTATCAGGTGGTTGTGGAGTATAATACTCCATTCATACTCCACAAACACCTGATGAAGGAGCAATGCTCCAAAAGCTAATGCTTCCAAATAAACATGTTGGTTTATAAACTGGTGTTGTGTGATTTTTAACTTTGCACACCCGAGTCCAACACCAGCATCTCCAAATTGTAAATAGTTGTTGGTTAATTATCCTCTGTTATACTTTAAGAAATAAAATTGTTAACTTTTACTTTAAATAGTTCTTGGCCTCTCAAATATTCACAGATTACTGCACAGGATATATCATTTTTGTGTTGCTAGTTTAAATTAAACAGGAGGCTTTACCCCGAGTCATAACAAAATTCGAGCTTAGCACTTAAAGAAATATTGGTCAAGTATCCAAATTACTTTAAAGTCACAGAACAGAACCTTATTGCTTTGCTGTAAAAAGCTCAGCAGGGTATTGCAGCACCTGTGTTCTGACGAAGGGTCATGGGAACTGAAACATTAACTCTGATTTCTCTTCACAGGTACTGCCAAACCCTGCTGAGCTTTTTACAACAATTTCTGTTTTTGTTCTTGCCTCTGATTTACGGCATCTATGGTTCTTTTTGTTTTTATTCTTCTTTTATTCTGACTGGTGCAGAAGTTCTGGTTATTAGAATCTCATGGTTGATGTTTCTGATTTAATTGGCATTGCTTAAAGCCTGAGTTTTCTGACAAATTCAGGCAAACTGATGGAATTACTTCACTTTTCTTCTTCAGTGCCTTTCCTCTCATTAGACCTGCAAGATCTTCCTTGCACTTTCCTTGAATGTTAACACACCTGCTTTAACAATGATAATGTACAAAAATATATCTTCTGTTTGACAGAATGTGATTAACTCCTATCAACTAAAATAGTCAAGTTAATTTTAAATTTAAAATTCTGAATCACAAGTTTTCATACTCAACTGTAATCCTGTTATGTAAGGGTCAACTTGAGATTGTTATCCACAGATCTCAGTCACCCATCAAAACCAACACCAAATAGTCAATATTTGCTTGTTTTGTCCATGCCCACAGCCCAGCTAAGTTCTGCCTTTATGAAAGGTCCATACTTACACTTTTTAGTAGAGGATTCCAGTGTCTGATCAAGGTTGGGAAAATAAGATGCCTCTCTTGCCACCTGAGAAGAGCTGAGGACAATTTTACCTTTTCCAAGTGCAATTATTCAATGAAGCACAGCGCAAAATCTACACTTAATCTTTCCTGTCTCAATGGTTCAACAACACCCTGAAACTTGCTGGACTGTGAATTGAGCAACAGATTTACTTGCTAAAGTATATTTTCCCAAGGAAACTCTCTGATCGGATCAAATACTCCCTTCTCGAGCATTCCACTGAATTTCCAAACTTCTGCTGGAAGATTGATACAACCCAGATGAAAGATCATGGACCATATGCTGTTGACTTAAATAAAAGAATGATAATGAAGAGGAAAAGAATAACAAAAAGAGATTGCATGCACTGTTATTTAGCAGAGAAGTTAAATATTGCTAAAAGGAGAATAGCAAAGTTTTATGTCTTGCAATCATCAGGACTATGACACAAGTAGAGTTGATTAAAAAAAATGTTTACCAAGATGAGAAGAGGATGCTGAGTTGCTGAGCTATTATTTTCAAAGAGATAAAGTAAGAACAGATATCCATCAATAAGACTAATGCTAAACAGAATAAGCAGACGTGATCAAGACAAGCCATTCCTTAACCAGATCAGACCCAAGCTTTGCAGTCCTATTGAATCTATTCATAACTTGTGGCAGATATTTAAACAACTCATTGGAGAAGAGGTTCCAAATACATTTGAGGAATCCAGCACATTACAAAAGTTAAGACTGAAACATTTGTAATAACCTTCAGCCAGAAGTGCTAAGTTGATGACCCATTTTAGCCTCGTCCAGGCATTGGAGATGACAGTTTTAAGCCAATTTGATTCCCTCCTCATGAATGAGAGGCACAGGACAATGTAAATGTTATTGGCCTTGACAATATTTCAACATTAGCATTGAAGATGTGCTCCAGAACTTGTTGCACCCGCTTTTGGTAAAGCTACATTTATCCCACAATGTGGAAAATTGCCTAGGCATGTCCTCTACCCAAAAAAGCAGAACATATCCATCCTGGTTAATTACTGATGCCCAGTTTGGTTTTCTGCTATGCCCACTCAGCTCCTGACCCCATTACTACCTTGGTACAAACATGGACAAAAAAGTTGATTTCCAGAATTGAGGTTAGAGCACCTGTCATTATAATTAAGGCTACCTTTGACCAGATGTAGCATTAAGGAGATCTAAGAAATCTGGAGTTGATGGGAATCAGGGAAGATCTTTGGTTGGAGACATAACTGGCTCATCTGAGGATAGTTGTGGAAGTCAATCATCTCAGCTCCAGGACATCTCTGCAGGAGTCCCTCAGGATTGAGCCCTTGGTTCAACCATTGTCAAGTCCTTCGGGGCGGCACGGTGGCACAGTGGTTAGCACTGCTGCCTCACAGCGCCAGGGACCTGGGTTCGATTCCCTCCTCAGGCGACTGACTGTGTGGAGTTTGCACGTTCTCCCCGTGTCTGCGTGGGTTTCCTCCGGGTGCTCCGGTTTCCTCCCACAGTCCAAAGATGTGTGGGTCAGGTGAATTGGCCGTGCTAAATTGCCCGTAGTGTTAGGTAAGGGGTATACATATGTATGTATGGGTGGGTTGCGCTTCGGCGGGTCGGTGTGGACTTGTTGGGCCGAAGGGCCTGTTTCCACACTGTAAGTAATCTAAGTAATCAATGACCTTCTCTCCTTTTTGAGGTCAGATGTGAGTATATTCGCCAATGACTACACAATGTGCAGCAAAATTTACAGATACAGAAGCAACCCAAGGTGTAGACTGCATTTTTTTTTAAACTGTGGCTGTCTCTCTTACGACTGTGAATATTCAGATATTTTCATCTACACATTTTCTGACAGGAGGCTTCTGTGTTTAATGGCTCCCACAGATTCTACACAATTGCACTTCCATAATGGTCTTATGACTATGGCAAACCATCCGGTACATTATGCACTGTTGTAATTCTCCAAACAGCTTATATTTATCCCTCTCTTCCTGACAATTTGTCCCTTGCCCCTCCCATACCCGCAGGCTGTTGCTGGTAATGTAGATGCCCAAAAAAAGTTCATTCTAAAATAAAGAAGCTGCCTTTGCATGCATGGCAAGCACTTAAACACCTTTGTTTCTTTTAGATGAGGTGTGAGATCCGTCAGCAAACTTGATCTGAGGGCGGTAGTGCAATAATCTACAGTCCCTCGACTGGGAGCACTGAGAACCTCCCTTCAGATGATGCTTGTGAAGGATTAACCTTGAGTTCAAATGCACTCAAGTCGTCAACCTTCAAAACATTTAATGAATGCACCCCTTCACTATCCTATTGTCATATTCATTTTGGCTTAGATACCATGCACCCTCTACATTCTTAAATGTTGGTGGCACAATTCTTCCAATGCATCAGAGGACTTGCTGAGGACGAGTCATGTGCCTATTCCTGACTTTAAATGTACGCAGAAAGAGCTTCTCGTATGAAGTAGCCAACTATTAACTGGCTACTTATGGGCCTTAACAAGACCAAGAGTAATAGGGCCCATTCAACAACTCTCACACCTAATTCCAAAATTTTAAATGGAGGGAAAGTGCAAGGGAGGGAAGGATACCTGCCTGAGTTTAGTTGCCCATGGCATCCCACCTTCATCACCTGCCAACTCAACAACTGGTAAGTGCAATACCCAAGCCAACATCCAATTTTGTTTTGGGTTCAGCATCAATTTTTTTTTCAGATTTTTGGGCTGGGGGAGCCTGAATGGGTGTAAAATGTGGAGTTCAAGGTGACTGATCTACTTAGGATAAAAACGTTCTGATTTTTTTCTCTAGCATGTTTGTTCATTTGGGGATACAAATGATTACCGCTTTCTCAGATGGGCAGTTGACAATTAGTAGTAGCAATTTTCTCATAATTTATTGAGTTTGCAAAGAAACCGCTTAGAATTAATACATTAGAGTATTCAACAAAGAAAGTACACAACCGTGATAGATGAGAATGCTTCACTGATCATGAAGTAATCCTGTGAAGGTGGAGAAGGTTGGCGATTTGGGGGGTGGTGGATTTATTTTTGTTTCTGATGTCAGTCGTTTATACTAACAGATTTACTAACAGTTTTTGTTTTTTCCTCAGACTGCTCAGGTCTTCCCCTGTCTCTCTGTCTCTCTCTTTACCCCCAACAGTCTCCACTGCCTCCCCTATACTCTACAAAACATACACCTGTTGATATTCCTTACTTAGGGGCTTGGCCACCTTTGCTGTGTCAATCTGCTGTCCAAAAGTTCTTGGCTGTAGAAACGTAGAAGATAAGAGCAGGAGTTGGCCATTTTGACCCCTCAAGCCTATATTGCCATTCAATACGATCATGGTTGATCATTGAGCTCAGTGCCCTGAACCTGCCTGCTTACCCCATATCTCTTAATCCCTTTAGTCAAACAAGCTATATCTACCTCCTCCTTGAAAACAATGGCCAATTGACAGCTACTCATTATTGTAGGATGACTGTTGTTCCCTTGCCCACCTCCATTTGAAGGTTAACTCTTCCTTAAAAACTTATTTCTCAGGCACTGTTTTTGTAATTCAATGGTGTGGCAATCCATAAATCATTTGTTTGATACTTGAAGAAATGTAGTTACTAACGTGATACATGCTACATAGGAAATGCTGAATATTAAATAGTGAAAGAATGCAGTTTTAAAAGGGATCCTGACACCCAACACTGTGGGACATTTTACTTCTCATTGTCCTGTAATGAGTTCCAATTTGCATGCCGTGAATAATTATTTATGTAAAACTCTTTCTATGAAGTCCTACCTGCAAATTAATGACCTAAACAGAGAGAAATAAAATCGCACCCAGTTTATGTTTGTTTAAAGGTGGCCTGCACCAGTCAGCTTTTTTTTGTTAAGTATGTCTGAGGTCAGCAGTTTTCCCCTGATTGATCTTCATGGCACAATGGAGAGGAATGAGAGAATGTCAGCCTATATAGAGGGTCAGGACTATCAAGGATGAGTCAGTGGCAAAGATGGAGGTGTATAGAGTGTGTCACTGCAATAAAGAGAGAAAAACCAGGGGATGGGCTTAGGAATACGGAAGAGTGAATTAAAATGAATCTGACTGTGGTAGGAGGTATTGCTGGAGGCTGTCAAGCAAGGTAGGGAAGTGAGGAACCTAAAAATCGGTATCTCTGCAGTCCCTGGGTAATCGCTAGTGGAGACCTCACAAGACTTTGAATTCACATCATTTCAATTATCCTCACAGATAGTGGCCTCAGGCAAAGTTCTTAACAAAGCATAGAAGGAGGTTCAGCTGACCAGCCAAGTTCAGTCATGTCCTACAGAGTGAGGCATATAACATTGAACACTAACCTGAATGTTAGGGCAAAACCTGCAAAGAATAAATTCAAATAAGAAGACAACTATCATTCTGAAAGTTTATGACAATCGTTTTACATATTTCCCTAGACATACTCACTTCCCTCATTAATGACACTCTTACTCTCTCCTTCCCTTTATAAGAGTTCGGGCTGTCCATGGTTCTTAGTTCACATAAAATAGCTGCCCATGCCTTTTAGTTGACATAAAAATGGCAAAAGAAATTTTTAGCTGAAGCAGTAATATACCCAATTACAATCATGGCCTTCATACTCATAACAACCACATAAGATAGTAAAGTATCTCATAGAAATCGCAAATTAGGGTCTAATTAACAAGAAGCAAAATTTTGTATCTAATTAAGAAGAAGCAAACATTTACCATTTCATACACTGAGACTTTTGATAAAGGAAACACTGATAGAAGCCTTTCTTGCAGGCTAATTTAAAACTTGCTATTTAATATAAGATAGAAGGGACAAACACTTGACTTGGTTAAGACCGTTTAGGAGATTGCAATCATATGCACATATATTTTATTTATAATATTTTTAGCGTAGTCACATCAAGGGAGTTAATTGGATTCCTGTAGAGTCAGCTTTAGACACAGAGGCTGTCTTGATAAGGAACACTTTTGAAAAACTTTGATGGAGGCCACTTTTACTAGCTGGTTCAAAGTTTGTTATTCAGTGTAGAGTAGAAGGAAAAGGCCAGATCCAACAATAATTAAGGCACTTTAGGTAGTTGTCACTACATAAAATGTCCACCTCTTTCGGTATACTGAAGGTCCAGTGTGACCAACAAACTAACATGAAGGAGGTTAACTGAATTCCTGTGGACAGACAGCCTTAGACAGCAGGGAAAACCCCCAAACTTGCTTGCAGGGAGAATTGAATATCAAATTCAGATGTAGTTGAAAAGGATGCATTGTGAATGCCCAAGAAAAGCTGGTAAATATCAGAAAATCACACAGTCACGTGATTACCTTGCTTGGATGTGTATGGAGAAAGTGTATGGCATTCCTGAAGAAGGGCTTATGCCCGAAATGTCGATTCTCCTGCTCCTCGGATGCTGCCTGGCCTGCTGTGTTTTTTCCAGCACCACATTTTTCAACTCTGGATGTGTATGGAATCAATTGATAATATGATTGGTTTGTAATAGTCAAAGTTAGACTGAAAAGAAATGTTTAAAAGTTTGTCTTTCCTTTATACAGTGAAGAAACTTCTGAACCATGAGAGGTTTCTTCCCACCAGTGTCATATCAATAAACTCTTTGATACTGGACATGGACTCCAGATATTGAGTGATTTATTTAGTCATTCTGCCTCAACAATGAACATTCTATAAAGAGTGATCAAAAAACTTGTTACTACTTCTCCTAATAAAATAAACATCTCCACCCTCCAGGAATAGTTAATGTGTGCTAACCATGAGTTGTGCCAGTATGTGATTACCTCCTTGACTTAACCATTTCCAATAAATGATGATGCACAGATTAGTGAAGGGAAGACAATGCAGTTTGAATTATTTATAAGTGAGATCGAAATGTGACAAACAAGAAATTGTGCAATATTTGTGATCTCAATAAATCTTATGGTTAGTGGCAGTAGAATTAGACAGAAATGTTGTGGATGCGACCCAGAGCTGAAGAACTGAAAAACCCCTGCAGATATGGCCCCCAGACACATTGGGGTTTGGAGGGGTATTCCAGGATGCTTTAGAATGGGGACCAGTGATCCTTTGGTCAGATCTTTTGTTAAATGCAGCGTGGGACATATAATCTTGGCAGAGATTATTTCTGTACAATATGTGAGGGAGTGAAGGACAACTCCTAACTTCCATTATTTAAAGAAAGATAACAATTTATTTTCCTAAGTGAACACTGAACAAAACTATTAACAAAATCAAGCCTCCTTTTTTTAACTGATTACTATCTGACTGCAACTCTGTAAAAATGCTGCTCCAATAACACAATTATGAAATGTTACATTAACATAATCTCAAGTCTCTGTCTTCTCCACTGTCTTTAATTTTCTGTCTGCTGATCTCCCTGGGTCATTCACTTTTTGCTGCTTTTACAGGAAAAGGTACCTTTTGATAGAGAGTGCCTTCTTAATTCTTTGAGAGCAAGATGTTAGATGAGCAGTTAGCTCTCCAGCTCTACAGCAATTGCTCTGTTATTCAGTGGTAGTTGCTCTGACCAATTTTGAAAATGCCCTAGTTTTGTATCCCCTAAACATTATACTCTGGCATTGGTTTGATGTTGTCAATATAATAAATTCAAAATCAATTGGGTTTTAGTGTCCTGGGCATAAATTGATTGGTGAAATTTGTCAAAACAGCAACCAAAATTCAGGTAGCATTTAACAGCCAATTGTTACATGTATCTATTTTAGAACAACCCATCTCTTAGCTATTCTGTCCTGCAGCTGCAGCTTTCAATTTAGTTCAAAAAATCAAAACACACTTTCTGCCTTGAAGTGAACATACATTCTTTCGACTTTGTAACACAAGGCTATCAATAAAGGTGAGAAGTGGCAAGATATGCTGACCTGTCAAGACCACTCAAGGTCTCCAAGTATGGGTATTACAATTGATCAGAAACTGAACTAGACTGGTCATATACACATAGTGAATGTAAGAACACGTTAGCGATTAGAAATTCTGCAGCAAGTAATTCACTTTTGACTCGTCCAAACCAACTCTTCATCTACAAAGTACACGTCAGGGCTGTGATAAAATACTTCCTATTGTCTGGATGAGTGTATCTCCAACAATGCTCAAGAAAGGCAACACCATTTAGGAAATGGTGCTTGATTAGTACTGTATCTAGCACCTTCAATGTTCACTCCATCTGTGCTGATAGCCAGTGGTAGTAATGAGTACTCCCTATAATATGTACTGCAACAATTTACCAAAGCTCCTTAGATAGCACCTTTTCAAACTTGTGACTTCTATCATCTCGGAGTACAAAAGCAGCAGATACATGTGAACTTCACCAGTGTGCAGAATCTGGGTGTATTGCCCTGGATGGTGAATGAGTTTTTTTTTGTTAGTGTTGTTGGAGCTTCACTCTCAGCTTGGGGACTCAATGGGTTGGCATGGTAAATGAAGAGGTGGATGACAGTAGGCGTTTAGGTTGGCATAGCGTGAGCAGCATGGGTAAGGTCAGAGTGCATCAGATTGCATGGCTTGAGACTGGGGATTGAGTGAGGATAAGGGTGAACGAGGCAGTGTGAGAGGTAAAAGCTAGAGGGAATTCTCTTTTTACTCTTTGGAGAGGTATGACATCATTTGGATTGGATTATTGGATCCTATTGAGGAGTAAAGGAACATTTTGGGATTATGTGAAATATGTTTATGCATAAAAAGTGTGTACACACCTTGACACTTCCAAAACTGTACAAGAAACTGTCTTAAATAAGTGAAAATAACAAGAAAATATGTTCTAGATATTTCAGAGAGCCTAGTTTCATACACCATCACAGGATTTGTGTTGTATGACTGATTTGACAAACAATCTTTATCACATGGGGTGCCCTTAATAGACAGCTACACCTCCTGATTAAACTAAAATGTTTATGGAATATTAAGTACTTATATAAGATGTTCATTGACATAAGGTGTAAGTTTTTGAGTGTGATGTTTATTGGCATAAGGTATTATCCACTGATGTGAAATGTTTGCTTTCATGATAAATTTGTTCTTGCTATTTCGCTATTAGTTTTTTAATCAATGTATTTTTCACTCATTTGAGAATTAATAGGCTAGTAACTTTTTTGTAATCAGCTTTAGTATTTTGTGGATAGTTGGAGAGGGAAGGGCAATGGATAGTGGGAAGGAGATATGAGTTGGCATTGGGGCTATGAAAGACATTTGTGTGATGGAGGACAACCAGGATATTAAGGGGCATGGAGATAAGCATCATGGCACAGGATACATGAGAGATCATGTGAGGAAGACAGTTAGGCAAAGGGTGCAGAGGATGTACATAAAGCCCTGGTGGATCATTGTTATAGGAGATTTGAGAGGCTGTGCAAGTTAGGTAGATGGACAAACAGTGCAGGTGGAGACATGGGGAGTGGGTGCAGAGGCTTGGGTTAGCATGGGTGGAACACCGAGAATGTGGGAAGTGGAAAAGTAAGAGCAGGAGAGTTATTTTCTGTTTTAATCTTTTTTTTTAATTCTGCAGATGATGCCAGTCAGGCTGCCCCTCAGCCCGTCTCGGTAACTGAACTGCCTCTTCCAGATCTGCCTGGTCCAGCTCCTCATCCAACCTGCAGCCTCAGATTGAAAATCAGAAGTTTGGCTGGCTGTTTTTAAAGCTTTAGTTTGTGGTGCTGGGATTTCTTCCAACTCTGCATTCCCGAACTGGGAATGAAAATCAGGTCCCTAATGTTCCAGGAAATACAGACATTGTAAAATGAAAAGGTGGATAAATATACCCTAATTAACATTGACCTTAATTGCAGTCACCCTTTTTAACTCGGGCATGTCACACAGTGAGATAGACAAAGGGAATAAGCATGGCGGGGAAGGTCCAACACAACTTTACTGAACAAATTATCGATGAAAATCTATATTTAACAGATTCTACTAGCGTACTATAATTACATGCTACCAAACTTTCTCGATCTCTTCACAGGACTCTACAGTAAACAGTCTCAAATCTACATGAGCTATCTCTTTCCAATATGCACATCTAATGCTTCACTACACCCTATCCACAGGTCCGTACTGTTGTATGTGAACTGTTATTTCCTGAATAGACTGGTCATACCCATTCAATAAGGCTGTTCCTCTGTCTTTGAGGGCTGGCTGACCTTTCAGGATTTGCATTCATCCATTTGGGCTTCCCCTCTCATCTAGACTGGTTTCTGGTCTTTGGGTTGCCTAATAGAGGTGCTCTGCTTGGTCAGTCTGACACTCATCATGAGGTACAAAGTGCTGGCGATGCTATGCAGCTCAGCTGTCAGTCAGAGGTGCTGTCTCTGATACTGGCGAAGAAGCTCCAAAAGCAGAGTGAGCTACGGCTCATTTTTATCCCAGTCTTCATGCCATTCTCAAAGTTTCTTCAGTCTGTGACCATTGCTAATATTAAGTGGGGGCAGGAGGATCCAATGAGGTGACCATTTTCCATATTTGGAGGTCACAGTACATGGTTTTGAACCTTCAGCTATCAAGTGCTGTCTTTGTCACACTGTGCCTCTGGCCTCTGACTTCTGACTGAGCTGGATGCCAACAAATCTGTGTAACGTTCTTCTAGTAAAAAATGCGGTCTGCAGATGCTGGAGATCACAGCTGCAAATGTGTTGCTGGTCAAAGCACAGCAGGCCAGGCAGCATCTCAGGAATAGAGAATTCGACGTTTCGAGCACAAGCCCTTCATCAGGAATAAGAGAGAGAGCCAAGCAGGCTAAGATAAAAGGTAGGGAGGAGGGACTAGGGGGAGGGGCGATGGAGGTAGGATAGGTGGAAGGAGGTCAAGGTGAGGGTGATAGGCCGGAGTGGGGTGGGGGCGGAGAGGTCAGGAAGAGGATTGCAGGTTAGGAGGGCGGTGCTGAGTTGAGGGAACCGACTGAGACAAGGTGGGGGGAGGGGAAATGAGGAAACTGGAGAAATCTGAATTCATACCTTGTGGTTGGAGGGTTCCCAGGCGGAAGATGAGGCGCTCCTCCTCCAGTCGTCGTGTTGTTGTGTTCTGCCGGTGGAGGAGTCCAAGGACCTGCATGTCCTCGGTGGAGTGGGAGGGAGAGTTAAAGTGTTGAGCCACGGGGTGATTGGGTTGGTTGGTTCGGGCGGCCCGGAGGTGTTCTCTGAAGCGTTCCGCAAGTAAGCGGCCTGTCTCACCAATATAGAGGAGGCCACATCGGGTGCAGCGGATGCAATAGATGATGTGTGTGGAGGTACAGGTGAACTTGTGGCGGATATGGAAGGATCCCTTGGGGCCTTGGAGGGAAGTGAGTGTGGAGGTGTGGGCGCAAGTTTTACATTTCCTGCGGTTGCAGGGGTGGAGGTTGGGTTGGTGGGGGGTGTGGATCTGACGAGGGAGTCACGAAGGGAGTGGTCCTTGCGGAACGCTGATAGGGGAGGGGAGGGAAATATATCCCTTAGTCCCTCCTCCCTACCTTTTATCTTAGCATGCTTGGCTCTCTCTCTTATTCCTGATGAAGGGCTTGTGCTCGAAACGTCGAATTCTCTATTCCTGAGATGCTGCCTGGCCTGCTGTGCTTTGACCAGCAACACATTTGCAGCTGTAACGTTCTTCTAACCAAACAGGTTCACTGGAGGTGCAAACAACTGCTCGTTCTGAAACAACATGGCCGTTAACACCAGCCAAGCAGTCCCAGGCCTGTCTGATTTCAACAGGAAGTTGATTGGCCAAGGCCTGGCTTCCTGAATACTGTCTGTTCCAGCTCTGCAGTTTGCAAATGATAGAGTCTGGCTAAGTTGAAACATGGCTTCAACATTTCGAGTTTTTGCCCATACTCATGAAAAAAATGTGATTATTTCTGTTACAACACTAGAAGTCAATAGACAGCTATTGGTTTAAGGTGTGGTCAATAGATTACAGCAGAAAAAAAATACAGATCACCACCACAAACAATTCTTAAAAAAAAGAAACCATGGAAAATCCCTCATTTTAGATTTCTTAGGTCATCATTGTATCAGAATAAAAATACTGCAAGAAGTATTTTTCTTAAGAAAGAAAATATTCCATTGTGACTTTTTCTAATATTTTTGACTGGGCCAATGCAAGGTTATTTCTGATGACTGGCAACTGTCTTTTATAACTTAAGGTATCAAATGGAAATCTCTGACTGCCATCCACCACAAAGCCCTCAGAATATGCCATTTTCATTTCAATATTATCGGAGGTAGTGTTGCGACTGTATAGGACATTGGTTAGGCCACTGTCGGAATATTGCGTGCTATTCTGGTCTCCTTCCCATACGAAAGATGTTGTGAAACCTGAAAGGGTTCAGAATAGACTTACAAGGATGTTGCCAGGGTAGGAGAATTTGAGTGAAAAGGAGATGTAGAATAGGCTAAGGCTATTTTCCCTGGAATGTCAAAGGCTGAGGGGTGACCTTATAGAAGATTACAAAATCATGAGAGGCATGGATAGGATAAATAGACAAAGTCTTTTCCCTGGGGTTGGGTGGTCCAGAACTAGGAGCCATAGGTTTAGGGTGAGAGGGGAAAGATTTTTCATGCAGAGGGTGATACTTGTATGGAATGAGCTGCCAGAGGAAGTGGTGGAGGCTAGTGCAACATTTAAAAGGCATCTGGATGGGTATATGAATAGGTAGGGTTTGGAGGGATATGTGCTGAATTTTGGCAGGTGGGACTAGATTGGGTTGGGAATCTAGTCGGCATGGACAAGTTGAACCAAAGGGTCTGTTTCTATGCTGTATGTCTCTATGACTATCATTCTATGGTGGATAGTTTTAAATTATTCCTCACATCTTTATTTATCCTTTAGGTTTCTAAGTCAATATTATATGCTCAATAATTCAAATCCATGCGTTTTTTTCTATTTGTAATTTGGCAGAGGACTTGCCCCTTTCTCCTGATGAGGTCACATATGCAATTGTGAAGAATGAGGAAATTTCAGTCCAACTGTAAAGTTCAAATGTCATCAGTAGAAACTGCCTGTGTGTTTGGATTTTCTCATTGTGCAAGTTTGTTTACAGTGTGTTCAAGTGTTCTGCTGATCAAACAACTTTTGAACTTCAGAAATGTACTGATTTTCACTAGTTTCTCCTGGCATAAATATCAAATTCTTGAATTTGACCTAAATGTGCTTTCATTCTCAAGTAATGTGCATCAATAAAGTGTATTGATTGTGTGCTAAAGTTTTTCACTGTTCCCATGTATTCAATAACAACTAATGTGTATATGTAATGAACAATAAGGCTATCTGCATTCTGATTGATTGTGACTTCGAAGCACTTGGTTCAACCTGTTCTTCAAAAATGATTCTGAATTCAGGAAGCACAATTAATAAAGCACTGCAGACAAATACCTTCAGCTCCATATTAACTGTATTCATCTTCAACTGACTTCCAGATAGAGCTAGTGATGAGATTCATTTCAGTAGACTATTCGTACGTAAATGGTGTCAAATAGACAACATATAAATCTGAGACAATCCAAATAAATGAAACCCCTTTTTTCATTATTCCGTCAAACTGGAGGTTGTTCCTGATAAAGGTATTGATATTTTCAGAAGATACCAGTAAGCAAACAAATTATTCAAAGAGCTGAAATTTTTCATAAATAAAACTTTGCAGTTAATATAAATTACTTGAAACTAAAGGGATGCATTTCCTTGTAAAATAAAGTTTATCAAGTATAAATTGTGCAGAAAGCCTTTTTCAGATTGAAGAGTGCATTGAATATTTTTACAACCAATTTCTCCACATTCCCTTCTTCCTTGTGAATCTTTGCATTGTGCTCTGGTTAGAATGCCAGGCCATCTACAAATTCCCATGCGTCTTTATTTAGACAGTCATAGGAAGGATGTATTGTCACAGATGAACTGGTATCCCTCATTGTCTATATCCTTACATACAACCAACAAGGGATACCAGTTCAACTGGGACAATACATCCATCCTGGGACAGCCTAAACAAAGACATGCACGGGAATTCCTAGAGGCCTGGAGTTCTAACCTGACATCAACAAACACATCAATTTGGATCTCATTTGCCAACCTCTCAGAAAACAAACCAGAAGTGATATCACCCACCACAACAGACCAAGACACATAAATAGAAAGTGGGAGAGTACACCAGTACTTCAATGGAGGCTCGCTGATAATACCTAGCTTGGTGACAAAACCTCTGAGAACCAATCTCCTACCTCAGCGAGCAAACTTACACGTTGAAAGAATATTTAAGAATGACCGATATTTAAGAATGACACAAGAGCAGATTACAACAGGATCTGGACCAGATGGGCTAATGGGCTAAGAAGTGGCAGATGGAGTTTAATTCAGATAAATGCGAGGTGCTGCATTTTGGGAAAGCAAATCTTAGCAGGACTTTATAAACTTAATGGTAAGGTCATAGGGAGTGTTGCTGAACAAAGAGACCTTGGAGTGCAGGTTCATAGCTCCTTGAAAGTGGAGTTGCAGGTAGATAGGATAGTGAAGAAGGCATTTGGTATGCTTTCCTTCATTGGTCAGAGTATTGAGTACAGGAGTTGGAAGGTCATGTTGCAGCTGTACAGGACATTGGTTAGGCCACTGTTGGAATATTGCATGCAATTCTGGTCTCCTTCCTATCGGAAAGACGTTGTGAAACTTGAAAGGGTTCAGAAAAGATTTACAAGGATGTTGCCGGGGTTGGAGGATCTGAGCTACAGGGAGAGGCTGAACAGGCTGGGGTTGTTTTCCCTGGAGTGTGGGAGCTGAGGGGTGACCTTATAGAGGTTTGCAAAATTATGAGGGGCATGGACAGGATAAATAGGCAAAGTCTTTACCCTGGGGTCGGGGAGTCCAGAACTAGAGGGCATAAGTTTAGGGTGAGAGGGGAAAGATATAAAAGAGACCTAAGGAGCAAATTTTTCACGCAGAGGGTGGTGTGAGTATGGAATGAGCTGCCAGAGGATGTGGTGGAGGCTGGTACAATTGCAACATTTAAGAGGCATATGGATGGATATATGAATAGCAAGGGATATGGGCCGGGTGCTGGCAGGTGGGACCAGATTGGGTTGGGATATCTGGTCGGCATGGACGGGTTGGACCGAAGGGTCTGTTTCCATGCTGTGCATCTCTATGACTCTATGACTCTAAGATCCCTTTGTAAGACTTCAGACTGGATTTGAGACAAAAACACATTACTGCTCACGAAAAATTCTGCCACACAATATGGAGACCCTGTGAACAACTGGTTAGCTCCTCCCAGGAACAATCCTGGGAGAGTTATCAACTGATGTAAGTTAGTCTGGGTACAAGCTGTCTAATACAAAATTTCCACTCAAATGTTTTTTAAATGCTTTTCTTTTATACAATTGTTCCAAATAAGTGAAGTGGGTTTACCAATTTCAATCAACACTTTCCACACACTTCATCTTCTCTATAAAATCTGACGTTATAAATTACTGACAACGTGGATGGATGGGAATCTGCTGCTTGAGGATAAAATATGCAGATGCAGTCCATTATCAGGCTGGAATTTTGTCATGTCTTTTATGCCCATTGCAGAAGAAAATGTCTGACATCTGTGTTGCTGTTGAAGTTCTTGTCTCCCTTGGAAGATGTTTATTTACTCAAATCATGTCAAGGAAGACAGTTGTATTAGTGAAAGGAATGATCTCCTCTCTTTTACATTGCAAATAAGATAGACTCTCATGGGATCCTTCCAGTCACCCATGTATTTGTTTGGATATAGTTGATATTTTATAAGTTTTGTAGACAGTAAAGATTACTCTGCTGTTTTTAGCGGTGCTGTTTCTGTACAGCTAAGATGACTATATCAAGAGTTTATTCACATTCCAGATGGCTGTGTTGTCAAAAATCTCCCTTGATAAGATTTTGAAGATCTGCTGGCATTTGGAAGACATTTGAAGAATTCCCCAGTGAAATCAGTAGTGTTTTCCAATCTCTCAGTCACAAAGAGTTGTCAGACACCAGCATAAATATTCTTCAGTGATGTACATTTTCTCTTAGGTGCATAGAAACATTGAAAATAGCAGGGAGTTGGCCATTCAGCCTTCAAGCTTGCTCTGCCATTCAATATGATCATGGCTGATGATCCAACTCAGTTCCAGTTTTCTTTCCATGCCCTTTGAGCCATTTTGTCCTAAGAAATATATCAAAACCTTCCTTGAAAACATTCAATGATTTAGTCTCAATTGTTTTCGATGTCAGAGCATTCCACAGGACCACCACTGTCTTGGTAAAGAAATTTATCTTCATCTCAGTTCTAAATGGCAGTATCCTTAAATCTGACCCCTCGCTCTGGATTTCCAGGTCTTTGGGACTATCTTTCTGTATTTATCAGTTGATATAAGATAGTCTGTTGAGGTACAAGCTACCTTATAGAAAATCTCCACTCAAGTATTTTTTTCATGCTTTTCTTTCATACAATTGTTCCAAATAAGTAAACCCTGTCTAGATCTGTTCGAATTTAAGATTTCTTTCTTTTAATGAGATTTCCCCATCCCCTCATTCTTCTAAACACTGGTGAATATAACTGTAAGTGAGCTAATCTCTCTTCATACATCAGCCCTGCCATCCTTGGAATCAATTTGGTAAACCTTTGGTGCACTTTCTTTAAAGCAAGATCATTGTTGCTCAGATGAGGAAATGAAAGCTGCACACAATACCTAAGGTGTGGCCTTACCAAGGCCCTGTATAACTGGAGCCAGATATCCTGCTCCTGTATTTGAATCCTCTCACTGTGAAGTCTAACGTACTAATTTGTCTTCCGCATAGTCTACTGCACCTGCGCGCTTTTAGCAACTGGTGTACACAGACTCTTAGGTCTCACCGTACCTCCCCCTTTCCCAATCCATTGCCATTCTGATAATAACCTGTCTTCCTGTGTGGCTTTGCTACCAAGGTGATTAACCTCACGTTTATCCACTTTATACTTCATTCACTATGCATTTGTCCACTCATTCAACTTGCCTAAATCACACAGAAGCATCTCTGCATCTTCCTTACAGCTCACAGCTTTGTGCCCTCTGCAAACTTGGAGATGTAACTCATGTTTTCCCCTCATCTAAATTGTTAATATATTGTGAATAGCTGGAGTCCCTGCACTGTATCCAATGGTATCCCACGATATTACTGCCTGCCATTTGGGGGGAAAAAAATATTTCTACTCTTAATTCCCTTACTGCCAATCAGCTCTTGATTCGTGTCCATAATCCCATGTGCAAAAGTTTTATGCACTAATCTCATGTGGAACCTTGTCAAAACCTGTCTGAAAATCTAATTAATACTCACTGTCCCTAACCAGCACTAATACTTACATTCCCCCTTTGTCAAACAATGCTAATTCTGTCCAATCCTGTCATTATTTTCCATATGTTCTGCTATTAAATTTTATGATGAACTCTCATATTTTTCCCAGTCTTGATGTCAGGCGAACCAGTCCATAATTCCCTGTTTTCTGTCGACACTCATCTAAGTCAAATCTTAAGCCCTCTCTGGTAAAGAGCTCGACTGATTTGAAAATAATTAATTTCTGATCTCACATCTATAAAATTCTCATCCTATCTTTGCTTCTACGTTAATTTCAGTGAGGCTTATGAAACCTTCCTCTTCTTGAGCAAAAGGTTAATCTATCGTTAAAACAAAAGCACAGAGCTGCGGATGCTGGAGATCTCAACAAAAATGAAAACTGCTGAAGAAACTCAGTAAGTCCGACAGCAACTATGGGAGATGCTGTCAGACCTGTTGAGACACTCCAGGAATTTCTGTTTGTTTAAAATCTATCACTGTTATTTATTTTCGGAACTGTTAGAGATTCTTGAGCATATTATAGAATTTTAAGAGTGAAGTATGCACTTTCGGCTCAGAAGTGAGGGGTATTGGTTTCTGAAAACATACACCATTCCATAAAGTATTAATCATTATATTTTAAGCGTGCTCTCAGAACTTCTTTGGTTTATTCTGCTTATAACATGGAAGCGTAGAAAGGTTGCAGCTTAAAAAAAAGCTATTCAACTCGTCATGTACCAGCTGAATAAGCTGTCCTCCTATTTTAATCCCATTTTCTACCTTGCAGGTTACAAACTTCAGATGTAAATCCAGGTTCCTTTCTTTCATGAGTTGAGGATTTCTGCTTTCAGCATTGGTAGCAAACTGGGTAGCAAATTCCTGGCACCTACCTTGGTCTGCATAAAAAAGTTGTTGTCATGTCGCATCACTTTATATTCTGGGCTGCCTGGGAATTAACATAGTAATAGAAAACTAGTCTTTCCTTTCCATGACAAGTTCAGCATGTAATAGAGAAATTAAACAGAACTTTGACCTTTATTTCGAAGGGAATGAGTACAAAAGTAGAAGGGTCTTGCTAAAACTGTACAAGGCACTCGTTCGATCATGGCTGGAATATTAGAACAGTCTTGGGCCCTTTATCTAATGAAATGTATACTTGCACTGGATCTCTGGTGCTGTGAGGCCATTTGTCTTCTGAAGGAAGGTTATTTTTCTTTTTTGTTCACAGAATGTTGTTACTGCTGGTTAGGCTAGCATTTATTACCAATCTCTGATTGTCTAAAGGGCAGTTAAGAGTCAACCGCATTTAGCTCATGTGTCACTACCTGTTATGGCAACTTTGCCATTCAAGATCAGAGACAGATACAGAGAGTGATGAAACTGGCCCGGACTGTCACAAAGGCCAACCTCCCATCTATAGAATCCATCTACCGGGCCCGTTGTTAAGGAAAGGCCACTAGCAATTCATCCCTCCCTGGCAATGTTTTTCTACAACCTCTACCATTGGGGAGAAGCTACAGAAGCCTGGACACATGCACCAACTGGTTTTGAAACAGTTTCTACCCTACTGTTGTTCGAATACTGAATGGACTCACAAACTTCTTAACATTCGCTTGTACCTGTGTTTTTGTTTTTGCTGCTGTTTACCTATTATTTACTTATCTACGCTACCTAACTATGTGATCTGCCTGTATTGCTCACAAGACAAAGCTTTTCACTGTGCCTTGGTACTGGTGACAATAAATTCAATTCAATTCAATTCAATTCAATTCAATTCAATAGTTTGTTCCAGCCTGAAGCGAATACCAGGGAGACAAATGACATCAAGAATTAAAGATTAAATGTGAAGACATTGGTTTTAATGTTTTCAATATTTAGTTGGAAATCAATTTTGCTCATTGAGCACGAAGTATGAGACAAGGCATCAATCAGTTTAAAGACAGTGGTGAATCTAACAATCCCATCGTGGGTTTTCAGCTGTTCTTAGTATATATGTGAAATCTGATGCTGTGTTTTGAGATGCAACTGTCAAGGGACAGGGACTAGATGAGAAATCAGATGGGATCATTATTAGATCCTTGAATAAATCCAGAAGTAATGTCTTTGAAGCTGGGGGCTTATGAGATGTGAGTCTGAGGGTGATGAAAGTTTTGAATTAAGAATGAGAGAAGATTTATTACCTTGACAACTCTGGTGAGGTTATTGACATTATTTTACTAATTAAATCAGGCCTTGGACTTAACAGCTTTTTTTTTTGAAAAGGTGTTCACTTTAAGTAGAGTAAGGAATGTCCGATTTCCCCAAACAGGCAATTGGGGATAATGCCAAATGCATGCTTGACTAACAATGACAAACATGGAACATAAACTTTTTGTGTTATCTGAAGTAACAGGAAGCAACATATGCAGTCTATATTTTTCCCACTTGCCCTCTTGATTTTGGGTGTGATTTGATTTCAAATTGTAATGATGCATTGTTGAATATCATTTTTGTAGCAACTCAGTGGACGAACTTAGTCCGCGATAGTAGGACAAAACATGCCATTGTAAATTGGTGGTACATTTTATACCCTGCATGATTTTCTTTTCTGGAGACCAATTTCACTATTGTTGTAAGATACAATTATTATACTCGCTTTAAGAAAGCTTATTATTTAGTGACAGCTATGTGTTTTGTGCTTAGAAAATGAGATGGGGCAACAACACTTTTTTTTTCAAAATGACTACAACTTGATTGCTTCCTAACTAAGACAGCATTCACATTGACAGCAGTCACCACAAAAACATAAAGGAATTCATTTTCAATGGCACCGTTTGAATGGCTCTCAATCTATTCATTACAATATGGTAGTTTTCTAAGGAAAAGTAATTTACATTCACTTCTGTTGGAGATTTTTCACTTGGGAAATGACATTTAATTGGAGACAGTTTATTCTCTCTAAGAGCTATAGAAATAATATTAGAAGTAAACATCACAGTTTTTTTTCTGAACTTACAGAAACAAAGTCTTGTATTGACACATCAACATTGTTGACTTCATACTAAAGAGTACATTTCGGATACAGTCAATATTAATTTTTAAATCTACATAGCATCCAATATGCATATTTCAAAATGACATAGATGATCAGGGATTATGTTTTCAACATTGTTAGTTGGGGAATGTGAATTTAATGAGAAGACCTCTTGCACAAACGCATACAAAGCTGGAAAAACTCAGCAGGTTATTAACGTCGAGTCTAGTGTGACTTTTTTGAGTTCTGATGATGCCATCTCAGACTTAGAATGTTAACTCTGTTCCTCTCTCTAAAGATGCTGCCAGGACTGCTGAGTTTCTCCAGCACTTTGTGTTGACTCCATATTTACAGCTTCTGCAGAGTTTTTCTTTTATCTGAATTCCTGTCGAATTCCTATATCACATTCATTTGGTTAAAGAGAACTGCAGTTCAAAATTTCCTAATTATATAGCATTTACATTTTTAAGAAAGAGTGCATTTTGCTCAACTGTTAAATGGCAATGTATATTGTCCATTTCAGCTTTCTTCCAACCCTCATCTTATTCCACCAATATAACTGAGTGGTACCTCCGTGGTCTTTGTTTCCTAGATCCAAAAGTTCCATCTGCAGTGTACAACTGGGTCCTGGGTGGAGACTTCAGCCAGAGGAGGGTATGGATATCAGATCTAGGTTTTGGGGAGTGACAATGAAGCTTCATGTGAGTGCAGGGGGATGGAGGATGTAAGGAAAGGTAGAAAAGGATTGTGGATAGGTAGCTGCACGAAGGCGTGGGCACATAAGGAGGCTGCAAGAGGTATGATGGGGGAAAAAGAGGCTGCAAGAGTTGTGAGGTGTGAGGTGCATGAGAAAGATGCTACAAGAAATGTGAAAGATAAGGAGATGGGGTGGAATATAATGGCTGCAAGAGGAGTATGGAGGAAAGAAAAGTCTGTAAGAAGATAGGGAGAGAGGATGATGGAGACTGCAAAAAGGGTACATTTTATACTGCTCAATAAAAGACTTCTCAGACACCTTGGATCTAAGAATACTTAGAAACACTGAGGTAATTAATTCATTGCTAGTAACTGCGCAAATTCTGGTTCAAGGCAACATCAATTTTGGAGCTACTAAACTTGTGGGGAAAAATGTAGTTGGCCATATTCTAATGTCAAATTTAAATCTGAGACTGAGGTCCAAGATGGAATAAATATTAGCTGTGACCTTGACCCAAGCTGCAAAAGATGTGCTAACGTTGATGGCTTTTCATACTTAAGTTATTTTGCAAACAAATACATTTCTGTTAATATATGCCAAATGTCTAATACGAATACAAATATTGTATAAATGAAATTAATATTTTCCTTCTGCATTGTGGCTTTAGGTTTAATGGGGAGTTAATTATTGAGGAATCAGTATATTCTAATTCTGCTTTGGTGTGATCACAAAAATACCGTTTGTTGATACAAATACAGGAGATATTGTTATGTGATAGCTCCATCTAATAAACGGTTGAAAAAGTAGGCCCCAAAAAGTCAAAAGCATTCATTAAGAAATTGCCTAATGCAGAACTTAGGAAGTAAAAATTATTTTGACCCTTGATGTAAAGACATAATTAATACCTTCTCCTATTGATTTATTGTTGAATGTGTTCAGCTGAATAAGTGACCTCATCCATTCACTCCAGCAAATGGTCTTTACAGGCTCAACCATTCAACCTCATACTAAATGCGCTTGTTTTCTTTTTGTTTGGGCAAAGTTCGAGAGAGTACTGTGGGGCATACTTGCAGGTGTTTGGCTGATTTGTTGGATTTTGAAGGAAGTGCCATTGCATTCTACCAGGGAGGTATGATGACTTTTTTTTTGCCCTGTATATAAGAAAGCCTGCGGGAGTTAATGGTACCCCAGTTGATGAATAGCTTGCTTTGCAACACAACAGGGATCTGAGAATATGTTGCAGGGAAAGGAGTCTGTGTGTCAGAACAGGAGAAAGGGTCTCCACAGAAGATCCTTCTCTTCAAGCATTTTCAAAGACTACTTCTCCTATCTCCAGTTAAACAGGAGCAAGGTATTAGATACTTACAATTTAGCAAGAAAATGAACACTTTTTAAAAGACTTTGCATCATTCTAACAAGACAAGGATGTCATTGTGAGTTTGAGTCACTGTGCCTTGTGACTTCTATAAAGGAAGATAATTCAACTGATAAGATGTGACACAGCCAACCTTTCCTCAATTTTCATCCATCAATGCATCAAAGAAGGGACGGGAACCCAACGCACCAGGAGAAGGGTCTTCACTTTTATTTCTCTCTGCAGAAGATGATTGGTTTTGCCAGGATTCCCAATGGTGTAGGGAGCCATTGACAGCAGCACTGCAGGCACCCCATGTAAAAAAGGGAATGTGTATGCAATCATAATGGACAACAGTTCATCAGCGTGTGCACATGACCAAACAACTTTCTCAGACATAGTATCTTGGTATTAAGGCAACCAATCAGACCTGCCGTCCTGGGATTCTGTGTGACAAATCAAATGTATTGCTTCATGGAATGGGGTACCTTCAATACATCTGGCTTAATACTCAACTGGACCACCTAAGCAAACAAACACAGCATGTCCATATTAAGTGTCAAAAAATGTGGTACTGGAAAAGCACGGCTGGTCAGGCAGGATCCGAGGAGCAGGATTCCTGATGAAGAGCTTATGCTCAAAACATCAACTCTCCTGCTTTTCAGATGCTGTCTGACTGGCTGTGCTTTTCTGGCAACTGACGTTTTGACTCCTGCATCTCCAGTTCCCACTTTCTCCTGTCCATATTCAGAGTCATACAGCTACAAGGAGCATGAAGAAGAAAATGATTAGCATTTTCAAATAAGAGTTTAACTGCCTTAGACACCCTTTGTGGAGATATTCTCCAGGGCGGAGGTTCACATTTGTGGTGGTCCAATGCGCCATTCACAAATTACTGCAATGAGCTTTTGCTTAGTATAAAGGCTAGTGCTTAATGTAAAGGCTAATCTAGCTTTTGCTGCCTGGTATTCAGAGGTCACATCAAGAGGAGCAGGGACAAGGTATCCAGAACTCCTTTGCAGCAGTCAAATTATTGTTATGCAGCTGAGATGATGGTTTCCCTAAGGTGTCACACTAACAGCATTGTTGCTTTACCATTCCTCATCATTTAAACTGTCCACTACAATCTAATGGAGCATTCTTTTGGCTAAAATTGTGAACTAAACCCACAAGCTGAAAAAATTATCCACAGCATATATATCCAATTATGAATGCCATAATGAATTATTCAAACTTGTGTATCCATTTAAAACCCATCTTTCTTTTGCCTGGCCGAGTTTTCATAATAGGCACTGCTCCTGTGTTTTTTTGCAACAGCTTAATTACACATTGAGTTAATAGAATCCCATCCTTTTAACAAACAAGATTGGTTGCTCACATGGTGCCTTAACAGGAAGATCTAGTCTAGCTGCAAATTCCCTTGCCCGCTCTACCTGGATATCCTGACCTGTCTATAATCTTATCAGCCCTCTTGCAAAGTGCATTTGTTTACTTCCTTAATACAATGTGTCTGCATGGGAAATTCCAATAATATCAGAGATAGAGCCCTGTAAAGAAGATGGCACATTGAGATTCAGTGCTGCAGTTGCCTCCACTACATTGTGTGCCCACCATATCCCTGAGGATGTAGATAACATTGCATTAAAATGCAGATTAGTGTGTCCCAGGAACATTTGCAGATGCATTATCTGGGTCCTGTGAGCCATCAGATATGCAAGGCACATGCATCTATTTCTTCCTTGATGCCAGGCCTTCTGTCATTGTGCTTTCTATTGCTACTGCTGGGTAGCCTTCACTATTCGTGTGCCAAACATGTTTTACTGGGGTGCTGATCCTCTCCAGCATTCGAAGATGAAAGGAGCATAGAGTTAATCCATGGTTCCACAGCTCCCTTTTCTTTTCTGGGCAGCCTTGAAAATGTCTTCCTGTTAGGGACTTAGATATTGATGTCATTTTAATGAGTGACATCTCTGACCCTTTAACATTAAATTCAACACTTGATTTATGCATTATGCATCTCTCAGAATTTGCCGTTCTCAAGTTTTAACACAGAAACTCTGTCTGAAAACAGCCTCCAGTCCTGCATGTTGAAAGGACTCTCGCAATCAGGCAGCTGTAGGTCATTAACTTTCCATAGTCAGGTTATTGAAGGCAGGAGAGACTTGGGTCAGTTTCACATTGTCATTGAGGTTGCAGCAAATCGAAACAAATAAGATTTAATTTACATCCAAGTGGTCCATTTTCAATGGCAAATAAGCAAGTTTCCCCCAAAAACCTTTCTGCTACCAATGTCATCCAGAGCCCATTGGTAGGGTTCTGACTGATTTTAGCCTTCTGTCTGATGCTCCAAACCATTCAACCACCTGCTAAACTCCAGGCTGCTCCCCAAAATCCAGCTCCAAGTGGCAGCGGTGCTTCCTCCGCAGTCCACCTTCCTCATTGGGCTGCACTAACTGATCAGGCACTGATCATCTGAAAGCGGAAATGCAGAATGAGAGGTTTGGAGCAAGGGAAATGCTTAACTTGAGAGAGAGAAAAAAAATCAAAGATCACAAATCTGCAATGTTGTCTTCTAGTTACTGATTTGAAGGATAAGAGTGAGATGGGATTTGTTAAGAGATGGGTGGCAAGGATATACAGTCATCCTCAAATGTTTTTGTTGATAGCTTTGGTCACGTCTGTTGCCATGATGTGTGACACTGTCTCCGCCAGCAGGCTCAGGTCATACTGATATGTTTGATACCCTCTGCTTTTGCTCTGCTCTCTCCTGGTACAAAAGAGGAAAGAATATCAGTAATGGTGTTGCAGTGTTATTGGGTGATGCATCTGACATAGCTGAATAGCCAGAAATGCATGAAAGCAGGGTGAGATAGGTGTGAGAATATCTGGAGTCTCGAAATGTCAGCTAAGAGTCCCGAGTGCTGTTTGGCGAGTGATTGGGGTTTTGTTATATTGAGCCACATGTGGAGCAGTAAGTGGGAAATGTCATGTGCAGATTAAATTCACTAACCTTGTCCACCCATGCGAGATCAGTGAACCTCTGATAGCACTGCCTGTTCCCGAGGGCCAGACTTTGAGAATTGACTTCCCTGGGCAACCTACTCCCATTCTCTTTCTTTAAAAGAGTTTTGCATGTTGTCCTTGACAACAGCACCAGGAATAATTTAATCATGACAAATGTATGACTTCCTTTCTATGCAAATGGACAAACTTGAATTTGTTTCATTCTGAGTTTGATAGTCAAGTGGATACAAGGAAAGGGAGAATGTGTGGTAAGAGCAGAAGCATTTATAGCTTTCAGGGATATCTATTTTCTTGTCATTTTTCTCCTGTTTGCTTTTAGTTATTATAATAGTGAACCCATAATTTGACAGGATGTCTTAACAAGCCTCACCTGTTTTATTTCACATATTGTGCATCTTTCAATGGTTAAATATCTTTTCAGATGCTCTCTCATTACATAAATCTTAAAATATCACCAATACTCTATCAATGTCTCTCCATTTGAAGTATTGATGCAAGTGTACTTTCATACATATTCTATCTTATCTATTTAAAAAACAATTTTCAAGAAAACGCTTATTCTTGCCTCCTGATGTTTACCATAAATTTATGACTCAACAGACCTGATAGTGTTCCGTATTGGAGAAGGAAGTTTTGAGCTGTGAGGAGTTAAGAAATATTGAATTTATTTGAGCTTTTCATGCTCTCAGAATATCCTAGAGTGACTTAATCAGTGATTTCTTAATTGTGGTTAAACAGTCAGTTTATGAGCAACAAATAAAAAATAATAACCAGTCAACCAATTTCTACAGTGACAATGGAAAAACAAATGTTGACTAAGGAACTAGTAGAACACATTTATTATTCACTGATGTAGCCATAGGATCTTTCACATCCACCTGAGCTGGCAGATGTGCCCTCAATTTAAGAGAGAAGCTGAAAATGGCACCTCTGACAATACAGTATCCATTTAATTCTTCACTGAAAATAAACGTTGTTACTAGTAAGCCACAAAAAATATCTAAGGATCAGCAACAGTATACAAGGCTTGCAGGAAAACAGAGTAGCCCACATAAACAAAATGTACAAAAGCATTGAGCCATTTATTTTTTTTACAATGTATTGAAAATTTACATCATAGATCCATACATTTTACAAATTCTTTTTTCATAAAAATATATTTCTTTACAAAAGAAATTTTTATGCATCTAATTATAATAAACATGATACAGAGGAGTAAGGAGGTTGTACATGAAGTTTGTTTCAGGTACAATTTAAACTTTGTTCTAATTTCAATGGATGTACTTTGTTTATTGCAGTTACTTTTATGGTGTACAAACCTGGGTGAGCAGGAACATAATGTGAGACAATTTGAGGAAAAATAATCGCCGTCATTGTTAGTATAGTTTCAGATGCATTGTAAAATTCTTACATTTGAATTAGTCAATTCTTGTGATTCAAGGTAAATGGATCTTGAAGCCCAATGCTAGATTTTTGATTTAACAAAATACACTCATAGGACAGTTTAGGAGCAGCAACCTTGGCCTCAATTAATTTTTGGTAGGCACAGTGCATATATTACAGTTACAACATAGTAATATCTCCAGTTAGTTGATAGTCCTTTCAGCAAAATAAAAGATTATCTTAGTTTGCTTGTACTTCTGTTCTTAAATTTTCATGCGAATGCTTTTCTAGCACAGTGGTAACAATCTTTTGGTGTTATGTGATGGGTTTTAGAGTATGAACAGTTGATAGGTAGAGATAAAAGGTGGAGACTTGTTACTGCAATGTACAGTATGTCATGGCTCTACTTTTTAAGGCAAATGTCAAGAAGGTGATTGATAGAAAATGTAGGGAGTCGTGTGGAGGTTTGGCTGCTACTAAAGCAGTCAAATTAATGTTTGAAACTAAGATGAGCTCTCAAACACATCAGAATCATTCGTGCAAAAGAACCTTTCTTCTCTCTCATTAGCGCACACACTCAATCTATGAATGCATACTGTGGAGATGTACAATGAAAACAAAAAATATAAATTTACTTAATTAGAGAATGGCCAAGAAAAGCAGCTGGCTCAGGTGATACCCCTATGGTCAAGATCTATATTTTTGCACTCTCCACTTTACAAAACTCCAATCAGATTTAAACAAATATGCTCGCTCTATTACGACATTCACATTCATAACACTATGAGTGTTGATAATGGAAAATGCATGACATCCACACCATAAATCACTTAAATGTTCAAAGGGTGGAGATGATCTGTAGTAAGCACATACATAAGACCATAAAGTTATCTGACAATAAATAAGATGGTTTGCTGTAAAATAACACAACTGAGCAATTAAATAATAATGAAGCATGCAACATATCATGCATATGCATTACTTGAAAATATGAATATATAGTATAAATATTTCTCATTTTATTCTGTGGCAAGAATTAACATTTTGTACGAAGAATATAAATTCAAATCAAAAAGTATGGAAAAAAATTAAATACATGAAGGGATTGCTCTAGGCAATCAAAAAAGACTGAAAGTGTTCCATAGAACTGTTTAGTGAGTACCACACTGGCCGCATTACAGTCAGGTATTTAAAATCAGTTTTGCAATTGTTCCTTATAAAGTTTTTTGTTAACACCAGAAGGCAAAACCTGTAATAATCTTGACTATACAGTACTTCACAGTCATTGTTATGTATTCGGTGTCCCAACCTTCATTCCATATTCTAGCCCCTGTTGTTTGTAATATTGAAAACAGAGGTTCAATGCTCCTCAAGTATCTGCAGTTTTCTTCTGAGAAAGTGTTTAGATTTTTTTTTGAAAAAATTGTGGCTAAGCACTCTTAGAGTGCAGCTAAAGTCGCTGAAAAGCTCTCCAGTAACAGAATGAAGAGCAAATCTGTTTCAAACTGGGTGAGCCATGAAAACATGTTCTTTTTTTCTGGTTCTTCAGATAAATCTGGTACATTAAATTCCTGAAAAGTGTGCTTTAAATAGCAATGAACCAAATGTGCATTGTACATAAGTTGGTTTAGTCAAAATCTAGATGTCCCAAGGATGCAAAGCGCTGGATGTGTATCACGTTATGTAATCAAACAATGCCCCTGCCTTATACCATCGTACAGACTGTGTTGAGATTTGGGTCAAATCGAACTGCCTTGCCTTCTGCTGACTTTGCATTTGTGTCATACATTGGGTTTTCAAAAGCTGCTTGACCATTATTGTTTTCATGTACTGAGCAGCCAGTATACTGCGCTTTGGGTGCTGTCCTGTAAAGAAAACAGAGAGATTAGATATTCAAATCAAAGCTAAGTCATAAATATCACTGAAGTAACATCATTATGCACAGGAAGAAAGTTGACCATTTTGCCTCTGTTGGTTCTCTGGATAGTTATCAATTCATTCCATTTCCCTGTTCTTTCCCATGGCTCAAATGCACTTTTTAAAACAGTTTTTGTCCAGGTCCCTTTTGGAAGTTAATTTTGAATTGACACCCACCACTCTTTGAACAATACATTACAACTTGCAGGTGGTGGTGTTTCCATGTATTTGCTGTCTTTGACCTTTAAAATGCAAGTAATCATGGATGTGGAAGGTGTACCAAAAATATTCAGATATCCCCCCCACCTGCAGTCGAGATGAGGAATGGGGGGAAATTGACAAGACGGAGCAGCACCAGCTGCTGCAGGAGAGGAGGGATAGAATGGTAAGGTACTATCCTTTTTCTCCTGTTGACATAGGATTTTCTTCTTCCTCTCTATCTCCTCTGCCAGAGCATTCCTCATTCAAGAACACATACACTCTTCCCCTGATCCGGCACAGCATCACAATGTGGCAGTCAGTACATTCCACTGTGGAATTTGGGTGAGAAGAATCTAAATGTACCACTCCACAAAACATGTCAAATTAATACTTGTGTTAAACCTTCTAAAGTTTAGTGCAGCACCCGAGGACAGGTCAAATTATCATTAGGAAAAAGATTACAAACTAAATACAGACTGGCAAATAGGTGTCAAAAAGTGTGTTGCTGGAAAAGTACAGCTGGTGAGGCAGCATCCGAGAAGCAAGAGAGTCGACGTTTTGAGCATAAGCTCCATTCCTGATGAAAATCTTATGTTCGAAAAGTCGACTCTACTGCTCCTCGGATGCTGCCTGACTGGCTGTGCTTTTCCAGTACCATACTGTTTGATTCTGATCTCCAGCAATCCTCACTTTCTCCTGGCAAATAGGTATGTCATGTAAGCATAGCGCACATTTACCGATTGTTTCTATATTTGGTAAAAATAGCCTACACTATGATTCGTTGCACAAAATAGGAACACTGTTTTTGAGCACTTAATTAAAGTCAATATATAATTAGAGCAATGTTAGTTGATACCAACCTTTGTTTATAAAGGTAAAACCCAAATCCTGCAAATATTAGAGCAAAAAAAGGCACAAGGATGGCGATGGCCACAGAGCTACTGTTAGTACCATGTGGTGGATTAGGAGAATTTAAGCCATGAGTTGAGTTCAGACCTGTAGCAGAAAGTTATATTGATGAGAAATAGCAAATTAGCTATCACATTGTCAGACACTTGCTGGTGCAATTTACAACCTACAAGTTTCCCCACAATCCTTAGAGAGATATCTTTCACATGTAATATGTACTTGCAAAATTTTAAGTAGCTATTATAATGATTGCTATTAAACTTAGTGTCATAACTGTGTAAAATTCATACTGTGAACATTAGCTTTCTGGATAAATTTTAATAGCCTACTAGTCACCTGAGCAATCATCAGCAGTTAAATTTACCCTGCACATACTTGTCATTTTAATAGTGACACTTGAGCAACCAAAGTAATTAAAATATTTGTCGAGCACCTTATCTTTCAATAGTTCATTTTTCTTCCTTATACACTGTTAGCTTTGACACTTGTTATCAGAGTCATTTATACTTTTTTTTAAATAACTGATGTCATTATGGTTTTACTAACAAGTTAGCTCATAGATCAGTATAAATGTCACCAATGACCCTATAGTTTTATACAACCTAAATTCAATGTTCGGGGAGTCTTTAAAACAATATTTTAAGGGTGATTGATAACAGCGACTTTAATCAGTATTTGTTTTAATTTAATGGGAAGATCTGTAAGGTATTACAAATTGACAATTTCAAATGTACAAATAAAATTGTACTTCTACAGCTTGTAACTAAAAAAAACTAATACACTTGCAAATCTCCATCACAATCATACACAAATAAGTACAATTCAAAAGAAACACAACTTGAATTGTTTCATGTTGACACAACCTGTATTATTTCATTATATCTCAACCCGAATTTCTGAAGTCAGTGATAATGAAATATTTATGACATATGGCATAATGGAGTCATGAAAGAATATATTTTTTGAAGCAGCATACAGCAGTAATACCAAGTACTTTAGGATGGAGATATAAAAGGTGAGAAGTAAGTTTTACAATGGAATGAGATCCATAGCAATAAAGTAAGATCAAATTGACATCATTATTCATCATTCATGTACTTTTGAGTATCATAATACAACATCATTAGGTTTCACTTTCTTTACTAGTCAAATATCAATTAAAAATAACTCAACAATTAAAATACAACAGATTATCCAACCAGAGGATAAGTTCAATAAATTAATTTCTATGAAAACATAACTGGCAGATGTGAAATAGTTATATTCATCGTAAATTGGATGATACGGTTTCACAAGCACCTTATAATGGTCTGTACATTTTAGATTAGATTAGATTACTTACAGTGTGGAAACAGGCCCTTCGGCCCAACAAGTCCACACCGACCCGCCGAAGCGCAACCCACCCATACCCCTACATTTACCCCTTACCTAACACTACGGGCAATTTAGCATGGCCAATTCACCTGACCCGCACATCTTTGGACTGTGGGAGGAAACCGGAGCACCCGGAGGAAACCCACGCAGACACGGGGAGAACGTGCAAACTCCACACAGTCCGTCGCCTGAGTCGGGAACTGAACCCGGGTCTCAGGCGCTGTGAGACAGCAGTGCTAACCACTGTGCCACCGTGCCGCCCACAATGCCACCGTGCTGCCCACGATTGAATTAGATTGGATTAGATTACTTTTGTTTATTCAACTGCAAATAAGGTTTTATGTTTCAACATCCAGTACTTGAAGGTCATAAAATCTGTCAACTATGAATATTCTAAGGGCAGTGTGTGTGAAGATATCTAATATTTAATAAAGCACATTCTTAAACTTTTACATATTGGCCCCCATCTGTGGTGTTCTCAGCTGGCTTGAGATTGTGGCACTGCAATTGGCTTGGACAAGTGTGTTAAACTCAGCAAAGGGTGGAATTGAATTCAAGCTTGGAATTGTGATATTTTAATTGTTAGGTAATCAGTAAATATATCTTTCATCGCCTCTGAGATGGTGAATGGCCACATAAGGGAAGTTCTGGAACCCAGGCAACAAACGAATGAATCACAAAAATTAGAAGAGCACTGTTTTTATGCAATAGGTTAATGGAACAAGGAAAGCCCAACCATAGCTGCAGTATAGATATGACAGCTAAAACATGGCTACAATGCTATGGCTTAGACAAACAGTATTTTCCACTCACATCTGAACTGAGTGAAACAAATTTATTATTTAAGGAGTAGTGTACCAGAACATGATTTAGCTATCGGGATTTTTTTTTGCAGAAGAATTCCATTGTGGTGAATTGATGAGTGGAGATTCAAGGAAGGAAACACAGATTCAATTGTGGGTTACTCCAAGGTTATCCGTTCACTGATGCGTGATGCTGTAGTGGTATAGCTTTAGGAGGAAAAAACACATAACTATAGTTTATCAATGTTTCAGCTTATCAGCCAGAGATAGCGTATAGAAAAAGAGAAAACAGAAAGTAAAATCTACCTAAGTTCAGCTAACCAGAGCAAGAAGAGCAATTTACTTTCCTGAACAAAAAATAAACATTTAGAAAATAGAATGGTAAGCTGATTTTCCTCCTTTCCCCAATTCTTAGGCAGTTTATTTTGTGCAGCTGCCTCATGAGACAAAAAAAATTAGACTGAGGACATGGATTGGGGTAGGGAGAAAACAAATCTGAAGACATTCAAAGCAACTTCAGAATCATTGTTTTTCATTCTACTTCTTCTGTTGCAGGTGTGAGATTCTAATGTGCTTCATGTCCCTCAGCCACTATCTCTTGAATCATCTACATTCTTCTTAAACTTCGCGAGAGTGAAGGCTACCATTAAATAAAGTTAATGAAATTAGGACATTTACCATAATTGAAGTGGGACAGCAGACATAATTGACCTGTTCCTTTGACAGAGCCAGAAAGACTCTTCTAATTGGTCAATGCAGTTGATATCTCCCAAAATAATGAAACAGACAATCATCCATATTAAATTAAAGTATACATTATTTCCAATTGAATGTATTTACCACCAGACTTACCTAGTCTCTGCAGTCCAAACTGTCCATAATCTTCACCCTGTATAAATCCTTGAAAGACATATGTGGCACCATCAGGCTCAGCAGAAACCTTGTAAAATAAGAATAAACTGTCAGAATAAATCGTAATGGTGTATTTTGCAAACATTTACAATAGAACAAAAAAAAACTGATGCGGGAAAAAAAAACACACCACTAAAATACCAGTTTATGGAGCACAATAATTTGTAGGGATAATTATGTCTCTTGCCAGTTGATGAGCACATTTTGAATGTGTGACATTAAATGAAGTGCCATTTGGTCCAACTGGCCTATTCTGGAATTTCTGCTTCACTCGAGCTTGAGAATTATAGCTTTCTATTTGTCAGATAATAACAGCAATTACAACAAGTGTTTACATTTATAGAATAACTTTAATATAACACAGCAATGTAGATCAAAATTTCAAAAGGCTCTATGTTTGGGATGGGGAAGAAAACCCCCTTTTCATCAAAGGGTGGGAGAGATCTGGAATGTACTGCCCTGGATGATAGCTGAGGTGGGAAACCTCGTAACCTTTGAAAAGTATTTGGATGAGTACTTGAAATGACATAATGTTCAAGTTATGGGCCTAATTTGGGTAAGTGGCACCAATGCTGTTAGTAATACATTTTTGGCAGTACAGACTTGATGGGCAGAAGGGCCTCTTCTGCACTGTATGATTCTAATGATAAGGCAACGTTGAAGTGAAGAAAAAGGTTTCTCATAATCATTAAGTGGTTGGGGACTGGAGAAAATTTTGGAGATAGATTTTGTGGGCGGCACGGTGGCACAGTGTTTAGCACTGCTGCCTCACAGCGCCTGAGACCCGGGTTCAATTCCTAACTCAGGCGACTGACTGTGTGGAGTTTGCACGTTCTTCCCGTGTCTGCTTGGGTTTCCTCCGGGTGCTCCGGTTTCCTCCCATAGTCCAAAGATGTGTGGGTCAGGTGAATCGGCCATGCTAAATTGCCCGTAGTGTTAGGTAAGGGGTAAATGTAGGGGTATGGGTGGGTTGTGCTTCGGCGGGTCGGTGTGGACTTGTTGGACCGAAGGGCCTATTTCCACACTGTAAGTAATCTAATAGCAAGAGGAAACAATTTGAAAATAAGGTGCCAACATGGGAAATTGGCAGCCTCTGTGATGGAGTGGAAATGTGATCAGATAGGAGTGAAGTACAGTTGAATGTTGTCAGGATATAAGTTAAAACTAAGATGTTTCAGATAATGTTATGGAAGAGCAGTACATCAATGAAAAACAAAGTCAATGTCAAAGATAGATCTTTGGGAGATACCAGAGATAGAGGTGCAGGAACTGTGCAGAAGTCATTACAAATATTAACTATGAATAGACAGAAAACAATGGAACCAGGAGATAGCAGGAGAGGTGTTGGAAGATGATGTCTAATCAACTGTGTCAGGAGCTGCAAACATGTTGAAAGGATTGGTTTGATTTTTTTTCCATAATTTTGAAATAGCTGACATTTATTTTACAACGAGAATCTATAGAAGGGCTATGGTAGCAGTTTGATATCAAATGTGAAGACATTGGATTACCAGGTCACAATTCCTTGAAATAACTGGGAAATGGCAGTCCTGGCTCAGACAGAAATAAATACAGGTATTTTCCTAGTCCTGCATTCATAATGAATGCTGGTGAACTGCATCTTACAGGAATCAGTGTACAAATCAGTTCAGCAGGAAAAAGAATTAGAAAGAAAAGTCTGGGTGACCTCCTGTATTTTTAATTGTTTCCAGTGATAATTGTTTTAATTGTTTCCAGGGCGGCACAGTGGCACAGTGGTTACCACTGCTGCCTCACAGCACCTGAGACCTCGGTTCAATTCCCGACTCAGGTGACTGACTGTCTGGAGTTTACACGTTCTCCCTGTGTCTGCGTGGGTTTCCTCTGGGTGCTCTAGTTTCCTCCCACAGTCATAAAGATGTGTGGGTCAGGTGAACTGGCCATGCTAAATTGCTCATAATGTTAGATAAGGGGTAAATGTATGGGTGGGTTGGGCTTCGGTGGGTCGGTGTGGACTTGTTGGGCCGAAGGGCCTGTTTCCACACTGTAAGAAATCTAAATAATCTACTTTTCGATGGTCACTCTGCCTAATCGTAAATCTCCCACAAGGCAAGAAAATGCCCATTTTTACTCCAGGATCCTTCTCTCAAATTACTTTAAAAATAACCATGGCTCCAGAAAGATGGACAAGTTATTTTATTAACTGGTCTCAAATACTACATACCAAAATTCACTTGCACTAGCTGAAGATCTAAATTCTTAAAATAGTTGATAAGTCACACACCTTACAGCACAATGGTTACAAGACCACCTCAAAGCTCCCATTCAAGCCACACACCAATGCAACTTAAACATATGTCCATCATTTTTTTCAAAATCACTAAGTCATGATCCTTCAATTGCCTTCTTACCAGCATTGTGTGTTTACCTACACCAATGGGTACAATAGTTCAAGAAGTTGACTCACCATTATCTTCGGCAAAAGTAAGGCTAAGGCTGCTCAAATCCCCTCAGTGCTCTTCCCACCAAAATATTCTATTTACCTGGGATCGAGATCTTTGACATCAATTCACCACTTGTGCATTATTGTGTCAAGGCCTTAATAGAAACCTGGCTGAACAATGCAGTTGCCTGGGTCAAACTTGGGTCGCTGGTGTTAAGAGGCAGCAGTGGTAACCACTGAGCCACCATGCACCCATTAATTCCCTCTTGATTCCTCCACTGTTGCTAAATTAGCCTGCTCATCAAACATAAGTGGTGGATGAATGGAAATTTTCTCTATTTTCATACTGGGAAGTCTAAAGCCATTATCTTTGGTGTTTGCTCAAATCTCTGTTATTTAGTTACCATTTTCATGGTAATCTGTTATAATTGTCTGAGACTCAACGAGACTGTTCATAGCTTGATTGTGATATTTGGTCTTGAGATGAGCTTTTGACCCACTGACTGTGCCATCACTATGACTGTTTGTTTATTTCCAACTCTGTAATATCATACTTGTCTCAGTTCATATGATGCTTAGTCATTTGTCCATTCCATTGTTATTATAGATTTCATTATCGTGTACATGTCCGACCAGTCTCCCATATACCACCCTCAGTAAACCTATGTTTATCCTACTGCCCGTATATTAACTTTGTCAAGTCCCATTTACTTATCAACCCCTCAATAAAGCATTGATATTATTTTCGTTTTTGCTTGCAAATCAGTCCATTACAGAGTCCGGATGTCTGTAATCTTGCTCAGCTCTGGAATTCTCTGTGATATTTAATCTTATACAGTCCAGGTGAACTAAGCATCTTAGTTTTTAATTACTTCACAATGCAGACGACTGTGCCTTGAGTTGTCTTGAGCTCAAGCTCTGAAATTCCCTTCCCGGATCTTTGTGGTTCTCTCTGTTTCATTAAAAATTAAATTAAAATGCTCCTTAAAACTTACCTTTGGTCAAGCATTTGGCCCACTGGCCTAATATCACCTTCTTGTTTAATTTTCTATCTCAGTGCTCCTTAAGACATTAAGAATTCTATATAAATATCAGTTGCATTTCTGGCTTGGATAATTTCTGATATTCAGGATGACACTTGATTAACACGGGCCAACAGTATTAATAGCGAACTCCTGAAAGCCTTTCGGTGTTAGCCTATTTATCATACACGAATCAATCAGTAGAGGCTGGTATTCTCACAGAAAAAAACATTTTAAACCCATCAAGTTCATACAGCCAATGTATTAAACATTCATTCTTTTCTTTAAAAAAATCACACAACACCAGGTTATAGTCCAACAGGTTTAATTGGAAGCACACTAGCTTTCGGAGCGACGCTCCTTCATCAGGTGATTGTGCGTCGCTCCGAATGCTAGTGTGCTTCCAATTAAACCTGTTGGACTATAACCTGGTATTGTGCGATTTTTAACTTTGTGCACCCCAGTCCAACACTGGCCTCTCCAAATCATTCTCTTCATTGTGGAAGTATCTTAGAATTATAGGTTTGATGTTGCCTTTGTACAATTGCGTAGAAGAGCTGAGTGAGGCGTTTCATTCAACACTTTGCTGAGTCTTCAAAGGAAATCAAAACATGGAAGGATATAAAATATGCTGTCGACTCACTCACCTTATGTTGGACTATTTGACTGATAAAAATCTGCCTGGTAAGTGAAGCAAAAATCTGTGTTTGAGAATGTTAATTATTTTCTTGGGTTTATTTAGTTGCTTGAATGCTGGTTACGTATTGCTGTTTTTAAGAATACGTTTTAAATTCAGTTTAAAATGAACCTGCCAGAGCGAATCCATCTGACTCAGCTCACAGGACCATACTTACATAACCATCCATTGCCCATTTATTTTTGATCTTGCTCATAGAAGTTTGAGCAGCTGCTTTTGCGTGGTACATTAGAAGCATGAGGCGTGCTTCCTGGCTTTTGTAGACACCTAAAGGAGCAAAGGGATTAAAGAATTAGACTTTAAGCAAAAAAAATGGGCTAACAGCTCTTTGAATCCAAGTTAATAGTGAGGAAGTTAAATATCTAGCCAGTCACATGGATGATTAATATCGGGCATCACTTTGTTATTCTCTGACAACATAATCAAGCTCATGAGGGGTCGAGAATAAATCTTATTTAAGAGGTGGGGTGGCACAGTTGTCAGCAGTGCTGACACTCAGCACCATGGACCTGGGTTTGATTCCTAACGTGAGCAACTCTATGTGTGGGGTTTACATGTTTTCCTCATGTCTACGTGGGTTTCCTTTGGGTGCTCCAATGTCCTTCCACAGACCAAAATATGCAGACTAGATGGATTGGCCAGTCTCCAGGTGGATTGGAGAATTACAGTATGGGGTGGGGTGGGGGGGTTGCTGGTAGGTGGAGCAGTTGGGAGGGGAGGGGAGCTAGGTCTGGGTACGATGCTATTTGGAGGGTCAGTATGGACTCGATGAGCCGAATGGCCTGCTTCCACACTGTAAGGATTCTAGGTATTCAAACCGTACAATATGCAATCTGCTTAGTATTGGACTTTAATCAGCGTACAATAAATTATCTTTAAATTGTGCTTTTAATGTGGAAAATTACAAACTAAGTCACACATGAAAGTAAAAGCAGAAAGGAATGGCAATGGCTATCAAATTGCCCAGATCGTTGGCTTTATTGTGTTTTAAGGAGGGGATAGAAGAGGTGAAGCAAACAGATTTAAAATGGATTTCCAGACTGTGAGGCCAAGGCAGCTAGAAATGTGACCTTCAATGGTACAGCTAAGTTGGGGATGAAGCATGTGAGGCTAGAATCAGCAGAATAAAGTTCAGCAGAAGTTCACAGGTATAGTAGGAAGCAAAGGAATAATATGCACAACTTAAGTTGTATTTGCTGTAAGACATGACTAACAAAATTAATTTTCAATGAGTGACAAGAGAGGAAAAGAGCTTGACATAGATTTTCATTGTGACTGGCATATCATAAATGTATTTGAACAATTGAGGTCTTCAAGACATTTATGTTGATTCCGCTGTTTTGCTTATCAATAAAAAAATTAATTTAATCTGAATGTACTATTCAAAATTGAAAGGATAGTTTAAAAAAAAGCTGAATGCATTGCTCCAGAAGTTATTACGTTCGGTTTGGTGAAAAGAGAACTAAATTGGAAGAAACGTTTAGCAACTTGAGTTTCAACAGACAGGCAGTGGATAGGCGAAAGCCTGAGCTCATCATAAAATACAGATATACTCTCCTGCGTAGTGTTAAAGCTTGGTGAAAGTGACAAAGATTTGATTAGGAGCGAGAAAATTAGAAAAGGATTAATATCAGTACATAGCACAGTAAATGCAAGCATTGAAATGCCATGATCAGGAAAAGACACCATCTGAGGATCAGGAGAATCAATGTTTTGGGCATAAGTCTTGGGCTTATGCCTGAAACATCGATTTTCCTGCTCCTTGGATGCTGTGTCTTTCCAGCACCACACTCTCGACTCTGATCTCCAGCATCTGCAGTCCTCACTTTCTCCTATACAGTGAGTGGTATATACCTTAGGTGCATAAAGCATCCAGAATAGCCACCTCAGACTATGATACTGAAGCAGAGGAACGTGAAACTTGAGGATGATTAGGTGCATTCTGTACACACGCAGGTAGGAAATGTTTCTGAAAGATGTATCTCGAGACAGTGGATGTTTTACAACTGAGAGGTTTTTCGTCTTCAAAGAGACCAAGGTGTATTCATGCAAGGAACACAGATAATTATACAGGTAGGGCAAGAAATTGGCACATGGCATGTTAGATAGGATTGGAGTACAGTAATAAAGGCAGCCTGCTCCAATTGTACTGGACTTCGGTGAAATCACATCTGGAATAAAGTGTACAGTTTTGGTCGATATATTCATTTGACATAGTTCCGCTACATGTGGTACAATGTAGGTTTACTACCCTGCAATGACAGTTGACTTTTGATGAAAAGGTGAGTAAATAGTGTTGATATTCCTTTGAATTCAGAAGAATGAGGTCTGGTTTCACTGAAACATCAAAGATTCTGAAGGGGCTTGTTTATCCTGACCGATAAATCTAAAATATGGGGCTTAGGATCAGCAGCTGAAATTAGAAGAAATTTCTTCACTCAATGGGTTGTGAACCTTCAAAGTTGTCTACCCTAGAGAATTATGAATGTTCCATGACAGAATATATTCAAGGTTTCATTTCCACAAATCACATATCTTTACTTTGGTTCTTTTTCCAGCCTCTCCCTTTTACTTATTTAAAACTTTTGTAGTAGTGAAAATATTGAGCGAGAGCAAATATACTTTCAATGGACAGGGAACAATCTGACATAAATCTGGCCATTCTGGCTCATTTATCCTTACATCCATAGAAGGCAAAAAGGTTGTCCATAAATATGTGCTTCTAAATAGCTCAGATATTATTAGAAGTAGGAGAAAGTGAAGATTGCAGATGCTGGAGATCAGATTCGAGACTGTGATGCTGACAAAGCACAGCAGGTCAGGCAGCATCTGAGGAGAAGGAGAATCGATGTATCGGGCAAGAGCCCTTCATCAGTAATGAAGCTTGTGAGCCGAGGGGGCGGAGAGATAAATGGGAGGGGGAAGATTGCTGAGAGTGTGAAAGATAGATGGAGGTGGGGGTAATGGTGATAAGTCAGAGAGGAGGTTGGAGTGGTTAGGTGAGAAGGAAGATGGACGGGTAGGGCAGGTTCATGAGGGCAGTGCTGAGTTGGAAGGTTGGAACTGGGATAAGGTGGGGGGAGGTGAAATGAGGAAACTGGTGAAGTCCACATTGATACCATTTGGTTGGAAGGTCCCAAAGCAGAAGAGCTTATTAAATAGCTGATTTAGTAGCCAGATGACATTTTCAATGTGCCACGTGTGATACCAGAAAGGTGGGTTGATCGAATAAATTAAATGTTGATTTGAGGTCAAAGATTAGATTAAATAGAAAATGACTTTCTTAGGAATCTGCTCTGCAGCAGCTTACTGTGCACAATATTTGAATGTAGAGGTAAGGTGGAAAAAGATAATTTGAAATGGTTGGGGCTTTTCAGATGTGTAGACACAGGCATAGCCTAGCAGAGCTAAGTGATCCAGTTCTTTTGTTATGTATGTACAGTAATGGAGTAGTCATCAATGGATGGGATAATTTCTGTCTTCTCTGATAAATTACATTTTCTGATATTTACTCCACTGCAGAAAGTAATGTAAACTCGTAAGAGCTTACTCAGCAAGATTTACAAAGTGAGCAGCTAAGTGTCAGAGACAAGAAAGGTGACAGAACTGAGCCAAGGCTGTGTAGAATTGATTAAGTTAAATAATCACACAACACCAGGTTATAGTCCAACAGGTTTATTTGGAAGGACTAGCTTTCGGAGCGCTGATTCTTCACCAGGTGGTTGTAGAGTACAAGATTATAGGACACAGAATTTTTAGCAAAAGTTTAGATGCAACTGAAATTATATTGAAAAAGATCTGGATTGTTTGTTAAGTCTCTCATCTTTTAGAATGGTTATGTTGGTTTCATAATCATTCTAAAAGATGAGACACTTAACAAACAATCCATGTTGTTTTCAATGTATAATTTCAGTTACATCACACTGTAAGCTTTCGCTATAAATTCTGTGTCTAATCATCTTATACTCCACAATCACCTGATGAAGGAGCAGTGCTTCGAAAGCTAGTGCTTCCAAATAAACCCATTGGACTAGAACCTGGTGTTGCGTGATTTGTAAATTCAAATTCCCCAGTCCAACACCAGCACCTCCAAATCATGACTAGAATTGATTAACCGCTGCCAGTGCAGATAGCAGAACAAAAGAAATGGTTTCAGAAACTCAAAGCTTGGCAATTAAATATTGATCAGTCCTTCAGATCCTGATTACACTCCAGAAGTAAGTTGTTGGAAGGATCCTTTATCCGTACATCCAAGAACCGAAATGCTCTGAAATCTGAAAGTTTTTTGTGAAGTTTTTTCTCATTAACAAGATTGTTTGGCAAGTAAACAGTTAAGGAGCAGGAGAATTGACATTTCGGGCATAAGCCCTTCTTCAGGAGTGAGGAGAGTGTGCCAAGCAGGCTAAGATAAAAGGTAGGGAGGAGGGACTTGGGGGAGGGGCATTGGGAATGCGATAGGTGGAAGGGGGTTAAGGTGAGGGTGATAGGCCGGAGAGGGGTGGAGGCGGAGAGGTCGGGAAAAATATTGCAGGTCAAGAAGGAGGTGCTGAGTCCGAGGGTTGCGACTGAGATAAGGTGGGGGGAGGGGAAATGAGGAAGCTGGAGAAATCAGCATTCATCCCTTGTGGTTGGAGGGTTCCTAGGCGGAAGATGAGGCACTCTTCCTCCAGGCGTCATGTTACCATGGTCTGGCGATTGAGGAGGCCAAGGACCTGCATGTCCTTGGCGGAGTGGGAGGGGGAGTTAAAATGTTCAGCCATGGGGCAGTTGGGTTGGTTGGTGCGGGTGTCCCAGAGGTGTTCTCTGAAATGTTCAACAAGTAGGCGGCCTGTCTCCCCAATGTAGAGGAGGCCACATCGGATGCAGCGGATGCAGTAAATGATGTGTGTGGAGATGCAGGTGAATTTGTGACAGATAATGAAGGATCCCTTGGGGCCTTGGAGGGAAGTAAGGGGGGAGGTGTGGGCGCAAGGTTTGCATTTCTTGCAGTTGCAGGGGAAGGTGTCGGGAGTGGAGGTTGGGTTGGTGGGGGGTGTGGACCTGACGAGGGAGTCGCAGAAGGAGTGGTCTTTCTGAAATGCTGATAGGGGAGGGGAGGGACATATATCCTTGGTGGTGGGGTCTGTTTAGAGGTAGTGGAAATGACGAAGGATGATACGATGTATCTGGAGATTGGTGGGATGGTAGGTGAGGACCAGTGGGGTTCTGTGCTGGTGGTAATTGAAGGGGCAGGTTTCAAGGGCGGAGGAGCGGGAAGTGGAGGAGATGGGGTGGAGCGCATCGTCAACCACGTCTGAGGGGAAATTGCAGTCTTTGAAGAAGGAGGCCATCTGGGTTGTTCAGTATTGGAAGTGGTTCTCCTGGGAGCAGATGCGGCGGAGGCGAAGGAATTGGGAATATGGGATGGCGTAGGGGAGGGTGGGAAGAGGTGTAATCTAGGTAGCTGTGGGTGTCGGTCAGTTTACAGTAAATGGCATACCGATCTTTACATTGCTGAGGCTAAACACCAGCTCGTGGACACCTCCTCCTACTGCCCCCTTGACCATGACCCCATCTCCCACCACCAAAACTTCATCTCCCAGACCATCCATAACCTCATCACCTCAGGGGATCTCCCATCCACCTCCTCCAACCTCATAGTCCCACAACCCCGCACCACCCGTTTCTACTTCCTGCCCAAAATCCACAAACCTGACTGCTCCGGCCGACCCATTGTCTCAGCCTGCTCCTGCTCCACCGAAATCATCTCTGCATATCTCGACACGGTCCTGTCCCCCTTAGTCCAAGAACTCTCCACCTATGGACAACACCCATGCCCTCTACCTCCTCCATGATTTTCGCCTCCCCAGCCCCCAACGCCTTATCTTCACCATGGACATCCAGTTCCTATACACCTCCATCCCCCATCACGAAGGCCTCAAAGCCCTCCGCTTCTTCCTTTCCAGCCAAACCAACCAGTACCCTTCCACTGACATCCTCCTTCGACTGATTGAACTGGTCTTCACTCTGAACAACTTCTCTTTCCAATCCTCCCACTTCCTCCAAACCAAAGGAGTAGCCATGGGCACCTGCATGGGACCCAGCAATGCCTGCCTCTTCGTCGGATATGTGGAATAGTCCATCTTCCGCAGCTACACTGGCACCACCCTCCATATTTTCCTCCAATATATCGATGACTGTATCGGCGCTACTTCGTGCTCCCATTTGGAGGTTGAACAGTTCATCCACTTTACTAACACCTTCAACCCTGACCTCAAATTTACCTGGACCATCTCAGACTCCTCCCTCCCCTTCCTAGACCTCTCCATTTCCATCTTGGGTGACCGACTCAACACGGACATTTACTATAAACTGACTGACTCCCACAGCTATCTAGATTACACCTCCTCCCACCCTGCTCCCTGTAAAAATGCTATCCCATATTCCCAATTCCTTCGCCTCCACCGCATCTGCTTCCAGGAGGACCAATTCCAACACCGAACAACCCAGATGGCCTCCTTCTTCAAAGACCGCAATTTCCCCCCCAGACGTAGTTAACGATGCTCTCCACTGCATCTCCTCCACTTCCTGCTCCTCTGCCCTTGAGCCCCGCCCCTCCAATCGCCACCAGGACAGAACCCCACTGGTCCTCACCTACCACCCCACCAACCTCCAGATACATTGTATCATCCTTCGTCATTTGCACTACCTCAAAACAGACCCCACCACCAAGGATATATTTCCCTCCCCTCCCCTACCAGTGTTCTGGAAAGACCACTCCCTCTGCGACTCCCTCGTCAGGTCCACACCCCCCACCAGACCAACCTCCACTCCCGGCACCTTCCCCTGCAACCGCAAGAAATGCAAAACTTGCGCCCAACCTCCCCCCTCACTTCCCTCCAAGGCTCCAGGGGATCCTTCCACGTCCATCACAAATACACCTGCACCTCCACACACATCATTTACTGCATCCGCTGCACCCGATGTGGCCTCCTCTATATTGGGGAGACAGGCCGCCTACTTGCGGAACGTTTCAGAAAACACCTCTGGGACACCCGCACCAACCAACCCAACCGTCCCATGGCTGAACACTTTAACTCCCCCTCCCACTCCGCCAAGGACATGCAAGTCCTTGGCCTCCTCAATCACTAGACCATGGCAACATGAGGTCTGGAGGAAGAGCGCCTAATCTTCTGCCTAGGAACCCTCCAACCACAAGGGATGAATGCTGATTTCTCCAGCTTCCTCATTTCCCCTCCCCCCACCTTATCTCAGTCCCAACCCGTGGACTCAGCACTGCCTTCTTGACCTGCAATCTTCTTCCTGATCTCTCCGCCTCCACCCCTTTCCGGCCTATCACCCTCACCTTAACCTCCTTCCACCTATCGCACTCCCAATGCCCCTCCCCCAAGTCCCTCCTCCCTACCTTTTATCTTAGCCTGCTTGGCACACCCTCTTCATTCCTGAAGAAGGGCTTATGCCCGAAATGTCGATTCTCCTGCTCCTTGGATGCTGCCTGACCTGCTGCACTTTTCCAGCAACACATTTTTCAGTTCTGATCTCCAGCATCTGCAGACCTCACTTTCTCCAAGTAAACAGTTAACCCAAGTTGACACCCACTTGATGTGTGCCACTCAGATCTGATGGTGTGTGTGTGTGTGTGTGTGTGTGTGTGTGTGTGTGTGTGTGTGTGTGTGTGTGTGTGTGTGTGTGTGTGTGTGTGGTGAAGAGGGGCAATATGGCCAAACAAGTTCTTACTTAGAAGTCTGCCTCTCCAGTAAGATTTTTACAAATTTCACCATTAAACTGTTACTATTCTGAAAACTGAAAAATTCTGAATTCCAAAAAGCAGCTGGTCTCGAGCATTTCGGATAAAGGATTTCTACTTGTAATAGAAATACAAAATACATTCTCCCCCACTGCTCAGCATTACAGAATTTAAAGAATCATCCAGCTTTTCTTTCACAAATATTATTGGTGAAACTCTACCTGAAAGCTGCAACTCCATATTACTGTTTGTGAGAGTTGCATTTACTCTGCCCGTTGAGGTGTTATAACTCGTAACGGTCAACGTCATGGGCTGTTTCTTTCCTTTGTAATTATAAGATCCCTTCCAAATATAATGCGGGGCAAAAACATCATCTGGAACTGAAAATTGGAAGCTTTTAGTGACTGAATCAGAAATCAACAGTTTGCATGTACAACTTACTGAAATCAATGACACAGCATGAAATCAGAAAACAGAATGATAGTTGCCAAATATTATGTTAGAGCTAAATATTATGTCAACATTTAATGTTCAGTTCTGTTAAAGTGAATGTTGATTACAAATGACCAATGCAATATGACTTGTTTTAGTCCCGACCACATTCAATGCCCCCTCATTTTTAAAAATTTAATGTGAAGCACATTGTGCACAATCGTAATGAAAATGATTTAATTTCGAAATAGATTTTGTGCTAGTATGCTCCTCTTTTCCTTATAGCAAGGAATACCAATAATGTTAAAGTATACATCTCCCCATATTTTGAAGGAATAAGCATTGTCAGGTCAAGCAAATCTTGGAAATTAAATTCTTTAGACACCAATTAGATGAGACAGAGCCCTCAAAGAATACAAAGATAGCAGGAAAGAACTCAGACAAGGAATTAGAATGTCTAAAAAGGACCATGAAATGTCTTTGGCAAACAGCATTTAGAAAAATCCTGAGGCATTTTATGCATATATAAGGAGTAAGAGGGGAGCTAGGGAAAGTGTAGGTCAGCAATGTTAGATGAAGTGGGTGAGATCCTTAATGAATACTGTGCACCAGTATTCACAAAGGAGATGGATGGTGAGTCTCAGGAGGTCTCTGTTGATTTTCTAGGACATGCCATCATTAAAACAGGGGTTGTGTTGGGTATTTTGAATAGCATGAAAGTAGACAAGTCCATGGGAGCTGATGGGCTTTATCCCCGAATGCTGAGGGAAATTGCTCGGGCCTTGTATGAAACTTTTGTATCTATTTTAGTCACAACTGAGTTCTCAGAGGACTGGAGAAATGCCTAATGCTGTTCCTTTGTTTAAAAAGGGCAATTGGGAAAATCGGGAAAATTTCAGGTGTAATGCTACTGCTAGGGAAATTATCGAAGAAGATTCTTTGGGATAGAATTTGCTCACATTTGGAAAAATATAGACTTAGTAATGATAGGCAGCATAGCTTTGTGCGGGGAAGATTGTGTTTCACAAACTTGATTGGTTTTTTGAAGAAGCGACAATTATTGATGAGGGCAAGGCAGTAAATGTTGTCCATATGAAGGCCTTTAACATGGTCCCTCATGATCGGCTGATTCAAAATATGAAGTTACATAGCATCCATGGTGAGCTGGCAAGATGGATACAGAAATGACTTTGTCATAGCAGACCGAGAGTAATGGTGGAAGGGCGTTTCTCTGACTGGATATCTGTCACCATTGGTGTTCCACAAGGATTACATCTGGGACCCCTATTGTTTGTAATATACATAAGTGATTTGGAGAAGAATGTAGGTGGCCTGACAAGTAAGTTTGCAAATGACACAAAGAGTGGATGAACTACAGATAGTGAATAGGATTGCCAGATGATACAGTAGGATATAAATAGGTTGGAGACTTGGGTAGAAAAATGGCATGAAGCAAGCATCATGAGTCGGCATAGACTTGGCGGACTGAAGGGCTTGTACCTGTGCTGTTTGTTTTTTTTTGTTTTTATTATTACTATTCTTATTATGGCCACAATTTGACACGTATCAGACCAGAAAATAATAACTGTAATGCAACTCTTTTTTTCTGAAAATAAGAATGCCACAAAAAGTTAAAATGTAATAGTCCCATGCACACAAGTGGATAACCAAGCTTATCAAAGTTGTAATAAAATGGGCCTACCATTCAGTTTAGGGCTTGGGGTTCCAATTGATGGCCTGTTACTCTTCTCTGATCTCTTTGAACCAGCTGTGAAAACCAATAGTGAGAAAGTTCAACAAATTTCTTTATTCATATGTCAGTAATTTCCCTGGGAGTTATCTGAACTTCTGGTATAATTTTGGTGGAACATCAGCAGTTATTGAGTTGAAATGTAGTCAATGACTAAGTCAGAAGTTTTTCCAAGATGTTAAAATTATGTCAGGTAACTAGAGAACATTTGCATAAATATTACCACATTGCGCAATATCAAATCTTGCAAAGCTAAATGCATCTACACTGCAGAACAAGAACACCTCTTGAATAGCCACTCTAAGCAGGTCTCTATTTGTATCTGCCACCTTTAGATTTCCTATCAAAAACTTGCAGCAACCATCTCTTAGTCAATTGTGGAAAATGACTGAGCACCAATATCATTATTTAAATGAACCTGAATCCAAAATATTGGCTGGAGTTAAAAGTTGTTTTTGTAATGGATGGAGTCCTGTTCCATGCACTCCATTTACTTACATTAGTTTATATTTGTTTAAATCAAAAATGAAATTCCCAGTGAACATAAACATTTTTTTCATACCATTAAAATATTAATTTACAAGCAGTTATAAACTATTGCAGCGTGGACAGTCCACAAGACTTCAAAATTATCTGCATCAGATTGTACCCACCCCATTCTATGTGCCCATCAATAGCCTACTCTCCATTGATTGCATTTCCAAGTCTTGTATCATCTATAAACTCATTCTACCTAAGTTGAGGTAATTTACATATAAAATGAAAATAAGCTGTCATAGATCGCAGAGGAACTCACTTCATACACATTCATGTGTTTTAGTTCGTAGATACAATAACATCATAACAGTATCAGGCTTCCTGGATTATTGTTTTGTGACTTTATAATCTTAAAGATTAGCTTCAGTTAGCTATACTAATACTAATGGACCATAATTGTTGATATTTGTTTTACATTACCTAAACCCACTTCTGACTTCCAGTCAGAAAAAAACATTTTCTCACCATTACTCTTTGTTTGTTTTCTATTTGCCATGTATACATCAAAATCATCATCATGTTAATAAGATATTTTATTTTCTAGATACATCTACTAAGTGGCACTTTGTCAGTTGTTTGAAAGTTCACTATACAATTAACAACCATGTTGTTACTTCATCAAATGCTGACCATGGGCCACAAGTGTCTCAAAATAATAGAGCAAACTTTGTTGTAACCTGCATCTGATAAACCGGTAAAAATTATATATCCGAATTTCAAGAAGTTTACTGTATTATCATAATATCCACAATGTCAGAGTAGATAGCTGAGGGCTTTCTGCCAATACGTTTTCATTTAAGACAAAGTTGTATTATTTTTTAAGTCATGTATGTTGTAAATGAAGGAGAACAATGTACACTCCATGCAGGACATTTCTATTACTTATGAGACCATAAGACATAAGACACAGGAGCAGAAATTAGTCCGTTCAGCCCATCACGTCTGCTCCACCATTCACTCATGGCTAATAAGTTCATCAACCCCATTTTCCTGATTTCTTCCTGTAACCCTTGATCTCTGTAATACTCAAGAACCTATCTATTTCGGTCTTAAATATACTCAATGACCACTGGCCTCCACAGCCTTCTGTGGCAATGAATTCCATCGATTCACAACTCTCTGGCTGAAGAAGTTTCTCCTTATCTCCATTCTAAAAGGTCTTCCCTTTACTCTAAGGCTGTGGGCTGTCCCACATTTCTGATGAAGGGCTTATGCCCGAAACATTGACTCTCCTGTTCCCCGGTTGCTGCCTGGCCTGTTGTGCTTTACCAGCACCACACTTTCCAATAGTGTTCTGTAAGTTTCAATTAGATCCCGTCTCATCCTTCCAAACACCATCTAGTATAGTCCCAGAGTTCTCAAATTTTCCTGACATGTTAAGCTTTTCATTCCTGGGACCATTTTCGTGAGTCTCCTTTGAAACCACTCCAGGGTCAGTACTTTCTTACTGAGATATGGGGCTCAAAACTGTGCACAATACTCCAAATATGGTCTGAACAGAACCTTATAGATCCTCAGAACTACATTTCTGTTTTTATATTCAAGTCCTCTCAAAATAAATGTCACCATTTCATTTATCTTCCTAACTACTAACTGAACCTACAAGTTTACTTTGAGGCAATCCTGATCTGAGACTCCCAAGTCTCTCTGCACATCAGACTTTTGAATTTTCTCCCCACTTAGAAATTAGTCCATGCTTTTATTCTTCTTACCAAAGTGCGTGACCTCACACTTTCCTACATTGTACTCCATCTGCCATTTCTTTGCCCATTCTCCTAACCTGTCCAAATCCGTCTGCAGCCTCCCTGCCTCCATAGAAACTTCCTGGCCCTCTACCTATCTTTGTATTACCTGCAAAGATGGCCAGAATGGCCTAATTTCCTTCATCTAGATTGTTAATAAGTAAAGTGAAAAGTTGTGACCCCAACACTGAAACTTGCAGAGCGCCACTTGTTACCGGCTGCCATCCTGAGAAAGACCCTTTCATCTCCACTCTCTGCTTTCTGCCAGACAGCCAAGCTTCTGTCCATGCTAGCATCTTGCCTTTAACACCATGTGTCCTTATCTTACTCGGCAGTCTCCTATGTGGCACCTTGTCAAAGGCCTTCTGGAAGTCCAGGTAGTTAACATTGTTATGGACGAGGCCAGATCACTCAAAACATTCTTGAGCAGGCAAACCAGATCATAAGTTTGCAATTTGTTTTGGTAAGTGTACAGTGAAAATTACTCAGAGTAAGATAGCTAGGTTAATTACTAGGTTTTAAAACAAACAGAAATTCATTCACAAAATTACAGAATGAAACACAATGAACAGAATAAAGAACTCCTACAGAACTCAGTCTATTGAAACTAGACTTAATTATGCTGTTCTGAATATACACAACAGTCCCAGTAAGCAAACCACCATAAAAACAGTACAAATGGAACAGATGCTTACAGGTTGAAGTTGGAAGGGCAGAGAGAGAGGGGGAGAGCGAGAGAGAGAGAAAGAGAGATTTTCCATCCTACTGAACTCCCAACTAGTTCTGAACCGAACTGCTCAGCTACAGAGCTAACCACTCCCCTTTCATTATACAGGTCACATCTAAAACTTCACCACTTTGGCCTGAAGTCTCATCTGTTTACATTTAAACAAAAAAGTCTCTCAATACTCTTTAATCTCTGTACCAAACCAGTCGAGTCAGAACCAGGAGCTGATTTATGACCTCTGAATAAAACCAAGGACACAGTACCTTTGAGAAATAAAATAGCTTTCAGACAAAAAGGATCAGCTTTGTGACAACATCCATTGGCTCTCCTTGATCAAACCAGCCCACTACCTCCTCAAAGAATTCTAGCAAATTTGTCAGGCGTGACACTCCCCTTGATGAAATCATGCTGACTTTGTCCTATTTTACCATACACTTCCAAGTATTCAGAAATCTCATCTTATCCATGATCCAGGTTAAGCTATTCAGCATGTAATTTTCCATCTTTTGCCTTACTCCCTTTTTAAGCAGGGGTGTCATGTCAGTGATCTTGCAGACTTTTGGGACCCTCCCCGATTCCAGTGATTCCTGAAAGATCACCACTAATGCATCCGCTATCTCTTCAGATTTCTAGTTTAGAATTCTGGGGTGTAGTCCATCTGGTCCAGATGATTTATCCACCTTCAGGCCATTCAATTTTTCTAACGCCTTCTCCTTGGTGATGGCTACCATACACAGCTCTGTCTTCTCACTGTCTTGAATTTTTTGGGCTATTACTCATGCCTTCCACCATGAAGACTGAATCAAAGTAACTACTTGGTTCCTCTGCCATTTCCTTGTTCCCAACTACTATCTCTCCAACGCCATTTTGCAGTGGTCCAATATCCATTTTTGTCTTTTATATATCTAAAGAAACTCTTATAGTTTTTATTTATATTACTGACTAGCTTACCCTCGTATTTAATCTTCTCCCTCCTTTTTTTTTGTTGTCCTCTGTTGGTCTTTGTAAGCGTCCCAATCCTCTGGTTTCCCACTGCCTTATATCACATTATATGCTATCCCTGACTTCCCAGACAGCCATGGATGCCTCATCCTCCCTGTATTATGCGTTTTTTTCTTAAGGATGAATCTTTTTACTTAGTGTGTCTTTTACATCAATTATATGGATCTTTTGATTATCCAGAATATTTGATTAATGAGCACACTCATGGTCCCATAGGTGCTAGTTAATAAAAAGTTTGCTGGAATTAAATTCATGTGTTTTACTCGGTAGATGCAATAATGTCATAAAAATATCAGGATTCCTGCATCATACTAGTGACCTTGTAAGCTTAAGAATTAGCTTCAGCCAGCTATATTTATGCCAGTGAAGCATTACTGTTTATATCATGGTTGATATTTGTTTTATCTTACTTACAAGAAAACACTTAGATCATAAATAGACCAAAATTTGACCATGACTCAGCATACTATGTCATTTTCACACTTAAGCAGGAACCGTTTATGAATCTAAAGTGGCATCAGAAATAATGACTGACACACGTAAGACTGAAAATTGCAAGCATTTGTTCTCACTTGCCAGACATCTATTCCTGCAATTTTCAACAAAAGTTTTGAGCTTATGGCACTTGAGTGATTACTGAAAATGATAGGTCTAAACTGGTGGCTTTTAAAGAAATGTCTCACCATGACAGATGGGTGATTTTCCTGTCCATGTTCCATCAGACCGGCACGCTCTGTGTTCTGATCCTCCAGCTAAGAAGAATCCAGGTTGACAGGTGTACAGCAATACATAACCCAGTGAAGGAAGATCCATCCCAACTACATTGGTATGGGCAGGTGTTTCTGGCTGTTTGCAGTTGTGTGCTGCAATTACATACGAATTAGGATGAAAACAGTAGCGACAAACAGAAAAATAATAAATAACACTTCTTCCAATCAAAATCTTTTCTTTACAGCTTTCTGAAAAGAGTTTCAAATCATCTCAAAGTAAACAAAATTAGTGGTAATAAGAATATTTATTGATTATTACTGAGTAATATTCACCTGGTGGTGGGTTACTGTTTGTACATTTGAATTCATCAATAAAAATAAAAATTGCACAAGGTGTATCACAAGTCCCTGATCAACTCCCAATTGTTTTACATCTCTGACAAAGTTGAGTTCCATTCCTTGGAATATCAGTGACAAACTTCAGAAAAAATAACCATCAAGAAGAAAACTGAAAAAAAAAGGTCTGTAATAACATTTCTGAACAGGTTGATTAGAAAAATGGGTTAAAATAAAAAAAAACGAGGAAATGATGATGGAATCACTCAACAGGAGATAAGGATAAATAGAGATCCAGGAGTGTAAGGTTATTTCTCTTTATCAGCATTTAAATGAAAATTAAACAAGGCAAATTGAAAAGGAAGAGAAACATATCTTTCACCTCACTTTTATTGATGCTTCATCTACATTGGTATTAAGACCGTAAGAAAGAAGAATCACCTTGAGCCTGTTCTGCCATTCAATAGGATCATGGCAGGCCTAACATTCCTCATATCCACTTTTGACCTTTACTCCATTACTCTGCATTTCCGCACTGATTGAGAATCTACCAAACTGAGCCTAAAATATACACACATTCCCTGCCCCCACAGCTCTCTGTCGCAATGAGTTCCAAAGAGTCTCAACCCTCTGAGAGAAGAAATTCCTCCGTATCTCAGTCATAAAAGGCACCCTTTTATTCTGAGACTATGACCCCTGGTCATACATTCTTCCATGAAGGGAAACATTTTCTCAGCATTTACCCTTTTATGAATCATATGTGCTTCAATGATATCAGCTCTTCAGTAAGGACAGTTCAATTCTTTATTCACAAGATAATCCTTCCACACCAGGGATTATCCTTGTGAGCTTCCTCTGAATTGCCTCCAATGACACAATACCTTTCCTTAAATAAGGAGGCAAATGCTGCTCACAGTACAGATGTATTTTTACCAGCACCTTGTACTGTTGCAGTAAGACTTTGTTACTCGTACAGGGAGAAAGTGAGGACTGCAGATGCTGGAAATAAAGTCGAGGGTGTGGTGCTGAAAAAGTACAGCAGGTCAGGCAGCATCCAAGGAACAGGAGAATTGATGTTTCAGGTATAAACGTGGATTCTCCTGCTCCTCGGATGCTGCCTGACCTGCTGTGCTTTTCCAGCGCCACACTCTTGACTTACCTACTCTTATACTCTAACATCCTTGAAATAAGAGCCAACTTTGCATTAGCCTTCCTGATTATCTGCTGGATGTGTGTGCTAGCTTTCTGTGTTTCAAATACAAGTGCCCCCAGTCTATTTGTGTTGCAGCTTTCTGCGGTTTTTCTCTATCCAAGTAATATTCTGCTCTTTTGTTCTCCCTTCCAAAATGAACAATCTCATGTTTTCTTATATTGTATTCTATTTGCCCAATTAAGCTATTGATATCTCTCTATAACCTGTCTCCTCTCCACAACTTGCCTTTCCACCTGTTTTCATTTTGTCTGCAAATTTGACTACAGTACATTCGCTTCCTTTCTCAAAGTTATTTATGTACACTGTAAACAGTTTTGGTCATACAGTCATAGAGCCATATAGCACAGAAACAGACCCTTCAGTCCAACTTGTCCAAGCTGAAGAAGTTTTGCAAACTAAACTATTCCCACTTGACTCACTGGCCCATAACCTTCTAAACCTTTCCTATTCACGTACCTGTCCAAATGTCTTTGAAATGAACCACCAACAGTATTTAAAGTTATCCCTCAGGTCCCTTCTCAAACTTTCACCTCTCACCTTTAAAATATATCCCCTATTTTTAATTCCCCACCTTAGGAAATGACCTTTGCTAATCACCTTTTCTATGCACCTCATAATTTTAAAAATCATCTTCTCAACTTCCTACACCCCATTGAACAAAGTTTCAGCCTATCCAGTCTCTTATAATTTGAAATGCTGTACGATTACAACCTTTATAATAGACATTTTACCAGTAACAGATATTAAACTACCTGGGCTATGGATACATGCTTTTGTTTCCCTCCATTTCTGAATTAAAGTGTCATATTTTATAGTTTTGCAATCTTTTGGAACTCTTCCAGAATCTAGTTAAAATCACACAACTCCAGGTTATAGTCTGATAACCACCTGATGAAGGAGCAGTGCTCTGAAAGCTAGTGCTTACAAATAAACCTGTTGGACTATCACCTGGTATTGTGTGATTTTTAACTTTGTATACCCAGTCCAACACAAGCACCTCCAAGTCATGACTTCCAGAATCTAAGTATTCTTGGAAGAATATCCCTCAGCTACATCCTATAATATATGAGGATGCCTTCCTTCAGGTTCAGGGAACTTTTCGATATTTAGCCCCATTAGATTCCTTTGCATTTTTTCTCTAGTGATGACTTTTGCATTTATTTTCTCTCCTCCTTTATCCCCTTGAATAATGTGTAATTTCATAACGTTAACGGTGTCTTGAACACTGAAGACTGATGCAAAGTATTTATTCAAATCCTCTGCCATTTCCTGGTTCCCCGATGTTATTTTCCCTGCCTCATTCTTTCATGGGCCTTTTTTGACTTTGACCTTTCTTAAAATACATTTAAAGAAACTCTTGCTGTGTATCTTGGTACTCATTTTAACTTTGGATGGCTAACAAAGCATTGGTAATAAATGTTGACCCAGCCGATGATTCTCATTCCTGATGAAGGGCTCTGGCCCGAAACGTCGCATTTCCTGTTCCTTGGATGCTGCCTGACCTGCTGTGCTTTAACCAGCAACACATTTCCAGCCGATGATCCTCAAATGAATAAGATAGCAAACAACTCCATTTTGCCCGATTTTCCTTTCTTCCCGCCCTCTCTATTCTGTTGTAATTAACAATTCTCTTTCTGGACTCATCTTCTGTTCTCGCTCACACTTTTTATCTATCCCTAATTTTATTTGAGCTGAGTGGATTGCTAGTTAAGAGTTAGTCACTTTGTTGTTGGTTTGGATTTACAATCCAGGCCAGGCCAGTCCAGACCAGGTATGGATGGCACATTTCTTCCTGAAATGTGCCATCCATATTGGATTTTTTAAAATGACAGTCCTGATTACTGTTACTAATATTAGCTTTCAATTCTAGATTTTATTTATATTAAATATCTCCTCTCTGGCATTTTTGTCCCCAGAGAATTTATAGAGTCATAGTACAGCACGGAAACAGATCCTTCAGTCCAACTCATCCATGCCAACCAGATATTCTAAATTAATCCAGTCCTATTTGCCAGCATTTGGCCCTTATCCATCTAAACACTTCTTATTCATATACCTATCCAGATGTCTTTTAAATGCTGTAATTTGAATTTGTATTTGCAGAACAGTATTTGCAGATACATTCCATTTTGTTCAAAAAGTGCAAAATCTGTAGGCAGTCAATCCATGTGACATTTTATAAATGCCTACTTTTGAAATAGAACCAGTCTGACTCAAGTTCGAAATACAAACAGACTCTAACCTCAGAACTGCAATGAATTGTCTGAGATTCACTTTTTTTTTATTAAACCTTAAGTTATCTCAAGAATGTCACTTGACTTCTGTGTGAAAAAGTTGCCCCTTAGGTTTTTTTTTAATCTTTCACTTCTCACCAATCTGGATCTTTTGGATTACTCTGGATTGTTAGCTCTGCAAAATTTCTGGTATGCCATTTTCTGCCCTACAGTCCAATGACACTAGGTTATACTCCAACAAAATTAGCTCAAATCACAAGTTTTTTGAGCACTGCTCCTTCATCAGGTGAAGTCACTCCATGGCCAGGAATGGCTCATGATTAGGTGATGCCAGAATCAGACATAAGTAGAGCTATAGAGGCATAGAAGCACAGAAAATAAAAGTAGCATTAGGATATTTTGCCCTTCTGGCCTGCACTCCCATTAAATACAAGAATGGCTGATCATACAGCTCAGCACTCTGTTCCCACTATCTCCCCATACCTTTAGATCCCTTTATTCCTGAGAAATATATCTGACTCCTTCATGAAGCAATCAATGTTTTGGCCTCAACTTTCTGTGGCAGATATTTCTGCAGGTTCACTACTCTCTGGGTGAAGAAATTTCTTCTTACTTCAGGGAGGATAGGTAATTGATGCAGCCACTTTGCTAATGATGCAGTGAGAGAACTCATGGGCCTTGTGGTGAAAAGTCCTCCAAAACACTCACTTAAAGCAATTTGGACTTGGCTAAAATTCATCCCGTGGATGGAATCTTGAAAGGGTTTGTTGAAGTGGCTCTGGCAAGATTTGCAGTAGAATTAAATAAGAAATCAAGTGAGACCAATCTTGATACCAGGAGTATGTTTACTCAACCTTTTCTGCTTTTCATAAAATGTGTGGCAAATTTCTCAGTATGACTTGCACTTGACAGCCCACTTGCAGGAAGCTTCCACACTGGTAACTATCATTATTACAATGTTTCAGCAAGGACATGTGCACTCAGGGTCATGCACTCAGCTCATGGACTGGAGGTATTTGCTCATTGTCACAGAGCAAACTTGCTTTCAGATTGGGTGCTCTCAGCATCCCAGTCTGGTATTGCTTTAGACTACCTTTTTTTGCTTTACCCTTTCTACCTGAGAGCCAAGTCTCACATTACTTCTGTCTTTGCCTTCCCATTTAGTCTAGACACAAAGCTAGGTAGCCTGTCACTGTTAACAGCTTACCTCAGTCAAGCAGATAGCCTTTGATCAGACAGTCTTAACACTGTCAGTCAAGGGTAGCCACCAAAATGAGTCAAGGGGCTTGCAATTAGCTCACTTGCTCCTATTCAAAATAATAGATTAGGATCTATTACATACACCCAAGAGACCAAATAGTGCCTCTGGTTATCACGCTGACCAGAAGACAACATTTCTGACACTGCAACCCATATTTGGCTCTAAGTGGAATGCATTTCTAGATTTTTGCATTTTGGAGTGAGAATTGAAGTGATGACGTTCTGACTCATTGAGAAGAATCCTGCTGATTGAAGTACAGCTTATACTTCTGTGCCACAAAAATGAATTGTTGAATATTTGCTCAATCATTCAGAATGCTTCCATTGAAATTGTTAATCCACTTTGCCAATTCAATGGCTTGTCAGTAAGGAATAGGAGCATTATTCAATTTTATTATTAAGACTAATAATTGAGATTCATTTGAATACCTCATGTTCGTAAGATTAGACAGAATTTATCAAATGCTTTGGAAGTAATTTGAACTACAAATAATAGTTGAGGACATACAAGATGCAAGCATTTTAAAAATCTCAAAGTTTGTAGCTAATCTGTACCCTCAACTGATATAGGGATGGCTCGATATCAAACATATTTTCAGAAGGAAGGCTGTCCATTTAAATACTGTGTTGGGGCTATGCACCTTGGATCTAATTTATCTTTCCGAATTCACCAGGCTGAACTTTGGGAAACCTCACGTGAAGGGAGGCAAGGTTTATTTTATAGAAATATTAAGTGTCTTCCAACATTGTTTGTGGGTCAAGAATTATGGGAACACCACCTTCCTGCTCTGTCTGCCATTTAGCTTCATTCCCTCTCCTCCACCCAATGACTCTCATGACTAGATCGAGACTGCATTCCCTCACCTGTTCCCAAGAATCATGGGCTGGAATACAACCAGGATCAAAGATCCAATGCCATGCTCTTATGCCCATTGGGATCGGGCTCCATCTTCACAAGATCTGGACACCTCCAGTCCATACTAACACTAATCCAGTTGCAGATTTCCCACCTGGGATGTGGCAACGTCCAAGACATTGCCATCCAACAGCAAGTCAAATCAATCCATCAAGTTGGATCCTGGGCAGAAAGGCTGCCAGAATATAAAAATATACACTTTGCAATTTGAAGTGATCTTGAAGGACACAAAAAGGTAATTATTAGAGTGGAAAGAAGTTGAGTAGAGGCTCAATATCAGCAAAGTTTTAATGAATTGAAAGGCTTATATTTTAATTGATTTTTCTTTAAGGATAGTGTGCAGCAGTTTTTTTTTGTTTAGTCATAAATTAAGGTCATGCCCGTAGAGGAAAGCCTACCTGACCTGTCATGTCCTTCCTTTTGCACATTATATCCCATGAAGCCTTTTAAGCTTTTGAAAATCCATTTTATTTCAAGTTCTGCATAATCTCTAATCCTCCTACATAATGAAACAAACCCCTGGCATATTCAAACCATGTCCTCACCATTGCCATTCCCATGGGCAACATAGTTCCTTACCCTTTCTTTTCCCCAACTCTATCTAGCCCCAGCAGCAACAACATTGTTAGGTCACTTGGAATGTCTGATCATCAGCTATCACTGGAGAAGCATTGTGTAAAAAATAATTAATCATTTTACTCAATGTAAAAATGTCAACAGGTTCTGACATTCACTAAATAATTTGTTTTGATACTGAGTTAATTACAGTATTTAAGGCAAACTTGTGCTGAATTAAATCTTAAGAGAAATAAAGGTTGATTTATTCACTCCAAGACGAAAGACAACAAATCTTTTCGTAACTGTAGAATTAAAGAATCCTGCATTTATTACAAATACCTTTCCATCATAACTTCAGACAGCCCCTGCAGGATTATTTTCAATCTGTTATATGAAAATAAACTTAATGAAACAATGAAACAAAGCCTTTAGGTATGCAAGGCTAAATGACAGTAAAATGAAAAAAAACATGATCAGTGCCATATGCAGATTGGATTTTCAAATGTTGAATATGATAACATTTGAATCTGATAAGGATTACATAAAATTCCCATCGTTTCCCTTATTCAACTGAACTGCACTTGTAGTCATCAGTCAAAAAAAAACTCTGCAATTTTAATATTATCCAAACAAAATTGGTCTGTAACAAGCATTGATTAATATATGCAGAAGCTGTCATGTATGTCACACTTCGTTACCACTCATACTTAAGGATTAATTTACATACGTATGCATTCTGGTTGAATTCCACTCCAGGTGAGGTCCGGAAGACAAATCCGAGTAGTTGATCCTTGCAGTAAATGTCCCTTCTTACAGTGAAATTGCACAACACTTCCCACCTGCAAAAAAAGGTTGAAAAACTGAGACCGGTTATTAGCAATGTTAATTCTACTCTTATCTTTTAATTGATGACTGTGCAGTATTTAGCAAGCAGGTCTACACCTTTTGCAATTGGACAGTATTCAAGGTTAGGATGCAAAGGCTAATATAATAATGTTTTGTTTTAATCATTCCTGGCTGAGACAAAACAGCTAATGCATTTTATAAGTTAAGAATGGCTTTCAAACTTGCATCAATTTGTAGCATTTATTACCCCAATTTTGTCACATATCATGACTTAGTACAGTATTGGGAGTCTTCCAATGTTCTTTGTTCTATGTTTCCAGTGTGCTTTCACAATAAAAGCAATGTCAGAGATGCACTCTTCTACATAAATTAAAGTTTGCTGTTTCAAAGCAGCAAATTTACAGTGAACGCTTAAAATTCCAGTATAAAATGAATTTCAATGTAACAATATTTTCAAAATATTACTTTCTGGAAAAGGAGCACATTTCAGCCAGGCTTTGTACGGTCAAAAGATTTACTTTATTTCTCGAAATGGAAACAGTTCAATGATTGAAAAATCTTTCTGCAAAAAGAACTGAACCAGATTTGCAACGCGCTAACTTGTTTGAATGTACAAGTGTTGACAAGAAATGCTGCTGCTAAAATATTGAAAGAAGGGGGATTGTGCCATATTTATAAACCTAATCACCAGTCAGTGCTGGAAGAAAGGCACAGGAACATATTGCTCATTGGGTCTTGGAACCTTTATTGTGTTAAAGTACGCTGTTGTCGCCGGCTGTTGATTAACTAATAAAGATTGAAAAATAATCAGTTTCAGTCAAACCCAAACAAATACATTCATAAAGTATTGTATCTTATCAGAATATTAGTAGTAAGCATGAGGTCAACAATTATGTGATCTTGATGGCTATTGGCTGATGTCATATAAAATGATTCTTTTTCTGATATCGCTAATTCATTCCCATTAAATTGTACGGTAAGTGACTGCAATGGTAGAATTATCAAACTATCCTTTGATTTCCCATTTTATCAATGTCAGGTCTGAAGATGGACAACTACAGTTTGGACTATGCAAGAATTAAACTTACTGTACATATATGACAAATAATCTTTTGATATTTGCTGCAGGCTAACTGAGCTCCAAAATGGGAGATTTGTCATCTTTATACTTCGGGATGTTTTATTCCGGAACTTCATGCTCTTGTTTTCTGCTTTGGAACGGTTGGGGGGTGCAAGAAATCCATCCTGCAAACTGCAAATTAATGGTGGGTCCAACTGAAAATCCAAATCCTGTTGCACAGAATCATCGGGCGGAATTTACAGCTGAAAATTGGGTGGACAGGACCTCCACATGAATGTGAAACAGAGTGTGATGACACCAAGTAAGCCATAAGAAGACATTATGTCAGTCTCCAAAATTGTGAAAAGGGAGCGGTACAGACATCTTCAGCCTGTTTCCCATTGTGAAATTGCTAATTCGCAATCTACTGAACTTGCTCACCCAATTGTCTGAAATTGGTCACTGCCTGCACCATTTCTTAAGGATCACTCAAGAAAATGCTTTGGGAGGGTGTTGTAGCACCTACAAACAGGTAAGCAAGGGCAGGAAAGGAAGGCTGAATGGAGCAGCAGATTCTGCTGATGGAAGTGGGTGTATCTGCAGATTTTCAGACTCATTTTGAGCAATAAAAAGCACAGCAGTATTCAGGCAGTGTGCTGCCTTCAAACTTGTAGCCTTAATCGGTTTCCTGCTTTGGGAATTACCCCTCTACAATCCTGGATGGGCATTTATCCCTCCTTTGTGCGTCTAATGGCCCTCCTTCCCAATCAGTCATCGAATGAACAGTTGAGCTGAGACACTAGGGCAAGGAGCAAACTGACCATTCTTTTTCAGTTTTGCTTCCAGAAAATAAAAAAAATCCTTTTCACATTTTAAATCCAAAATTATAACCCAGTATCTGCATGTTGTAAGAATTGATTTTTAAGTTGCTGTTGTGATTCATTAATGACTGAATATATCACTTGTGAACTTGCCTATTCTTTTTCATGTTAAGCCTGTCACATCAATGCAGTATGCCACATAATCCTTTATTCTATTAAGAAAGAAAAGTCTGATGACGAAGGTTTGTATTTCAATCATGATGAACTCAATGAATGCTGATAAAAGGATGATAACTCTGCCCTTTTGAGTTCCCAATTTATCACTGGCAAAACAATAGGAATGGTATGATGTGACTAAAATAAGACAAAGCAGCCAGTTTGCTCAAGCACTTAAATCTGAGGATCTCCCAAAATGTTCTCTATTTACAATCTAACATTTTTCAATGTTTAAATCTACTGAGTTGCAGGCTTATAACAGTATACTAGTTCTTCCAATAATGTATACTTGGCACCTCGTGGGACATTCATGTAATGTTTAACTGCAAATGAAATCAAGTTATGTAGCAAATTGGCTCAACTTACAATTGGTTTTGAAATATTTCTTGAAAAAGGAAAGGTCTTGTACCTATTAGCTAGCCTAATGGAATGCTTATCTGTGTAGACCTGAGCCAAGGATCTGATCAAACTTTTTTGAATGGCCTGGTAACATTTACTGTCAAAACTCTCATATTAAAAATACAAGAGAAAAACTGATACCTATATAATCATTTGCCATCGGCATCTCCCAACCTCATGATAGAGGCAAAAATGATATTCACAGATTAAAAAGCCCAGATGTTTGCACCATTGGGACATATCTGAAGCCTTTTGAAATTCATAGATAGAGCACAGTTCTATAATTCCTACCCCCATTCACATTCCCCCCTGTTTTTCTGGTGGCTTAGGACTGGGGTGTAAGTATTACATCCACATTCTGCTCTCTTAACTGAACCATGTCCATTGCAGAGGTAAGCATCTCCGCACCAGTGATCCACTGCCAGGTTAGTTTCTTCATGATGATGTGATTTGATTTATTATTGTCACATGTACCAAGGTACAGTGAAAAGTATTGTTTTGCTTGCTAACCAGACAAATCATACCTTACGTAAGTACACTAGGGCAATAGAACACAATGCTGAATATAATGTTATAGTTATAGAGAAGATGCAGAGCAGTAAAGGCAACCACAGTATGATTTTTGGAACTATTTGAAAGGTGAGTTCAAAGTGCCTTCCTTAAATAATCCACGTAAAATTATATCCTCACCCAACTCCATACCACCCATACCTTCTATCCTGACTTATGACCTTTCCTTGGCATTTCAACCAATATAAACTATGTACAGTCAACATTTGTGATACTGATCAGAAAATTAAACACTCTTTTATAAATATTCTTTTGAAGAAAACCCTGCTGTTCACACAACCTAATATTATTGTCAAATAGCAGGTCATTGAATTCTCAATAATAGAGGCTTTAAAATCTGCACTTATTTCAATCCTGTGCAAATAAATATTGACACATTGATTAAAAATAAGGTCACAAAAAGAACAAATGATTATAAAAAACATAAATGCATTAATCAAGGAAAGTCAATAGACTTACTAAGCTATCAAAACAGGTCCTGCAGAGAGAAAAAAAATCATGGGTCCAGGTTCTCATTCAAGTGCATCTCGTGAGGATTAGGAATTAAGTGTTCCAGTGGAACTAGATTACTACTGACTAGATCGATAAATCTGTTGAAGGAGCGCCTGTCTTCAACTTGTTGATTTTGACTAGTTCTGATTTTTCATTTTCAGGTAAGAAAATGGTTGAAATGAAACAATATTAGGGTACAATTTCTCCTAATTCCATGATTTTTCCAGCTAATGCTTTAACCTTGCCTAAAAAAGCTTATATAGGTTCTATTCATCTTAGAATGAAAATTGGTGTAAATCACCTTGTACAAATTATTCTTGAAACACTTGAGTAGAATCTCTATTCATAGCTTCTAAATTCAGCAGTATTATAAAATGGGAATGTGCTATAATTAGATCTGACAACTTTACATTTAAGATTGTGACAAGCTGAACACTGATCAGTTGAGTCATTCCTTTGAGTTGCTAACTCAGCCAAATCAAGACACTTAAATCTTGTTAATTGATATAAGCTAATTAGAAAGGTTATTATCCACGTAAGCATTAATGATGAATATAAAACATTATTTTAGGGCTTGTAAAGGACACTGCTTAAAGTAGCACATCATTCTTGTAATACTCTGATTTTCGCTGTATCCATCACAGATAAAGTAATTACTTTTAACATAATTAATCTGGATATTTTTCTTCCAATTACTTCCAAAGGCTAACATGGACATGTGGTGCTTTACATATATCAGCAGCATCCCCAAATATATTCCAAGTTACAAAGTACATTGATGTTGTCTTGGGATATCATAATTGATGCACTATAAGTATTGTAATTCTGTTGATTTGAGCAAAAGTTTGAATTCATTTTGTTTGTCACGAACTCTTGCCTTAAAAGTAAATTATTGACCAACAGGTTATTTGTCAGACAATTACAAAAATAAATTGTGCTGAGTAAAATATTCCCTTCTCTTTCAATTGACATATTGACAATCATAAGCCCACAAAAGCAAAATAAACTATTTTTATGTATTTATTTCTATGGTGTAAATCAATTGAATTTGCCTAAAAATTAACACAGTGGATAAGGAAAGTTTAAACATGGCAAAATTCAGACCTGTGAGGTTGGTGGGCTCAGTCTTAAGTCCACCATAATTAGAGTATTTTGAACATTCTTTAAAGCTACAAAGATGAGTTTTGTATATAAATCAAAGTGAATCGGTTTAAATTATTGATTACAAGTAAAACAAGGAATATTGTTCACAGCCATTTAGCATTATATTGAGAAAATTCACAGTTCTTGTGAATTAGAATGTTCACCATAACCCTTTTTTCCCTCTGTTCATCATGCAAGAACAGAAAATCAAGTTGAATGATTTCCAAATGGCCTGTTTTGTTGTGTCAACCAACATTCTTTGTGTGTAAAAATGCTATTACCATTACTGGGGAGGGAGTGGGTTGGAAATTGGTCATGGAGTCGGCTGATAATGATGAAAGCACCTGCGCAAATCTTATGATTATGAAACTATTAATCTCATCAGGTAGTTTCAAGAAGGATTACGGGTGGCACGGTGGCACAGTGGTTAGCACTGCTGCCTCACAGCGCCTGTAGACCCGGGTTCAATTCCCGACTCAGGCGACTGACTGTGTGGAGTTTGCACGTTCTCCCCGTGTCTGCGTGGGTTTCCTCCGGGTGCTCCGGTTTCCTCCCACAGTCCAAAGATGTGCGGGTCAGGTGAATTGGCCAAGCTAAATTGCCCGTAGTGTTAGGCAAGGGGTAAAATGTATGGGTGGGTTGCGCTTCGGCGGGTCGGTGTGGACTTGTTGGGCCGAAGGGCCTGTTTCCACACTGTAAGTCTAAAAAAAAGATCCTGTGTTCAAGAGCAGCAGGCCAATTAGACTTAGGCAACATGACCAGAAGGGTGAGTGTTGCTGTTAAGCATGAGTGCACTTCACCAGAGATACGAGGAATCCAGCTTTTATTTCTGGAGGCAAGTGAATAAGGCAAGATGGAGGTTGTGGCAGGGCCATTGGCTCGCAAGTGGTACTGCCCCAGTTCTCCCACAACGCATTCACTGCATTGGCATCATGCTAGCTTGTGTAGTCTCCAAGACAGCTGCATGCTATGCAAGGCATTGGTCTTTGGTTCTTGACACAAGATCTATCACAAATTTCATTGTCCCTTTGAATGATGTCTGAGGATGAACCAAATTATGAGCAGCCTTCTTGTTGTGTTTGGGTCTTGGATGACCTTCTGACCACATGTTCATGCCATCTCAGAAACTACATATTTCCATCTCTGTAAAATTGCCAGCTTCTGCCTTTGCCTTAGCTCAATTGCTGATGAAAAATGCATTCAAATTGTGGTAAGCTCTAAACCTGCCCAGTCGAATGCAACCATGACCACCTTCACACCACTCTCTGTAAACCTGATCTGTCATCCAAACTTTCTCTGTTTCTGTCATTAGTCATAACCAAGTTTGTTCACCAATCACCCTTGTTCATGCTGGCCTATATTAGCAGCTGCTTAAGCAAAGTCTCAATATTAGTATATCAACTTGCTTTTGTATCCTGGTATGGCCTCTTCCAAGCTTATTTATGTAACGTTCAATAGCACCTCCATGATTCTGGCCTCTTCAGCGTTCCCAATTTTAAATGCATTACCAGTAGTGGCCATTTCCTCAGCTGTTGAGTACTTAAAATGTGGAATGTGCTTCCTAAACCCTATTGTCTTTCAATATTAAGTCCCAAAAATCATATAGCATCTATAATACAGGAACATTTACATGGATAATATATAACATTATTATCAACCGATATTTGACACCCAACCACATAAGCATTAATGCAGATCACTAAAAACTTGGTGAAAATCATGGATTATAAGGATTGTCTAAGATTGAAGAACATAGATTCTAAATTTTGGCAGCTAGAACCCTGACTACCGGTTCTGTTGATATTGGTGGGCTGAAAGCACAATGGATATTAGGTCTCAAACCTTATTCACATTATGTCACCAAGCAGCTCCTCAGAAAAGGTACATTAGAATCACATGCCACTTTATCATCATCAGTCTCCCTTAGTTAGATCATGGTGAGAAGAGGAAGGTGGAATAGTGATGGTGCAATCAAGCAATGAACTTTGAACTGTTTTGAAATCATCAAGGAGAAATGGCAGGCTTTTTTTATAAATAACTGTAATTAATTTTTTTGTAGTCTCCAATATGTCTTCAAAAACTGACTAGTAAAACTATTTGTAGCTATGGATACCCTGAAAGTAACAAGTTATGGCATTGGCAATATTAGGCCAGTTCAATTGTGGGAAAGTGTCTTGAAATAGACATTTGGCCTTTATATATAAAGGACAGAATTGATGGAGGCTTCTCAGTAATTAACAATATGATGGGCAATGAACTTCTCGTGGAGGATGGGAGCACACATCACCTGACATACTGAATACTCAGGCATTCACTTACTGTATAAAGTTGATATATGTGTCAGCAAATTTTCAAATCAATGTTCTTCTATTCCTTAATTCTAAAATAAGGAGGTCAACTGTAATGTCATTGTTTTTGCGGTGGTGGTTTTTTGGAACTGTCACCATGGAGAAATGTTTAATTTCTCTTGTGAAGGGAATGTTATATTACATTTAATCAGTTCCTGAGATGCTCAGTTTTCATGCTTAGTGATCTTCTGTTACTGTGTGTTATTTGACTTACTAAAGCTCACCAAATCTGTTACTGTAATTGGGTTTTAATATTTGCATTGTCAACACACTCCTCTATTAACCAAGCATTTATATTAGATCACAAAGGTGTTGAAATTAGTGTCCTGTCAGGGCGGCACGGTGGCACAGTGGTTAGCACTGCTGCCTCACAGCGCCAGAGACCTGGGTTCAATTCCCGCCTCAGGCGACTGACTGTGTGGAGTTTGCACGTTCTCCCCGTGTCTGCGTGGGTTTCCTCCGGGTGCTCCGGTTTCCTCCCACAGTCCAAAGATGTGCGGGTCAGGTGAATTGGCCACGAAAAATTGCCCATAGTGTTAGGTAAGGGGTATATGTAGGGGTATGGGTGGGTTGCGCTTCGGCGGGTCGGTGTGGACTTGTTGGGCCGAAGGGCCTGTTTCCACACTGTAGGGAATCTAATCAAGTCCTTTGGAAGAAAATGCTCAAAAATACTACAGGAACAATACTTAAAAGTTGAATTACATTTTTAACAACTGTATAAAAACATTTCTTTATGTTACTCACCATATAACCAAATGTATTATTCTGCGTTCCATGTAGTGGTGTTCCTGGGTTTTCACATGTGGTATGTGAAGATTCTAATTGAAAGCAAATAATATATCATGTTCCTATTTCATTTTTCAATGTCAAACTTTTATCTGCAAATGGACACATTTTATGAATTTAGCCCTTTCCACGTGCACCACATATTCCTTTCCTAAAGGCAGTGACTCATTACAGGATATAATTATTTGTGTCATGGAAATATATTACAATTGAGATTCTGAACTTAATGAAAGGCCTGGCATTGGGGCACAGCTAAGTTGGATCTCAGATCCTCTTGGTTTTAATGTCGAAATAAGCTATTTGGTGCAGAAATCTTCAGATATTTTGTTCACTTGGAGGACGAATCACTCCACAGACGTGTTTACCATTGGCAAGCTAGAAATTGGAGCAAACATGGGCCTTTGACTTCACTGCTATTTCATGTGTGAACTGACACTACTGCCTTTTAGGTGGCTACTTGCTTTGCCAACAGCAGTTCAACAATCAGTAATAGCAAAACGAGCAAATGATAAGACAGGACAGTGGAAGGCAAGTATTCCCATTCCTTATGACTCCCCAGGAATTTAAACATTTTTGAAAGCATCTTAACCCTTGTTGGCAGTCATGTGGAGCCAAATTCTGAGTAGACAGAGTGTGAGCTCTGTGTATCATAAATATATTTTCCAGACAGAATCTTCCCAGCAAGTGTTAAAGTCCCAGTGAACACATATGTCAATTAAAATAAAAGTATCACTTAACAACTTCAACAATGGTTTGAAATTCTACTCTAACTGCACATCTTTAAAATTGCATCAGATTACACACAAGACAAAAAATGAATTCAGCATAAATCTGACTTATATGTATATTTTGAAAGATTTAAGCAAAGCTGAAGTGTCATTTATGTTACAGAATATGGCATGGTTTTCTCTCCCTACCTATGCAGCGAGGTTGTGAGCCACTCCATGATCCATCAGCTTGACAAATCCTGGTGCTTGAACCTACCAGGATCAAAGGGGGGTTGCAGCTAAATGAGACCTCTGATTGGTAAATGAAGCTTTTTCCCTCTCTTCTTCCTTGTGCTGGAACGCCAGGGTCTCCACAAAACTTTGCTGTGAAAAACACAAGGAGTAAAAGGTGATTCATTCATTGAAGTTGACTTTTTTTGCAAGTAAATACCAACATGGTCATGCTAAAAGATGAGTGACTTAACAAACAATCCAGGTCTTTTTCAATATATAATTTCAGCTACATCACACTACACTTTTGCTATAAATTCTGTGTCTTACAATCTTATTCTCCTCAACCACCTGATGAAGGACCAGCGCTCCGAAAGCTAGTGCTTCCAAATAAACCTGCTGGACACTAACCTGGTGTTGTGTGATCTTTAATTTTGGAAATTTATATGCATCTATTTGAATTTTTGCATCCCTTTGGAGTTCAAATAGAACCCAAGTCTGCCATCTAATCATATTTGCTAAAATCTATTTGAATTAATCAACGTGAATGTGGTATATGTGTGGAATTCTCTACCCAGGGTGGGAGGTAAATAGATTTTTGAAATATTGGGGAGTTGAGGCCTATAATAAGCTGGCATGATGGAGGCCAAGTGCAGATCAGCAATGTTCTTGTTGAATGGAGGGACAGGCCAGAGCAGCCAAATGACTTACTCCTACTCATATTTCTCATGTTGTTATTTTCATATAACAGCAGTTTATTCAAGTCACATTAATTAGAATCAACAAACCTAATGCAAAATATTTTTAGGATTCTGTATTAATGTCAGTGTTATGAAATTAACTTGAAGGGTTGAAAGAGCTAGCAAGATTGCTTACTATATCTTACCAAATGCACCTAAGTAATGACCAAGCCTACCCCTTGGTATCCCTCACATCAAATTCTCCATTCACTATTCCCAGAAAAAAAAACTAGCCACACAGCAGATATCCACAGAAAGACAATCAACTTTTGTACGCTTACCAAATTTAACAAGTCATTGTGCACCCCTGCGAGCACTGTCAGTCAACAGTTGCCCTGCATAGTTCCTGACATTTGCCCCAGATGTGCTGACCGGGGAAAATTAGTGGTCTGCCTTGCAGGCAGGGATTTGGAGCTCTTGCTGGATGTGGTGATGTAGACTTGGGATGACTTTATTACTCAGGATCAGCAGTGGAGGCCACAACACCAGACTACCCAGGCTGGTCCAAGGTTTCCACCCAGGTTGGTGCTTATCTCAGCCTCATGGAAGAATGCTTTGCAATGTAAGATGAAAGCCAATGTCTTTCTCCATTTTGCCAGTGCAAATGCCACCATCTTCTTTCTGATACCTCACCCTCACTTTATGTCTGTTACTGTACCCACCTCCCAACAAGGCTCATGCTCTACCACTCTCGCTATTGTCTACAACTAAATGCTACTTTAATGTGATCACTTTTTCTTAGATCTTTGTTCTGAGATAATGTATTAAACGTGCTTCATTACATATTATGGGGAGGCAGTGGTATAGTGGTAATGTCCCTGGACTACCAATCCATAAACTCAAGCTAATTCTCTGGTGACGTGCGTTTGAACCCCAAAATAGCAGGTGGTGGAATTCAAACATAATAAAAACCTGGAAGTAGAAGGTTACTCATGATAACCCTGCAAACACTGTCAATATTGAGATTCCATGAAGAAATCATAAATCACGATCAGATCCATAACTTAGATTAGATTAGATTAGCCTTACAGTGTGGAAACAGGCCCTTCGGCCCAACAAGTCCACACCGACCCGCCAAAGCGCAACCCACCCATACCCCTACATTTATCCCTTACCTAACACTACGGGCAATTTAGCTTGGCCAATTCACCTGACCCGCACATCTTTGGACTGTGGGAGGAAACCGGAGCACCCGGAGGAAACCCACGCAGACACGGGGAGAACGTGCAAACTCCACACAGTCAGTCGCCTGAGTCGGGAATTGAACCCGGGTCTACAGGCGCTGTGAGGCAGCAGTGCTAACCACTGTGCCACCGTGCCGCCCACTAACGTATTTTTCCAGGCAGTATTTTGCAGAAACTGTTTTCAATACAGTCTATGATTTCTTCCTTATGGCTACATCTGTCAATTTGACTTTTCCAATCAATATGAAGATTAAAGTCACTCATGATTAATGTGTTGCCTATTTGACATGCTATCAATACCTCTGGGCTTGTCCTCAGTTCTACAATACAGATGCTGTTAGAGGGGCTATAGATTATTCAAACTAGTGTCTTCTTCAACTTTCCATTTTTTACCACTATCCAATGAATTTTACATCATCCAATCCAAGATCATTTCTGGCTATTGTACTCATTCCATTTCATACTAACAAAGCTTCCCCACCACCCTCTCCCTCAGTTGCATCCTCCTTCCCACTGTGCCATGCTTTTGAACATGGTGAAATCATCTGAAAAACCTTCCTATTTCTGCCTTATGACAAGTGATGAGGTGGCCCCAACTTTGAACAAATCCATCCTGGTTCTCCTTGAGTAAACCATACATTTCCAAATGAAAACTCACTTACCCCATTTGGATTTCTAGCAACTTCCTCATTGGCCACATTCGGTTGCTTGGCCTGTGCTTTCCTGGTTTATTCCTCCCCTTTTCTTCTAACATTAGCAATCATCAAATCATCCAGCACTACCTCTGTATATTGAGGATTTAATGATTGTGACCAATGCACCTGCGATTTCTACCTGCACTTCATTCAGCAACGGACATTCGTTCCTTCTGGAATAGGTGACCTATCAACTTTCAGTAATGATCACCTTTTCCCTCAAATTTCTCGATCTTTTCTCAATCTATCCATAGCTTCACACACTTCATTGTGAAGACAGATACAAACTACTCATGTAATTCTTTTGTCATTTCTTCTGCCTTTACATGAAAATTTCAACCTGGGCCCAAACTTTTTGAGGTGCTCAAATAATTTCATTTTACCTGGCTATAATCGTTTTTTTTTTAAATTCAGGTGTCTTGTGCTCTCGATTTTACAGTGTTTCTCCATTTTCTTCTTTTCACCCCATAAGTCAATAACTTTCTAGAGAATGTTTACAGGTCATTTTTTTCCATTTTACCTATCATCTTAAATTTGCCCATCAATGGATTTGGAATTTTTCGGCAATTTATTTATCTGCATGCACATGATCATTTTTTTTGAAACCTTCAGCTGAAGGGTTGTTAAATAATATCCCCGGATTCACTTGTTTTAGATGTCCTGTAATTTCAGTAATTTCCTACTCTGTTGCTGGGTGGGGCAGCCTTTATTTCCTATTGATAGTTGCTCTTGAGAAGGTAGTGCTGAGCTGCTTTCTCAAACTAAGTTATAGACCAAGCTCGTGAATGTGGGAATTTAGAAAGATGCAAAATGGGCAAATGTTTTGCTTTGTTCTACAAACAATTCAAATTTCAAACAATAAATAAATAAAGAAACAGGAATAACCTACCATTGCTATTGGATAAAATGCTTGATGTTTCAAAGTAAATACAAGATTCAAAGTGAAGACTAATGAACCTAAAGGATCCATTTGATATGACCATCAAAACTAATGTCATTTGCAAAATATCATGTAAGAACTATAAAAAACACTACATTGGACAAACTAGCAGGAAACCTGCCACCAGAATACATGAACACCAACTAGCCATCAAAAGACACAACCCACTATCACTAGTTTCCATACATTTAGGCAAAGAAGAGCACCACTTTGACTGGAACAGCACACACATCCTAGGACAGGCGAAACAAAGACATGCATGGGAATTCTTATAGGCATGACATTCTAATCAGAACTCCATCAATAAACACATCTACCTTCCCTTGGGAAAAAGAAACTGGAAATGACATCACTCACCTAAAGAAACCAAAACCTATAAACAGAGAGGCAGCACCAGCACTTCACCAGAGACTCATAATGATGATATTACCTAATCATGGTGACAAAACGTGTGAAAACAAACCTTCCAGCTCAGGAGGCTAACTTACATACTTATCATTAACCTGAGCTACAAAACTTCTCAAAAATTGCTGAATACAAGCTTGTATAGTCTTGTTTTCCTTTGACATTTCATTAACTATAAATGTTAGAATAAACTATATGACCAACAACTACACAAGCAAATTATTATGTGCGAAATTTATCATCCTCACTGGTTACCTATTGTCTACTTACGCAAACACTGAGGGACTTCTCCCATCCATGTTCCATTTCCCACACAGCTTAGAATTGCAGGAAAGGACAATTCATATCCTGGAGAACAGCTGTAGCTAATGCTCGATCCCCAGTCAAAGTTTGTTCCTTCCATTTTCCCATTCGAAATCTGTGGTGGTGCTAAACACACCACAGCTGCGGCAAAAATGAATTGCATCAAACACAAGCTCATCACATCTGCTAATGTACTGAAAATCTGTTAATGGACCTGAATATCTTTATGTGGAAATGCATTTCTTAAGCACTCAATTGTATTAACATATCAACATGTCACAGCATATTCTTGAATTTTCTGCCTGCCCAAAGGCATACCTGACCCATGGTACCATGACCTGAAGCACAGAGAGAACAGGAATCACATCTCAAACTGTTGGCACTAATGTGATTGACCCGCAAAGAGTCTGAGGTGCTGCAGTAATGTATGCTTTACATACATGTTGCAGCCTGGAGCAAGTGGTTGTGATGTTAAAGGCTACAATTCCTTTCCATCATTGACTGATTTGGAATCACTCCCACTCTTACCACCTGCCACCAGCATATATTAGAAGGATTGCAAGTTCATACTCAACTGCTTGAATGTGTTATGCACTCACATTCCTTGACTTTCAAATCTCAAAGTGGAACTTCAAGCAGTAGCTCGATGGCCCATTGGCAGGGATGTTTCCCAATGTGCCACAAGACCTCTTCACTGGTGCATAACATTGAATAAAATACAAGAAGACCTCCTTTGAATATCTGGTGTCTCAAGTATTTTAATTTCATTGACTATAAGGTCCCTCGAAAATATATTATTAATGAAGTTGAATCATTATCAGTTCACAAAAAGTGCCTAAATGATGTTATTTACAAAAAGTTGTGAAGATTTAGACACGTAATTTCATGGGACTGAATTTTCAAACTTGGGCCAAAAGCCAGAAATGAGAATTAGTTATGGTATGTTTTAGCGCACTCTATGCAATCTACAAAGCTTCAGCCAGCAAAAGGCCCGATCATGGGCTTACTGTTCATTCCCTGACAGCAGATAAGATCCCTTTGCTGGACTCTCTCCGGCACTCAGGAATTGTGATTGGCTGAGATGGGAGGTGCCAGTTTGAACACAGAAACCGTGGGGTACAAGGCCAGGTAAGTTGGTTAATTTCTAAAAGGTTACAGCTGCCTGGTCATGATCCCCTGGTCATTGGCTGCTGTGGCTGGGGTTTGAGTCCCTTGTTTGAGCTTCTGTGACTCTACTTTCACCATCAGCCAACCACATTGATCCAAACATAATTCAGGTAATACTGCATTGCTGATTTGAAGATGAATCATTGCAGGAATGGCACCGTAGTAGGCTCTATAATTAGCATTAGTTGGCCTTTTCTGACTCCGAGCTTGAACACTTACCACTGAAGTTGGTACATGGACAGAGCGGTGATGTCACAAACCCCGGCATGATAATTTATAAGCCTACATACATCCCCAATCCCAAGCTGACCCACAGTTAGCACTTTTAATTGTCTCATCTTTGAAAGAAATTGAATTTGGCAGCATGTTATCAAATCGTTTTTCAAAACAGTGCATTTTGATCAATCATAAGTCAAAGAATTGATGCATTTGGCACAATATTCTTACCTTTACACAGTGGTGTTGAGCCACTCCAAGTGCCATTGCCATAGCAGGTACGGACCCTGGAGTTCTCAGAGCCCATTGTGTAACCTGGCTGGCACATTTGCGTCACATTTTGTCCGACTGTGAAATCATCCCCTAGTCTTATCCCATTCGCTGGTACCCCAGGATCTCCACAAGTGATGACTATGAAAGACCAGATTTGACATTATAGTGTGAAAGGAAGAGAATTGAAACACAGAAACAAATGCAAGTAGCTTTTTTTAGAACTCCATTTCTCATGAAGAAGAGATTGTTGCATGAAATAACATATAATGCTCACAGAGATAGCAAAACTAAACTGGCGGAGTTTCTTTGAGATTTTTGAAAGCTTTGTATCATCTACCATGTTACCTCCTGTTTCTGAGATAATTTTAGTTCCAATTTGCTAAATTGCCCTGGATGCCATGGTATCTAGTTTGCCATGCAACACTTTGTCAATAATCTTACTGAAGTCAATGTAGATTACATCAATTTCACCGCTCCCACCTTCACACCTAGTCACCACCTCAAAACCCAATTAAACCTGCAAGACATGATAAATCCTAACAAGACTCTGCTGACTATCTTCAATTAATCCTTGTCTCTCCAAGTGGATATTAATTCTGTCCCTCAGAAAATTTTCCAAATGTTTCCCTCCCCTGATGTTAGTCTCCTTGGCTGATGGCTCCATGATTTATTCCTACATCCTTCTTGAATAATGGTACCAGATTAGCTATCCTCCGGTCTTCTGTTCCCTTTCTTGTGTCCACAGGATACTTGAAAATTAATGCCAGCACCCCGTAGTCTTCTTCCTTATCTCCAACAGTAGCCTGGAATACATATTATCTGGGCCTGATAATTTATCCAGTTATATGCATGCTAAAGTAACCTCCTTCTCAATTGTAATTTTGTCAAGTGTATATATTATGGTCAAAGGCCAAACCAAACAGAGAATAAATAGTTTAACATTAAAATCATCTGTTAATAAATGTGAATAAATAGTCATATACCTAAATACTATTATTGGAGTCAGTGACATTTTAAAATGACTTAATCACATAAATTTACATTTATGCCTGAAATTTGAACTGTCACAGAATGAAAGCAACTTTACAATGGACAAAACTATTCCCTATTGCTAAAAAAATGATAATTCCAGCAGTCATTGACTTACTTGTACAATTCGGTGCACTGCCTGACCATGTTCCATTTACTGTGCATTGTCTTGTAGCTGAGCCAGAGAGTAAGTACCCTTCCAGACACGAATATGTTATAGAGTTGGAATACAATGTGCCATCTATGCGATAAACCCTTCCATTAGCCGGCGTTCCAGGATTGTCACATTTGACAGCTGTATAAACATTGGTGGAAAGAATACAGGTAAAGTTATAATTTGGAGATCTATTCTTCCAAAGTGAATTTATTAACATTAATGTAATTAATAATAAATAAGTTTTGGCCAATAGTTAGTGAATGCATTGAATGTAATTTCAGTGTCAGTTTTGACTGTAGTCTGGCAATGTTTCTTCATGAATGTGCTGGAAATATTCCAAAGGCAATATTAAATTAAACAGCGTAGGTCGTTAGTAAAAGTGAAACAAATGTTATCCATGATTATCTAGCTGCTGAACAGTCTACATTGACTAACTGAATAAAGTTACCACACAAAATCTAGGATGTCGATCTTCAGTTCTGATCTACATTCAGGATATTGTATGAATACTCAGACTGTTTCTTCATTTGCAATATTTATGTATTAGATTATACTTGAAGAGAGCTCTTTTTAATCAAAATTCAGAATATTTTACAGCCTTAATAAAGCATTGAAGCAAAAGTATAAATCTCTTATTTCTCAAAATATAAAAGATCACAAAGTAAAATTCCAAAGGAAATCTTTAAAATGTTCATCATGTAAATTGTGCATTTGACATTCCCACATATAGAGTTATCGAAATATACTGCATGGAAGCATACCCTTCAGACCAGATATTCTAGATAAATCTAATTCCATTTGCCAGCATTTGATCCATATCCCTGTAAACCCTTTCGACTCATAGACCCATCCAGTTGCCTTTTAAATATTGTAATTTTACCAGCCTTCACCACTTCCTCTGGCAGCTCATTCCAGACATGCAGTACCCTCTGCAGAAAAGAAATGCTCCTAATGTTTCTTTTAAATCTTTCCCCTCTCACCCTAAACCTTTGCCTTCTAGGTTTAGATTACCCCACCCTGGGGAAAAGACCTTGTCTATTCACCCTATTTATGCCCCTCATGATTTTAGAAATCTCTATAAGGTCATGCTTCAGCCTCCGATGCTCTAAGGAAAATAACCTCAGTCTATTCAGTTTCTCCCGAAAGCTCAAATTCTGTAACCCTGACAATATTCTTGTAAATCTTTACTGTATCTTTTCAAGTTTCACAAAAGCCTTCAATAACAGAGACACCAGATTTGCATGCAGTAATCCAGTAGTGTTCGAACCAATGTCCTATACAGCTGTAATATGACCTCCCAACCCAGATACTCAATGCACTGATGAATAAAGGCAAGCATACCAAATGCCTTCTTCACTGTCCTGTCTACCTGTGACACCACTTTCAAGGAACTATGAACCGGCACTATGACTTAATAAATGACTAAAATAAAGAAGTTTCATGAAAAATTCAATAACACTTGCTTTGAATTTGTGCTTTTAAATCTTTCACACTAATTACTGACTAGCATTTTAATCTCTCTTTCAAGGAGCACTTCTGAATGCATCTACCATTGTAATTTGCAAGTCATATTAGCTTTGTCCATCATAGTCAGAAAGTGTCCCAAAGTTAACTGCTGAATATCCGCAAAGTCATAATTAACTATTTTTATAAACATCATCCCAAACTTTGTTAAGTTATTTCTTTTGCTCAGATAAGTGGATACATAGAAAACAATCAAATCACTTATTACTACATTGTAAAATTTTAATCAATGTAGACATTTGTATCTATTGTAATGTCTGAAGTATATCGAAGCTCATTATTTTAGACACAAACTATTTCAAAAGCTAATTGTCTGATTGAAATTAATCATCTCAATTCTGTAACTATTTATCACCTTCACTACTTGGGTGAACAGTCGGCTCAGTCACCCAACTTGACTGAGAATAACTAGAAGTTAGTCGCAGGTAAATAGGATAGTGAAGAAGGCATTTGGTATGCTTTCTTTTATTGGTCAGAGTATTGAGTACAGGAATTGGGAGGTCATGTTGCAGCCGTACAGGACATTGGTTAGGCCATTGTTGGAATATTGTATGCAATTCAGGTCTTCTTCCTATCAGAAGGATGTTGTGAAACTTGAAAGGGTTCAGAAAAGACTTACAAGGATTTTGCGAGGGTTGGAGGATTTGAGTTCTAGAGAGAGGCTGAACAGGCTGGGGCTGTTTTCCCTGGAGCGTTGGAGGCTGAGGGGTGACCTTATAGAGGTTCCCAAAGTTATGAGGGGCATGGATAGGGTAAATAGACAAAGTCTTTTCCCTGGGATGGGGGAGTGCAGAACTAGAGGACATAGGTTTAGGGTGAGAGGGGAAAGATATAAAAAAGACCTACGGGGCAACTTTTTAATGCAGAGGGTGGTACGTGTATGGAATGAGCTGCCAGAAGATGTGGTGGAGGCTGGTACAATTGTAACATTTAAGAGGCATTTGGATGAGTATATGAATAGGAAGGGTTTGGAGGGGTATGGGCCAGGTGCTGGCAAGTGGGACTAGATTGGGTTGGGATATCTGGTCAGCATGAACGGGTTGGACCGAAGGATCTGTTTCCATATGGTACATCTCTATGACTCAATAACTCTCTAAAACGTAAACGTGATTTTGGATGGAATTTTGGTTAGAATGGTAGAGGAATTATGCCACAGAATATTTTAGAAGATTTATCAGACAAAGCAAGCAAAGAAGTGACAATAGAGATTCAGGAAGGCATTGCATCAAATTAAATATTTGCATGTTAGCTGCTAAAGCTGAATCATTGTAGACTGAAGTCAAGACAGTAAAAGTGAAACAGATCTGTTGTGGGCCCTTGCTTTCAACGTGATACTTATATCTGATAAGTCAATACTTAAGTCCATAGAATCATCGAACCTCTACATTTTGGAAAGAGACCATTCAGCTCATTGAGTCATCCAAAGAGTCCTTCACTCAGACCCAGCTCCCTACCCTAGCCCTTTAACCCCGGAATTACCATGGCTAATTCACCTTGCCTCCACATTCCTTTCACTACGGACAATTCAGAATGGCCAACCCACCTAACATGCACATCTTTGGAATGTGAGTGGAAACCAGAGCACCTGATGGAAATTCACACGGTGAGGACGTGCAAACTCCTCACAGTCACCCAAGGATGGAATTGAACCATGTATTCTTGGCACTGTGTAGTAGCAGTGTTAGCCATATATGTTATATCCCATAAGTTAAGAGCTAGATGTGAATACCATAATACTAAAGTTTCAACAAAGTCATTATAACTCCTGATATATATAAATATACACACACACACATATTTTGCCATCACAGACACTTCAGAATCTGGACAAAAAGTATGTTGTTTAGTTATACAACAGTAGTGTCATGCTTCCAGTTGCACCAATTAACATAGAGACTGAGGTTTTTTTATGCACTTGGTTCACATGCCATGATAAAATGTTGATACCAGCTGAGTGATATTACACAAAAATTATGTTTAAGTTTTTACAAACTTCAAGTCAGCAGGAGAGGTATTAAGAAACAACACCTTGACAATGAAGAAGGTGATGAAGGGCTTATGCCCGAAACGTCGAATTTCCTATTCCTTGGATGCTGCCTAACCTGCTGTGCTTTAGCCAGCAACACATTTTCAGCAATGAAGAAGGTATGACAAGATTTAAAAAAAAAACCTTGAAGGATTTCAATTGCATGGTTATTAATTGGGGAAACACAGTAAAAAAAAGAACCATCAAAGTTTTTAAAAATGGCAAAATTTGGTTCCCTCACTTAGTTCACAGAGATACCAGTGCAATGAGTTGCTATACTGGATCAAACCTTAATAGTGATCTATTATAGATGCAAAAACAGAAAGAGAATAGGTTATCAGAACGTGATGTAGTTAAGAAAAGAAACAGAGAAGTTGGACTGAGATTGATTTTGTTAGTCACAGAGGTATTGTAGATGGTGGCCGTTCTTTGTTCAAGAAAGCCATTGCAGGGAACTACAAGATCACAAGATGGAAATTTATTTAACATTGACGAGAATAAAAAGCTCAGAAGAGACAGAAGAATCAATGACAAAGTAATATCGATCAGGGACACCTTGCAGATAAGTTAGGCCTGTTGATGAATCGACAAGTTCAAACATTAATTAGTCTGGTGAAATATGTCAGATCAGAAAAAAATGAAACAAAATGAGAAACCCCAAGGTGTACAACACTTAAGTGAGGAACAAGAGGATGGCCAGAGTGAGGATAGGGCTGATCAAGAATAAAGGAGGGACCTTGTGCCTAGAGTTGGAGGTGGTAGGGGAGGACCTTAATGAGTATTTTGTTTCAGTATTCGCTACAGAAAGGGACATTGTTGTTTGTGAGGACAGCGTGAACCAGGCTGATATGCTCAAACAGGCTGATGCTAAGAAAGAGGATGGGCTGGAAATTTTGAAAACATAAGGACAGATAAATCCACTGGACCAGATGGGATATACCCAAGGTTACTATGGGAAACAAGGGAAGAGATTTCTGTGCCTTTGACAATGATCTTTGCATCCTCTCTGTCCACTGGTGCAGTATTAGATTATTGCAGGGTGGTAAATTATATTCCCTTGTTCAAGAAAGTGTAGTAGGGATAACCCTGGGAATTGTACACCAGTCAGTATTATGTGAGTGGTGGGCAAATTAGTGGAGAGGATATATCATTATTTGGAAAAGCATAATGTTATTAGAGATAGAATGGCTTTGAGAGGGACAGGTCACACCTCAAAAGCCTTATTGAATTATTTGAGGACGTGTCGAGACACATTGATGTATGTAGAACAGAGGATGTGGTACATATGGATTTTACCAAGGCGTTTGATAAGGTTCACCATTCAGAAAGTAAGGCGGCATGGGATACAGGAAAATTTGGTTGTCTGGATACAGAATTGACTGGACCATAGAAGATAGAGGGTGGTAGTAGATGGAATGTCAGCCTGGACCTCGGTGAACAGTGGTGTTCAGCAGGGTTCTGTTCTAGGACCTTTGTTCATTGTGATTGTTATAAATGACTTGGATGAGGAAGGGTGGGCTAGTATGTTTTCCGATGACATGAAGGTTGGTGGAGTTGTGGATCATGTGGACAGCTATCGTAGGTTGCAATGGGTCAATAGACAATAGACAATAGGTGCAGGAGTAGGCCATTCAGCCCTTCGAGCCTGCACCGCCATTCAATATGATCATAGCTGATCATTCCTAATCAGTATATGCTCCCTGCCTTATCTCCATAACCCTTGATTCCACTATCCTTGAGTCATTGACAGGATGCAGAGCTGGGTTGAGAGGGGTCACATGGAGTCCAACCTGGAAAAGTGTGAAGTGATTCTTTTTGAAAGATTGAATTTGAATGCAGATTACAGGGTTAAAGGCAGGATTCTTGGCAGTGTGGAGTAACAGAAGGATCTTGGGTCCACGTCCATAGTTCTCTTAAAGTTGCCACCCAAGTTGATTGGTTTGTTAAGAAGGCATATGGTGTATTGGCTTTCATTAGCAGGGGGATTGAGTTTAATAACTGCAAAGTTATACTGCAGCTCTTTAAAGCCTTGGTTAGACCTCATTTGGAATATTGTGTTCAGTTTTGGTTGCCTCATTACAGGAAGGATGTGGAAGCTTTGGAGAGGGTGCAGAGGAGATTTATCAGCTTGCTGCCTGGACTGGAGGGCATATCTTACGAAGAAAGGTTGAAGATGCTCGGGCTTTTCTTACTGGAGCAAAGAAGGATGAGAGGTGACTTGTTAGAGGTGTACAAGGTGATGAGAAGGATAAATACAGCAGATAGCCAGAGACATTTTTCCAGGGCTGAAATGGCTATCATGAGGGGGTATAATTTTAAGGTGATTGGAGGAAGGTTTAGGGGCAGTGTCAGAGGTAGGTTCTTTACACAGAGAGTGGTGGGTGCGTGGAGTGCATTGCCTGCGGTGGTAGTAGATTTTGATCCATTAGGGACACTTAAGCGATTCTTGGGTAGACACATGGATGATTGTAAAATGAAGGGTAAGTAGTTAAGTTTGATCTTTGAGTAGACTAAAAGGTTGGTACAACATTAAGGGCTGAAGGGCCTGTATTGTGCTATACTGTTCTATGACCTATAAACTGCTAGAAAAACACATCAGTTTTGGCAGCATCTGTCGTGAGGACGCCAAACTAACATGTCAGGTCCCATCTTCAGAATAGTCACTGCACCTGAAATGTTAACTTTGCTTTCTTTCCACAGATGCTGCCAGACCTGTTGAGTTTTTTCTTAGCAATTTCTGATTTTATTTTTGATTTACAGCATCTGCAGTTCTTTTTTTAAGAGCAAAAAGAAGTTTACATTAAGACACGCATACCACAGATCATCAGATCATTAAAAGAAGATCTGTTAATAAGGAGATTTAATCTGAAAAGAGTGCATAAGAAATGTTAGATGCATGGGAAACTTTAACCAGCCATAAATAAACTGAGAAAATCTCAATGTTAACATTGAAGTTTGGTAATTGCAATACATCATCATTACATGCTTCAAGAGGGTCAGATAAAGCAGTGCTCAAATCTGACCTGGTGCTTATCACATGCTTAGATAGGAGACAAGAAATTGAAATTTGCAGCATACTCCCAGGAGAACTGTAACCACAGAATGATCAAGTTCAGCTTGATTTAGGAATCAGTTGTACCAAGTAGCAAGAGGTCAGCAGGCGTCTAAGGGATATAGTGGATATTTCCAATTTCCACTTCTAATGGGCAAAACATCAGTGGAGTATGAATTTGTAAAGGATACCAGTGAATGCTGTGATGAAAAGCGAATCATGGACAAATAATTAAATAATGTAAAAACTCCACAAATTTGTCAAAGAAGTGAAATACATTGGGCAAAACAATGTTAGATAGGCTAGACAATAAATTAGGACATAATATATCAGGTTGATTTTTCAGCAGATGTACCAAGAAAAATGTTTTAGAAGATTTATATTTCTCGCCATCATTCATCCCGCCTAACATATTGTACATTTCTCACATTTTCTGTCTGATTTTCAGATTTCCAGAATTTGCAGCTTTTTCTTCTCACTAAACCGCAAATAAAAGGGTTCTCAAGCAAAGATTAAGATCCAATTAACATGTGCTATGTTAATCATGCAACAACGATTTAATTCGAACAACCTAATAATGTCATAAAATCTTTAGCAATTCAGTTCATAGAACTTTAGATCAGTGTGCAGTGAAGATTCTATCAGTCAGGTTGCTCATGCACTCACAGATCAATGACTCCAGTGACTTGTACTGTGTGATCGTGCAAAAATCATAAAAAAAAGCATTCCTCTAATTTCCAGTTGGCAGAAAGCAGATAATGATTATTCAGGACTTTGTTGTAAATACAGACAATGAAATGTGCTCACCTAGCAAATCCTAACAGTTTTAAACTGTATCTTAAGCTCAAGTTCAATATGATCTGTAATATTTTTAAATTCTTATGATAAGACGAACTCAAAGCCCTCAAAAAGCACTTTCCTCATCTACCAGGTGGATACTATAATGCTAACAATGGTCCCATCTTCAGGGACAATTCACCAGTAGCTTTCAGGAATTCAACTGAAATGAGTTCAACAGTCCAACCATGGAGGCAGCTCGGATTGCTAATTAGAAAGAGTTTGTACTTTGTGCCCCCTGACACCAAAACCAACCCCTACCCCAACATGCGAGATGCTAAGAATCAACACACCCAAATCTTTACTTATCTGTCGGTCAGCTCACATACTTGCCATCTAAATTTTTTAATCTTCAGATGTTTGTGCATTACTCACAGCTGATAAATTCATGAAATACATTACATTCAAAACAATATTTATTTTTTGTGAGTAAGCGCAGCAACAATGCTGTGAAACAAAGAATGTTTTAAGCTAGATAGACAAGTACAATAACACAGTTTTAACAGTTGAAGTGATTTTCACAGTGTGGAAGATGATAGTTTGGTACCATAATGTGCTTCCAGAACTGTGAGATATGTGAATTGACATTACAATCCCAGTCTACAAGCCATTCAAATTGCATTTCACAGCTTGTTATGCATGTGGAAAGAGATACGAGATCCGTTTACTGGATATTTCAAGCGAAGGTCACATACTTAGCGCAAGCAAATAGGAATGGTGGCAGAAGAAAACCAGCTGCTTCGTCATGCCTGTACTATATTCAGGATGTTGGAACATTATGCACAGACACCCTGAACCTGCATGTTAGTTCTGGTAGAGGCAAAATGGCTCATCTCATAATGAACATGAAACTGCAAAATTTCTCTTTGGTTGTTGGGTGTTCAAAAGCACTCCAAATAATAGAAACTTCTATATACGTGCTTAATAGAAATTATTTTATTAGATCTTGAGTACATTGAACAAACTCTTATCATGTTGCCACATAATACATACTGGAAAGGGGTATTTAATATTAGAATGATCAATTCATTCAGTTGCAGTTTTACTTCATCTAGTTGGAGAAGACTGTAGGAATGGGGACCTTTCCCAAATTATGAAAGTTCGTTCCAAACAAATTATAATTAATTATGCAAAAGTGAGGATTGCAGATGCTGGAGATCAGAGTCAAGAGTAGAGTGGTGCTGGAAAAGAACAGCAGCATCCAAGGAGCCGGAGAATCGATGTTTCGGACAAAAACCATTGATCATTATGTTCTTTGTGAGGGTTTGGTGAAACTTGCTCTACTTGATGGATAGCTTAAAATTGATGGAGCATTATTGGGTAGAAAATATGGAGTGTATGGAACTCTCTGCCAGATTCATGGATCTGTATTCCTCCCAATAAAACTGTACAGCATAATTATATCGAGCATTACATGCTTAATTATCCAGAAGACTTTTGGTGCAATGATTAGTGCTTAGTTTCACTGAATTATATCTCAAGGATGACAGCATTTTAAAGTAAAGAACTTTAATTTAGAAGTGCCACCAATAATTCTTATTAGCATGGGAATCTCATGTGACATTTATTCAGTTTATAAGGATTTTTAATAGCTTATGCATGCATACTGGAAGGCAATTTGTTTGAATCTATTTGAAAATAGACTGTTTTGACCCAGTTTCTTGTTACACAGATTCTTTGGATTGGTCGTTTGTGGTGTCAGTTGATGTAATGAAACTATCCATACTGGTTAAATTTGTAGTATTAATTTTGAGATTGGGAGAGTTAGGTCTGATTGTGTTTAAACTAAAGATAAAGCTGAGAATAGGTGATTCAAATAAAATGTTGGATGAAGCTCTAGTAGCTATTCATTGGTATCTTTTATCTCTGTTCCTGCATTGTGATAGCTTCCTCCCCAACTATTAAAAAGGTTTTCCTCTTTGTATCGCATTACAACAAATCTAGAGAGTTCCCTCATGGTTATGTTGCATCTTTCAATGCTATCTAAGAAGTCTCTGTTTTAAGAAGTTGATTGTTTGCAAAAAAAAAAGTCGCGTGCTCAGACTTCTAAAAGATACAACAAGCTGAATTTTAAGCAATATCCTTTGTTCCTTAGCAGCCAACCAGACACCCAACTTGTTACAAGAGAAAAGCTTCTAAAAATGCCAGGAAATCAGGCAGACACGAGATCGTTTAACTTATGCTATCGCATATGCATATAGGCGAAATTAGGGCATTCCAGTTAAATTTTTCACCAGTGTCTTTGTTTGGAGCATCCTGTTGTTGGGGAATGGATGAGTGTGAACAAACTCTACTGTTCTCTCTTCCTGCCTTGCAACCTTCAGAGACAAGTGATGAATTAATTTGGCTTGGAAAAGTGGGCATCCCATCACTGGCATGATATGCCAATTTTTAAAAAAGTTTATCAATTCTTACAGCTTGGAGTGATCCTAACACACATAAATTTGGGATCAAAGTTACTTTCAGAGTCACAAGTAATATAATGTGTGGCCTGGCTTCAGGCTTGGAGTTAGTTGCTTCCAAAAATGACTGGGATCTGAAGCATCCCATTGAAGCAGAAGTGGCGGGAATATTACTTCTTACTTCTTGCGAGTTAAGATGTCATGCCTACTCTACTTGAAACTTACTCTTCTTTGCTTCATAGCTGTGCCTTCTCCCCTCCTGCTTGATGTTCTGTCACATCCACCAATACAACCACAATAAAGATGAAACAGCACAAGAACATTGTCGACACTTTATGCAAAATCCCCTGAGCAGAAGTTGTCTTTCATCTCCAAATACTTATTTGTCGTGAAGTTTGCAACCATCAAAACAGCCAGTCAACCTGAATTACAAGCACTAACCAGATAATGAGCGAAATGGAACTGTTAGTGCTGCCCATGGCTAAAGCACCATGAAATGGCTGAAAGTGGTTCTCAGTTGATACAACATGGGTGATGATTTTTAGCTGAAACAGAGACTTGCACAGTCTGCTGTTTCAAGCCAATCTATAAGCTAGAGTAATTAGATGCTTTTATAATGGGAGTAAATGCAAGGTAACTAGACAAAGATAACAGGCCTCTGTGAAATGTACGCAAAAGGCTCTGTTACACAGAAACAGTCGTAGATGTTTGTTTGGAGTACCATAATGGACCTACGTACAGCACCATAATATGTGATGTAGCAAAACATAGCCTGTATAGCCATGTAATGTATTCTATAAGAAACTAATATAACAAAGTGTAGCACCCTATTAAATATTAAAATAGAGTTTTAAATATATAGCCATTATGGGATATAACAATATTGCTATGAAAGTTCATTCTAAGGCAAATTGAAGAGACCCCTCTTATCAACAAGGGAGTGCTGTCTGGAATGTGTTTGAATAAGAGGCATTGTAAAGACCAATGATAATTGATTAGGGGGACTGGTAAACACCATGAGTTGGCATTAAAACTGTCCATACACTGTTCACATAGGCACTAACCTGATTGGATGTGTATTACAGAATCCTTACAGTGTGAAAAGAAACCATTTGACCCATCGAGTCTGCATCGATCTTCTGAAAAGCATCCCATCCCAACCCAGACCCCTATCCTATCCCTGTAACCTTGCATTTACCATGGCTAATTTACCTAGGCTATGCATTGCGAAACACTGCGGACAATTTAGCATGGCCAATCTACCTATAGATAGTCAATTAAAAATACAGTTGGTTTGTAACAGCCAAAGTTGGGCTAAAAGCAAATGTATATGTTTCCCATTGTTCAATGGAGTAGTTTCTTCTGACCGATGTAAAACAATAAGTGCGTTGATGCTAAAAGTGGACCTGGGTGTCAAGTGATTAATTTCGTCATTCCTGTCCAACACAACAGAAGATCTCTTGGGCCTGACATCATTTAAAATTTGTGAGTATGATTTGCAATGGGTGGATTGAATGAGCATAAAGTCACATTTGACAAGTGTGTTCACACAGCCATTAAAATCTGTATTTGCTTATTCATTCAGCCATTCAGGTGCAGACCAAGATAACAAGAATGTGACTGACCTGTGCTGATGTTGTTGGGGTACACTTTCTAGTGTATGTCAAGGAAGAAATTTGCCAACACTGATTCCAGGTGCTAATATTATTATTAACCTTGCAAAATTAGTCATTATGGGTTAAAATTCTATTTTTCAACTTATTTTCCCTTGGGGAAAAAATTTCAAGGGATCATGAATCAGGCAGGCATGGATCATCCATTGAATTATAACTTCAGGCCAACTTATTCGTTTTCAGATCTTGTCTACTGAAGGAAATCAAGTGGTAAAGCAAGTTGCTAGAATTTTGTCAGTTAGCAAGAAATTAAATAACGGCTCACTAATGTCAGGAAGTATGAGCCAGGAATCTATTGTGACCCTGGGATCTCACTCAGAGAATCAATGTCAGAATCACCACTCAGAACAGACGAAACATGACCATTTTAAAAATGAATATTAATGATACAAATATGGATAGCACCTGACTATATGTGATTGGTAACGAAAGATGTTTTGTACTAAAGTAATTGAGGCTGTTAATTCATTACACGTTCAAAGGTTGCTCCAGTAATGCTGAGAGCAAATATTGAAAACTGCGCTTAGCTTTTGACTTCTGTTCCATCAGGCAACATATCATCTTGATATTGTTCTGCAGAAAATGCACAAAATGAAATGTGCAGAAGTGAAAGTGCTTGCAATGGAAACTCTGGCATAATTCGACTGGTTAGAAAAAACGCATTCAAAGTACAATCAATACTCTGCCTAATTGCAGTTCAAATTTAAGCAGAGCACAAATTTAGTAGGAGAAGTGCTATTTAGTGTTATATTTAATTAGGCATTAGTAATGGGTCAGAGGTAAAATTCTAGCTGCGACAGCAAAACATTATAGGTTCAAAATTCACCATGGAGACTTGAGAACATGTCAAGGTGACCATAATGATGCAGGTGGATGGCAATGCTGCGCAGTTAAGGTAAGAACATAATAAATAACACCAATTGATACGGTTGTTGCTGATCTTCAGCTTCAAGACCATTTTCTTGTCTGTTTGCCATATCCTTTGATTCTCTGAGACACTAGAAGTCTGATTATCTTTACCTTAATTACATTCCGAAGCACCCATAATACTCAAAGGCAAAAAATGTTAAAGATTCAAAATCCTCTTAGTCAACATATTTCTCCGCACCTTAATGCTAAACGATCAGCCTTTTAATTCTCAGTCTAGTTGGTGAAACATCCCATTGTCTACCCGATCAAGCTCCTTCAGAATCTTACACATCTCACTGTGATTACCTTTCATTCTTCTCATTTCCAAAAAAAAAGACCCACATTAGTCAGTCTGCTATCAAAGAATAAAAGCTTTTCATTCTAGAGACCAAAATAAAAGCCTTTCTGCACTGTCCAATGCAAGTATCTACTTCCTTACATTAATATTCCAGGTATGGCCTCAGAACATCACAGCTGAATTGAAGTAATATTTCTTTGTTCTTATGTTCCAATTCCCTTGCAAGAAAAGCCAACATGTAAATTTCCTTCCTAATGGCTTGCAGTAGTTGCATGAAGAAGGCTATCTCAGAGTATAATGGGACCTTATTCACATGGGCCAATAGGCCGAGAAGTGGCAAATAGAGTTTAATTTAGATAAATGTGAGGTGTTGCATCTTTGTAAGGCAAACCAGGGCAAGACCTATACGTGTAATGGTAGGGTCCTGGGGAGTGTTGCCGAACAAACAGACCTAGAGGTGCAGATGCATAGTTCCTTGAAAGAGGAGTCATAGATGGACCAGGTGGTGAAGAATGGCATGCTTGCCTTTTTTGGTCCGTGCTTGAATGTAGGAATTGGGACATCACATTTTGGCTCTACAGGACATTGATGATGGCACTCTCAGAATATTGCATTCAACTCTGAACTCCATGCTGTAGGAAAGATATTTTCAAACCTGAAAGGGTTGAGAAAATATTAACAAGGATGTTATTGGAATTGAAGAGTTTGAGCTTTGATGAGGGATTGAATAGGCTGGGCCTTTCTTCCCTAAAGCATTGGAGGCTGTTGAGTGACCTTATAGAGTTTTATAAAATCATGAGGGGCATGGATAGGGTGAATGGCCAAGATCTTTTTCCCATGGTAGAAGAGTCTAAAACTAAGCGACATAAGTTTAAAGTGAGAGGGAAAAGACTTAAAAGAGACCTGAGGGGCAACATTTTCATGCAGAGGGTAGTGCATGTATGGAATGAGCTGCCAGAAGAGGTAGTGCAGACGGGTATGATTATACCATTTAAAAGGCATTTGGATGGGTACATGAATAGGAAGGGTTTTGAGGGATATGGGCCAAATGCTAGCAAATGGGACTAGATCAGTTTAGGATATCTGGTCAGTGTGTACGAGTTAGACTAAAGAGTCTGTTTCTGTGCTGTATGACTCTATGTTAATCCACATCCCACCTGTCTTTTGAAAAGTCCAGATTGTGAAAATCTGAACTTTTGAATTTCGTTTTTCATTTCTGACAGAATGAGCTTGAAAACATTTATTTACAAGCATTCCAAGGTAACAAAGTTACAGATTTAACCTACCCTTACACTCTGGCTGCCTCCCTGACCAGGTGCCATTGGGAAGGCAAATCCTCTCAGCAGAGCCATGCAGAATATATCCCATCAGACAAAAAAAACGCACAGTGCTCTTAATCCAGAATTCATGCTTTTCTCTCACACCATGTGCTGGAGAACCAGGGTCACCACACATTCCAACTGTATCTCCTGCAATAGAATGCAAAAGTAGGATTGTGACTTTGTTAGCTTCTTTTAACAAAAAAAGGTGAATTAAATGATAAGTGACATAAAAACATTATAAAGAGGATGGGAAAAAGAAGCACCACTGTAACTTTACAGTCATTGTTCATTACAAACCATTTCCAGCAGCTATTTCACATGTAGAAGTGTACGCACATTGCTTCATACTTAATTCTCACTTATTTAACCCAAAAGTATAACAACGGTTTCCCTCTCTGAGTTGAAATAGGTTTTTTTGTCGCTGGTGTTCTGTTTCATTTACTTCACAAAAACACTGAACACTTGAGTGAACAAGAAGTATGACTGGGGCACTTTGTACCAATAGTGAAGCTGATCATTATTGAATAATGTCAAACAGTGCAAGCATGCAAAGCCTACCCACATCAGTGTGTTGTCTTACTTGCTTAAAGCAAAATAGACAAATAAATTTCTACATTTCCATTCTGAACCCAGCCAAACGTTACAGCTTTATGTTTGTAGACCGTGTGGTCTAAATCTCCTGGTCAGCAATGGAACCCCATTTTTGTGACTCTGTACTATCAACAGAACACTCAGCCACTCCAGATTTCACCCACCTGCATGTTAATACTTTGGAAACTAATACCTTATTACCCAGTTACCTCGCCCAGTTACCATTCTATTGACTTGTCCATTAATCTCAACCATTCCTACCCATTGCCTCATCCCTTATCTGTTTACCTTATTCATCACACTTCTGGCTGCATGTTCACCCCATACCTGTGTACACCCAAATTAGCAAAATGAGACATTTTGGGACATAAAAAGTTTTGTTTATCAGAGCATGACAGCTAGTGTCATATAAAGAGAATGTGGTTTCCTCAGGGATTGTCTCTGTTGTTCCCTTTGTGGATTCCAGTGAAAGTGACTCTGAACAGGTTTGATTAAAAAATTATTTATCTTATTCTGTTTTTTTCTTTAGCTGATAGCAATGAATTCACTTCACAGGAATCCAGTTAATTTCTCCCATCCTCTAACCTACCAGAGGCTTAAACTTTTGTTCATCTTTCCCCCTACCTGCTTTCCCCTACTCAAGGTTTATTCAGTTAAAAATCACACAACATCTGGTTACAGTCCAACAAGTTTATTTGGAAGCACTAGCTTTCAAAGTGCTGTTGGACTATACCTATTGGACTGTAACCTAGTGTTGTGTGATTTTTAACTTTGTGCAGCCCAGTCCAACACTGGTATCTCCAAACCAAAACTTATTGCATTTCTGTTTCTCTTCAGTTTTGAAGAGGTCCTTGAACTGAATATTTAACTGTGATTTTCCTACCAATGCCAGAGCTGTTGACTATTTCTGGCATTTTGTTTACGTTTCACACTTCCTGCAGTCACTGTATTGGATTAAACATATTGTAAGTAGCAACATATTTACTCCACATCAATAACTTTAATATAGAAAAGTCACCTACATTATTAGAAGTTATATTTGGCAGTTATGGGGCAATTTCATGATCTTATAATTTCAGCAGAGATTTGTATTTGTGGGGAGATCAGTTTGAAGATGGTGCTACAATATTGTCGGTTGTTTTGGTTTGACCTGTAGCCCTGACAGTTTGGATTTCTCCCTATTACATCCCAATTACACAGAATCCACCAGCAGCATATATTGTGTCAAACAATTATAGAAATGGATTAATTTCCACCTAACAAAAAAAAATCTAAATGTAAAAAAGTAAAATAATAGAACATAACTTTTGTCTGTTGTAAATAAAGCTCAAGACTATGTAAAGTTGTAAGAAATAAATTGCTGTATAGTATCAGAATTGCATCCACCATATATTAACACGAGTGTTACAAAATTATTTCCATTACTTTAACTTCACTTCTGCTTCTGTGTTTATCAAGTAATACATTTTTGGAAGATCGTCCTTTGGGGGAGATATTCCTCAACTTACACTGTCAATAAACAGATTGACTGGCCGTTCATCAGTGAGATTTAATTGTGCGCATAAATGGCAATTCTACAGGTAATATAAAACCAACACTTCAGAGCATAAGTTGAAACATGATTCACTTTGGACAGTCTGAGACCCCGACATTAATTCAAGATTGTTTTTTTGGAAAAACAACGAAAAACAAATTTGGGACGATGTGGAAAGTGGAGACACACAGAAAGAGAGAAAGATGTTTAAATTGATCAACATACCATGACAGGAAGAAATAGACTACGGGCATCTAAGAGTAAATTAATAGGTAATGCTAAACGTTACACAAGAAAAGGATGAAATGACAAAGGAGAACTGAAAGATCTGCGGATGCTGTAAATCAAAAACAAAAACAGAAGTTGCTGCAAAAGCTCAGCAAGTCTGGCAGCATTTGTGAAAATAAATCAGAGTTAACATTTCAGGTTACCAGATTTGAAATGTTAACTTTGATTTCTCTTCACAGGTGATGCCAGACCTGCTGCAAATTATGAAGGCACTGTTTGCAAATGCATGCAGCACTCAAAACAAAACAGGTGAACTGATATCACAATTTTAAAAAATGTGTATGATGTTGATAGCCACCACAGTTTCATAGTTGCAGGAAGGCATTGATCAGGATCTGAATATCAAAGGATCCATGACATTTAGGGAGAAAGGAAGCTAGAAAAATGGAGGGTTGGCTCTGTTAATTAATACTAGTGAAAGCACAAGGCAAAATGACCGTAAAAGTTTCGGAAATCAGGTTGTAGTAGTGGTTTGAATGGTGATGATAAATGATAAAGTCAAGAAATCACTTCTGGAAGTGGTGTACAAGACTATTAACAACAACTACTTGGTAGAATTGAGTATTAAGGAAGAAATTGGAGAGACATAATGAGGAGTGTGCCCAGTGATCAGAGCAGTGGCCTCAATTTCTTCCAACTTAAATAAATTAATTGGATGAAGGGTCTGAAAGTACAGTTGCCAAATTTGCTCTGGACACAATAATAAGTAAGAAAATCAGTTACGAAGAAGACATAAAGAGGATGGAAAGAGATATAGCTGGGCAATGATTGGGGCAAGTGAAATATACTGTAGAAAGATGTATTATCCACTTTGACAGGAAGCATTGAAATAAACTCATTATTTAATTGCTGAGAAAATACAGAGCTCTGGGACAGAGAGGGATCTGGGCATCCTTTTGTATGAATCACAAAGTAAGTAGAATTGGAAGTAAAAAGAAACATTATTTCTCATTGCCATTAGTTAAACTTCATCTAAAGAGTGGTGGTGACCTGTGGAGTTCTTTGCCACAGAAAGCAGTTGACCGTATAAAGGAAATGTTTAAAGGAATTAGCTGAAGCTCTTAGGGCTAAAGGGACCAAAGGGGAGAAAAGTAGAGAAAGCCCTGAGTTGGATGATCACCAATGATCATATTGAATGGCAGAGCAGCTTGAAAGGTTAATGGCTTCCCCAGGTCCAATTTTCAATGTTTCTAAAATGTTAACATGCAACTACAACAAGTGATTACAAAAGCTGTCAGAACAGCTATGGTTTATTTCAGGAGAATACAAAAGGCAGCTTAGCTTCCAATACACAGTGTACTGGTGCAACCACACCTGGAGTGCTGTTTGCAGTCCTGGTCTCCTTAGCCAGGAAGTATGATTTGGAGATGCTGGTGTTGGACTGGGGTGTACAAAGTTAAAAATCACACAACACCAGGTTATAGTCCAACCGGTTTAATTGGAAGCACACTAGCTTTCGGAGCGACGCTCCTTCATCAGGTGATTGTGGAGGGCTCGATCGTAACACAGAATTTATAGCAAAAATTTGCAGTGTGATGTAACTGAAATTATACATTGAAAAATTGATTGTCTGTTAAGCCTTTCACAGATGAAAGGCTTAACAATCAATTTTCAATGTATAATTTCAGTTACATCGCACTGCAAATTTTTGCTATAAATTCTGTGTTACGATCGAGCTCTCCACAATCACCTGATGAAGGAGCGTCGCTCCGAAAGCTAGTGTGCTTCCAATTAAACCTGTTGGACTATAACCTGGTGTTGTGTGATTTTTAACTTTAGCCAGGAAGTAAATATGTTGGTAGCATTCAGAAGTGGCTTGCCAGACACAAAATCTTGATAAAGAAAGGTTGAAAGGGCAGGCAAGAAGGTGAAGTAATCAGATCAGCTACAAACGTCTTAAATGACAGACAAGGCACAAGGCTTGAATGGCTTTTTCACACTCATAATTTGCGTGTGTATATTGATGTCGCATTTGAACCCTCTTTAGAAAATTTCTAAATGGTCAGGTCACATTATTGAGGCTTCTTACAAAGTTAAATGCATTAGAATTCAGTACTGACAATCTCTCATCAGTAAAGAAACCATTCACTCACCCATGTTTATTTATTGAATGCATGTCATTTTTAATTAAAATAGTTCATTGGACTTGAACAGACCAGAAATTAAATCAAACTCTGTTAATGCAAACAAATGAACAATAGTGGCTGTCAAAATTTCTGCTTCATTTCGGTTGGTTATGCAAACAAAGAATGTGGAATTGCCGCCTAGGCAATAAAAGGACATTTAGATGAAAGCAAGTTGCAATCTCTCAGTAGCAATATGACAAACATGCTGGAAAAGAGGCAAGGAATGCAATTATGTTTTTTTTCAACAAATCTTTTGTAATTTGTGAAACTGAGCTGTATGCATATTGACAATTTGAATGACTGTTGCAAACAATAAAGTGCAATGCAATATCTCAAAGGCAATGACAGCAAATTCAATAATAACTTGCAAAAGGAAATTGGATGACTACCTTAAAGTGTAAATTTTAATTAGGAAAATTTTAGGAGTTGAAAAGCACTTGTCTTCGGATTGCATTCACACAATCTCAGCTGATCTGCTGGATAATCCATAACAATAGCCAAAAAAACGTTTTTCCTTCTTCTTCTTTATGGAGAAACGTAAAGTCTCTGTAATATTCTCCAGACCAGTAATGTAACTTAGATCAGGAAAACTTACTGCTCCTTTGCACCTTTAGGAAAATTACCTTGGATGGGCTGATGCAAGAAAATCAGTGTCTAGTAGTGAAAATATTTGTGTCCACATGAATTGGGTTTATGAAGTTTCTTCCCAAATAATCATGCCCCAACAGCTGCCATAAAGTGGCACAACACTGAAAATTAAATTTAGACATCCATAGTTTATCGATTAGAACCTCTATAGTGTGGAAACAGGCCCTTCGGCCCAACAAGTCCACATCAACCCTCTGACTAATGCATCTAACACTATGGGCAATTTAGCATGGCCAATTCACCTGACATAGACATCTTTGGACTGTGGGAGGAAACCAGAGCACACCCACACAGACACAGGGAGAATGCACAAACTCCACACAGACAGTCATCCCAGGTCAGGATTGAACCTGGGACCCTGGTACTGTGAGGCAGCAGCACTAACCACTGAACCACCGTGCCAATGTGGTTTAGCTAATTTTTGTTTTAATTCACTGATGGGCCAGCATTTATTGTTCCATCCATGGGCAACTCACCACCACATTCTCAGGGTCAACAAGAGACAGTGCAATAACTGCTGGCCCAGCCAGTGTCACTCACATCCCATGAGCAAATAAAACAAAAGCAACACGATAATCATCTAAATACTAGGAAATTAAGGATCATACAGTTCATCAACCTTGTGGTATTATACACACATATATAGATATAAATATATACATTATATACACACATAACATAGAGATATCAGTAGATATATTTTAATTGTGCTGCAATTTTCAGAAACTTTAACTTTCTTCATCAGCAATAAGTTTCAGCAGAAATCAAAAGCTGGGTTACGTGAGCTAAGGAAAAGAGGTAGGCCCTAAATTTCTTCAGTAGTCAATCGTCAAGATACTAGAAAGAAACTGGTATCCCAATTCTGGTATAAGGTAAAGGTATTGGTCATCAAACTGACATTTCTATGTACATGCTCAAATATCAAAATATAAGCTAAAGCTATTTAGTAAGCTTGCCACAATCACCCATTCCTACCCCAATCTGCTACTTGCCTCTCCAACCCCAGCACAATACTGACAGACACCACATTTTCCTAATACCTCGTCTCATTCAGCAAATGATCAGAATATTTTGATATTGATATGGATGCAAGAGTTAATGTTTCGGGTCCTGAAGGGTTTGTTTCAACTCTGAGGAAGGGTCACTCAACCCAAAGTAGTACTTCTCTCCACAGATGCTGCCAGACCTGCTGTGCTTTTCCAGCAATTTCTGTTTCTGATTTACAGCATCTGCAGGTTTTTATTCAGCATGACTGTTCCCTGGAAATGTCTAAACTGGGTACTTGTATCCTGATCTCAGATTCTGTGGCTGGATCAGGAATGTAAGAAATATGAGGATTTTGCTGTTCAATCATTTTTGCAAGATAAGTTATTGATCAGGGGTCTAGTGGAATCCTGGTAGTTAAACAGTTAATCAGAGGAAGATTCTTTTTTGCATTATGATGGTACAGAGGAAACAAAAATTGTTACAGACAATACAATTGTAAATCATAAGAAAATATGAATACGTTTGGCCTTGCTTTTCAAAATGAAACTGAGAATATCTTTCTGAAGTTTGAAAAATTGATATAATTTGATCATGGACTTGTCGTTATTAGTTAAGTCATATGTAAATTTGACCAACATCCATGTAAGTCTTCTCATGCATTAGTATACTTAATCTAATAGACAAAGTCCTGTTCTGCATTCAACAATATTACAAATCTGATTTTATTGCATAATCCACAAACCATGCATTGATTCGAAATTGATTTAAAGCCAATACATCTGACGACCCTTTGAATAAACTGAACAGGTACCAAACTTATTAGATTAAAAGTCCACCTACTATGCCTTTGAAAAGAAATACATAGATAGCTAGCCATATGGCAAGCAAATTAAAATAATCTGTACCAAGTCCTGGAGGGTTTGTTATTCAGTTGTGCAATACTATTTCATTAAGTATACTTTACTAAGCTCTAAAACCCAAACATGGATTTATATCAATAGGAATTAGTTGTGTGAGTGAGACAGAAATGATGAGCTGTTTTTGACAGCTTTCTGAGCAACAAATAGAATCAAAGTGTAACAAAGAAATTTTTGAATAGTTTGTCAATTTTAATAGATTTATGAGCACTTGAGAAGATAAACCTTTTTCAAGGTGAGTTGGAAGAACTGTGCATTTGATTGATGTTTTGCATGCTTCTCAAAGGAACAATTCTCTCTACTTTGCATTTGAGTAGGCTTACATTTTGTGAGCAAGTCAAAGACTTCCCATTGCTATTGCAGGGCTCATGAGTTCTGTTTAAAGCAGATATCCATGGGTGGAAATGAAGAGGGAATGGTGAGTATAGAGGTCAAATAGAAGATATCAGGAAGTGTAGAGAGGCATGGGACATATGAAGAACTATGGAGGGAGCATTGGGACATAATGAGAGTTGTGGAGGTAAATGGAGTGAGAGTAGGAAATTTAGCGTGTACGCTGGGAGCATGAAGGTGTGGAGAGCGATGGGGGCTGTGATCATAACAGTTATCTACATAACTGGATTGGTGTCACAATGGATGAAATAGAGTGTTTCTAATTTAGCATCTTTACATATACCTGCCTACATTCCCATCATAGGTTTGCAACGGGAGGTAGTGCATCCGACTTCTTCCAACCTCTGGATAAAAGCAAATTACTGCAGATGCTGGAATCTGAAACCAAAAGAGAAAATGCTGGAAAATCTCAGCAGGTCTGGCAGCATCTGTCAGAAGAGAAAAGAGCTAACGTTTCAAGTCCAACCGACCCTTTGTCAAAGGGTCGAAACGTCAGCTCTTTTCTCTCCTTACAGATGCTGCCAGATCTGCCGAGATTTTCCAGCATTTTCTCTTTTGGTTTCTGCCAACCTCCAATGCCCCAGAGTAAAAATAACTATGTTGTTTAATTCTCAGGGAAACAGCATCTGGAAATAATTCAATTCTCAATTTCGGAACCAATTACAAAAATCTGGCCCAATTTTACTATGGTAAGCATGCAAGGAACAGGGAGTGAACTTTAAGAAATTAATATAAAGGAGAAGATTTAAATGGCAAATTGATCTGAGGTGGTAAGCCACTTAGAAATTAGCTCTGTCAAGGCATTGGCCAGCTATTGCAAAAGGACTAATGTAAATATCATCCAACCCACTACTTTCATTTTAAACAGCTAATAAGAATTTATGTACAAAGGTCTTTAAACAAAATGCAAATATTCAGAATGTTTTTTTTCTGAAGGACATACCTGAAGATGCTAATTCAGGCAATCTTTTACATTCTGTTCTCATCCCACATATTTTGACACAATGAAATTAACTTGAATGTTTCCTGACAGTACAACTTAAGTATCTTTGTACAGCATTGCAATTTGTAGCTTCTCTGGCAGGAAAAGCAATGCAATCATCTAACCTAATACCACCTTCTGCATGCTATAGAATGAATGACACTAATCAAAAACATGGTTTTCCTACTGTTTAGAGTGAACCAATGTTGAATCCATTCAAAACTGGTTGAAGGTCAGTGTTGGTACTATCTCTGATTATAGATAGCATACATATAAATTATACCCGAGCAGTGAGGCATGGAGTCACTCCAATGTCCATTCATCTGGCAGGTACGCACTGATGGGCCAATCAGCAGCCTTTTGCCAACACAGGAGTAGTGAACAGTTGCCCCAAATGTGAATTTATCGCCAGACAATATTGCATTTGGAGGATCGCCAGGATGGCCACAGTCAACCACTATTTGAAAAAGAAAAACAAATCAAGACATTTGTTCCTCTGATTTACTTTGTTATACATCACAAATACAAAATTTCTTCTTGTAATCTTAAGAGAGCTTACTTGCTAAAATAATCAACATTTCTGCCTAGGGATTAAAGTCTTTAATAGTAACTTCTGAATGCTAAACACGTTTGCATAATATTTCTTCCTCAGCTAACTCAATAAAGAAATAATTCAGCTTAACATTTCATTAATGCAGCTGACAACAATGTTATATGAAAACATTCAATATGTATAATAAGTCTAGACTTCCACGATCTAAATACTATTAATAGAAATATAGAGTGAGTAACCAGGTGTGCAATTTATTTAATTTTACCACGAGATAAAATGTGCAAAGAAATAAAGCATACATACATGTGCATTCAGGCAGTGGCTTATCCCAGTACCCGTTAGACTGGCACATGAGCACAGAAGATCCAAACAAGAAATATCCAGGGTTGCAGTCATAGAATACCATTGAGCCAAAGGTGAAGTTTCCATATTCAATTTTACTCTCCCGGATGGAATTTGCAGGAATCCCAGGATCAGAACAGTTTACAACTGACCAACAAAGCCAAACAAATTTAATGTGAGATGAGTTAAACGTGGTTTTAAAACTCCTATTAAGTTATGTAATTCTGTGATTTTACTTTCAAAAGTAAATGACAAAAAAAGCACCATCGTGAAGGAGAAAGAAGGATTGGATTCAGCTATTTACAATTGCAGGTATTGTTTTACATCAAAATTAATCCATGTAATACAATGTATTTTTTTGTCCAAGCGATAGTTACTAATATGCTTAGGTGCACCTGCTCAAGTGGTGTCCAATCATATCACTGATGGGGGGAAAGAGAATTGCCTCCTTGAATATCTCTGTTCATTTAGTGAGGGCTGGTAGTGAAAACTCTCACAGTTACTTGATTCCAGAAACATTATTTTACGAGCGGTATTTCAGAAGATTTGTAGCTCAGGTTGAAGATAAGTCTGTGCGTTTGCTCGCTGAGCCGGAAGGTTTGTTTTCAGACATTTCATCATCACACTCGGTAACATCATCAGTGAGAGTCTCCAGTAAAGCGCCTGTGGCATGTCCAGTCTCTCTATTTATAAGTCTTGTTTCTTAAGGTGGGTGGTATCACTTCCAGTTCTATTTTTCAAGGGAAGGCAGATAGGATATAAATCAATGTGTTTATTGATAGGGTTCTAGTTAGAATGCCATGTCTTCAAGAATTCTCGTGTGTGTCTTTATTTCGCTTGTCCTAGAATGTGTGTGTCATCCCAGTCCTTCCTTGTCTGTATGTATAAAAACTAATGATAGTGGGTTGTGTCTTTTGGTGGCTAGTTGGTGTTCATGTATCCTGGTGGCAAGTTTCCTGTTAGTTTATCCGATATAGTGTTTTTTCACAGTTTTTTCACATGGTATCTTGTCAATGACATTAGTTTTGCTAACCTAATGGATTCTTTAGGTTCATTAATCACTATTTAAGTGTGTTGTAGGTTTGTGGGCGACTATGATGGGTCTGAGTAATCTGGAAGTCATTTCTGATATGCCTTTGCTAAAATGTAGTGTGGCTATAGATTTTGGTTGCGTTGTGTCTACTTGCTTGGGTTTGTTTCTGAGGAATTGGCGGATTGTGTTTATTGGGTATGTTGCATAAATGTTGCATAGATATTTTTCTTCTGCTTTTTGTAGTTCTTGGGTGCTGCAGAAGCAACCCCAAATAAGTAGACACAATACAACAAAAATCTATAGCCACACTAGCTTTCATCAAAGACATATCAGAAATGACTTCCAGGTTATTCCGACCCCTTGGCATCATGGTGGCCCACAAACCTACACACACACTTCAACAGTGACTGATGAACCTAAAGGATCCATTAGGTACCACCAACAAAACTAATGTCATTTACAAGATACCATGCAAGAACTGTAAAAAAACACTACATCGGACAAACTAGCAGGAAACTTGCCATCAGGATGCATGAACGCCAATTGGCCACCAGAAGACATGACCCACTATCAGTAGTTTCTATACATACAGACAAAGAAGGACACCACTTTGTCTGGGATAACACACATATCCTAGGACAGGCAAACCAAAGACACACACGTGTGATCTTAGAGGCATGGCATTCTAATCAAAACTCTATCAATAAATATATAGATATCTACCTTCCCTGGAATAAAAGAACCAGAAATGGCATTGCCCACCTTAGGAAACCAAAACCTATAAATAGAGAGGCAGGACATACCACCAGCACTTCACCGGAGACTCTCACTGACAATGTTGCCTAGTATGGTGACAAAACATCTGAAAACAAGCCTTCAAGCTCATCAAGCAAATGTGCAGATACTAGTTTATTTTTTTGATTAGATTAGAGCTTGACCACCAGTGACATATCACCAAGAGTGGACTGTTCCAGCTTGGTGAATTGCTGTTGCTCCATACTGGAAATGTGGCTAATAATAGCCTGATCAAAAACACAAAACTGTTAGTCTACCAAGTCTGTGTCCTCAATATACTCCTTGACAGAAGTGAAACCTGGATAGCCTATAATAGACAGGCTAGGATAAGGCTTGTTGTTTCAGAAATATCCTCAGCATCATTTTTTATTATTTACCAGTGGGACATGACAGCCTGACTGGCCAGCATTTATTGCACATCCCTAATTGCCTTTGAGAAGATGGTAGTGAGCTGTCTTCTTTAACTGTTACAGTCCACGTGTTATGGTTCACCCAAAATGACCTAAAGGAGGGAATTCCAGGATCTCCACCCAGCAGCAGTGAGGGAATAGCAAAATATTTCCCAGTCAAGATAGTGAGTGGCTTGAAAGGAAACTTGGTGGTATTTCCAGTATAGTTGCTGACTTTATCCTTCCAAATGAAGGTAGTCATAGGTTTTGAATGCACAGTCTAAGGTTTTTTGGTGAATTTCTACGGTGTTTTTTGCATGGTACCCAATGTTGGTAGTGAAGGGAGTGAATGCTCGTGAATGTGTTTGCAATCAAGTGGGCTGCTTTGACTTAGATGGTGTTAAACTTCTTATGCATTGTTGAACACACCATTCCAGGCAAGTGGGAAGTATTCCATCACACTTCTGATTTGTGCCTTGGAGATGTGGAGAGGCTTTAAGGAGTCAGGAGTGAGTTACTCACTGCAATATTTCTAGCCACTGACCTCCTGTTGTAGTCATTGGGTTTATGTTAAGCTTCTGACCAATGGTTTCCCCAAGGATGTTGACAGTGGTGGATTCAGTGATGGTAGCACCACTAAATCATCAGGGATGTTGGTTAAGTGATCTCTTAATGGAAATGGTCATTGCTTGACATTTGTGCGGCAGCACGGTGGCTCAGTGGTTAGCACTTCTACCTCACAGTGCCAGGAACCTGGGTTTGATTCCAGCCTCAGGCAACTGTCTGTGTAGAGTTTGCACATTCTCCCCGTTTTCTGCATGGGTTTCCTCTGGATGCTCCGGTTTCCTCCACAGTCCAGAGATGTGTATGTTATGTGAATTGGCCATGCTAAATTGCCCATAGTGTTCAGGGATATGTAGGTTAGGTGCATTAGTCAGGGAACATGTAGTGTAATGGGCTGAGGCGGGGTGGGGGGGGTTGGTTGGAATGCTTTTCAGTGAGTTGGTATGGACTTGTTGGGTCAGATGACCTGTTCCCACAAAATAGGGATTCTATGAAATGTTACTTGCCACTTGTCAGCTCAAGCCTGGATGTTGTCCAGATCTTGTTACATTTGAACATAGATTGCTGAGGAGTCACAACTAGTGCTGAATTTTCTGCAAACATCAGCTTACATCCCCACTCCTGATGTTATGATGGAGGAAAAGTCATTGACAAAGCAGCTGAAGATGGTTGAGCCTCGCACACTACCCTGAGGAACGACTGCAGAGATGCAGAAATTAGGACATCCTACCTTAAAAAAAAATCCTCTAAGCAGATATCAAATAAAAATCAAACTGCCACTGGCAGTATGTGGATAAATCCCATTGCTGAAGATGATGGTGATTCCCATTAAGAGAATAAGAATTATTATTACCATTAAAGACATCAAATGATCTTGTTTACTTCTCAAGCACTAACTTCCAGGGTACTAAGTATATGGCTACATAAACTAATCCACTACTTATAAATTGAGCACAATCTCAGAAAAAGCAGCCTTCCTTCTAATTAGCTCTCCTTAATTGCTTGATTCAATTTATTTGATATTTCAACCTATTAGCATTACAATTGCACTTGGTGAGGAATTATTTCATTCACTTATATAGCCTGATTATTTAGACAGTTTTAGTGAAAGAAAAACACAATGAATTGTCAGCAACGATTTTTAATACACCCTCTGTATGCAAGTCTGCAGCATGGAATGTTACTGATTACATATAGGTGAGAACTTGTCTTTAGCATTAATTTATCTGGTCAACACGGATTTGATGGATAGCCTGTACACCCATTTATTCACTATTGTGATATTATATTTTAAACCAGTGACAGGAGCTGTTAATTATTTATGAGCAATTCTGTTGCATTATGAATTTGTATTTTCTTTGGAATTGAAAGAAAACAAAGGTCAGCCTTCAGAGAGTGCATTAATTCCTTCTATGCCAATTTGAGCTACTTCATATACAATAGAAGCATGCATCACTCTCCAGCCTCTTGCTTAGAACTGTTGAGCCTTTCTGGAATGAGAAATGAACAAAAGTGAAGATGAATTCCGACTCCAATTCAATTGGTAAACAAATGTAATTGTAAGGATTTTTTTTTTGTCCAGTTGTGTTGGGAGTAAATGCTTTATCAGTGTCTCAGTGCCAAGGTTTGCACACCAGCAGGAGTACATAAAGAAAGCTGTGGGTGGGAAGATGGGACAGGGGGAAGAGTGGATGTTTGAATCACGAGGTGAATGTCCTCGCACTGAACACACAAAAAAGAATGTGTAGCAGATACTCTGGTAATGTAGATTGCAAACAATACAAAATAAATAGTTCTCTCATAGCTGTCATATCTTGACTTCTCATTTATGTTAATTCCGTAGTCAGTGCTATATTCTGAATGATTTTACTGAAAAAAGCACAGATAACAGTGGCTGAATTTTCATCTCTCAATGGTGGTCATGATGGCGGGATTGTATTGGGATGGGGGGTTTGGTGGTAGAGTTATAATGGCTCTGAAACCTGAAATTTCAAAGATTTTGACAGGATAGATACATTGCCTCTTCATTCCTGTGGTATTTTTACTTGGCCTTTTCATGGTGCTTAAGCCTTGGGTCATGACCTCCAACATGTCTTCTCAGGGGGCATTCGCTGTTGTGTGTGCCATTGAATTTTGTTTTCCTTTGCCCATTACATTCCTGTGCTGATGTAGTTTTTAATGTCCAAAAAACACTCACATCATGGGTACGCTTGTGACAGCCTGAAGTTGGGAGCATTCTTACAGGAGTGTTAAATCATTTAACAATTATAGTAATGACCATTAACCATTATATTTATAGCACTGCTTCAGACATTTATGATCATAAAGTGATTTAAATGCCCAGAGAACTTTTAAATTAAAAAAATGTCAGTGATATTACATTCATTTTGAGAGAAAAAAACAGCTGGCTGCTTCTGAACTATTTTGATTGACATGACATCTGCAATAGCTCGGAAAAGAAAACTGTCCATCTGTTGTTTAATTTCATTAGACCTCAATCTTTCGATTTACAAGACCTGTTTTGACAGCTGATCTGATTATTAATGATTTGTTGAATGTCAGAATTCACAAAACCACTTATCACAGCAAGTTGATGTGTTTCTAATTTGATTGACAGCTTTAAGAGGTTATTAAGGGATTATCTGCCTTTGATGCAGTATGTGAATAAGTGTTTGTTTTTTTGATGATTTGTTAATGTATTTTATAATGGAGAGATGTATTTCAATGGTAGCTCACTTGGATTTTCAGAAGTTTATTATTTCATGTCCATTCCAAAGAGATTGAAAGTCTAGCCATAGTGGATACTAAATGAGTATAAATTGAGAAAATATGGGGGGAAATGAGGGCATGAGATTGCAAGAAGGTTCACAGTTTGGGAGGGCAATAGTGATGATGATGATGAGAGGTGAGGGTTGTGAGGGCTGAGATTTTGGAAGCATGAAAATTCTGTTGGGAGCTGGACTGCTGCCTTCAAAAAAATGGATAGGGGATTTCTAATCCATTTCCACTCCTTCTACACACTTCCCACATTTAATTAAGCCTCACTTTTCCTCCCCTCCACTATCTATCAGAGACAAAATATGGCAAGAATAAGATTCGGAGATAGTTTAGCATTTCAGGAGAACCAGACTTGAGATTCCCTGTTCCTACATGACAATCTGGTTCTAGATCTACTTTTCATTGAACTTGATGCCTTTCGAAAGACTTGATTTATCAATTCATTTATTTGATCAGATTGAGACAAGGTACATTACAATGTATGAATGCCAATTCAGCTTGAAAATAAACAAAACACCAGACGTATTTCAACTAAAATATTTCATCCAATTTTATATCTTCTCATGGCAATGGTGCAAACTACATATTGATGGATCTTTGCATTTCATTCATTGATTTAATACATGGGGCTTCCATGAACTGAAATGATTTGTTGAAAAGAAGGATGAAAAAATGAAATTAAAAATAGCTTCAGGAATCAAGATAGCCAAGTTTCGTGAAATTGATGAGGATTAAACAAAACACAGTATGAGCTGCAATTAACTTTTCACTCAATGGCAATGACATTGTTCACCCAAGTCCAAGGATAGATACACATAAAGGTCTTAATTTCCTATTTGATTTGCTGTGACATTAAAATCTTCACATAGCTACAGCAGTGGGAATATACAATCAATTAGAACAGAGAAAAGGAATTTAGAAGGCTGAACTGAACCTGGGCAGATAAGAAGTCCCCTCTCTTGCTCCCTTGCAAGAAGAAAACTTCCTGATGACAGCACTTGGAAAGAAATATTAGCTTACCAATAGTTAAAGAGCAATTGCATTTTCCGCAACTGCTGACAGTAAATGAAACTGTGGTCTTAGGTTAAGACTACTGGCTTCAAAGACACCCAAAGGACTTTAAACTCTTTCATCTTCTTTCCATACTAAACACTATCTCCTTTTAACTTTGCAAATGTTTGACAGAGAGAGAGAGAGAGATCATAGCTAAATGATGCATGATAATCAAATGCTCAATATTTTTCATTTTTTCTGTGTTAGCAGTTATTATGCTTATTCTTCTTCCTTTGACTGAGAAAGTCTTTTAATTTGCTTCTTCTGAAATGGCATTTATACATTGTAATGCACCTTGTCTTAATCTGATCAAATAAATGGATTGATGAAATAAGTCTTTCAAAAAGCATCAAGTTCAATGAAAAGTGGATCTAGAACCAGATCATCATGTATAAACAGGGAACCTCAAGTATGGCTCCTCTGAAATGCTAGACTACTCAGAACCTTAATCTTGCCATATTTTGTCTCTGATAGATGGTAGAGGGTAGCAAAAGCCAGGCTTAATTAAATGTGGGAAGTGTGTTGGAGGAGTGGAAATGTACAGTTCAGAAATCCCACTTCCATTTTTTTGAAGGCAGCATTCCAGCTCCCAACAGAATTCTCATACTTCCTAAGTCTCAGCCCTCATTAGCCTCATCATCATTATTTCCCTTTCAAATTGCAATTACTTTGTAATTTGCTTTTTACTGATTGTAGTAAAGAATAGGTAATTTTGAATGGAGAAAGGTGTAATCTTGCACTAAAAGAACCTAACTCTCTGTTGTGACCATCTGAGGAAGTTGAAATAAATAGGAGCAGGATTCTCTTTCTCTCTTAGCTGAAACAATGTATATTTTAAATTAATGCAGTAAAACATTTTCTGAAAGAAAATGGCACATCTAGTGGCCAAATAATACATCACAACAGGGCAGTGTTTCCTTTGGAGTTTCTCATACTCTGGATGAACATTCGGCACTAGGTTGATGTAAATGCTGGTGAAACATCCTTTTTTGCTATTTCTCCAAATTTGAGGAAAGACATTCTGGCTATTGAAGGAGTGCAGCATAGGTTCATGAGATCAATTCCTGGAATGGCGGGACTACCTTACACTAAAAGACTGGAGCAACTGGGCTTGTATACCCTTGAGTTTAGAAGACTGAGAGGGGATCTGATTGAGACATATCAGATTATTAAAGGATTGGACACTCTGGAGGCAGGAAACATGTTTCTGCTGATGGGTGAGTGCCGAACCAGAGGACATAGCTTAAAAATATGGGATAGACCATTTAGGACAGAGATGAGGAGAAACTTCTTCACCCAGAGAGTGGTGGCTGTGTGGAATGCTCTGCCCCAGAGGGCAGTGGAGTCCCAGTTTCTGGATTCATTTAAGAAAGAGTTGGATAGAGCTCTCAAGGATAGTGGAATCAAGGGTTATGGAGATAGGGCAGGAATAGGATACTGATTAAGGATGATCAGCCATGATCATATTGAATGGTGGTGCAGGCTCAAAGGGCAGAATGGCCCACTCCTGCACCTATTGTCTATTGTCTATTCTCACAAGCTTCCATCCACCTTTTATTGCGTTATGGCAAATAAGCCCCTCCAACACTTGTGAAAGCTTTTGGTGATTGCTCCATATCACAGCACATTGATCAGAACACCACATGGTATTTCATGTAAACAAGTGACAAAAGTTTGTTAGTAAAGGGAGCAGGCTCACTGTCTGCAGATTGGAGATGCTATGCAATGCATGCTGAGTTGGAGACAAAAATAAGTCAGAGCCTTAATAGCACAGTAAAGCTAAAATAATACCATCTTCACTTATATATTAGCTATGAGTATAATTTATTTTTGCTTTGCATCTTATTACAATACAAGGCACCAACTTCAAGGATAATGTGCACCTACCTCTACACGTTGGTACTGGTTGGCTCCATTGTCGGTTTGCCTGACATTGAGCCCTGTCTGTCCCATCCATCATGTATCCAGTGTTGCAAGAAAATGTCACAACATCGTTGAGATTAAAAGCACTTCCAGAGGTTTTCCCATAAATTGGGTTTCCTGGATGCCCACAACTGATTGCTAGGAGAAACGTATGACCAACAATCTGAAATCTTTAAAATCTCATCAAAACTTTGAAAATAAATGGTTACAGAAGGGTTCACAAATATGCTTTTAAAAATCAGTTATAACTATCAGTTAGAAACCAGCTATCCGAATACTTTATCATTCATCGTAATGGGAGGAGACATTCTTCACCCCAAACAGTTCATGAAGGCAGCATTGAACTAAATAGAATATCAATTGGTTGTTTAAGGATAATTTATTGACAGTTCTTCACGCATTCTGTTTCTTTTCAAATCTTTCCATGAATCGATGCTCTCAAAATTGACTAAAGGTTGGAAAAGACAGACAGCATTGAAAGGGTACTGGACAGAAAAATACTAACACAAAATTATAATTTAAAAGAAGTGCTGATGGGAAAGGATGCAATACGACCGACATGAGCAAGAGTGGAATATGAATCACTAGCACAGCCATGTTGCTTGCCTCTGATTTTCTTTTACAAATCTCTCATTCAGTTTTCTCAAGAAAATAAAAGGTTTGAACAAATGCCCAATACCCCCATACATCAGTTGCTTTGAGACACAATCTCGCTGATACTTAGCTATTCTATTAAATAAAGGTGAATTAGGCTTCACTGGTGGAATTTCTGAGTTTCAGAACTTCAAATTTCTCTTGTTTGTTCTACGCTAGCCCTTCCTGATGAAGGGCTTTTGCCCGAAACGTCGATTTCGCTGCACTTTGGATGCTGCCTGAACTGCTGTGCTCTTCCAGCACCACTAATCCAGAATCTGGTTTCCAGCTTCTGCAGTCATTGTTTTTACCTTGTTCTACGCTAGCATTTGTTCAGAAGGTGAACAATTTATCTCAGAAAATTACAGTTGTTTTTCTGTCAAGCAGAGGACATGATGGAAACAAAAGCTGATTGGGTATGTAAACTGTGTTGAAAATGCATTTGAAAGGATTGTTCTGAAATGCTTTAAAGACCATCAGTAACACAGATTTGTTCCAGAGAAACAACACATCAAAAATGAAGATTGACATGAAATAAAGTTATTGTTTTTCTAACTTAATAATACCTGCAATGCTTCTGAATTATACAGCTACATCACTCAGTCATTTACTTTCTGTAAGCCCTGTTCTATGATTTATACTTAGACCATAATCCATTGTTTGAAACCACAAGTCTAATAAGATAACATGTCTTGCTAATTTGTATGCCATAGAATTACCAGTAGCCTTTATTCAACATCAGAACAATATTGCTTTCAGCTTGAAGCGACAAAGGTAAACCCTCATATCAAAGAAATTTGCCTCTGAACTGAAGTATAATAAATCAATTTTAAAAGTAGCTTCAGATAAAAAGGAAAATAAAAACAAACATGATAAATCAGAAATAAAACATATGCTTTGATGAAGGTTCTGTATCCAAACATTAATCTATCTCTTTGTCATCACAAACATTTCATCCCACATTAATGTTCCCTCTTAATTTCAGACGTGTTCAATTTTGGAGCTCTGCTGATGATTAAAGGTTTTTTAACTTTGTTCCCAGTTCACAACATTTTTCAAACTTTAAATGTATTACTATCCTGCAATTTTCTCCAAAGCCGCCATTATAGTTTCTCACTTTTTTTCATTGTTCTTCTATTAGCAGGACAATTGTTCATTGTTTCCTTTGTGACTTACTTTGGAACATTTCGCTGTGTATGAGGTGTTATATGAATATATGCTTAATTTATTGACTAATCCCCCACTTTGTCATCATTATGAGTATGCAAATTGTTTTAAAGTAGAGCTGTGAGGGCAATATCTGGGTGATTCTTGTGAGATGGGTGGAATCTTATAGGGATTTGGAAAACTGAGGCAACAGATAACAAGTCTGTGGTGAGATCCATCTTGACATCAGGAGCAACTTGCAGAATCTTTTACACTTTTCTCAAGCTGTGTGTCAAGATTCTTGCGAGGCAGCAATAAATTGCCATTTAAGGGGATTATAGGAACAGCCTAATTCACCATGTTAATATTCAACCTCCCGTCTTTCCAAACTCACCAAACAAGCTTGACATCACAAAAACTCTACAAGTACATCAGAGTGTGCCAAATTCAACTCGCCACTTGTTCCGAAGATTTCTGCAAATGCCCCAGGACGTGCTGTGTGGAGATCGATCACATTCTCGCCACATCCTCAAATATTGGCATCTGCCATGTGACCAGCACCTAAAAATGCTGATGGAACATCTCCAGTCCATTTGCAGCATGCTTTTGAATTTCAATGCTGCACCAGCAACTATCATTGTCATGCTACTGTATGGAAAATGTGCACCCAGAGACACACACCCAATTCCTGGACCAGACCGAGCTGCATCACTGGGCAGTTTGCTTACTCTCTCGGCATACACTCAGTCTGAATGACTGAGATGCTCACAGCATCCCTGCCTTGCATTTCCTTGCCATGTGTTTTTACACTTTGCTTTCTCAGACAGAGATCCCTGTCTCATAATACTGCTGTCTTCCTGTGCCATACATATCACATTCAAAAAGCTAGGAGGCTTGTCAGCTGGCCTCAGTCAAGAAGGATGACCTTTGCTCAAGGGTTCCCAGCAGACTAAGGCAAAAGTAGCTCCAGTAAATGTTTGAATCCTGCTTTGTGCAGTCAGAGTCAGGACCTTGTCTTCATAACAGACGAGAAGGCAGGAAATGCACCACCCTGCTTGACTCTTTTTGACCTATGGTGGAGTGTCTACCACAGGGAGTGAGAAAGAGGCTGGCATTACAGAAGATGAAAGTGGGTGGCATAGCAATTACTTTCGATGCAGGTGAGGAGATGGTTCTGAGCAAGTGAATAGGCAGCACGTGGGGTACACAAAGGAAATGGAGTTGGGGGTCAGGATAGGTGAGAGCATGTGGGGAATAGTGTGAGTATTAGAGCATGAGTCATGTCAGAGTTGGGCACAGTAGCAGAGAAATAGGGTGAATGTGAGAAAATGGTGGAATTTAACCTGGTAAAGTGGAGCAGAACATTGATCTCCTTTCTAAATTGTTCAGTGTTCCTCCAACAAGTGCTTGAGGTGCTTTATTCCAGGGGGCAAAGCTTGATTGGTGTTGTGACCTCTACTGCTGGTTGTTGGAAAGGAAGAAGTTCCACTCCAGAGCCACTCCATCCAGCACTGTGTGCAGATCCTGCCCCCAAAGCAGGGCACCATCATCCCCTGTCTGCCATGTCTGGGACAAAGTTCAGCAATCCTGCAGGACAGTTCTGACAGGCAGTATTTCTCGGGGTGTCCAACTGGTTTTTAAAGATGGTTCAGTGCAAGGGATGCCATTCCTTTTTGTGGTAACTGCTGAGTGGTGGGAATGATCCATGTCATAATAAGGCTAGAATCGGACATGAGGGATGGCATAGGGCTGTAGTAGGTAGTTAATGAGGTGAGTTTGGGACGATAGAGCAAAAGAGCCAGTTAAGTCTGAAGGAGACAAACACTGCAAAAATCCCGATGCAACTTGGACTTAGCCAAAAAAAACCCACAATAATTAGCCCTTTGCTTTTACTTCCAGGTATAGTTTTTTTTAACAGTGTGGCTCTCATTTACCAAATAAGGCTGTGAGGTCCATTGGCCAGGGCTACAAAACCTATGTTATCTTTATTCTCTGCACAAAAGTAGAACAAAACCAACTTCAACTTCAGCTCCTGAAAATTCCAGGGTGCAAACACAGCAAAAGGATGCATCCTGACTGATGAGCTTTGCAACCATCTGCATGAGTCTTTTTCAGATCTTCAGGCTAATATGCTCCAGAAATTTTCAAAGATTCCGGGAATGAACAGGGGGTTGTAACAAAATGAAGTAGAAGGGTAAGGTAATGAAAAGGAAGGGAGGAAAAGTTTGAAGATGTAGAGTCCCTTTCCTGGACTCCTTTTTTTACAAAGGTTTATTTTTGTGTGCATTGAGGTACATAGAAATATCACTGTTCATTCAATGATAACCCTGCACTTGAATTAGGTGTCTCACTTTCTGAGTACACTAGAGGTTTTTTAAAAATGTGTAAATGTGTGATTTCCTGTGTGATGGAAATTTTGTCTTTCTGCATAATGGCCAATCCACTGCATTAGACATTAGGTTGCATTACACATCCTTGTGCTGAGGAGGATTGTAATGAATATGGGGCAGATGTCCAGTACCGCCAGGTTAAATATCCATAAATCAATCAACCATTGTCAGAAAGGAAATCAGCAAATAGCTTCAGTTTTCTTACTTTAAGAAATTGCTTAGCAAAGTGTCAACGCAGCACAAATTCACTCCTTTCTTTACGGATTATATAAATACATAATACACAAGATCTCCTACTAATAATCCACTAGTTAGTTAAATTGTTTTTAATGAGCCATCCCAATTGATGGAATGCAGAAAACTGCACTTAGTATTAGAGGGCATTTCAAGATCATGAATTATGTGACTTGATTTATTCCACTGATGGAATTAACATTTCACAAAATACCGGCTGAAATGTAAATGCTTAGTAAAGTAATCTCACAGAATTTTGGTTAGCTTATTTAATATGCTGAGAGAATGTTAATTTTTGCTGGAACTGGAATGATCCATAGCGTATTCTTATTCCTGCAAACCATGTTAATGCAATGTTGTGCAAATCTTCACAGGGTTTAATTCCTGGTACATGTTTATCTGTGTGCTAACTCAATCCTCTCGTTGGTGTTACTCCTTAGTCCAGATTGAAGCATTTCTAATTCTATAAAGATACTAAATCCAAGTTAACTCATTTTCTTTTCAATGGTCACAGCAAATAAACATTGAATTTATACTTTAATGGCTTTTATGTTTTCTTTGTTATTGAATGACCACTGACCAGTTCTAAAAATAACCAGCAAACCATCTCAGGAATAATCCTGCTCCAAAAGATGCAAATTGTATGTAAGTATCTTATTCTGTGCTTCTGATATTTTACCAGCACTCCATGATTCGGTCAACTGCAGTGTAACAGGATTACAGATGCTCCACAGGGCAAGAAATAGGGAATAGGAGCTGGGGAAACCAGTTAGTCTCTGCACACTGTTCTGTTCACTTTAAAACTTTAATTTCTCGCAGGTTTAATGTCAAATGATATACAAATGCGATGAGTAACATGTGAATCGGTGTTCAGGGAACTCATATTCCAGTAACAATAAGAAGAATAAACAAAACTAATGAGATATCGTGGATGGGAAAAGACATATCTGGGAGACTGTTTGACAGGTGGTCACTCTATAAGTACTATAGCTTATTTGTCCACTTCATGCTCAGCTGCCCAGCCACTGCAATCTTATCAGCAACGGTGAAGTCATCAGAAGGATTACCACCCCAGGCCAATAAAATAAACCGCATGCTAAGACCCTCAAACCATCATCACTAGAATTTAAACAATGGCAGGAGAGGCCTGCACCAATTATTTAGATTGATAGCTTCCTCTGCATGAGCTGACAATGAGCAAGTATCCTTAACATGTCCCCTTGGGCTCAACATAACTCTTGGCATTAAAAGAATCAGTATACCTATGTCTCCTTCCAGACTCTTTGTGAACACTGGTCCCCTCCGTATCTCTCGATCAAGCTTGCCAACTTGGTCTGTGAAACTCCCAGAGATCACTTTCACTTCAAATCCATGGCTCCTCACCATGATGTATCACATGCAATACCATCTCTTTCATCAGTCCTTGAGATTTCTTACCAAGATGGAAACCTAGGCTTAACTCAATTAATGGACTGATGTTAACTAACCAGACAGGTATGCCCTTGACTTTTTCATCAGGTGCATGGACACTCCAGGGCACAGAGAAATCCTGTCAATGAGGTAAAAATCAATGGCAAAGGATGTATGCTAAGTAGATGGGTTGCAGTTGAAAGCAGACAAAGAGGACACAAAAGAGATTTTGTGAGACATAAAAGAAAATTAAAAAGACAAAGGGTAGCTATAAACTCAAGGAACATTGCACAACACAGTAGCACATGCTAGAGGCACATAAATAAGTTGGGAATTTGGAAAAGAGATGGATAGGTCAAAATCACGGGCACAAATAATGCAGTGGCAGAGAAAAACTTAATTACTTTAGTTCAGTATTTACGAGAGGGAAAGAGGGGGATGGACTTGAAGTGATGTAACCATTTATTTTAAACAGAAATGAGAATTTTTAAATAAATGAATGAAATTCCAAAGACAATAAAGCCATTGTCTGGAAAGTGTATATCATCCAATTTAAAAGAAATTTGAGAAACGAATAAAGTCATTATTGTCAATATTTGGTCATTCTATTTCATTAGAAAGTTATATTGTCAGCATTTTGGAGAATAGATAACATCATGATAATCTTTAAGAAGGAAATAGGAAATATCCAGGTCTACAACACTGTCAGCTTAATATTGACGGTATGCAAAAATAATGGAGAATGTAGGAAAAACATTTAGAGATGAAAAATGGGTAACATGCATTAAGTGTGATGGGGCTTTTCCTGACTGTAAAGTTTCAATAAGAACATTGTGTTGTTCTTCGTTACTGGTAATACCACCAGGAGTCAGATCCTAGTGAATCAGTAACCACCTCCCCCTCTTCCCCACTTAGTCTGTTGGCAAATCCAGTGGAATTTGTTAGGTGATTTCCCTGCATGACAAATAGATGAGATCCTTAAATTGCCATGAATAGCTCCTTCAGGACTTCACTTAGTTGTCAGGTGAAAGGTCTACCATCCAGCCTTCGCATCGTCAGCCTGATTCTTGGGATTAGGAAAAAGATTCTTGTATCCAGCTTGTAGTCAACTTGTATCTCACCACCCAAACAAATAATTTGCCCTACTGATGAACTCACATCTGGAGAGGGGAGGGACTGGGTGGCACTAAGTTTTGCCCAATAATTAGCATTCAGGATGGATTTCAAAAGGAAATGTTTTGCTTAAGCAATCTAGTGAAATTCTTTCCAGAAATTGGAGTAATGTAGCAAATGTAATGTATCTAGATTTCCAAAATAAAGACTAAGGTCAGAGAAGTGGAATCAAGGGCAGACAGCAAAATAGATAGCAAGCAAGACAGAAAACAAGGAGCAGAGATTTCAAACCGAAGTACAGTGCTGGTACCACAATGGTTTTCAGTTTACCTTAGTGGATTTTTGCTTTTGAAATGAAAGTACATTTTCAAGTTTGGGGACACCATCAAATTGGGGACATAGTCAGTAGTGAGGAATATAACAAAAGTTTTAAGAAAGCATTATAAATTTGGAGAATGGACAGTTATACATTTACAAATTTTAACCTCTAAGTATGAGGTAATACATTTTGGTAAGCAGCATTAGAAAATCTGTACTTTTTCTAGAATGGATAGAATAGAAAAATAAAGTAGTTGACTTACTGTCGTTGAGTATTGGCTAAACATTAAGAGTACAGTCTAATGGTTATATTATAATAGATATATAAAACACTGAATGGGTATAAAGCTAGTGGGAATGCATAGGTATAGCTATGGGAAAGGATAATCAGGCTCATCTTCCTTCCCTTGTATATCAAAGGGCTGAACGCTGACCTTAAAATGGTATTAAAATTTTTGAAAGGTTTTGATAATGAAAACACATAAGTTTTATAAATTGTGGAAAGAGCAAAAAAAAGTCAACAATATAAAATGGTCACCAAGAAATCAAATAGGGAATTCAGATGAAGTTTCTTTATTTAGAGAACATCAGGAATGTGGAACTCACTGCTTGAGGAAATGATTGTGATGAATTGTGTCGATGCATACAAGGTTTGGTAAGGAAGAAGGGAATAGAGGGATCAACTGATCAGTGTCAGATAAAGAAAGTTGAAAAGAGGTTTGAATGAAGCATGGATGTCAACATGAGTTACTTTGGTCAAATTACCTCCCTGTGTGCTGTATATTTTATATAGATGCTCTGTTGTTGAAGCACTGATTTGGTATCCCATATATTTTTGGTCAATTATCATGGAAGTGAGGTACTTATTTGGACTTTGCATACAGGCTTCCAAACACATTGTATTTATCCCATATGTGCAGAACTTGCCTCAGATTCTTTTTTGAGATTACTTACAGTGTGGAAACAGGCCCTTTGGCCCAACAAGTCCACACCGACCCTCCTAAGACCCATTCCCATCCATTTACCCCTTCACCTAACACTACGGGCAATTTAGCATGGCCAGTTCACCTAACCTGCACATTTTTTGGACTGTGGGAGGAAACCAGAACACCCGGTGCAAACTCCACACAGACAGTTGCCTGAGGCGGGAATTGAACCCGGGTCCCTGGCGCTGTGAGGCAGCAGTGCTAACCACTGTGCCACCATGCCACCCACATATGTAGTGAACTTCTGGCATTCCTAGCAATTTTATGAGGAGTGGGGAATAACTCCAGAATATAAGGTAACCACTACATTACTAATTCTCATATTACAGAGCTTTTCTTAATTGGAATCTCAAGAAACTAGAAAAAGAAATGTTCACTTACGCACACAGATTGGTAGTTGACCAGACCAGTTGTGGTCTTGTTGACATATCCGTACAGATGAACCAATCAGACGGAATCCAGGATTACATTGGTAAACCACCGTATCTCTGTAACCATAATTCTCTCCAATCACTTGACCATTGACTATTGGATCTGGAACTCCACAGTGTCCAGCTTAAAATGTTAAATGAAAAGATTAAGTACAATTTCAATCTCCAGGGGGAAAAAACGCTTATCAGACTTACAATTTAATATTTATGATTAAGAATTCAGTTTTGATTTTGGAGTACATTTTAAGCTGAATGATCAGAAGATGTATTACATTCGGTCTCTTCAACTCTGTATGTTATGTAAAGGATACCATCATACCTAAGCATCTAGTTTCAGTTCCACTCCAAAGCCCTGATGCCAAGCATTCCCTCACAGTTGAGCCAACCAATATGTAGCCTGCATCACAGGTAAAGATAGCTGTTGCTGCAAAGGTTGTTTGAGTTCCGATCTTTTTTCCATTTGGTGGATGCCCTAGTTCTCCACAAGAAATAACTATCAAAGGAAAAGGAAAAAAAAGAGTTGCACATTGAACAATAACTTTCTCAAGAATATATGTTGCAGGGATACAATATCATTGTTATGTCAAATATCTTACTAAAAATTGACACACTGGACTTAAGGAGTGTTTATTCACTTTAAAATGCTCTGTCATGCAGTGGGGGGCTCAACATTGTGCCTGTCATTTTCACTACAATTTCCAAATTAAGGTAAATCTCATAGAGGAAGATATACTCCTAAAAGGACATGACAGCTGAAGACTTTTCTCAGTATTTCCCAAGGGACTTCCTGAAGGGTCTCTCTAGAGGGGTGTTTAAACACAGTTTCAATAAACATAGGAAAAGAAAGGGATAAAAATACAATTTTTACAATGTTTACAATAAAACACACTTGATAAAAATTTAATAAAAGTTAAGATAATGGAACTACTCAAACAATCAACTAAAAATTGACTCATAGAAGATCGAACTATGCTAGATTTTCCACTATTCAAGTGTTTAAAAATGCATTGATTGGATTATGGTGTATTCTATCGGGGAAATTTTAATGAAAACTATTAAAAAGAAAGTGAGTTGAAACAATTTTAAATGATAGATACTTTGACAGTGTGGTCTTTCTCTCCCCCAGCTCCAAGTTCCATTAGCCAAACACGTGATAGTAGTTGGACCAATTCGATAGTAGCCAGGGTCACAGGTGAAGACAACCTTTGTTCTATATTCATAATGTGAACCATTCACCACTCGCCAACTCCCATGCTCCAGAGTGAAAGAACTGATGCCAGGACAGGTCACCACTTGTATCAGAAAGAAGATAAAAAGATTGATGAGAACATTGTAAAATCTAGATACAGTTGAATGTAATCTGTACTGTATGGCTAAACAAAGTAATTCCATATAGAATCTGGTAAAACCTTGGTAACAATGCAATATAAAAGTGTGCCAGAATTTTCTCTCAGTAGAGAACATATTACTGTAGCCAGTACTGTATTTGTCCACACACAGGATGTGCACATGAACGTACAGTTGTTGGTGCACCAAGTGGTGCAGAACCTTTACAAAGGGGCAAATAACTGCATCCTCAAAACCATCAGTAAGAAGCAGTGCGGTGTTTGAACTGGCAAATAACTGTGAAAAATTTGACTTAAGTCAAATCAATTTTAAAGAATGAAATGAAGTCAGGGAAGAAAAATAGGATTGAAAGAGAGAGAAAAATAAAAGAGATAGAAAAACTAAGTTATATAGTCTCTAGCAATAAATAAAATTTGAAGGAGAGTGTTTCTGTATTTGTTTAAGTTACATTTCAATGCCTGAAAATTTGTTTAATAATGATAAAGATGAATCAAACTGTTGAAAATATACTTTTACTGCATGGACAGCCCCAATATTTTTCTGATGTTAATGTCCTTTTATAACATAATTCTGCATTTTAACAAATTTTTGTGTAATGTCCACTTCACCATTAGCTCTAAAGCAAAATCTGACCCAACATATAATGCATCTTGAACATCAATGCCTGGTAATGATTACTATCTCTTGCTCTGAAACCTAATATGATAACATAATATTAGAGGGTGATAAACACCCTTCAGAAGCCTTATAAATATCATAATGGTATTTGCAAGGCTTCTAAGGGACATTTATAATGTGAGTTCAGGAAGGCATCAATGTAATCTTTACTTAGATCTCACTCTGGAGCACAGAAAAGTGTGACTCCACAGTCTCTGGCCTTGCACTTAAACCCTGTACAGAATAGCTGATGGAGGTATTCACTGACATTTTCAACCTTTCCCTCCTACAAGGTAAGGTCCCCATCTACTTCAAGAAGATCACCATCACCCCAATTCCAAATGAAGTGTAAGTAATGTGCCTTAATGACTACTGCCCAGTGGCTCTGATATCCACAATCATGAAGTGCGTCGAAAGGCTGGACATGACCCACATCAACTCCAGCCTCCCAGCATGCCTCCATCTCCTGCAACTTTCCTGCCGATGAAAGAGGTCCACAGCAGAAACCATTCCCCTAGATCTACACTCATCCCTGGGACATCTGGCTAATAAGGGCACCAAGATCAGACTCATATTCATCGGTGGCATAGTGATTAGCACTGCTGCCTCACAGTGCCAGAGACCTGGGTTCAATTCCCGCCTCAGGTGACTCTCTGTGTGGAGTTTGCACGTTCTCCCCGTGACAATATGGGTTTCCTCCGGGTGCTCTGGTTTCCTCCCACAATCCAAAAAATGTGCAGCTTAGGTGAAGGGGTAAATGTAGCGGAATGGGTCTGGGTGGGTTACGCTTCGGCAGGTTGGTGTGAACGTGTTGGGCTGAAGGGCCTGTTTCTACACTATAAGTAATCTAATTTAAACTATAGCTCCAACTTCAACATCATAGTCCCCTCCAGACTAATCTCAAAACTCTGAGATCTCGGTCTCTGTTCTCACCCTCTGCAACTGGATCCTTAGCTTCCTGACCAGTAAACCAGAATCAGTGAAGATAGACAACTGCACCTTCTCCACAATAACTGTCAACACTGGAGATCCCCCGAAGGATACGTTCTCAGCCCCCTGCTGTATTCTCTGTACACCCACAACTGTGCAGCCAAATTCTGAACAAACACCATCATGGTAGGACAACTATCAAACAACAATGAGTCAGAATACAGGAAGGAGAGTGAGGGCTTGGTGTCACGTTACAATGATAACAACCTCTCTGTCAATGTCGGCAAAACAAACGAACTTATCATTGACTTCAGGATGAAAGGAGGAGGATACATCCCTATCTTTGTCAATGGAGCTGAGGCAGAGAGGGTTGAGAGCATCAAGTTCCCTGAAGTGATGATAACCAACAATCTGTTCTGGACTTCCCACGTAGATGTGATGGTCAAGAAGGCACAACATCGTCTCTTCTTCCTTGGGCGGCTCAGGAAATTTGGCATGTCCTTAAGGACCTTCACCAATGTTTACAAAGGCACCATAGAAAGCATACTGTCCGGGTGCATAATGGTCTGGTACGGCAACTGCTCTGCCCAGGGCCACAGGCAACTACAGAAGGTTGCAGAGCCCAGACCATCACGGAAGCCAAGCTGCCATCCATGGACTCCATTTACACCTCTCATTGCTGTGGAAATGCTACCATCAAAGACCCTTCCCACTCTGGTAATGACCTCCTACAACCTTTTTCATCAAGCAGAAAATATAGAATCTTCAACACACACACACACCACCAGGTTCAAGAACAGTTTCTTCCCTGTCGTTATTAGACTGCTAAATGGAATCTCTAACTTCAAGTAATGTTGATTTAACTAGTGTTGATCTTGCTTTGCACAGTTGTAACCTATGTGCCTCGACCCATCTCAGCACCCATATAATCTGTATGCCATTGCTTGCTATGATCTGCTTGTACTGCTTGCAAAATAAAGCATTTCACTGTACTTAGATACATATGACTACAATAAATTAAACCAAATCAAATCATTGGAGTTGAAATATGGAGAGGAGATGACCTTTATTTCTAAACGTTTCATTTGAGATCAACTAGGTTTAAAGTCAGTCCAAAACTGAAGGACGTCTAAAAAATAATCTAAAGTGCTCTGCACATGATTGGAGAACTAATCTAGTAAATCTAACAAAATAGGAAGGCATTGGCCTTGTGGTATTCTCACTAGACTGTTACTCCAGGCAACAACATAATGCAGGTTTGAATCTCATCATGGCTGATGATAGCATTTGAATTTAACTGAAAAACACTGGAATTAAGATTCTAATAATGACTATGAAGACATTGTCAATTTTCAGAGAAAATCCAGCTGGCTCACTAATGCCCTTTATAGGAGGATCCTTACCTGGTTTAGCCTACATGTGATGCAGACCCACAGCAATGTGGTAGACTCTTAACTGAGCTCTGGTCAATCAGAGATGGCAATAAGTGCTGCCCACATTGCAAGAATGAATAAAAAGTAATTAGATTAGATTACGTACAGTGTGGAAACTGGCCCTTCAGCCCAACGCGTCCATACCAACCCACCCCTCTACACCTAACACTACAGATAATTCAGCATGGCCAATTCATCTAACCTGCACATTTTTGGACTGTGGGAGGAAACTGGAGCACCTGGAGGAATGTGCAAACTCCACACAGATAGCTGCCTGAGGCAGGAATTGAATTCAGGTCTCTGGCGCTGTGAGGCAACAGTGCTAACCACTGCACCACCATGCTGCCCATGAATTGATGGACTAATTGAACAATTAAAACATACCAAATTTAAATTCAAATTTAGAAAGCAGAGTGTATTTTCTTTCAACTTCTAAGCATAAAAATCTCTAACTATTGGATAGATCACAATACGTAAAACATAATGCAACAACCTCCATTGTGGGCAGGCGTAAGTCAGAAAAAAAGGCACAGAGTTGAAAATCTATCCTTAACTCCCACCATCCTGACTAACTCAAGGACAATGAAAATTGAAGGCAGCCTTCCCACCCAGAGGCCCTATTTCAGGATGTTTCAAGCAGAACACTTAGCCCAGGTGTTGCATAGATTGGTGCCTGTCAGCTTGAGACAGGTAGTAGTGGGATAAAGGGCTGGGTGACGAGTGATGTCGTATGCTTTCTCAATCAGGTATCTTATAAGTTCAGAAGGGATCTGCTGTAAGCAGCAAGAATTGCTCTTACACTATGCCACCCCTCAAACCTTTGTCACATAAGCTACTGGGGTCTCCCCAGTTGCCGCGACAAGAATGTCCTCTTTAACTCTCCTCCCAGGCTCCAGGGCTGCGCCTAGGCCCAGAAATGTCCGGCACTCACGGGGTGCTAATGGGATGGAACATCTGTTGGTCTTCTGATTGACTAATAGATTTGAAAGCGAAGCCTTTGCTAAATGTATACGAAAGGCAGGCAAGAGTGCCTTACTGGAATTTAATTCTGGAATTCATCATCATGGATTATCTCCAGCTGTTTATTTCATCTCAATGTTAGCAAGTAGCAAGGGCATGCAAAAATGTTTCTACTGATGAGATCATTAAATTTCCCAAAGCACAATGGTCCAAAGGATTCACAGTAAATGAAGCACCCATGAAGTTGGTAATGTAGATCCATTTGCACACAGGTTCCACTAAAAGTAATGAGATAAACAATAGGCAAATTTGTTTTTATGGTGGTGGTTGAGGGATAAATATTGGCCCTGACACTGGAACAACACAACTGTTCCACTTTGAACAGCTCTATGCAACATGCAATACCCATCTGAAAGGGTAGTCAAGACCTGGCTTTGACATCTCATCTAAAGAGACACTTCTTACACTGAAGCCTTCTCAGACAGTAGAAGTTCAACAATGGAAATGAAGTTTTCAAGTCTCTGGATCCACAAACTTCTGACTCAGTGCTTAGACACCAAGCAATTGAGACAAATAGTGAACAGCAAAGTTAAAGCACCGTGGGTTATAAATAGCATCTACCAATGTCAGAAAAATAGAAGCTTTATCTCCCATAATCAATAATGACTGCAAATAGCATTAAATCATCAATGGAGGCAGACATTGAATATATAATAACTGGATGTGATTAACTCTGAAACTAAAGTAAACAGATAACCATTTCATAGAGTCTTAAAATAATAGACCATTGTGCTTGTGCCTTTTAACTCTAGCCTTTCAATTTCTCCTCTTTCAAATATTTATCAATTCTCCTTTGAAATTTATTTTGAAACTGCTTCCATCATCTTTACAAGACATTCAATCCAAATGAGAAAAATCTGTCTGCAACACAATTCCCTTCTGATCTCACATTATTTTGTCAATTGTCTGAAATCTGTGTCCTCTGATATTGGGGACAGTTTCCCCAAGCACATTCTTCAAATCCTTCATAGTTTTGAACACTTCAATCAAATCTCCCCTTCACCTCTTATGCTTCTAAAAACAACAATTTCAGCTTCTCTCGTCTTTTGATGCAGGTCTTTTATCCCTGCACCTCCACTGCATCCCTTTTAATGTTTTTGGTGTACTGCTGAATGCTTCATTTCTGGAAGTCATCACAATATTCTAGCTGGTGCCTAACCAGTATGTTAAAAATAATCATTCATGTGACTGCCAATTTGACTCGTGTGTCTATGAAGTTTGTTTCAAAGTCCCTCACTGATTTCCAACTTTCATGTCATTTTCAAATGCTGAAAGTATGCGCAGATTTGTATCAGAAAGAACAGTAGCCTAAGCATTGATCCAAGGGAGTATCACTGAACAATCCTCTCCAGTTCTAAAAACAACTGCTCACCTCAATGTGCTTTTTTTTTCACATTCTTTAGCCAATTATCTATCCATGTAGCCACCTCAGCAATTATGTAAGTGAAAATTACTTACATTTTTCATAAGACTGGAGACTAGAATGTCAACAGAGCAATCTGTAATTTTGTGTGGTTAATTCTTAAAATGCTCAGAATAGTGCTTAAAAGTCAAAGAATTATGTGAAAATGCACAACTTCCACAACAGAGATGCTGACCACAATGGAATGCCGAACTGATACCCTCTTTTACATGTGGACATTTATGTCACCCAAGAGGTTCGCACTAGTGCAAACATGAGCTAACACAGAAACAGACGCAAATAACTTGTAATTAGAATATTTGGGGATTTGCTTAATAATAACATCTATTTGTTTGAAATTTCTGGCACTTTAATGCAAACATATGCTGAAACTGGGCATAGGTATGCAAATATGTGAAAAATTCACATATAATATCCAAACTGCCCAATTTCAATGTGCTGGTTGGATTGCATAACTTTACAACATCAAGGCATAATTTTCAGCATAAATTTTGCAGATCAGATGCAATATTTAAAAATATTTTTTTAATTTTTATCCATGTGCAGTTTAACTAACAGCACAGCACAAATGGAGAGGACTTGCCAGATAGGTTTCTTAGGTTCCTTACCCATACACCGCGGTGGTCGGTTCTGATTGCTCCATGTACCATCCTGTTGGCACACTGCAGTGGACTGCTCCTTTGATGAAAGTTGATAGCCGTCATTGCAAAAGTAGCTAACTCGTGTGTTTACTGAGTAATCAGTTGCAAATACTCCTCCATTCACTGATGCTTTAGGTACACCACAAGATATTGCTGGAACAAATGAACCATAAATGAACGATGCTCAATAACAAAATCTTTTCTCTGTCAATATTAATTAAAAATATTCAATTAGTCTGCTTTTCCACAATAGCATAGTTGATATTGTAAATTCTACATATGCTGGGTGGTGAGCACTCAGCTCTCTTGTATCATTGAACAGTATAATTCACTTGTGCTCCAAGGCATTAAAACCATATTGGAAAGTGAAGTTTTTCTTTATTTATTCATTGAATATGGGTGGCACTTATTTTTTCAGCATTTATTGCTCGGGAAAAAAATGGTGAAGTGCTGCCTTCCTGATCCACTGATTATAATAGTGAATAGAAACTTTTCTTTTCCATTTTGTTACTTCGTGAGCACAATGGTATTGAAAGGTAGCTCATCTCTCCACTACTCCATTATCCTAGTTGAGGCGCATCTGAAGGCTTCAGAATAAATGCTCATCAATACCCTGTCACCCTGGATATCTCCATAGTACCTTGTAGCCATTACTTGAGGTCACTGCACAGTTCAAACATTTGTATTTTCTTTTTTTTTAACCCCCACACTACCGCCTAACTGTGGTAGTGTTTATTTTTTTCCCCAGCACCCATGGTGCGTGTGTGTGCAGTTGTGAGACACAGTGAGAGACACAAGGTGCACAAATCTTTATTCAATTTCCGCCACCAGGAAGATAGGAAACACCCGAGTGGCCTGTGACAAACAGCGCCCTTCACATCAAAGGGCAATGCTGTGTGATCAAAACAGTGAAGGGGAGGGCAGGGACTAAATCAAAATAGAGTTGGAGGGGGAAAAAAACATTTGTATTAAAAGCAGTTGTAATTAGCAGTTACATTAGACATTATAAATTAGTGAAAAGCACAGAATGAGAAACTCCCACATCCTATGAGTGAATAAAAAAATCTTGGAGTGTGTTTCCACACCAATGCGGCTGACAAGAATGGCCACTTAGGTAGAAGCTGGTGATAATAACACACCACCACAACAGAGCCTCTGGCTACTGGCTGTTCCACATTTGGCAGAGCATTCTTGTTGCTCCCATCACTGCAGTTTTCTTTGAATATCAAACTCACCAGTCCCTTTGCATTTCCACTGGCACTATCCCTTCACTACAGGCCACATCATTCACTACTCAGCTCTCAATTTTGCTCAGGGAATAGGACAGCAAGTGAGTCAACAAAAACTCCCCGGGTTCAATGGTTGTCTAATTCCACAGGTACCGGGCTACTACATAAAACAACACATGAAGCAATGATGCAAGTTTTGCATCACTGCTGCCAGTAAAGTGGCAAGAATGACTCCGACAATTGTAATGGCAACAAACACAGTATAAAAACTATATCCTTTTCATGAATGAATCCAGGTTGACATTTCCACAATGTCATGACTCAGTTGGAAAGAGTGCACTGATAATTAAACTCCCGAACCTCAATAGAGTCTTAGAGTCATAGAGATGTACAGCATGGAAACAGACCCTTCGGTCCAACCCCTCCATGCCGACCAGATATCCCAACTCAATCTAGTCCCACCTGCCAGCACCTGGCCCATATCCCTCCAAACCCTTCCTATTCATATACCCATTCAAATGCCTCTTAAATGCTGCAATTGTACCAGCCTCCATCACATCCTCTGGCAGCTCATTCCATACATGTACCACCCTCTGTGTGAAAAGGTTGCCCCTTAGGTTTCTTTTATATCTTTCCCCTCTCAATCTAAACCTATGCCCTCTAGTTCTGGACTCCCCAACCCCAGGGAAAAGACTTTGCCTATTTATCCTATCCATGCCCCTCACAATTTTGTAAACCTCTATAAGGTCACCCCTCAGCCTCCGACGCTCCAGGGAAAACAGCCCCAGCCTGTTCAGTTTCTCCCTGTAGCTCAGTTCCTCCAACCCTGGCAACATCCTTGTAAATCTTTTCTGAACCCTTTCAAGTTTCACAACATCTTTCCGATAGGAAGGAGACCAGAATTGCATGCAATATTCCAATAGTGGCCTAACCAATGTCCTGTACAGCCGCAACATGACCTCCCAAATCCTGTACTCAATACTCTGACCAATAAAGGAAAGCATACCAAACGCCTTCTTCACTATCCTATCTATCTGCAACTCCACTTTCAAGGAGCTATGAACCTGCACTCCAAGGTCTCTTTGTTCAGCAACACTCCCTAGGACCTTACCATTAAGTGTATAAGTCCTGCTAAGATTTGCTTTCCCAAAATGCAGCACCTCGCATTTATCTGAAATAAACTCCATCTGCCACTTCTCAACCCATTTGCCCATTTGGTCAAGATCTTGTTGTAACCCTCTTCGCTGTCCACAACACCTCCAATTTTGGTGTCATCTGCAAACTTACTAACTGTACCTCTTATGCTCACATCCAAATCATTTATGTAAATGACAAAATGTAGAGGGCCCAGCACCGATCCTTGTGGCACTCCACTGGTCACAGGCCTCCAGTCTGAAAAACAACCCTCCACCACCACCCTCTGTCTTCTACCTTTGAGCCAGTTCTGTATCCAAATGGCTAGTTCTCCCTGTATTCCATGAGATCTAACCTTGCTAATCAGTCTCCCATGGGGAATCTTGTCGACCGCCTTACTGAAGTCCATATAGATCACATCTACTGCTCTGCCCTCATCAATCTTCTTTGTTACTTCATCAAAAAACTCAATCAAGTTTGTGAGACATGATTTCCCATGCACAAAGCCATGTCGACTATCCCAAATCAGTCCTTGCCTTTCCAAATATACGTACATCCTGTCCCTCAGGATTCCCTCCAACAACTTGCCCACCATCGAGGTCAGGCTCACTGGTCTATAGTTCCCTGGCTTCCCTGGCTTGTCCTTACCACCCTTCTTAAACAGTGGCACCACGTTTGCCAACCTCCATTCTTCAGGCACTTCACCTGTGACTATCGATGATACAAATATCTCAGCAAGAAGCCCAGCAATCACTTCTCTAGTTTCCCACAGAGTTCTCGGGTACACCTGATCAGATCCTGGGGATATATCCAGCTTTACCCATTTCAAGACATCCAGCACTTGCACCTCTGTAATCTGGACATTTTGCAAGATGTCACCATCTATTTCCCTACAGTCTATATCTTTCATATCCTTTTCCACAGTAATTACTGATACAAAACATTCGTTTAGTATCTCCCCCATTTTCTGTGGCTCCACATAAAGGTCGCCTTGCTGATCTTTGAGGGGCCCTATTCTCTCCCTAGTTACCCTTTTGTCCTTAATATATTTGTAAAACCCTTTGGATTCTCCTTAATTCTATTTGCCAAAGCTATCTCATGTCCCCGTTTTGCCCTCCTGATTTCCCTCTTAAGTATGCTCCTACTTTCTTTATACTCTTCTGAGGATTCACTCGATCTATCCTGTCTATACCTGCTTCCTTTTTCTTAACCAAACCCTCAATTTCTTTAGTCATCCAGCATTCCCTATAACTACCAGCCTTCCCTTTCACCTTAACAGGAATATACTTCCTTTGGATTCTTGTTATCTCATTTCTGAAGGCTTCCCATTTTCCAGCCATCCCTTTACCTGCGAACATCTGTCTCCAATCAGCTTTTGAAAGTTCTTACCTCATACCGCCAATATTGGCCTTTCTCCAATTTAGAACTTCAACTTTTAGATCTGGTCTATCCTTTTCCATCACTATTTTAAAACAAATAGAATTATGGTCACTGGCCCCAAAGTGCTCCCCCACTGACAACTCAGTCACCTGCCCTGCCTTATTTCCCAAGAGTAGGTCAATTTTTGCACCTTCTCTAGTAGGTACATCCACATACTGAATCAGAAAATTGTCTTTTCCCACTTAAGAAATTCCTCTCCATCTAAACCTTTAACATTGTGGCAGTCCCAGTTGATGTTTGGAAAGTTAAAATCCCCTACCATAACCACACTATTATTCTTACAGATAGCTGAGATCTCCTTACAAGTTTGTTTCTCAATTTCCCTCTGACTATTCGGGGGTCTATAATACAATCCCAACAAGGTGATCATCTCTTTCTTATTTCTCAGTTCCACCCAAATAACATTTTTGGATGTATTTCTGGGAATATCCTTCCTGTAGCTGTAATGCTATCCCTTATCCTTTCTATCCTTCCTGTAGCATTTGTATCCTGGAACACTCAGCTGCCAGTCCTGCCCATCCCTGAGCCATGTTTCCGTAATTGCTATGATATCCCAGTCCCATGTTCCTAACCATGCCCTGAGTTCATCTGCCTTCCCTGTTAGGCCCCTTGCATTGAAATAAATCCAGTTTAATTTATTAATCCTACCTTGTCCCTGCCTGGAATTCGAGGAAATCACCTCCAACACCTAAAATACCTCAAAAAAAACGGAGCAGCTCTTACTGCCAGAAATTTTTCCCGTCCTCCAATAAGCCATCACAAATGTATAAAACCCATTTTAACCACCAAGATGATCAAATCACCTGACTACTGGTCAGGACAAAAACAATCCAACTAGGTTTCATGATGAACAAGAAAACTATTTATTGTAAACATTTTTATTCTTTGATATAAGATGCTACTGGTTTGAAGGTTTCTGGATTATTTAAATGTACTGTACTCACAGATCTGCTTTTAAGAAAAAAAAATCCACCTCACTGCTCTGAAAAGTATCATTATGATGCGCAGCTAAAGTCTACGGAATACAATTCTACCTGATCTTCCAACTCCAAAAAAAAAATTTTGCTTGGATTTTGTTTTGCTACAGTCGTGCCCTACTTACATCTTCCAATTTCTCATTTGAAAGGAAAATAATTTTATGCTCTGCATGCTTCCATCCTTTAAGAGATGACACAGCATCTTTTAATGTGTTTCATCACAAGGTAAGCACATGTACATGCAAAAGAAACTCAATAAAATTGCACTAATTTGACTCCAATTATTCATTATGTTGAATTTAAGCAATTCACTGTCACATTGCCTTCCAAATTCTGAAACTATTACAAACTAATCACATTCTGATAATAGATCTGCAGTTGCATTTCCAGCAACTGAAATACTTTTTGTGTTAAATGAATGACTTATCAAACTCCATCAAAACAATTTGAGAGTTAAATATTGTGAAAAAGGATAAGGGGGTCATTGTCAACATATAACAGGGCTCAATCTAGCCAAAAATCATCCAAGTGTTTCAAGCAGTTTCTCTTTATGTCCAAAAGCGTTTGCTCATGTCATCATCCCAAAGTCGCCACATGAAGTATTTAGCACATTTTATCATCTGATATTAGCCCACTTCTCCCACTCATTTAGAGTCAGGAGTATACACCACTGCTGGGATATCTTGGCATCCTAGCACTATTCCATAACTTAAATTCCATTGCTCACCTGACCAAGGGCTGGTATTAACCTACATGATTCATCCTTGACATGCAGACAAGTGGAAATTGATTACCCTGATTTGCAGACAGGGACTTCGGCATCCTGCCGCATGGTGTGGCAGCTGAATGATTAATGCCTGACCAGCTATTCCTCACCAGAGTGGGTAATACCCAACTCTCAGTCATGAGTCTGAGGCCACTTGGTTTGGAACCAGCACATTTTTTTTTCCTTTTTGCTTCAGTGTTAAATCGACTTGGTGATAAATAAAGAAGTAGATTGAAGGGACTGTACAGGGTGGAATCATTGTGATCATTGGTGTTGATCTGGGAAGGGCAACAGACATCATCAGTCTTCACCCCATAACATTAACATCTCATGACCTTCATTGAATGTCCCTCTCTTCTTAAACAAGGGTGTCATATTTGCCATTTCCCAGTCCTACGGAACCGTGCCTGACTCCAGTGATTGCTGAAAGATCACAATTAATGCCTCCACAATCTCCTTAATTATCTCTTTCTGGCTTGTAGCTCATCCAGCCCAGCTGATTTCGCTACGTCTTCAGACCTTTCAGCTTCCCCAGCACCTGCTCTGTAGTGATGGCCACCACATTCACCTCTGCCCCTGATTCGCTTGATATTCTGATATCCTATTGGTGTCTTCCTATTCAGGACCAAGTACTTATTCAAATCTTCTGTCATTTCTATGTTCCCCATTGCTACTTCTTCAGTCTCATTTTGCAGCAAGCCAATGTCCACTCATGCTTCACTCTTATCTGTTATATATATCCAGAAAAACTCCTGCAATCTCCTTTTATATGACTAGCTAGCTTACCTTCAAATTTCATCTTTTTCACCCTCATAGAATCCTTACAGTGTGGAAACAGGCTATTTGGCCCAACAAGTCCACACTGACCCTCCAAACAGCATCTCACCCCTACCCTATTGCTTTTCCCATGACTAATGCACCAAGCCTACACATCCCTAAACACTATGAGCAATTTAGCATGGCCAATTCACCTAACCTGCACATCTTTGGAACTGTGGGAGGAAACTGGAGCACCCAGAGGAATGCCACACAGATATGGGGAGAATATGCAAACCCCATACATTCGCAGAGACACAATGGTCCTGGTAGGAGCCCAAGGCTGGAACCAAACTTGGGTCCCTGGTGCTGTGAGGCAGCAGTGCTAACCACTAAATTGTCATGCTACCCTTATTGCTGTTTTAGCTGTTCTCTGCTGGATTTTAACAGCTTCCCAATCCTCTAATTTCTCACTTATCTTTACCACATTGTATGCTATTTTTCTGTTACACTTATGCTGTTGCTGACTTCCCTTATACTTCCCTTAATAAGTTACTGCTTCCTTGGGATGAATTTGTGCTATGCCTCCTGAATTACCCCAAAGTCTCCTGCTATTGTTGCTTCATCACCTTCCCTGCTGGTCTCCCCTTCCAATCACTTCTGGCCATCTCCTCCCTCATCACACCTTTACTCAGTTGTAATATATTACATCTGATTCAAAATTCTCCCTCTCAAACCCCAGGGTAAATTCTATTATATTATAATCACTGTCCTCTAAGGGTTCCTTCACTTTAACAAGTCTGCCTCATGACGCATCATCAAATTCAGAATTGCCTGGAGGGCTCTACCTCAAGTTTCTCCAAAACAAAATCATGCAAACATCCTATGAATTAGTTTCTTGGGATTTGCTACCAATCTTATTTTCCGAATCCACTTGTATATTGAAGTCACCCATAACTATTGTAATTGTGCCTATCTTATACATTTTTTCTATGTCCTGATTAATTTTCTGCCACACATCCTGACTAGTGTTAAGAGCCCTGCACATAATTCCCATTGGAGTCTTTTTATTTTTGCGGTTCCTCAACTCCACTTACACAGATTCTATGCCTTCTGATTCTCTATCACATGTCGTTCTCAATTTAATTTCATTTCCTACTGACCAGTCAATCCTGCCCTTCTGCCCATCTGCCTGTCTTTTTGATTGGACATGTCTCCTTGCATATTTAGTTTTCACCCTGTTCCTCTTGCAGCCTTGTTTCTGTGATTCCCATAACATTTTACCTGCCAATTTAAATCTGCACTACAAGCTCATTTACCTTGTTTTGTGCACTGCATGCATTTAAGTACAGCACCTTCAGTTCTGAGTTGACATTGTCCCTTCTCATAGTTGTTCCCTTTCTTGCTGTGCCTGAAGTTAGATTCCAGAGCCTTTCCATTCTATCTGACCTATTACTTGTTTTGGAATCTTTCATAACCCCTGCTAAATCCTCCCCACCTTTAATGTTTCCCATAATGTAAGAACCTGCACCCACTCCCCACATCCACCATTTAGCTTGAAGCCTTATCCACAGCCTGAGTTATGTGATTCTCCAGAACTCTGGTCCCAGCATGATTCAGATGGAGCCCATCCCATTGGAACAGTTCCTTCCTTTCCCATCTCTGGCGCCAATGTCCCATGAATTCAAATTTATTTCTCCCAGACTAACTTTTGAGCCACGCATTTACTCCTTTAACCAATTACCTCCTAGCTCAGGTAGTGATTTGGAGATTTTTCTTTGGTTCTGCTTTCTAATTTAACCCCTTGTTGCACGTATTCCCTCAGCAGAACCTCATCCTAACCAGGTCATTGATACCTTTGTGGACCATGACAACTGGATCTTGTCCCTCCTGTTCTAAGTTCCTCTGCAGCCTTGATGAGATATCCTGAACCCAAACAGCAGGAAGGCAACATAGCCTTCAGGACATGCAATCCTCACCACAAAGAACAGCGTCTATTCCCAAGACTCTATTATATCTGATCCCGACTGTATTTCTCTTCTCCCCACTGTTGAATGGCTCCCTCTACTGTAGTGTTATGATAAGTTTTCCCATCCTCTCTACAGCTCCTGCTCTCATCCACACAGGGACCAAGAGTCTCAACCCTGTTAGACAAGTTCCAGGGCTGAGAGAAAGTGAGGACAACAGATGCTGGAGTACCAGAGTTGAAAAATGTTATGCTAGAAAAACACAGCAGGCCAGGCAGCATCCGAGGAGCAGGAGAATCGACGTTTCGGGCATTCCTGAAAAAGGGCTTATGCCCAAAATGTCGATTCTCCTGGTCCTCGGATGCTGCCTGTCCTGCTGTGTTTTTCCAGCACCACATTTTTCAAGTTCAAGGGCTGAGGCTACTTCAGCACTACCTCCTTACTCCAGCTACCTGCCTTGCTAGTAGTCATACCTTCCTGTTCTGACAACTGAACAAATTTGCGACATTTGATTTAAGTGGTATGGATGCCTCACAAAACACAGTGTCCAGATAACTCTCCCCTCCCCAATGTGTTTGGACGTTACACATCAACATATCAGCTCTGAGCCAGAGTTCCTCCAGCAACAATGATTTACATCTTTAGAGTCAAACTTCCCTCCTATCTATGTCCCAAAACCACATCTTTTCTTTTTATGGATCTGTGATTTTGTAGAATGGTTATCCAAATTGATATTTATTTGTAACAATGCAGAAAATAAGATGCTGATATGTCAGCTTTCTATGACTTCCTTGGAGGGCTACAACAATGTAATCGCTGAACACTTTCAACCATATTTGCCCACTCATGAACTGCAAATTGCAATGCATTGTAGGCTAGGTTACAACACAATTAGGCCAATCAAGCTGCATATATCTGTCACTGATTGCATTTTCAAAATGCCCAACAGTTTTGAGCTGTGCATGTATTTTTCATATAATTTTGATTTTGGCAGTGGTGAGGGAAGATGCAATCGAGAATATTAGCCTCTTTAAGGGAGTCAAGAATGTGGTGCTGGAAAGGCAGAGCAGGTCAGGGAACATCCAAGGAACAGGAGAATCGACATTTCGGGCATAAGCCCTTCATCAGGCCTCTTTAAGGGAGTCTGATTTACTCTGTGTCTCCCTGCAGCAGGCAATTTGGAACCTGATTATAGCCTCTCAGCTGAATCAGGGAAATGATCAACTGTGACTTTACGAGCTGAATCAGTGGTCAGTTAAAATCCACCGAGTGATATAACCAGGTTCGTCTTTGAAGATTCAATTTGTAGTCGGCTCACATGATCAAAGCAGAAGAAAGTGAGGATTGCAGATGCTGGAGATCAGAGTCGCGAGTGTGGTGCTGGAAAGACAGAGGAACAGGAGATTTCTGATGAAGGGCTTATGCCCGAAATGTCGATTACCCGGTTCCTTGGATGCTACCTGACCTGCTGTGTCTTTCCAGAACCACACCCTAAACATTATCAAAGCACAACTGCATGTTGAATTCTGGCCTGAAAGGATCCCCTAAAGAAATTATTAAATTGTCTTGCCTGAAAATTCTGCACTCTTGACCATTCCAATCTAATCTGGAAATAGACCAATGGCATAAATCTGTGATTTCGAGAGTAAAATTGGTATAGACCCATTCTTTCACTGGGGAGCAATTGATTAACTCATATGTGATGAATTTTGCTGAAGACATGAAATTCTACTTTCCCCTAGGCAATGCTGCTGAATTGCTGAATGACTATTAGCTAAATTATCATAATCCTACCTTGAAACTAATGAGGATTTACTGATAAAAACTGAATAACATTAATTTACCATTAACTAAGTTAATGGTTCTAAAGTAAAAATAAGTATATGAGACTGCTTTAAATTAAAATATAATAGTAGTGAATTGCACAAATCAGCTTTTTGGCTTCATGTTTTTAACATGATATCTGATCATTTGTTACAAAATAATGCTCTTTTCAATGGAGAATAGAATCATAGAGATGTACCGCATGGAAACAGACCCTTCGGTCCAACCCGTCCATACTGACCAGATATCCCAACCCTATCTAGCCCCATCTGCCAGCACCCGACCCATATCCCTCCAAACCCTTCCTTTTCATGTACGCATCCAGATGCCTTTTCAATGTTCCAGTCATACTAGCCTCCACCACTTCCTCTGGCAGCTCATTCCATACCCGTACCACCCTCTTTGTGAGAAAGTTGCCCCTTAGGACTCTTTTATATCTTTCCCCTCTCACCCTAAACCTATGCCCTCTAGTTCTGCACTCCCCCACCCCAGGGAAAAGACTTTGTCTATTTACCCTATCCATGCCCCTCATAACTTTGGAAACCTCTATAAGGTCACCCCTCAGCTCCCACACTCCAGGGAAAACAGCCCCAGCCTGTTCAGCCTCTCCCTAGAGCTCAAATCCTCCAACCCTGGCAAAATCCTTGTAAATCTTTTCTGAACCCTTTCAAGTTTCATAACATCTTTCCAATAAGAAGGAGGCCAGAATTGCATGCAATATTCCAACAGTGGCCTAACCAATGTCCTGTACAGTTGCAACATGACATCCCAACTCCTGTACTCAATACTCTGACCAATAAAAGAAAGCATACCAAATGCCTTCTTCACTATCCTATCTACCTGCGACTCCACTTTCAAGGAGCTATGAACCTGCACTTCAAGGTCTCTTTTTGCAGCAACACTCCCTAGGACCTTCCCATTAAGTGCATAAATCCTGCTCAGATTTGCTTTCCCAAAATGCAGCACCTCACATTTATCTGAATTAAACTCCATCTGCCACTTTTCAGCCCATTGGCCCATCTGGTTAAGATCCTGTTGTAATCTGAGGTAACCTTCTTCGCTGTCCACTATACCTCCAATTTTGGTGTCATCTGCAAACTTACTGACTGTACCTCTTATGCTCACATCCAAATCATTTATGAACAATCTTCTTTCTCCAAACAGAGAAGAGTTAAGGATACAATGGGAAAGAAAGAAATATTGTTGCCAGGAGATGTTTTTGCTGGTTTTTAAAAGAAAATATCCACCAAGGTTCATGGATCTGTTTACCTTGACAGGCTGGGGCAGGTGCATTCCAAGAGTAAAATCCATATGGTGATTTCCTGCATGTCGCTGTGCTATTCCCAATAAGTCGATAGCCTCGCTCACATGCCCAGCGAACAACACTATTGAGCTGTCCCCCTGTCTGTCTGAGTATTAGACCATGGGGTGGAGATTCTGGAGTGCTGCAGTAAAAGGCTGGGATTGAAAAAGTGGGACATTACATTTACATTACATTTCATTCCAGATTGATTTGGTGAAGTTACAAAAGAGGACATTGTGTGATTAAAATGATTACCTACCAACATATCGGATGCGAAAGCCTTTTTTGTTCGTACCGTGATCAGCTGACCAGCGAAGAAAAAGTTGGTGACCATTGCTCGTGATATTAAAAGGGGAAGGATAGTCCCCACTGAAGGAGCTCAGCAATGGGCTATGGCTGTTCGGACCTTAGTAAAAACAGAAAATTAGCATACAAAATTTAATCTACAATTAAAGTAAACAATAAATTTTAATGATGAATAAATCATACTTACAATGCAATCTGAAATCAAAGGAACACTGTTTAAAATACTAATGAAAACATGATGTAAGTAAATTACAAGGGGAGATGTTGGATCAAAAGTTGAATAATGTATTGTGATCAATAGTTTTGCACTTCAAGCATCTACTGTAGATCATACAGCTGATAACAAGCATTGTGTTATCAATAATTGAAGAACTGCAATATTTATCATTTAAATTACACAACAGATTTTTTGATCATTTTGTGTCTTGATAACTTCGACATGGAAGTTTTATGAATATATTAAGAATTTTACATATTGCTGTCAGTTAAATTATGTGCTGCAAAATAGATACTTGTACTTCCTAACTGTGTGACAACTAATTTACTGTATTCAAAAATCTCATACAAGTTGAGCATTCAAAATTTTAGTTAAAATCTATAATGTCTCCTATATTATCATGGTACTTTTCAAGCAGCATTCTCACATTATATTATGCAATGAAAAAGGTGTGTAATGCAAGAAACTACCAGTGAGTGCTAGACTGATTTTTCATGTATTTGCAAAGTCTTGGCTATTAAATTTTAGTTAGTTATATTTTACACTTCTTAGAGTCATGAAACTTCCGAATTCAAGTGAAAAATGCTTACAGTTGTTAATTTACTGACCAAGCTTTTTGTTGTTAGCTCTGTCATAATTTTCTACTTCAATTTTGTCATCTGTAAAAATTATCAACAAAACATTCTTTCTCCATTGGTATAAAGATATTCAAGTGGCACAAATCTGAAAGTATGTTTTAAGTTAGAACTGCATTTTTGTTTCAATTTATGATTTATATGAGTGCTGCCACCATGGCAACAGATGTTAAAGTTAAAATGTGAAGAAAAACATTGTATAGAAGCAACACAAAAGCAGAACAAATGAAAAGATGTCTGGCTTTAAACAAATAATTGGATACAAATTGAAAAGGACATTGTGGCAGTTCTGCTCAGGCAGGGTACAATAGAATCATGCAACAGCAGAAGCATCTTCAAATTGCTGTTGTCATTTATTTTGCACTGGTTTAGTGCTAATGGATCAATGTAAACATTATTTCTTTGTACTGTATGATGGGTAGTTTGCATAGGTTTACACAGAGGATATGAGGGCCCATTTGGGTTTGGGCCCTGACTCCGAATACAGTGAAGGTCTATCAACACCAAATAGAATGCAGTAGTTCAAGAAGGCAACTCACCAGCACCTTCTCAAAGGCAACCAAGAATGGCCAATAAATGCTGACCCAGCCAGCAACGCTCACATCCAATAGATGAATAATAAAAGATCAAAAGGTGTGGCTTGAGTTGGAATGAATGATCATGTATCAGCATGCAGAGTGAGGGGTGTGAGTGATGAGGGCTAGACAACCTAATGATTAAGGAAACAACTTGACAGAAATCCCAGGGAAAAGGAGGTGGGTGTCTGAAACAGCCAGCTTCAGAACACAGCAGTCACTGTGGCCAGTTCCGAGCTGCATGAGGAATGACTACAGTTCATCCCATACCCACCCAATTCCCCCACATGCTCTGGAGAAAAATGTCATGCCCTTCAGAGAATTTTTACTTTGGTAGATGCGCCAAGGAAAAACAGTTGCCTTTAATCTCACTTCTGAAGGTCAAATATATCACTGAATCATGGGATCACTGCAGTGGAGAAGAAGTGATTTTGCACATTGTGCCTAAACTGACTCTAACATCTAATGTTAACTTCTGTCTTTTCCCCACATCAGTGCACATCATTTCCATTCAAATAATCATCCAATATTCTCTTAAATGCCTCAATTGAACTTGCCTCCACTACAATTCCAAACAGTGCATTCCTTCCTCTAACTACTTGCTGTGTGAAAAAGGTTTATTTCCCACAACACCATTGCTTCCGTCTTGTCTGAAAATGAACCTTCCAGCTCAGCGAGCAAACCTGCATCGAGAACCTCAACCTGAGCTACAAATCTTCTCAAAGCTCACTATCAATTCTTATTTCAACCTTCTTCTGTCAAAGGAGAATAGTCTTAACCTCTTCAATACAAACTCATAACTAAAATTTCTCATTCCCAGAGCCATTCTTGTAAATCTGCATTCCCTCCAATGCATAAACATTTCTCCTATAATGGAGTGCCACAATCATACACAATATACCAGCTGAGGTCAGACAAGTGCTCAGCTTCACCTCCCTGCTCTAGTACTCTGCCTCTATTAATAAAGCCAAGAAAACTGGATTCTTTATTTACTGCTTTCTCCAATTGTTCTGCTACTTTCATTGATCTGTGCACATATGTAGCTCAGTCCCTTTGCTGCTGCACCCCATTAAAATTGTAACCCTTATTTTGTACTGACTTCAAATGTTCTTTTGACAGTTTTCTTCAATGAACCTCATCTGTCACCTATCTGCGAACTTCACTGCCTTGTCAATTTCCTTTTGGTGTTCTGCATTGTCATCTTCACAGTTTACAATCCTTCCAAGTTTCATGTCACCTGCAAACTTTGAAATTGTCCTCTGCACCACCAAAATCCAGATCATTAATATATATACATCAGGAAAGCAAGGGTCTCCATAAGGACTTCTGGGGAATTCTACTACGAAACTTCCACTAACCCAAAAAAAATCCATTGACCATTGCTCTTTGTTTGCTATCACACAGCCAATTATGTATCTACATTGCCGCTATCCTTTTTATTTCATGACCTATAACTTGTAATCAGTTCCAATCCTATAGGTGGAATCTAATCCAAGTGATAGAGGTCTCACCCACACACTGGAGAATGGCCACTACCAGGATTTCCTGATAGGAAAAGAAATCCCATCTCTCTGCCTTCACAGGCCTCAGATGAGAGCAGTTGGCTAATGAGAAGCAAGTGACTCTAGGTTACAGGCAGTCAAGGCTACTAGGAATATCAGAGATGCATCTACGAGTGGCACAGGATTGCTGAAGGACCTCAAGTCAAAGTTGAGTGTGGAATGCAGGGACCAAGGCAGGGGCCACAGGAGGGAGAAGGGGTTTGGAGGAGAGGGCAAAGGAAGAATTTTCAGCAACTGTCCCTTCTTCCTGGCTAAGCTGCAGAACTCATTGCTACAGAAGGCTGTGGAAGCTCAGTCTTTGAATGTATGTAAGACATACACTCTTGATTGGTAAGGGGATCAAGGTTATGTGGTGAAGACAGGAGAATGAGATTGAGAAACATATCAGCCATGATTGAGTGGTGAAGCAGACAAGATGGGCTAAATGGCCTAATTCTGTTTCTGCATCTTATGATCTTCAAATCCCACGATTGGGCACTGTGCTTTTGCTTTCAAAAAGCGTTTTTAGGACTTCTCACAATGTGTCTGCCCTGCCCACTGAATACCAGCCGTGAGGCCCTTAACTGGACATTAATTTCTGACTGAGGGATATATTTAGTAACATTCAGATGTGAAGGTTGGCCACATGTTAATTTGGGGAGAGGCAGGTTGGCAGCAGAGACCTCACCTGGCATTCTCCCATGAGTAAATACCATACACCTCCAAACTTCGAACATTAAATTCTGTCTCATGTATTTCTTTGGGTGACACGGAATACAGGTGCACAAGGAAGGTAGCTATGTATCTGTGCTGAGAATCAGGGAAATTGTTAATCGCGGACAGCTAAAATAATTCTGTTACAACATTAAATTTCAGACCTTTTTTTGTTTGGGGGCATAATGGTCTAATGAGATCTTCTCAGCCATATTAATGGTGAGACCTTTGTCACTGAAATTTAAATTCATTCATAATTGCGTATTATGACGAGTATCATTCTATATTTGAAATGTTGCTTAAAAAGTAAATGTTCAATACACTTTGACTTTCAAACCAAGCAACATTATTCTCAAAGTCTGCCAATTTGGTTATGTATTCTGTAAACAAAATGTCCTTGCCTGCATGCACGTTTCTTTGCAATTAGCATTTAAATTGCATTTTTTTTCTGCCTAAAGCCACTCTAAGTCGAATGCCTTTTGATGCAAGTGAATTTTGCTCAATTCCATCTGGGATTGTTTTTATGCTTGAGGTTATTCCACTCCCTCAGTTAAAAGAATGAAACTTGTTATAAATGATTCAGCATTCAGGCTTGTTACAAAGTATTCTTTAGATAGGAAATAATCTCTCAAATGGGTAAGGGATGTCCATCTATTCATCATGAGTAACATTGAAGGGAGATTCTCTGATCACTCAGATCTTAGTGAAAATTAGACTCTGAAGGCAGCCTTGGGATCCACCAACTTCCTCTGATAGAGTCATTAAGTCACACAGCACAAAAACAGACCCTTCAGTCCAACCAGTCTATGATAACCATAATGCTAAACTAAACTAGGACCATCTGCCTGCATTTGGTCCATATCCTTCTAAACATTTCTTATTCATGTACTTATCCAAATGTCTTTTAACGTTGTAACTATACAAACATCCACGACTAGCCCCAGACGTTCATTCCACACATAAGTTATGCTCAGTGTAAAACAAATTGCCTCTCATGTCTTTTCTAAGTCTTTCTTCTCTCATCTTCAAATTATGCCCCCTAGTCGTGAGATTCCCCACCTGAAGGAAAAGACATTTGCAGAGAGTCAAGCATTCTTTTGAGATGCAAATATTTACTTGAGATTTCCACATTTGACCTGCTGTGTGCATACCTTAGGCGTGCTGCAGTTTACATGTGTGTACCTCAGATAGCATGAACAATAAATGTGCATTTAAAGTTATTTATCATTTCAGTTTGTAATTGAAGGGCCCAAAATGTGAATTAGTCAATGGCAAAGCTTAGCATGTAATGAATGCCGAGTCATTGAGGGGGATGATGTGTCTCTTGTTTAATAGTTGAGAGGATAACAGAGAAAGACTCATGGCAGTAAAGAATTTATATCTCCTATTTGAATGAGTGAGGAGCATAATTATCCTCCAGATATTTCCTAATCAATGCATTCAGAAATATTATCATAGACCTCTGTAACAGCTGGAATTGAACTTGGGCCTCCCGGTTCAAAGTAGGGACACTAACGATTATCCTCCAGAAGCTCAACTGTCCATTGTCTGTCTTATTAAAGATCTTGCCTCACATCCAGGTTCTTTCCAATTAATTCATGACAAGAATAAATACAACAATCTGTACTTTTGCAAGTCAAGCCAAATATCAAAGCCTTTTAAACTGGTAGGTGTGATCCTGAAGCAGACGTCGCACCCTAGTTATGATTAATCCTATCTTCTATGCAAGGCAAGGTGGCACAATGTGAGTTACATAGTAGGAAACCCAAACTCAACGTGGACATTTGAATAGAAACAGATGATATTTTTGTCATGTTAGGAGGTGCATTTGCTGTGCAGGAATGTCAATTTTATGGAGAAACATAAGCAATTCTTGAAGGATGAGTAAGTATTACAAACTGAATTTATTTAAATCCCCAGCCCCTTAAACATGAAAAGGACCAAGCTGCATTTTTCAGTGGAATGAAGAAAAAAAATCAAAAACCCTGCTATATTATATTGATTTACAGGTTTTCTGGTTTAGTTTGAAAGCACATCACCATCTCTTCCTACAATATCAATATATAACATTTTTTGACATTTACCAAGGGCTGTAATTAGAGTTCAGACAATGATTGATGCTTGATTTAAGTTTAAAAGATTGAAAATCATTTATCTAGATGAGTGAAATTGGGAACAACTGAGTCCATATTTCAATTGGCAATTTTAAAAAGTTATTAAAGGATTGACTGTTTTTGATGTAGTTACTGAATAGAAGTTTGTTTTTTTTTGTGCCAAATTGACTCCTTAAAAGGATTTAAAATCTTTGAAAGCATTTAATAGATGAAAGAGTTTTCTCCCTCAAGTGAGTATGAGTGAGAGGTTTCTGAGACTTTCACACATATTTTGTGGATATTTTCTCACTGGCTGGGAGGTTAAGACAAATATTTACCCAACCTCTGCTATCTATCTAAATGATGAAAATCCAGACCATGGTCTTTGTTAAATTCCACAGTTTCATGATATGGACACCAAATTCAATACTGTACAAACATGAAATGTGGATATTTGAGGGTGAACCAACATTATTATACAAAAGGAATATTTTCGTAGCCAAGTTGCCTCAATCTTCAATAAATTAATTTTGATTGGGATTCATAGGCACATACTTGCTTCAAACACAATATACAGAACTTTAAAGATGCATAACAAGAGTGTTGTGCAAATAAATAGACTCATGCATTTCAAAGCTGAAAATGTGTTGCTGGTTAAAGCACAGCAGGTTAGGCAGCATCCAAGGAACAGGAAATTCGACGTTTCGGGCCAGAGCCCTTCATCAGGCTCTGGCCCGAAACGTCGAATTTCCTGTTCCCTGGATGCTGCCTAACCTGCTGTGCTTTAACCAGCAACACATTTTCAGCTCTGATCTCCAGCATCTGCAGATCTCACTTTTTACTCATGCATTTCAAAACCCAGTAAAACTAAATTATCATTCTGCTCACTGCAGAGAATATTTACAATTGAAATACTGTTTTAATATATGTGGAAACGTGCTTCTTTAATGTAATTTAAATGTTTATAAACAGAAAGCTTAACATAGAATTGTTTCCCTCTTTTTAATTCCAAATATGAAACTGTTCTCAGTTGTCCCACTGAAGTTAAATTTACAACAGTTCTATTCAACACTATGGTATTTTTTCTCATCTGTACTAAGACCAAAGTTTCACATCATTCAACAAAACTTAACATGTTGAATTTTCATCAAACTGTACTTTTATGTGTCCATTTCAGAGTGTAATATTACTTTTCATGTCACTGGGCAAGAAAGAATTATCACTAGCAATCATTACCCAACATTTTCAATCTATTTGAATTATGTGGCTATATTGAAACAGCTAAGTTGACATTTTTGTCAGAAGAAAATTGGACATCACATACAAATCAGAAATAAAGCTATACTTGCACGAAAAACACAGACTGTTCAAACAAGAAAAACGAGCTGCTTTTACTGCTATTGAACGTTGAGGCAGATATCAGGATGTATTTGGTTATTTGAATGTTAACTTTGCATTTCACTCAACTTTAGTTGGAATCAGAGAAGGAAACTAGTGGCTGCATTATTTCTTTCTTAAATTCTTTCTTAAATCCATTTCCTTCACGAAAATAGTGCAAATTCCAGTGTGGCTAGAATTGTTGCGAATGTGCATTCAAAATGCTAGCTTTACAACCGCTGTCAGTCAAATGTTTGTTAGTACAAACAGCTGTGGCTCTTAAATATCGTCATAAATGTAGCCTACCATTTATTTCGATTAGATTAGATTTCCTACAGTATGGAAACAGGTCCTTCAGCCCAACAAGTCCACACTGACCCTCTGAAAAGCAACCCACCCAGAACTATTCCCCTACATTTACCCCTGACTAATATACCTAACACTATGGGCAATTTAGCATGGCCAATTCACCTATCCTGCACATCTTTGGATTGCGGGAGGAAACCAGAGAACCCGGAGGAAGCCATGCAGACACGGGAAGAATGTGCAAACTCCATACAGACAGTCGCCCGAGGTGAAATTAAACCCGGGTCCCTGGCGCTGTGAGGCAGCAGTGCTAACCACTGAGTGACAGCGCCGCCTCTAAAATCAGATAAAATAGTTGAGACCTTTTTGTTGTAGTAACAAGAAAATAAATACTTGCATCTATATAGCATCTTTCATGAGCACAGGACATCTTAAAGTACTTTACGTTCAATTAGGTATTATTGAAGATTTTAATTGAACATTAACATAGGATTGCTTTTTTCAAAATTAAAGTTTAGTTCAGAGTAAGTTTTCTTCAGATGATGAAAAGTGTTGGGTCCACTTTTGTTTGATATTTATATAAATGATTTAAATGAGAATATGGAAGGCAGTGAGAAAGGTGATCTAAGCTTACAAAGAGATTTTAATCAGTTGAGTCAATAGGCTCAAGAGTGACAAATGGAGTTTAATTTGGATAAATGAGAGCTAATGCATTTTGGTAAAACAAACAAAAATATCTATCATTAAAAATAGAACCTTGGCAATGTTGTAGAACAGAGAGGCCAAGAGGTCCAGGGACATAATTCTTTGAAGTTTACATCACATATAGATAAGGTGGTTGAGAAGGTGTTTAGCATGCTTGTTTACATTACTCAGATCTTTGAGTACAGGAACTGGGACATTATGCTATGTTTGTGGAGGTTGTTGGTGAGGCCTTTTTCTGGAATATTGTATCCAGTTCTGGTCTTTCTGTTACAAAAGGGTATTTTTAAACTGGAAAGGTTTCAGAAGAGATTTACCAGGACACCACTGGGGATGGTGGATTTGAGATAGGAGAGGCTGGATTGGCTGTAACGTTTTTCACTGGAGCATAGAAAGTTGACAGATGACCTTTTTGAGATTTATAAAATCATCAGGGGTATAGATCAAGGAATGGCAGGTGTCTTTTTCATTGGGTGGGGGTTTCAAGACGAGGAAGAGTATTTTTAAGGTAAAAGGAGGAAGATTTAAAAAAGATATGGGGGCATTTTTTTTACACAGAGAGTGGTTCATGTGTGGAATGAAATTCCAAGGAAGTGATGGATTTAAAAGACATTTAGATAAGTAAATGAAGAAGTCATATTTGACAGGATATGGTCCAAGTGCAGGTAGGTGGGACTAGCTTAGTTTTGGATTATGATTGGCATGGATGGGTTAGACTGAAGAGTCTGTTTCTGTGCTGTATGACTCTATGAGTTATATTTTATCTGATGCCTGTTGCAGCAGGAATTTGTGTTAAGTTCCATGAGTCAAATAGATTATGTAACAATATAGATACATTAGCATAGATTCTAGTGCCTTGCCACCTAAGTTTTATGAAATATTTGGCAATGTAAAATGAAATAAGAGATAAAGTCCAGAAATTATCCATGAAATAATTTCCTAAGAATGTTAACATGTTGATCCATCAACTTTATTGCACTGGCGGAATTGAGGAACAATCCATAACAAAGGATATGACCATATAAATCTCTGCTGATACTTCCGTACAGTACTGAGAGCTTTGCATTATCGGGGTGTTCTTTTTTTCAATGAAAATGAGTCTTCATCTGTCCTCCCAGGTCAGCCTAAAAGTTTCTTGCTTGGGATTTTCACAGGACTCTGGAAGAGTTACTATTTTTGAAGTCTAAGATAGGCCAAAAGCTGATTACATAAAAGTGCCTCTGACTGAATGAGGCCAATGCACTATTTGTTATACAAAAACAAATTGACTCCGGCAGACATTAATGCAATCTCAGAGCATTGGTAAGAAAAGACTAGCCTCCAGTCACAGTCAGCAGCAAACTTGGATGCAAAGAACTTCTTCCACTGATCCCGAAAGATTTTCTTGGGTTATATCAGCAGATCGTATTGTGGGAGGTTGGCAATGGGGTGCTCAAGATAGTCAGGGGTGCAAGTTAGATTTTACTGCTCTTAAATTTTGCTTCAGGCTACTATCCATCTGTACATAATGATGTACGATTTTAGGTGACTTTATTAATGTTGGGTAAACTGCAGGAAGGGAAAAATTAAGTTTCATCCTGCAATTGTAAGCCAGTGAAATTCTTCTTGCTTTTTCCTCTTTGATCTCTCAATTGTCCTAATTGGATTTTAAATTTGAAAATTCAAACATTAAAAAATTGCAACAAACAGCTTATCCAAATGGAGATGTGGAACAGGACAAACAATCTGCACTTACTTTCTCCGAATATTTTATGAAGTTCAAAGAATTTTGGACCATAAGGAGAACTTTTCAAATGCATGTGTCATATTCTCTAATTCCAGCTATCCTGAAAACAAACTACTGAGACACTAACTACTTGCAATTTCTGATTAGATTATTTGCTTGACTTGGCTGTGAAAAATATTGCATTAAATTTCTGCGCATTTTCAGGCAATGAAAGAAAGTATAATTCAGATAGAATTTGACATTAACTAATTGGAATGTGGTAAGTCTGCTTATTTGAAAAATATTATATTATAATGGGGCTCCGATTGGAATGCCACTGATCTGAAATATTAGCCGAATACTTCCTTTTTCCATAGCTATTGCCAACATACTAACAATTTTCAGTATATACGGCGTTAATTATAAAGTAAAGCTTTTTTGAAGGTGGTGCAAAACTAAATTGGTAGATTAGATTACCTACAGTGTGGAAACAGGCCCTTCGGCCCAACAACTCCACACTGACCCTTTGAAGAAAAACCCTAAACCCTGAAGAGAAAGACTAAAGCACCTAACATCATGGGCAATTTAGAATGGCCAGTTCACCTTACCAGCACGTCTTAGGACTGTGGGAGGAAAACAGTACACCCAGAGGAAACCCAAGCAGACACAGGGAGAATGTGCAAACTCCACACAGACAGTCACCCAAGGCTGGGCACGAACCTGGGCCCTTGGCGTTGTGAGGTATCAGTGCTAACCACTGAGCCACCCCTGACTTCTGTTACATGGTACAGAATTTGCTAGAAGAGCAATCTAAAGTGGCAATGGATGAGAAACAATTTAGTGTGGAATATCTAGTTCTTGATAGCTTTGCGTACTATTTTATGACCAAAATATTACATCAATGCAGAGAACGATGCTTTGGATGTGTGTTCAGGTAAAGAAATGTTGGATACTATTTATAACAGTTTCGAAGTTACCATCAAAAACCTCCAACTCGTCAAACTCTTTCTCCGTCTGGAAGAATTCAAAGAATAAGCTGATGTTGTAACCCTTTTCCACAATAATGCTCCAAGCACAGGTCTGGAAGTTGGGGTAGCTGTCTGGGTAACCAGGGCTCAATATGACACCCGTCGAATCAGTTCGCACCTCATTGACTGGACACAGAACTGAAGGTAAAAATGAAACAAAACAATGATTACACTGGATAACTTATCAGGATATTTAGTATTCTGAATAAGCCAAATAAGAACCTGGGCTATTGGATGTGCCTAGACTTTTCAATATAATAAAATCCAATATATTTATAATGATTTAAGGTTTTCCTGCTAAGGCACTTCTTTTTTATGGCCTGCATGGAGTGAAAAGCAGTGCTTCATTACCCTGTTGTGATAAAGTTTACAATTTCAGGCATTACTTCGTTATTTAGGTCTTCAGTTAAATCTTTATTGAAGCATTCATGGCAGTGATGGAGAAGAGCACATACAATTGGATTTATTTTTCTTCGATCGTTCATGCATGCAAAATGGGTTTTATAGTTGATACTTGCTTAAAGCTTTCCACTCAAGAATCCTCACTGTATCTAAAATACTCTCATATTTCATCCTGACACTGAAGTTTTATGCAAAGATGTTCAGCAGGTTATTAGACGTATTAAGTTAGAAATATTAAAATTTGGCCCTTTTGCTTCCTGGGACCTATATATCCTGTGGCACTCTCTGGTTTCCTTCTTTCCACAGTCTGAAATTTGATGAAGAGTTCTAACATAACAAATTTAACCAGCGAAATACTTGTAGCATCTAGTCAGTCAGTGAAGCTAAGTTAATATCAGTAATCAAAGTTCTATCTACAGAATGCTTCAACATTCTCATCAGTGCAAACATTAGTGCAGCCTCTGGCCCCTTCACTATCAGGTTTGTGAAATCAAAGACGAGAAGAGAGAAACAATTGCTGATTGCTAAGATTGTCTCAAACCAGACAAATGATATTGTTATGAAATGTTATTTTTCTTTCCAGTAAGTACACAATCAAAATTCTTACAGACGGAAAATCAATAGTGTTTTGGAGATAGCTAAATGGATAGCAATGAATTATAAGACTATTATTTCATGTGAGTACAAACAATTGTAACTCTGTTGACTATTGAACTTATAAACTCTATGCCATTGATTAATAGCAGGAAATGCTATGTTTCTATTGATTATCCTATCCGCAAAATAGTTGTGATGTTCTGAAGGACATTGAATAAAAGACTTAGAAGAATTATTTGTTTTGCGGCGGTGTACGATGTATAATTTGCATCCTGCCATTGAATTATGAATTTTTAACTACTTTTCTGACAATTACTTCCCAAACTTCTAAATTATGCTAATTAAATTTTTATGCACAGTTTGTAATCCACTATTAAAAAGATGGGATTGGGGAAAAAGTGGTGTTGGGGAAATTTATTAGTTTGACAAAAAGCATCACAGATTTCAGGTCTATTCATCAGGACAGGAGTATGAGTACATTGAAAGTGATGTGAGAAAAAAAACATGTTGACTGCACCCAACATGAATAATGGCTAATCAGAATACTCTACTTCTTGATTTTCTCAGGCACATTGCATCACAAATGCTTACTTCTCATAATTTAAAAGAAGCTCTGAGCTCAGAGAAAACATTTCTGCTGATGCTGAATGTTGCAATTCTATAAAATCAAGAAAAATAGTGCACATAAATGTAAGGAGTTTTTTTTCATTTGATCACATAGGAAAAAAATTGACAGCATTTGGCCTATATCCCTCTCAACTCTTCATAGTCATGTACCCATTCAGGTGCCTTTTAAATGTCGTAATTATATCAGCCTCCACCGCTTACTCTGGCAGCTCATTCCAGACATGCAACACACTCTGCATGAAAAAGTTGCTCCTTAGGTCACTTTTAAATCTTTCCCTTCTCACCTATGCTCTCTAGATATGGACACCTTTCTTTAAGTCCAGCCATTTTCCAGACGAAGAGTTCTCAGCATCCCTTTCACTTACGTTCCTCTGCCCCACCAAGTAATTAATTCTTGGCTGTCTATGGGAATTTCACGTTTTACAAACTGTAATGAGCACTGCTGAGGCAAGAAAATTCCCCAGATATTACTGAGAATATCGACAGTACCACTATGTTCATAATAATACTGCTATAACTTTTCAACATCCCTCAAGCAATTTCTTTTTTGTCCTAGGAGTACAACAGACTGGCCCTTCTGCAGATTGCGTGCTGCCGGCAGTTTTATTGGTAGATCAATGACATCCCATTCTGAGCAAACCAATTATTCAAATTAGGTGAAGTCAGCATTTGAGATTGCATGCCATGGAGATAAAACCCTGAGTATTTTTAACCTCCATTTTTATTTTTTTGCAGCAGAATAAACACTTCTCAGAAACTTGATTGGATGGAAGCCAGTAATCTATGTAAACAATTAGGATTGTATTAACAAGAAAGACAGTGATTGCATTAATAAGAAGTACCAACCTTCACAAGATGGAGGGGCAGCATCCATTTGTAAACGTTCACCGAGCCGACAAGTAAGAATTTCCTTACCAATCAGAGTGAATCCTGGTAAACAATGGAACCTTATGAGGTCTCCTGTAAGGCAATGAGAACAATATATTAGATAGAATTTTCCCTGTAAAATTGTGATTAAAATCTCTTCTTAATTTATTTTGAATTATCCAAATGGCTTGAATTTAAATATTTCTAATCAAGTGAAATAAAAATTTCTTATATTATTTGCCATAATCACATAGACGTCAAATAAATCAAGACTGGGGATACCTGAATCCAATTCATGAAGCAAAGTTAAGTAATTCTGTAGAACTGAGTTGTTTTCTTAGCAGTATTTTTTGAGTAAGCAACTAAAAAATTAAATTATATTCTGTTGGAGTGTTTTTTTTTGTTGAAAACATTTTCTGGAAGGAAGAAGGCGATGTGACCCAGATCAAAAATAAGGTCATGTGGTTATGGTTTTATGGAGGTTTTCATGGTGCTGGCTACTGTTAACACTAGCTGCAAATGTGTTGCTGGTCAAAGCACAGCAGGCCAGGCAGCATCTCAGGAATAGAGAATTCGACGTTTCGAGCATAAGCCCTTCATCAGGAATAAGAGAGAGAGAGAGCCAAGCAGGCTAAGATAAAGGGTAGGGAGGAGGGACTGGGGGGAGGGGCGATGGAGGTGGGATAGGTGGAAGGAGGTCAAGGTGAGGGTGATAGGCCGGAGTGGGGTGGGGGCGGAGAGGTCAGGAAGAGGATTGCAGGTTAGGAGGGCGGTGCTGAGTTGAGGGAACCGACTGAGACAAGGTGGGGGGAGGGGAAATGAGGAAACTGGAGAAATTGTTAAAACTAGTTGAGGTAAAAGGCGTTTTCAGACAAGCCTTACATACTTATAGCTAAGTCTTAAAATATTTTGTTTTTAACTTAAACTATGTAACAGACCTATGTATGTCAAATGTACAGTTACTTTGAACTTTAATATTCTAGGTATTAACACTTTTTTGTAGAATTACACATAATTTTAGAAAAGAAAGGACATTGATACTGATTTTTCAGAATGCTTAGTTGTATTAACTGGGACATTTGGGTGGTTTAAAAACACTGAGAAGAGACTCTACCTTCACAGAGAAGTGCTTCTGTATTATACAAACAGATACATAACACAATTGAATAGAATAAAACAGAACAGAATAGAAATGTATTATCATGTGTACTTTTACACTAAAAATAAAGTGAACAGTTTTATAAATCACCCCACCATGGGACCTACATCGATGACAGAAGTCATACATAATAAAAAAAATTAAGACAAAGTTCATAACAGTTCAGTTAGTAGCTCCTGGGGAAAGTTGATTTAGGAATGATGGAATACCCTGAAGATGCAGCTGGGACGCTGGATACTAGGTCAGAAGCATTCACCCAAAAATACCGCCACATCAAGCCAAGACTGCCACTCCTGGATGTGACTGCCTGCCAGCCTGCTGGAATACCCAATGCCGAAGTCGGAGAAGTCCTCCATGTGAAACAAGACTGCGGCACCAGGAGACTACCACACTGGGCCAAGAGCACCTTTCTCCTCCCAGCAGCAGACCATGTGGCTCACTAAATGACCTCACTAGATACTAATACGTATCAAGCTAAGGTGGATACGCTGTTCAAAAAGAGATAATTTTATGAAGTGATGTCAAAAAATGAGTTAGGAGACAATGGGAAGTTATGTCATAAAGCTTGCCATTAATTTTAAGGAAACCATACAGTAATTGGATTGTTACCATCTCGTTAAACTAAATTTGACCCTGAATTGTTCATGCCAACACTACTAAGCCAATTAGAGTTCAGGATGTCACGGATCACAAAGATGCAGTGGACAGCAGGGACAATAATTGGCAATTAATAATTCGATGCACAAATAGGAAGAACAAGGATAGAAGTAGTTCAGTTTAATGAAAGAGAACAAAAAAAGGTGTACACAGAGAAAACATTTGATCTTCAGTTGAATGCCCATAGTATTAAAAACAAAATCAATGAATGAATACCACAAATACAGGTTAATGGGTAGAGATTAGATTAGATTACAGTGTGGAAACAGGCCCTTCGGCCCAACAAGTACACACCGACCCGCCGAAGCACAACCCACCTACTTCCCTACATTTGCCCCTTTACCTAACACTATAGGCAATTTAACATGGCCAATCCACCTGACCGGCACATCTTGGGACTGTGGGAGGAAACTGGAGCACCCAGAGGAAACTCACGCAGACACTGGGAGAATGTGCAAACTCCACACAGTCAGTCACCTGAGTCGGGAATTAAACCCGGGTCTCTGGCACTATGAGGCAGCAGTGCTAACCACTGTGCCATCGTGCCGCCCATAATCTTGTAGCATTTCAAAACATGGTACAAGGAGATCAAAGCTAGAAACTAAATATTCAGGAATATTTGACTTTTCAAAAGCACTGGCAGGAAGGAAAAAGTGGTGGGGTAGCATATCTAGTACAGATTGGAATAAATATGATTGCAGTAAATTATCTTGGATTACAAGATGACGAATCCATATTGTGGAGGCAAGAAGTATAAAGGGGAGCTTGATACTGGCAGGAGTAGTCTAGAAGCTACGTAACAGTTATATGGTGAGACAGGGAATAAATTTTGACTTTCATCTTTATATTGATTGGTAATATCAGATTGGAAGAGGAAGCTACAAGGAAGAATTCATAAGTCGTATTTGGGACATTTTCCTCAAACAATATGTTGTGCATCCAATCAGGAATGGTGTTATTTTGAAATTGTTGATGTTAATAAAGTAGGTTTAATAACTAATGCCAGTGTAAATGATCACCAAGGAAACAGCTGTGCTAAGCTTGAATAAAGGCAATTATAAAGGAATACAGGCAGAGTGGACTGGAATGGACTGGAAAAGAAATTCTTCAGAAAAGTTGGTTGATGAAAAATGGCAAATGTTTAAGGAAATATTTATGGCTGACAGCAAAGATATATCCCAGTTAGAAAGAAGGATTCTGGGAGGGGGGCAAGCCAACACTAACTTGGGAAGTTAAGGATATCATCAAATTGAAAGAATAAACATGGAATATAACAAAGATTAGTAGTAAGCTAGGGGATTGGGAAAGTTTAAAAACAAAATTTGATCAAAAAATAAACAAAAGGGAGTAACTTTGAGGGAAATAACAGGATGGAAAGTATGAACTTTGTAAATTCTAAAAAAGAGAGAGAAAGCAAAGTAAAAATGAGTTCCATTGAGGATGAAGAAGAGGTAACAATAATGGGGATCCAGGAAATGGCAGAGGAGTTAAATAAATACTTTACATCAGTCTTCACTGGAAGACATCGATAGTTTTGCGAAATTACTAAATATTCAAGGGGCAAGTGGAGGAGAGGAAATAAAAAATGAGGTCTGCAGATGCTGGAGATCACAGCTGCAAATGTGTTGCTGGTCAAAGCACAGCAGGTTAGGCAGCATCTCAGGAATAGAGAATTCGACGTTTCGAGCATAAGCCCTTCATCAGGAATAAGAGAGAGAGAGCCAAGCCGGCTGAGATAAAAGGTAGGGAGGAGGGACTAGGGGGAGGGGCGATGGAGGTGGGATAGGTGGAAGGAGGTCAAGGTGAGGGTGATAGGCCGGAGTGGGGTGGGGGCGGAGAGGTCAGGAAGAGGATTGCAGGTTAGGAGGGCGGTGCTGAGTTGAGGGAACCGACTGAGACAAGGTGGGGGGAGGGGAAATGAGGAAGCTGGAGAAATCTGAATTCATACCTTGTGGTTGGAGGGTTCCCAGGCGGAAGATGAGGCGCTCCTCCTCCAGCCGTCGTGCTGGAGGAGGAGCGCCTCATCTTCCGCCTGGGAACCCTCCAACCACAAGGTATGAATTCAGATTTCTCCAGCTTCCTCATTTCCCCTCCCCCCACCTTGTCTCAGTCGGTTCCCTCAACTCAGCACCGCCCTCCTAACCTGCAATCCTCTTCCTGACCTCTCCGCCCCCACCCCACACCGGCCTATCACCCTCACCTTGACCTCCTTCCACCTATCCCACCTCCATCGCCCCTCCCCCTAGTCCCTCCTCCCTACCTTTTATCTCAGCCGGCTTGGCTCTCTCTCTCTTATTCCTGATGAAGGGCTTATGCTCGAAACGTCGAATTCTCTATTCCTGAGATGCTGCCTAACCTGCTGTGCTTTGACCAGCAACACATTTGCAGAGGAGAGGAAATAAAGAAACTATTACAAGAAAAAAAAGTGCTAGGGAGACTAATGCAGCAAAAGACCAACAGGTTTACCAGATCTGATAGAATGTATATGAAGATATTGTGAGTAATAGCTCTAGCCATAGTGTATGACTGGTCATAGTAGTCCAAGAATCCTTAGAATTTGGAAAAGTCCTGGAGGATTGGAAAAATACTTATATAAAACATTTATCTAAAAAGGATAGAAAAGGAAGTTTGGAAACTAAAATATTGTTGGTAAATTGTCAGACAATAACAGGAATACAGTGAATAGTATTGGGTTTTCTATTGAAAGAAAGCCCTGTTGGCATTGGAGGCAGTCCAGAGAAGGTTCACGAGCCTGGTCCTGGGTTTGGATGGACTGTGTTATCAGAAGAGATTGTCTTGGTTAGTCTTGTACTCATTGGAGTTTAAGAGATTGAGAGTTGACCTTTTTGAAATATGCAAGATTCCTAGGTGTAGATGTGGAAACATTGCTTCCCCTTATGCGAAACTAATAGGAGACCAGAGGGCATAATCTCAGAATAAGGACTCTTTCATTTAATAAAGAGTCATAGAGTCATACAGCACAGTAACAGACCCTTCAGTCTAACCTATCCATGCGACCAAGTTTTTCAGACTAAACTAGTCCTACTTGCCTGCGTTTGGCCCATACCTCTATTCATGTAACTATCTAAATGATACATTTGCTGAGTCCCATCTTGATGCTGAGATCATCTATGGCATCTTTACTCAAGCAGTGTGATGAGATTCTTGCGAGGCAGTAACAAGTTCCCAGATGATAAACATTATTGTTTGTTAAATGTCTTGTTAACAGCCCAACTTGCCATGTGTTGTGATCTTATCAACCTTGCCAGAAAATTCAACATGAAAATCAAAGACAACATTTTGCTAGCTCCATGTGAGATAACAGCATGGGCGCCAGTAACTTAGCATGCTGAATGGGCATCGAGCATCTGACATGTGTCAGTCTCTTTGAACACTCATTGCACATGTCTACTTACAAAATGCTTATACCTATCAATGATACCTAAGACTGTACTGGCAATTGTATGTACAATGCTACAGCAAGGAACATGCATCCAGCTCAGAGGCGGGACCTGGCAGAAACTCAGAGCTTTTTGCTGGTTGTCATAGCGTTCAGTGTCTCTGAGCGTACCTGGATGCTTGCTTTTGCTGTCTTGCTTTGCTATTTTGGACTTTGCAACCTCAACCAGAGATACAATCTACATACTGGGGCTAGCCACAAATGTCAGCAGTTTGTTTTTTTCCAATCAAAGGAGATATTGTCCACCTCAGGGGATGCTGACATACTAAGTCAAGAGTGGCCGATATAATATCAGGCTAGACCACGCTTGGGCCATTTAGCATCAGGGTCCTTGCCTGATAAGGGGAGAGAAGCCAAATGACAGGCAGAACCTATTTTGACTCTTCCTGACCAATTGTGTGTGTTTCCTCTTGGAATGAGAAAGGGAGAGAGAAAGAGACAGAAACAGAGGGGGTTGGGGGGAGAGAGAGAGAGAGAGAGAGAGAGAGAGAGAAAGAAAGAAACAGAGACAGAGACAGAGAAAGACAGAGAGAGAGAGAAGTAAAGGAGATGAAAATGGATGCCACAGCTATAACTATTGTTGTATATGGGGGCTAACCTGAGCAAGTAAATAGGCAGCTCAAAGGGCATTCAGAGTTAGAGATGTCAGGGTTTGTGTGGATGATGGTAAGTGGGGAAAATGTTGAATGCATTTCCAGACTGGCAGAGATTGAACCTCGATGACAGATTCAGTAGTATAAACAGAGTGACTGTAAGCTATCAGAGAGAAGGTGTTGACATTTACAGTGACAGAGTGGAAAAGGACATTGATCTTCTTCCTACAGCATTACACCTTTCTCCAAATGCCTGAGTTGGCTCAAAACTGGATGGCAACTTCAGACAAGGTTGACATGATCTGATTTCATGGCTGACACACGGGTGAGGAAGAAATCTCACTCATGCAGCAAGCAGGAGCTATATTACAGCAAAGCAAAGTGCTGACTCCCCACTTGTCTTTTCCAGGATAAACGTCAGGAAACAAACAGGGCAGCTTCAGACTGACAGTGTTTGTCCAGGTGCACAATGGCTGTTTAAAGATGGCGTAAGCACAAGGGATGCTGGTGAATTACAGGATCATTGGTGAATGGCGTAAAAGGTGCATAGTAAAATGGGGCGGACATTGGATGAGAAACTCACCACAAAGGTTCAAATACTGCAGTGAGTTTGGGAAAATTTGACAGGAGAACATTCACTTGACCTTGTAGTGAGAATCTTTCCACCAAAACTCAACCTGACTTGGACTTAGCAAAAAACCCATAAAATTCAGCCCAAAGTCTTCTCCCTTCTTAGCAGACACAGTATAGAAATAAATTTCAAAGTTACATATGGTCTTCCACTGGAGAACCCAAGTTTCCAGAAATAAAAAAAGTCATCAATCCTTAATCATCTATTTCTATATCCATCTTTATAACATTGTGCCGAGTTCGAACCACGTGTCAACTGACCTAGAATCAACTGGATGTCTCCAATGATGAAGGTCAAACAAATATCATTCTCAGTACATCTGTAATTAATTAAATATTCATGCTGTACATCTTAAGCATTATTTGGAGGTGCCAGTGTTGGACTGAGGTGTACAAAGTTAAAAATCACACAACAATAAGTTGTAGTCCTATTATAAACCTATTGCACTATAACCTGGTGTCGTGTGATTTTAAACTTTGTATATCTTAAAACACTGCAACAAAGTGTCAAGACCCACACAAGAGTTAAACTTCATCTCACATTTCAACACATTTTGTGGTAGGAAGCTAAGGCTGAAATTGTTGTATTCTCTGGAAATTATGAATTCAATCCTCCAGGCTTTCAGTCTGGGATCTTAGTGACAGCCAAGCAATACTGAACAGATGTTGAACTGTTCTTCTGCTGTTACAGAGTTTTACAATTGGATCAGTAATGCAGTGCATAGAGGCCATGGAAGCATCTGTCCAATGTCATTTCTTTTTCAACTAATGTGGGCATCAAAGCCTGTAATTTATTGAAGGTATCCTATAGGTATCCAGAATAACAGCTGCTGACATTAACAGTTACATGCCTGTGTTGACACCACCTGGACATTCATTGAGTATAGATTCTTACACTTCTTGAAGGTCATTGGATTGAAATGAAGAACCAAGCTATCTAGACAGATACCAGGTGTGACTCTGCACTCAAGGGAGTATAAAACTGTATCTCTTATCCAGCTGATGTCTCCTACCACGTGAAATATAAGGCTGCTGCAAACATATTGTTCATCAGTCCCCTGCTGTGTGTATACAACACAGGTTAATGCAGCAAATATTCCATCAACTGGATTGAAAGGACATGGCTGCAATAAAACTTGAAGTTGTGACATCTTTAACTTAAAGAGTTATTCCTGATCTCGGTAATGTCTGAAAGTGACTGCACAATGGACTGGACAACATAGTGGAGATGTTGAAGAAAGATCTCCTGTAACATGTCCAGATACAACTTACAGGGTCAAGATAAGTAAGGTCAATGTTTGTTGACTCCTCATTAACACATGTTCCTTACTCTTTTTATGCAACATTTCTGAACCACCAAAGGATTCTCATTCCCACCTTTTTGTAAGGTTAGAAGTGACACAACACCAGGCTATAGCGCAATCTGAAAGCTTATGATTTCAAGTAAACCTTTTGAACTATAACCTGGTGTTGTGTGACTTCTGACATTGTCCATCCCAGTCCAAAAATGGCACCTCCGGATCATGGTTTTGTAAGTTGTAATACTAAGGCCAGTAAACCAAAAATAAGGAAACAATGTACAGGATCTTAGGCTGACATATCTTGAGCATTAAGTTGAAAACATTACAGGTTCCAAACCTGCTTTGGTAGCTAACTGGGGGATCTTCCCAGAGATAGCTAATTGTGAAGTAATCTCTGGTCCAGTGTCTGATTAAGAAAAAGACTTGATCCAATTAGATAGCCTGCAGCTTTGGAAGGGTGGTAGCCCCACTGGATGGGGTAGGCACTGCTACTGCTGAAAGGGGAATGCAGAAGTGTTTCTATTTGAGGTGCCCTCTGAAGAGGTATTAATATGGATAAAAACTGTTGTCAGGATGAGCAATGGCTGCAGCTATGGCTGTGACTGGAAGAGAATAGCTATCAGCAAAACCACTTTAGACACTTGCAGTGCTCAAACCTCTCCAGTGAAATCCCTTGTCTCTGACCAGCCCAGAAATATTCACTAAATGATACAGAGTAGCTACTCATTGTTGACAGGAGTGCAGCATATGCTGATGACAAAGATCAAATAGATCTTCTGGATATAGAAATGCTTTGACCCATTGACCCACTGTTTATATCGCTGAGAAATGACAGGAGATGGCAGATTTTACCCAATGTATTAGGAAAGGATCTGCAAATGAAAAACTAACAAATGTATGAAAGAAAACAAAGTCATACATTAAGGGAAACTCAAGCATATTTTTTTTTAAAAATGCTTTTTGTCCCTGCAAAAGGGATATTGTGAGGGTAAGATCCCAAAGACTCTGCTGGACACAATCTTTATTGGTCACTCTTGCATTTCACATACAGTATTGTCTGATGTACTGGAATTTGGATGCAACACTGGAAATTGCATTTAAATGATGGAGTGTAGTTTCACACTATTCACATCGTTGAATGTTAATGAAAGCACACTTTGTTCAATTGCAATCATACTATTATTATACAGGAAAATGGGATGTATTAGTTGCAATCTATAAAATCCCAGAATGGTGGAATTCAGGTGGAAGCTAAGGTATGGGAGCATGGTTTTGATGTTTTGAGTGCAAGTTGGTAGGAAGTGGAAGCTGTGAGACCAAACTGGAATGGCAATGAATTAATCAGGTCTTGAGCCTGAAAAGGGTTGTCAGGTGACTATAATTTCAGGCAAGGATAAAAGCAAAATCACAATTGTAAATTTTCTGGATATTGGCAGTCAGAGTAGGAAACCTGGAATCGGGTTAGACTTTCCGTTTTTAAAATTTTCCCTCTTCATTTCTAACATGGATGGAAACATTACAATCTATCTTGTGATGTTAATTACAAACAGAAAGAAATGTCTCACTACTCAGCACTTTTGAAAGCTGTAAAGTTTAAATATAGCATTAAAAAATTGACAGCAGCCTCCTATCATGTCTCTTATCATTATATCTTAAATTTCAACCAAATGTTGTGGAAACAGAAAGGATGAAAGGGATGGCTATTCAAATTCACCTTGCTTATCTTGTGGGTTAGAAACACTCCCTTATCTCAAGATGGAACTAAAGAACAATCCAGCCTGATATAAAGTCTTGGATGCTCTGCCTAAAACCAATAAAAAAGGGTATTATCAGATTTGAATGGTTTACTCAGAAACAAAAAAGACTGGCTGTCTCACACTCTCAGAAAAGTTAAGAAACATCCTAAGTGTGGAATCAAAATGAACAACATCCCTTTTTGAGGAAAATACCTTGTATTTGTGAAAAGCTGCATGCAGACAATACATTTTTCCATCTGCTTCAAAGATCAGCTCACATCTTTTTCGCAAAGCTATCAGAATTATCCATTCAGCTAGGCTACAAGCCAGACTCAGAAATAGGCTGACACACATCAGGTAGCCGGTGTGTTCAACCCATTCCAATTTAAAGTTCACCTGAGAACAAGCCTCTATACTATTCAACAAGAAGCCCCATTACTTGTTGGAAACTCTTCACTTTACAAGACCCTCACTTCAACTTTAAAAATCACTGGATCCATTCAAAGGCTACAGGCCTATTATGAGAGAAAGTAGGGACTATAAATCAGTCACCGAGACTGGCGCAACTGTAGTTCATAAAAATGCAGCATCTTTATTTGTATTTGATCTTGGTGTTTGGGTGTCTGAGTGAGATTGAGTGTGCGTGACATTGCATTTAATTTGGAATGAGTGAAAATAAATAACCTCTATTTTTAAACTCATGAATGTTTGCTGCTAATGAGTTAGTTCGTGTAAGGAAAGGCATGCCATTTCCTATATAAAAAAGTACTGATCATGGGAATTAAGAAAACGCATATATTCTATCTATAAAACTTAGATCAAATTTAAAAGGCCTTTTTGGTTCATTTCCTCTCATTGATTTTTGCCACAATTATGCAAAATTGACAAACACATTTATATATATTTGTTATTAAGATATCCTTTCAAAATGTTATCCTTGTCATCTCATAGTAGTTTGCCAAATATGTTCCTATATAAAACTTGAATATAATGGTTGAAAAACTAAATTCTCTATTACAAACACAGCAGTTCCATAAAATGACATCAATCAGTGTCTGGACTTGCCAGACAATCATATGATCGAGAGCTATTTTGAAAACAATATTTGTTGAGATAAGCATTCCAGCACTTTTTTCAAAAGTTCCTGTTTATGCAAGAGTCAGTTATGATTGTTTGTTGGCTGATTTCAACAAAATCAAAGGATAGGTAGTAGAATACCTATACGTTAATTGCTTCAAGGTTCACTAAAGTGATAGAAAAATCACTTCAATTCATATTAAAAGCATCTCTTTCACAAAGTTCAAATAGGTAGGTTAGAGATGTTATGAAATACTTTAATTAAATAAATGATACAGACATTCAAGTGTATGAATTAGGAGCAAGAGTTGAGCACTCAGATGCTCAGGCCTGCTTGACCATTGAGTATAATCCTGACTGATTTAATGACTCCACATTCTTGCCTAACCCAAAAGTTTTTCATCACTGCCTCATCAAGTATTTATCTACTTCTGCATCAAAAATTCCAAAGACTATGTCCAGTGCCTTTTGGGGAAGTGACTTCCAAAGACACATGACCTTCTGTGAGAGAGAAAAAAGATCTCTGCCTTAAGTGGGTGACCCCTCACTTTTAGCCAGTAACCCCCTAGTTCTAAACTCTCTCACAAGAAGAAACATTCTTTCCACATCCCATCCTGTCAAGACCTCTTGGGATTCATACATGTTTCAATCAAATTGTATCTTATCTTCTCAAATTCAAGGGGCTACAGGGTCAGCTTGTCCAGCCTTTCCTCAAAAGGCACCAGGCCTTTCCAGGTATCTGTTTTAGTCTGAATTGCTTCTAATACAACGCCATCCTTCCACAACTAAGAATACCAATAATGTACGGTGGTCTCACTGATGCCTTTCATAATTGAAGCATAGGAAAAGCAGGCAGCATGAGGTTATTCAACCCCTTGAGCCTGTACTGGCTCCTCGCCAATTACTCGGCCCACCATCATATTGTACCCATTCATGTCATTAGTAACTCGCATCATTCTCTATCTTGAACTTACTTAATAAATGGGCTTCCACAGTCTAATGGGACACAGAATGCCAAAGATTCATCATCCTCAGAATGAACAGGGTCCTTCTCATCTCAATCCTAAATGGTTTGGCTTTTATTCTGAGAATTTCCTTTGCTTCAAGAAAGCAGATCTGGGGAAAACATTTTCTCTGCAGCTACTCTGACTAGCCATCTAAGAATTTCATAAAGTTATACAAAATTGCCTCCCATTCCTCCAATCTCCAGAAAATACATGCCCAGTTTGCTCAGTACTTCTTCATAGGACAGTCCTATCATCCCAGGAATCAGTGTTAGGAACTTCACTGCACTCCATCTATGGCACTTATATAATTCCTTGGATAAGGAGACCAGAACTGTGCACATTACTCCAGGTGCAGTCTCATGAGTGTCCTATATAATTGAAGCAAGAATGTTTTTGCTCCTGTGCTCAAATCCTCTTGAGATAAAGACTAATATACTTTTCGCCTTCTAAATTGATTGCTGAATCTACATGCTGGATTTCAGTGACCTATGTACAAGGATAATTCCTGAAGAAGGTCTTATGCCCGAAACATCGATTCTCCTGCTCCTCGGATGCTGCCTGGCCTATTGTGTTTTTCCAGCACCACATTTTTCAACAAGGATAATTAGGTCCATGTAGACATCCACAATTTTCAATTCCTCACCAGTTAAGAGATAATCTGCAAATTTGTTCCTCCTACAAAGTAAATAATCTTGCACCTGTCCACATAATATTGCATCTGCCATGCTTTTGCCCACTTACCCAGCTTGTCTTAATCCCTTGAAGTCTCTTTGCTTTCTCCTCACAACTCATTCCCACCAAGTTTACAAATATAGAAATATTACACTTGATCACCACATCCAAATTATTGACTTAAGTTGTGAACAGTTATGGCCAAAGCAGTGATGCTTACAGTCCCACACTAGTCACAGTCTGTCAACCTCAGAATGACCTGTTTATTCTGACTGTTTACTTTTTATCTGTTAAATAATCCTCTTCTATACTAGGATATTAACCTTAACCTGACTACACTTTAATTTTATTTACTAACTATATGGAACTTTATCAAAAACCTTCTGAAAATCCAAATTCATCACATCGATTGGTCTCACTGATTGATTCTTCTCAAAACATCCTCAAAAAAACTCTGATTTGTCAAAAAATATTTCCCTTTGATAATTCCATTTTGACCCTGCCCAATTGGACAACTGTATTTTAAGATTTTAGATTTAATTTTACTGTCATGTGTACTCAAGTACAGAGGAGTACAGTGAAAAGTGTATAATGTCACCACACATGGCATCATCTTATATACAAATGTACCTAGATTTAAATTCTTAGGTACAAAGTTGTAAGAGAAACAGCATTAAAATGTAATCATTACCTTCTTGGAGTGAGTAGAAAAAAAAGGAAATAAGCTAATAGTTAATATTAAAGTCCTTCTTAATTTTAACTAGAAAGATAAAGGAATGAAGTTAAAAGATTAGCAGTCTTAGATCAGTCATCCGCTTAATTCTTTTCCAAAGAAGACATAAATCACATTCTTTATCGTATCCTTATCATTATTTTCATTTGACTGATATCACGATAACAGGTCTGTTGCTCCATTCCGTTCAATTCATTTTTCTTCTACTCAGACCTCTGAGGAGCGTGCACACCATGACATCCAAAACCGGAAGTCTATGTGCTGGAAGTCTATGTGCTGGCGTGCCCCCTGGCTTGAGCAGATCCTCAAAATGGCTGCGCAGTTCACTGCTCAGAGGGAATGTTGGTCTCCAGGTTTATGTTTCTTCTCTCCTTTCTTTCGTAACAGTGGGCTGACATTTGCAACATTCCAATCAGTGGGTATCACTGCAGAATTTATAGAATTTTGAAAGCTGAACACTATTAGTGTAATTATCTCTTTTAACACTCTCAGCTCAAGTCATCAAATCCCGGGCATTTGTCAAATTTCAGCTGTAATAATTTCTCCAATTCTACACTTTAGTAATACTGATTTCTTCCAGTTCCACATTCACATAAGACAGTTTAGTCTTATTTTTTTCCGGGGGACATTGTGTGAAAACAAGCATAAAGCACTTAACTTCCCTGTCATTTATTTTTTTCATTCATCATCTAAATTCTGTTTGTAATGGGCCTACACATATTTCTGCAAATCTTTTCCCTTGTAAATACTTTTAGAAGGTTTTACAATGCAGCATGAGGTTTCTTTATATTTTATATGCATTTGCTTTTTTTTCTGGCTTTTTCAATTTCTTGGTTCTCCTTTGCTGAATTCTTAAATTTTTCTAATCCCCATCCTTACAACATTTTTATCAACTGCTTAAGTCTCCCTTTTTATCTAATACTATTTTTAACTTCCCTTATTGGTCATGACTCTCTTGCTTTTCCTATTGAACGTTTTTGCTCTGAAGGTATGTTGCTTTCAGAAAACCAAATATTATTTCTTGAAATTGTAGCAATTGCCTGTCTACATTCCCAGTTTTTAATGTATACTTCCAATCCAACAAAGCTAACTTGCTTGTCATACTTTCGTAATTGCCAGATTTAAGACCCCGGTTTCAGATTCAACTGCATCATTTTCAAACTTAATGAAAACTTCTATCTGTATAATGGTTACTATTCCCTAAATACATGCTTTGCCAGTGATGTGCTTCATCTTGCAAATTAAATAAAGTAACTGTTGAAAACTCAGTCTTTTCCTTTTTACGTAGTTTAAGTTCATGTCTCCTAGGTACTTCCCAGTCTGTAAAGCAGAATAACTTATCAATCAGCATGCAATTAAGACCATCATTTATTTCATGGTACTCTATCGGGTGACTTCTTATGGTCCTGGAAGTGGAAGGATTTGATAAGAATGCTTCAAGTGTTCATGTACTATTAAGCTTATAATGTATGATATAGAACTGTTCTGAATTCACCCTCATTTAGTCACCCTTGATATGCATGAAATTGAATTCCAAGGAAAGTCACAGAAAAAGTCAAAAGATGAAAGCATAGGCCCAGAGGATAATAAGTATTAAAAGAGTATACCTATCTCAAACTCCTCATCCTCTGTCAGATTTTGCCCAGTCAACATTGCTGGTGGAGGTTGGCAGACCCGTAACGGATAGGCTGCAAAAATAAGAATTTATTTTTTCACGTATATTGCTTATGTAACATCCAACTTGTATTTCCTAAAATAGACCCCATACTGATTACAGGAATGTTGAAAGCAAAATCAGAGGATATGTGTTCAATGAAAGGAAGCCACACTGCATGCATTTTAGAGGAATCATAATCATTTTGCAGCTCAGTTTTAAATACATTTCACACAGGGCTTTTTATTTGTAAATATGTCCTGGACCATCTGGCCAAATTTTCAATCTGAATACTTTTACCTGTTTGGTTCTGTTATGAATACACCATTCTTGGCCATCAAGTCCTGAAATGGGACCTGATCCTTGAGCTACCATATCACAGACAAGGCCGCTACTACTGTGTCCCAAGTCCTCCTCAGATATAACCTAATATAAGTTAAGGCTAAATGCAACACTCAATTACTTAATCTATTTATATTGAACAGATATGAATACAGCAAGAACCAACCATGATAACTGAGGATGAAGGAGCCTCCTGTTGTGAAATCACTGTGGAATTTGATTAAGATCTGGTTTGAGGTACTGTAGACGGACTCTAGTGCTGTATTTCCACTAAACTGTCCAATCTGAGGAGCAGTCTGGTCTGGTCCATCCCTAAAAAAAGACATTGTCATTGTTAGAATTCATATGGACTGTTAACTGATTAACAGGCTCAAAAACAACTCTTAAAAATAAGCAGAAGCATTCAATTGCATGATGTGCATTTTTTTTCTGTGTCCATTTGACGTGTACATTTTGCAAAGAATCAGGGTCAGTTTTTTAACTCTACAACACCTAACCAAACAGTTCAATCAAGGATGATACTCAATATTTTGATACAGAATATTTCTGATATTAATCGTCGGGGTTTCAATGGCAGATGAGACATCTTTTCACAATTTTCTTCAAACATTTGTGGACACTAAGATATCCAATAATGCTCACAGGACAGCAAAGCAATTTGATATCCTTCCCAATAGACAGAAGCTGGTGTGTAGATCAGCATGAAGACAGATGGCACCTTCAACTGAGTCTACAATTTTGCTGATGTGAGACTGTTGATTATTTTACCCCAAGGCAATTCATGATGCCCCTGCCCCAGACTCCCTGATCCTCACACATCAACCTACTCTCCTGTCAGATCCTCACACACCCGTCTCCATGTGGCCTTCATGTATCCTGATGAATAGCTAAGTGTTACTCAATTTCGCCTGACAGCATCCACTGTGTACTCTTCCTAATACCTTTGAGGTGGAATGGCTGGCTTTTTTTAATGAGACATGCCTATTCAAACCACATTGCCCCTTGTTATCTCTGCTGTTTGGGAGATCAACCCAGGAGAACCTTTCTTGTTGAAAGCACATCCTGCATTAAAGTTCAAATGATGCTTCATGGAACAACTCTATCCTGTGACAACATTTATGCTGAGTGTTAACTCATTATGCATTTGTTGAACACATGCATTCATAATAGTTATTCCTAATTTTTAGTACAGCAATATCCAGATGTATTTCTATCTGTGCATTCCCTGACATCTTTTTTTGTCAGAATTTCATAGCATGCCATTTGATTCGCAAGGTAAAATGGTATAGCTTCTCTCCCTGGAAGACCTCACAGTTTTTAGTCCAGCATTTTTTACACTGCTTTTTTCTATCCCATAATATTGACAGATTCTGACGTAGCTCAACCCATCTGCTACTGAAACCTTCGTCTACACATTTGTTATCTCTTGACTTGATTCAAGTAGTACACTGCTGTTTGGTCTCCCAAAATTTACAAGCAAAAATAACACTGCAGCAATTTTATAGTCTTATAAAAAGGGACATTAAGTTTTTAAGATTCAATTCATAAACCAAAATAAAGCGTGAGATAATCCTATCAAACACGTATTAACTGTGTATAGATTCTCCACTATTTTGTTCAAAAGTTATTATGAAATGTAAGTGTTGCTATTAACTCCAATTCATCGTCGTCACTATTCCTTGCCCCATATCAGTCTGTGGCACGTAATTGCTTGACCTTTCCCAGAAAACTCTTGGCTTGGAATCATTCTAAGTAATGTTAATGAATAAGTTAAGTTATTTTGTTAAAAAAAATGAGAATTTTAAGAACCTTTGTTAAAATCAAAGGGAGCAATTTTTATCACAATGTTAATGTGTTTGGTATTTCTATCACAAAAAATTCACCCTACATTGCATTTTATTGCTTAAAAGCTTCGATCTATCGTCCCCTTCAATGACCCTAATTTCTCTTCTCTGATGTCTTTGAGCATCACCTTTGACAGCTGAAAACCATTTGTCCAATTCCATATGTTCTAAGTACCCAAGTTTCATTTTAATACTCTTTTCACTTTCCAGACCCAGTTTTCATTAACAGATCGAATTAACCTTAAGTCAGTTCAAGATATCTTTTCATTGAGTTGCAGCAATAAATATCAGCAACTTTTCATTTAATGGACCACTCTGTTTTCTTCAAAGTCATGTCCAGTCAACTGAGAGATGAACTAGCACCTTTATAAGACTCCACATGATTGTTATTCAGTTTGATCTTTCCAAAAAGCTATCAGTTACCTTAATCCTTGTCAATTCATTTATTTTCTTTTTCAGGTTTTTAATCATTTTCCAACTTGTTTGATCCGCATAAATAAATTATGACAAGGTATCAATTTCAGCCTCTCTGACTGAACTCTGCACAGCTTTGATGTAAGCACATTAATATCTTCATCATGATTTAGATTTTAGTCTGTAATTGCTATTTCTCTCTATTTTGTGAACAGTTTGGGGACATAAAACATACCATGAGAAGTTCCACAGGTTGCAATGAATGAAATAGTCCCTTGTTATGAATAAGCAATAAGAATATTTCTCATTGATCACTTTAGTCTTATAAACCAGTGCTCACCAAGCAGCAATTTCATTTTCTGTCTTGACTAAGTTATTCTTGCTGCTCAACAAAGCTCAACTGGTTTTCTTCCTCCTCACATTAACTGGTTTTACCTGTATAACTAATCAAGATATGTCTACAATAATTATTTTAGGGATTGCAGTGGTTCATGACGGCACCTTCTCAAGGCAAATTAAGATGGGCAACAAATGTTGACCTAGTCAGTAATGCCCACATCCTGAGAGAAAAAAAAATAAATAATTTACTTAACTGCCTGCAATAAGGTTATATACATATTGATTTACTCCAATCACATAACTTTTCTCATGATTTCAACATCTAAATTCTGAACACAATCAACATCAATCCAGATGTCATGTTGCGGCTGTACAGGGACATTGGTTCGGTCGCTTTTGGAATACTGTGTTCAGTTCTGATCTCTCCGCTGTAGGAAAGGTATTATTAAACTTAAGAGGGTTCAGAAAAAATTTACAAGGATGTTCCCAGGCTTGGAGTGTTTGAGCTATAAAGAGAAGCTTGGGCTACTTTCCCTGGAACATCAAGGGTTGAGGGGTGATCTTATAGAGGGTTATTAAATCATGGGGGGCATGGTTAGGGTGAATAGACAAGGTCTTTTCCCTGGGGTGGTTGGGAGGGGCTTCCAAAACTAAAGGGCATAGCTTTAAAGTGAAAGAGGAAAGATGTAAAAGTGACATAAGGGGCATTGTTTTCACGCAGAAGTGGTGGAGGCTGGTACAATTTCAATATTTAAAACGCATTAGGATGGGTACATGAATAGGGTTGGTTTAGAGAGATTTGCGTCAAATGTTGGCAAATGAGACGAGATTAATTTAAGATATCTGGTTGGCATGGACAAGTTGGATTGAAGGATCTGTTTCTGTGCAGTACATTTCTATGCCTCTCTGACTGAAGTTTTCTTTCTAATCCTCTTTACTCTCCTTTCAGACAGAGTAAGACACATCCCATGCTTTTCTGGTTACTCTGCTTCAAGCAAGGTGGAAAGCATTTGAATCTTAGCTTCTTTCTCCTTGCTGTAAAGCCAAATTTACTCTTGTTGCAATGCGCAATCAATCTTCTTATTTCTTTCTTCAGTATTGTCTTTAATCATTTTGAGATTTTTCCTAGCAATGACTGTCATTAAAAAACTTAACTTGCAGAACAGATGATCACAAGTGATCACTAAATTGAAGCAAAATACTGCAGATACTTGAGATCTGAAATAAAAAAGCAAGTGCTGGGGAAATTCAGCAAGTTTGACAGCATCTGAGGAGGAAGTTAATGGAGGTTCAGTGCTCTCCTTTAGAATGCTCTTCTTCAGAGTCATTTTGGACAAATTCTTAACTCTGTTTCTCTCTTCATAGATTTTGGCAGACCTGTTGCTCTAATTTAAATGGTCATTTTGGTTGCAAGATAGTTATCATCTGACATGGAATTGTGGGATTGTGGTGAATGTTGGTGAAACAATTTTCAGCTTTCACTAATTCAGACAAAGTCATAACATTTCACCTGTCATTGTTAACAATAGCCAGAAATTTTAATATAAAAGCAAAACAGTGCAAAAGCTGGAAATCTGAAACAAAAACAGAAATGTTCGAGATGTTCACTGGATCAGAAAAGAAACAGGGCTTGTGGGCAGAATTCCCTCCTTCCTTCTGTGGCAAGATTAATGGTGGTTTGGATGTAAAATAAATTCAAGAATTGAAAAGAAAAACTCTCATTCTCAACAGCATGAAAAATTCTCCTGATTTTGCTCTCATGCATCAAGTGGCAACTTAGGGATCACATCCTGACTAACTAAATTTCCATGCATTTGCATTTATTAAAACCCCAGCCTACCACATTTCCACCACACTCCAATTAATCTTTCTTCCATTCAGAAAGGCTTTTCAGATTGGAGGCATGTGACCAGTGCTGTGTGTATAATGTGTGTAATGTATTTTTTTTGTCATTTGTATAGATGATTTTGATGTGAATATTGGGGGTATGGTTAATAAGTTTAAGGATGACGCCAAAATTGCTGGTGTTGTACATAGCGATAAAGGTTATCTCCGATTACAACGGGACTTTGATCGTATGGGCTGATGGGCTGAGGAGTGGCAGATGGAGTTTAATCTGGATAAACGTGACATGTTGCATTTTGGTAGGGCAAATCATGGAAGCATTTAATGGTAAGGTCATGGGGAGTGTTCCCATCAAAGAGATCTTGGAGTGCAGATTCATAGATGCTTGAAAGTGGGTCGCAGATAGATAGGTAGTGAAGATGGTGTTTGGTACTCTTGTCTTTACTGGTCAGTGCATTGAGTATAAGAGTTGGGAGATTGGAACACTGCATTCATTTCTGGCCTCCCTGCTACTAAAAAGATGTTGTGACACTTGAAAAGGTACAGAAAGAAGTTACAAGGATGTAGTCAGGGCTGGAGGGTTTGAGCTATAGGGAGAGCTGAATAGGGTGGGGATATTTTCCTTGGAACATCGGAGGCTGAGGCGGTGACCTTAGAGAGGTTTATAAAAACATGGGGGACATGGATATAGTGTATAGCCAAGGTCTTTTTCCCAGGGTAGACAACCCAAGCTGGGGCACTAGTTTAAGCTGTGAGGACAAAGAATCAAAAGGGACTTAAGAGGCAACTCACACACAGGATGGTGCATGTATGGAATGAGCTAACAGAGAAAATGGTGGAGCATTTAAAAGGCATCTGGATGGATACATGAATAGGGATATTGGCGAAATGCTGGCAAAAGGGACTAGATTAATTTGGGATATTTGGTCAGCATGGATGAGTTGGACTAAAGGACAAAGGACAAAGACCAGTAGAGCACAGGAACAAGTCCTTTAATCCTTCAAGTCTACACTGACACATTTTGCCCTTCTATACTAAAACTGTCTTCACTGATAGGATTAGTATCCCTCTATTCCCTTCCTATTCATGTACTTGTCCAGGTGTATCTTGAATGCTGCTCGCGTTTGCTTCCACTCATTCCCGGCACTCATCACCCTTTGTGTGAAAAACCTGCCTCGCACATCCCCTTTTAAACATTCCCTCCCCGCCCCCCTCCTTAGCCTCCCGTGCACGTTGAACCTATTAGATTAGATTAGATTACTTACAGTGTGGAAACAGGCCCTTCGGCCCAACAAGACCCCTTACCTAACACTACAGGCAATTTAGCATGGCCAATTCACCTGATCCGCACATCTTTGGACTGTGGGAGGAAACCGGAGCACCCGGAGGAAACCCACGCAGACACGGGGAGAACGTGCAAACTCCACACAGTCAGTCGCCTGAGTCGGGAATTGAACCCGGGTCTCAGGTGCTGTGAGGCAGCAGTGCTAACCACTGTGCCACTGTGCCGCCGACTATGTTCCCTAGTAATTGACATCTCCACCCTGGGAAAAGCTTCATATTTTCTCCTCTATCCATGCCTTTCACAATCTTATAAAAGTCTATCAGGTTGCCCCTCAACCCCCTGCATTTCAGTGAAAATAAACACAGTCTATCCAACCTTTCTTCATAACTAAAATCTCCCGTACCAGGTAATATCCTGACAAACCTTTTCTGTATCCTCTCTAAAGCATCAACATCCTCCTGATAGTGGGTTGACTAGAACTATCTGTCATTTTTCAAGTGCAGCCCAACTAAAGTTCTATAAAACTGCTGCATAACTTGCATTTCCTTCCACTCAATGCCCATTCCAATGAAGGCAAGCATATGATAGGCCTTTTTAACTAATGTTGAAATTGTGTTGCTGGAAAAGCGCAGCAGGTCAGACAGCATCCAAAGAACAGGAAATTCGACGTTTCGGGCATAAGCCCTTCTTCTTATGCCCGAAACGTTGAATTTCCTGTTCCTTGGATGCTGCCTGACCTGCTGCGCTTTTCCAGCAACACATTTTCAGCTCTGATCTCCAGCATCTGCAGACCTCACTTTCTCCTTGAAGTTTTTAACTACTGTAGCTACCTGGGTTGCCACCTTCTGTGATCTATGGACCTGTACACACCCAGATGAGCATGTCAATACCTGGGTCTGTTTCTGTGTCATACATCTCTGTGGACTTTAAATTAGATGTTGCAAACTCCCAACAGGTAAGACAGTGTGGATACTTGGCCAAATGCTTGACCCTGATCATTCCACCACTTAATCTGCACACTATTCCTATATGTTCCTTGTCCATCATCCTTCCTTACCCTTCCTTTACACATTTCAATATTAGCAAATCACCAGCCTTATCACATCACCCTGCCTTCTCTCAGCCCAGCTTAGTCATCACTTCAGACTTCTAATACTTTCTGTTTTACCTGATGGACAGCTATGACTTGCATGCTACTGCCAAGTTGCTTTGTGCACAGGGACCCCTCTGCATCAACAGAGGAAGCCGTCTGTGCTGAAATGAACAAAATACATTGATGGCTTTTAGCTTGCTTTCTTTATGCTCACTGATTTTAGTGCTGTATTACAGACTGCAAGCTTAGTTTTGCATGCTTTTTATCCCAGCAAAGAGTTTTTCATTAGGTTTTCTTTATAAAACTCAGGATAAAATCTCAGAATGATGCAGGCCTGTGAAGCATTTCTATTTTCAAAAATTCTGGTAATTTAAAAGGGACACTGGAGTGTTTTAAGTGCACAATAGCCCTATTATGCCCAGTCATGATGCAATAGCAGCACATGTGTACAATTCCTCAGCTACAATGTTTACGGATAACTCAAGTCTCTAACTCTATGTGGTTCAAGAGATGGTGCCCTTAGAAGTAATCCCTTTGTATTTTGACATAGATGTTTCTGGCTCTCTGCTTTATCAGAAATTTAGAAATCTTGCCTCTGTCATTCGACCAGTACGTCTCATTCCATTGTCCTCATGTGAAGTTTCTGGTGGTTAGACCACTTTCAGACAATGGAACTCAGATGTCACATACATCTTGATAAAATAAAGTTATCGTACCCACTATTTCTTCAGTTTATGTTTGATGTTGCAGAAACTGCAAAATTAATGTGAATCCTACCTTTTTTTCAAGTTCTGTTGGGAAATGCAGCCATTATAATAGGAAGAATTGTTTGTGTTGTAGTTATTTCATCAAAACTTGTTCATACATTGAAATTAGCTCACTGTACTTACAGCTCCATGTACTGGTAATAAGGAAGGATCTCTTAAACTCTCAATTCCATTTTCTGTGACAGCAGCAATTTTGTGTTTGTATTTCATAAGTTCATGTTGAAACATTGTATTGCATAATTGTGACAATGTGTAAATCTTTGCCCACCTCTTACAAGGCTTGCAATACAGACAGGATGGAGCAAATGATAGAAATTCTGGATACTGAAAATTCCTATATGAAATGTCTTTCAGTGACCAAAAGGTTCCTGCTTATCCAGCACAACAATTTATACTTGCTTGTTAACTTGGTCTTTGCCTGGAGATGGTTCTTGGATAAGGACTTTCAGCCCAAATACAGGCTTGAAACTTGTAACTTTCAAACAAAAAGTACACAGAATTATAAAACCAAACCATTCAGCATAACCGATCAGTGTTAATTATCTTCCACTGGAGTCTCCAGCCAATGCAGTCAGCCAGTTCTCAAATTCCATTTTCCCCTTTCCCAAAACCTATCTAATGACATGATCATTATTTGACCGATTAACTCTGTAGTGGTTTCATAATTCTCTGTGAAATAACTTTCTCTTGATCTTTGTCCTTGGTCACATTTAATTTTGCAACACTGAATATCACTAAAGTGGAGGTAGATTGATTCCTTTGGACAAAAACGATCATTTCTTTAACTTCCTTGAGGTCTCACGAAAGGCTATTGTCCTGTCACTGTAACAATGTATTTTGCACTCTCTTCTGTTACCCTGATGCACTTTGTATTGCACGATCTGTCTATAGCACGCAAACAAACACTTTTCACTGTATGTTGGTACATGTGACAACAATAAATCAAACTCAAGCTCAAAACTGTTTCTCAATCTCATCACAGGTACTAAGATGTCTGTAGAGCACATCCAGCATTTTGTGTTTTTATTTTAGATTTCCAGACTCTGCAGCATTTTCCTTTTTGATTATTGAGGGAAACCTACATATTGGTTAGCTACCCACTCCTTTCGTCAGAGAGTGATGTGAAGTGAAATATTAGTAAGGACGATCATTTTCATCTTCACCACCTGAATGATTATCCATACGACCAAATATTCTGTTTGTATACGTTACTGAAAACCGGGAAAACTTTTCAATGTTGGCAGTGAGGAGCAGACCGTTTGGATGAACACTTTGTATGACTAGATTATCTCCCAGGAAGAGAGGCTGAACATAAGCTAATTAGATCCTAAGTGTGGAAATTCAGCTTTAAACAACTAGTCAATTTAAGCTGCACATGAGGAGCTGTGGATAATAACAGTATGCTCTTTCTGGAAAACAAATTTATCACAGTAATTATTGATCCAACTAGTTCCCAAATAAATTATTTTATATTGAATGCTGCATGTGTATCATGAATCTCTTTTTTTTACATTACTTAATGCAATAACTAGAATATCATCAAAATTTACTTTAAATATAGGATTGTAGTTGGTGCTTTCAGATGATATAGATTTGTGCAGAGACAATTACTATTCTTGTTTACAGCTAAAAAGCTAAGGTTAACCTAAAGAACTAAAGTGATCAAGCCATAGTATTTTAACTCATCAGAGCTCTGTTCAATCCATAATTGTTAGAAAATATCAATAAAGAGAATATTTATTGTCCTACCATACAGTAATGAAGTCATATATGGGTTCCGTCTGCAAGACAGTAAAGTTGATGTAGATTCCATTGCCTGGAGGTACTTTTACAATCCAGAGACAGTCCTGAAAGTTAGGGTACTCATCAGGGTACCCAGGAGAGTAGATAGTGCCATTCAATGCAGTAATATTACCTCCGCAGAGAGCTAGAAAAAATAAAAAGGAATCAGTTTGAAAACACAATTTATTTATTCACATTCCTTCCTGTTTGCATTTCAGTGAATACATGTGCAAATCACTGATGTATTGACACCCACAAAAGTAATGAAAGTTCAAGTGTATTAAAATGAGATATTTGTTTTAATTCTGTTTTCTTCCAACAATAGGCTTCAAGTATGCTTTAAAGGCATTCTTCACTTTTGGAAGAAAGCGTGTGTGTGTGTGTGTGTGTGTGTGTGTGTCTGTCATGAGGAGAGGAGGTTATGGAGGGAGGTGGATGTGGGGAGATGTGGGATGTTGGGGTGTGTAGAGAGTGTTAATTACAGAGACACTAGGTTTATTTGATTTTGCTTTTCTCTTTTGAAGAAATCTACCTTGACTATTCCTAAACCATCTCTTCTTTGAATACAATCTGTTGTTCAGCTCCAGCTTTTCCCTCCAACCTTAGGCTCCAGTCTATCTGGCTCAACTCTGTTCTTGGTCCATTAAAGTGAGCTCTAAAGTCAGTTAATTATTTTTACTCTGGATTGTTCATTGTTCTTCTACACTATCACTCTAAAATTAGTTTTGATGCATTTCCTACTGCTCCCTAGTTATTTCCCCATTGACACTTGATCAATTTGGTCACCGTTCATTGTCAAGAACTGGGTCTTCATGTACTGGACACATACTAATCTAGAAAATTCTCCTGAACATAATGTAAGAACATTTGCTCCTTTCTGCTCTTTATATTCCCACTATTCCAGTCTACATTTGGATAATTAAACAGTCCTATTCAAATTACCTTACAATGCTTGTAATCTGCAAATTCCTTGCAAATTTATTCCTCAACATCTTTCCTACCAGTTCGTAGCTTATAGATAAAACTAAATAATGTGATTACACAGTTAGCTCGAGTCAAATTGATCCTGTCCTTGAACTGTCTGGCACCTCTTCTTCCCCTAGCACTGCAATGCTCTCATTAACCAATACTGTTACTGCTTCCGTTTTTCTTCCTTTCCAATCTTTTCAGAACACCTTGTCTCCAGGAATATTGAACACACCTTGTTCTTCCTTCAACCAGGTCTTTGTCATCATTATAACATCATAATTCGACCAGGCAATCTATTTTTTCGGCTCACCAATCTCATTTTACCTTGTATATTTACCTGTAAGCAGTGTAAACCTGTTTTAGAATGCTTTAATTTCTCCCTTATTTCAATCCAACCTTATAATTTACTATTCTCCATTCTACTGTTGTCCCTCTCAGTATTTTGCACACCCTCTTTGATGTTCCCTTGTGGTTTCCATACCCCTGCCAGTTTGGTTTAGACCCTCCTAACAACACAAGCAAAACAACTTGTAAGAAATTCATTGCTGCTGTGACATATCCAGCTTATAAAGATACAATTTCACCTACAGCCAGACCTTCTCAGAATCTAAAGCCCTCCCTTCTGTACCTATATTTTAATCTGCCTTATCTTCCTGTTTTCTCATTCACTTGCATGTGTCACTGGGAGTAACCCATGGAGTACTAGCTTTGAGCCTCTGTTTGCTGATTTTCTACAGAGCTTCTTATACTCTTCAACCTTATACATCCTCCTTCAACCTATTTCATTGCCACTAATGTGGACCATGACCTCTGGTTGATCACACTGCCCCCGAAGAATGTTTTACAGCCTATGATACCCTTGATCCTGGTCCTTGAACATTTACTCATGAAACTATGACCCATTTTTCAGTTTCTCCGATCAGTTTTCCCATGTTCTCAGCATCTTCCCTGTCAAGCTCCTTAAGACTTCTACGTGCTTCAATTAAATCACTTCTCTTTTGTTTTAAAATTGCTAGAAATATTGGAATAAATAGCTCAATCTCTCCTCATTGCAGGAGCCACTCTGATTAATAATTATTGCAATGCATTGATAACATAAATGTCTTCCTTTCAGTAAATAAATTAAAACTGCACACAGTACTCCAGGTATAGCTTCAGGTATCCCCAAAACAATTGTAGTAACAAGTAATTCTGTATTCTTAGGAATCAACTTCTTTGCAAGAAAAGCAAACATAAGATTTGCCTCGCAAATTGCATTTTCTATCTGTATTTGACATTCAGTGATTCATATTGAAGGACATACAGGTCTCTCTAAACACAATAATTTTCAAGACTCTTGCCAGTTATTTTTTTCTTTAAAGAAGTTGACAACTTCATGCTGAAAATAGATCTGAGTTGGGATGTTTTTAAGGAGATAGGGATCTCTTACACAATGGTGACAAAACCATTAGGGAACTCCTATCAGTTCCATGTGGGAGGCACATAAGTGACTGTTGTCAGACTTTCTCCATGATTGAGGACCCCAGGAGCAGAAGACCTTCCTCCCATAAGCTGTTTGCTAGTCAGCAGCTCTGGATTTCCTGATGCCGAATACCTCAATTGAGTACAGAGTGCCTGACCAACCCCCCATAAGTCAGGTATAGACAGGATAGATCGAGAGAATCCTTAGAAGAGTATAAAGGCAGTAGGAGAATACTTAATAGGGAAATCAGGAGGGCAAAAAGGGGACATGAGATAGCTTTGGCAAATAGAATTAAGGACAATCCAAAGAGTTTTTATAAATACGTTAAGGACAAAAGGGTAACTAGGGAGAGAATAGGGCCCAGAGCTTAAAAATGTGTTGCTGGAAAAGTGCAGCAGGTCAAGCAGCATCAAAGGAACAGGAGTCCAAAACGTTGATTCTCCTATTCCTTTGATGATGCCTGACCTGCTGCGCTTTTCTAGCAAAACATTTTTAAGCTCTGATCTTCAGCATCTGCAGTCCTCACTTTCTCCTAGAAAATAGGGCCCCTCAAAGATCAGCAAGGCGGCCTTTGTGTGGAGCCGCAGAAAATGGGGGAGATAATAAACGAGTATTTTGCATCAGTATTTACTGTGGAAAAGAATATGCAAGATATAGACTGTAGGAAAATAGATGGTGACACCTTGAAAAATGTCCAAAAAACAGAGGAGGCAGTGCAAGATGTCTTGAAATGCATAAAGGTAGATAAATCCCCAGCACCTGATCAGGTGCACCCTAGAATTCTGTGGGAAGCTAGAGAAGTGATTGATGAGCCTCTTACTGAGATATTTGTATCATCGATAGTGACAGGTGTGGTGCCAGAAGACTGGAGGTTGGCAAACATGGTGCTACTGTTTAAGAAGGGTGGTAAAGACAAGCCAGAGAACTATAGACCGGTGAGCCTGACCTCAGTGGTGGGCAAGTTGTTGGAGGGAATCCTGAGGGACAGGATTAACGTGTATTTGGAAAGGCAAGGACTGATTCAGGATAGTCAACATGGCTTTGTGTGTGGGAAGCCATGTCTCACAAACTTGATTGAGTTTTTTGAGGAAGTAACAAAGAGAATTGATTAGGGCAAAGCAGTAAATGTGATCTATATGGATTTTCAGTCAGGCGTTCGACAAGGTTCCCCATGGAAGATTGATTAGCAAGGTTAGATTTCATGGAATACAGGGAGAACTAGCCATTTGGATACAGAACTGGCTCAAAGGTAGAAGACAGAGGGTGGTGGTGGAGGGTTGTTTTTCAGACTGGAGGCCTGTGACCAGTGGAGTGCCACAAGGATCGGTGCTGGGTCCTCTACTTTTTGTCATTTTCATGAATGATTTGGATGCGAGCATAAGGGGTACAGTTAGTAAGTTTGCAGATGATACCAAAATTGGAGGTGAAGTGGACATCAAATTACAACAGGATCTGGACCAGATGGGCCAATGGGCGGAGAAGTGGTAGATGGAGTTTAATTCAGATAAATGTGAGGTGCTGCATTTTAGGATAGCAAATTTTAGCAGGGCATATACACTTAATGGTAGTGTCCTAGGGAGTGTTGCTGAACAAAGAGACCTTGGAGTGCAGGTTCATAGCTCCTTGAAAGTGGAGTCACAGGTAGATAGGATAGTGAAGAAGGCGTTTGGTATGCTTTCCTTTATTGGTCAGAGTATTGAGTACAGGAGATGGAAGGTCATGTTGCGGCTCTACAGGACATTGGTTAGGCCACTGTTGGAATATTGCATGCAACTCTGGTCTCCCTCCTATCAGAAAGATGTTGTGAAACTTGAAAGGGTTCAGAAAAGATTTACAGGGATGGAAGATTTGAGCTACTGGGAGAGGTTGAACAGGCTGGGGCTGTTTTCCCTGGAGTGTCAGAGGCCGACGGATGACCTTATAGAGGTTTCCAAAATTATGAGGGGCATGGAGAAGGTAAACAGACAAAGTCTTTTTCCCTGGGGTTGGGGAGTCCAGAACTAGAGGGCATAGGTTTAGGGTGAGAGGGGAAAGACATAAAAGAGACCTATAGGGCAACGTTTTCATGCAGAGGGTGGTGCGTGTATGGAATGAGCTGCCAGAGGAAGTGGTTGAGGCTTGTACAACTGCAACATTTAAGAGGCATTTGGATGGGTATATGAATTGGAGGGGTTTGGAAGGATATGTGCTGGGTGCTGGCAGGCGGGACTAGATTGGGTTGGGATATCTGGTTTACATGAACAGGTTGGACTGAAGGGTCTGTTTCCATGATGTACATCTCTCTGTGACTCTATAAATAGGCCCAGTGTCTGCAATACAGAGCTTTAAATCTTGCCCGTAGTGGAATTGTTACATGACAAAAATGATGAAACAGCAGAGATGGGACGAGACTGTTTCCAGAGGTTTAGGAACCTAGAGTAAGGGGCTTTAGATACAAGATTAAAAATAATCAATTTGCAACATAGAACAAGATAAATTTAATTCGATAGGAATTTAATGAGGCTGTGGAAATCACTTCCAGTACTAGCGATTAAGGCAGAAACTATACCACTGTTGAAGATTAGTTTGAAAAGGATTAAGATGATGTTGATAAAGAGATATAGGAATAGACAGGTAAATGTGCTTAGAATTATTTACCTTACATTATGATGTCTTGGTTTGATTGGGACAAATGGTTTCTATCTTTCTTGCAAGTCCGTTGCATCATTAAAGACTGACAAAAAATACTGTCCGTCGAACTTTGTCTCCTTGTGCTTGTCAGAATAGTTTTCAATTCAAGCGGAAAACCTAACTCATTATAAAATACTCCTTTGCCTGCTTTAAATTAAACCACCAACAGCCTCTTTACATTTCTATCAAATGAGTGCCTGCAACCAGAGTGGCATGGTGGCTCAGTGATTAGCACTGCCTCCTCACAGCACCAGGGACCTGGGTTCAGTTCCATCCTCAAGCAACTGTCTGTGTGGAGTTTGCACATTTTCGTCGTGTCTGCGTGTGTTTCCTCCGGGTGTGCTGGTTTCCTCCCACAATCCAAAGATGAACTGGTTGTGCTAAATTGCCCATCGTGTTCAGGGATGTGTAAGTTAGGTAAATGTAGAGGAATGGGTCATGGTGGGATACTCTTCGGAGAGTTGATGTGGACTTGTTGGGCTGAAGGGCCTGTTTCCACATGGGAGAGATTCTAATTCTGACATCTTTGATACCTAGCGTTTTATATCTGATGGACTATCTGAGCATTGTTTAATTCATGTCAGTGATAAGTTCCATCAGTGAATAACTCAAGAGTTAGTGAATTAAAATGATAATAATCAACGGGAGCATTCAGTGTCTTGAAATTTAGATCAACGAATGGCTTATAAACTCTCTAAACAATAGACCTAATTCTAGATGCAAAACTAGATCATTTTTAAAATAAGCTTTATTCTAGCTAAGACAAAATAAAAGGTCAAAAAGCTTTATGGTAATAATTAAATGCAGAGAATTAAGGAAATTACCTCAATTCTCGGCTTCTTTCCTCATCCATGAATGTAACTACTAATGCAGCAACTACTTAGTCAAATCACTAACTAATCAGTCTACTGTTTCCCAGAGATGATCCTATTTTTATTTTCAGATATTTGGGCTCTTCATGAAATTTTGCAGCTGCTGAAATCATGCACCATACCAAAGACTTAGCTTTCCCTTTTGGCAGATTGTTCCATTTTAAAAAGAACAAAGAAAATTTTTTCAGCCCAGGAATAGGCCCTTCGGCCCTCCAAGCCTGAGCCGATCCAAATGTACTATCTAAACCTGACGGTCAATTCCTAAGCATCTGTGACCCTCTGCTTCCCACTTACTCATGCATATGTCCATACGCATCTTAAATGAATCTACCATGCCTGCCTCTACCACCTCTGCTGGCAACGCGTTCCAGATGTCCACCACCCTCTGTGTGAAGTACTTGCCATGTGTATCCCCCTTAAACTTTTCACCTTTCACCTTGAAAGCATGACCTCTTGTTATTGAACCCTTCACCCTGGGAAAAAGTTTGTCTATATCCACCCTGTCAATACCCTTCATGATTTTATAGACCTCAATCAGGTCCCCCCTCAATCTCCTCTTTTCTAATGAAAACAAACCTAACCTCGAAGGGCAGATTGGCCTATTCCTGTACCTATTGTCTATTGTCTATAACCTACTCAACCTCTCTTCATAGCTAGCACCTTCCATACTAGGCAACATCCTGGTAAACCTTCTCTGCACCCTCTCCAAAGTGTCCACGTCCTTTTGGTAATGTGGCGACCAGAACTGTACACAGTATTCCAAATATGGCTGAACTAACATTATGTACAATTTTAAAATGACCTGCCAGCTCTTATACTCAATACCCTGTCCGATGAAGATAAGCATACCATATGCCTTCTTGACCACACTATTCACCTGTGCAGCAACCTTCAGGGTACAATGGATCTGCCCATGTCTCTCTGCTCATCAACCTTTCCCAAGTCTCTTCCATTCACTGTACAATTCACTCTAGAATTAGACTTCCCAAAATGCATCACCTCACGTTTGCCTGGATTGAACTTCATCTGCCACTTCTCCGCCCAACTCTCCAGTCTATATTCTCCTGTATTCTTTGACAGAACTTTATGTTTTCTGCCACTCCACCAATCTTTGTGTCATCTGCAAACTTGCTGATCATACCAACAGTGCCCTCTTCCAGATCATTTATGTATATCACAAACAACAGTGGCACCAGCACTGATCCCTGTGGAACACCACTGATCACCTTTCTCCATCTCGAGAAACTCCCTTCAGCTACTACTCTCTGTCTCTTGTGGCTCAACCAGTTCTTTATTCACCTAGCTAGGACACCCTGTACATCATGTGATTTCATTTTCTCTATTAGTTTACCATGAGGAACTTTATCAAACACCTTACTAATGACCATGTATATGACATCAACAGCCCTTCTTCACCTATTAACTTGGTCACTTCCTCAAAAAACTCTATTAAGTTGGTAAGGCACAATCTCCTCTGCACAAAACTATGTTGCCTATCACAGATAAGCCCATTATTTTCAAAATATGAATCGATCCTAGCCCTCAGTGACTTCTCCAGCAACTTTACCCACCACTGACGTCAGCCTCACTGGTCTGTAGTTACCCAGAATATTCCTATTACCCTTCTTGTACAGGGGGACAACATGAGCGATCCTTCATCCTCTGGCATCTCAGCTGTACTTAAGGATGCCACAAAGATATCTGTCAGGGCCCAGCTATTTCCTCTCTCACCTCCCTCATCCGGTTCTGGGGATTTGTCCATCTTAATAACCTCTAGCCTATCCAACACATTTCCCTACTTATGTCAACCTGATCCAGACTAATAAAACTTCTATCTCTAATATCAACATTCATCATGTCCCTCTCCTCAGTGACATTTTCGTCACATTTTAGTTACATTTTCCAATCAATCCAACAGAAAATTTCAAACAAGTTGTATATTATTACAGTCATAGAAATGTACAGCAGAGAAACAAACCTTTTAGTGCAACTCATCATCCATGCTGACTAGAGATTCTGCATTACTCTAGTCCCATTTGTCAATATTTGGCCCATAACACTCTAAAACCCTTCCTATTCAAATACTCATCCAGATGCCTTTTAAATGCTAAAAATCACACAACACCAGATTATTGTCCATCAGGTTTATTTGGAAGTACTAGCTTTCAGAGCACTGTTCCTTCATCAGTTAACCAGTTTTAAATGCTGTAAGTGCACCAGCCTCCATTACTTCCTCTGGCAGCTCATTCCACAGACACACCACCCTCTGCGTGAAAAAGCTGCCCCTTAGGTCTCTTTCAAATCTTTCCCCTCTCACCTTAAACCTATGCTGTCTAGTTTTGGACCTTGCTACCCTGGAAAAGACCCTGGCTATTCACCCTATCCATGTCCCTCATGATTTTATAAACTACTGTAAGTTCACCCCTCATTTTCTGATGCTCCAGGGAAAATACCCCCAGCCTATTAAGTCTCTCCCTCTAGCTCAAAATCTCTAAACTTGGCAATATTCTTGTCAATCTTTTCTGAACCCTTTCAAGTTTCACAACACCTTTTCAATAGCAGGAAGACCAGAATTGCATGCAGTATTCCAAAGTGTCCTGACCAATATCTGTACAGACACAACATGACCTCCTAACTCCTATACTCAATGCACTGACCAATGAAGGCATGTGTACCAATCAGTTTCTTCACTGCCCTGTTTACCTGTGTCTCCACTTTCAAAGAGCTATGAACCTGCATTCCAAGGTCCCTTTGTTCAGCAACACTCCTTCCCACAACTCCAAGATAGAAGACAGGGAGGGTGACAGAATACTGTCCACTTGCTTGAAACACTCAAGAAGCAGGGCAAAGCAGCCTGCTTGATTGACAACATACTCACAAACATTCCATTTTTCTAGCACCGACCTTCAGTAGCAGCACTGTCCACAAAGTGCACTTCAGAAATTCACCAAGGCTCCTCACCTCCTTCTAAGCTCATGGCACTACCATCTTGACAGACAAAGCCAGCAGAAATATGGAAACACCAACACCTGAGAGTTCTTCTCCAAGCCACACATAATTCTGACTAGGAAATATATTGCCAGTTCCTTCAGCGTCGTTGGGTCAAAATTCTGAAACTTGCCAGCACCTTCTTGAGGGTTACCAGGGATAGGTAATAAATGCCGGCCCAGCCAACATGAAAGGCATCCCATGCGTGAATAAAATAGAAAATATTCCTCTTCACACCACTTCCCAATCACAGCTGGACCCCAGACAATCACCCCAACCCAATATGATTCCACTCCCTCTGGGATCTGACACTCCAGTCTCAGCACCACCTTTCCAATCGTCACTAGCCCTGGGGGAAAAAAAACTTACTGCTGCCTCCACGAGTCCCAACACAATCACGAAACAATGTACACCCCCACTAACCCTGCTATCCCAGACATACTGTAAGCATTTCATCACTTACTTGATATCCTACCCATATGCCACTCCAACCCCACACTTAGTTTCTATTGCTATTGCTATTTCACAGCAGCTGTCAAAGTGTCTGACTATTAGGCATGACGTTTACATATATGAACATGGCATACTGATTGCTGCAGATAGGGGCATGATTTGACTTTGATCGACTATTATGTACTGCAGGGGAACTGTGTTACATGTATGCGTTGCATTTCCGCAGGTGTCGGGATCAGAATTCCTGGCTAGAAAAATGGAACTGAATGCTATCGCAAGAAATCAGAGTGGAGTGGCAGTCTAAATATGAATGCCACTCCTCAGAGTATATAGGCTAATATTTATTTTAAAAGCCTCATCATTAAAATAAAAATTCCAGCTATAATATTAAATTTATAACAGGGCCAATTTTTCTGAGCACTATGGATACAGTGCAGCAGAACAGTTGTATGAATATTTTATTTCAAAATTTGTCAATTATTTTGTTATGAATGTTAAAGAAAAGTATCTTCAAAATTTTGTTCATCTTGAAGTTGATGGGTTTTGACATATGAGGTCATATGCTTTTACCTGCTGCTTACCAAGGTCATTAATAATTCTCTTGACGAAAATGCATCAAATCTTTTCTGGCTCAGGAAACTTTGTTCTCTTTCTGAATTGCTTGAATACTATGAGTTGTTACTGTTCACTTTATTTTAGTTAGCTCACAAATGCAATGCACAGATATTGCAGAAATTTTGTGAGATATAAATGTTACCTTAATGACAGAAAAGTTCTACTTTGATGATCATCTCTCTTATGCAGGTTAACTTGTAAATGTATAAAACAGTTGGAGATCAGTTATTACTTTTCATTAGCTATACTTGAAACCAGGATTTCCCTTTCGCTTGTTTCCTTTTATGTGATTTGATTGTTCGTAGACTGTATTGTCAGTGCTCAGCCAAGCAAACTAAGGATGAACTGAATGTATCCAGAACAGCATGAATCCTAAAAACTGTGCTCAATCTAGATTTGCTTTAAGGTTTTCCATTGCGGTAGTTCACAATGGTGGATCAATGAATTAACACATAAATATCAAACACACATGAAAGAAGCGAGATAAGCATTTGCTCATTACATACCTTCACATCGAGGTATCGGATGGTTCCAATTACGGCTTATACCATGCAAACAAGTGAGTGCCCCTTCCCCAATTAAAGTGTAGCCAGGGAGACACTCAAATGAGATGGTTCGCCCCACTGATAAATCATATCCTATAACAAAACCATTTCGAAATGGGCGTGGGTCAGGACAACTTTGTAGTTGGTATGCTGCAAAAATACAATGTAGTCATTAATTAGATGATCAGACTGAACAATCAAGTAAATAACCAGTTTTTACTGAGAAACAATGAAACCTTCACACTGGTTATGTAGTTCTCAGGGCTCAGTATTTTGTTTTGGTGTTTTGTCCCATCACCTTCAAGGAACAGAAGGAATAAAGGAATAGTTCCTTTATTTGCTTGATTCTGACATTAAATTCATGAAGATGATGAGCTCATGGTCAAATTTGTCAACTGGGCTCAGTTTAAACAGCACCAAAGTTCAATTCCCATTGAAAGCTGCTCTCATTGAAATAGGTTTGGAATTCTGGGAGGGGAATTGTTTGGAAGCAGTGAGTCTGATAGAGCACGTTGATGGTATGTAAAAGACTTGAACTTGCAAATTCAGGTGAAAGGTACAGCATTTGGTGTGCTATATCCCAGAGGAGGAATGCCTAGATGGTGAAAGTTAAAAATCACACAACACCAGGTTATAGTCCAACAGGTTTAATTGGAAGCACACTAGCTTTCGAAGCGACGCTCCTTCGTCAGGTGATAGTGGAGGGCTCAAACCTAACACAGAATTTATGGCAAAAAGTTACAGTGTGATGTAACTGAAATTATACATTGAAAAATTGAAAAAGTGAAACTATCACTGTATTCTAACAGATGAAAGGCTGAACAGACAATCAATTTTTCAATGTATAATTTCAGTTACATCACACTGTACATTTTTGCTATAAATTCTGTGTTAGGTTTGAGCCCTCCACTATCACCTGACGAAGGAGCGTCACTCCGAAAGCTAGTGTGCTTCCAATTAAACCTGTTGGACTATAACCTGGTGTTGTGCGATTTTTTAACTTTGTACACCCCAGTCTAACACCGGCATCTCCAAATCATAGATGGTGAAAGGTTTTTCTAAGTCTATCCTTGAAATACTGACAAAAACTATGAGGTATGTGGGGATCAGGAGAAATATTTGCAGGGTAGATTTGAGAGAAAAATTGAGAAACGTTACATAGAAAGTTCATAAAAATTCAGCCAGAGATTTTCCAATTACGAAATTCAATGTAAGCTGGGGCACCATCACCAAGTTAACAAAAGTAATGTGCTGCAGTAGAGAGTCAGTTATCTGGATGGCAGATGGACATGTTGACATAGATCACACATTGACCCATGCTACTATTCCAGCAAATGCTGATAACCATGATACCATTCTGTGTGATAAGAGATGGTTATTTTCATTCACGTATGACACGATGTTTTCTTGTTGCTGTGCTAAATCTTAATGCAAGGAAAGAGCTGACAGGAAAGTGGACCCTGATACTGAAAATCAATCAAAACATTTCTATGGTCAAATTTCTTCAATTTGGCTCTACAGTGCAATTTTACCACATCTGACAGAAAAATCAACTAATGGTTAAGGGCATTTGGAAGTCAGCTGCACTTTTCTGTTATATTGAGTAACTTTGTAACAATGTGCATTTGCAGCCATTTTATATTATGGCAATATGGGCAAAGACAGGCAAATGTTCAGTATATTTCCTCACTTTTTATTTATAATTATCTACAATTCTTTTAATCTCTGTTATACGAACCTGTGTGTTGATGGTACATTCAGAAATTACATTGTTATTTCACAAACTAAACAGGAAGGACAGATTTTACAAGGATGTCATCCTGCTGCACAGCCTCGCTTGATGTGATTGCAAATCACAGAATCAGGAACAGAGGTCAGTACCCATTCTTTTCCAATCATTAAAATTAATCACCAAAAGATTGAATGCGCCATGAGTCACCTGCACTGACCTTGTCACCCAAGAATGATTGTGATTTGCACTCTCATTGAGGGAAGCTTCATATTAAGAGCAGAGGCTCCAGAACTATTATGGTTGAAAATTGAACATTGAAAGTAAAAAGACAGTTTTCAAATGTACCCACGCAAATGTCAGAATGAACAAGTCTTCTTTTCTTAATATACACAGGGTCTATTAGTTTTGGTTCATGTGGAAAAAAAATATTTCTTCAATAACTTGGTGTTTTTAACACAGTGCAGTAACGTAAAGACAAGATTGCAAGGTGCTTCAAGTTGCAAGGTACAAAATTGCAAGATGTATAACACATTGTAAAGTAGCATTTTCAGGCTCCTAAAATAAATCTGTTGAGGAAGATCTTGCAGAGTTTAAATACTTAGATCTGCATCTTTGCACAAGGCAGTGAGAGATGTCACTGAAATAAAGTCCTATTTCAGTTCTTCACAAAACACAAGTTGGGAACAGTAAATCATGCCATCACGCCTATTCCAGGTGGCATACAATGCAATCTCCCATTGTTAATGGTTGCAACCAAAGTTTTCAATCAGCTGTTCACACTTTTAGCTTCATGATTTCCTCAGATCTCAAATGGAACAATTGCGTGGAACTCCACAAATCCTTCAGCAGTGAACTTCTTCTGGCTTATCTTGTGGCACGAGGTATATTGTTTTGCCTCCATGTGAGTGTCCACCGCATGTATGACCTTGAGGTGCAAACTGCATTGGATGCCATTTGGGAACATATGAGACAACGCCTAGCATACATCTGATGGAATCATGCAGAAAGGCAGATCAAGACCTCATTTGACACCAGGACATCATGTTGGAGCTCAAAGAGTTCCAGTTAGTCATCTCTCTTATCCTCACACAGCTGAACATGTTTCCTATTCAGCAGCAGGAAATACCAATCCCACGCCCCATTGCCACACTCCCACCAGTGTTCTTTAAAGGGCTACTCTTAAGGTAATTGCTGATTAATTTCCAACATCACAGCAACAGCCAGTAGAAGCATTTGGTGGTTTCTTGAATTTAAATGATAAATATCTGCAGGGAGTAGTGTGGCGCACATTGAAGGAATTCACCTTCAAGGAAGGAGGCTGCACAAACACAATTCCTCCCAGTCGTACGCAACTTCCTTCACCTGAGGCATGACAGACAACAAAGTGGGGTGACAGGGGTCAGAAGAAGCTGCTGGAAGAAGGTGAATGAGGCAGGAAAAGGCCACCGGCAAGAGACAATATCTGTCAAGATGTTCAGAGTGCACATCTTGCATAGTACTTGAGCATCAGTTAAACTTGACTTAATTTAATCAGCTCTGAAATCTGTCAATTCTTGAAGCCTCAACGGCGGACTTGGGGCAAGGTAAGAAGGTATTGCGATTATTGAGAAGGGGACCAAAGTCATGGAGGGAGGATGATGACAACAGCTCTGAAAATAAGCTGGGATAATGCTTGAGTTACTAGTATGGAGATCAGGATAAGAAATTAGTCAAGGGATAAGTCATTCCGGAGTCCCAAAATCACAACTTGGGAATGGTGGTCACTGCTGGGGCCCACTGCAATCTCCCCACATGGAGGAGCCAACCAGAGTGATTAGTGGGGGAAATGAGTTGTTAGGACATATCTCTAATTGACTTGGGAGGAGGACCCCTAAAGAAGATTCCTCTCTTACACCCCATTGGACAGACAGCAGCCCATGAACTAGCAACTTCAAGGCCTCAACAAGCCTAAGGATGGGCAAGACATCTAAAAATCAAAAGAACTGCTCTAAATAAGAAACAAAAACAGAAATTGTTTGAAAAGTTCAGCAGGTCCGGCAGCCATCAGAATGAACGTTTTGGGTCTGGTGACCCTTCCTCAGAACTCAGGACCCAAAACATTAACTCTGATTTTCTCTTCACAGATGCTGGTGGACGTGCTGAGCTTTTCCAGCAAATTTTGTTTTTGTTTCTGAACAAGTCAGCTGATGTTTATTCCAAGCCAACAAAATATCTGAAATGTTGTGGGTGAACAGGTGCCAGGAAGGCCAGCTGCTAGATGTTATGAGTCTCCTGCCTTCAATCCAACACTGAGGGAGCATAAGATGCAGCCCATTGAAAAGATGGGCTGAGGCACAGTTTTTGGCTTTTGGTAACCCAAGGCAAAGGTTCTAACTGGGGCTCACAAATTGTCTGGACAATGTTACCACTACTTATCTGGGTGTAAAGTTGATGTACATACAATACAGCAGATGCTGGATATCTGAAATAAACAGAGAGAATATTAAAGAAACACAGCAGGTCTGGCAGTATCTGTAAAGTAAGAGAAATAGAGTCATACGAGGCCTGGAATATTCACTCTGTTTTTCTCTCCAGAAATGCTGGCAGACCTGCTGAGTTTCACCAGCTGTCTCTGTGATTGTACAAAGCTTCGAAACAGATATCAAGTTGACAAAATGATAAGTGATAAAAAAAACACGAACAATTGGATTAAATGATTCTGACGGTCTTGATGTTATTTACAAGTATGAATAGCAAGTGGCTCAGAAGCTTTAGCAAAATCTTGTGTATCGGGAGCTGAGCTTCCAACAAATCTCAAGTTCAATTGTGACATAGAAAACCTTACATTAATCATTATCAATTTCAGTAAGGCCAAGCTTCATTCGCCCCGGATACGACTGTTATAGGCACTGTCAACAGTAATCCGAACACAATCTTTCTTTATAAATACAATCAAGCACATCAAGTGGTGTGAAGAACAGTTAAAGGTCATTGTGCAGCTAACAATAAAGGCACTATGTTTGTCTGAGGTAAAATAAGCAGGGTTGGAGGTTTTCTTTGACATTGGTGCATTTTTAACTATACTTCCTGAATTAATAAACTCTAAAAATAACATACTTTTGATGAAACCTCAAAGTTAATTTTCTGAGAACATTTAAAAGTGGGGTCTGAAATAATATCTTAATGTTCCTCAATTTTTTTTTATAATAGTCTGAATTAACTGTTCAATTAAGGTGGTAATATTCCAAAATCAGAAATAACTGCCAATAAAATTAACTATTATAGAAATTCAGAAAATTTTCCTCTATTTGAGCCTGCGTTTACTCCTAAAAATGAATGATATTCATCTATTTGTGATTTGTCGGGCTTTGTTTTATGGTGAATTTGTCTCCTTGCAAACTCATACTATAGGTTTCAATGCACCTGCTCAAGTTTTACATATCATTTTATAATAGAGCAATATGTTATGAATTCATTCATATCAATGCTTCCAATCTGTCAACATGCATTTGTTAAAATATATTGTTAATATATAGATTTTTCCTGCTCCTCGGATGCTGCCTGACCTGCTGTGCTTTTCCAGCACTACTCTAATCTTCACTCTGATTTCCAGCATGTGCAGTACCCACTTCTGCCTCGTTAAAATATAGTCAGATATGCCCTGCATTTTAATCACGGATACCCTCTAGCCCAAGCAATCTATTCATGATTTGGAGTAAAGGGTTAACTCTACCATTATTCTTCATAGTTAAAAATCACACAACACCAGGTTATAGTCCAACAGGCTTAACTGGAAGCACAACCACCTGATGAAGGAGCAACGCTCTGAAAGCTAGTGTGCTTCCAATTAAACCTGTTGGACTATTACCTGGTGTTGTGTGGTTTTTAATTTTGTACACCCTAGACCAACACCGGCATCTCCACATCATTATTCTTCATGATAGCTGTTGAGAATGGTGTGGAAGGAACTTTGTCATAATGAATGTGAAAGTAGGACCTGAGTCTATTGGGTACCAGAGATGTTCTCTCTTACAAAGCTCTGTACATAATGATGTTTGTTAAAGCATGAAGGTGTATCTCACATTGTTACAACATCTGCCATTATAATGTTTGTGACTTGTGCATTCCTTTCATTTTAAAGTGCAGTTCAGATCACACTGTCATGAATTCCATTACCATGAAACATACAACATCACATTTTCTTAAAAAAAATACCATCTCATATTGTGATATAAGCCAAAGAACTTTGTTAAATTCTGTTACCTAAACTTACCTATCATGAACAATACTGCACCACTGAGGAGACAGCTTTGCCATAATTATTTTTGATTTCGTTTTTACATCCTAAAGTACATATAAATAATGTATCCAGTTACTTCTCTCACTTTCTACTTCTAGGAATTTGTTAGTCTGATTTTTCTTTGCATTCAAAAACTAATTTTCTCCAATTGCTGGTCAAATGTATTATATTTAATAAATGGAGAAAATCTGGAAAACTGGAAGTTGGATATTTGAAAGTTAAAAGTTTTCAAGTTGGAAATTTGAAGTGCACATGTCAGCAACTTAGGGGCCAGTACTTTTACACTGCTGTCGGCAGAAAGTCTACTAGATGTGGGTAGTATCGAGAGAGATATAAAGAAGTGGTCAAAGATGTTTTTGAGCGTGTGAGCAGGATTATCAGAATAGAACAGCTTAACTAGATAGCAAAGCAAAGGGTAAGCAGTCATGAATAAAGGAAAGACACTTCATAAGCGAGAGTATTAGGAGGGGAGTAAAATGTTGGGAGTCGTAGCAACATGGGATTAAATCTCAGGATGAATTGCTTTGCAAATACCGATCCTGCTTAAAAATCAGTCTCACCATATTTCTCATATTCTATGACAGTTGAATTCATCTGTCACCTTATCGATCTGATTGCTACTAAGTAACAAAGGACAGCAAGCATCTCAATCTAATTAACTCAATGGCGACTTAGAAATCCAGAACTGTTACCTCAGTTACTATCTAACAGTCATGAAAAATAATCATTGGCTTAATACCATTTTGGCTTTTTGTGTTTCTTTTAATGTTGAATAACAAAAGGAAAATAGCTTAATCAAAGCAGCCCAATTCAAAGACTTAATGAACCAAACAAAGAAATGATATCAATGCTTCAATTGATGTATTACTTGTGTAATTTCATTTCCCTCAAACCATCTCAGTAAATCTTTCCCCATATGAGTTAATCATACATAAAACATACTATGTACATTTAACATAAGTTTCTTATGAATTGGTTTTAGATAGTAAACTTTTGTTGAAAAGAATGTAAAAGACAGCTGAAAGACTTGATACTTGGTGCAGATTGAACAACTTTAAAATAGCAACTCAATAGTAATCAGATTGCTGTGATGAATGTATGGAGTAAAAAGAAAGGACAAGATCAAGAACTAGTATATCAGGAGGTCAGTGAAGACTGTGCAGAATCAAAGAAAATAGCTGTTAAGGGATTGAAACAGTATAGTTATATGCTGCTAAGAGAGAGAAAAACATGTGATGAGATGGATATGGAGCTGGGATTGACGACGAGGAGGAGAGTAGAAATAGTTAGAACCAGATGGAAAGATGCAGTCATGACAGACTCAAGTACATGGAAATTGGAAGACAAATGGTGACTGACAGGAACAGATGGAGAATGGTAATCAGCAAGGATTGTGGTAACCCAGTGTTAAATGGGTAAAGATGATGGTTTTGACTTTAAAACACTTTTGGCTGTTTTCAACTGTTCTACCATCATCAAAATTAATCAATCAAAAATTTAAAGATCCTTTAACTATGATGCACAAAATTTGATTTGATTGTAGAATGTTTAATTACTTAAGGAGTTAAGCTCAAAAGAATTTAAAAAGCACACATCTGTGTATATTCGTGATGAATTTCAACTGTTGTACACATTGCCCACTGTGGATGATGTGTATTTTGGAATCACCAGATGAGCTTTTGATGATTGGACACATTCAAACGAATGCAAACAAATTGGCAGAATTGTACAAATTAACGTAAAAGATTAATACTTTCCATTTAATCATTTGTGGCTGTCTTTGAAAAAAAATGTAGAAGCTGCTTTAACTATAGTCTCAAGGGATGGAGGTTTATTGATGTAACTCCCACACCATTGTGAAATGTTTTGTCTTTTGCCAGATGGAAGCTCTCCTGCCTTAATTCCACTCTTTACTGTCCCACCCCATGCCACTTTCCAAACTATCTGCAAGTGCACATACAATAGTGTCCCCAGTCTTTATCTTTCTTCCTCTACTCTCTGTGCAATTAAAAAAAATATACACTTCAACCAAAACAGAAGAAAGTGTGCCAAATTTGCATGTATCACCACAACTAAACTTCACCCCACTCCCACCAAAAAGACACCAGCTGTAAGTGCTTAAAAGGTGTTGAAACCAAAACAGAAATTCTGAGCAAAACTCAGCAGGTCTGGCAGCATCTGTGGGGAGAAATAGGGATCTTAACGTGTTCAGTGCCATCTTTCAAACATCGAATGACATCTGAACACATTTATTTTGCAACACTTACCTTGATATATGCTCCGGAAGCCTTGTTTGTTTTGGGAATAATCGCTGTGAAAGTACAGGGTGGTTTCGTGAGTTGTACTGAACAGAGGTGCGGGTACCTGAGGACCACTAAATCTCCCAATCACAGTGCCAGTTGTTGCAGATCCACTTCGCACTTCAATGTAATCATGGATTGTTTCCGTGGAAAAATTGACAAACTGCAAGTGCACACCTGAAAGTTCCAAATGAAATTGGAAGAAAATTAAATTAATTAGATTCTAAAATATGTATGCTATAAGTGAAAGATCATATATTCACCTGTGCAAAGAATCAGCATATGGATTACCGAACATGATACAGTTGGAGAACATGCGATTATACTGCTCCTTTAACAAGATTATGTTGGCCTTTTTTTTTCCAGAGGGATTGTAAACGCGGAGACTCTGGGAGGTCTAGGTTTGAAAAGTTTTAGAGCCAGTTTGATTAAAGCTAACAGATACTGACTCAGGCTTTCACATTTAAAAAAAAACACGTGTACAATGAAAGGGGAGTAGCCAGTTCTCCCAGCTCAGATTTTCTCTGGCTTGGTTTGGATTAAGCAAGCAGTCAAGTGCAAAGCTGCTGGACTCAAAGCAGCAAGTCCATGCTGGCTCTCCCTCTCTCTGACATCTCTCCTGTATGATCCCATGTTTGATTTTACCTTTTTCTTCGCCAAAGGGTTTTTATGGGGATTGTTGCAAATATTTGGAACAGCATCATTAAGCTGGGAAAATGATTTAGGTTTTCAGATAGGTTAAGTTATTTAGTATTCTGTTCTCTTTTGTTTGTGTTTCATTTGATAATCTTGTAAATAAATTCTGTTTTGATTAAAACTAAGTGGCTAGGCCAGCTGCATCTCTCCTGGAATATCTGCCTCACACCTACTTAAAACAATGAACAAAGTTATGGTCCAGGCTAATTTGTTGAAATGTTTTGAGGGGGTCTAGCCTGGTCCATAACAAACTGATTACCTCTGTGACTACAAATGAATACCAGCTTATTTCAGGTGATAGGATCTGAAGAGGTTGTATAAAGAGAAGCAAACCATTCCATTTTCCTTCACGTACCAAAGCCAATAGGTAGTGTTATTGTCCAAGTGCAGTCCAAGCTACTAGGGTAGTTCCCAGGAAAACCAGGACTGAGAATGACCCCACTGAAGTCGGTCAGGGAACCACCGCATCGAGCTGTAAAAAACACATGAAGTGAAATTAACTGAGACAAAATGAGTTCAGCAAACCAATAAAAACAACACTCCAAATGATATGATCAATTTACAGGTTTGGAACAATTTAAAGAAAAGACTTTCTTCTGGCCAAATGTTTCAGATAATATCACCCCAACAGAAATTTCCTCAATTTATGTCCCAACATTTGCTTAGAGCCAATGTGGGGCAAGAAGGTTGATTCCTACTGAAATCCAGCCTGTAACCTATATCATAAATGCATCTATACCTGTAATAATGGAACACAGTACAGCATAATCAGACAGTAACTGTTCCCAAAAGATCCAAATTCCAATGACCTGAAGTTAGAGTGGAGAATATGATGGCAATGGCTATCATTTCTCAGTCCACCATGGACTAAAGGGTGGTTCCAGAGGATTGGGTGAGTGGCATAAAGTTAGGCTCAGCAATTACAAACCACTAATCTTACACTCCAGAGTGCAGAAACTTCTAGAAACAGTAATTTGGGGTAGAATTGATAGTTTAATGGAAAAATGTGCATTATTCACAGAAAGCCACCATGGATTTCTTAAGGAAAAATTCATGTCAAACTGGAGGGGTTTTTTTTGCAGAGGTAACGGGGATGGATAATGAAGGTATTGTTGTTGATGAGGTATAAATTGATTCTAAAAGACCTTTGATACAGTGCCATACAACAGTCCTATAAGCAAGGTTTGAGCTCATGAAATGAAAGGAGCAATGGCAGTGTGGATATAAAATTAGCCGAGAGATAAGAAGCACAGTGTATTAGTTAATAGATATCAGATTGAAGGAAGCTTTGCAGTGGAGTTGTTCCTGGTTCAGAGTTGGGACGTTTGGGACTCTTACTTTTCCTGACATATATTAATGATCTTGAATACGCTTGCCTTTATTAATCAGTGCATTGACTATAGGAGTTGAGAGGTCATGATGTGACTGTACACGACATTGTTTGGCCACAAGAAGCACTGGAAACTGTGAAGTGGACAGAGTAGAATTTCAATCGGACAAGTTAATACAGTGGGCAAATTGGTTCTAGAAGAAGTTTTAATGGTGAATTGTGAGGTGGCAAAAATAACATGCAATGAAAATATAAGATGCTGTGTATTACGCAAAAAGGTGTGCAGGAGCAGAGGCATGGGTGAACTTGGAAATCACTCAGTAAAGGTGCAGGAAAGGTCAAAAGACCAGTTAATGAAGTATGAATCCAATGCACAGCAACTCGTTTGTATAAACGTCTCTAATGTAGTATGGAAACAATTCCTGCGTTTGGGATGGGATCAGATTAAATTCCATTGTAATACATTCCCAAAATTTCCAGTACACAGCTGTCAGTGTAAATGATTTGCACTATCTGATTTTTAGAAATGCCACCTTCTTGCTTCATGTTATTAAATTACTAGTGTAACTCCTTAAATGATTTGCACTGTCTGAATTTTAGAAACGCAATCTTCTCCCTTCATGTTATTAATTACAATATAACTCCTTGGGACATGATGTATTTCTTTTCTTGTGAATCAAAAGTCAAGGGATAATATGATAGTATGAAAAAATGGCATTGAGATAGATAATCAATCAAGATGTAGCAGTGAAGTGTGGGCTCAAATGGCCAAATGGTCTTTTCCAGTTTCTATGTCCTGAATACTGCTCTGAAGATATGCCCAGCATAAGAGTGAGATTGCAGCACACAGTAACAATGCAGTTGATTGAAGAATATATTTTCACCTATTCAAAAGCAATGAGAAATGACCTTTACCTTGCAATTTATGATGTGCTTACTAAATGCCACTAATGTATTATTTTGAAATATGATCCCCGAGAATGAAATTGTATTTCATGAAATAAAAATAATAACCAATCACAATGCACTCATAACAATAAGCTGTTTACACTTCTCAAATGGCTTATGTGTCACCAGCTCAAAACATCAAACAGCTCTCTCATTACGAACAATTTATCGCAGATACATTCAGAAGGAAGAGCTTGCAAGGAGTCTCAGGATTAAAGCACAGTGATGCACATTTTCAGGTATCTTAATGTTATGGATGCTTTCTTAGAATTTAGTCAAGGTTCAGAAAAGCTGATGAAACCCCAAAAAGTCTGACAATCATAAACAGTTTGAAGATATATTCATTTCATGTCGAATGATCACAGTTTTATGCTCCTGATCACAACCAAATAAAAGTACAAAATAAAGTGGCTATCCTGTGGAATGTTTGGAGGCACTGCCTCTGTTTATATCAACAGCTTTTTTTCACAGGCAGCAGGGAGGGAGTGGACCTGAAACTTGCCTGATCATATGAAGGATGAAACTATTCGTGCTGTAGGCTCATTGACAGCCCACCTCAGGTCAGTCATAGAATATAGAGTCATGGAGATGTACAACATGGAAATAGACCCTTCAGTCCAACCCATCCATGCTGACTAGATATCCCAACCCAATCTAGTCCCACCTGCCAGCACCCGACCCATATTCCTCCAGTCCTTCAATTGTCATGGAGGCAGCTGAACTTCAGCAGCTGACGGTTTTTACACCAACTATTTGACAGTGTGAACCATGGATTCAAGATAGCAAGTATTTGAAAGGTATGTGCAATAGTTGTTATCTCCTTTATAGCTCATCATGAAATACCGTAGTATGAAGTATATCTGTTCATTAAGTGAAGCTATTTCAGTACTGTGATTGAGAGATGGAACCAACCCTTTAATAATGCATTTATCAGGTTGTTGCTTCTTCCAAGTGACAAGCTATGAAGTAAATATTCAATATTAAAATTTCAAAATGTCTTTGCATGAAAATTAATAAAATGGTGACTCTAATGGTTGAAGAAATAGAATATATTTTACAGTATTAACAGGGTGGCCTAGTATGTTTACCAAATACAAGGATTTTCCCCATTCACATTTTCTTTTTGTTTTTTGACATTTGTTGAGATGGCAGTTTTGAAGTCTATTTATTTTATTCAACAGTGTTATGGGTCCTGACCACAATCCAACTGTAAAATCCATTTTATGTGTTTCACATATTTTGTACCATTTCATTGTTTGTTTACCCAGGGATTTTGATGGGCTAATCATCCTGTTATAATGGAATTTGAGTTGTTTTGCTCATACAGTGGTTAATGGGTGAGAGGGTGAGGGGAATGAGGGTGAGGATAGTGAGGATAACGGGACGATGCTAATGCGTGGTAGGGGGGAGGATGAGGAGATTCAACTGGAATAGTCGATGGTCCAACTACATACAGGTAAGCCACTACTTGCCTTTGGAAGCATCAGACTGAAGACAGGGTCTTTTGGAAATGGAAGCAGGCATTCTAACCTGGATGCTTTGGTCTGAGTGTTCACCCATAGTTGAACTATCTCCAGGCCATTTAGATACTTTAACCTCGGAAGTTCCTTCTTATCAGCATTCTGAAGATGGAGGTGGTATCACAACCATCAGATTAGTTCCATCTCCTTTATGAATATCTGGTCCATGGAGTTCAATTGAAAGTGTAGCAGAACTCATACTTACAACTGCAGTTATCTTCAGAAAATCAATATTTTTATGCAATATAGGTCAGTGTAATTTTAAAAATGTACAAACAATTGTGGGAAGAAATAAGACCTGATTCTGCTGATCTTTTCTAAATGATTTGATGGTTGGCTGACAATATCATTGTCAGCAGAAACAGGCAAGTCTTGTTCCACATGAACACTTGGGTTTGAAAATGTGACTGCTGTCTTGTAAAGCTGGATTTATCTAGTGCATCGACATTAATCTCTCTGCACTCTCTCGTTGGTTACTAGAATACAATACTACGTATAATTCCAACACAGACCATAACTGCACTTCATTACCTATAAATGTCACATCTATTTTTTTTCACAAACCTGTCATGGTCAAGTTACTACCCTGTAAATTCTGAGAATACATGTTATAAAGAATCAAGATTAAATTGGGTCAGAAGACAGAGGATGGGAGGGAGTTCATTTGGAGCACGATCACTCCTATGAACCTGTTGGACTAGATGAGCCATTTTTGCACTGTATAAACTTTGGAAAATTTTCTGAGTAAGCAACTCAGATTTACTATAAAATAAGTCATAACCACATTTGACAAGGAAGGATAAGTTGTATTACTGAATTCTGGTTACCTCTTAGAGATATTCAAAATTCCCTTCCATTGAAATTAATTGCATTAACTGGAGTACATAAGGGTACATTGTGTAGACTGTAGCCAAGAAGGTCAGGAGACAGAAATGCATTACAATTAATCACAATGTATAAAATATACATACCTATGCACATAGGAATAGGATAATTCCACCTCCGTACTGGTCCTGGCATGCATGTTATGTAGGAATGTCCCTGAAGACAATAACACATTTTAATCAAAAAATGTCAATTATAAAAGAAAATTAATTCAGTGGCATTTGTAAGAAGTTGCAAGCGTAGAATTAAGTCCAACTGAGATATCCAGGGAAGAATTAATCAAGTAACAGTTTATTTTATTAAAGGAGGGCATTACTGTGAGTAATGTCAGTGAACTTTATAGAAGAGTTAAACTTTTGTACAACTTTACTTGAAAAAAAATGTGGCTTTGGCAAATAAAATTATGTATCTGTTATAATATATACTGACATTGTTGATACAAAATTTCAGTCTGTAAACACAAATACAATGCCCATACCACAGCCGTATTGCTTCATTATTTAGATCAAATTACAATTTTATCTGCAGAAGCTTTGAAATCTGAACTTGATGATCCATTGGAAAAATTTATTCAATTCAACATCAATTTCTGGAAATACAAATGTGAATGGGGAAAGTATATCGCAGTGATTTTGAGAGGTGGGCAAATTAGTGATGTAGTCACCAATGTCATGTTTTCTTCAAAATATACATTGACAACATCCATCTAATGTGGTAACTACTGCAAACATGAAACATTGATCTTAGTAATACACTAGCCTTTTCCTTCCCATTGAATATTTTCAATTTTCAATCTATTTCTTCTTGTTCTGTTTACGGTCTACAAGAACAACTCTATTTGCCTGCACATTCCTTTAGAAAAGCTACTCATGAGCTCTTTGCTGGATAAAATACTTGATAGAGAAGTAAGAGCAGGGGCATCCATCCAATATTCAGTCCCTGTTCAAGATGCAAAACATGTTCTCTGGAGATCATTGGCTCAGCACCATTACTAAATTACTAAATACTGAAATTGACAGCATTATTAAGTAAGATGCCTTCCCGTTACTTGGACATTTCAAACAGCAGTACATTGCTTTTACTAAAATCTGTAACTATTATTGCCTAACCTATTCCCATTTCTGTACATTCTTCTCAGTACTTGGACCCTGCCAAAGAGGACTTATTAAAAGAAAATCATTCATTCAACAACTGTGGTCATTGCGAGCTGGGCCAACATTTATTGTCCATCCCAAGTTGCCCTTGAGAAGGTGGAACTGAGCTGTCTTCTTTAATTGCGGCAGTCAATTTGGTGTGGATTCATAATGCCAATGGTGATATATTTGCAAGTCTGGATGCTGAGTGAATTTGTAGGCTGTGACTTTCTGAGAAATTTGATTTTGAAATATGTTTTGTTAAGTGCTGCATTCATCCAAAGCACAATGGAGATTGGGACCCCCATGGGTTAGATAACATCAGAAGACCTGTAAATATAAAACTACGCAGGAGCAGGATAGTGAGAAGGGAGGCTGAGGAAGCAGAAAAGAACAGAGAAGAGCTCCGGGAAAGTGGAAGGGAGCAGGAAGGGTTTGGAGGGACCAAAAACCAAGTTGCGTTTTCTGTGCCATCACTGATACAGGCAGTGACACTGGGTATGTGGGGAGTGTGCCTTAAGCAGTTGCAGTATTAGCTAATGCAGTCTTGAGGAAAATGTAAATCTATTGTCCTTTAGTTGTCTTGGTGTGATTTCAGGCTCAAAGTAATGTGGTTGATGTTTAAGTGCCATCTATAATAACCAGGCAAGCTGCTCATTTGCCTCAAAACTGCTGACAATTTATAATTCACCCTGCAGCATGTAACTCACCACTGCCTTGACAAAGACTTGGGAATGCACAGGCCATTCTGTGCAGTTAACCAATGCCAGCAGACTTCCACCTATCCGTGTCTAAATCTATTAATTCTACCAAGCTTTCCCTGAAATGCATCTGTACTGTTTGTTTAATGTACTTCATTTGGTGGTGAGTTCCACATTCTTACCAGTTATTGGGTTAAAATAACAAAAAAACTTCCAAATTCCTTATTGGATTTCTATATTGCTGTTTAATAATGGCAGCATTTAGTTATGCTCTTCCCCAAGAGTGGAAATAGTTTTTTCTATCAATTCAGTTCTATAATTTGAAGCTCGTTATTGTCTTAGAATTGACAATAAATGTTGGCCTTGCCAATTGAGCCTCCATCTCATGTATACTAGATTTTTAAAAAAGTAGACAGGCACTATGAGTTGATGCTTGAATGAGGTAGCATTTCAAGGATATTAGCACTGAAAATGTGTTGCTGGAAAGGCACAGCAGGTCGGGCAACATCCAAGGAGCAGGAGAATCAACATTTCGGGCATAAGCCTTTCATCAGGAATGATTCCTGAAGAAGGGCTCATGCCCGAAATGTTGATTCTCCTGCTCCTTGGATGCTGCCTGACCTGCTGTGCCTTTCCAGCAACACATTTTCAGCTCTGATCTCCAGCATCTGCAATCCTCACTTTCTCCTTTTAAGGATATTAGTCTTGTATCTGCTAAAGAATGATACTCTCCACATTTCGACAGTTTTGTTTGCAATGTTGTTTCTTAGTAACATATGAGTTATATTGGCAGGATATACTATAGTTGGTTGAATGATTTAAAGTGTTCTTAATTTAGCAAGTGCTTATGAATATAAAAAGAAATGTTAATGCAGAAGCAAATTGCAAAACATTTCAGATGAATTTGCAGAACAACTGAAGTGGTGAGAAAAGAATTTACTTCTGTCTCTGGCAGAAAGATGCTGCAATCGTTTTTTTCTCTCTTTGTTCCTCTTCACCAGGTCTTCCATATGAAGAAGCAGAGTTCCTTTTGATGTCCCTCCTCTATGTGCAAATTGTTGTGATTGTGGTTGTATAATAGAAAGATCTATGACTCAGAAGGAGACTATTTAGCTCAAAGTAGGAATGTGGCATTGAACTCGAGGATCAACTTGGATCATATTTAGTGGCAGGGCAGGCTCAAAGGCCTTAATGGCTTATTCCTGCTTTTCGTTCCTCAATTCCATTACATCTGCGCCATTTGAAAAATAGCTTTCCTGTCTGATCCCACCACACAACATTTGATTTAAAGCAGTTATGTTAACTTAGCTTCCTGTGAACTGTTTAAGTGTGGTGAATATTTGTGCATTTACTAATCATGCAGGCAATGAGTTCCAGACTCATACCACCCTCTGGATGAAAAAGAAATTCCCAATTATGCCAGGATATATAAGAGAGAAAGAGAGAGAGAGAGCTATACTTCTCATGGTTTTGACTTCTCTGTCACCAGGCATAGGTCCTGATATACCTCTCAATTTATTATACTTCAATTGCATTTTGTCATAACCTCCTCCATTTTATTGCAAACAAACACAGCCTGTGAAACCTTTACTCATGGGTAAAATTCCCAACATCTTCATAAGGCCCTTTGTAACCTCTCCATTATAATCAAATCCCTCCTGAATGCAGTGATCAGAACTGTGCACAAAAGGAGAGTACAAAACATGATAGGCCATCACTGGTTAAATTCTCTTCCTGAGGAGGTAGGACATTTAGAATGTCATAATACAATCATACAGACTCAGCACAGTTTTCTGACAGGGAAATCATGTTTGGAAAATTCATCGTAGTGCCTTTAGAATCTCACAAGCAGGGGATAAAGAGGAACCAGTGGATGTAGTGCATTGGGATTTCCAGAAGATATTTGTTAAAGTGCCATACAAAAAGGTTACTATATAAGATAAGAGCTCATAGTGTTGAAGGTAGTAAATTAGCATGGTTGGATGCTTGATTAGCAAACAGGAAGCAGAGAACTTCAGAGGGTCGGTGTGGATTTGTTGGGCCGAAGTGCCTGTTTCCATACTGTACGGAATCTAATCTAAAATAATCTAATCTAATTGGGATAAAGAGGTCATTTTCAACTTGGCAACTGGTGGATTGTCACAGGCTTCTGTGATGGGTCCTGAAACTCTGTAAGATCAATATTAATGGCTTGGATGAAGGGACATAGAGTATTGTAGCCAAACATGCTGATTACATAAGGATTTGATTTGGAAATGCCGGAGTTGGACTGGGGTGTACTAAGTTAGAAATCACACAATACCAGGTTATAGTCCAACAGGTTTATTTGGAACCATTAGCCACAACCACCTGACGAAGGAGCAATGCTCCAAAAGCTCGTGCTTCCAAATAAACCTGTTGGACTATAACTTGGTATGTGATTTTTACTGACCTAAAGATAGATCAGAAATCAGGTTTTGAGGATACCCTGTAAGGGATATAGATAGTTCAAGTGAGGGAGAGAAAAAAAAATGTAATTGAAATAAAATAGGTAAGTGTGGCAGCACATAGAGAAAAATAAATTATTTAAATGGAGCGAGCCTGCAGAATACTACAATGTCGAGGAATCTGAGCATTGTCTGTACAGGAATCACAAAAGGGTCAGCCTGGAGGTAGGAGAAGCAATGAGGAAGGCAACTAAAATGTTGGTCTTTATTGCAAGGGAGATGGAGAACAAAGGTAGAGAAGTCTTGCTATAATTGTCTCAGTCATCATCATCTTATACACTGTAAAACAACATTATTTACATCTATATTTCACAGATTATCAGCTCTCTACTGTGTAATTGTGAAGACTTCTCTCTTCAAATTCAGGCACTTGTACGATTGAACTACATTTTGATAACCTTGCAAACAGAGTTGTCTGACTTCAGTGCCTTCCATGTCAAAATTTTGAGCTACACAAATTTGTCTGAGTTTGCCTCAGTTGGCAGTAAAACATTGGTTATTGTCATAGAATAAGACTATACAAGATGAAGTTTCATTTTTTTCTGTTTCATTCACTGCTTTCATTGAGAGTGTCTTTGCCTTATTTGCACTGTTTCCAAAACAGCCTATTCCATAACTGTATCTGATCAGCCTAAGCCCAAACATTTGTACTTATAGAGACATTTTGAGAATTACTTAAAACCTAATAATGTACCAAGGCATGTTCTTAACTTGACATTTTAATGCCGAGAGGTAGACTGTGTGTCTTTTACATCCCAATGTGACTGCTAAGGATCCCTTCTCTACATTTGTCCAGTCTTTCTCAAAATTGTCAACATAAAATAGACCAGTTTCATGTTCTGTTAGTTTGCATTTGAATTGGGACTGCTGATTGCTGTGCAAATGATCCAAACGTGACCATTGTAATGGATAAGCTTATCTACCAGACATCATTAGTAGGCAACTTCTCTTTAATCTTTTCAAAAACTGCAGTTTATTCCTGACTCAAGTTCCATTGCTGTCCTTTCTTGAACAGGTTTCTCATGGGTTCAGTAAGACTGGCTATGTTAGGGATTGCCGAGATATGGAGGTGCCGGTGATGGACTGGGGTGAGCAAAGTTAAAAATCACACATCAGGTCATCGTTCAACAGGTTTTTTGGAAGTACCAGCCTTCAAAGCATGGCACTAGACCCACTAGCTACCTGATGAAGGAGCTCGTACTTCCAAATAAATCTGTTGGATTATTACCTGGTGTTGTGTGATTTTTAACTATGTGAGGGATAGATTTTCCTCCTGATTCACTATGACTAAGAATGGTGTGATTATCCTGCAAGCCGCAATGACCAATAATTAGTCTCAATAATGTGCATGCATAAATGAGTCTTGTTGTCACCACATACTGAGAGCAGCAATGTCAGCACCAGAGTGTGTGCAGACAACCCACCTCTAGTTCACATAAAGCAGATGCAGTTTGATTCAATGTGGGGCACGATGGCAGTGCTGGCTGATCTTTTGTGCTTTTTTGGCTTTTGTTGGTAACTCTTGCAATTCTTCACAGCCTGGAGAATCCCAGAAAATTTGGGATTCAGGAGACACTGGGTAAAATGGTCCACAAATGCAGATCTGAAATATTTCATCCAATCTCAATAAGAGACCAAGATAAAACAAGCATTTGCACACAACATTGAGGTACTCTGGTTTCTCCTTATGTTATATTATGGTTCACTAACATTTGGTCCTCTGGAATTAAACTTCATGGCAATTTTTCCTGCACTTCAATATCTGTGCCTCTTCAACCTTGGTTTTTTTGTGAGTTGGTCTAATTCTCACAGACGTCCAACACAGTAACAAGCTATCTGTCAGTTACTCTTGGGTCAAGCTTGAATTCCATTTCAAACACTTGAAGTTTCAAGTTGATTGTCCAGACCTTGTTTTGATTCTCATCAACCATCTGAGGAATGATGTTTGAAACATTTATTTTCTATCTTTAACTACTTTTGGAATTTCTGTTTATTTTGAGATGATGCTGTTACCTGAGGATACTTTCTATATGTGTTTCAATTCCCTCTCCTAAACATTCATTGTGCTTGAATTTTATTTGGAGCTTATATGGTCAACAATGTTTATTCCTGATGTTTTGTGTTTTGACAGGCTTCTGGAAAGGTGTTGATATCTCTTCGGACCCAAGAAACCATGTCAGACAAATCCCCAATGTTGCCTTGCAGTATTGACTGCTTTTGGCCCCTGATTTCCATTGAACTGGACTGCCTTTTTCAGTGTCAAATCTTCCTTGGACTGAAGAAGGTCTGGCAATTTCTCGCCTTTCACACTAATGCCTATATGGTTTCACTAATTCAATCCTTCAACTTTCCATACCTGCAACAGAATGCTAGATTAGACAAATCTGAAAATAATGGTTCTATTGATTCTCCTCAGTGCCAAGATCACTGATTAAACCTCACCTAAGCTCCCACTAAATTTCTTTTGATACTCAAGTACATGTCAAATGTTATAGTAAATGCTTCATAATCTGTAGCACTTTCTTCTATACTTTGTTTGAACAGAACATCATCAGTATTAGACCCACAGCATATTAATTCTCGCTGATTTTTGCATGCAGCCTGAAACTGTTCTCTAGTACATAACCTTCTAACAACACTGTGAGCATTATCAAATAAGGTAGCAGCAAGACTTCTTTTTTCCACAGCTGCCATCCCTCCACACAATTGCACTGAATGACCCAAGTGGGTATTTGCGCTTTTCCTTTTTAGGGTCAATGTGCTCTAATCCTGTGCTTTTCCTCTCTAGAGTATTACTCATTTGTGGGTAGACTTGAAATTCTTTTAACATTCCTTCTCACACCCTTCAGATTCTACTCCAATTATGCCTTTTTATTGTCTCAAAGTTTTCCAAGATCTAATGCTAACCTAACATGCTCTATCTAATGCTTAAAGGCAATACTGCCACCTGCCCATTATCAGATTGGACAAAATCAGGCTACCGGGCATTGTTTCTCAGGCTGTTTTTTCATTCTCATTAAACAAGACTTTTTAGCTGTAACATGTCTTTATTGATATCTGCATATTCATTGTTGTGAAATACAATTCTCTGGTGTCATATTTCAGATCTCTCTTTTCACATACCCATTCTAGACTGGTGGCTTCTTCTTTTACTGATGTCTGAATCATGTGATCAGACAAAAAATTATGAATTACATGAATATCATTTCACAATTATTTTAGTCAATGCCTGTATCACCTTCTTACTCAGAAACTTACAGCAATTGTCATGTAATAAACTTATTCAAGATTAAAGTTTTCCTTCTGCTTATTATTTAAGCTGGAACATTCACAATTCTAAAAGGGGACTCCTAGAACTATTTAAATTCACAGTTTAAGGATCGCTGTTCAGGTGTACGTAGTATGGTCATGACACATTGTATCCTCTTGGCTATCTTATCTACCTCACAGTGGGGAAAGGTCTTTCTGCCAAAGTACAATGGGGATCTGTTCAGTTATCACAACCTCTCGGTGATTCAATTGTAAATACAGGCCTGTATAAGTGAAAAGATGCTTTAGTTTTTTCACAACTGCAGGGATCGACAAATGCCAAAGTTTGTTTGTTCTTCAGGTGCAAAGACCGCACAGAGCTGCTTCAGTAACTGTGTATGTACATAAAGACTTTTTTTATGAATGAAGCATACTTTTAAAAAGAATTGAGCTGCCTGACTATCTTCAGGGATCTGTATACATACACTCCAAGGTGCCTCTGTTCCTTGACAGTTTTCAGAATCTTAACATTCACTTTACATTCCCTTGAGTTATGCCTTGCATTCTGGCGATCATATTCCTCTGAATAGACTACCTTCCTGCTCACCAGATGGATGACTGGTATCTTCCTACAGCCATCAGACTTCTTCTCACTCCCATTTGTTTTAAAAAATCTTTACTCTCAAAGCTTCTACATTTAAATCCAAATCATGGATTCTACACAAAGAACAGCAAGTGTTCAGGCTTTGAGCCCTTATTCAAATGAAAGCAGCTTTCAGGTCATAGAAATACTCATCAACCACAGCACTTTACACACTATCACTGAGTCAAGGCAAGCTGCTGCAGTGAATATTGCAGGGGAATTGCAGGGTGAATACTGAAGTTCTTGCATGAAATGCTGATAAAGTTGGCTATATTAACCTGACAAGTGGAGTGAGTTCTATCATCCCCCTAGCCAATGCCTTGCAGTGAGGGAAAAAAAGAATTCAGAGCCCAATGGAGAAGACAATTACCCTCACTAGACTTTGAATGTCTTCTGAAAGCCACAGCATTTATATGACTGGTCCAGTTAAGTTTGTGGAAAATAGTGAATCCCAAGCATGCTGATAAATTTGATGTTGATAGTATCATTGAATGGCAGAGGTTAGAAAGGACAAGTCCAACAAGTCCACAGGGAAATAAAAATCCTTGAAATTCCTACTCATCAAAGTACTGTGAAAGTTTTTCATGGTATGGACTGCAGCAGTTCAAGGAAATGTCTCACCACCATTTTCTCAAGGGCAATAAATGCTAGCTTTGGCAGTGACTTTGGCACTAGAATCATAGTATCATAGCGTTGTACAGCATGGAAAAAAAACTTCAGTCCAACTCATCCTTGCAGACCAGATATCCCTCGTCCCATTTGCCAGCATTTTGCCCATATCCTTCTAAATTCCTCTTGTTCATGTCCCCATTCAGGTGCTTTTTAAATGTTGTAACTGTACCAGCCTCCACCACTTCCTCTGGTAGCTCATTCCATTCATGTTCCATCCTTTGCATGAACAGGTGCCCCTTAGATCCCTTTTTATATCTTTCCCGTCTCACCTTAAACCTGTGTCTTCTAGTTTTGGACTCTCCACCCCAGGGAAAAGACCTTGTCTATTTATCCTATCCATGCCCCTCATGATTTTATAAACCTCTATAAGGCCACACCTCAAACTCTGAAGCTCAGGGAAAACAGACCCAGCCTGTTAGTCTCTCTCCGTAGTTCAAACCCTTCAACTCTGGCAATATCCTTGTTAATTTTTCTGAACTCTTTCAAGTTTCACAACACCCTTCCTGTAGCAGGGAGACCTGAATTGCACGCAATATTCTAAAAGTGTCTTAACCAATGCCCTGTACAGCTGCAACATGACCTTCCAACTCCTATACTCAGTGCACTGACCAGTGAAGGAAAGCATACCAAACACCTTCTTTACCATCCTATCTACCTACAACTCCACTTTCAAGGAGCAATGAACCTGCACTCCAAGATCTCTTTGTACGGCCACACTCCTCTGGACCTTTCATTAAGTATATAAGTCCTGCCTTGATTTGCCTTTCCAAACTGAAGCACCTTACATTTACCTAAATTAAACTCCATCTGCCTCTCCTCAGCCCATTTGCCCATCTGATCAAGATCCCATTGTACTCTGAGATAACCTTCTTTGCTGTCCACTATACCTCCAATTTTAGTGCCATCCGCAAACTTACTAACCATACCTCCTACATTCATATTCAAATCATTTGCATAAATGATGAAAAGCAGTGGACCCAGTACTGATCATTGCGACAGACCACTGGTCACAGGCCTCCATTTTGAAAAGAAACTCCCCACCACCATCCTCTGTCTTCTAATTTGGGCCAATTCTGTACCCAAATGACTAGTTCTCCTTATATTCTATGAGACCTAACCTTGCTAACCAGTCTCCCATGACGATGTTTGTTGAAGGCTTTACTGAAGTCCATATAGATCATGATCACTGCTCTGCCTTTATCAATCCTCTTTATCACATCTTTAAAAGACTCAATTAAGTTAGTGAAGCATGATTTCCCACACACAAATCCCCACACACACATCATTCCTGATGAAGGGCTTATGCCCGAAACGTGGAATTTCCTGTTCCTTGGATGCTGCCTAACCTGCTGTGCTTTAACCAGCAACACATTTTCAGCTCTGATCTCCAGCATCCGCAGACCTCATTTTTTTCCCCACACACAAAGCCATGTTGACTGTCCTTAATAAGTCCTTGCCTTTCCAAATTCATGTAAATCCTGTGCCCTCCAACAAGTTGCCCATCACAACTGTCAGGCTCACTGATCCATAGTCCTCTAGTTTTTCCTTACCATCTTTCATAAATAAATGTACCATGTTAGCTAACTTCCAGTCCTCCAGTCTCACCTGTGACTGCCGATGATACAAATATCTCAGCAAGGAGCCCAGCAATTGCTTCCCTAGCTTCCCACAGAGTTTTAAGATATACCTGATCAGGTTCTAGGAATTCATCTACTTTTCTGTGTTTGTAGCCGCCCAGCACCTCCCCCTCTGTAATATAGCCATTTTTCAATATGTCACCACCTTTTCCCCAAGTTCTCTATCTTCCACATACTAGTGCAGAATAAACACATGCAAAATATCCATTTAGCATTTGTCCCATCTCCTGCGGTTCCAGATATAGGCGGCTTTGTTGACTTTGCGAATAAATAAAGAAAAAAATAAGGAACGATCCTAATGACATGATAGTTCTTTAATATTCATGGGGGAACCAACTAAAAATATTTCTGCAGTTTATATTGTTGTAGATATGAAATAAACAGGAATGTGGCAAACCACCTTCCCATGAACGTATCATTCTTCTAACTCTAAAACATTGCTTCAATACATATGTATTGGGTCCAACTAGCTTTCCTTGATGTTCAATGGCACTCCAATGTTGAATTATTTATCTTCAACATCCTAGAAGTCACTATTGAGTCAAATAGTCTGTGTCAAAACTAAGTGGAACGATGGACTCAAGGCGCTTTTTTTTAAAAAAGAAGTACAGACTTTACTTCCATTATGACTCCAAATGCCTACCTGTAGAGAGTATCCCTGATCACACTGAAATGATATTACATCTCCAACCAAGTATCGGTCTCCATTTTTCATTCCATTGCTGGGAGTAAGTGGTTCTGTGCAGGAATCTAATCCAATAGCTGCAATATCACAAAACATATTATTAGCCATTGGTATTTATAATGACAAAAGAGCCCCCAAGCAAACCAATCTCTTGTTATTTTCTGGAACAAATCTTAACCAGGTTTCAAAGACTTGAGACATACCAAACCAAACAAGAAAGACGATGAATTTAGGACGATAACTAGCAGAATTAGATTTCTTTCCAAGTAAAAATCAAAAAATTCCCAGTGTTTATTGCAATTGGACAGATTTGGGATCAGAGCAGTGTTGCACACTAGGATGATGAATCATTAGCATGATAAATCTTAGTGTAAGGTTGTTTTAATGTTTGTGCTTAACCCAGGCTGCCCAGCCCAAATTTGTGATGAGTGTACTTAAAATAGTTACAGGTGGATGGGGCTGTGTTTTTGCCACATGCCCAATGAATAGCCACCTGCAGTTAATGTTGCCCTCCAAAATGTTCTAAGGGCTCTAATTGTGCAGCGGTAGTGTCCATAGTTCTGAGCCAGAAGACCTGGGCTCCAGTCCCACCTGCTCCAGAGGTTGATTGATGGTTACTTGGAAAGCAATCGTCAGGTCGTTCTGGGGAGCAATCCATTCTGAACAGCTGGTGTCTATTTTAGATCCAGAAGTCATGAGTTCAATGGCTTCATTGGTAGTCCCTGTCATTTTAACTGCAACATCTAATTTGTATAAGAGCTGGATTACCTGTGTATTCTAGATGAAAGCCAGCAGCTGAAATACTGATGTCCGATTGAAAGTTGAGGTACAAATTATTGGATGTGCTGTTGAGGAATGCTGGTATTGTAGTTCCTGAATTTAGGATAGAATAGGAATTGAAAAAGTTAGCATTTATCTTCCACCATTGGCAGTTTTATGCGCATAAGAAGGAATTGCAGCGAGTTGGGGTCTGTCTTCTTCTGAACTACCTCTAGGGGTGAAAAGCCTATCCCCTACTCAATCTCAAATTCCTGACAGAAAGTAAGGGTGGGTGGGCTCCTCTAGGATGGAGACAGACATTAATGATTAGGTGTAAATTTGGAACATTTCCTTATTGTGGAAGAAACAATTATTTTCGTGTCCATTCCTCACTGAATGTCCAACGTCATACATAACTGTGGGCCACAAATGAAATTGCAAGCTCAGCTGGCTCTCTCTTCTGTATTTTGTAAATTACACAAATTGTGATCGCTCTCAGCGGGTATAATTGCAGGTCAATTCAAAGAACTGCAAGGACTCTGGCAGCCAATATCCTCGGATGGACGTGCATCTGACACAATCATTTTTTGGCCTCTCCTTTCCTTACCTTGATTGACTGCTCTCACCACTATTCCCAATATGCCAGACCTTTCCCAATTCACTTCACTATGCACCTGGCCCCAGCCGACTCCTCCCTTCATTCACTCTTCCTCGTCCACAAACCAACTTCATACTCCCCCTCAGCTGTGACTTGCCCTTGCTGATCCCAAGATTCCATGCAAGTTCCTGTTCTCCTGCTCCCATTTCCTTTGCTAGGCAGTTCAATAAAATTGTTGACTTTAGACTCAAAGCAAGCTTGTGCACATTACGAATAATCAAATGGGAAGCAGACATCTCAAGATGCCCACACCCAATGACCACATTCTTCTTATTCAAGGGATTTTGGCATCACTGGCAAGGCCAGCATTTCTTTCCCTTCCCAACTCTCCTTGAACTCAATGGCTTACAAGGCCATTTTAGGGACATCTCAGCATTACCTACATTTCTGTGGGCCTACAGTCACATGTAGACCAGACAGGATACAGATGAGAGATTTCTTTCCCAAAAGAACATTAGTGGACATGGTGGGTTTTTCCAAGAATCATAATAGTTTTATGGATCCCATTACTGAGCCTAGCTTCATTTGAATATATGTGCTGCTGAAAAAAAAACATTTTATCAAAGATTTTCATCTTGCATTTATCAGACTATTTAGAAAGAAAAAGTTTTAAAGGATAACCATACTGAATGAGAAAAGAGTAATTATTAGTTGGCAAGTTGACTCTGATAGAGGTGCTGCTATGAAGGCACCCATTAATGATGATTGACAGTTAACAACCAGAGTGGATCAAATTTTAAACCAGGTCATGTGAATCTGATTGGTCAGGGTTTGCCTTATGAAATCAACAAGAGAATGGCTGTCACCTACTTTGTTAAGTTGAAAACAGGTACAATGCACTTTTAAGATCTTTCTGCCTGCAACCAACAGGACCCGTATATTAATATATGTAGCTTCTGGAAAATACAAGGGCGAATCTCTGTGAGCCTGACTGAATTTGCTGTCAGTGTAATTGTTCACGTATTAAGGAAAACCCAGCAAATGTTGTTTAGTTACAAAATCACATCCAATATTAAACACTCTATTATGAGTTTTGCAAGCCTGGGATGGTTAGGTACAGTGAATACATTGTGTGTTGCGAATAGCCAAAGGGATGTTATGTTTGACTTTACCATAGTTATTCTGAGTCAAAAGTGTGGTGCTGGAAAAGCACAGCAGTACCACACTCTCGACTCTGATCTCCAGCATCTGCAGTTCTCCCTTTCTCTACATGGTTATCGTGAGTATGTTTGCATTGGCCAATACACAAAGCATCAGTTCTGGGCAGGTGCTAAGTGCCTCTAAAAGAGAACACATCAGTGAAAATTGCCTCAGAAAAATATATGATAAAGTGAGAAATGAACTTTAAAAATGCATTAACCACAACCTGCAAAAGAGAATAAAAAAACTCCTGTACCTTTGATTCCAAAATAAATGAATTTACAAATGTATGGTCAGGTTTCAGAATTCATCCACAAAAAGATGTAAGTTCTACCTACTTTTAAAGGTGAAGTTCATTGAATGAGAAAACTTTTTTTAAGAAAAAGAAAGATTGCATTCATAAAGGGCAAGATCTAACAGATTAGGTTAACTAAGTTATACTTCAGGTGATTAGCATAAACCACAAGATAATTTGTGAAGTTGCTGTTATTATAGGATTACCAAATTTTCAGTTATTTATACAACAACAAACTAACCAAAATGAAGAGAAACCTTGATGAACCAAACATGACATTTTTTTTTAATCTCCTCATTTAATATAGATTTATATTGTTTGGTTCCTTACCTGAAAAGCTCCCAAGTCTGGGAGCATTAGTGTCAACTCCATCATAGAAATCCAACGAATCCCAGTTATGTTCTGTGGCAAAGCTTATTACTTGAACCTAAAAGATGCAAATATAGAAATTTTGAAAAATACAATTCATACCACGTGTGCACTTCAAAGTTTCTTAATTAAATCATTGCAAATATTGAAAAATACAGGTTTGTTTGCACTTTGTAGAATTGAATTGAATTGAAATTATTGTCACATATACCGAGACACAGTGAAAAGCTTTGTCTTGTTAGCAATACAGGCAGATCACACAGTTAAATTGCATAGATAAGTAAATAATAGGTAAACAATGGCAAAAACCAAAACATAGATACAGGCAAATGCTAAGAGTTTGGGAATCTATTCAGTATTCTAATGACAGTAGGGTAGAAACCGTTTCAAAACCAGCTGGTGATTATGTTAGGCTTCTGTACCTTCTCCCCGATGGTAGAGGTTGTAGAAAAATATTGCCAGGGTGGGATGGATGTTTGAGAATGGTCTGGCCTTTCTTTGACAGTGGGCCTGGTAGATGGATTCTATAGATGGGAGGTTGGTCTTTGTGATTGTCCAGGCCTAGTTCACCACTCCCTATAACCATCTCCAATCTTGAATGGTACAGTTTGCACACCAGGTAGTGATACAGCCAGACAGAATGCTCTCAATGGCACACCTCTCAAAGTTGGCAAGGGTATTCACCGTCATGCCAAATTTTCTCAACTGCCTGAGGAAGAAGAGATGTTGCTTGGCCTTTGTAACCAGTGCATCCACATGAAGAGTCCAAGAAAGCTTGTTGTGGATGACCACTCCCAGGAGCTTGACACTGTCCATTCATTCCACCTCTGTGCTGTTAATGTGTAGGGGGCATGAGTAACATCCTGCCTAAAGTCAATAATGAGTTCCTTGGTTTTGCTGGCATTGAGAGCTGTGTTGTTCTCAGTGCACCATTTTTCTGGTCTTCCATCTCCCATCTGTAGTCTGTTTTGTTGCCATCTGAGACTTGACCGAACGTGTAAATGGCTTTAGTCTGGTAGTTGGCGACACAGTCATGAGTATACATTGAGTACAGTAGGAGGCTGAGTATGCACCCCTGGGGGGCTCTAGTGTTGAATTTCAGTGAGGATGAAATATTGTCCCCAATCTTCACTGACTGTGGCCTGTGGGTAAGGAAACTGAAGATCCAGTTGCAGAGAGTGGGGCTTAGTCTAAGATTATTAAGTTTAGTAATCAGTCTTGAGGGAATAATAGTGTTGAAGGCTGAACTGTAGTCAATCTGATGTTTTATTAATTTCGTTTAAATGTTAACTGATTCAATTCCTAAATGCCCAAATAATATAATGGCTGTGCAATAATATAAGGTTTGTGACTGGTAAGTCATGAAAATTATTTGATGATTCTTGCAACAATGTATTGTAGAAAACTTATAAAAATATGATTTGTAATCAGCCATCAGTTTTGCATGCCTTTCTTTCCTAACTAGATGGCAAGAAGTTGACCTGTACTCATTGCAGTCTTCAGCTGCATTTTCTTTCAAGTTCAGATCAAATAAAATTTATTGATTTTAGTTTTGCGAATTTTATTGATTCATCTTCTACAGTTGGCTGATTTGGGGCGGCATAGTGGCACAGTGGTTAGCACTGCTGCCTCACAGCACCAGGGACCCGGGTTCAATTCCCACCTCGGGCGACTGTCTGTGTGGAGTTTGCACGTTCTCCCCGTGTCTGCGTGGGTTTCCTCCAGGTGCTCCAGTTTCCTCCCACAGTCACAAAGATGTGCGGGTCAGGTGAATTGGCCACGCTAAGTTGTCCGTAGTGTTAGGTAAGGGGTAAATGTAGGGGTTTGGGTGGGTTGCGCTTCGGTGGGTCGGTGTGGACTTGTTGGGCCGAAGGGCCTGTTTCCACACTGTAAGTAATCTAAAAAAAACTTCTAATTTTCGTTACCTTTAATGTGGAAAGGTGCTTCTTGATTCCACTCCTAAATGGCCCTTCTGTATTTTTAATATCGCTTCTCTTTTTGTGCATTACCCAACTGGGCAATATAATTTATCTACATTTGGCATATCAAATCCCTTTAACACTTTAGTCTTTATAAATGAAGCCTTGCTTTAAAAGTTTTCTTTGAATCTTTTAAATGAAATCTAATGACAACCTTTCGAAGTAGAATTTCTGTGAATACTTTATTGAATCATTGCCGGAGGTAAAGAAGTGCACACTGCCGCATTCAGTTGAATATAAATTGTAAGAGTATCTGTGCTGGGAACTAGATCTTCTGCACGTTGAGCTTTTTAAATAAAAATGTACATCGGATATGAGATTTTCTGTTATTGCCTAAGGGAATTGTCTAATTGCCTTTGGGAAGGTAATGGTGAGATGCTTCTTAAATCACTACAGTCCTTGGTGTATAGGGGCATGTTGAATGCTGTTAGGAGGGGAGCTCCAGGATTTTGACCCAATCACAGTGAATGACTGGTGACAAAGTTCCAAATCAGCTCAGAAATGGGGGCATTCTCGTGCATTTGCTGTTGGTAAGAATCGTGGATTTGTAAGGTGCTGGTGAAGTCTGAGCAATGAAGGCAAACATGCTAAACACCTTCTTAAATCACCCTGTTTATCTAGAATACAAATTTCAAAAAATTATATACCTGAATCCCTCGGTCTCTCTGTTCTACGACATTACCCAGGGCCGTACCATTAATTGTATTTGCCACCAGTATATTCACGGAAATTTATAGATTTCATTTTACTAAAGTTAAACTTAAATGAAAAGTCATGAAAAGTATGAGTATCACTGAAGTGGAATAATAGTGTCAGTTGCCTAATGAACTCTGGGTTTCTGAACTGCAATCAGACAATTTCAATACTTTGCTCAAATTTAATAAGTAATTGCTATTAGATTGCCTTTTTATGCAAATGAACACATACTAATGGCACTAGGAGATGAGTTTATAAATTGCACATCCTGTGCAGAATGTCCTGTGAAACTTTGTAGTCAGTATTAATTCATAAAATATATACACAGAAGATATGCATCCTTCACAAGCAGTGCTTTAATTTTGCCAGAACAAAAAACACAGTTGTTAAGTGCACGTGAAACAGGAGACTGTACAAAGGACAGAACAATGGTGTCAAGTTATATGAGATCTCATTGGTACACCAAACTGGGTGACAAACCATGTTCAAATGAGATCTTTGTAGTCCAGGACTCAGGCTTCCAAACACAGCAGTAGGAATTTCTTTTACATCTCGAAAGCCAGACTATCAACTCATACAATATGATTAAATATTAGCAAATCAACACTTCTGTATTACATCTGCATGATGTAAAAAAAACCAAGACACAAACAGAAGCATCAGTTCTACATAATCAGAATTAGATATGACTGAATCGAATAAACAATTCAGAAGTAGAAGTCTTACTTGTATTCCAGCACCTTCCGGCACCATGATTTTCCAGATGCAGTTCAAATTGTTGTCATATGGTTCAGGATAACTTGGAGACAGAATGCTCCCTCTGCGCTTTGTTAAAATTCCACCACAGGGCACTGAAAGAAAATGGAAATGCTGAAACTGAAAAAAAAAGTCCTGACAGTAATATTGGTGTGCATGGAACAGAAAAGGCATGTTGCTACTTGACAAGAGCTTATTGAGGATTTACTAAAGGAACCATGAATAATAGAGCAATTTACTGTCTAGAGAGATTCAAAAAACATTCGGCATCTCTTATTTATTCTCTTTGAATGCTTGTAAGCACATCAGGAATAGCAAGAGCAGTCATATAGTGCTGTCATAAGTCAGCAACCTGAAAAACCACATTCTTAACAATCTAAAATGTAATTTTAAGCACAGTCCTCAATTTAATAACTAATCTGTTGGTGGAAAGTAGTTTAGTAGATTGATATACACGCCACATAAAATTAAACTTTACAGCAATTCATTAACTCACCCATTATCCTAACAAATTGTCATGAAATGATATACTGATGTTTGATCAAAAAGGTAGAGTAATTGCATTATAAATTAGTTGAAACTCTTATGGGAGAATTTTAAAGTAAATCAAGCCATCTTTCACGTCAGGTAAACTTTAAATTATTGATGTTTAGTATAGTCTTTTGTGAGACCAGCAATACACTTCAGGTAAGCTTTAGATTATTAAACACATTGTGTTCTCTCCTTTCCAAAATTCAGCATTATTCATTAAATGGACAATCAGTAATAATCAATGCACCAGGTGACCTTTGCAAGTAGTATTTTGAAGACTGTTAACTATAGAAATAAAATTAGCTCTACAATGTCAAGAAGCTTCAGCCACTTGGAAATTATCAACATATTTTTTGATTACAAAACAGTGAAAGAACATACTTGTTTTGTACAGCTGCATTTCAGCTCCACATCAGCAGGAATTGAATAGAGACCTCTCCATACTGGTGCAGAATGGCAGAAAAAAATGACTTCACAATGAGACCCTGAAAGCATTCTGGCAAGGTTACTGAAGACGTATGCACCAAAACTAGCTGCATCCATAACCAAGCCATTCAGGTACAGTTACAATATGGAAAATTACCCATCTATGCCCTGTACACAAAAAGCAGGACAAACCCAAACTGGCAAATGACTACACTAACAATCTCCAGTAGCAGCAAGATGATGGAGGGTTTGTTTTTGACAATACCACCAAATGGCACTTGCTTAATAAAAAAAAAACACTAAGACTTAAATTTGATTCCACCAGACCACTCACCTCCCAATCTCATTATAGTCTTTGCCCAAACATGGACAAAAGAGCTGAACTTCAGAGGCAAGGTGAGACTGACTGCACTTAATTTCAAAGCTTGTGATGAATGTCTGGCAAAACAGGAGATGATAGAAATCAGGGGGGTAAAAAAAAAACTGTCTTCTGGTTGGAGTTATACCTGGAAGAAAACAAAATGGTTGTGGTTGTTGGAGTTATCTCAGCTCCAGGACATCACTGAATGAGTTCCCCTGTTTATTGCCGATGGGCCTCCCATCTTCAGATTTTTCATCATTGATCTTCCCTCCATCATAATGGCATTATCAAAAGTGAGCATGTTTGCAAAGTATTGCACTGTGATTGGCAGCATTTGTGATTCAACAGATAATGAAAAGTCTATGTCCAAATGGAGGAAAACCTGGGACTGACAAGTGACAAGTAACATGACACAATGCCAGGCAATGATCATCTCCAACAGGAGATGATGTAACCATGACCCCTTGACATTCAATGCCATTACCATTGCTGACTACACCACTATCAGAATCTTGGCGGGGGGGGGGGGGGAGTGAAAGGCCTTTGACCTTAAACTGAACCTAACCAAAGTCTAAATATTGTGGCTACAAAAGCAGATCTAGGGCAGAATTCTGAGGCAAAAGAAGTCATTTCTTGTTTCCTCAAAGGCTTCTCACCATCTACAAGGCATATGTCAGGAGTGTGATGGAATACTCTTCATTTGCCTGGATGATTGCAGCTTCAGTAAAACTCAAGAGGCTTGACACCATCGATCCAGAGCAAAACAACCGCTTGAGACATCCACCACCTCAAACATTCACTCTTTTCACCACTGATGTATAATAGCAACAGTGCGTACCCACTGCAAACTGAATTGCAGTAATTCCCCAGGCTGCTTTGCCAACACATTCCCAACTCATAAGATCTTCCAGCTAGAAGGTCAACAGATGCATATAACACCATCAACTGTAAGTTCCCCTCCAAATCACAAACCATCCTAACTTGGAACTGGATTGCTGTTCCTTCACTGTTGGTTGGCTGAAATCCTGAAACCTCTTTGAACAGCACTATAGATGTCCCTATACCTGAAGAACTGCAGAATTCAAGAAAACAGCTAATTACTACCTTTTCCAGGGCAAATACAAGTAGGCAATTAATGGTGATCTACCCAATGATTCCCATATCACAAATGTCTGGACAACGAAAATGAGACTTCGAAATTTAAAAATATATAATTCACTACATGGCTGTCAGGAAAATGAAAAAGTACATGAAAGTTACCAAATACTCTTGCAGCTTCATCAATGATTATGTTAGAGGGTCTTGGTTACCTGAGATGCAGCTACAGGCTGCAGGAAACATTGAAGTTCACCAAAAGTGGGAGATAGAACCTTGTTGCATATGCACATCATTGATGTCTTAATATTTCACGCAAATTACGTCACACCTGAACTTCTCTGAACAATGTTACAATTAGATCTTTTAAAGTAGATGTTAAAGTTCTAATTTGGCACTATCAGTTCAAGTTCCTACTAACCTCTGTATACCTTCAAAGACAAAGATTTAGAAAAAAAAACACAGAGAAATTTTAACTCATTTGCCAGAAGCTAGATGCAACATCAGAGCTGGATGTTCCTTTCGCTACAACTCATGGGTGTTTCTATTAATGTGTTTAATTAGTTCCCACAAGCCTGCACACAAAGGGGCTTACAGCAGAGACAAAGATAACGTGGCTGCAACAGACAGCCAGTAGACTATGTACAACCATATTTCTTCAAATATCCCATTTTGATAAATAAAGTCCATGCACTATCATTTACAGTTACAAGGTATACAAGCTACCTAAAATACAAAGAAAATGATTATTCATTAACAAAACTGCTAACAATTGTATAACAATCGTCATGGTAACTATTGTCAATGATCCATTTTCATTGCGAAGGAAGGTAAATCTCTGAGGCAGATTGAGCTTGCAGGTGGTGAGATCACAGTGATCAGCAGTGATTCTGATCAGCAGTGAAGGCACGGATTCTCTTTTTGTTCATAAATATCTGCTGTTGTTACAATATATTTGCTTTTTCACATTCACTACATATGAGCAAGTGACGACGATTCAAAACAGGTCTCATGGTGACATGTACTGACTTGTTAGCAACAATGAATATTTGCTCTCTGACTGGCTCTCTAATAGTTAGCTCTGGCAATAACTTGGCATTTTTGTCAAAGTAATTTTTTTTTGCTTCACTTCAACTTGATTTTGTCACTGAAACCTATTGCTACTTCTGGATTCAGAAGTATTTACCATGGTTGAAAGAAAGGTTTTGGGCAATACAATATAAGTTTTAAGTTTGGGATACATTCATAGCTTCATTCAATGTAATTCTCCACTCAACAATGCCTTGCAGAATTCTGTTCTGGAATTGCTTGATTTCTTTGTGGTCACTTTGGTGATTTTCACTGCTACCTCACACTTTCTGCTAGACTGGGGATGGTGTGGAAATGTTACCTGGTTTTGCATTTTTCACTCATTTATGAAGCAGTGAATTTATCTACTCATCTGGAATGTCAATAACAACTGAAACATTCTTCAAGGCATTTTACAATCACATTTGTAATTATGATTTGGAGGTGAAGGTGTTGGACAGGGATGTACAAAGCTAAAAGTCATGTAAAACCAAGTTTTGGTCCAACAGGTTAATTTGGAAGCACAGGCTTTTGGAGCTCTGCTCCTTCATCAGGTGGTTGTGGAAAATAAGTTGTAGGATACAGAATTTATAGCACAGGTTTACAGTGTGGTATAACTGAAATTGTATATTGAAAAAAACCTGGATTGTTTGTTAAGTCTCTCATCTTTTAGAATGGCCATGTTGGTTTCAGTTCTTTCATATTTAAATCCCAGAACTTTTTTTAATATAAATTACATTCTCTAGTGAACTTTAGCAATAGGTGCCATGTTGGCTCAGATAATGAAGGTGTGAGGTGCCCTGTGTGAGGCTGTCTGTGCCCAATGTTCAAACTGATTCTAATCTAAAAGAGGGATTCACAAAACCTTACAAAGATTCCTGCAGTTTTTGTGCAAACTAAAATGCAATTCTGCAAGTACAAATTCACCCCACAAACTTATATGTGTGGGTGGTAGTTGTTGATCTCAGCTGGTTTAACTTCCAGTACTCAGGATTTTAGCTGACGGTGACATACCATCAGTGCTTGTAAGAGTGTAAAGGAGTAAAAAATGAGGTCTGCAGATGCTGGAGATCACAGCTGCAAATGTGTTGCTGGTCAAAGCACAGCAGGCCAGGCAGCATCTCAGGAATAGAGTGTAAAGGACTATAGCATTTCAATTTTCATCCTTTTTTTGTTTGGGATGATGTGTTTGTTAAGGAGCTCTTTATTTTGTTTAACTTGACATTTATTAGATGCAATGCATTAAGTGGTGTTGTCCTCAATAGTTTTAGGATAAAGAGGAGCAGATTTATGAAAAGATGAGCTAACATTAATTCTCTCAAACAGTCATGAATCTGTTGAATTTACTACTACAGAGTATGGTGGATGCCAGGACGTTGAATAAATCCAAGGAGGAGATAGACAGATTATTAACTATTAACGGGTTGAAATGACATGGTGAACAGGCAGGAAAGGAGAGTTGAGGCTGAGATCCAATTAGCCATGATCACATGAAATAGTGGAGCAGGCTCAAGGGACTGAATTGTCAAATTTTGCTCTGAGTTCCTTTGTACATATTTGGCAGTGGAATACTTCCTTTGCCTCTCTCAGGATAGTCACAATGCCTTGATGGCTGAAATTGATGTGCTTCAGCAATTTTTTTTTACATCTCCTTTGGGATAACTCCACTAAATCACTTGTACAAGATGATCATTTCAGCTATCATTTCATCTCTGTATAACCAACATTCCCTTAAGGCCACAAGTATGTCTGTGATACCTGTAGGCCATCGTCTCACCAGTACTTCCCGCAGCACTCAGTGAGTTACAATGTTGTGTAATTTATTTGATCTGAGCTATACTTGCCTTTCTGACAACATCCATTTTAACTTGAGTACATCTAGAGCATTTCAAATTTTTGCATCTCATCCAAAGGGAATTGATAAAATTTGGAGAACAAGCACTGTGTTAATTGAGAAATTTGGTATAATAATTAATTACAATGAAGTGACCCTACATACTCAAAGCAGATGTTTTAATTGTTCATTGATGCCACTTTATTTATGTAAAATCTATAGAATTAGTAAACTAGGAAAATCAAACTATTTTAAGAAGGATGTTCTTACAACATGATTGATGATAAAATAGAATCAAGAGACAATAGGAAGTCACTAAAATGATCATGATTTGGAGATGCCAGATTGGGGTGTACTAAGTTAAAAATCACACAACACCAGGTTATAGTCTAACAGGTTTATTTGGAAGCACTAGCTTTCCGAGCGCTGTCCTTCATCAGGTGGTTGTGGAGTACACAATTGTAAGATACTGAATTTATTGCAAAAGTTTACAGTGTGATGTAACTGAAATGATACATTGAAAAATATCTTGATTGTTTGTTGAGTCTCTTATCTGTTAGAATGAGCATGATAGTTTCACTTCTTTTAAAGAATCTAATCAAGAATTGGGCAGATACTACCTCGTCAATCTGAGATTGACCATGAATTATTTGTGCACTAATAAGTCATTTAGAGTTCAGGATGGCTTTTGGCATGGACAGGAGTTAATAAGGCCTGGATTTTAGTGGTTTGATGCACAACAAAGGAAGACTAAAAGCAGAAATAGAACAAAAGTTAACATTACATAATATGGACCTGTGTCCAGTCAACCAGTATTGTGAACTGGCAACCTACTATGGATATAGAGTCATAGACATGTACAACTTGGAAACAGACCCTTTGGTCCAACTCATCATGCTGACCAGATATCCTAACCTAATCTCATCCCATTTACCAGCACTTGGTCCATACCCCTCTAAGCCCTTCCTATTCATGAAACCATTCCAATGTCTTTTAAATGCTGTAATTGTGCCAGCCTCCATCACTTCCTCTGGAAGCTCATTCCATACACGCACCATCCTCTGCATGAAAACGTTGCCTTTAGGTTCCTTTTATATTTTATCCCTCTCACCCTGAACCTATGCCTTCTAGTTCTTAGTTCCCCCACCCCAGGAAAAAGATCTCGTCTATTTATCCTATCCATGCCCTTCATGATTTTATAAACTCTATAAGGTCACACCTCAGCCTCTGACACTCCAGGGGAAACAGCCCCAGCCCATTCAGCCTCCCTCTTTAGCTCAAATTCTCTAACCCTGGCAACGTCTTTGTAAATCTTTTCTGAACCCTTTCAAGTTTCACAACACCATTCTGATAGGAAGGAGACCAGAACTACATGCAATATTCCAAAAGTGACCTAACCAATATCCTGCACAGCTGCAACATGACCTCCTAACTCCTATACTCAATGCTAAAAAAATTGAAAACGTTTATTCCATATCTACTTACTTTGACAATATTAATAAATTCTGCAAACTTTATGAAAATACCAGAAATTGGTCTTATACCTAACCAGGACTCGTTGAAATTCGATTAGCTGACAAATTTAGTTTTTAATTGAAAATGTTATTCAGTTTATAATTAAAATGCACCCAAAAATCTTGAATTCCTTTCAGAGCATAGTTTCATTCAGATTATGCGAACATCCTATATGTAAATATAACTGGATGTCCTTGCTGTATAAGTGTTAGTTCAAATCCTGTCTCACTGGCATCACACTGCAATGTACCTTCATCACTGTCATGATAGAATGGTTTAGTCTGATTTCAACACAAGTTGTTTGGTTCAAGTGAAAGCTGCTTCTTGTTCTATACCTCAATACTGTTGGACATCTTTAGCAGTGAGTTTGCATTGTGTCTCACAGTCTAATGACAAACTACACACAAACCTTTGGGAAATCCAATAAATCACTACATTGCCTTTTTGTGGCTGCATCTCCATTACAGCTCAATTTCACTTTGAGTGGATTTGGGTGAGGTCCATTTATTGTCAGTGTATTAACTATGTATTTGTTTTCAGACATCTTCAATTGCAATCTCTTTTTGTTCAGCTACAGGCTCATCAGGGGTCTCTATTGTCACATTAGAATGTGGTTATGATCTGTGATAACTTCTGCCATTGTGTCTCCAGTGCTTAGACCAGCAGATCATCGACAATGGTTTCCAATTTAGAAAGATTACTCCCTCATGCTGTGTGCATTGATGTATTTCTGCAGCAGTGGGGATGCCAAGTGGCATGTGGGCGGCACGGTGGCACAGTGGTTAGCACTGCTGCCTCACAGCGCCAGAGACCCGGGTTCAATTCCCGACTCAGGCGACTGACTGTGTGGAGTTTGCACGTTCTCCCCGTGTCTGCGTGGGTTTCCTCCGGGTGCTCCGGTTTCCTCCCACAGTCCAAAGATGTGCGGGTCAGGTGAATTGGCCATGCTAAATTGCCCGTAGTGTTAGGTAAGGGGTGAATGTGGGGGTATGGGTGGGTTGCGCTTCGGCGGGTCGGTGTGGACTTGTTGGGCCGAAGGGCCTGTTTCCACACTGTAAGTAATCTAATGTGCAACCATCTGTATCTCCTAAATGACATCCAGAATGCAGGTAGAAAATTGCTGAGTACATCAGTCAGGGGAAATGTAGAGCGGTAGAAGAATGGGTCTGAATGGAAAACTGTTCAGAGGATCAGTATGGACTTGTTGGGCCAAATGACCCCATATTGTGGGGTTTCTATGATACATACTTGCAAGTAAACATTTGTTTTATCAAGGCTAGTGGAGACGTTTGCTTTGACAGGTTGTGCCAGAATATCTCCAATAATTGGGAAATGGTAGCAAAATCTATTCAAAGTACATCAGCATACTTCCAGTTTTCCAGGTTTTTTCACTGTTGCCATGTTGCTAATCTAATCAACAGGAATTACCACTTTATTAATTTTTCATTTATTTTCCAGCTTTTCTTTCTTGTCTTTCAGAATGGACATGAAACAACTGGAACTCTCCTCAGCAGATGACAATTTGGGCTCATATTGCCATCGACTTTATGATGATATTCACTAAGAAGACATCCAAGACCTGTAAAAAGCATCTTTATAATCTTCTAGAACATGTTCAGTGGACAATGGCTTAATAACTAGTAAGTCTGAACATCCCAGAAGAGATTGCAATGATCTATTTTAACATCTGTTAATTCTTCAATTCAATTTCCTGAAAATATATTTTAAACAAGAGTTCCAGTCTACTTAGTGTGGCACTCCTGTCCAATATACAAAATGTTTATCAACTCTCATTTCGACTTTCATGATGATATCTGTAATTGTATGGTGTATGTTAGTTTTCTGATCTATTTGAAGTTCCCACCTTTGCCATTAGAGATCTCCAAATTCCACAGAATGTGGATTCAGGCTATGACATGTACTTAGGGCAATAAACTTGCTACAGAAGTTTCTGGAAAAATTTAATGTAATGGTGACATAAGAGCAAAATTTTTGCCATTCCTTCCTTGAGGAAATTTGCAAATAACACAAATGCAGTGGGTTTATGTTGAACAATTACTATATATGAGCTTCCCTGACTGTTTGCACCAAATCTGAGGTGTGGATTCTCTGTGCAGACACTTTCACAATCGACTGTATCACAAAATTACTGGAGACCAAACTGCAGTCCTTTGCCTTTTCAGTTGCAAAGCATGTGAGTGACTTGTCTGCCAATGTCAGGCTAGCGTGCTGCTGTACCTTCAGCATTCTCTTTCTCAACAATAGCCAGCAAGGGGTTCAGCACCTACGTCTGACTGAGCAGAGTTTGGAAACTATTGCCGCTTCTGATGCAGATTCTGCCCAGTTGTGACTACCACAAGTATCTGCTTGTGTTCACTTTTAATGTGTGAATCACACATTGAAAACCCAACTAACTATCTCGATGGACCCATAAAAGAGTGGCGATCTGCAAGGAAGAATGTCTACTTATACTTGCATTCGTCTTGTTCCATAGGAGTCATCTTTACAGAAAAAAGTGTGGGAATTAAGCTTAAAATTCACATTACTTCAGAGTTTTGACCTTGGCCATGTCATTTAAGGACTTTAACTTTTAGTTTCAATCCCACCTCTCAACCTGTACCTCATTCTGTTTTCTTGCATGCTAATGTAATTGTTTTGGGTCAGGGCAGATTTTTGGCAACAAAGTAACAGAGCTGCATGTGGGCTCTTGCCAGGGGCCCTTCTGCTCCCATCTATTTTCCTTCTTTATTTTATTTTAGCTTCTGCTCTTTTTTTCTCTCTTTACTTTCTTTTTCATCTTTTCTGTAGTGGATTGGTCGGCAGCACTAGCCCATCAGTGCGAGCAGGCCACAGGCGGAGTAGCAGACTTCTCCAGGTGATCGGAGGCAGGTGATGGCAGTCAGGACGTTATACCCGTGATGGGAGGTCCGTGCCAGCAAATGCATTCTCCCGGCATTCCGGGCCTGTGAGAGTGGTAGCAAAGCTCCTTTGGCAATCGAGGACAGAGGTGCTGGCGGAAGCAAACTCTTCAAGATTTACTGGCAAGGCAACATCTGCAGTTGAAACAGGACTCGTGGCCCAGCAGCAGCTTGGCCTGACAGCAGAGCCAGGGACTCTTGGTTATGGGGCGAGCATGGGCTCAGCGGTGTCAGTGAAGTAGAACTCAACAGCCAAGAGATGGCATCTGAAGTGGGGTGTCTCCTACATTGTTGGTGGGTCCAGTGCAGGCAGCGATGAGATGGTGGAGGCCTTGAGGCAAGCTGCCAGCATGGACTGAGTCAGAAAGACTGACAGTCGGAACTTTTCACTTCTTTATATTTCTCATTTATTCCTATGTAATACTGGACTATTTATTTCTTGACACTTTCATTATATTTTTTGTTCCTAAAAATTTGATCTTTAGTATCTGATGAAGGGCTTATGCCCGAAACGTCGAATTTCCAATTCCTTGGATGCTGCCTGACCTGCTGTGCTTTAACCAGCAACACATTTTCAACTTAAGTTTCTGTACCCAAGTATATTTTTACTCAAGATGGTGGGTATTTTTACCAAGTATTTTTATATTTTATATTTTACCAAATATTTTTACCAAGTCGACCTGGACCCAATATACCGGCCACTACAGTGGACAGCTGGAACTGACAACCCGAAGAAGCAGAGACAAATCACTATAAATGCAGGAGGAAACATCACAGAAATGCTTCACAGAAGGCTCCCAAGCACTGAGGATGTCACCGAGACAGGGGACGAAACATCTGCAACACAAATTCCCAGCTCGGCGAACAGAACCACAACAACATCACCCCTTCCTCTCAGTTTGGGAATAAGAAATCACAAAACAAAAAAAATGCCAACACCGACTGAATGCTGAGGCATTGTCTTAACTTGAATTTAACCCGCTTTCAGTGCAAACCATGTGGTGTGTTCTGGTATAGTTTAAAAAATTGTCAATATTGTCTTGCCCTTTTCAAATTGTAAAGCCACAATCATATCATCAGTCAACCTTCTAGTGAGAAAATGGGCAATTTACATAATCATTTTCCATCACCTCATCTTTCCATCTCTTCAGTCATGCTGATTGCTGCCTCTTGTATCCTTTCAATAGCTGCAATGCCTTTTTGTATTGTGGTAACTTGTAGAAAAAAGGAATTTATTGTATAGATTTAGTACCAGAAAAGTTCATATAAAATTCTGAACTGTATGGAAAAGCAAGTGGACAAAGACAATTAGATAAAAAGCAATGTGAAATAAATAAAGAGGAAAATATAAAAATAAATGACAGTCTGATCATTCCATGCATCCAGAGCAAGAGAAGGTACAACAGGGAGCTTATGCAGTATACCAGTGTCAATAGCAAATAGCATCTGAGGGTGAGAAAATTGTGGGTTTTTAAATCATTATTCTGTAAATTCATATTATTATGGATGCCACTCAATGGGTTAATGAAGCACAGAGAGCAGTGTTAAAGCCTTTGTTGTTGCAACTTTGACATAGCAATAAGATGTTAGAAGCTTAAGTTAACTAAACAAGATTCTCTAAAATTCCTATCCACAGATACTGACAGCAATGACTGAGCAAATGCAAACATTCCAGATGTTTACATTACAAATTCCAGGAGAATGGAAAATTAAAATTCAGCAACTATCTTGCAAGAAAGAAAGATTGTCATCGAGGCTCAAAGCACTGTCTTATGAGTCTTCTCTCAATTGTGACAAAAGGTGTTGATGATGGATAGCAAGGGATTATCTAGCAAGATAATATCTGATGGAGGATACCCAGTTTCAATTCAGAAGAAACTGTATCTGATTAATTTACTGATTTTCTTTTCTGAGAAGGTTGCAGATCTCACAATGTGTGTGGCTGTAGATATTATCTCTATGGCTTTCATAATGCTTTTTGACATAACATTGATTGACTTACCCGGTCTCTTTTATCTAGCTGTCCTCCTATCTCTGTCTGATTTTATGCTGGCTGGAAGATACTTCCTTTGCATCTCAATTTTCTTTTCCATTCTTCCTTTGAAGTAGACCTTCCTGTTTTATCAACTCAAACTGTACTCTATTCTTCATATAACTTTAAAATTGCAATCATTAAGACACAAGTGCCGAATTTCTCAGAAGAGAGTGATCCTGATCGCACGGTAATTTTTGGGTGGCCAACAGATTCCAATTGGCTGAGCTTCACTGTCCTTTGGCCAGGACGGTGTAATTGAAAGCTGTCAATCTGGGAGAATAGATTATTCTAGAATGAAGGGGGACAGGCCTCTGCAGTCTCTGCGCCACTGTGAAAATTGGCTGTTGCTGAGACAGGGAAATGAGCAAGGGAAATGTAAAGGCATCTCCACTTTGAATCCACTTGCAGGAAAAGAAGGGACTCCCTTTATTTTGCTAAGGCTAGGTCATAGGTCCCAGTCAGCCACACTATAACTCATAAAACCCTATGACATGGCATTTCCTAGGTGAATAATCATATTCATTAGCCGGTGATTGCAAATGAAGACTATATTTTTATTCTGCGTATTCTTAAATATCCCCTTAGTATTTCTCTATTGAATTATCCATTAACTAAATTTGACAATTTATTTCAGCCAGCTTTGCTTTCAAGCCATCACAATCGCCCTTATTTAATGTATTTTTAAAAGTTAACGTGGATCCATTACTTTTTCACTCAAACTGATTAGAAAATTCAATTATATTATGGTCACTGCTGCCTAGATGTGTCTTCGTTGAGAGCATTAATTCATCTCACCTCAATACTAACTTTAGTGTAGCCAGCTCTCTAGTGTAGCCTGTTTCCAAAAATGCTGTTCGAAGGAACTATTCTGAACACACTATGAATTTTTCATCCGTGCCACCTTTTCTTATCTGATGTTTCCAGTCTGTGTGCAGATTGACATTTCCCATGTAGTGCCTGTGCTTTTCTGAAAAGTTCCTATTATTTCTTCCTTTTTACCCCACCTTACCATGTGGAAACTGATAGGGATCCTATAAGTCATCTTCACAAGTGTTTTCTTACTCTTATAGCTTATTATTTCCACAACCTGATTTCCTGAAATTAGGTCATCACTCCCTAATGTGCTACAATGAGTGTAAGCCAACAGAGACACTCCTGCACCTTTTATTAGTTTCCTGTTCATCTTAAATGTTGTTTTCCCTTCAAAATTCAAACTCTAATCCATATCAGCCTGTAAATATGCCTCTGTAATTATTACCGGATCAAACATATTCATTTTCATTCAGTTCATCTATTTCATTTCAAATGCTAGAGAACATTTGAAACAAAACAGATGAACTGGATGAACTGAATAAAAATGAATATGTTTAATTAAGTGTTTTCAGATTTATCCTTTCAATCTTTTTATAATTTCTTGTCTTATTTGTTGATTTACCCTTGGATTTGTACTCTCTACATTTTCCTGTTATGGTCTAGTTTCTCTATATCAGCCAAATAAGACTAACTGAACCCATGACAAATGACACTGAATTTCTGAGAAGGACAATTGAACTCACTAGTGAGTGATTGCCATCGACCACAAATCATTTAAATGGGTTCCCTAGCTCTGGTGTGTTGGAAACCAAGATGTCACACTGGGAAGAGACCCCAGTAGCGAGACTGTGCCAGATATGGTTGTTGGCATTTTAACTGCCTACCTGCCTCAAAGTCCATCACCTATGGCTTGTTAAACTCCTGGCCCACATGTTGATTATTTTGACCCGTTTTACTCTTTCTGTTGTGATATCAATTCAAGAGAGAATTTGCCAATGAACAAGCAGCTCTTTGGGAGTGGATTTGCAGGTAGATAGGATAGTGAAGAAGGCATTTAGTATGCTTTCCAGAGTATTGAGTATAGGAGTTGGGAGGTCATGTTGTGGCTGTACAGGACATTGGTTTGGCTATTTTTGGAATATTGCGTGCAATTCTGGTCTCCTTGCTATCGGAAGGATGTTGTGAAACTTGAAAGGGTTCAGAAAAGATTTACAAGGGTGTTGCCAGGGTTGGAGGATTTGAGTGATAGGGAGAGGTTGAATAGGTTGGGGGTGTTTTCCCTGGAGCGTCAGAGGCTGAGGGGTGACCTTATAGAGGCTTATAAAATTATAAGTGGCATGGATAGGATAAATAGACAAAGCCTTTTCCCTGAGGTGAGGGAGTCCAGAACTAAAGGGTATGGGTTTATGGTGAGAGAGGGACGATATAAAAGAGATTTAAGGGGCAAATTTTTCACGCAGAGGGTGGTATGTGTATGGAATGAGCTGCCAGAGGAAGTGGTGGAGGCTGGTACAATTGCAATATTTAAAAGGCATCTGGATGGGTATATGAATAGGAAGGGTTTGGAGGGATATGGGCTGAGTGTTAGCAAGTGGGATTTGATTAGGCTAGGATATCTGTTTCCTTGCTGTACATCTCTATGACTCTCTGACTCTAAGTAATTGGGAGATAAAATAGTTGAGAAGCAATACAGTCTAGCCTGCAGCATGTAGTGTAAGGGAATTGGAGTGATGCTTCTTCTATAATAACAGTTCTTTAATTTTTGTAGCGAATCTGTCTGATGAACATCCTTTAACATATCTTCAGATTTGATTCTGGGGAGGTGTGACCAGAGGTTACAATAAGCTATAACCAGTCAGAAAGGATATATTGCATACTGACAGCAACAAAGAGGGAAGTGCCAGAGAGTCACATATGTGCTAGTACATACATGAGATGAATGGCCATATAGACCAGGGTGAAGAGCAGGATGGAAGAATTTTCAAATGCATAGTGAACTTGGTTTCCACATTGTGAATGTGATACAATCTGTGGTGAAATCAAATGAATGGATATACCCAAATAAAAGTTGTAAACACATGCTGAAACAACCAATTTCAACACAGGAATGAGTTTGAATATCTTCTCAATCAGAATTCAGAAGCATGTGTACCTGGATCTTTGATACAACCAAAGAGAGCCAAACTAACTGCCTATAATGAGTTAACCATTCCTTGTAGCAGTACATTGATATTGAAATGCAGGTTCACCAGATATTCATGGACACCACAATTATTCTACATGAATGGACCTACAGTAGCAGGCTTAATGCCATGTATGGAACTCAATATCGTGACCAGAAATGAAAGTCACCAACCATTTCAGTGCAAATAACTTGACATCTTTACAAGGCCTCATTGTAATCTTGGGCCAATATTACAATGCATGTCTTTATTTTCCACAGTGATTATTTTATCCTTGTCAACGTCAACTTTTCCAAGTTTCAAATAATCACTTCAAGCAGACCTCAAGTGCATCTAAGCCAGCAGTTCAAAATAAGAGTTTACCATCATCAACAATAACCATGTGCAGAGCATAAATTACAATACTGATCTAAATTCTTAAAAGTACAGGTCAAACTTCTCAATAAACCAAAAGATAATGAAGATTGTACATGATGAACATGCAGGTGTGGAATGTCATGTCAGTGCATAGTTCAAAAGGTTCAGTTCACATAGCCTATCCAGGGAATCTGGTCACCCAAACAAACACCTATAGCATTCATTAAGCTTAGTTCTTACAATGCCACAACACAAAACAGAGCAAGTTAAGGAACCAGAATCCAATGGGAGAGAATGGTACACTCAGCACTCCGATAGTGTCTAACATACAACCAAATATGAACTCAAAGAATGAAGTTCTCCTAGAGCATCATAAAAACAGTTAGCGCTCCAATAACATACAATATACCCACACAACTATCAGTCAGTAGCTCCCAAGTGTTAAATTTAGATCTCAATAAATTCATACCACCATGAGAGTTTGGAGGATTTCTAAAACACTTGGACATTACGCGGACTCTTAAACTCTTAAATTATTCAATTCCTAAACATTTGAACAGGGGCCTGAATAATGCTTGTGCCCTAACATGCACATATTTTGACACTTAATGTATGAAATGTGATATTGGGGGGAAAAAAAAGATGAGATTTTGTAATAACACTTTAAGACAGAAAATGGGCAAAAGTACAGGCTGTAGAACCTGTGCCCAGCAGTCTGGCTTGCATCATGTAGTGCGAGGAGTTACAGCTGTGCTTTCCTGAACAATCGCTCCTGAGGCTTTCTCGTGCATCTGATCCCATAATATTTCTTCAAATAAACAGAACCCTTGTTTATTTTCCTAATCTTGGTGAGAGATTGGAAAATTTGTGCTCAGCAAACATGAAACCACAACAATTTCCACCTGGCTATTTAGGAGGCTATCCAATCTTGCTTTTTTGCTATGAAACTCTCGCCTGTTGAAAATCTTGAAATATTTCAATTAAATTTCTTGTATAACAATTGTGGATTCTTTGTGCAAATCATTTCAAACTGCATTTATAGTTGTTTCTGATCCTTCTCCAGCAAAGTCAGAGTAATCGGTCACTTATTGTGCTTTGTTTCATACAGAATCTGAAAAGTATAAACCCTCTCCCTGGAGTTAATAATCAAGTAAATCAAATTTTCTTTAGTGAAAGTGAGCTTGAATGTCACATGCATGAGGGCAAGCAGTAGCAGAGTGGTATTGTCAATTAAAATCTGTTATTGTTAGCGAGCCTAATGGTGACCATCTCAAAATTATTGTTAAAATCCATATTTTTAAGGAAGAAAATCTTTTGTCCTTACCCGACAGCAATGTGGTTGACTGCCCTCTAAAATAGCCTTCGCAAGTTCGTCAGTTCAACTGGCAATTATGAACAACAAATGCTGGTCCAGCCAATGACACCCAATGAATAAGTGAATAATAAAAAGAAATACAGGAACCTAGACATAAGATAAACCTGAATGGAAGGTGGGCCGAATGGTCAAAGGAATCACAAAGTTATTACCATTATATCAATGCAGAGAAGAATTTTTGCATCTTAGCTCCTGTTATGAAACTAGATAATACAAGTGGCCATTCAACTGAGTAGATTTGTTGGACATATCATATCTTTAAGATTAGATTAGATTCGGCCCAACAAGTCCACACCGACCCACAACCCACCCATACCCCTACATTTACCCCTTAACTAGTACTAAGGGCAATTTAGCATTGCCAGTTCACCTGACCCGCACATCTTTGGACTGTGGGAGGAAACCGGAGCACCCGGAGGAAACCCACGCAGACACGGGGAGAACGTGCAAACTCCACACAGTCAGTTACCTGATTCGGGAATTGAATCCGGGTCTCAGGTGCTGTGAGACAGCAGTGCTAACCACTGTGCCACCGTGCCGCCCAGTAGAAGAATCTTTACAATAGTGGTTTCCTAATCTGACAAAGCAGATACTGATGACTCTCAGGGCTCCAGCTGCTGCAGGGCAAATTAAATCCATACAAACAAGACTTGCTCAAACTTTCATTACAAGGAAACTCTTCATTCTAGGAATCAACCTTGTGAACCTTCTTTGAAATGCCTTCAATGCCATTATATCCCTCCCTAAAGTAGGAGGCCAGTAATGCACATTCTGATTTTTTTATTATTCTTATTAAAGAAGGATAATTTTACATTTCCCTTATTATATGCCATCTGTCCTTTTTTGCTTACTCAAATAACCTATCCCCTATCTTCTCTTTGTTTGAAGGCAATATTTTCTCCTCTGCCTTGCTTTTGCATCTCTTGGTACTGTTATTATCAAACCTGATCTGAACATAGACACTCTTTATCATAGTCATTAACGTAGATGATAAGTAATTGTGGCCTGAAAACTGATCCCATGGCATCTTACGAGTTAGACTAGGCCATCCTAAAAACAATCCATATATTCTCAATCTATTTCCAATTATTGTATCATCTATCTATGCTGCTGCATTGCCCTGACATTATAAGATCTTAACTAGCATACATCATAACATTTTATGTAGTAAATATTGAAAACCATTTGGAAACACAAATGCATAAAATGTACGTTCCTCTATATCCACACTGATCGTGGTATATCCTGGAAATCCATCCCTAAACCGTTGCACCTCACTTGCCTCCTTTAAGACATTCCATTATCCTATCATTGTGACAAAACTTTTGGTTATCTTACTTCATATCTCATGTGGCTTGGTGTTATATTTGAAAAGTACCTTTGAATGTTTTATGATGATAAAGGAACCATTGAAATATAAATTGTTGTTGAACATAACCAGCTGGTTCAAACTGCCTTAGCATATATTTGCTCAAAGTTAGACACAGCAAAATGGAATAAAAACTTAGAACTAGATTAAAAAATTGCATTAATGACTTAGTAAAAGCAAAACATATTTAGAGATTTACAAAGCAGAAGCCTTTCACACGATGAAGATACTCACCTGTGAATAAGCAACACTGAAATGAATTAATAAGATTTACATAGTTAAAGAATAGGGACAGCGAAAAATTGTTCAAAACAAATAAAATTTCATTCAATTCCATTTATTAAAGAGAAAATCTTCTTGTATGTTCTTTTAATATTATTTTTCAATGCCAACAATGAATAAAGTTAAATAAAATGCAAGTTGCCTACTTAAGTAATTCAATATATATTCTCATGGTGGTGCTCATATGATAACTGTGCATAATAGGTCTGTGTGGCAAACTACACAGGTGTAACATTCAAATGAAAATCTTAGGAGTATGTTAAGAGTTAACAAAACAATGAAGCATAGACTTCATCATTTCATACCTTCAAGCAAGAAAATTCAAAATGGAAATTATCCAATGTAATTGCAGTTCCAAGATGTGTGGGTGTTGAGAAAGATTGCTGAGATTTTGGATAAGTCCTGGACTTACCTTTAATTCCGCTAACTCAGCAAGAACTTTCTAGGAGCACATTCTGTTCTACAGCTGCTTCCATTATGTTATTGTGGCTCTTTCAGACATTGCTGAGCTTAGCAGGGAATTCTACCTAAACCACCACTGATAAGTCCGATGGTGGCCAGTTCCGATACATTGCAGATTTCATTGTCAGGAGAAAAGAGAAATGATAGATTCAAAAAGAATCTACGGCTATAGGAGCCAAGAGGAAAGTTCCCAAAATAAGTTCACCAAAGACTTGGACCCATGCTGGTTCTTATTGTAGGATGATGCTACAAAATTCAAAAATGAATTAGAACACCACCTTGCATATAATATACATCAGACTAAGCAATGTTGACATTAAGGAGAGTTAAAGGGAGCAGCCTATGTTGTAACAGATTGAAATTGAATTCAAAGGTGTCATACTTTGGAATGATATCATTATCAGCTTCTATGTAACCTGCAAGGGAAGTTTCTCAAATGCCACATGGCTGTGCACCTTTGTGAAAACCCTGGCCATTGCCACTCTCTTACCCTTTGCTCAAATTACTGCCTAATCTTCAATCTTATTTTCCTATCTAAAGCACTGAAATATATTGTGTCTCTCAAAGTCATGCCTAGCTTTCCTGCAACTCCATGTTTCATGACAGAAAGAGATACTGTATAAATCTTTGGGTGACCAGTGTGGAGATGCGTTGAGAATCCATTCCAGCAGATTCTTTGGCTGTGACTGAATTGGTGAGAATGAAACCAGGTGGGAGCAATCTATCCAACTGGAGAACATTGGATTAGGTGAGCGTTGTCTGCTATGTTAAAGACATTGGGTAAGTCAAGGAAGATGATCAGAATAACTGACTGCAGTGATGTAGGATACAATTTGTGACTTTTAAAGGCTGCTTCAATATTAGACCATAAAAAGACCTTAAGAAATAGGAGTGGAAGCAAGGCTATTCTGCCCATCGAGTCAACTCAGCTATTCAATCATGGTTGTTGGGCAGTTCAATGCCACTTACCTGCACTTTTCCCAAAGCCCTTACTTCCTTGCAAGATTAAGAACTTATCAATCTCTGTTTTGAAGACATTTAATGTCCCAGCCTCCACTGCGTTCTGTGGCAGTGAATTCGAAAGGCCCACCACTCTCTGGCTGAAGAAATGTCTCCTCATTTCCATTTTAAATTAACCCCCTCTAATTCTAAGGCTGCGCCCACAGGTCCTAGTATCCCCGCCTGATGGAAATAAATTCTCAGCGTCCACTCTTTCTAAGCCATGCATTTTCTTGTAAGTTTCTATTAGATCTCCCCTCAACTTTCTGAACTCTGATGAATACAATCCCAGGATCCTCAGCCGTCCATCATAGGTTAGGTTTACCATTCCAGGGATCATCCATGTAAATCTCCGCTGGACACGCTCCAGTGCCAGTATGTCTTTCCTGAGCTGTGGGGCCCAAAACTGGACACAGTATTCTAAATGGGGCCTAACCAGAACTTTATAAAGTCTTAGTAGCACCTCACTGCTTTTACATTCCAACCTTCTTGAAATAAATGACAACATTACATTTGCTTTCTTCCTCAACCTGCAAATCAACCTTTAGAGAATCCTCGACTAGCACTCCCAGATCCCTTTGTACTTAGGCTTTATGAATTTTCTCACCATTTATAAAATAATCCATGCCTGTGTTCACTCACATTGAATTTCATCAGCCATTTCTTAGACCATTCTCCTAAACGGTCTAAATTTTTCTGTAGCCTCCCCATCTCCTCAGAACTACCTGCCTGTCCACCTAACTTTGCATCATCTCCGAACTTTGCCAGAATGCACCCAGTCTCTTCAAATATAAAGTGAATAGCTGGGGCCCCAACACTGAACCCTGTGGGACACCACTTGCCAGCAGCTGCCATTCCAAAAAAGAACCTTTTAAACCGACTCTCTGCCTTCTGTCAGACAGCCAATCCTCAATCCATGCCAGTAGCTCACCTCAAACGTCATGGTCCCTCACCTAACTCAGCAGCCTCCCAAAGACACCGTATCAAAGGTCTTTTGGAAGTCTAGGTAGATAACATCCACTGGGTTTCCCTGGTCTAACCTACTTGTTACCTCTTCAAAGAATTCTAACAAGCTTGTCAGGCATGACCTCCCCTTACTAATTCCATGCTGACTTGTTCTAATTTGACTCTGCACTTCCAAAAATTTAGAAACCTCATCCTTAATGATGGATTCTAGAATTTTACCTACAACTGTGGTTCAGCTAATTTGCCTATAATTTTCCATCTTTTGTCTTGATTCTTTCTTGAACAAGGGGGTTACAACAGCACTTTTCCAATAATCTGGGATTTTCCCTGACTCCAGTGAGTTTTGAAAGATTACAACCAATGCCTCTGCTATTTCTTCAGCCACCTCCCTCAGAACCCTAGGATGTAGCCCATCTGAGCCAGGATATTTATCAGTGTTTTAGACTTTTTAACTTATCAAGTACTTTCTCCTTTGTAATGGTCAACATACTCAACACAGCCTCTTGACTTTCCTTAATTGTTGGGATATTACTCATGTCTTCCACTGTGAAGACTGACACAAAGTATTCATTATGTTCTTCAGCTATTTCCTTATCTCTCATCATGAGCTTCTTGCATCAATTTGGAGCAGCCCAATCTCTACTTTTGCCTCTTGTTTGTTTCTTATGTATTGAAAGAAACCTTTACTAATATCTATAATATTACTGGCTAGCTTACCTTCATATTTGATCCTCTCCTTCCTTATTTCTCTCTTTGTTATCCTCTGTTTTGTTTTTGTGGTCTTCCCAATCTTCTGATTTCCCCGTACTCTTGGCCAATTTATAGGCTCTCTCTTTTTCCATGATGCATTTCCTGAGTCCTTTCATCATGTTGCCTAAATCTACCCCCAACCCCACCCCCCAGGTAATCTTTCTTTTCTTCAAGATGTACCTCTGTACTATACCCTCAATAACACCCAGAAACTCCTGTCATTGTTGCTCTACTGTCTTCCCCACTAGTCAATTTTCATCAGTTTCTCGCTCATGACCCTGTAATTACCTTCATTTAACTGTAAAACCATTACATTTGATTTTGCCTTCTTTCTTTCAAATTGCAGACTGAACTCTACCATATTATGATCGCTGCGTCCAAAGTGTTCCCTGACTTTAATATCTTTTCTAAAATCTGGCTCGTTACATAGCACTAAGTCCAGAATAGCCTGCTCCCTTGTGGGCTCCATCACAAGCTGTTCCAAAAAGCCATCCTGTAAGCATTCCATGAATTCCCTTTTCTTGGATTCACCGGCAACAAAATTCATCCAGTCCACCTGCGTATTGAAGTCCCCCATGATCACCGTGACCTTACATTTCTGACATGCCCTATCTATTTCCTGGTACGTCTTGCGCCCCTGGTCCTGACTGAGAGGTCAATACCTAACTCCCATTATGGTTTGTTTGCCTTTGTAGTTCCTCAACTCCACCCACACAGACTCCACATCATCAGACCCTATATCATTTAATGCCATAGATTTAATTTCATTCTTAACCAGCAGGACAACACTGCCCCCGTTGCCCACCTCCCTGTCTTTTGGATGAGTTATAAATCCTTGGGTGTTCAACTGCCAGTCCTGAAACCCCTGCAACCATGTCTCCGTGATGCCGACAAAATCATAATCATTTCCGATGATTTGTGCTGTTAATTCATCTGCTTTGTTTTGAATGCGAAAGTACTTTAATGCTAATTTTCTTATCCTCTACCTAAGTTATCCTTCCTTTTTGCATCATTCCTAATCTGCCTTGAATCTAAGCCCCACACACATGCTAACCTGCTGCTTATCCTTCAATTTGACTCCATGCTCCCTCTTGCTTTCCTTTCCCTCCCCCACCGACTCACAAGTTTAAAGTCCTAGTGATCACCCTATTAATCTTTTTCGCCAGAACACTGGATCCAGATCGGTTCAGGTGGAGACCGTCCCATCGGTACAGATTGCCCTGGTTCCAAAACTGATGCCAATGTCCCATGAAATGGAATCCCTCTTTCCCACACCAATCCCTTAGCCACGTGTTTTCTTCCTTAATTTTCTTATCCCTATGCCAATTAGCACACGGCTCAGGCAGTAATCCAGAGATTATGACCCTCGAGGACTTATTCTTCAATTTCCTTCCTAGTGCTTGATACTCCCCAAACAGGTCCTCTTTCCCAGCCTTGCCTATGTTGTTTGTGCCAACGTGGACCACAACAACTGGATCCTTTCCCTCCCAATCCAATATCCTTTCAAGCCATTAGGAGATGGTCTGCACCCTGGCACTGGGTAAGCAACATACCATGCGGGACTCCCGATCCAGCTCACAAAGGATACTATCTGTCTCCCTAATTATAGAATCCCCTGTAACAACTACTTGTCTTTTTGCTCCCCTCTCTCGAGTGGCCTTCTGCACCATGGTGCCGTGGTCAGCTGGCTCATCCTATCCACAGCCCTTTTCCTTATCCATACAGGGAGCAAAAATCTCATACCTGTTGGATAATATTGTGGCACACAGGGAGGCTAAAAAGGAGAAAGTCATAAATAGAGTTGGACTCCATCCCTTCCCTGGAAACATGTTGAAACTGTGTTTGGTGTTGAACTTAATTGCATTCTTTAAACCAAATTAAGGTGCAAATTGCATCTCCTTCTCATCCCAGTGGTTCCCAAACACAGGCATCCATTCTGAAATCCACATGTTCAAAATCCAAACTGTATTGTTCAATGTCAACCACTCCAAAGCATTCTGAATTGGCCTTCCACCCTCTACAAAATTTTGTCTCTAGCTACGTCAATCCCACTTTTCCCCTGACCCTTGCTCCTCAAAATTAAAATTATTATCCATGCTTAGTTTATTGCATTAGTTCCATTTATATGTGATCCTTCAGATGCACAAATATTCCTTCCTCCTATTTCCCAATTTCTTCATTGCTTCAAACCAGTCTCTAGTTCATTCAGCCTTCTTCCAATTCACCATGAGTTCCACTGTTTCAGATTCCAGTCTCTGGAATCTCTTATCTAATTTATTCTCCTCCCTTATATCTGCCATCTGCTTTAAGGCCTTCCTCAAAACCTATCACACTTATCTCCCATTTGGTGGTCTTCCTAATTTGTCTTTCCAGCTTAGCATTGTCTTTGTTCTCATTTTCAAAAACACAAATTATTTCTGTTACAAACTTGGGCACATTTATCAGCTCATGCATAACAATAAATGAGGGAAAGAATATTGTCATTAAGTAATTTGATTAACCTCAATTAAGCAAATGTTTAATTATCTGCAATCATTTGGATCAGTTGTGTAATTGAAAAATATGCAAAAAATTCTGCTCATTTTCTGTGCAGCCTGCTCATTCAAAATATTTTTATTTTCATTACTTACCAATGCACGTGGGCAGAGAATCGTTCCACTGGGCTAAAGCATTTGGTACTGATGTGCATCTAATCTCTGGTGAACCAGAGAGAATATAGCCTGGATTGCATTCAAATTGAACCACAGAGCCAACTGCAAAATCATTCCCAATTCTTTTTCCAAACCTTGGCTCAGGTACAGAGCTGCACTGGGTTGCACTGGTCCTTGGCACAGCTAAATAGATTTCAAAATAATAATTATATAGTCAGCGTTCTTATTTAAAAAGAAACATTTGGAATTTAAAGATAGCTTTAAAGTTTTAAAATATGCACACACATTGTTCTGTAATTCAGACATGCAGCTAGCAGCTACAATATCTATGGGACATTTAATACATTACGTTAAATCAAAGTTAACAAATGCAATTTTCTCATAGATCAGTTGAGGAAAATGAATTCCACCATTCCACAAAATAACTACAGATGTGGTGAAAAATTACAGAATACTGCACAAAATTTTGCACAATTACTGCACAAAAGAACAGCAAAACAAAATAATAATGCATCTATTTTGCTAATTATTTAAAATGTTTTTATCAAAAAAGAGAGCGTGATAAAAGAATTGCTGGGAGACAGTGAGACTGGATAAATTCATAAAGGTGCAGGGCCTGAGCAAGAGACAGTGAGAGCAGATAAAGTTCTTTGGGATTGGGACTTGTGAGACAGAGAGAGACAGACACACACAGACAGACAGTGAGATCACATAAAGCTGTTAAGGATTAGGGCCTGGGAAAGAGACTGCAAGTCAGTCTGGTAAACTGTGTTTTTTTAAAAATACATCAATTTGTTGAGTCCACGGAAAGAAAGAAAGCAATTATTCAATGAATATTTTTCTTTATTTCTTTCTAAGTTAGAATATTTGTTTCAAATAAGAGGTTGGGATTAGTACACTATTAAGTGAACAGAAAGAATATGAGCTCATAGCAGGTCCAGAATAATTAATTGAAATGAATAGATTAAACAGCTTGCTAACTGGATTAAGGGTAGGACAAAAAATTTCTTTAATATCACGGATGAGCATCAGAGGCCTGTTTCTTGCAAGTCCTGCATTCTGTGGAAACCTCTGGACACTCATGTGCCTTGGGAAACAGGTGTCCATGAGCTCCAGCTCATGCTCAGCTGTCTGAGCTTGATGGGTGGCCAACGTCAACATGGAACAGGAAGGAGGATGAGAGTTTCCTGAATTATAAATTCCAGAAGGTGATCATCCCAAAGTTCAGGTGGATTGTCATTCAAAAGATTAGAAAAAGGTAATTACTAAAGGAGTCTTTAAAGAGTGTTCCACTCTCAAATAGATTCACAGTAGACACTCAAACTGCTTGCAATGACGATACCTTCAAGGAGTCCACCTTAGACTATTGGCAAAGGACTGTATAGGTGAACAGCAAAGCACAGAAATGTAATTGTTGTAAGAAATTCCGTTATCAGGCGATACGCTAGCTTTAAGAGGTGGACTTTTTCCTTTTTTTTAATGAAGAGAAGTTGACACAGTCATGCCGAGTGATATGTTTTAAGCCAATAAAGTAAACAGTTTGTGAGGCCTGGAGTTTTTTTTTAAAGTTAGAACAATAGAGGCAGCATGAATGGGTGAAGTCAACCTTCCATAGAAGCAGGATTTTAGTTTAACCTTCAGTTTAACCTTTCAAACTTGGGGTTTGAAAGCTGTTTTACATCTCTCCCTGCTATAGCAAAATGCTTGTGTGCTGTTTCTCTCTTTCTCAGAGTTTTCTTTTGATGTTCTCTCCTCTTGGGTTAGAGAAATATTGCATATGAGACAATCTATTTTACTGAATTTGCCTTTGCAATCAGTGTGTTTATGGGATGCTACTATCTTAAAACAGCGAATTAATGATAGTTAAGATACATTATCTTATTAAGTATTTTGGTAGAGTTACAGTTAAGCCAATTGCTTATTCTTATTTTATCTGTATTTTAACTGGAGTGTAAGAATTAAATGTGATTTGCTTCAAGCCTGGTAGTTTGACCAATCAAATTACATCCAAAGCACAATGCCTTAGACTTGCCTTTTAAGATCAGAAACAGTTGTGGTCCAGGCTATCTTTTTAAGGCATTTTGTGCTGTTCGGTCTGGTTCATAACAAGAGGACACACAAGTATTTCTTTCAAACATTTCTTTCAGGATGCAAAATATCGTGTGGGTGAAGGGAGTGGCCCAGTGATGCATGCTGATACCAATATGCCATCATAGAAGTTCAGGAAGTAGCAGCAGGATTAGTCCTTAGAACCACTCAGGTCTGCTCCAACATTTGGGTGATCTCAATGTCTCAATGTACTTTTTTCACACTCAGCTCTTATTTCATATTTAGAAATTGATTGAACGGATTGATACCTATTGAATGTAGACCATGCAATAAAGGAGCAGAATTAGACGATCCAGCCTATCAGATCTGTTCTGCCATTCGATTATGGCTAATCAAACTCAATGACTGAGTCTCCATTGTTTTCTGGGTACAGACTTCCAAAAACCCACCACCTTGTGACTGCAAAAATACTTCCTAGTCGTAGTTCCAAATGGCCTATCCCTTATTGCGAGACTGTATCCCCTGATTCTAAACATCATCAGACATCTACATTGTGGAGTCCCATAAGATGATTATATGTTTGAATGAGATCACCGCTCATTCTTCTGAAACCTAGAGAATATGGCTCCAGCCTCCTCAATCTCTTCTCAGAGAAACGTCACCATCCCAGGGATCAGTCCAACTAACTTTTATTTTGCTCCCTCTACGGTAAATATATCCTTTGAAAAACAATGCACAGCATTCCAGGTATGGTCTTACCACAACTATCAAAAATTTAGCAAGACTTTACTACTCCTTTACACAAATCCACTCATAGCAAAGACCAAGATACCATTAGCCTTCCTAAGTTCTCGCTCCATCTATGTATTAGAATTCAGTGACTTGTGATCAAGAAGATCCAGGAGAATGCTCAAACTTTCCAAGCAGAGTTCTGCTCTCTCCCAGTCCTACATACGTTGTTGGTATCTACATGAACATGAAAACAGGATTCTCCACCAAACAGTGTAAGTTCCCCTCTAGTCCAGAAGTCCCAGGGGCATCAGGCAGCATTCCTGACTGTCACTTGTGACTGCAGAGAAAGGTCTCTATCCTCTGAACTATTTCTGTACCAGCTGAGGTTACCATAAAGGATTCTCCTTGACCTCTCCCTTCACCTGAGGCATGGTGACTCTCAGGTTAAACCACTACCAGTGATTTGTCTCTAAAGAGAGAGTGGCCAGTGATCTGATAACACTATGGCGACTTTACCTTACTTTTATTCTGTCTGGAAATCTGTACCAGGTGTTGGTTTTATTTACTATGGAGAAATTTTTCCTCATATCAATTTTATTTTTTATCTGGTAGAAGATCTGGACTCCATTCCAAACAAGATTTTTCATAATAGCTTGCTATCAGATGATCACTGAAAATTTAATCTCTGATTTTCTTTTGCATTTTATTTAAAACACCCATTTCTGTAATTCATGAACCTACCTTGATAAACAAAATGAAATCCTTTGGCAGTTATTGGGCCAACTGTGATAAACTTGATTGTGATTTGGTTACCTGAACTTAAAGGGAGGGACTCTCCTAAAACAAAATAGATTGAATGAATTACTGAATGAATGAAATATAATTCAGTACATTTAATGCATTTCAAAAATAAACATTTGGGAATCAAAATGCTTGGAACAAATGTTTATGTAAATATTGTAACTAATATATACGTTTCAGCACTACATTTAGAAACAGTGGAAAACAAATAGCTCACTTTAACAATATTAAAAAAGTTCAACAATCTTATTGTCTTTCATGTCATTAATTCTACCAGCAACATGCCGTGATTAACAAGAGACAAATTTGTGTTCTCAGAATATTACACTAATACTGGGCCTGAACTGAAATTCTACAAAGAAAGAGCCAAACACAGGTTCAAAAGTGAGACAACAGTTTTCTCTCCTGCTTTTCACTCTGTTTCTGAATGTAAATTTATTATCATTGGCAAGAAACATATTTCGCTGTTAGCGTTAGTTAGTGAATAGCTACCATCCTGAATACTTGTGGTGCTGAATGTTCCAAAACCACTTTACTTACATTGAAGTGAGTTGGCAATAATTGACACCCATTGTAACTTCCCTACTAACATTCCTACATTGATGCAGTACTATATTGCATTCCAAAACATTTTATAGAAAGCGGCTGACTTTGATATGAATTCACTTGTACATAAGATAATGAGGCAACTAATGAGCATGAAGCAAAATTCTATAAATTTAGATCAATAACCAATTAACTTTATCATTATTCTTGTTTGAATGAGGCATGTTGACCAGGTCATTTGGGGAACTAATTTTCTCAGAATACTGCCTTGACTCTCCAATATTGAGCTGAACTCCTAAAAATAACCGTTAATGAATGTTAAAATCAAAGCAAACATTCAATCTTGCTGTGAACCTGTAAATTCACAGGCAAATTATTCGTCATTTTATCAAATGCATTTATTCTTATTCACAGAACAATCTAACGCAAACTGTTCAAATTTCCCTGACGTTAGACAGAAAGATTGTAATATGTTAGAGGCTGTGTTGTTGACACACTGGGATTACATTGGCTACTGCCATACAATGCTGTGTTTAGGTAGTACTCCAGATATATGCTAAAAAATATTCTATGCTCTGTCCTTTATTGCATCTTATTATATTTTTCCTTCACTACCTGATCAGCAAACAGCTTGATGGTCAAACACCCAGAATCTGATATTCAAGTTATTCTCTTCTGTCCATTGAATAAAACTTCCAGAACTGATTTTAAGCATTTAACCCACTTTCTTCTAATTAATTTGAGCGAAATATGTTTGAAATATAAACTCAGATTTCATAATCCTGTCTAATGTTTCTTTGCAATCTAACCCTTTTAATGATTACTAATGCAACCAACACAAACTGGTTGTTGTCATTTTATCTTGACAACTAAATGTTATTTTAACTTGCATTATTCGCGCTTAATAGCTGATTCAACATGCACCTCTAAATCTCCAAGTAGTACAGCAGAATTGGTGCTTTGAGGAGATTTTTCCATTCAGTACATACAGCTATGCATATGCCAGGAAAATTGTGCATGAAAGGAATCCAAATAACACAGTAACCTAACAGGGCCCCAATTTTTGCAACATTGAGTGCTGCCCACATACATATGATTTCCAAAATATACTTTGTAAAAGCGCTAAATTCGATAAAATCGTGACATGGAAATCAAATATGACTCAAAAAATTAAAAACAATAGCCGTTCAAACCTGAATGTGACCCTGACAGTGAAGTCAGCAGTGCAGCTTGCTGCGTAGGTCCATCATATATATCAACAACATCATGTAGGGCAGTCTGGAAAAACACAAACTGGCCAAAGACCACTGTCACAGGATAGATACCAGAAAGCAGAGAGAGAAAGAGAGAGACAAGAAAAAAATTAGTGGCTTATTCTTATCAAAGCCAAGAATTATTTTAAGACAATGGTTCTGTGAAGACTAATTCATCTGAAGACCATATGAAATGCATTGCCTCTGGGAAGTGACCCAGGCAGAAACTGTGGAAAGTGGGAATCAACATTAATGGAGACAAACAGGAGATTAACCTGGATTGAGCTTCAGATTTCCATCATCATGCATGCATTTCAAAATGTAACTAACTTTAAATATTTGATATAAATGATTTTGAATGGCATTGACAATTTACTGGCTGGATAACTGGGGCATGCAAGCAAATCTTGCCTGACAGTCTCAGCAATCACTCTCTTAGAGCCAAAGTGCTGATTGCGACACCTGGACAAATACTGCACAACATTGTGTTGTGTTCTGATAAATTCATGTTTGAATTCTAAATTTGATGAAAGGGAAAGTCTGAAAAATTATGTACCAAATGGAGGACAGTGTGAAGTTGCCTTGCAGCTTTGGGAAATCTGAATTATTATCACAATTCCATTTCGTAGCTGCAGTGACCAGTTGAAGGTGCTACGGCCATTTCAGGGAAATGTTGTATTTTACTTTCATGATGAGTTTTGGCTCATGGAAGTAACTGGAGTCGAAGTAAGAAATTATTACTGTGGGCCACAGAAAATTGGTCACTTCCTAAGATTTGTACTAATGCTGAGCAAGTGGCTATATTTTTGACCAATTTGAATTGCATGGTGTATCGAAGTCATACAAGACTAAAGTAGTTCTTCAACTAAAGCATATAATGCTCACAGATAAACAAGCAGACGTCTGGGCCAATACATTTCTGTTAAAATAACTAATTCACTCTGACTGGTTGAAACAGAACTTTCACTGATACAACACATATTTGAACATAATGTAACCTTGTACTTGCAACAGGCACTAAAATATACTGACAGTTTAGCTCTTTATTCTTAACATATAAAACAACATATAAGAAAGCTTAAATTGTATTTTAGCTTTTAGAATAATAAAATGCAGGAGTAATTTTGTACAATAATAGAGTCAATTGGTTCAAATGAAACTTACAAATTCTGACAATCTATTTTTTAGCATTTAACATCACAAGCCAGTTTTATGCAGATTCTCACTTTGAATTAGCGGTTACATTGAAACATGAAAGGATAATAACATAAAAATTTTATTTGAATTGTTGTATGTTTCTTCCATGTACATTGAGAACTTTTGATAGCCCATCACTGAGAAGATACAACTCAAGGACTTCACGTGGCGCAGTTCTGTGTGAAGATATTAACTGTACTACTGAATTCAGATTAGAAAAATGCATTACGCAAATAAATACATTGTAATTTAGTTCATATAGCAAAACCTTTTCATATTTACTGAATCTGCATGATACAGCTATTGATTTATAGCCTACGTGACAACCACAAACCATGTAACATCACAATCTGGATTGGCTTGCAGACAAATCACATTTATGTTTACTCTATCAAATTTGATTATGACTTAGTGCTAACATGGAAACAAAATAAGTGGTGACATTTAGACAGGATAATACAATAGGAAACATTTATTTATTTATTTTGAAGATCACAGAACATAGAAAAGTACAGAACAGAACAGGCCCTTTGGCCCACAATATTGTGCCGAGGTTTAATCCTAATGTAAAATATAATAACTTAACCTACGTACCCCTCAACTCACTGCTATCCATGTGCATGTCCAGCAGTTGCTTAAATGTCCGTAATGACTCTGCTTCCATCGCTACAGCTGGCAATACATTCCATGCAGTCACAACTCTGCATAAAGACCATACCTCTGACAGCTCCTTTATACCTTCCTCCTAATATCTGCAAACTATGACTCCTCGTACCAGTCAATCCTGGCCTGGGGAAAAGTCTCTGGCTATTGACTCTATCTATTCCATTCAGTATGTTGTATACCTCGATCAGGTCTCCTCTCTTCCTCCGTCTCTCCACAAAGAAAAGTCTGAGCTTATTCAACCTTTCTTCATCAGGCAAGCCCCCCCCAGTCTGGCAACATCCTGGTAAACCGTGGAGCATGAGGAGGCAAATATCCTCGCCAGTGGCTTAGTCACCGCCTTTATCACTTCCCGGAGCAGCCTAGGATAAACCTGGTCTGGCCCTGGGGACTTATCAATCTTAATGCTTTCAAAAATTTCCAGCACATCAACTTCACCCATCTTGATCTGGTCAAGACTGTATCCCAGCTCCTCAAAGATTTCATTTACAAAAAGGTCCCTTTCCTTGGTGAAAACCAAAGCAAAATACTCAATTAGGGCTTCCCCTATCTGCTCAGACTCTACGTACTTGTTCCCTCCACTGTCCCTGATTGACCCTACCTTCTCCCTGATCATTCTCTTATTCTTCACGTATGAATAAAATGCCTATGGGTTCTCCCTAATCCTTCTTGCCAAGCCTTTTTCATGCCCCCTCATGGCTCTCCTCAGTCCATTTCTGAGCTCCTTTCTAGCAAGCCTGTAATCCTCTAAAGCTGTGCTAGGTCCTTGTTTCCTCCACCTTATGTAAGCTGCCTTCTTCCTTTTGACAAGAAGCTCCTCTGTTTTCATCATCCAAGATTCCTTAATCTTATCCCTTACCTGTCTCAGAGGAACAAATTCGTGCATCACCCACAACAACTGCTCCTTAAATAGTCTCCACATGTTTGCTATGCCCTTTCTGTGGAACAATTGCTCTCAGTCTGTACTTCCCAATTCTTGTCTGATAGCATCATAATTTCCTTTTCCCCAATTAAATATCTTCCCTCAGTAACTGCTTCTTTCCCTATCCAAGGCCATGGTAAATGTGAGGCAGTGTGATCACTGTCACCAAAGTGCTCTCCTACCGCGAGATCTGAAACCTATCCTGGCTCATTGCCAAGCATCAAACCTAAAATGTGAATAAATCTCAAATAAAGTTTCTTTTCTTATTTTAGGACACTTAAACAAAATGTGAAAGCTGGCCTTGGGTGGCTTTCACTGGATACCTGCCTTACTAATGTCAAGTCCCTTTAATTGGTCATAAAGTGCGTAAAACATAAGGGTACCCTCCCAGGAGGCCTTTTCAACAAGTTTTAATGGGCAGACTTTCAATGGGGAAAGAGACCGTTATCTCTCAGGAGAAAGTGGGGACTGCGGATGCTGGAGAGTCAGGCTTATGCCTAAAATGTCGATTTTCCTGTTCCATGGATGCTGCCTGAACTGCTGTGCTAATTCAGCACACTCTCGACCTTCATCTCTCAGCCATGATGAAATTATGGTCATCTCAGAGATAATGGGTGTCAATTGGCTCATTAATGACACCAATCAGTGACACTAGCAATCCTGCATCAGTACATCTTCGTATTAATCGGGGTTTTCTCACTGCAAGGTGACTGACATGTGTCTTCTCCACTATTAAACCTGACAACCTGCCAGAGCTCCTACAACAATGGGTTGCCTTAAATCCAGGACAAAGTGAGGACTGCAGATGCTGAAAAGTCAGAGTCGAACAGTGTGGGGCCGGAAAAGCACGGCAGGATCTGAGGATCAGGAGAGTCGACTTTTCGGGAATAGGCCCTTCATCAGGAATGTGGAAGGGGAGGGTTCTTAAAGACAAATAGGAGGTTAAGGGTGGGCCAGAAGGGAAGGTAGCTGGCAAGGCGATTGGTAGATGCATGTGTGGGGTGTTTATAATATGTTGGTGGGGCGGTGGAGAAGATAGGTGGGGAGGAATATGGAACAGGTAGGACAGGTAGGACAATTCAAGAGGGCTGTGCCGAGTTGGAGGGTTGGATCTGGGATGAGGTGGGGGGAGGGGAGATTTGGAAACTAGTGAAGTCAATGTTGATGCCCTGTGGTTAAAGGGTCCCAAGGTAGAAGATGAGGCATCCTTCTCCAGTTATCCGATGCCTGCTCTATATTGGGGAGACAGGACGTTAACGCACGGAACATTTCAGGGAACATCAATTCAACTCCCCTCCTACTTCCCCAAGGACATGCAAATTCTGGGCCTCCTCCAACACCAAATCCAAGCCACCCAACAACTGGAGGAAGAATGCTTCCTGTTTTGCCTTGGGACTCTTCAACCACATGCCATCAACATTGACTTCACTAGATTCCAAATTTCCCCTCCCAAATCCAACACTCCAACTCAGCACCGCTCTCTTGACCTATCCATTTTCTTTCCCACCTATGCACTCCACCATCCCCACCGACCCATCATTATTACACCCCACCTGCATCCAACTATTGTCTTCCCACCTACCTTTCCCAAGCCCCAGCCCCACTCTCCTAATTATCTTCAGATGCCTTACTATCCACTCCCCCCCACCAACCCCCACATTCCTGATGAAGGACTTATGCCCAAAACATTGACTGTCCCGCTCCTCGGATGCTGCCTGACCTGTTGTGCTTTTCCAGCACTACACGTTTCAACTATAATTAGAATGTTACCAAGGCTCCATAGGTTAGATTGTGAAAACAATGAAGAAAGATTATATCAAGTAGTTTTGAATTCCCTGGCAAACAGATAGTTATAAGATTATTAAATTGGAACTTTTACAAATTTCAAACAATAGATAAGGAAACTTTGCTGCACTGGCTGTGGAAATCTCAGACAGGGGAATATTACTTTATAATCAGATGGGGGCTATTCGTATGGAAATTAGGAAATAGTTGCTAATGTACATGATGGTAGCAGTTTCATCACCATCACCATCAATAAAGCGGAATATGTTATTTTGGTTAATAATTTAAATCTGAGATTAACAGATCTTTCCTAGCCAAGTTTATTACAGAAGATGAAGCCAAGGCAAGTATCCCAAAAATCAACTAAAATCTCTCTAAATGATTCAAGCTTAAAGTGCTCATCCTGTTGTTGTTGTTCAAGCATCTCAGTAAACAGTTCAAGGTTAGGTTTGTCCCTTCAACTCATTTTTGTAAGAATAAATTGTACATAATCAGTTAAAAGTTCTTCCTGAATCTGTAATGCATACTTTGACACATCAAGATATTGTTTAAAAATGCCATTATTATGCAGTTTGCAGTAAGACTAAAGCTGTTACATTTCCACACTGCAAATTTGTGAGAGCTATTATACTTTGTGAAGGTCTCAGGTATCTCAGATTGAAAGATCAGTGTAAAAAGTTTAACTTCAAGGGTTATTAAGCAATGGCATATTAATCATCTACTTTCAGTCAGTCAAGAAAGAATGATGGACTGGTAGAAATTAAAGGTAGAATATATCTAATGTTGCTTAATTGAAGATTAAAATTCCTTTAGAGCTGTTTCCTCGTGTATTTCAACTAAACAACTAAAAAGAAAGGAAATTGGCCCTCACTTCAAATTTTTTTTCATTTACTGTTGAGATGTTTATCTTGAAAGTAGAATGTGTTGTACATTTAGCAAACTTTCTAAAGGGAAATATATAGATGTGCATGCTAATCATGTGATGATAATTCTACCCTCTGATGTTTAACAGTTATCAGGCATTTGTATGTCAGCACAAGGTCATTGAAAATGATGAACCAAGCTTTGTTTACAAAAGACTGTTGCCTGATGTATCCACATATGAATCATTAATCTTTTGGGCTGAAGCCATCAGCCTGTGAAATAGTATTGTTATTATTCTTTTTAGCAGAGTAATGAACATTAAAAAGCCATAGTTCTGCTCATTTTTAACAAATAACAAGCAAGAGCAAACATTCTCACTTGACTGCTTTCACATCTTTTCTTTACTAAAACCTGATTCAGACTCTTGAAGATTGCCACATAAATGTTATGTGAATCTAATAAACATTAAACAGATGATGAATAAAAAGGTCATGCATCAATCAAACATTGGCTCATATGCCACATTGGAGAAAGAAGCCTAACCACTAGTGATATATCAGTACCAGATTTTGTATTTTGATTCTGGTAAAAAAAATTCACAGACTTTTTGTTATTTTAAAATGTAAAAAAGATGTTCATTAATACGCTCATCTTAAAATAAGAAGAAAATTGAATAAATTAAAGAAAGAATAAGGACATGATGTTGAAGACCATGCTCATATTGGAAAAGGTACAACCATACTATCTCCCCAAATGTGGACTTTTCTTCTCCTGATCATTTCAAATCAATTTTTCTTTAATCACATTTTTTTCACCTGATTTTACTTTCAGATATAGACTGAGGCACAAATTATAGACCAGGATCTTTTTCCTACCAAGAAAAATAACCTTGCACTCATTCACATTATATTGCTTCTCCCATGTTCCAGTCCATTCACTTTGTCTGTTCAAGTTCCCTAGAAGCTGCCTTGCATCTCACGTTGTTTAGGGGTTCCAAGAATTGAAGATTATAGCAAATTTGGAGTAATTAGATTTTTTTGTTGACAGTTTCAAGCTGAGGTTTTGATATCCTATAAAATATTTAAAACATTTAATTTGAGAACTAATTTATTGCATATTACTGAAAATAAAGGTACATTTTGTTGATTCTTTCCATCTTGCATTTATCAGGACAACTTACAGGGCATACAGTGTAAAGGGAACCAACTGTTTATATTGCGTGAGAGGAGAGTGCTGGTTGGTTGGTAAGTGGACTGTGGTCGAGGTGTTGCCCTGGAGAACACACCAGTTAGCTGATGACTGTTAGTTACTTGCAAGCTTAGTTTAAATCAGGTGGGGTGATTCTGATTGAACAAAACGTAGTGTTGAGAAAAGGTCTGTCACATGTTTCCTTGAGTTGAAACAGCTCAGTTTTTGTACATGTTTTTCTTGTCAGCAAAATTAGGGCTATGTGCATTATATGTACAATAAAGGTAAAGTCACTATCGAGTCAGAGGACCACAGGGCTGCTCTCTCATTAGAGGCAGATGAATGGTTTTGATTTAACTTGAAGGAAATCAACCTGTCCCCTCCCATGGGGGTGGGGGGAGGGGAAAGGTTGAGAAGGTAGGACCTTCAAGGTAACCTCAGCTGGGGTGTGAATTGAAGCTACAGTGTTGGCTTCAGTCTGCTTTGCAACCAGCCAACTGAGATAACTGACCCCCTTATGCATCAATATTCAATTCTTACAGATCTACCCAGTATGAGACTTGCATCCTTGACAACCTCATGGATAGGGTCTGAGCCATTTGTTCACCGTGCAAGCTTGATGTTGAAAGAGGGAACATTGATCTACCTACAGGATAATGACGGTCTTGATTGGATACTTTTTTATTGCATATCATGAAGACTTATAAATAGGCCTAAAGATACCACCTTTGGCCTTAATACACGATGACTACCTTGGATTACGTGAAACAATGGAATATCTCAAAAGTTTGAGTAACAGGTCACATGAGTTGCTTCAAATTGCAACTCTGCAGTGGCAACATGAATAAAGTGTTCACCGCAAACAAGCCGCTGTTGTCAAGCCAAAAAGACATTCTGCTTACTGCACAAATTAATTATGTGGCATGTAAATTTTAGTGTCAGTTGGTGGATGGGATCAAACAACATGTCCTTTCCGCTGTACAGAATAGGCAAGGTACTGACTGTATACAACTTAACAGTGCTTGTGAAATGCAAACATCAGATCTGATCCCATAATTGAGCAATATTCAATAAATAATTACAAAGAATTATACTGACAAAAAATTTAAGATTATTAGACAGGCATATAGTGGAGCACACTTGTGTGTACTGGAAGCAATATATATTAATATACAGAGCTCTGCTCTTTGCAGGCAGAAAGAACATGTACATGCACTGTGTCTGTTTCAACTCCATAAAAGAGGTGACGACTATTCACTGGCTCATTTCTCAGAGTAACATCGTGCGCAAGCATTGTCAACCTGCCTGATTTCAGCAAAACATGATAGTTAATTGTCAATCATCACCTTACTGGTGAATTTTCTGTGGCAACACCATTGCCAATCAGAGTCCACTTGCCAACTAATCAGCATTTTTCTCTCATACAGTACAAATGTTGATTCCAGTTTACGTTGGTATTTCATGTGCATTGTGCTGAAGAGTGCAAGATGAAATTATTCAACAAAATGTATCTTTTTTTCAGTAGAGCTCAAATTCTAGTACTAGCAAGCAGCAATTGCTTTATAAAGTCACATACTGCAGTAATTTCCCATAATTTAAACCTAAGGAAACCATGAGAGATGCAAAACATAAATTAGTTTGAAATACTAGAATAAATACAAAACAAAAAAAAATTAGCATATACTAAGCAAAATAAAACATAACCCTCATTTTAGCATTGCTCTTTATGTATCAAGCTTATTTTAGAGAAATACAGTCAAGATTGGGCGGCACGGTGGCACAGTGGTTAGCACTGCTGCCTCACAGCGCCTGAAGACCCGGGTTCAATTCCAGACTCAGGTGACTGACTGTGTGGAGTTTGCACGTTCTCCCCGTGTCTGCGTGGGTTTCCTCCGGGTGCTCCGGTTTCCTCCCACAGTCCAAAGATGTGCGGGTCAGGTGAATTGGCCATGCTAAATTGCCCGTAGTGTTAGGTAAGGGGTAATGTAGGGGTATGGGTGGGTTTCGCTTCGGCGGGTCGGTGTGGACTTGTCGAAGGGCCTGTTTCCACACTGTAAGTCTAATCTAATCAACATTTCAATATCTAAAAAAAAGTATACTGACAACACAAACCATGCAAACTTCAAGTCATTTAGTAGATAGTGAATGGTAACTTCACTTACCAAATTCTCTGGAGACAGTGATAGAATAAACACAGTTGTGCCCAGTGCTATAATTTCTGGGGTAATTTGGTGACAGTACAGTACCATCAGAACCTGTGGATCGACTTCCGCATGGAGCTGAAAGATAAATTAATATTTCAGAAATATTTTAAAAATGGAGTTCTGTTGAATAAAAGTGAAAAACACAGAAAACTGCACAGAACTGTCATTTTCCCTACACAAAAAAAAAATCAAACATTTGCTTTGTTTCCATTTCCAAGTCTCAAAAATAACCCTTTATTGGCCTCGGAACTCATCCCTTTGTTTCAATAACATTGGTCTACTTCCACTGGTAATGTTGAGTGTTATGGCAGTGGATGCTTTACACAGTAAAAATGTTGCTATGAATTCTAAGTATCTTCCAGACTTGAAATTCCAAAATATTCAGAACTAAACCTGTTCAATTATAACAAGACAAAACTAATCTTTCTTTAGTTTTAAGTCAGAGGCAATTTTGATCATAGATCATGTGGAAAGCCTTAAATTGGTACTAAAATAGTTTGAAGAAGGAAGGAACACCATTGGCCAAGTTATGGCCTAGTGGTATTATCAGTGGACTGTTCATCCAGAGATCAAGAAAATGTGCTAAGAAGCTGTGTTAAATCCTATCATGGCAAATGGTCAAAATTGAATTCAATGAAAATCTTGAATTAACAGTCTAATGATAACCATGAATCCATTGCTAATTGTTTGGGGAAAAAGAAGTCTGTATCACTAATGTCTTTTAGGGAAGGAAACTGCCATCCTTACCTGGTCTGGCCTAAAGCCTTAAATTGGTGTGAAGCTAGTTTGAGGAAGGAACTAGACTACGTGCTGAGGTAGCCAAAATTAAAGTTTAATGTATTTGATAAGCTTCATGGAATCTATACAGCCTTTCCATGTTGTTTAATTACCCTTATACACTCACCATTTATTCAATAAACTATCTATTTTTATGCAGCTCAGTTAAGAATTCCCTGCTGTACTGTTACATGCTCAATGATGTTCAGTTTGGATTCTGTGAGGACCATTCAACTCCTGACTTGGGAGCCCTAGTCCAGGATACTCTTAAGGTTAACTTGCAAGTTGAGTTGATAGTTAGCGAGGCAAATGTAATGTTGGCGTTTAATGTTGGCTAGACAACAAAAGTAGGGCAGTACTGCTGAGGTTTTATAAGACTCTAGTCAGATCATATTTAGAATATTATGAGTATTTTTGGGCCCCATATCTCAGGAAGGATGTACTGGCCCTGGAACAGGTCTAGAGGAGGTTCACGAGAGTGCTCCCAGGAATGAAAGGCTTAACGTAGGAGAAATGTTTGAGGACTCTGGGTCTATACTTGATGGAATTCAGAAGGATGGTGGGGGGGGGGATTTAGTTGAAACTTACAGAATACTGAAAGGCCTGGATAGAGTGGATGTTGGGAAGATGTTTCCATTGGCAGGAGAAGGTAGGACTCTAGGGCACAGCCTTAGAGTAAAGGCAAGTCTCTTTTGAATGGAGATGAGGAGAAACCAGTTCTGCCAGAGAGTGGTGAATCTATGGAATTCATTGCCGCAGAAGGCTGTGGAGGCCTGGTCATTGAGAATATTTAAGATAGAGGTAGACAGGTTCTTGATTGTAAAGGGGATCAAAGGTTATGGAGAGAAGGCGGGAGAATAGGGTTGAGAAATGTATCAGCCCTGATTGAATGGCAGAGCATTGGGCTGAATGGTCTAGTCTCTGCTCCTATGCCTTATGGTCTGACCTCATCGCAGCCTTGGTGTAAACATTGACCAAGTAGATGAATTTAAGAAGTGAGTTGCAAGTAACTGCCCTTGAGACCGAGGCTGCATTTGACTGTGGCATTAAGGAACCCGAGCATAACCAGGAATTAGTGGAAATAGGGGAAAACCTCCACTGGCCAGAGTCAGACCTGACAAAAAGGAAGATCATCGTAGCAAATGCACAGAATTATTTCAGCTGCAGGATTTCCTCAGGAAAATGTCTTCGTCCTATCATTTTTAACTGCTTCATCAATGGCCTCCCCTCCATCACAAGGTCAGAAGTAGGGATGTACACTAATTTCTGCACAATATTCAGCATCATTCATTACTCCACAGACACTCAAGCAATGCATGACCAAATGCGGCAAGATTAGCACAAAATCCAGGTCTAAAGTGACAAGTAACAAACAATATTCACATCATACAAGTAGCATCTCCAAGAAGTAAAAATCTAATGGTCAGACCTTGACATTCAATGGCATTACCGTCACTGAATTCCCCATTACCAACATCTGAGGGTTTACCATTGACCAGGCAATGACCTGATGGTATTATTAGTGGCCAGTTAATCTAGAGACCCAGATAATGTTCTTGGAACCCGTGTTCAAATCCTGCCATGGCAGGTGGTGGAATTTGAATTCAATAAATATCTGGAATTAACAGTCCAATAATGACCAAAACTCCATTCTAAATTGTTGGAACAAACCTATCTGATTTAAAATGTCTTTTAGGACAGGGAACTGTCATCCTTACCTCGTCTTGCTTACACATAACTCCAGACCCATAGTAATGTGGTTCATTTCTTACTGCTGTCTGGACAATTAGGGATGGGTGATAAATGGTCAGTGATGCCCTCATTGTGAATGAATAATAAAAAGATACTGAATTGGACTTGCTATGTTAATACAGTAACTACAAGAGCAGATCAGAGGCTGGGAATACTCCACCAAGAAACTCACTTTCTGGCTCCCCAGAGCTTGTCTACCACCTACAATGTTCCTCACTTGCCTGGATGGATTCAACTCCAACAATACTTAAGAAGCTCAACACCATCCAGGACAAAGCAGCCTGCTTGATTGGGACCACATCCACAAACATCCACCACCTCTCCCATTGATGCTTAGTAACATCAGTGTGTACCAAGTACATGTAACGCCACAGAACTTCATCAGTGCTCTTTAAACAGCATCTTCCATACGCATGTCCACCTCTAATTAGTAGGCCAAGCACAGCAGATACACCATAAACTGCAAGTTCCCCTCCAAGGCAACTCATCATCCTAACTTGGACATATATCTCTGCTTTTTCTTTGAGTCAAAATCTTGGAACTCATCCTCCTCCACCAAGGAAATTGTGGATCAACTTCTAGCATGTGAACTGCAGAGATTCAAGAAATAAACTCACCACTACTTTCTCAAGGGCAATTTATGGTGGGTAATAAATACTGGCCAGCCGGCATGTTACCAATGGATGGGTGCTCCATTGGATGACGAGGGCTGATTACCAGTTACCAGATGACATCCTCCTAACAGATTGTAGTGTGACATGTTATTTTTGGATATTCTTTAACCTACTTCATCTTTCTCAATAGTAATGAGCAAACAAGAAGGAGGTAAGAAGAGCAGAGAAAGAGCTGGTCAGGGGAAAAAAAGTGAATCTACTCTTGGAGCAATGTGGCATGGCCAAGGTGCTGCATTAATACTTTAAATCCATCTTCAACAAGGAGAAGTTGCTGCCAAATTCATAGGGAAAGAGGAGATAGTTAAGATACTGGATGGGCAATTAATTGACAATGGGTCACCTCCAGAATAACAGAAATGCCTGCTAAGAAATTGAAACTAGCTCCCAATGTCCCATACAGGAAAGATTCATTCATACACCTCTTTTTTTTAATCTGCCTTAGTTGGAGTGGCAATTTTTTAAGTATAAATTCTTTTGAGCTCAGAGCTATATTACACAATTAAAATGTACTACTAGTCAAAACTTTGGATTAAAGGTTTTCTTAAGTCAAAGAAAGAGCAAGTTTGTTGTTTACAAAACCCAAGAAAAATAACAAAACACAATCTTAAACATCAGAATAAAGTTTGAATGAGGTTAAGGTCTAGTACACGAGATCAAGAAAAGGCAGTAAAAAGTTCTGAGAGTCTTTCAAGTGTTAGGTGTTAACATAGAACCCTTGTAGGCAGTCCATTCAGCCCATCGGGTCCACATCAACTCTCCAAAGAGCAGCCCACCCAGCCCCACTCTATTCCTGTATCCTCACATTTCCAATCCACCTAACCTGCATGTCCCTGGAAACTATGGGCAATTTATCATGGCCAATCCACCTAACCTGTACATCTTTGCACTGTGGGAGGACACCAGAGCACCCGAAGGAAACCTGCATAGACACAGGGAGAATGTGCAAATTCCACACAGTTAGGGGATTGAACCCAGATCCCTAGCACTGCGAGACAGCAGTAATAGTCACTGAACCACCATGTTGCCCTGTGACTAACATGAGGCCATGATAAATGAGTCAACATTCTGTATCCTCATCAGCAGCAAAACCTTTATTAAGCTTTGAAATCTTGATGAATCAAATTGGTGGAACATTTTCCAAAGAGGATTGTTTTTGCGAGCCTAAGAGAAACAGGGAAAAAAGAAAGCAAGCCTTCTTGTTGTGATTTTGTCAACTGATTATCCTTTTCATCTCTCTGCACAAAAGATGTTCCTTGAAATAATGAAATACAATTCATAATGAAATATCAAGTTTGAAGCACTTACTATGTTCCCATGTCTGGCTTTATTGATTTTTGAGATGGATCTCCAGGCAAATGAGTTTTATCCCAATAGTCTAAATTCCAGAAAGGTGTAAACCAGTGCTAAGATAGAGATTGGAGTTACTTTGCCTTTTTGTGATGATGTTCATTTCAGTCAAGATTAATTTTTGTTTTCATAAGCTTGTCTCAAACTGAACAATTGACCACTGCGGCCATCTTAAGTCATCAGATATGTACTAGAGTGTACCCTCCAAGACTCTGGGCATAGGTATTCAGTATCAATGGAAAGGTGAGACGGAGATGTGATACTTCAACCTTACTAGGGGTGCCCCTTGTCAAAGATAAATGTCACAGGCATTTACAGTGAGGTGGAGTGATGGACATGCCTTCAGTACTATTGCCAGAATGTTGTCAGGGACCATATGCTTTACAGTAACCTGTGCCTCCAAACATATCACATGGACTGAACAAAATTGGCAGAAGACTGCTATCTGTGCTGCTAGGGATTACTGCAGGAGGACAAGATACTTGGCACATCTGATTAAAGATTGCTTTGAATACTTCAGCGTTATCTTTTGCACTGAGCTATTGGGCTCTCACATCATTGAGGATGGGGAATTTGCAGAACTGCCTCCTCCAGTGAGTTGTTTAATTGTACATCACCGTTCATGACTGGATGTGGCAGGATCACAGAGCTTATATCTGATCCGTTGGCTTTGAGATCTCTTAGCTCGCAAAACCAACCTTCTTATCACATGCTGCCGTTGCTGTTTGCCATGCAAGTAATCCTGTTCAGTAGCTTCATTTGGGTGACACCTCATTTTTAGGTTTGTCTGGTGGCTGTTTCCACACTCTCAATTGAACTCAGGTTTATCTCCTGCCTTGATGTTAATGGTTGAGTGGAGATATTCCAGGTGATGAGGTTGCAAATTGTGTTTGAGACCAATTCTGCTGCTGCTTATGGCCCAGTCTCATATTGCTATATCTGTTCAAAATCTGTCCCATTTAGCATGGCGATATTGCCACACAGCACGATGGAGGATCTTCTCAATGTGAAGGCATGACTTTTTCTCCACAAGGAATGTGCGGTGGTCACTCTTCCTGAAACTATCATGAACAGATGCACCTGCAATTGGCAGAATCAGATGGATTCTTGGTTCCCGGTAGTCTTTATTGAATTCAAAATTCCACCATCTGCTGTGATGGGATTCAAACCCAAAATAAGAACTGAATGTTGGGACTAATACTCTGGCAAAAATACCACTTGACCTTTATGTCCTCACATTGCTGTCAGTTGTTTCTGTTATCTTTAGGGATGCTTCCTGCACTGTAGTACAATCAAAAGAATAACTGCTGTGTTGATCTCTGCCATGCTTAATGCACTGTCAAATGATCCTTGATAACATTAAGTGAAAGTACACAGTTGTCAGAAAGGGATGCTTTAGCCCTGACAGTCTTCCCCTTGAACTTCCAGGGTATACCCTCACAGTAGTTACTCTCACACCTGGCTAGGCAAGCAGCATGTACTCCATGTGAAGTGGGATTGCTTTGGTTCTTGAGAGAAGAGCTTCTTGTCACCCACATTGCAGAAGCTAGGATGCTGCATTACAGCTGAGCCCAGCATTATCCCTTCCCACACACAAGAGTTCTCCTTACCTCATGGAAACTGTCAATGTGGCCTTGCAATGAAGCTGCTGTTACATTTACCCCTTCCACTGAGACAGCTGAAGCAGTAGCAGCATATAGTACTTGGCTGTTTTTTGGTCAATAGGAGAATATCAGAAACTGTGTTTATTTCAGTGACTTGCAGAGTGTAAGGCCAACCAATAATCACTCCAACAGTCTTCCTGTACTGCACGTGATTCCTATTTCCCCAATGAGCCTTTGCCCTGCCCCAGTTTTCGCTGAACCCTTCATGTGATCATCATTGACTCCATTTGATCCCTGTAACATCGATTTTTAAGATCAGAATCCTCTGCTGACCCAGCACTACCCGACATCAAGCTCAGAGTGACCATAACTCACCTTGATTGTTATTCTGAGATCACCCAGTCCCCTCCTCTATCAGGTTATACCCTATTAAATTCAAATGCACCTTGTGACAGAGCTAATGAATGCAAAAAGGCCAATGCCCAGATTTAAGCTGGCTGCAGTCTTACTGATGCCATGCTCAGGACATAGGCGCACCCAGATTATGAACAAACCTCTAAAGACCATGGCTCATTTGGGATTGACTTTGTAGGATATCACCAGTTGGCTGCAACCCAGCTCACAAACTTCATTTGCAAGGCATCTCTGAGTGACTGACCAACAGAGCCTGGAATCATTTTGCTCTAATTCCAGGAATGACTGTGTCCCATTCCCATTCTGTAATGTTGTGGTTCCATGGACTTATACTGGATGAACTTTCTGACACATGCACCAGCTCTATCACTGATTCAGCACCATGGTGTGCAGTGTCATGTCCCACCTTCTCACATTGACACTCTACCATTTCTGAAACCACATGCTTCTTCCTTGGTTCTGTTCTAAACTGTCACCTTGAGACAAAACTTGTGAAGCTGGTGTGTTGTGGTTCTGCAGCTAGGTGGAGTGATGGGCCAGAGACATATTTTACAAACATCACTACAAAGGTGCCTATTTTAGCCGTTAAGGTTACGATTAAAGTGGAAACAAGAAGCAGGGAGAGATTTCAGTTGAGCCAATGAAAATTATGTACTCAGAATAACTGTGGTTGAAGACCAAAGTCCAGATGCTTGGTTAATGCAGTTGAAATTCTGAAATGTCAAGTGTCTCTATCATGCTGAGATTATTTGGAATCATAGAGTCATAGAGTCATAGAGATGTACAGCATGGAAAAGACCCTTTGATCCAACCCACCCATGCTGACCAGATATCCCAACCCTATCTAGTCCCACCTGCCAGCACCTGGCCCATATCCCTCCAAACCATTCCTATTCATATACCCATCCAAATGCCTCTAAACTGTTGCAATTGTACCAGCTTCCACCACATCCTCTAGCCGCTCATTCCATACATGTACCACTCTCTGTGTGAAAAAGTTGCCCCTCTTTTATATCTTTCCCCTTTCACCCTAAACCTATGCCCTCTAGTTCTAGACTCCCCAACCCCAGGGAAAATACTTTGTCTATTTACCCTATCCATGCCCCTCATAATTTTGTAAACCTCTATAAGGTCACCCCTCAGCCTCCGACGTTCCAGTGAAAACAGCCCCAGCCTGTTCAGCCTCTCCCTATAACTCAAATCCTCCAACCTGGCAACATCCGTGTAAATCTTTTCTGAACCCTTTCAAGTTTCAGAACATCTTTCCAATAGGAAAGAGACCAGAACTGCACGCAATATTCCAATAGTGGCCTAACCAATGTTCTGTACAGTCGCAGCATGACCTCCAACTCCTGTACTCAATACTCTGACCAATAAAAGAAAACATACCAAACGCCTTCTTCGCTATCCTATCTACCTGAAACTCCACTTTCAAGGAGCTATGAACCTGTACTCCAAGGTCTCTTTGTTCAGCAACACTCCCTAGGACCTTACCATTAAATGTATAAGGAGAAAGTGTGGAGTGCAGATGCTGGAGATCAGAGCTGAAAATGTGTTGCTGTAAAAACACAGCAGGTCAGGCAGCATCCAAGGAACAGGAGAATCGACGTTTCGGGCATGAGCCCATTCCTGAAGAAGGGCTCATGCCTGAAACGTCGATTCTCCTGCTCCTTGGATGCTGCCTGACCAGCTGCGCTTTTCCAGCAACACATTTTCAGTATTAAGTGTATAAGTCCTGCTAAGATTTGCTTTCCCAAAATGCAACACCTCTCATTTATCTGAATTAAACTCCATCTGCCACTTCTCAGCCCATTGACCCAACTGGTCAAGATCCTGTTGTAATCTGAGATAACCCTCTTTGCTGTCCACTACACCTCCAAATTTGGAGTCATCTGCAAACTTACTAACTGTACCTCTTATGCTCGCATCCAAAACATTTATGTAAATGACAAAAAGTAGAGGACCCAGCACCGATCCTTGTGGCACTCCACTGGTCACAGGCCTCCAGTCTGAAAAACAACCCTCCACCACCATCCTCTGTCTTCTACCTTTGAGCCAGTTCTGTATCCATTTGGCTAGTTCTCCCTGTATTTCATGAGATCTAACCTTTCTCACCAGTCTCCCATGGGGAACCTTGTTGAGCACCTTACTGAAGTCCATATAGATCACATCTACCGCTCTGCCCTCATCAATCCTCTTTGTTACTTATTCAAAAAACTCAATCAAGTTTGTGAGACATGATTTCCCATGTCAACAAAGCCACGTTGACTATCCCTAATCAGTCCTTGCCTTTCCAAATACATGTACATCCCTGTCCCTCAGGATTCCCTCCAACAACTTGCCCACTACCGATGTCAGGCTCACTGGTCTATAGTTCCCACCCTTGTCCTTACCACCCTTCTTAAACAGTTGCACCACATTAATGTTAAAGCTAACTCTGCCAAGTTGTGTAATTCATACGATGCAAATGTGTCAACATAAATTTCTGAACACCTGATTTTGAGAAATTCATCTACCATCAGAAGAGGGAAGACTTAACTACTTTTTGTTGGTGAAAGTCTGAATGTTAGACTCTCACCTGATTAAATCATCATGCTTACTTTTAAATTTTCCAGTTCAGGAAGAAGTAAATTATGTCCTTGATATTGGTAAGAGTACATTATTTGCTCATGAAGTTGGTATAATATTTGATGAGGGGAAGTAGTGTGGGATCGAGAGATCTGCTTCATGGATTGAAGGTGACTGTCAGTGATGTCTGTAGAACATAACATAAAAATATAAGAACTGGGAGCAGGACTAGGCCATCTGGCCCCTTGAGCCTCCTCCACCATTCAATAAGATCATGGCTGATCTTTTCATGGACTCAGTTCTACTTCCCTGCACTCTCATCATAACCCTTAATTCCTTCATTGAAAAAAAAATCTATCCTAGCTTTAAAACCATTTATTGAAGTCACGTCTCCTACTTCACTGGGCAGGGAATTCCATAGATTCACAATCCTCTGGGTGAAGAAGTTCCTTCTCAATTCGCTCCTAAGTCTGCTCCCCCTAATTTTGAGGCTATGCCCACTTGTCCTAGTTTCACCTGCCAGTGGAAACATCCTCTACTTCTATTTTAGCAATGAAGGACAAAATTTCATTTGCCTTCCTAACTATCTGTTATATCTGCAGACCAACCCTCTGTGGTTCATGCACAAGGATACCCAGGTCCTTCTGAATAGCAGCATACCACAACTTTTTAACATACAAATAATCGCTCTTTTTACTATTACTCCTATCAAAATGGATGACTTCACATTTATTAGCATTATATTCCATCTGTCAAACCTTTGCCCATTCAATTAAAATATCAATGATCCCCTGCAAAGTTTCATAGTCTCCTGCATACTTTGCTCTGCCACTCATCTTACCATTACCTGCAAACTTTGACAAACTACACATGGTCCCCAACTCCAAATCATGTATATAAATTGTGAATAATTGCGGTCTGAATGCCACTAGATTGCCAACCAGAATAGCACTCATTTATCCAGACTCTTTGTTTCCTATTAGTCAACCAATCCTCCATCCATGCTAATACTTTACCAGTAACACTGGTAATCTTTATCTTGTGCAGCAGCCTCTTGTGCAGCATCTTGTTGAAGGCCTTTTGGAAATCTAGGCACACCACATCTACTGGGTCCCCGTTGTCTACCGTGCTTGTACCGTCTTCATAGAATTCTGAAAGATTTGCCTTTCTGCCTTTCATGAACCCATGCTGCATCTGCTCAACAGGACAATTTCTATCTAGATGCTTTGCTATTTCTCCCCCTCTACAAAAATTAAGCAAATTGATCTATAATTCTCCAACCTTTGTCTAACTCCTTTCTTAAATAGTGGCGTCACATTTGCTGCTTTCCAATCTGCTAGTACTGCCCCAGAGTACACCAAATTTTGGAAAATTACCACAAGGGTACTTGTTATTTCTCCTGCGATCTCTTTTATTGCCCTGTGATATATTCCATCAGGACCAGGAAACCTGTCTATGCTTGGTTCCATTAGCCTGCCCAGCACTATCTCTTCCATAATAATGATTGTTTCCAAGCCCTCACCAACCTTTATCTCTTTGTCAATTACTGGCATATTATTTATTCCTCCACTGTGAAGACCTATTCAATGCCTCGATCATTTCATCACATCCCATGACTAAAGTTCCCTTCTGATCAACGAAAGAACCAATGTTTAATTTAGCCACTCTTTTTCGTTTGAGATATTTATAGAAACTTTTGCTCTCTGTCTTTATGCTAAGTGCTAGTTTTTTTTTCTCTCATGTTCTATCTTACGTGGTTTGCTGTTGACCTTCAAAGCTTTCCCAATTTTCCAGTTTCCTGCTGTTCTTGGCCATTTTGTATGCCTTCTCTTTCAATTTGTTCACCGCCTTTATCTGCTGAGATACTCATGGCGGATTACCCCTTTTCTTACAGTCCTTCCTTTTCACTGGAATATACTTTTGCTGAGCACTTTGAAAAATTGGTTTGAAAGTTCTCCACTGCTCATCAACTGTGCCACTACAAAGTCTTTTGTTTTTCCCAGTCTACTTTAACCAAGTCGGAAAAGCAGTGTTAAGTTGGAGTCTCAGCAGACATTCTACTTTGTGGCTGTAAATTGTATGCCTTAAAGGATATTTTTGCTGCAGCCTTTGGGCAGCACAACCAGTCAGTGACTAGCACTGCTGCCTCACAGTGCCCGGGATCCAGGTTTGATTCTACCCTGGATAATTACCTGCATGGAGATTGGACATTCTCCCTGTGTCTGCGTGGGTTTCCTCCCACAGTCCAAAGTTGTGCAGGTTAGGTGGATTGGTCATGTTATGTCACCCATAGCATCCAGTGGTGTGCAGGCTAGGTGGTCTAGCGAAGGGAAATGTGGGGTTACAGAAATAGGGTAAGGGGGTGCATCAGGGTGGTATGTTCTTCAGAGGAATTCTATGGAATTGCTCAGGAGTTGACAGTGTGCTGGCTGTCAGCTTTGATTTGAATGATACTGACATTACTGTTTCCAGCATTGCATCCACACCTTCTGATCATAATGCTGCTGTTCACCTTCACTGCATTTCCAATTGAGTCTGTTTATTGAGGCTAACCAACCTTCCCCTGCTATCCTTTGCAAAAGCAACTGTCTCTGTGCCCTGCTATATCATCTCATGGAACACCTCTGTGAAACGGGACAAGTAGCACTTACCTTCTCCTGCTCATCCTCCTCTTTTGCCTCAAACTATGCAACACGCAATATACAATACTGTGTCCCTTTAAATACAGATACTGCATTCATGTGTCTGAAACTTCTTACAGTCACTATCCAGCCTCCTCCCCATGAAACAACAAATGCAAGGCAATCCTGAGGTGGGGTCTTAGTCAGTGCATCCCACAAAGAACAACCAGAAGGGCCTCTTGCTTGGATTCCTGAACAGAGACCCACTGTTGAACTAGGAACTGAGTTTCACAATCTACTGCCAAAAGCTGCGTTGAAAATCCTTCATGCCATTCACACTGTGAGAGGACAAATTGGCATCTGCAAAGAAATGGCTTTAACTCAATACTGTAAATTGAGGCACACCAAAAAGGCTACAATCAAGGTTTAAAATAGTAACCCATAAAACATTCAGTAGCTGTAACATGCCCAATGGGCAAATTTGGCTTATTTTTCAAGTAACTTGCAGTTGCCCTGCAGGCATTCAAACAAGAATAGCCTATTTTAACAAAATCCTTCCTGAATTCCAGGTTAGTTACTCACTAAGAAGTCACAGTCTGCACTGCCATTTAGGTGTTCCACACTGTGTTGCACAGTCATGTTGGATTTGAATCCACTGTTTTCAAATATGTTGCACAGTCACACTGTTATCAATTCTCTGGCAAGTTGTTGTTTCGATTCTCTGCCCCATGATTTGTGGCTCAAATACATTTCATCAAGTTCAACTTTAAAAATCAAAGCAGTTTGACAATTTGTCTTCTTCTGTATGAAATACATTTCCTGTTCAATTTACAAAATTGACATGCATTTTTGAAGTTAGTTTATAAATTCTTCACAAAACCAAGTTTGCTCAAAAAGTTCTCACATCCCCTGCCTACAGAGTTACAAATCACGCAACACTAATAACCAGATGTTGGGTGATTTTTAATTTTGTCCACCCCAGTCTAACACTGGCTTCTCCAAATCATCTGTTCTATCAACAATGGTAAGAACAGTCATCTGTTGACAGACCATTATTCCAAGTGACCTCACTCACTACCTCCTCAATTCATCGCTCTGAAAGCACAGGTAAACTTATGCACATGGGTTGGAAGACCAGAACACAATGATTATACATTTCTCTCGATTAATATATTTTAAGTAGGAAAGATAAATTTAAAAGTGTATCTGTTTTAGGGCATCTCTATCCTGCTAGTGTTCCTTGCTGTGAGATCTTCATAATAGTCATTGAAAACTATAAATAATCACAGAAAATGTTGAAAATAGTCAACAACTTAGGCACTATCTGTGGAGAGGAAAATAAAGTTAATATTTCAGTTCAATGAATTTTCCTCAGTTCTGATGGAAGGTTATGAAACCGAAACTTTAATTCTTTCTCATCTTCCACAAATGCTCCCTGTCTTTCTGAATATTTCCAAATTATTGTGTCTTGTTTTCCAGGTTTCAAGTACCTGCAATATTTTGCTTTTGCATTGAACATTACAAGTTTGGATTTTGCTATTAACCTAATATGAAAAAAAAAGTATATTTGCCTTAAGCTTGTTATTAAACTATTTTCTTAGAGTTCTGAAATACAATTTTAGGTTACAGTTTCACAAAGTGAATTCAAGTTCAGAATTACACTGTACAAACAAGCAAACAGATCAGAAAATAGTGCACTTTTCAATTGAGCAATTGGCCACGATACAAATGTGCTCCTCTTTGTAACCTGTTTTCTAGCCTGGCTTGACACATGGACACAGATCATCATACCATTTTATTTGCTTCATAGATTCACTTCAGGAAGACATTTAATTTGTGAAATCATCTCATGTGGCTATCCACTTTCCATTAATAAGGTTGCTGACCTTTTCCAATTTGAAGTGTTTAACTGGCTTTGTGGATTACAATGCTCTTCTGGAGGACGGAAGCTACCCAGAGGGAAATAACCAGTAAAAAGCAGCATTAATACTTGGAAATTAATGCACTGCTTATACTTGACCTCCATTCGGGAATATACAAGGCGAGTTGGACCGGTATGTCTCATTGATCAGTCTTTGTTTTCTTCCTGGATGTTGGAGCAGTTGTTGGTCATTCAGCCCATTCAGTCTGCTCTGTTATATGATGAGATCATGGCTGAGAATTGTCATCTCTACTTTTCAGCTTTGTCCCCATCACCCTTGATTCTCTTCCTGATTACAAATCTACAGCTGTCCAACAATCTAGCTACTGCAGCTCTCTGATAAAAAAAACTTCTACAGATTCACTGCCATCTGAGAGAAAACAAATCCCCCTCATCTCTGTCTGAAATGATCAATCTTTTAGATTCTCCCACAAGGAGAAACAAACTCTCTGGACTGCTGTCAAGTCCCTTCAGAATTCTGTATATTTCAATGAGGTTGTCTCTCTTTCTTTAGAGTCTGCAATGTTAGGAGTAAAAACAGAACATATGAAAAGCATTAACAGGATTGGATAAAGATAGATTGGTTCATGAAATTCAAAGATGGTTAAGTCTACTGCAGTTTTTGAGGGTGCACTTAGTAGACTAGATAAGGGAGAACCAATGGCTGTGGTTTTTTTTGATTTTTAGAAGACTTTTGATAAGGTCCCTCATAAGACAGTAATAAGCAAAGTTAAAGCACATGGGATTTGAGGTACTTTATTGGTGTGGAACAAGAATTGGTTGACAGATAGGAAACAAACAGTGGGACAAAATGGATCTTTTTCTGAGTGGAGGGCAATGACTTGTGGTGTATCTCAAGAATCAGTGCTTGGATCCAGCTGTTCACAATAGGCAATGAAATACAACATTTCCATGTTTGCTAATGACACAAAACTGGATAGGATTGTGAGCTGTGAAGAGGATGCAAAGAGGCTTCAAGATGATTTAGACAAGTTGAATAAGTGGGCAAATACTAAGCAGAGAGAGAAATATGAAGTTGTACTTTGTTATATAAAACAGATAAGTGGCATTTAAATGCTGATACATCGTGAAATGTTGATTACAAAAGAACTAGGCTGTCCTTTTATTCTCTTCCACTGACCTCTCTCTTCTTGCACCAAGACCACCTACATTCACCTCAGCAACAATGCCCCAATCCATTCATTCCTTACCTCCTCAGTCACTGAAACTCTAATATCCATTTCTTTATGATATCTGGACATAATTGTTTTTTCCAAAACACTCCTTACCAATGTCCCATCCTCCACCAATGTAAACGGAAAGCCTTCCAAATCTTTACTGCCCATGTCCTAAATTACACTAAACTCGAGTTACCTTATACACTTTATGGCTGTACATTAGCAACTTTTATATAAACAAATCAGTTTTAAAATCATATTGCTTTGAAATGCCTCCAAGGTCATGCTTTCACTCTACTCCTGTAACCACCTGCCCTACAACCCACTAAAACACTACATTTCTTTCATTTTGAAGTCTGGAGCATCGCTGATTTCAATTCTTCTAACATGGACAGCCAAGCCTTTGGCAAGCGAAGCCTTGTTTTATGCAATTTCCTCAGTGAATTCTCTACCTCAGTCTCCTTTTCAAAATCTATATTGTTTTGACCAAGTTTTTGTCATACATTCGAAATCTCATTCTGTAGCTCAATGTCAAAGTTTGTTTAAAAACTCACGTGAGGCACTATGGGAATGACTTACAAAATTAAAGGCATTACACAAATGCAGGTTGGTTTTATTAATATGGTTTTGTTTACCTCCTTTATCACTTAAGAAGACACGCATTAGTCATTTTAATGTCCTGTTCATGAGTTCACAGAACAGCTTTCTTCTGCTCCCTTAAGTACTATAATTTAATGACTCGAAGAAATTGCATTATCAGCAGAAAGTTCAGCCACACTGCAGGATGCATCTGTAGCCTTTCAGACTGAAATCAAACTGCAGGATGTAAATAAAGCTAAAAAGACCACCTCAAAATTCAGATGCATAATACGATTTATGTTGCAAAATCTACATTGCAATTGTTCATTTCAGGTGTTAGCCATTGTCATTTTGGTGAGGACATCAATACATGCGCATAGAGTTTTCACTGGAACTATGAAGAGTTTGTAAATTATGATGACAACCAGCAATGCAGATATTATACGAGTGTTTCAATTGAAAAGCTCAATCGCACAGCAAATGTCCTCTCTTAACCTTACACATTGAACACATTTTCCCAACAAAAATTATCTCTCGCTTACTATGGGAGGTGCTGGTGGAATGGTAATGTTACTGGACTAGCAATCCAGAGACCCAAGATAATGCTCACGGGATATGGGCAAGTGGTAAAAATTAAACTCAATTAACAAATCTGAAATGTAAATCCAGTCTCAGTAATGATATCCATGATCATCACTATCATTGTTGCAGAAACCTATCTGGTTCACTAATTTTCCTTACGATTGGGAAACCTTGAAAAACCAGCAGAGGGTAACTAAAAAAAGAACTGGAATGGAATTGGCATTTTTTTCATCAGTTTTCTTGGTGATAGATCCGAGTAAGCATACTAGAACTTTGAGAGAGTCGGGGTAGAGGTGAGTGTTGGGCCATCACTAAGGAGAAGGTGCAGGCGAAACTGAGGGTCTTAAGGTGGATAAATCATCTGGACCAGATGGACTACACTGCAGGTTGCTAAAGGAGATAGCTGAGGAGACTGTGGAGACATTGGTGGTGATCTTTCAAGAATTACTGGAGTCAGGGACGATCCCAGATGACTGGAAAATAGATAAAGTTTCAGAAAGGAAGGAGACAGAAGATGGGAAATTATAAGCCGATTAGCCTGACATCAGTTTTTGGTAAAATGCAAAATAAAAGGTCCATTATTAAGGATGGAATTTCAGAGTACTTGGAAGTACATGGTAAAATATAGCTAAGTCAGTGGAGCTTCATCAAGGAGAGTTCTGCTTGACAAATCTTTTAGAATTCTTTGAGGAGTTTAACCAAGATCGACAAAGGAGAGCCAGTGGAAATGATCTATTTGGATTTCCAAAATGCCTTTGACAAGATGGTACACAGGAGGCAGCTAAATAAGATAAGAGCCCATAATGTTAGGGGCAAAGTACTGGCAAGGATTAAGGATTGATTGACTGGCAGACTGAAGGGAGGACCTTTTTAAAAATGAGAGAAGATAGCATTTCTTCAGGCAGAGCGGGATGAATCTGGGAAACTTGTTGCCACAGAAGTCTGTGAAGGCCAAGTCATTGAGTATCTTTACGACAGAGATTGATACATTCTTGATTAGTGGTTATAGAGAGAAAGCAAGAAAATGGGTTGAGAAACATGTCAGCTATGATTCTATTGTGGAGCAGATTCAATAGGCCCATTCTGCTCAAATATCTTATGGATGTAACCATCCTTCCTCAGTTTGTGACAGATCAACAGAAGTGTGGTTGACTCCCAATTACCCTCTGAAATGGTGTAACAAGCAACTCAGTTTAAAGGCAAACAGGAATGGGCAACAATGTTGGCTTTCCCAGATACGCCCAACCCTACGAAAGAAGAAAGAAGAAAGATCATCAGCAACTTTTAAGTGAGTTGATTTATACTTTCCAGAGGGGAAATAAATAGCTGAAATAAAGTAGATACAGAAACAGAAATTGCTGGAAAAACTGAACATCTGGCAGCAGCTGTGGAGAAAAAGCAGAGTTAACATAGCGTCATATAGCCACAGAGATGTACAGCACACAAACAGACCCGTCAGTCTAACCTGTCTAGATCTAGGAGGTCACTGGAACCAAAACATTAACTCTGATATCTCTCCAGAGACACTGCTAGATCTGTGAGTTTTCCGAACAATTTCTGTTTTTGCTTCTGATTTCCAGCAGTTGCCGTTCTTTGCTTTTTGCTGAAAAATGTGAAACTTGGAAATAAATATACAATGTTACGCAACCTTCAGGGAGGGGATTTTTAACCTGGGTTTTCGTGGAATTATGGAACTTTCAAGGATGTTTAATAATAGCGGATGGAACCCATATATGGGAGTCCCATCTCGATGTTCAGTTTTAGAAGGGGAGATAAATACATGACTCACATGCTGAATTCAAACAGACTCTTTCGCTGTAACAAGGATCTTCAGGAAGAGTGGAGCAATCACAACACTTTAAAGTCATCATGCATGTTATTGAAGGGCAGGTGAGGCCTGTAGAACTGACATGACCCAAAGTTACTCAACATCCATTGTTTCTTTGTGTTCCTTCCCTTTATTCATTCAACCTTGCCACTCATCCTGATTCCCTGAGCAATTTCACAGAAACAATCCAAAGTGAGTGTGTGCTGCATTATACCCCTGTGGCTGTTTGTGGAGTGTCTTCCCGAAATGTCAGCAATGACTACTCAATTTTCATTGTCCGGAAAATTCAAAATACTGTTATAGAATATAAATAAATGGTATAAGGGAACTGTGGAACAGTAGGAATTGTCGGGACTGCTTTTCTATCAGCATACTACATATGGTTTCATGACTGATTTTTTTTTACTTTTAGCTGCTGAATTATGAATGCTACTCAGTGAATTAATGAAAGCCCATGACATGCTGGCACAGAAACTAATTGTGCTACTGCATTGTACAGAAATAAAATCAATCAAGGATAGTTTTAGGTAGACTCACGCAAGAATTTCTGCCTTCTTGCCCAATCCTAAGCTGTCTGCTATGATACAGTACATGGGTAGGACATTAACCAACCCATCCTTAACCCTACCAGGAGCCTTAACTGCCCAATTAAGTGGAAATTAGGCCTTAATTCCATTTTTAATGGTGTATTGTGCTTTGTAGTGGGATTTAGCAGAGATGGCTTACTTATTGTTTTCATCAAAGTTGGTAAAAGGGCAGGAAGAAAGGGGTGAGAGGGTTCTTCATTTAAAGGATGCTCTGTAGCCATTCAGAGGGCAATACGAAGTCATACGTGAAATGTACTTAGAGGTTGTACTGAAGCTGCACCTTGAAGACAGTAGGACAAGAAGTTAATTCTCAGGGCTTACAATTACTTTCTTTTTCTCTTCTGCACATTGACTGCATTCTCTCTATGATTGAACACCACATCTTTGTGCCTCTACAACTCAAGCTACCCCTTGTCCTCCCTTCCTTGGGTGCTCAATCCATCTCTGTCTGAAATCAGCCCAATGTACCTGTTCCTAGGATCCTTTTTGACTACCTCCCAGAAACGTGTTGCGGTCCCATTAGCACCCATGACCCTCTTCCCACACCATTGGGATTACAAGAGCTTCTAACTAATCAGATAGGTCAGTACTTCACAAGGGTAGAGTCAGAGGTCACACGATACCAGATTATAGTCCAACAGTTTAATTTGAAATCACAAGCTTTTGGGCTGTTTCACCTTCATCAGGTGAAGTGTCATTTCTCCTGAAGAAGGAGCAGCACTCCAAATAAACCTGTTGGACTATAACTTGGTATCGTGTGACTTCTGACTTTGTCCACCTCGGTCCAACACCGGCACCTCCACATCATCTCAAGGACAGAACATCTTCCCAATGCAGGAATAGGCAGATAGCTAACCATCAGCTTTTTAAAGCCACCCACAGCATAAATTGGTTGCTGAACAGTTTTTTCCTAAATGATAGCCAGTTTATGACTGACTTTCCTTCTATGAGGTCATGGGGAGGGATAAGTGATACAACATCCTGTAAAGTTTGTTCCTTGAACTTGAGCAGTGAGAAAGGACTGCATAATATCTTAGTGTCTGAATTATGTCTGTCATTTTCATAACACAACTGGTTTGCAACCAAATAAAAGTGAATTGTGCTGGTAATATATAGCTTCATTTGAAATAAGAAAAAAATTGTGTATTTTGCAGCAAATTGTAGCTGAATAAGAAGTTAAAAGAATGTTTACTGCTGGAGAGACACTGAGAAGATGCCCAAAGGTGGGAGCATAAGGTTCTTTGATTTTGAGTCATTGAAGAATTTATGGATGCAATTTTAAATTAACTCACCCAGGTAGAAACTGATGCAATCAAAGCAACAGCATAACTTATAACCACTTTAATTACACCTTTCAATGGAAAGTTAAACCAGACAGCTTAAAAATGGAAAGGTGATAAGATTGTGCCACTCTCTCATCAGGTGAGTAGGGTCAAAATGGCTCCGCATCAAATTAGAACCTACTTTGTTTGATTAACACTAATGCTATCTATCACTTGGAATGTAAGGAAAATCAATATCTCAACAACTTCTTGTATTGTTTAAAAAGAAAACAAGTTTGGAGACAAGAGAATAAATACCTCTTGACACAGTGCTGTGTGGAAATTATGAATATAATCACCAAGAAATCCAGTGTAGAATTTGGGAAAAAAAAATAATTTCTGTGGTTAGAATGTAGAATGAGCTACTACAGAAAGTCATTATCGTGATTAATGTGGTATAAACGAACAATTCGAAAGCATGACAAGTTAACAACTATAGTCGAGTAATCAATCATTCAACAGGAACTGATGAACTCCACAGGTTAGTTTGTTTAAAACAGTAAAACACATTTTCACGTTAGGAGGCAGACACTACAGTGATCAAGTAATTTTTATCTGTGCAGCTTCCAGTCCTACAACAGACTAACTATCAGGCAGAGTTGCCACATTGTATACTCACAAAATATGGAACCCTTAAAAGTGACCTTTCTTAAATTCAAGATGCACATAAAACAATATTTTAATCAGATACAGTAGGCATGATCACAATGGTCTTGGTTTCCCTTGCACAATCTCAAGATAGACACACAGGTTATCAATCCTTGTAAATATTCAATATTTAGTCAAACAATACAAAGAATATTGTGCAAGTGAAACAACAGTTATGAAGAAACCTCTCCCTTGACCAGAAGGATTTGAGCAGGCTTCAACTAAGCAAAACTGTGGCAGAAATGGTGAAGATTTACCAGATATTGGGTCACGCTAGGCCTTGTTGCAAAGATGAGCAGTGAGAAAACCAGTGTACTGTATTATGTGCTAGGTCTGGATGACATATCATTCAGGGGATCGATAAATACAAGAGACTTTTCATCCTGTGGAAATGCCTGAATAAAGCATTGCTGCACTTACTTGTCAAACTGGTGAAAACTTTTGTATTGACAGCAACCACAAATCTACCAGCACCAATTCAGCAACAGACTGAATTCAGAGATGCACAGAATTCTGGTGAAGAAGTTATTCAGTTCAAAGAGTACCGAATCAAAATATGGCCAACAAACACAATTAATTTCCATACACAATTATGAACAGTGTGTATACTTCCATGTAAGTGATTATTTAATCATTTAGATTTACCAGGATGTTGCTGGGTATGGAAGGTTTAACTTACAAAGAAAAGCTGGAAAGGCTGGGAGTCTTTGTACTGGAGTGTAGGAGGTTTAGAAGTGATCTCATAGAAGTTTATAAAATAATGAGAGGTGTAGGTAGAGTTAATGGTGGTTGATTTTTCCTTAGATTGGGCAATTTCAAGACCAGGGGGCCTTTTTAACGTGAGAGGAGAGAGAGTTAAAAAAGACACAAGAGTCATTTTATTTACACAGAGGGTGGTTCATGTATAGAATGAACCTTCTAAGAAAGTGGTGGATGTGGATACAATTACAATATGTAAAAGACATTTGGATAGATACATGAATAGGAAAGGTTTGGAAGAAAATGGGGCAGGAGAAGACAGGTGAAGCTAGTTTAGTTTGGGATTATGCTTGGCATGGCCTGTTTGGACCAAAGTTTCTGTTTCTGTGCTATAGGACTCTGACACTATCATGAAAGACTGGTCACTTCAAGTATTCTGAGATTTGTTTTACTACAATGCTTGCACAGAAGATATATGGCATCATAAAATATCAAACCATATTCTGTTTGTTGGTCAAGGCATTGGAAGAGACAATATCAAGCTCTATTTCCTGTACAATTCATTAAGATAAAAGAATCATTGATATTAATTCCCTTTCCATCATGACTATGTGAAATAAAAACTCAAAATGCTAGTGAAATTCAGCATTTCTTGTGACATCTACAAATAGAGAACAGAGTTCATGTTTTGAGTCCGAAATGACTCTTCTTCAGAACTATGTGAACTTCTCACAAGAAATTTGGCTGAGAGGAGGACAGAACTGGCAGCTCAATATAATAGGTTTTAAAGGCAAGAAGAAGGATAGAAAAGGAGGCAAGAGAGGAGAAGGATTGGCATTTTTGATTTAGGAAAACACTGTTACTATAATTAAAGAAGACATTTCAGAGGGATTGTCCAGTGAAACCATATGGGTAGAAATTAGAAATAAGAAAGGGACGATCATTGTGATGGGATTGTCCTATAACCGCCCCCACCCCAACAGTCAGAAGGAAATTGAGCACAAATATTTACAGAAATTTCAGGTAATACAGTTGTAATGTTAGGGGACATTAATTTTACAAACGTTGACTGAGATTGGCACAGTGTTAAAGGTTTGGATGGTGATGATTTTGTTAAATGTGTTCAAGAAAAATTTCCTTATCAATATGTAAATGTACATACTAGAGAAGGAGCAAAACCTTTATGGGAAATAAGGCAGGGCAAGTGACTGAAGTGTTAGTAAGCAAAACTTTGAAACTAGTGATCATTATTCTATTAGTTTTAAAATAAACCTTCCATAAAAGTTAAAATGTTTAATTAGAATAAGACAAACTTTAATGGTATGAGGCAAGAAATTTCAAAAGCTGATTGGAGTAAACTGTTCACAGATAAAGGGATGACTGACAAGTGGGAGGCTTTGAAAAGTATGCTAATGAGAGTTCAGAGTGAAGGGTCAGGCTGGTAAGAGTATGGAACAATGAATAAATAAAGATATTGAGGTTCTGATCAAGAATAAGCAAAGCATCGTACATTAGATATAGACAACCGAGATCAAATGAATTTTTTGAAAAGTACAAAGAGAGTGGGGACATTCTTAAGTGGGAAATCAGGAGGGTAAAGAAGGGATATGACATAGCCTTGGCAGATAAGTTAAAGATAATCCAAAGAGATTCTACAAGTACATTAAGAGCAAAAGAGCAACGAGTGAAAGAGTAGGGCCTGTTAAATATCAACAAGGTCATCTATGTGTTAAACCTCAGGAGATAGGAAACATACTAAATGAATATTTCATATCAGATTTTACTGTAAAGAAAGAAATGGAGGTGAGAGAACTTGGCAAAATAAATATTGATGTTTTGAAAACATTTCGTATTACAGAAAAGAAGTGCTGGACATTTTAGATAACATAAAGTTGGATAAATCTCCAGGAGCTGATCAAGGATATCCCAAGAAATTGAGGAAAGTTGGGAAGAAATTTTCGGATGCCTCGTCTGGGAACTATAAATGTGTGAACCTGACATTGGTGAGTACGTTGCTGGAGGTGATTCTGAAAAATAGGATTTACATTTGGAGAGGCAAAGACTGATGAGGGATTGTCAGCATACATTTTTGTGAGGGAAAGCATGCCACAAACTTGATTGAGATTGTTGAGGAGGTAACCAAAAATATTTATGAGGGCAGAACCATAGACATTGTTTACATGGATTTTAATAGAGCCTTTAACAAGGTTCCACATGGTAGACTAATCAGTAAAGTTAGATCACATGGGATTCAGGGTCAACTTGCCAAGAGGATACAAAATTGGCTTGCTGATAGGAGATAGAGGGTGGTGATGGCAAGTCGTTTTTTTGGATTGAAGGCCTGTGACCGGCACTTTTCCATAGGAATTAGTTATGGGTCCACTTCTGTTTGTCATTTATTTAAATGACTGGATGAGAACATAGGAGGCATAATTGGCAGGTTTGCAGATAACACCATTGGTGGTACAGTGGAAAGTGAAAAAGTTTTTATTTGAGATTCGAAGAGATTTTGATCAATTGGTTCAATGGGCTGAGGATTAGCAAATAGAGTCTAATTTGGATAATTAAAGGTATTGCACTTTGTTAAAACAAAAAAGGACAAGACTGAATGTAGCAGTATTTCACCTGTATCTCCTTTAATCTTGCGTATTGCATTTGCTGCACCCAATGTGACCTACTCTACAATGGAGACATCAAACACAGACTAGGTGGCCATTCTGCAGAACACCTCCAGTCTGTGCACAAGCAGGACTCCAATCTTCCCGTAGCTGGTCATGTTAACACAATATCCTGCTTGCATGCACACATATCTGTCCTCGGCATGCTGCAATGTTCCAGTGAATCACCCTGCAAACTGGAGGAACAACATCTCAACTTCAGACTAAGCACTTTACTGCCTTGTGGACTTAATATTAAGTTCAACACCTACAAATGTGAACCACTTCTATCCGTTATTTTCATTTGTTATCATGTTCTGTCTCCCCCTTCCCTTCCCAGTGTTTGTCTTTTCAAGTCTTGCACAAAACACACTATTGTTCTGCCATTCTTACATTCTGAACACTTAATCTCAGCTTCCAACATCTTTTCTCAACCAGCACCCTACACTCATTACCCTCCCCCCAAACTACAGCTTAAATGCTGTCCCCTCCACACTTCACTTCAGCTCTGATGAAGAGTCATCAAGACTCAAAACATTAGCTTGCTCTCTCTCCATGGATGCTGTCTGACCCACTGTGATCTCCAGCATTTGTTGCTTTCAAGGACAAGACTCATACAATTAATGGTCGGGCCCTTGGTAGTGTTACAGAAGAGAGAAATCTGGGGGTTCAAGTACTACATTCCTTGAAATTTGCATCACATGAATACAGGTTGGTTAAGAAGGCATTTAGCATGCTTGCATTCACTGCTCAGGCCTTTGAGTAGAGGAGATGGGACGACATGTTGAGGTTGAACAGGACACTGGGAGGTCTCATCTTGTGTGCAGTTCTGAATGCCCACAATTGGAAGGATATTATTAATTTGGAGAGGGTTCAGAAAAGATTAACCAGGATGTTGCTGGGAATGGAGGGTTTGAATTAAAATAATAGACTGGGACTTTTTTCACTAGAGCATAGGAGGTTGAAAGTTTTATAAAAGTCATGAAGACATAATTAAGGTGAATCACATTGGTCTTTTTCCAAGGGTGGAGGAGTTCAAAACTAGTGATCATATTTTTAAGGATAGAAAGTTTCAATAAGGATAAGAAGGGTAACTTATTTTTTAACACAGTGGCCCGTGTGTGGAGTAAACTGCCAGAGGAGTGAATCGATGCAAGTCCAGGTGCAACATTCATAGGGTCATAGAGATGTACAGCACGGAAACAGATACTTTGGTTCAACTCATCCATGCCAATCCGATATCCCAACCTAATCTGGTCCCATCTGCCAGCACTTGGCCCATACCCCTCTAAACCCTTCCTATTCATACACATGTCGAGATGCCTTTTAAATGCTGTCACCAGCCTTCACCACTTCCTCTAAAAGCTCTTTCCATACACTCACCACCTTCTGCGTGAAAAAGTTGCCCCTCACGTCTCTTTTATATTTTTCCCCTCTCACCCTAAAACCTTTGCCCTCTAGTTCTGGACTCCCACACCCCAGGAAAAAGAATTTATCTGTTTGTCTTATTCATCTTCCTCGTGATATTATAAACCTCATGATATTATAAGTATGTGAATAGGAAAGGTTTGGAATAAAATGAGGCTGAGAAATGACACACAGGACTCCAAAGTCCCCAAAAGGAGAAGAGAATTCAATCTTATAAACTGTTCAAATGCCACTATGTTTTTTATCCTGACAGGAAGGAGGGAAATTAAACCAAATCTAAGAGACGAATGAAAGATTAAGGACTGCAGTTAAAGTTGTGGTTTGTTTGGCTATTGCAACATTGAAATGCAAGTCAGAGATTGGTGAGTGATGTTACAGTGAAAGGAGTTAATTCTAATCGGATATTAGGATAATCAGATAATGTACACCATCACAGTAAGTGATGCAATTCCTCAGAACCTTGCTCTGTCTTGTATAATCACATAGCCATAGTAGATGTAGCCATAGTAAGCTGTGTTCAAATATAAATAACATTTTTATTTACCTTAGTCTCTAATTATTTTTATTCCATATATGAATATATTTCATCAGCCTTTTAAGCTATTTATGTCACATATTTTGACAAACATGATTTTCCAAATTTACTTGCCATATTTAAAATGTTGGCTTTTTCTGTAATTTGGAGATCAAACTTTGCCCTTATTCAAATTAGCCAGGTGATTCAGTGAGGTGACTGTAATCACTATGTTAATTTTCTACAATTTTCATTTAATTGTTGATGTTCTTTCTCAATCAAAGTTGTTTATCAAGACATTGATGCCAATTCATTCACATTCAAGTCTTCAATCATAAATTACTCCAGCATCTCACTTATTCAGTCAAAGAAAAATAAATACAAGTTCCCTTGTTTCTTTGATCTCTTTTTCAAACCTCTGACAATTTCAACAAGAAAAAAAAATCTTCTGCCACTCAAATTCTTCAACATTTGCCCATTTGTAATCTTAATAATTATTATTAAACTACAATAAATCATCTTCATGCAATACCTTAAATTAGAAACCCTTAGTCTCATTTTTGATAATTGTCATGACCATATCCGATATACACAATCACCAACATCCCATTTCTCTCCCTGTGGCTTTTTCTGCCTTGTTTTGCCAATTCATCCAACCATTTGGAAAAAGGGCATTTGTTCAGCTGGGTGAACTAATTGCCATACTTTCTCCAAATCTCTCCACCTCTTTATAGAAATTACAGTGGAGTTCCACATAAAATTTTACATGGATTCAGAACACAACAAAAAATATATTTTCAGGATCACAGAATCTGACTCATTCACATTTTATATAAATGAAATTGCTCTTCTCAGGTGCTTAAGAGCACATTTGCAGTGACTACATTCCTTCCTTAATGGTCTGTATATAATGAAAAGCTGAGGGTTTCTCAACAATAAATTCCCAAATTCAAGAGACAAGCCCTTTGTAGCAAATCAACACGATGTATTACATTAGCTGCAAACTACACATACCAGTGAAATTGAATTTAAAACCCATTCATCTCGATATTACTTACTTTCCTAGAACATTACAATATTGTCATAATCAGGAATGCATTGCCTAAAAGGATGGCAGATGTTAATTCGATGCTAACTTTCAAAACACAAGCATCTTGTCTGATCCTGTAGATCAAGTGTGTTGAAGTAAATAAAATATTAAGTAATGAAATATGATTGTTTCACTTTACATCATGATAATAGGTCCATAAGAGAGAATGAGATAACAACAACTCAAGAGTACAAAAATGAGGAGTATATCTCCACAACCACCTGATGAAGGAGCAGCACTCTGAAAGCTAGTGCTTCCAAATAAACCTGTTGGACCATAACTTGGTCTTGTGTGATTTTTAACTCAAATTTTGTACCTCAAATCAGGCTAAAAATGGAAAAATAATATTCAGACCACTCAAGCACTAGACAGTTACCACCTCCAACAAATAAGAATCTAATCAGCATTGATGTTCAATGGTATTACCATCTTTGAATAACCCAATGTCATTGAGTCCCTACAGTGTGGAAACAGGCCTTTCAGCCCAACAAGTCCACACCAACCATCCAAAGAGTATCCCACTCAAACCCATTCTCCTATGTATACTCCTAACCTGTACATCCCTGAACACGATGGCAGTTTAAGATGGCCAATTCACCTAACCTGAAAATCTTTGGATTGTGGGCGAAAACCCATGCCAAAAGGGAGAAAGTGCAAACTCCACACAGACAGTCACCCAAGGCTGGAATCAAACCCGGGACCCTGGTGCTATGAGGCAGCCATGCTGACCACTGAGCCACTGTGCTGTCCCAATATCAAGGTTCTAGGTCATTACTGATGAGAACATGATCTGGGTTTACCATACAAATACTGCAGCCATAAGGTTCTCCAATGTCCTTTAAGAAAGGAAACTACCATCCATACCTGGTCTGACCGACATGTGAATCCAGGCTCACAGAAATGCTTTACTTTTTAACTGCCCTTTGATATGTCGAGCAAATCACTCAGTTGGAACAATTGCAAAAAAGTCTCAACAAAGAAATGAAACCGAATGAAACCTGGCAGCAACCAAGGCACCAGAAATGATAATATCAAAAACACCTATTGACCCTACAAAGTCTTTCTTGCTAATAACTTGGGGTTAGTGCTAAAATTTGAAGAGGTGTCTCACAGATTAGTCAAGCAATAGCCTGACATAGTCATATTCACAGGACCATACCTTGTAGGTAATTTTCCAGGCATTGCCGTCACAATCCCAGGAAATGCTGTGCCCCACAGAATAGACAGACTCAGCCGAAGTGATGGCACAGTGGTATATAATTAGAAAGGAGCTGTCCTGGGAGTCCTCATCATGAACTCTGGACACCATGAATTCCCATGGCACCAGGTCAAACATGGACAAGGAAACCTCCTGCTGATTGTTATGCATTGTCCTTCTTTAGTAAATGAATCTGTACTCCTCCATGTTGAACAACACTTAAAGGAGGAAGGGATGACAAGGGAACAGAAGATACTTTGGACGGGGGATTTTCTATCCACCAAGAATGGCTCAGTAGCAGTGCTACTGATTGACCCGGTCGGGTCTGAAAGGATGTGCTGCAAGACTGAGTCTGCAGCAGATGGTAAGGGAACCACGAGAATGAACAACTTATTTGACCTCATCCTCACCAATCTGCCTGCCGTAAATGCATCTGTCCATGCAAAACAATTTACACCTCAACTGTTCTGGTGAACTGCATAATGAGGAAAGTGTTTTCAACTATGTAGTAGGAACAATGGCCTAAATTGAGGAAGTTGAAATGAATCAATGAGTGGGGAAAATGCAACATAGAAAGGAACTAATGTGGGAATGATAAATAGACAATGAAAGCAAGAAACAGAGAATGCTGATCTAACAGCAAATCAACAGATATGAGTAGAGATTACAAAAATGATAAAAAGTGAAAATTTAAGGCACTGTGCTTAAATACACATCGCATTCAAAACAAAACAGATGAACCAGTAATAAACAATTATTATCTTTTGGTCATTTGTGAGACATGATTGTAGGAAGAGCTAGATTTGGACCTGAATATAGAATGGTATACGATACTTAGGAAAGAGATAAAGCTAGCAAAGGGTGGAGGAGTAGCTCTGTTCGTTAAAGATGATATCTGTCAATCCAGAGGAATAACCTAACTTCAGGAAATCAGGATTTAGAAACAGTCTGGAGATGAAATTAGAAATGAAAAATAATATATGCAAATGCTTCCCAAAAGTAACTACAGGGTAGGGCAAGGTACCAAAGAATAAAATTGGAAGCTTATTGGAGGGTACAGTAATCAATCGGGGGATTTGAACCGACACAATAAGCTGGAAAAGTCAGATGGGAAAAAATTGTCAACAGGAGTAATTCACTACATATCCTGGGAAAATTTCTTAAACCAGCATATCATGGCAACAAATAGAGAGCAGAGAAAATCAGAACTGGTTTTGACCTGAGGCTGGAATAATTACTGACTTCATAATGAAAGCACCTGAATAGCAGTGGCCATAATATGATTGAAATTTGCAAACAGTTTAATGGAGACACATGTGTCCAGGACTTTTAAATTTAAACAGGGACAATTACAGAAGCATGAGAGTAGAGCTAGCGAAAGTGAATTGTCAATTTAGATTAAGGGATGGGCCAACAGAGATGCAGTGGTGAAAATTTAAGGGGATATTCCATAAATGGAAGACAAATGCAATGTTAGCATTCATTTCAGTATAAGAACAGAAATGTACTACTGAAACTGTATAAGACTCTGGTCAGACCACATTTGGAATATTGTGAGCTGTTTTGGATCCTGTATCTAAAGAAGGATGTGCTGGTATTGGAGGGGTTCCACAGGAACTCTGCAAGAACTATTCCAGGGATGAAGCCCATTTCAAACCCTTGAGCTGACAACTCTGGGTGTATACTTGATGGAGTTTAGAAGGATAAGGGAGGATCCAAATGAAACTTATAGGATACTGAGAGAAGTGGACACAGAGAAGATGTTTCCACTAGAAAGAGAGACTGGGACCTGTTATGGACCAAGTCAGATGCCCTCAAAACATTTCAAGATGGTAGCCAAAACTCCAACTTTTCTAGTTGTTTTAAGTAGATATAGAATGGATATTCCAGGAGTGATGCAACCACTCAAACTCCCTCAGTTTTAAACAAAGCAGAATTTATTTAAGTGTACCAAATGTCACACTAACAAAAGGGAACAGAATACAAATTAACTTAACCTATCTGAAAACACAACAGACTATCCCAACTTTACAATGCTGTTCCAAATGCCTGCAACAGTTCACATAAACACCTTCTTTGGTAAAAAAAAGGTAAAATCAGACACAGGTTCTTGCAAGAGAGAGAGATTTCAGAGAGGTTTAGCATGGAATCTCCTTCCACTGTAGCTGTTTCTTGGGATTTCCCAGCTTAAACTGACCAGCAACTCTGAACACACAGAATATTGGACTAATAACCTGGGAACTGAGTTTTTTTTAAACTTGGAAGCATTTTTCCAGAGCCAGCATCTGTTAGCTATAATCAAATTGATACATTGGAACTTCTGTGTTTACGACCCCTCTCAAAAAAAAGGACAGAATAACATTATTGAAGGAGCATCATCATCACAGACCCAAGGCCACATCCACACGAGGAAGGCACAACCTGTTAGAACTGAAGTGAGGAGGAACCCCACTCCTCCAATCACAACAAGGAAAGAACTCTCTTGGTCTTCACCTTCCATCCCACCAACTTCTGGATACATCGCATTATCCACCACCATTTCCGCCACCAACAAACAGGGATCTATTTCCTTCCCCTCCCTCATCTGCTTTCCAGATAGACCTTTCTCTCTGCAAGTCCCTTGTTAGGTCTATGCCCCGTATCAACCTACCCTCCACTCCCGGCAGCTTCTTCTGCCTTTGCAAGAAGTGCAAAACCTGCACCCACGTCTCCCCCCTCACCACCGTCCAAGGCCCTAAAGGATCTGTCCACATCTGACAGATATTTACTTGTACTCCCGCACACATTATCTAGTGTGTTTGTTGCTCTCGATGTGGTCTTCTCTAAATTGGGGGACAGGACTTCAACTTGCAGAAAGTTCCAGTGAACATCTCTGGGACTCACGCACTAAACAACACCATGCTCTGTAGCAGAACACTTCAACAAACCTCCCCCCCACCTCCCTCCACTCTGCCAAGGCCACCCAAGTCCTGGGCCTCCGCCAACAGCAAATGCTAGCCACTGGACACCTGGAGGAAGAATGCCGCTGCTTCCGCCTTGGGGACCCTCCAACCACACGGTTTGATGTTAATTTCACCAGTTTCTTCATTTCTGCTCCACCCCACCTTATCCCATATCCAACCTTCCAGCTTAAACCATCCTCCACCCTCCTCTATGACCTATCACCTTTACCCCACATTCAACCACCCATTACATTCCCGGCACCTCACCTGTGACTATCTATGATACAAATAACTCTGCATGGGGCCCACCAATCACTTCCATAGCTTCCTACAGAGTCCTAAGGTACACCAGATCAGGTCCTGGGGATTTGTCCACTTTTATGTGTTTCAAGATTAAAAGAAGGAGCTAGTGAAACAGTTGATGCATTGGTTTTAATTTTCCAAAACTTAGTCGATAAAGAGAATGTTCCATTAAATTGGAAAATTGCCAATATAAATTGTTTGTTCAAAAAGGGTCAGAAGTAGAAAGTGGGAAAATACAGGATAGTTAGTGTAACATCTGTCATAGGGAAAATGGAAGCAACTATTATTAAAGCTGTTATATGAGGGCACTTTACTGAGTGCAAGGTAATCAGGCAGAGCCAACACGATTTAGTCAAAGGGAGTTCTTTGAAGAAGTAATTTGTGCAGTAGACAAAAAGGAACCAGCGAATGTATTATCTTTAGATTTCCAGAAAATATTTAACAGTTATTGTAAAAAATTAAAGCATATGGTGTCGGGGTGTAACATATTGATTGCCAATGGGAAGCAGAGAGGAGAGTGAGTGTGTTGTTTTCAAGCAGGCAGAATGTCAGGAGTGGCATGTCATGGTTTCAACTCTTTACAATTTATAAACATGATTTAGGTGAAAGGAATAAAGGTATGGTAGCTAAGTTTACTGATCGCCCAAATATAAGTCCAAAAGTGAGTTATGTGGAGAGCACAAGGAGTTTACATAGGGATATAGGAGATCAAGTGAATGGACAAGTGGAGCAAAAAGTGTGAAATTATAAAATTGTCAATTTTGGCAGAAAGATTTTAAAAAGTGTACTGCCTAAATGAGGAAAATTTGAAAAGCTCTGAGATGCAGAAACATCTAGCTGTGTTTATGCATGAATCACAGAGAGTCAGTAGCCAAAATGTTAGCTGTTTTCTCTCCACAGGTGCTGCCAGATCTGTTGAGTTTCTCTAGGTATTTCTGATTTTGATTTGGATATTCAGCATTTGCAGTTCTTTGTTTTATTACAGATAGTCAGTATGCATGTGCAGCAATTAAATAGGAAAGCTAATAGAATGTTATCATTTATTGTAAACGAAATTGAATGCAAAAGAAGGGGTTTTATGCTTCAGTTATATAAGTCACTGGTGACACCATATCTGCAATATTGTATGAGGGGAGAATGCTAATGCATTGGAAATACTTCAGAGAATGTTTTCTGGACTAATGTCTGGTATTGGATTGCATTACGAGTAAAGTTTATACAGTCTAGACTTGTATCCTCCAGAGTTCAGAAGAGTCAGAGGAGACTTATCAAAATCAGATCCTAAGGGGACTTGCCTGGATGGCTTTGGAAGGATGTTTCCTCTTGTGGGAGAACCTAAAACTAGGGGTCATAGCTAAAGTTAATGTGTGACCCATCGTCTCATAATGTCTATGGAATTTCCTTCCTCAAAAGGCAGTAAATGCAGAATCTTTCAATATTTTTAAGGCAGAGGTAAATAGAATCATGATAACCAAGGGGATGAAAGATTATTGGAGAAATGCAGGAATGTGGAGTGAGGTTAAAAACAGATCAACCACGACCTTATTGAATGGTGGAGCAGGCTTGAAGAAATGGCCTACTCTTGTTTCTTATTCATATGTTCATCAGAAACAGTTGAAGGCACTGGATACTGCATGCTCTGACAACATTTTGCCAATTGTAGATTAGATTAGATTCCCTACAGTACGGTTACAAGCCTTCGGCCCAACAAGTCCACAATGACCCTCGTAGAGTAACCCACCCAGATCCATTCCCCTACCCGATACCTATCCCTGACTAATGCACCTAACACTATGGGCAATTTAGCAAGGCCAATTCATCTGACCTTCACATCTTTGGATTGTGAAAGGAAACTGGAGCACCTGGAGGAAACCCACACAGACACAGGAGAATGTGCAAACTCCACACAGTCACTCGAGGTGGGAAACAAACCCGGGTCCCTGGCACTGTAAAGTGCTAACCACTGAACCACCGTGCTGTCCCCATAATATGAAAGACTTGCACTCCAGGACTTGCCTCATCCTGAGCAAAGCTGTTCCAGTACAGCTATAACAGTATCATCCACCTGACAATGAAAGAATTGCCTCTACTAAAAGAAAGCAGGACAAATGCATCCTGGCCAATTACTGCCCCATGAGTTTACTCTTGGTCATCTGTAAAGTGATGCAAGTTATCATCAACAGTGCTAATAAGCTGCACCTTATCAGCAATAACCTGCTCACACATACCGAATTTGGGTTCTACCAGGGTCACTCAGTTTCTGACCTCATTACAGCCTTGCGGTTCAAGCATGGACAAAAGGTTGAATGAGCTGAGGTGAAGTGACAAAAAAGCTACATTTGACCCAGTGTGGAATCAAAGAGCCTTGGCAAATTTGGAGTCAATGGGAAGCAGGGAAAAATTGCCCACTGCTTAGGTTAAAATCCTCAAACTCCATTCCTTCCAACACTTTGGGTGTCCCCTGTACCTAAGGATTACAATCCTTTTCCAGGGTAATTAGGACAATGGGCAATAAATATTGGCTCAGCTAGTAACCCTCATACCCAATGAACAAATTTTAAAAAGTTACAAAAAGACCATAAACAGAAGTCACACAGTTTTATGTTTTTCCTGGTTCTTTCAAAGCTGATCAGTTTTGCATCATTGCCCCAAAGCAATGTTCAGAAGGTGCTATCCGAATATCCTGGGTGAGTCACTATTTACACAAAGGTGAGCAGAGACTTACAAAGACTTTGAACGAAGAGAAACATTCACATGGAGTCAGAATTCTAAACCTGAAATTGATCTAGAGTAACATTATTGTCCAAATGTTTAATGTACTTATATCATATAGTATTCATCTTTCCACCACTTTAAATTAGGCACTAATGTATTTGTCTTAAATGGATTAATTCGAGAGAAGACAGAAATTGAAGGTAAATGTTTTTATATTGGCATTGCTCATTACTTTCCAGGCATTGCAGAGATACATAGAGACTGAGATTTGCACATTTTAAGAGTAATTTATCGCTCCCTACCCCTGCACATAAACATGATTTTCTTAATTCCCTTTGTGATTATGAAACTTCATTTAGTTCTGGCTTGTCTCGATGATCAGTAGATGGTAGACAATAGTAAGCCTGGTTTTACGAAATAGTTAACACAGCATGAAATAGGAAATGCAAATATTTGTCTGAGATCACATGGTTTCTGTATACACAGCTGAAACTAACATAGATAACAAAGTACTGCTTTCCAATGCATTTGTTTCTTTATTCAGACACGTTTCAGAACAGTGCTTGTTAACAATATTTGATTGAAATGTATGCTTCATTGCTTCTCAATATCAGAACCACAGGATTATTTTTGATATCCTTCCTATGGAACACTAACTTTGCATAGTATAATGCACTTAGTTGCTTAATTCTTCCCATCTCAGGGACAAATCCTTCGCCTGTCTGGAAAGACATTTATTTTGGCACAGGCATGAACTCATTTAAATAAGTAGATTAATGTCTCCAATGGTATAACAGACAAAGAAATATTATAATAATATTTTTAGTAGATTACATAACCCTCAGTTGTGATTCTTGAAGGTACAGCCAATCCTGTGAAGACCAGTAAAAGTATCCTTGTCTTTCATTCGACATTAATAATTCATGCAAAAAATACCACAACCACTTATTTATCCATGAATTTCAAACCTTTTAAGTTATATAATTCTAAGGAGTGCATTAAAGTGCAAGTTTCAGATATGCTGTTCTTTTACATGTTCTCAGCATAACACTATCTAAATCATAAAGTTAAACCATCAAAATGCTTACCTTGTCTATTAGAAACAGTGCTCGATCTGATTACTGGGCATCAACCTCTCAGTATCTTCATACAAAATGAATCAAAATGTTTCAGCTATGGTGAAATAAGACACTGAAAGCAAAATCCAGATTTGAAACGTACAATTTTTGGGTATTTGCTTCACTACTTGAGGACTGAATTGGTATCCATGGTGCACATGTACATTTATAGTGAGAGTTGTGCTGTCCACCACATTAGAGGATGCAGCAGGAAGGACACCTCACCAGTACTATTAAAGAGATTATTAACTATTTTCAAAAAATTCCCGGAATAAATTTGTTGGATCCTGGAGGGAGTAGTATGATACATACTTCAGCTATCTAGTCAAACCAGTCGCTTCCAATAATGCGTGAAATAGTAAGGTATTGTATAGAGTTTTGTTGAAATCATAGCTGGAGTATTATATGCAACTTTTGTCTCTATATCTAGGGAATAATATACTTCATCTTGCAACCAATACAGCAAAGGCTCGTTTCTTTGCTACCTGAGATGAGAAGATTAGATTAGATTAGATTCCTTACAATGTGGAAACACGTCCTTCGGCCCAACAAGTCCACACCCACCCTCCGAAGAGCAACCAACGCAGACCCATTTCCCTACATTTACCCCTGACAAATGCACCTAACACTACAGACAATTTAGCATGGCTAATTCACCTAACTTGCACCTCTTCGGACTGTTGTAGGAAACCGGTGCACCCAGAGGAAATCCACGCAGATACAGGGAGAATGCGCAAACTCCATACAGACAGGCACCTGAGGCTGGAATTGAACCTTGATCCCTGGCGCTGTGAGGCAGCAGTGCTAACCACTGAGCCAGGTTACACCCAAGAAGCTTGATCTTTGACAAGAGGTTGAACAAACTGGATCTTTCCTCTCAGGAGTTTAGAAAAAAATGAAAGATGGTGATTCATTGAAACAGTCTGAGTTCTCAAGGGACTTGACATGATGGAAATAGAGATGACATTTCCTGCATTGAGGAATCTAGGACATAACAGCACAATTTGAGGATAAATGATCAATCAGTTAGGAGTGAGATGAATGAAGGTAACTTCACTCAAAGGCGTTAGACCGATCTTCTTGAGAATGAACCAAGGGAAAGTGAATAGATGGGATGGAGTCCCGCCATGCACTCAGATCCTGTGCAGACCAGCTGGTAGGGGACATCTTTACCCACTCTGTGCTATAATGTGAGGTTTCCGCCGGCTTCAAGAATACCACAATCATCCTGGAGCAATTAGAAAATCAGGCTACATGTCTAAATGAACTATCGCTTGGTGGCTCTGACATCCATCCTTATGATGTGCTTTGAGAGATAAGGAATGGCACACACCAACTCTAGCCTCCTAGATTGCCTTGATCCACCTACTGTCACAAGAGGTCCATGGCAGAAGCCATCTCCCTGGCCCTATGCTCATTCCAGGAATATCTGGATGATATTAGATTCTTATTTATTGACTTTAGTTCCATCTTCAGCACTGTAATTCCAACCAAACTCACCTCCAAACTCCAAGATGGAGCATTCTGCACCCCTCAATGCAACTATATCTTCAACTTCATACCCAAGGACTGCAATCAGTAAGGATAAGTGACATCACCTCCTTTACAATAACCCTCAACACCAGTACCCTGCAAGGCTGCATACTCAGCCCCTTGCTATAACCCTTATACACTCACAACTGTGTGGCCAAATTCAGCTGTAATTCCATTAACAGGTTTGCTGACGACACCAGCTTAATGGTTCAGATCTGAAACAATGACAAGACAGAATACAGGAAGGAGACAGAGAGCTTAGTGGCATGGTGTAAAGACAACAATGTCAGCAAACTGAAGGAACCAATTAGGGACTTCAGTAATCGAAGTGTAGGACATGCCCATTCCTAAATCAATGGTGTTGAGGTGCAGGTGGTCAAGATTTTCAAGTTCCTAGAAATAAATATCACCAACAAATCTATCCTGGTCCATCCACATCGACTCTACAGTCAAGAAAGCACACCAACATCTCTATTTCCTCAGAAGACTAAAGAAATTTGGCACATCCACAATGGGTCTTACCAATTTTTATAGATGCACCAAGAAAGCAACCTATCCGGTTTAATCATAGCTTGGTATGGCAACCGCTCTACCCAAGACCGCAAGAAATTACAGAGAGCTGTGAACAAAGCCCAGTCCATCACAAAACCCAGCCTTCCTTCCATTAACTCTGTCTACACTTGCTGCTGCCCTCAGGAAATCAGCCAACATAATTACTCTCTCCCAGTATTACTCTCTCCCAACCTCTTTCATCAGCTAGAAAATACAAAAGTTTGAAAACACACACTAACATATTCAAGAACAGCTTCTTCCCGCTGCTATCAGACCTATAAATAGGCCACTCATGCATTAGAGTTGATCTTTCTTGGCATCTTCTCTGTAGCTGTAACACTATATTCTGCACCATTATCCCAATGTACTTATGTAAGGTATGATATGTCTGGTTACACACAAAACTTTTCACTACACCTCTGTACTTGTACAAGAATAATAAGTCAAATCAAATCAAATTAAATCAGATGATTGGAAATCTTTGGAACAGTCTTCCCTGAAGTATTATGGATGCTCCATCAAAGGGAATATTGAAGGCTGAGATTAACAGAATTTTTGCCTCCCAGGAAAGAAAGGATTTGGAGGATAAGGAGAAAAGGGGCTTACAGGAAGATGAATATGCCACTCAGCCTGTTGGGACTGCTCTGCCCTCCTCAATGTCACTTTCCTGAACTATCTCCATAAGACCATAGGACCATAAGACATAGGAGTGGAAGTAAGGCCATTCGGCCCATCGAGTCCACTCCGCCATTCAATCATGGCTGATGGGCATTTCAACTCCACTTACCAGCGTTCTCCCCGTAGCCCTTAATTCCTCGAGACAACAAGAATCTATCAATCTCGGCCTTGAAGACATTTAGCGTCCCGGCCTCCACTGCACTCTGTGGTAATGAATTCCACAAGCCCACCACTCTCTGGCTGAAGAAATGTCTCCGCATTTCTGTTCTGAATTGACCCCCTCTAATTCTAAGGCTGTGTCCATGGGTTCTAGTCTCCTCTCCTAATGGAAACAATTTCCTAGCGGCCACCTTTTCCAAGCCATGTATTATCTTGTACGTCTCTATTAAGTCTCCCCTCAATCTTCTAAACTCCAACGAATACAATCCCAGTATCCTCAGCCGTTCCTCATATGTTAGACCTGCCATTCCAGGGATCATCCGTGTGAATCTCCGCTGGACACGTTCCAGTGCCAGTATGTCCTTCCTGAGGTGTGGGGACCAAAACTGGACACAGTACTCCAAATGGGGCCTAACCAGAGCTTTAGAAAGTCTCAGTAGCACATCTCTGCTTTTATATTCCAACCCTCTTGAGATAAGAGACAACATTGCATTCGCTTTCTTAATCACGGACTCAACCTGCAAATCTCCATTGGTATCATGAGTCAGCAGAAATCTATCAATTTCTGTCTTGAACCTGCTCAGTGATTAAGCTTCCTTGGCCGCTGGAGTACAGAGTTAGAAAGGCATATTCCCCTCTGAGTGAAGGAATTCTTTATCATCATAATCTGCCCTTCGTCCTGAGTTTATGGCCCCTGGTTCTAGATTACATCCACTTTATCACACCATGTGAGAACCTTTTAAATTTCAATTAGGTCATCTCTCATTCTTCAAAACACGAGAGAATACAGGACCAGTTTCCTCATTCTTTCTTTGGAAGATATTCCCACCATCCCAGTGGTTAGTTGGGTGAACTCCAAAACACTCCCTCTGAGGTATCAATATATCCTTCTTTAAGTAAGAAAGTCAAAACTTGTACAAAACGTGAGGTTCAATCTCATGAAGGATCTGTGATCATGCTGTCATTTAAAAAAAGGTTATTTTGTCCTGCTTTTTTTCTTTGAAGAGAGGCTATTAAGGCAGAGGTGCTGAACTGGTTACTGTACACAGTCCAAGTAAGCAACTTATGAGGCCTTTAGGGTTTTTTTTAAAGCTGGAACAATGGAAGCCGCTTGAATGTGGGTGGTGAGTTCTCACAAACCAGGCTTTCTAGTTTTTTTTTAGCTGTAACAGTCAGAAATTGTTTGGGGTCCCAGAACAGTTAGAACCTTCAGTGAATGAGTCCTAGCTGCTACTCTCTCTGAAGTCTGTCTTGATGTTGTTTCCTCCTGGATTGAAGAACTGCATGTAAGAATCTATGTCTGACATTGGGATGTGACCATACTGGTTCAGTTAATTAGTCACAGATACTATATCTATTATTCCATTAATTTTCCAATCGGTACGTTATTCTAAATCCCTCTTTTTGGTTGTATTTTAACTAACTTGTTCAAATAAATTGTCTTTTGCTTAACATCAAGTAATTTCACCAGTCACATCACATCTCGAACATGCATTTCACACCTACTTTTAAAATAAGAAACAGCTAGAGTTTAAGATACCTCCTTAAGATATTTTGAGGGGATCTAGTCTGGTCCATAACAACAACTGCAGCAATTTCTGTGCTGAAATCCTTGAATGCTTATGATTAGAAATTCATGAACAATGATTCCCAGGTCCTTTTAAATACTTACATTTCCCAATTTCTCACTATATAAGAAAGGTGCTATCTTCCTTTTTTTTGTATAAAAGTAAATAATTTCATACTAATTTGTATTTAATTCCATCTCCCATTTTATTGCCCAATCATTTAGCTTAAAGTCTGCTGAAAAACTCATTGCATCTTTTTCAAAACTTACATTCCCACTAGAAAATCTGAAATAGTAGAAGTGAACCCTCTGCCCAAATCATTCTGTAAATAATGAAAATCTGTGGTCATAACACTGAATCTTTCGGTGTCCACTGAAAGCAGCTTATCGTCTGGAAAATTATCTATTTATTCCCATTCTCTGCTTTTGTCTGTTAGCCATTTGTGAACCTACATTTGTACATAATCCTCAATTCCATGCACTTCAATTTTGTTTCCTAACCTCCTAACAAAAGCCTTCTGAAAATCTAAATATACCAGAAGCAATTGCTTATGACTCTGAAATGAAACCAGTGCGAATCTGGGCATCACACAGAAAATGAAAGCAATGTTGTCAAATGGAATGGAATACCGCAAATAATCACCATGCTTGCACTGTCAAGATTACTGTGCAGGAGCTTACACTAGTCACCAGGGCATTACGATTTATGGTGGTCTGCTGCATGCTACATAACACTGCTACCAAGAGGCTGTCACCCTTGGAATTAACTGCAGAGTGAACTTAAGAGCACAAAGGAGCGAAGAGAAACATGAAGGGTAAGAGGGAGTGTGAAGGCATTTCAAACAACCCTTTAGTATTCTAGTTACTTAACCACAGCAAAGCCAGTAAACACAAACCCAATTCCTTGCTCACCAACACTCCACCACCTTAAATTCCTCATTGCTTAGCATAACTGTGTTTGGTTGGCAGCAATACATTAGTGAAAAATAATATGAGATGAACATACCAAACTAAACATGTGGATAACAGCGTGGCATAATGCCTACAAACTAATTAAGCATAATGATTCACTTAATGTCTGTATCCCATGGAGCTATTGCCTGCCCAGATGATCCGATTGCAAAGTTTAGTGGAAGTTTGCTGGTGAAAACCATAGAGGGCTTTGCAGGAGAACTGTGCCCCTGCAAGACCTGTATTCAGATCACATCATCAGAGCATGTGCAGTAGCAGTCTGGATTGATTATCAGAAAGGCAGCAGGAAAGGCACTGGGGGATTGGAAAAGTACTTTCATCATAGAATCATATAATACAATAACAATCCTTTGGCTCATTGAGTCCAAACAGGAAATAATAAATTATTACATACACTGGTCCCACTTTCCTGCACTAGACCCATAGCCTCGAATGTTATGACACTTCAAATGCTCTCCTAAGTAGCTTTTAAAGGTTGCAACATTTCCTACCTCAACTACCCTCCCAGGCAATGCTTTGCAGACCCCCATCATCCTTTGGGTGCAAAAGGTTTTTCGCAAAACTCCTCTAAAGCTCTGGCTTTTCACTTTAACATTATGTCCCTTTCTTATTGACCCTTCAACTTATGGTGGCTCAGTTGTTAAAAAGGTGGCATGGTGGCTCAGTGCCTCAGTACTGCTGCCTCACAGTGCCAGGAACCCAGATTTGATTCCATGCTAGGTACCTATCTGTGTGGAGTTTGCACATTCTCCCCATGTCTGTTTGGGTTTCCTCTGGGTGTTCTAGGTTCCTCCCACAGTCCAAAGATGTGCAGATAAGGTGAATTGGCCATGCTAAATTGCCCATAGTATTCAGGGATATGTAGGTGAGGTGCATTAGTCAGGGAAAATGTAGAGTAATGGGGAAGGGGAATGGATCTGGATGGGATCCTCTTCAGAGTGTCATTGTGGACTTGTCGGGCCGAATGGCCTGTTTCCACACTGTACAGATTCCATGATTCTATTCACCCTGTCCATGCTCCTCATAATCTTCTTCACCTCTAGCAGATCCCCCTTTAGTCTTCTCTGCTCCATAGAAAGCAACACAAGCTTATCAAGCCTATCTTCTTAGCTGAAATGCTCCATCCCAGGCAATATCCTGGTGCATCTGCTTTGCATCCTCTTCAGTGTAATCACATCCTTCCTATAATGTGGTGACCAGAACTACATACAGTATTCCAGCTGTGGACTAATCGTAGACCCATACAGTTCTCATGTGACCTCCCTGCTTTTATAATCTATGCCAATGATTTATAAAGGCAAGCATCACCTACATTTAAGAGGGTTAAATTTCATCTGCTAATGATTTGACACCTGACCAATCTAATCATATCCCCCGTAACCTATCAACTTTGTCCTCACACAGTCAGTCAATCTTTGTGTCATCCACAAACTTATTCATCACAACCCCACCCCTCCCCAAACAGTTCCATATGGAATAATTTATGAAAATTACAAGCTATAAGGGACAGTGCACATTGAATCAAGTCAACAGCCTCTACCATCACACTCTCTCTTGTCATAAAGTTAATTTTTGGATCCAACATACCAAGTTACCCTGGTTCTAATGACAATGTAACTTCTCTTGGGGCCTTGTCCAAGAGACATTTGAAGAGATATCATGCTCCCACCAAATGCAACTTGTAAATTCTAAGAAATTGTGTTGTGAGGATGAAGTCAAAAATGAGACCATAGGGTCTTAGAGCTGTACAGCACAGAAACAGACCCTACGGTCCAACTTGTCCATGCTGACCAGGTATTCTAAATTAATCTTTTTCCATTTGCCAGCATTTGCCCCATATTCCTCTAAATCCTTCTTATTCATATATCCAACCAAATGCCTCTTAAACATTGTAATTGTACCAGCCTCCACCACTTCCTCTGCCAGCTCATTCTACAAATGCACCATCCTCTTAACTGATCCCTTTTGTCCCTTTTAAATCATCTCTTTTTCTAGTTTTGGACTCTGTTACCATGTGGAAAATACTTTGATTATTCACCATATCCATGCCCCTCATGACTTTATAAACTTCTATAAGTTCACCGCTCAACCTCTGACACTCCAGGGAAAACAGCCCCAGCCTTTTCAGCCTCTCTCAATAATTCAAACCCTCCATCTCTGGCAGCATTCTTGTACATCATTTCTGAACCCTTTCCAGTTTCACAATATCCTTCCAATAGCAGGGAGACAGAATTGAACACAGTACTCCAAACGTGGCCTAACCGGTGTCCTGTACAGCCTCAATGTGACCTCACATTGGCGAATAAAGGCAAACATACCAACACCTTCTTCATTATCCTGACTACCTGCGATGCTACTCTCAAGGGACTATGAATCTGCACTCCAAGGTATCTCTGTTTAGCAACATTCCCCAGGACCTTACCATTAAGCTTATAAGTCCTCGCCTGATGGGCCTTTCCAAAAAGCAGCATCTCACCTTTATCGAAATTAACTTCCATCTGCCACTCCTCAGCCCATCTCATCAAGGCCCTGTTCTTTTATACTGTGCCATAGCTTCTATTGTTCCAGTCCTGTTATTGGCTACTGCCTCAGCAATGACCATCCCCAGTGATGATCAGAACCATCTCCTCAATGACGGTAAAGATTTCATGTACATTTGTCACTTCACCTTGGTTAGTTCTTCCTGTGTCTGATTATGCATTACTTGTCCTGCAACAGGGAATAAAAGTTTCAATGAGTTTAATGCAATCTGTCTGAATAATGTGTCTGTCATGGTTGAATAGCTCGAACGATGTAAAATCTGTCGATTATGGGTGTGAGACTTGCTTAGGAGAAAGTGAGGACTGCAGATGCTGGAGGTCAGAGCTGAAAATGTGTTGCTGGAAAAGCGCAGCAGGTCAGACAGCATCCAAGGAGCAGGAGAATCAACGTTTCGGGCATGAGCCCTTCTTCAAGATCACACCACGCAAACTTCATCACATTTTTCAGTTTAGCCCCAATTATGTTTTAATGTACATGGTTCATTGTAGTTCATTGAAATCTAATGCATAGACCTTACAGGTTCCCTTCTTACTATACCTGAGATATTTCTGTTAAGTACAGGTAGGAAAATAGGTGGTTGACTGAAAAATTGAAAGACTGCAATTGTGGAAGTCCTATATTAACTTTGGATTCGAATAGTGCCTGGTTGTTACATCTCAGCTGTGTGCTAAATTTAACATTTATCATTGTAGACATGCTCCTTCCATCAGGGTCAAGATTAGAGTGGTGCTGGAAAAGCACAGCAGGTCAGGTAGCATCCAAGGAGCAGGAAAACGATGTTTCGGGCAAAAGCCCTTAATCAAGAATGAGGCAGGAAACCTCTGGGGCGGAGAGTTAAATGGGAGAGGGTGGGGCTGGGGAGAAGGTAGCTAAGAGTGTAACAGGTGGATGGGGGTGGGGGTGAAGGTGATAGGTCGGAGAGGAGGATAGAGCGGATAGGTGGGAAGGAAGATTGACAGGTAGGACAGGTCATGAGAATGGTGCTGAGGTGGCAGGTTGGAACTGGGGTAAAGGTGGGAGGAGGGGAAATGAAGAAACTGGTGAAGTCCACATTGATGCCTTTGGGTTGAAGTGTTCCGAGGTGGAAAATGAGGCGTCCTCTCTCCAAGCTGAGGGAGTGACGGGGAAGGAGGCAAGCACTGAGGAAGCAGATCATCAGGCTATTTTTGAAGTGACCATCATGGCTGCACTTTACCATTGTCTAAAACAAACCTCAACCTTGTTTTATCCACACTGATCAAAATTCTGTAAAGTTTTCAAACTTTGAGTGACAGGCCCGTAGAAATGACAGGATGTTATTTTCAATGTTATTTGGGGTGTAAAACTAGAGACTTTCATGTTAAAATTGATGTCTGCTTGTCCAAGGCCTATCATGTTTCCCTGAAGTGATGGCTAATCCCCATTATAAAGTATTTGAACCACTGAAAACCCATCCATTAAAAACAGGTGCAAGAAGACAATTATGGGCCACAGCGCTTTTTTTCTTTCAGAATCCCTGGGAGGGCTCTGTTCTGTGAACACTTTATCAGCCACTGAAAGATTGGTTACAGTTATCACATGAGCTCCTTTCCTCTGCTTTTCCATCACAGAAATCATACATTCCCCAGAGAACTGAACAGCTATTTACAGAGGAGGCTGAGCACGTTTGGCAGCATCTGTGAAGAGAAAACAGAGTTAATGTTCCGAGTGCTGTGACCCTTCTTCAGAACTGATGGGATCTAGGAAACGGTGGAATTTGTGCTGAAGACAATGAGTGGGGGAGAAGGAGTAACAGAATTTGTGGAGATGGAGGTCAGAGAGTGAAAGCAACACCTAAGGATGCAAAGGGCTGGATAATAATAACAGAGGAGAAAGGAAATCTAATAATGGGGACCATAAGTAGATGAAAATGGATTACGCAGGTCTTTGAACTTCTTCATGTCCTTTCACTAACCCCTTCCCTATCGCAAGGCCACACTCCACATCCCATCATGCATAGCCAACCCATTTTTACCTTCTAAATGTCCCCATTATCAGCATTTTCTTTCTTCTGAACATACTATTACACAGCTCTTTGACTTCTTAACTGATGTTCTCTCTCTGTTTTGGCTCCATCTCCGCCCAACCTCTCACTCCTTCCCCAGTCACCCTTGTCTACAGCACAAATAGCCACCATCAGTTCTGCAGATAGGTCACTGGACTCAAAACATTAACTCTGCTTTATCCCCACAGATGCTGCCAGATGTGCTGAGGTTCTCCAGCAACTTCTGCTTTTGTTGTCAGATTTCCAGGTCCACAGTTCCATGTTTTACTTTAGACACTTTTAGGACACGTACAAACAGAACTACACCCTCACAAACTCTGTGCTCTTTAAATTACACTTCGAACTGTATTGTAAACAGAATTTAAATATTCTGATGAGCTGGTCTTGCATGAGGAAGCCTTGCTGCCAAAATGAAATTTTCAACCCATTATTTTCACCGTACATATAATGATTGTAGCTGGCACGACTGGATCCTTCATAGTTAGAAGTCTCACAACACCAGCTTATAGTCCAACAGGTTTATTTGAATTTGCAAGCTTTCAGAGCACTGCTCCTCTATCACCTGACAGACTGTGTTCTGGTGTAGTGTGACTTCGGACTTTTTCCACCCCAGTCAAACACCGGTACCTCACTTCACTGATCTTTCATGACACTGAAGGTGATGTTTCCCAAAATCTTTATAGACAAAATGAAGCAATAGGAGCTTCAGAAATAACATGATGATCATCAAAGTGTCATAGAATTTCCACAAGGGTCTACTTTGAGATTTTCAAATAGCAATTAAGATTGTCTTTAAAAGATGTGTCACAATAATTGTTCTTTCATCAATTTGAATTCTATTGAGCCATAACAGTTTTCAGTCACAAAAAGATTTTGGAGTGGTGGGGTTGAGTTTGGCATTCATAACTGTCAGGGAAGTAACCAACAGTGCTTATTTTCACAGTGTTTAGGTAAGAGGTTAAAATGGCAGTACTATCTACAACTGCATTTTGTTTTCTGCTCGCCTCATTGGTTTAGCAGAATGATCATTTGACATGTATTCCAAGCCACTTGAATTTTACTCTTATTATTTGATCATACTGATTCCTTAAACTTTGCATTGAGAAGAGCTAATAATTAATTACTCATGTCATTCACCTTTGTCATTTTTAGTTTATCACTGCATTGCATCAGTGTTACATCCCTTTAAGGCTCTGCTGCTTTGAAAATTCAGAAGATGAAGGAATGGTTTGATTTGCTGAAACGCAAACGACTGCTATGGAAAGCACATTGCCACTCAATCATTTGACTAGTGACAGATACCTTGTTATCTCATTGTGAAATTTTCTTCAATACAAATGCCCAGAACCTCCAACTATGATCAACCTTGTATTTGTGATATTTGTGTTCCCAATGTTTCCTCATTGGTCTTCTTTCAGCTTCTTTCAATGAAGATCTAGTCTACTCAGGTTAACAATCATTAATTGTACAAAATTGAGCTATTTGGCATAATCCATACTAATAATGCAAGCACAATGCTCAGTATTCAAACATTAATCACAATGCCCCCCAGATCTTCTTTCCAGAGCACATTAGAAAGGTCTCTGTGCTTTCACTTGTCTCAGAACACCTTTGGAATAAAGTGTGTGTTAACTATAACACTGGCATCTATTTAACAATCTGAAACATTGCCCAGAAAGCAGGACAAATCCAATTCTGCCAATTACTACTCCATCACTCTGTCTCAGTCATCAGGAAAGTGATCGAACGAGTCAGTAACAATGCTGTCAAGCACTTCTTCAGTGTTTCTTACGCATTAACCTGCTCACTGATGCTCAGCTTTGTTTCATTTCGGAATACTCAACTCCTAACCTAACTAAAGCCTCAGTTCAAACACGAACAAAGGAGCTGAAATCCACAATGGACATGAGATTGACTGCTGTGGACATCAAGGCCATAGTTAACTAAGTGTCATATCAAGGAGCTTGGAAAAATCTGGTATCAATGTGAAACATAGAGAAATCTGTGGTTGAATTCTTACCTGGAAAATGGCTGTGTTGTTGCAGGTCAGTTATCTCAGCTTTGGGACATCTCAGCAGGAGTTGCTCAAGATGGATATTTTTGAATCAACCAGCTGAGATATATTATTGCATATCATGTGCCAAAAAGTCAGTTTCCATGCTGTATGACTCTATGACCTCTGGAGCAGGTGGGACTTGAACCTAGACCTCATGATACAGAGGTAGGGACACTACCACCACACCACGAGGGCCTGATTGCTTAGGGTGTATCCAGACTTCATTACTGACCTTTACTTCATCAGGTCAGAGGTAATATTTGACAAATATTGTACAATATTGTGCATCATGCACAACTCCTTAGATATTTGAATCAATTCATGTCTGAACACAACAAAACCGAGACAATATCCAGGCTTGGGCTGACAATTGGCAGATAACATTCACACCATAAGAATGCCTGGCAATTGCCACCTCCAACAAGAGATAATTTACTCATTGTCATTTGACACTCAATTAACATACCATTGCTGAATCTCTCACTATTAACATCCTAAGGGTTATTACTGACTGTGCTGTGCTCTTCCAGCACCACCTCTTCCAGAATCTGGAAACTGAACTGGACTGGCTACGTAAATACTGTGGCTCCAAGAGCAAGCCATAGGCCAGAAATCCTGCAATAAGCAACTCACATCCTGATTATCCAGAGCTTAGCCACCATCTGCTATGTGCAAGTAAGAAATGTGACCAAATACTCCCTACTTGCATGCATGACTGTGTCTCCAATAAAACACAACACATAACACCATTCAGGACTTGACTGGCATCTCCTCCTCAAACATTCACTTCCTCCAACACTGATGGGACCATCCACACAATGCAATGTAGAAATTCACCAGCACTCCTTCAATAATACTTTCCAAACCCCTGACCCCTACCTCCGGAAGGACAAAGGTAGTAAATACATGGAAACACCACCACCACCTTCAGGTTCATCTCCATGCCACTCACAATCTAGACTTAGAAACTATATCATATGTCCTTCATTATTACTGGGTCAAATTCTTGAAACCATTAGCCTCCTAGGTGTAACTACACAAAATGGACTTTGGCCATTCAAGAAGGCTGCTCACCACCATCTTCTTGAGGTCAACAAGGGATGGACAATAAATGCTGGCCAACCAGCAAAGCCCACATCCCATGAATAGACAAAAATTATAGATACTGGTCAAAAAATATTTTGAAGTCAAAATAAGTAAACGTTTCAGCTTAGTGTGATTACATTTCTGAAAAAATATACCTCACCAATTCTGGTTCATATGTAATTTCTGCCTTAATTGCAGACAGCAGCTTTATTTTCATTATCAAAACTCATCAAATAATATGTTCAGAATGAAGCAACACAGAGCAAGTAGGGTGATACCTAGCAACAGAGGTTTTTGGTTCACTTGGGCTATCATGCAATCTGACTGAATTGAAATGAGTTTTGAGCACTTGCAGAGTTTATAATCATATGCAGCCATTTCATAAAGCTATAGCTGAAGACTGGTCTGCTTGTTCTGGACAAAATTAATTTATGCTTTTGTTTGGTACATTAAGCCAACAAACAACTTTCATCGCGTCTTTTATTTTCCTTAAGCAACACACGTTCAAGACGACAAACTCAACCAAATAGATCTTACCATGACAGCTGGGCAAAGCTCTGTTCCATCCAGGTCTTCCATCATCTCCCATAATGCAAGTCAGGGTTGAATAACCTTGCAACACATATCCTGCATTGCAATAATATGTAACAGTTGATCCCAGCTTAAAGTCACTTCCAAGTCTGGTTCCATTCATGACATTTCCAGGATCAAAGCACGATTCCCGGAGTTTTGCTGTATAATGAAAGATGACTTTAACAAACGAGATATATATTTGTAACATTATTACTCGTACTTTTAGTTAACTTCAGTTTCGGTGCTTCCTAATAATAGTCGTCAATGTATCTTACATAATTGACATGAAAACTTGATTTCCTTTTTGAGGAGAGTCAGAGACTACATAATTTTCATTTCTTGGAACTATAAATGCTGATGGAAGTTGATCTGCTTCAAACAAAAAGCAAGTAAGTTTTGCAACTTGAAAATCAAGTATTGCGTATTGTTGTACTATGCAATACAGGAACACTCTGTATATTGCCCTGACTTAGAGTAGCAGAAATTCTTTACCCCAGGGGACAATGGAGGTTGACATTGGAAACATTCAAGTCAAAGATCGATAGATTTCTATATTAATAACATCGTGGATATGAGGATAGCATAATGAAAAGGAGTTGAGGTTGTCACCAGGTATGATCGAGAATAGCAGAACAGGCATGAGAGGCTAAATGCCTTCTCCTGTGCTTATGCTTCTTTGTAATGTACACACGTCTATTTTATTTATTGTCATGCTGGCATGGTGTCAGGTAGATGCTAAAACTATGTCAATGACTGTCACGCCTGTCTGCTGGCTCCATTCTGGTTTTTTGCACTGACTTGCTGGCCGCTCGCATCATTGAGAATGAGGATAGTCACTGGAATCTTCTTTTCCCATTAATTGAATGTCCAGTACCATACATGACTGAATGTGATTGGACTGCAGATATTTGATCTGATCTGTTGGTATGGGATCATTTAGCTCCAACTAATGCATTTTGTCCTATTCTTTAGCATGCATTCCATTCAGTGTTGTCGCATCCCCAGTTTGGCACCACAATGCCTGGTGCTGCTCTTAGCATGCTTTTTGACTCTCTATTGTCTCTCTACTTTGTCAGTGCAGCTCTACTATCTTGACTGATCCCGCCATTTGCTGGTAGTGGTTAAAATGAGGAAGTTGCTTGTGCCATGACATTAAAGATTCTGGTCGGATGCAATTCTGCTACTGATAATAGCCCATAATCTCTCAGTCACCCTTAACTTTGAGCTGGTACATTACATTTATCATGCTAGTGGTATTCCACAATACGATAGAAAATGTCTTCAGTGTAAACAGAGATATCATCTCCATCACTGCTACTAATAGGGCCATGGACAAATGCAATTGTGATGGTTAGATTAGTTAGAATAAGGTCAAGTACATTTTTGCCTTGTTTTGGTTCCTCATTAACTACTGCAGGCCCAGTGCAAATCCAATGCCCTTCAGAAGTTGACTAGATAATTACTGATTAGTAGTGCTATAAATACATTCTTACTAATAGGTATTTTAGTCTCCCACCCAGAATTCTTCCAATACTTTTTTTCACTGAGAATTCTATATGGAGGAGTATTGATCCATGAGCTGAAGAAGGGTAATAGATGGCGTACAGTCTTCTAGCTCATATTTGATCTGATGATAAGAGATTTCAACGAGGTCAGGATAATTGTTGAGACTCCAGGGGCCAGCAGACAGGCGTGACAGTCATTGACATAGTTTTTAGCATCTACCTGACACCATGCCAGCATGACAATAAATAAAATAGACGTGTGTACATTACAAAGAAGCATAAGCACAGGAGAAGGCATTTAGCCTCTCATGCCTGTTCTGCTATTCTCTACGTTGCCATCTCTGTTGGATCTATTGTTTTGATGAGAGAAAATAAACCCAGTCTTGGAACAGGAGTTGGAATATCAATAAGGAGGACTTTGCAGCGTTGCTGAGCAGAGTATATCTTTGTTATGTCCAATTGTTAAGCAGATAGGAAGCAGCCCATCTGGTAACTAAATACAGTTTTTTCTTACTTTGTCCAAACGGTTGATTTTCCAGGCCACTTCAAAGGGCAATATGGCAGCCATTTTCTATTGATCTGGAGAAGTAGTGAGATGAGTCTGGGTAAGAATGGCAGATTTTCTTTCCCGAATGATTTTCTATGATTTTGTTTTTGTTTTCCCCATTTAGCTAGATTAGCATCACTGGCACCACGTAGTACCACAACAAATCAAATCTGGACCTCTTGATCATAGCAGCTTAGTTATTCAATAGAACAGATGGATGATCAGCTGTCAGGTTATCACACACAAAATGAGAAAGCATTTGAATTTACATAGCATCTGCCATAACCTCAGTGTTTCCCCAAATGCATTGAAGTATTTCTGAAATGTAGTCATGAGTGGATGTCCAAAACCTGGCTGCCATTTTGCACTCAGTAAGATACCACAGCCACTCATGTAATAAACAGTCCAACATTTGGTTTGGATGTTTCTTCAGGAATAAATATTAGAGCTGAAAATGTGTTGCTGGTTAAAGCACAGCAGGTCAGGCAGCATCCAAGGAACAGGAAATTTGATGTTTCGGGCCGGAGCCTTTCATCAGGAATGAAGGCCTTTCCTGATGAAGGGCTCCAGCCCAAAACGTCAAATTTCCTGTTCCTTGGATGCTGCCTGACCTGCTGTGCTTTAACCAGCAACACATTTTCAGCTCTGATCTCCAGCATCTGCAGACCTCACTTTTTACAGGAATAAATATTAACCAGGCCATTGGAGAGAATTCCTCTGCCCTTATTTGAAACAGTGTCATGGGATCTTTAACACCTAGTATTTATGGCAGATGGAATCATGGTTCAACATCTCATTGTTGACTGAATTAAACAAAAACAACATTGTGGTGGATAAGTTGTTCTTAGAAATGTCAAAATAATCTTCAAAGAATGGACTTACACATTATGTATGAACTATGAACTACCGGTAGTGATGCATGACTTCCTGAATGTTGCTCAGTCTTAAATTCCCATGTACTTTCTTGGACAACATGGCCCATACTGCCTCCTTGATTTCATACACCAACTTATAAGAAGAGTATAACTCTGAACACGCATGTCTGAGGTGAAAAGTTGAGGCCAACTCTTGATGAGAATATAATCCCCAGAATGCATTTATTGGCTGAAAAACAGGGATGGAGGTGGGCTCATGTATCAGGGGAAATTCTACACCACTACCTGTGATATTAATGAAAGAGAAGTCTTACTGGTACTTTTCTCCTGTATACCAAAGAATACTAAAATCAATTGTATTGCTTCTGCTGCATCTTCATTGAGAACTGTCACACATCAAACCTGGGATCCTGTTGTTCTGTCAGTAACATATATCATTGATATTTCTCAGTTTCATCAATTCATTAATGTATCATCCCCTCATTCTCATTTGTAACTTTGAGAAAAACTTCTTTTAATGTCATTACTGTCTTTGATGGTGGCAAATAATTATTGCTTTAGCTATTGGTTGAACCAAAAGCAAAGTTAGTTTAGCTACATTTCTGGCAGCCCAGCAATAACGTCATCCCTTCACAAAGCATTGCAGTATTTCCAAACTTATTTTTCAGTTTATTTCTTCGCCAATGACACAACCTTAATGGCTTATTTTGGAATATTTCCCAATCCTAGAAAAATGGTTTTTAAGAGATGTGCTGTAGTTCAATTTACATTCTGCTCTATGTTACACGTATAACCAAAGTTAATAATTAAAGAAATTGATCCTCACCTTTATATTCAATGTGGAATCCGGAAAAGCTCACGGAGCCATCACTTCGAAAAGACAAGTGCATGTTGTTTGAACTACTCTCAATTCGCTCAGGAAGCTTATTGTCTAGAAAACTTCCAATCAGAGGACTGTTACTGTCTGGGCCATCATAAATGTAAAGGAAATCATAGTTGGGTTCCATGGTGAAACTGCAAAATAGAAAGTTCAGATGTTTAGAAGCCAACATAACATCTCTATTTCTTTTCAGCTTGCCCAGCACAGTTTTAAACAAGATGCAAGAATCCTCTCAGACATTGTCTCAGGTTAAACCAACTTTTCACATTAAAAAAGATAAAATTCTTACAGGACTCAACATGATAGATGGAGGAAGAATGATTTCCCTGACTGGCGGGTGGGGTTCTAGAACCAAGGGGCACAGCACCAGAATAAGAAATAAGCCATATAGGATCAAGATGTGGAGGAATTTCTTCACTCATAGAATTGTTTACTATAGAGGATTATAGAGCCTCAGCCGTTGAGCACATTCAAGATAGAGACAGACAGATTTAAAGACAAAAAGGCTTATTGAAATAGAGGATCAGACATGATGTAGCTGAATGACAGAGCCAGCACATGGATTAAATTGACTATTCCTACTCTGATCTGCTGTGTTTCTATGCTCCCTTCCTGCTTGACTATAACTGCAGCAACTAATTTTACCTCTTCAAATTGCCTGCTTCCACCTCTGCCTCAGACCATCAAAACAAACCCTTGTCCATGTATTTATACCTGGAGTTAGGACTATTGAAGTCCTCTCCTATCTGATCTCCTGACACAAACTTGACCGAAACATCTAGTTCCTGAACTTTACACCCCGTTAACCTTGGTCATACACAACATGATCCAACAATACCTCAAAATTCTCAAACTTGTACCCAATCCCTAAACATGTCGCCATTCTCTGGGCTGATAGTTTAAATGACCACAGAAACAGGAGAGGAAGTGGACTGTCCCTTAATTTTCCATCGTCAGCCAGCCAAACCATTCTGATTTGTTGCCAGTTTCAGCCGATACGTCATTTTAAAATGTGCTGGTTTGGGGACTGCCAGCTATGTGCCCACAAGTGGCTTTTAGACAATTAAGGTCATGGTGCCAATACCAACAGGAACATGCCAGCTATGCCGGTCCCATGTTGAGACCGACTTCAGTCCACTGAATGGATATGACGTCCCGCCAGCCAACATAGCGAGGGCTAGTACTCAATTGATCACAGAACCTCAGAATTGTCACAGTCCAGAAGGAGCCAATTCAACCTATATCTTATTTGGAACATGAAGCCCATCTAACCTACACTCTTCTATTCTCGTCCATATGTCATCCAACGATCATTTAAATGCCCTTAAAGTTAGTGAGCCTACTACGGTTGAAGGATTAGTGGTGCTGGAAGAGCACAGCTGTTCAGGCAGCATCCAAGGAGCAGTAAAATCAACATATCAGGCAAAAGCCCTTCATCAGGAATCCTTTATTCCTAATGAAGGGCTTTTGCCCGAAACGTCGATTTTACTGCTCCTCGGATGCTGCCTGAACTGCTGTGCTCTTCCAGCACCACTAATCCAGAATCTGGTTTCTAGCATCTGCAGTCATTGTTTTTTACCTACTACGGTAGCAGGCAGGCCATTCCACATCCCTCCTACACTCTGAGTAAAGATACTACCTTACATATCTGTATCTGACGCCTATCTGCACTGGCTTTCTGATCAGTTTGATTTTAAGCCAAACACTTGGCATCACCCATAACTCCTTGTTATGGACCAGACTAAACCCTATTAAAATATGTTAAGAGATAGCCTAGACCCCTACTTTTACTTATTTTGAAAGGCAAGTGTAAAGCGTTGTGTTCTGAATGCAATTTGATTGATCAGACTACCAGGCTTGAAGCAAAGCATGCTATTTTTACACCACAGTTAAAGTACAAACAAAAGAAAAAAGAATTGGAATAACGTAACACTATTGAAAAACTTAACAGAATAATAGATTATTTGAATACTAATCAGCATCTGTTCCAAAAGAGAAACATCCTATAAATACACCCTGTGCAAATGATGGATTGTCTCACATGCAATTCTAACAGCAGGAAAAGAACCCCAGCTTTTAGCTGTAACAGAGGGAGGAATGACAGCTTTCACACCCAGCTTCAAAACCCCAGCAATTGCAGAAAGCTAAGACTAAAAATCCTGGTTCTGAAGGAGCTTGGTCCCACTCTTTAAAGTTTCAACTTTTTAAAAAAAGCCTTATAAGCTGCTTACTTGATTGTCTTGGAACAGACTGCTCATTGCATCTGCCTCACCGTCTCTTCAAAAAACAAAACCAGAACAAAATACTCATCTTAAAGCTATAGCATTGTTACGCCCTGCATGTTTTTTCTATTTAAATAATTATCCATGCCCTGCTAAATTCCTCCTTTGAACCTGTCTCCACCAGACTTTCAGGCTTTGCCTTTCAGACCAATATTACTTACTGTTAAAAAGTTTATTTTTCTCGCCCATCTTGCTTCTTTTACAATAAACTTTAAAACTGCACCTACTAATTCTTAATTTATTTTTTTCTGAATGGGAAGAGTTTCTCCACTGAAGGGTCACTGGACTAGAATTGTTAATTCTGTTCTCTGTCCACAGATGTTGCCAGACCTGCTGAGATTTTCCAGCAATTTCTGTTTCTGAATGATTTGAAACTAAAAGGAAGTGTACAATACTGCCTCACTTACGTCTAAAATGATCTTCATCAGGTGTCATACTTCCAGTTGAAGAATCACTACCACCCTGACCTTGTAATCCCTAAAGTCAATGGTAGTGAAGTCATAGAGATGCATAGCATGGACACAGACTGTTCAGTCCCATTTGTCCAGGCTGATCAGATATCCCCAACTGATCTACAGATGGGAACACTCTACATGTTCCACCTCATTGTCGTCATTTACACACAACAGCACAGTTAAGGACCATCCCAAAGTAAGACATTAGATTACTTACAGTGTGGAAACAGGCCCTTCGGCCCAACAAGTCCACACCGACCCGTAACACACCCATTCCCCTACATTTACCTAACACTACAGGCAATTTAACATGCACATCTTTGGACTGTGGGAGGAAACCGGAGCACCGGAGGAAACCCACGCAGACACGGAGAGAATGTGCAAACTCCACACAGTCAGTCGCCTGAGTTGGGAATTGAACCCAGGTCTCTGGCACTGTGAGGCAGCAGTGCTCACCACTGTGCCACCATGCTGCTTACATCTTACACGAAAAGACACACACCATGTTCTGTAAAAGAGTTGTGTCATGACTCGTGAACCAAGTCTGTTAATTTTCTCCAAATTTTAAAAAGAGAGATATTACTGCACCGTTGTTTATTCCTTTACTATAAATTGGTACTGGGGCTAGGTTTTGGCTCCATGTCACACCTTATCATCAGTTTATCATTGACTAAGCTCATGATGGTTGCTATTATTATTTGCTGCAGAAGCTGTTTGCTGCCACCAAAGAGCCACCTCAAACTGATTGATGTCTTGGAAATGCTGCGATTCACTAATGGAAATGGAAAGCCTTGCACAAGATGTAGCATATCTCAAGGTATTTTGTAATGAATGAAGTAATTGGATAGAACTAGGATTTAAATGAACAGTAGGGATTTAAATGGCTCCACTGACGGTCATCAAACATCCTTTGCCGTTATCAGGCTTTCAGCTACACAGAAAATTGAAAATCCAGGTAATAATGGGAATAGAAACAAATTATTAGTGCTATCCATTGCACACTAGAGCCTTCAAGTTTATGCTACTCTTTCACCAAATTTCCATTGGACAGAAACATATTATTTGAGTACTGCATGTAAAGATGGCTTATAAAATCCTGAGGGGCGTGGATAGGGTGAATAGACGAGGTCTTTTCCCCAGGGTGGGGGAGTTCCAAAACTGGAAGGCATAGGTTTAAGGTGAAATGGGAAAGATTTAAAAGGGACCTAAGGGGCAATGTTTTCACACAGAGGGTGGTACATGTAAGGAATGAGCTGCCAGAGGAAGTGGTGGAGGCTAGTAAAATTACAACATTTAAAAAGCATCTGAATGGACATACGAATAGAGAGGGTTCAGAGGGATATGGGCCAAATGCTGGCAAATAGGACTAGATTAATTTAGGACATCTGGTTTGCATGGATGAGTTGGACTGAAGGGTCTGGTTTCCATGCTGTACAGCTCTCTGGTTCTATTGCAGATTCCAGTGAGCTTCTACCACAGTGAGAATGTTTCCAAACTCTATGCTGTCTGAGATGCAGGGACCATTTAACGCACCTTAAAATATTTTGTGAAATTAGCACACACACAGATAAGATACACAGCTAAAATTGACATACATGCTGTACCAGGTTAAGTTATATTATCAAGCATAGTTGAGCATATTGTCATAAGTTTAACAAAATAACCTATATTGTTGATGGTAGATCAGAACCTTAAGGTATTAAAGATATGTTAACCTGTAACACCATCATGTGCTTTCTTTGTAAACTAAATCTGTTACATGTGAAAAAAAACTGCAGATGTAAACCCAGTTTGGCCAAGTGCTTTGTGGAACCCATGGAATATTACACCTGTAGAGTGTCACAGAAACTCCAAACAGCGAGTAAAAATGAAACAAGAAGGAGAATAAGGGGGAAGACTAATCCTCCTTCCTCCTTCCCACCTCACTGCATAAAGCTACCATTTGAAGAAATTTTATACTTTATCATTCCATAAAGAAAAGGGTTACAAGATGGTCTGGGTATGTTAATACCTTGATGTTACAACGTGTGGACTAGTTTTGGGAACAGCTGCTGAAACATGTTTGCCCTGTAGGCAAAATGAAAATAAAAGGACTCTCTCTCACTTGGAGCACTACCACTAAAAACCTTAAAATCAACCGATTCAACCAACAAAAATGCTATCCTTAATATCTGCTACACCAACTGCAATGTTCAACTGTCCTCACTTCATAAACAATTCAGATATCTTCCCTTTTACTTTTATCTTTTGAATTCAACTCTCAATTCTCATGTGTTTAATAATTTATAAATTCATTCTTCTTATTAATTCAAGAAAACCTGGCTATAGTCTCCTTTTCAAACATAAATACATTTAGTTCGGGGAGAAAGATGTCCACGATGGAAGGCATCCTTTCCAAGTTGACCTTGTCACAAGCAAAGGAGGCAGAGGCAGGAAAAAAAAGAAGGGAAACCAGTTCATCCCTCCTCATCCAGGAGCTTAACATCTTGTGGGATTCCATCTGGAACAATGATGAGTTGACAAACTTTGCCAAGGTTCTGGTCATAACACACATGATGTGCAGACATAAAGCATTTATCACAACACCTAATCACATGATGTTTTCCCACAGTTTGGAAATGTTCTTACGTTTGTTTATGAAATTAGACGACATGCTAAATCTTTTCTTCTAACTGCCCCATCAAAATAACAAAATTGCACTCCGTTTCTTTCTATTGGGAACTTATTAAGTATATCAAAGTATGTTTAAGCATTACACATTTCAAATGTCTCTTGGCACTGTTTCTTCTCTCTTTTTGTTTTGTAAACTATGCAAAAGCTTTTTTTTAAAAATAATATCATAACTGTTGAGAAAGAATAGAAAATGTAATTCATTCTTAGGACATGGCTAAGGATAATATTGAGGTGGTTGTCTATCCATTCCTCAAACAGCACTGGTTCTATGCACTTCAAAGGGGGGCTGAGCAGAATGGACTGGAAAGTCCAATAACCTTTAGTTGAAGAGTACGTATCCTTTGGCTTAGGCCTTAGGTATGAATCATAATGTTTATGGGAGATTTGAGGGTCGGTCCTTTCACCCAGAGGATACAATGGATCTGTAACTCACCGCCAGAAACCATCACAAAATTTAAAAGTGTACTTGGATATGAACTTGTTCCTGAGCGACTTGTCTCAGCCTGTTAACTGATTGGCAAGGGTCAGAATGTTCTGGATCTGGAGTCACTAAGCCTAGAGGTGGAAAGTGAACATAATCAGTTGGAAGGGTGGCCACATTCCTGCTTTTGCATGAATTAAGTTCTGGAGCAGAAGGCCCAAGATCCACATTGTAAGTCCCCAACAACTGAAGCCCTGATGGTTAATTATAGACTGTCTTCAGGGCCTCACCCCATTTGGGATGCAATTATTTTAGCAATAATCAGGACAAGAAAGACAAGCTAACCCAACTCATTAGCAGGTTTATGAAGACTTGATTGTCAGCTTGCACTAATCTGTGAACAATTGAGGGGATAGATCAAAGGTAGGTGGGTGAATGATGAGAACCAAACCCCTCCCCTTGCTTCCAACAACCCCCTCAATCTCTTACCAACCCCCTCAATCTCTTACCAATCCCCATCAGGTGAGATCACCTTCCACACAACCTAGCTTTCCATGAGTTTCCATGAGAGGAGCTTAGGCTTCTCCAAATTACAGCGAGGAATGTTTGACAACCGCTCTAAAGCAATCCTTGTGTATAAAGCAGCTGACAACATTTGTTCATCTGACCAAATATTTACTTGTGCAGTTCCATGTCATATTTTGTTTCTTAAATTCAATAAATTCTGATTGAATTTAAGAAATGACTTTAAGAAATTGAATTTAAGTTATGGAGTGAGACCTGGGCTGCATGTCAACAATGCAAAAAAAAAGAAAAACCACAAGCAATGCTGACTTATTTTGATTCAATAAGATGACTGTCAAACCATCAGCAAAGGCCTTTTTGAAGACAGCTCTACATGCATTCAGGCTGCACTCCTTCAAAAGCCATTGTGATGGACTGGGCACTGCGCCCAGCTTGGTGAAAATCTTCCCCCTAGCCAGGTCTAATTTTCTTACCTCTCAAACGGCCAGCATTCCAGGGAAGAACAAAGAAAACCTGACAGAGACACTCTGAAGCTTTTCTTGAAGTGTGGAAGAATTGACACTTATGACTGTGAAGAGTTGCTACCAATCATTAAAAATGACAATAACCTGTCCATCAAGCTGCATTACACTGTGAGTATAAATGCCTTACCATAAGGCAGCGATGCAACAGGGGAGGAAGAAAAAGAAGAAGAAAGTCCTACATTCCTTATGTGTTACCCTGCCTGATTTGTGTAAAGATTTACAGGCCCAGAATTGGCCTATTCAGTCGTATGAAGCCTCAAAGCAAAAAAGCAAAATTCGGAGTGGATGTTACCCTCAAATCAAAGGTTAGCTATGACAAAAATGACCAATTCAATCGGTAACATTTACTGTGCAGAAGAATGTTGGAAATCTCATCTTGCACTCACATCAGACATTTTTGTGAAAATTGGCCGGTGGGAAATTTGCACCATGCTCCCCAGAAAAGAGACTGACCAATAGTCACAAGGAAAATGTGCACTTGGGGAATCTGGGATTGCTGAATGAAGGAGGAAAACTCCCATTAGACATGCTTTTGTTTCATGCGTTAGTTGCATTACTTCAATGAAACTAATTGAAAAATATTAAAATTCTATTCTCCTAAATTAATGGAGCATGACATAGACTGTATGTTGGTTACTTCATTGGAAATGAAATTGATGTTTGCCATTTTACTAATGTAATTTAATAGATTGAGTGTATAAACAATTAAGTGAATAACAACCACTTGTAGCTAAACAGCATCTTAAACATAAAAAACATGTCCCAAGTCATTTCTTAAATTCAATAAGTAATTTATTGAATTTAAGAAATAAAATATGACATGGAACTGCACAAGTAAATATTTGGTCAGATGAGCAAAGACTTTGTCAAAGTCAAAAATATAAGAAGTATACAAAAGAGGAAAGCAGAAGAGAAGCAGAGAGATACAATGAGGAAATTTCAGAGATTGAAGAGAGGGTCATCAGTCGCAAAGGAATTAAAATTACAGATGCTCAAAAGACTTGGAGGAGAGCACAGGACCACAAGACAGAACCCCAGGGCTCAAGTCGTTTGCAGGGTGATGGGTTGGAAACACATTGAAATTAATCCAATCCACATGGATAAGGGTTTCAGTAGCTGACGCAGAGGTGGAGAGGCATGACACAATAGGAGTAGGAATAGGCGGTTTTAATGGTAATTAAATATTATAAATTTTCACTTCAGACAGGACAGGAAGAGGAGTAGAGCTCATAGTGAGGGACCTGTACTTCTGATGGAAGCCAAAGTCAATGGCTTAATTTTCCTCCTACTTATTGGCAGAAAATTTCTGTTCAAACAACACTAGGCATTGGTTACAAAAACAGAAATTGCTGGAAAAATTCAGCAAAGTCTGGCAGCATCTAAGGAGAGAAATCAGAGTTAACATTTTGGGTCAAGTAATCCTTCCTCAGAAGCATTCTGAGGGAAGGGTCACTCGACCAGAAACATTAACTCTAATTTCTCTTCATAGATACTGCCAAACTTGTTCAGCTTTTCCAGGAATTCCTGGTTTTGTTTACAGCATCCGCAGTTCCTTCAGTTTTTGCACAGTACTTGTGAAGCAGTCTGAAACAGTAGATGCATTCCAGAGATCGAGAAGTGGGAGCGAGGTAAAGGTATGTGTGTAAGATGGCATGTTTTCAAATGCGAGGTAAAGGTATGTGTGTAAGATGGCATGTTTTCAAATGTTTTTGTAACAATACAAATCATAGTACACAAGAAAATATTGCTGATTGGTTAGTCAGTCAATTCTTATAGGCTTTGATGTTGTCATGGAGAAAGCAATGGGGCAAAGTGGGCCTTCCAAATCGCTGGGTATTTCTTGTTTGGTCTTGATAAGATCATCGTAAAAAGCTTCGTCTACACATCTCTCTTTTCAGTAATCCTCACAGTGATTGTTTATATTTCATTCGGTGAGAAGAACTATAAAAAACATGAGGGATACAGGTTTGACTAGTCTCAAATAGCATTGCTCTTTTGTGTCACAGAAACATAGAAAATAGGAGCAGAGGTAGATTATTCAGCATTGGACCATGTATGGTCACAGCTGATCATCCAGCTGAGTTCCCTTTTCCCACCTTCTCCCTATACCCTGTTCCCACCTTCTCCCTCTGGCCTTTTATCCATTTAGTCTCAAGAAAAGTATCTAACTTCTTCTTGAAAAAAACAAATCAATGTTTTGGCCTCAACCACTTTCGATGGACGGAATTCGACAGTTAACACCACCGTCTGGGTAATGACGCTTTTCCCCAAATGGTCTGTCCTGTATCCTTCAACTGTTTACTCTTTTCCTCTTCCTAGGGTTCCTATTGCTGAACAATTAGAAACTCTTTGGTGTCTGAATGCTGGGACTGAGAAGGTTTAGCATGTGGGAAGGAAGGTGGGTGGGAAATAAGAGGCCCTGCCACACCATTAACATCATGCCAGATCGCAGGATAAGCACATACTGACATTCAGCAGGGGCATAAGGCATCATTCTCAATATTCCCATTAACACTGGATACTACAACACAGTGCTGGCCCAACTTGGGAACCATTCTTTCATGAAGGCACTTGACCCCTGACAGTTCTGCTCTGCACCATTCTATTGTGCCCCTGGCTTGAAACAGCAAGGGAAGTGTGTTGATGATCGCATAACAATAAAGGGGATGTAACAACTAATTGGCTGGACTTATGTACAGGAATTGAGATGGCTGTGTGGTTGGCAGCAGTAAAGTGTGAGAACGAAACGGAGTATCTGGATATCGGGCTCTGTACCAAGCACTGCTGCCAGATTGACGGAGATGCAGTTTATCGGGCAGAGGTACAAAGGAAAATTGAAACAAGAGTAGGCCATTCAGCCCCTCGAGCCTGTTCCACAGTTCAATGATATCACAGTGGATCTATGATCTAATTCCTCATACCTGCTTTGGGCCCAAATCCCTTAACAACTTCACTTAACAAAAATTAACCTTTCTCAGATTTAAAGTTAACAACTGCTCCAGAATCCACTGCCATTTTTGGAAGAATATTTAGCATGCTTGAGCACAAACATAGATTGCACAGTGAAGAGTCACTGCACCTTAAATATTAAATCTGACTTCTCTACACAAATGCTGTTAGACCTGCTGAGCTTCTCCAGCAATTTCAGTTTTGTTTTTCTGATTTACAGCATCTGCAGTTTTTTTGGATTTTGCATCCATCCTAGCTTTTGGTGCCCAAATCTGCTCACAATACTCCAAGTGGAGTCTAACCAGGGTTTGGTATAACTTCAGCATAACTTCCGTGGCCCTTGTATTTCAGTCCTCTTGATATGAAAGCCAGATTTATTTTTAATTTAACTTTTTTTTCTAGTCAACCTGTTCAGCAATGTCATTACACACTTCTGGAGCAGGTGGGACTTGAATCCAAGCTTAGGGTGTATGTCTAATCCAGGCTCCTTGGTCCAGGAATAGGGACAATACTTCTGCACCACAAGAGGGCGCATGCCCCAGAATTTTATTTGCTTTCTTGATTATGTTCTACATTTGTTTATGGCACTTTAAAGATCTATTCACCTGCACGCTCAAGAGTAGATTGAGAGGTAGAGAGTGAGACAGATAGCAAGTGTCCTGTTAAGATAAATTCACTGACTTTGACAATCCTTGTGAGGAAAATAGATTCTTGTGATGCTGATGCCAGGTCCTCAGGTCTAGGCTACAGGACACGACCTTTCTGGCTACTGCTCCAACTTACGACTGAGACTAGTCCTTGTAGACCCATCATCGTCCCTCTTTCCGCCTGCACCAACAATGCCTCCAATGGTACGTTCACTGCCATGAATCCCTTTGTCTGCACTGGTGTTCCTTCTCCTAAAAAGGAATTATAAAAATCTTCTTGTGCAGGTCCCTTCAGGATAAAATTTGCCTGAACCGCTGGATGGGCAAAAATATGCGACAGCGCAGAGCTTACCTGAAGGTAAGTTCAAATGGTTCTCCTCTTGACCCTGTGACAAAGTATATCTCCCCTCACCTGCCATGATCTCTCATAAAGCCATACCAAGGTATTGCATTTCCATTCCCATTCATCCACTATACATAGTGTAGATACAATGAACTGTATAGTGACAGGTCGATGTGTAATTAAAAGAAAAAATATAATTTGCTAACAATTGTCCACTATGACAAAAAGCTCCGACTTACTACAGCTAATAAAACTACCAATCATCCAAACCCTTACAGATTCAACAGTTAAAATTGCAAACCACCTGAAACAACAGTAACATTTTTTGGAGTTAACTTTCTGTCAGGACCCTCCCTTGATTGCTCCTGTAACCCAGTCAGAACATCCATATATCAGAAAAAAAAGTCATAAGGAGCCATTTATTCTCCTAGTTTTCGGGGATATTCTGCTGAAAATATAAAGAATAAGATGAAATGTTCCTGCTGATTTCCAGGCAGGCAACTCTTTGGTACTTCCCAAATATTTGACCGAATGAAATCTTTTTGTCATCTATTCATAACTGCTTTAGTCTTAATTTTGCACTTTTCCTGCATTTTGATGGGAACACCAATACAAAACCAACCTAACAAGGAAAGATCAATAGTTGATTTAACTGATTTGCACCACTTAGAGGACAGAGCCTTCCCTGCTCCCGGGGCGTCCTCAAAGAACTGCGGCAACTTGTAAACAATTACAATTTCATGATATTCAATGAATGCAACAATTTGCTAGACTGATCACACTAAGTGCATACCTTACCAAATCCATGGAATTGTGATCCATTTCAATATGGTCATGACAAACTTCAGTTTCAATGAAGTTTTGGATGATCTCAGATTCTAACAGTTGATGAACAGAAATCTAACCTTCAACTGTAGCTGCTAACCCAAGTTCATTTCTTCAGCTATCAGTCATGATGTAATTATGTGGCTGATAATTATGTTTGAAACAAACTTGCATAACAGATTGGCAGTTAGTAGAAAACTATTTCACTAATTGACAACATTTGGACTCAGTGGGTCATCAAATGCAACTGAATAATTCCCGAAATTTCAGAAAACATTACTTAGCATAAATAATAAAATCCAGTGAATAAACCATGCAATACAGACTCATGACAAATTGTATTTTTGCAACCACTAACTGAGTTAATTCCAGCTGACTAAATTGTGCAATCATTTGTGCTGCTGCTGCTGCTCTGAAGGTAACACTCATGCTGTTCCATCTAAAGATTTGTTGGCTTCAAACCCCACATCCAAAGTTAAAAATCACACAACACCAGGTTATAGTCCAACAGGTTTAATTGGAAGCACACTAGCTTTTGGAGCGACGCTCCTTCATCAGGTGATTGTGGAGGACTCGATCGTAACACAGAATTTATAGCAAAAATTTGCAGTGTGATGTAATTGAAATTATACATTGAAAAATTGATTGTCTGTTAAGCCTTTCATCTCTTATAATACAGTGATAGTTTCATTTCTTTCATGTGTAAATCACAAAACCCTTCTTTTTAAAGTTGCATTCTCCGGTTAGCTGCGAACAATGGTGATAGCTAGACAATATGTTGAAGGTGTTAGCACCCTGTGTTCTCTGTCTATGACCTGATGTTTAGATTGACTCTAATCTAATAAATGAGATAACAGTGTTTTACATAAATTCCTGCAGTTTTTGAGCTCAGAGTTCTACATGAATATATGCAGTTTTTGATCAAAGTGCAATGTAACTCTGCAAGTACAAATTCACCCCACAAAATATATGCGTGTATGTGGGTCTTTGTCTGTGTGTGTCTGTCTGTCTGGGGTGGAGAACACTTCAGTTGTCCAGGACATTCAGCCTCGGACCTTCGGGTGACCATCCTCCAAGGTGGACTTCGGGACAGGCAGCAGAGGAAAGTGGCCAAGCAGAGGCTGATAGCTAAGTTCGGTACCCATAGGGAGGGCCTCATCCGGGACCTTGGGTTCATGTCACATTACAGGTGATCACCATTGCACTACACACACACACACACACACACACACACACACACACACACACACACACACACACACACAGATATTCCTACATACACACACTCTCACATACACACAGACACAGGTACACACAAATGCGCACACACCCACACACACCCTATAGATACACATAGTCCCACGCTCACACAAGCACCCCCTCGCAGACTTAAGACACTCTATACCCACTACACACACACATTTTCTCTCGCTCACAACCCCACCCCAAACAGACAGACACACACAAAGACCCATATGCACATATATATTTTGTGGGGTGAATTTGTACTTGCAGAGTTACATTGCACTTTGATCAAAAACTGCATACATTCATGTAGAACTCTGAGCTCAAAAACTGCAGGAATTTATATAAAACACTGTTATCTCACTTATTAGATTAGAATCAATCTAAACATCAGACAGAGAACACAGGGGGCTAACACCTTCAACATATTGTCTAGCTTAACAGCTAACCCAAGAATGCAACTTTAAAATGAAGGGTTTTGTGATTTACACATGAAAGAAATGAAACTATCACTGTATTCTAACAGACGAAAGGCTTAACAGACAATCAATTTTTCGATGTATAATTTCAGTTACATCACACTGCAAATTTTTGCTATAAATTCTGTGTTACGATCGAGCCCTCCACAATCACCTGATGAAGGAGTGTCGCTCCGAAAACTAGTGTGCTTCCAATTAAACCTAGATTAGATTAGACTTACAGTGTGGAAACAGGCCCTTCGGCCCAACAAGTCCACACCGACCCGCCGAAGCGCAACCCACCCATACCCCTACATTTACCTCTTACCTAACACTACGGGCAATTTTTTTTAGCTTGGCCAATTCACCTGACCCGCACATCTTTGGACTGTGGGAGGAAACCGGAGCACCCGGAGGAAACCCACGCAGACACGGGGAGAATGTGCAAACTCCACACAGTCAGTCGCCTGAGTCGGGAATTGAACCCGGGTCTACAGGCGCTGTGAGGCAGCAGTGCTAACCACTGTGCCACCGTGCCGCCCAATGTGCCACCGTGCCGCCCAGTGCCACCGTGCCGCCCATAAATGAAGGGTTTTGTGATTTACACATGAAAGAAATGAAACTATCACTGTATTCTAACAGACGAAAGGCTTAACAGACAATCAATTTTTCGATGTATAATTTCAGTTACATCACACTGCAAATTTTTGCTATAAATTCTGTGTTACGATCGACCTGTTGGGCTATAACCTGGTGCTATGTGATTTTTAACTTTGTACACCCCAGTCCAACACCGGCACCTCCAAATCATCACATCCAAAGTTGCGTGCATGATCCAGAAGTGCCACTCCTTAGTTGCAATGTTGCAACTGTTAACAAAACTATCATATCTGCTGTAGAAGGATATAAAGGTCTAAAAGGGTTAATGCTGAGTGATGCATTAAACACTAGCCAATATGATTATGTCCCATGAATACATGTGGATGAACAGCTTTGGATCTCCAAGGATTAAGATCTAACATCGAAGTCTCCTGCACTCTCAGTAACAATCTCAATCATATCAGGCTAACTTGTACATAGTTACAATGAATTGTATATTGGTTAAGACAGTTGCTCCTTCTCATTGGACTACCAGGTCAGTTTTTACTGCAGTCTGATTTTTTGCGTTGACTTTGTAAATCCCAATTGGCAAAGCGAATGATAGCAGCAAATCCAACAGATAGATCTTACACAATGAGGTGCTATGGTGAAGATTCATCTGACAATAAGATTGTAGGATGGGGTGTCACGGTATCTCAGTAATTGTCACTGCTGCCTCACAGCACCAGAGACCCAGGTTTGATTCCAGCCTGTGTGGGGTTTGCACATTCTCCTCGTGTCTTTCATGTGCGGGATTCTTCCGGGTGCTCTGATTTCCTCTCACAGTCCGAAGATGTGTAGGTCAGGTGAATTGGCGATGCTAAATTGCCCATAGTATTAGGTGCATTAGTCAGAAGGAAATGGGTCCAGGTGGGTCTCTCTTCAGAGGGTTGGTGTGGAGTTGTTGGGCCGAAGGACCTGTTTCCACACAATAGGGAATCTAATGTAATGTAATCAAGATACTTACAGCATTACATTGAAGAGCAAAGTGTTATGTCCTGAAAGGTCACAGGAGGCAGTAGTGAAGTAATAACATCACTGAACCAGAAATGCAAAACCTGAGGCTAATGTTCCCCAAGAATAAGTTCATTTCATAGCATGGCCAATAAAGAAATTTGAATTCAGTAAAAACTGGAATTAAAAGCTATTGCAGTGACAACCACAAAGCCATCAATTTACTGAGTTCAGTTTATTGATCTCAAGTGGGGATGGAAATCTGCCATTCTTACTCAGTCTAACCTACATGCTATGCGAGATTCACATCAATTTGGTTGACTCTTAACTGCCCTCTGTGATGGCCAGGCAAGCTATTTGTTGCACCAGACCTGTACGGAGTCTAATAGATCTGTGAGTAGCCCTGCACTCAATGGACAGCTACAGTTTAAGAAGGATGTCAACACCACCTTCTCTCAGGCAACTGAGATTGGATAATAAAAGTTGACTGAGTCAGGAACGTTCACATTCCACGCGCAAATTAAAAACCAACACAGGATTAAACAAAAACTGAAACAGCAGATCAAAAATAAAATTCAGATTTTATTCTTTTTTTGAAGCAACAAGTTGGCAACATCTTCAATTGACAAATAGAATATAAAAGGGAGGGATGATTCAGACAGTGGTGTTTCCTGTCCCATCAGGCAAAGAACAGATCCTTATCAATCACAGTGGCATAGAGTCATGTAAAACTCTCAGGCCCCTCAATTAGTTGAAGACAGGACTTCTGTCCACCATTGCTGCAGCACGACTGGTGGTAGCAGTAGCCAGGACACAAACTACTAATAGTCCTCAAGATTCAAAGCCTGGGACTAGCTAAGAGTGGGGGCACTCTTTGTGGGGAGCAGACACAAGACCCACAGGGATAAGCACTTGATTGACAGGCTTGGTATTTTCTGCAAAAAAAGATGGAAAAGCCATGCAATACCAACATTTGCCGGAATTGTCCAATGTGGAGAAGGGACCCTGACTCTGTACTCGTCCTGCGAGTCTCAACATTGAGTCCAGTGGAATGAGGAGATAGTGGAGGGAGGGAAAGAGAGGTCACCTTTAGCAGCTAGCTATTATCCTTTAAAGGCTTCAACTGGGGAGAGAGAAAGAGAGAGAGAATGGACTATCTTGGGCTTCACCAGCCTTAGATAAATTTGTAGGAGGGTGGGAGGCAGTGGGAAGGTGTCTCAGGAAGTCTGACAGATTGCTCTGCCCTTATAAACCCACCAATGTGGGACTGGACAATTCTGGCCATCTTGGTGAAGGGAGTGCTAATACATTGCCACATTCAGAATTATTTTCTATTTATTTAATAAGGGGAAAAATCCTGAACTACAAATACTGTACTTCCTTAGTTCACAGTTGTGTGCCGTTGAAGAAAAAGGTTTATAACAAAATATACTTAGTTTCATTACTCATTTTTACCCTTTTATGCACACAGTAAGAATGTGACCTTTTTAGCTATCCAACTGGGGTAATGTTGCACAGCTACTGAGGCACCTACACTGGTGCATAGATTGCCTTTATGTCAGTGATTACTTCAACACCATTTATAATGATTTTCTCAGTAGACAAAGCTAAAGGAACAGTCTTTCATTGAGCTGTCTACCGTCGATAATGAGAGCACAAAAATGAATTTAATTCAGTTTTCTGTACAGGACTTCGCACCTGTTCCCAATTAATGTCAAATTGGAAGCAAATGTCACTAGGCCCTGATTTTAATGTGTCAGATAGGCAAGGCCAAAGGTAGGCTGCAAACTGACCTAATCATGAAATATGAAACATGGAATTTTTTTTACAAACTGGGCCTCCTTGGCATACGTTCGTTCTTCTATCCAAAGCTAGCAGGCATCGTAACAGCTGGTTTCACACAGAAGGTGAAAACACAACAGTGCCTGACAGGAGATTGCTACCACAGGCCAGTGGTATAGTCCTCAGCATGTAGGGTTTTCTTTGGGTTGTCAGTATGGAGGTTTTAGGCTGGACCTCATCGCCTGGGGTTTAGGAGACAGGCCAGTAATGTCCTAGGCAATGTAGCTTCAAGCCTTTTCAGTTGGCATGCCCCTCTGACTTCTTTATGTACCACAAGGAAGACCTTGCTGGCCTGCTTTTCAGCATGACACTGCTTCTCATTGGATGAACTGATGGAAAAGTCGCAATGGCTGCAGACCCTAAAGGGCAACTTAAAAACAGAATCTGTCAAATTAGTGCGATATGTGAACTCACCGGCGATTTTAACACCTCGTTCGGGTGGGGATGGTTATTGTCTCTTCAGATTTTAACACATGCATCCCATTGTGCTGAGTATCAAGTTATGAAATATTCTCGTGAATATAACTTCCATGTGCCAGACACTCTTCAATACCTCAACCAAGAAGCCATTGATTATGCATTAACATGGAAAGCATTGGCAGTCTATTGACTTGCAGATATAAAATAAAAACAACTCTCATGTTCAATTTCCCCACACCAGCAAGGCTCATTACATTTCAGTGTTGAGCAAAAGTAGTTATTCATTTTCTCTTCCGCAATGCAGGGCTGCTGATTACAGTTAAATTACTTCTGGTGCATGGTAGATCACTGACCCTCATGATGACTTTCCTCGGGGTCTGTGTGATTCAACTACTTATGGCTTTCATCTCTGAATCTTAGTAAAGCTCAAAGCATGCCACTAACATTGAGTAAACAAAGTAATCAATTTTGAAGAAAGAAAAGTACTTACCTAATGAATGTCAAAGATATGATGTAGTCATTATTAACTGTGATAGTCCAATCACACTCTTTGCCATGTGGATAAGGATGTGGGTAATTCGGTGAAAGAATAAACCCTGAAGAACTTGTCAGATTGCCTCCACACGGTGCTGAAAAATAAGATGAACAAGCAATTGTGCTCAATTTATGAAAATTTCATTCAAGTTCACAACCCTCTTCAAATTCCACAAACATGAACACATATTCAAACTGTCTTACAATAAGTGTGGTCTTGTTTGAATTTTACTGTAAAATAACTAAAACCTTACAATTGTTTTGTTCTTCTACCAGTCTACTTTTTGAGGTACCTATTTTTTGTGTCACAAACTTTTAGGGCAAGGATCAGAGTTTTTGCAAAGTTCCCCTAATAAAATAATTATCGAGTTCCAATTTATTTACAGATAAACAATTACAAAAAAAATGCATGCTTTCCAAAATAGCGGAATAATTCTTTTACGCATTAATACACAATTTGAGTGGATTTCCATGCTGATAAATACACTGAAACTTGATGCAAGGAAAGATACTTTACCTCAGCATTTTCAATGACTAATTGGATAGCTTTTTAAAGGTTGCCAACAATTTCTAGCCATGTCAGTGAAACTCTCAACTCACAAATAAAGAAAAAGTTGGCACAAGCACAATGGGATCAATGGCCTACTTTTGCACCATATCAATCTCTAATCTTATTAGAACATAGCAACTGAACACCACAAGAAGATGATCAATCATGTGAAAAGTGCTTTTGGAGAAGCACACAATCCAGATTTGAAAATATATTATTCTTGTCTTCCTTTAGCAAATAGCAGCATGTTACACACAATTAGCTAGTGACAAAGCAGGCAGAGTTGACTGCAGAGCTGAAAATGTGTTGCTGAAGAAGGGCTCATGCCCAAAATGTCGATTCTCCTGCTCCTTGGATGCTGCCTGACCTGCTGCGCTTTTCCAACAACACATTTTCAGATCTGATCTCCAGCATCTGCAGTCCTCACTTTCTCCTAGAGTTAACGGTAGAGCGTACATAACTATGGTATATTTAGGAATAAACAGAATTCATACAACATAAAGAGACAAAGTCTCAGTGAATGAAAGGAAGCATATTACTATTTTTACATAGTAAACATTTGGGCTGCAGTGAAATGGCATAGAAATTGAAACGTACAACAGCAATCTTGGCTTTAACATATTTAAGCTTTCAGATCAGCAATATATCTCAAATAAATATTATGCTGCATTCAACATTGTGTAACTTATGAACACATATAAAGAAAATAAATCAATGTTTAGTGTTTCTTTAGAAGTGTTTTGTTCGACAGGCCTAGAAAAGAAAATGTAAACATGTAATTTGGATAGACACTTAAGTATATACTTAATGAACAACAAATAATGATAATGCTAATTATTAATTGAGTATTATGTGTTTTGTGGCTTTATGATTTCTACTGAATGATTTAGATTTTGCAATCAACAGCAAAGCAACATTGCTTGTTATTAACATCAGAGAAAGCAGCCGACAAACAGCCAGTGATCTTTAGGACATGAATTTCCCATTTTCTGATGGTAATTCAAATCTAGCACCAAGACACAGATATTTTTCAGGGAACAGCAATATTAATGAAATCAATAAAAGCTAGAAATCATTTGTATTGATGGATTGTCACAGACAGCTGACCAGAAAGTCAAAAACATTATTTGTCACTTTTTATGTCAATTTTCAGAAAGCAAATCATAGATTTTTTTCAATTAGAAACTTGGCTGTTGGAAAAAAAGGTGCATGCCATTTAGCTTCAAAGGTTTTCACTATGCATCCATCAAGACAGACATTCATGTTAAATTTTGAAGAGAGTAATAATTTATATTGTTTATGACAATTATGCCAATTGTCTGGCAAACTGACACTGATTGACTGAGACTGCCATGAGGAAGGGAGAAAAGAACTAAGATGCTCCAAACATCTTTTTACTTCAATTCTTGTATATGTTTCTTTTTTTTTCCCTGCAGTGGTCCCTGCCTGTGCATATATGAAGCTACTAGCAAATATTTGACTGTCACATTGGAAACCTGATTTAAAATATTGAATTGTTTGTTACTGGAATACATTGGGATTGTCCAGCAAATTTCAGAATCACAACAATGATTACACATTATGTTTTGCATTTTGCTGTTTGAGCATAATCTCCGTTGGCCAATAACTTTGTTAGACCATGTAAGACTAAGAACAAGGCTTGTAAAATGTACAATAGGAATTGTCCTCCTAATTCACAATATCTACTTAAAATTACTGTCTAAGACATACAAAAATGATGCCTCACCATAATTTTACTGAGTCTGTAGACTGAGAGTCAGGTAAACGATTGAGTGAATTGCTACAATTGTGCTGGATGAGTTTTCCAGTACATTGTAGGAGAATATTTGATTTTAATAAAGGCAATACATGACCTGTCTATCAACACCAATGCCATGTCTATGTGATTTTTTGACACTACAAGCCAATACAGGGATGTGTCAATTTGCATCATTTACTGAACTTGGGGTTATTGTTATTGAACAAACAAACGAATGACGGGATAAAGAATAGGACCAATCAATCATAGTATTGGGAAGTTGTGTGTGGAATCCAAGGAGATAGGAGAAGTACTAAATGAATATTTTTCATCAGTATTCCCACTGAAAAAAGACAATGCTGTCAAGGAGAATACTGAGAAACAGGCTTTTGGATTCAGTGCCAGAAGACTAGAGGATAATAAATTAGATTTTTTTTAGATTAGATTCCCTACAGTGTGAAAACAGGCCCTTCGGCCCAACACTGACCCTCCAAAGAGTAACCCACCCAGACCTATTTCCCTCTGATGAAATGTTGTCCCCTTGTTCCAGAAGGGGAGTAGAGACAACCCTGGTGAGTAAGCCTTACTTCTGTTGTGGGTAAAGTGTTGGAAAAGGTTATAAGAGGTAGGATTTATAATCACCTAGAGAAGAATAAGTTGACTAAGGATACTCAACAAGGTTTTGTGAAGGGTAGGTCATGCCTCACAAACCTTATTGAGTTCTTTGAGAAGGTGACCAAACAGCTGGATGAGGGTTAAGTGGTTGATGTGGTGAACATGGATTTCAGTAAGGCATTTGATAAGGTTCCACATGGTAGGCTATTGCACAAAATGCTGAGCACAGAATTGAGGGTGATTTAACAGTCTGGATCAGAAATTGGCTCGCTGAAAGAAGACAGAAAGTGGTGGTTGATGGGAAATGTTCATCCTGGAGTTCAGTTACTAGTGGTGTGTCACAAGGATCTGTTTTAGGGCCACTGTTGTTTGTCACTTTTATAAATGACCTGGATGAGGGCTTAAAAGGATGGGTTAGTAAATTTGCGGATGACACTAAGGTCAGTAGAGTTGTGGATATTGCGGAAGGATGTTGCAGGCTACAAAGGGACATAGGAAAGCTGCAGAGCTGGAATGAGATGTAGCAAATTGTGTTTAATGCAGAAAAGTATGAGGTGATTCGCTTTGGATGGAGTAACAGGAATAAAAAGTACTGGGCTAATGGTAAGATTCTTGGTAGTGTAGGTGAGCAGAGAGATCTTGGTGTTTATGCACATAGATTCTTGAATGTTGCCACCCAGGTTGATAGGGTTGTTAACATCAAAATCTATTTCTGTGTTCTCTGGACTCAGTTTCTTTCTCCACAGTAAAAGCTGATGTGAAATATTCATTTAGTATCTCTCCCATCTCCTGGAGTTCCATACAAAGTTGATCTCCTTGATTTTTAAGAGACCTTACCCTCTCTCTAGTTATCCTCTTGCTCTCAAGGTATTTGTAGAATCTCTTTGGATTATCCTTCACCTTATCTGCAAATGCTGTCTCATATCCCATCTTTGTCTTCCTGATTTCTTTCTTAAGAATACTCCAACACTCTTTATATTGATTAAGAGGTTCAATTGAACCAAGTTGTCTATATCTAAAATAAGATTCTGTTTTTTCTTAACTAGAACATCAATACTTTTATTTATCCATTATTCTTCAATCTTACCAGTCTTACCCTTCACTCTAACAGGAACAAAATGTTTCTGAATTTTTGTCACCACACTTTTGAACGCCTCCCAATTGTCAGACATTCTTTTATCTGTGAACAGTCTACTCCAATCAATTTGCTGAAAGTTCTTGTCTCGTACCATTACAATTTGCCTTACTCCAATTGAAGACCAACTTTTATAGAAGGCTTTAACTTTTCCATAACCATTTTGAAATTATTAGAATTATGATTGCTGTACACAAAGCTTTCCCACACATTCACTTCAGTCATCTGCTCTGCTCCCCCCTTGTCTTTCTTTTTGAATTGACAAGCTCTCCTAACATTCAGAACTTCTCCATCAACCCTTCCATTCATACTGCTACTTAGAATTCCTCCACTCAGCTTTTCTATCAGTGTAAAGTCTCCCTTAACATAATGAGCAAATCTCCTTGCCAAGATATTGGTCACTTTCCAGTTTAGGTTTGACCCATTCTTTTTGAACAGGTCTTTTCTATCCTAAAAAATAGCCCAATTGTCCAAACCCCCAAAATAGCTTCAGCCTTTGATTTATCTCCTTTAACCTTTTGTTCCTTCCCTCATTTGAGTTTGGCATTGGGAGTAAACCAGAATATATTACTTTTAAAGTTTCATTTTTTTAATCTTCTGCCTAACCTCTTAAATTTACTCTGCACTGCTTTATTGTTTCCCTAAAAATGTCATTCCTACCTATAATTTCTGGCTTCTTAATCTCACCTTTAACAATATGCTCAAAACATTGAGAGGCATGCTTAATACTTGCACCAGGAAAACAACAAAATGATAGAAGGTGTCATTGATATTATTAAATGTCACTAACCAATAAACTGCTCATTAATAATTGATTTGGATTTGATCAGGATCATTTGGTTCCCGAACTCAACATAAATAAAGGGAGTTGAATTCCTGAAGTGGGATGAGTGTACCTCACTTTGACATCATGACAGTAAATGTTTTTGAAGGGTATCAAGAGTGCCTATCAAAATCAGAGAAAGCTGGGGTGAAGTCTCCAATATCAGTGTCATATCAAAGCACAAATGAAGGTAATTGTGATTGCTGATGGTCAGTCAGCTCAAGACAGTCCCAAGACATCACTACAGGCACTTCTCAGGGATATTTCAATCAACCTATTCAGATATATTATGACATAGCTGGGACTATAACCTGGACCACTTGGTTTATATTTAAGGATGCTGAGTTCTTCAGGGAAATGTCCTTAGCCTACCATCTACAGTTGCTTTAGTTATAACTGTGAGAAATGGAAATGTCCATTGATGATTGCACAGTGTGCATTCAGTTCTGTCTAAAACTCCTCACATCAAGTAACAGTATATGCCCATAAGCTACAAAACCCGAGCAACATTTAGGCTTAGTCTGATGTGGTAAGTAAAATTTGTTCCATACAAAGACTAGGTATTGACCATCAGCAGCAAAGAAAAATCTAAACACCTCACCTTGACAATCAACAGTATCACATTGCTGAATCACCCATCATGAGCAATTAGGAGGTTTAACATTGATTGGAAATTAAGTGGGCCAACCACTTAAACACTATAGCTACAAAAGCAGATCAGAGGGTGAGGATGCTGCAGCAAGTGTTTTATCTCCTGACATATTGAAACATCTCTATAATTTGTGGGGCACAGTTCAGGAGTATGATGGAATACTGTGTACTGGATGTGTGCGGCATCAAACAAACTACAGTAGTTTAAGTTGGAAGCTTATGATGACCTTCTCAAGGGCAATTAATAATGGGTAATAAATGTTGTATCTTGCTTTTATTTTGTTTCACTTTAATCCAATTATAATGTTTTAATTTGCTATCAGAAAATGTAAATTAATTATTGAGGACATTAATGCTTTTAACTTTCAAGTTTGCTGTGAGAGTACTTTAATGTGATTAGATTTTCACTCACTTACTGTTCTCACTACTGTTGTATGCTGCCTGAACTTGGCTGTCTGGTTTAAACTGCTTTTGGGAAAGCAGAAACGTATGACACAGAGATCACTGGATATTTTTGGACACCTTTCTTTCAGTTTAGTCCTCGGCACTGTTACTTTGTCACTGACCATAAAATTCAGCCAACAGTATAGTGCTGGAAAAGCACAGCAGGTCAGACAACATACGAGCAGGAGAATTGACATTTCGGGCAAAAGCCCTTCATCATGAGTTTTCAGTGCCTTTTCCAGCACCGCACTCTCAACTTTAGTCTCCAGCATCTGCAGTCCTCATTTTTGCCTATAAAATTAAGCTCGTTAGGTGGGGTCTCTAACCAGCAAGAGGACTCCTTCCTGGGGAGAATATAGTTAGCAGATATGTACTGTCATTGATTTAAACTGTCTTCTGAAGTCCATGAAGTAAATGATAGCTCTGGAATACAATGTTGATGTTGATTAATGTGAAATAACAGGAACTATCAACTTAACATGAAAGTGTTGTATTAATAAAGCTGTTATTTCAAGTGAGGAAAGCTGATTACCAATAAAGACAGCTGGAAGTTCAGCAATCCCAGGAGCACCACCAGGAGTGGCAGCTATTGCTGGGAATGTGCCAGAAAGTGGAGGTAGCCGTGAATGCATATCTGGGTGGTAGAGCGGATCTCTACCTTACCTGCCGTGAGTAAAATGGCATTGTATTGAGAAGATGACAGGGACTCCACCTCACTGCCTTCCCTTGCTATCAAGAAATGGCTGAATGCAATAAATAAAGCAAAAGATACGAGCTCTGACATCCTGGCAGCAGTGTTAATGATATGTGGTTTAGAACAACTCTTTCCCCAGACAAGCTGTTACAGTATAGAGACAACATAGGCCGCTTTCCAATAAGTACAAAAATGCCTCAGCACATTTTGTCCATAAAAAGCAGATCCAATCCAGCCAATTACCATCTCAGCAACATGCTTTCAGTTATCAACACAGTGATGGAAGCTATGATAGCTGGTGCTATTAAATGTCACTAACCAATAAACTGCTTCTTGTTAATTGGCTTGGATTTGATCAGAACCATTTGGCACCAGAACTCAACACAGGTGAAGGGAGGTGATCCAGAAGTGGGTTGGGCATCTCCCAAATCCTGAGGGTTAGTATTTATTTAATTTAATACCCTCCGACAGTTGTAATGGAGTAGTGCAAACCATTTCTGTGTTTAAATGATTGAATCACAGCATCAGGAAACAAGTTTGGCGCACATAATAGTCCTGAAACTGTGGTGAAGCTGAATTAACTTTTTGTGGAGGTCAATCTACTATACAAATTGCTACAATGTTCATGCTATTTCAAAGGCATATGGAGATTCACTTCCTTCAAATTTTGTTTACCATATTACCAGAATTTTACAAGACAGTATGATTAATTGTGTGAGAGTGGACCAAAGTTGTTATCATGTTCTTTTAGGCACTCGCAAGTAGGGGACACAAAGTACAATAATGCAATGTTTAAAAAGAAAGATTTAAAACGAACAACAAATTGCACTTCTCTCACATGCTTCAAGAATAAAAATGTCCTAAGGCACTTCAGAGGGAAATCAGACATAATTGGGCACTGGAAAACATATTGCCATAAATACACCACTTAAAAGTGACCAGCTGCAGAGAGTTATGATTAACCATAAAGTTCCTCACAGAGTGTTAATATTATCATGGGAGAAAATTAGTTTGGAGGAATTACAACTGTCTGAGGGTATTAAATTAAATAAATACAGCTAAAATGATATGATCAATAAAACATTCTGGCAGCTAGCTTCAGCACACCACTTAGCTAAATAACTTGAAGTCTATCCCGCATCCTCATATTGACACCATTTTTATTAATGAATAATGGAAGCAATATTATATACTCCATAAAATCTCTCACACAAACAGGCAGATGGCCCTCATATGTCTTTGTTGTTATCTAGTCATCATCAGATCAGCAATATTCCGGATTTGGCCAGCTACTTGCATCCAATCTCTTAACTCGCCCTTTCCACTACCACCTAGCAAACCTAATCTTAAATCTTATCATAGTCTCTGCTTCAATGATTCACTCTGGCACTGAATTCCACAGAGTCTCAAATTTCTAAGTGCATTTTCCTGTAGTCTGTCCTTTTATCTCATTTCCAAGTCTGTTATTCGTGACTTGTCAATTAGCTTTGACGTGTTCTTTCTATCCTTCCATAGTTCTAAACAAATCTATCAAATTACTCCTTAGTCTTCCCAAACTATCAAGTTAACCTTCATGTTTGGAGCTCTTCATTTAAGTCATCGTGCTCACAAATTAGATCTGAACCTATTCTTGTTCCTGAACATCATTCCCACGATACATAGATTTTAAGGCTTTCCACAGCACTTCCACTGAATAAATACTTCTTTTTAAATTGTTCTCAAAAGAACTGTTGATTAAATTTCTGCAATGAGGTGCTTCCATCTAACTTTTACTTAGTTTTTTCATAATGTACAGTACAGGTAAGTGACTGACATGTACACTGATCTACAGTTGACAAAGCAAAATCGAGATTTGTCAATTTCTTTGAATGTGAAACACATTTAATTCTCTGTTTGTTCTATTTTCCAAACACTATTGAGTTTGAGGGTTGCAAAGGCAAGTCACATCAAGTTCAAAATGTGAGCTGCAATTCTCTCTCCATAGGTGTTGCCAACCTATTGGGTTCCTTTTCCAGAATGTTCTCTTGTCATTACTGTCTATGCTTGTATAAACAGGAAGTAGCAACAAAATAAAAATGCACAGACAATTTTTCCACATTTTAAAGCAGATTAAAACCTGTTACTACTAAAACAATTTATATAATAAAAAGTGCAATTGAAATCACGTACCGATGCAAACAGGAGGGCTGGGCTGCCAGAAGTACCTGTTTTCCACCTGAATGCAGGCAATTTTCTCTTCTCCCTGAAGCTCGTAGCCAGGTTCACACTGGAAAATGACAGTATCCCCAGGATCTCGGCCATCTCCATTCCGACTCCCATTCATTGGCACACCAGGGTCACGGCAAGCGGTTGCCACCGAGCCTAGAGATTAATTAGAGCTATGTTATTTACAATAATAACGTTGGCTCATTTGCTGCAATCTTTTCTTTTAAATTGAACACGTCCATTTAGTTAAACACTCACGAAAGCTCAAAGTCCTCATAATTCGTAATGGTATCATTAATGTTTGAGATGGAACTTCTGCTTGTTCAATTTCTATTCTTTCTTATTTTTGGCATGACCCATCAAAACAGAGCTGGACAAGTGGAAGATATTATAGGTCAGAATTTTCCACATTGCACTCATGTTAACTTTACACAAAATGCACGTCAGGTTATCCACCCAAATTTCTCATAGAATTTCAGTGTGAACACCGAAATCCCAATATCATTGCAAAATAAATACGACGTATCACCAACAGGAGTAATTGTGTCTTCTGCTTTGCATTTCACCTTCATATCATCTGGATTCTGATGCTCCTCTTGCTCTTCCAGTATTTGCAGAACAGGGACTCACTCGTTTGGAAGATCATTGTAATTGCTTATTTTTCCCTCCTCTTAAATTCCAACTTTTGGCTCAAGTGTAATTTGCAGCTGACTCCCACCCTCTTCTTCTATAGTAAAGTGAGTTATCTGTGAATGCTCATGCTACATGCGTATGGTCACCATTGAAGCTGATAGTAGATCTGGCATTTAATATAGCCCAGTGCTCAGATTGGGACAGAGAGTGGGTGTTACAATGTTTTCTCCACTAGACTAAGAAGTTTACCTAAAGCCAAACAAAATCCATGACCTTTTTTTATACACAGTAGCATTCAGTGCAAGTTTTTCTAATTCCCACCGTGCTTGTGACAGAAAATCTTCAGGTAATCCTGGAGAAACAGCACAGATGTCACTTGCTAGCAACATTTACTAATTGTCCAGGGCTCATTTCATTTCCTACCACAAATCCAGGAAAAAGAAAATCAGGCTCCGTCTCAATTATTACATCTACATCATAAGTAAATTAAACTACAAAGTAGAACTTTTTTTTAGGGAAAAATAGAAATTGTCAATTCAAATGAATGATTCTTCAAAATAATATGAAAAAGAACAATGATGTGTCACAATATAATGAGAATGATACTATGTTGCAGAGAAATGGTGTACCATGTCAGTCCTCAAATTATCTCTGTTTGTTAGCTTTAAGCATAAAACAAGGAGCAACTCAGAGACATTGACATGTCTAAATATTATTCTGCAAAATGCTTAGGAACCATACAGCAGTTTATTTGAACACATTTTCTCTTTGAGCAATTTCTGCCAACCTTGCAACTCCAGAATGACAGGAAATATACAGCTCACCAGGGAAGAAAAATAAGTTTGGAAAAGTTTACCTTAAGGATTTCAGACAAGATCACTGTGCATTGTGTGCTAATATGCAGAAGCCTCTGCAAAAATTATGCAAAGCAGCAACACAGCAATCAGTAATTGCTGTCTGCTCTAATTGTGAGGCATTTTGCAATTGAAAATGTCAAGGATACAACACCTGATACTTGATCAAAAGTTGTCAGGATTTGAGTGCCCTCTAAGAAGCAACAAAAATTGTCGATTGATTGTTACTTTTAAAGTGGAAATGGATAAATATATTAGAAAAAAAGAAGATATATCAGATAGAACAAACAGATAATAATTCTTCTCCTTAGTGACTCACCCAGTTTCATCATCTAAAACATGTAAAGCCTTTCAGTTCAATGCAACTGTCTAATTGGTGCATTGCAAATGTGTTTTGCAAGTTCAGTGACAGATTAATGCCCAGCCTATCTACTGGAGTAAATTAACAAATGAGTAACTATGATTGGAGCTCAAAGCATTTGCCAGGCAAGATATTTTTTCAGGTTTTCTTTGGGAAACCAGCTCTAAACGTATGTTGCAGGTTTGAAGTTGTGTCTCATTGCTGCATGATAGTACATGACAAGCATTTAAGGAAATGTAATGTTGTTTCAGAGCTTTTTGGGGAAAAATAGCAAAGGTTATTAAGTGTGAGGAACACTTTCTCGCCTACATATTTGTATAGTAATTTGGTGTAACAAACCATTGGGTGTACACAAGGCATCTTTTCTTAGCTATGTTACTTTCTTCCTGATTTACAGCCAGAGTGTATTACTGGGTATTGTGGATGGTGTTTTTAACATTCTCTATGTCTATTAGGAACTTGAACAGTTTCCTCATTTGTCTTCTTTCAGTTGCTCTGAATTTACTTGCATTTCTCCAATGCTAGTTGATCATCCTCCTCCACCTCATTTTGTCAATCAACCATTCCTGTCCCACTTTCACTGAATTAAAGTTTGTTCCTACCATATCAATCTGGTCTTAGACTTCCCTCATTTCCATCACTGGTCTCGCCACATTCCCTCTCTTTCTTTCTTCCTCTCTCCACAACAATGATCATCCAACTTCAATCCCTTCTTGGCTACTTTTTTTGGTGTTCCCAAATTTCACTAACCTCTTTTGTGTTCATTCCTAATTTTATCCTTTTTTGCACAATGTAACAAGGCAGGTTTCTTAACTGTCCCATAGCCTTTTCTTTGTTACAGTTAACAGTACATTTTTATTATTTAATACCCTAATGGATTGCTTTTATTTATGCAACCAAAGCTACTCTGTGATTTAATTTCCATTTTTGTATTTTTATCTTTGCCACCATTGATGCCAACTGATTAAGCTATCAACTTGCTCAGTTTTCACAGGTTTCAAAAGTGGCCCAGGACAACAATGGAGTCAGGTAAATGATATGATCAGAAGGTCTCTAGCTTTAAGCCCTTGCAGCTTCATTAATTCCCGTGCCCCACACAGCCCCATATTATCAACAAATATTTTTTCATTAATGCCTTTTAGAAAATATATAATCATTATCCAAAACTTTGGTTAAACTTCTCAAATATCCCCACAAATTCATCAGCCTCTCTGCCTCTTCTCTCACATTGTATGGTCTGCGACACTCTCTGTAGCCTCCAGAAATATGAGGACAATGTTTTAGATGGATGCAACTTATGGAGGAAATGGAGAAGCAGAAGAAGAAACAGCAACAGAAACATGGAGAGCAGGGGACTTGCTGGACAGAGAGGTGGCCAGACCATTGTAGATAGTAAGGAGTTTATCAGGAGGCCATCATCAGGAAGTATCTAACCCAGACATGTTATAGATGAGCCCTTCTTACATGGAAGGATTGCCTGATCTGGTTTTCACCATCAGCTACCTGTAAAAAGAAACCATTGCAGACACAGCCCTGAACTGATCCATTCGTATTGGTCATAGGTGATCTAGTGGTGTTACTGACCCTTCAAAGATTTTTGATCCCCTTCATCAAATCTTCTTTTCCAGTTTTTCCATTAAAACCAATAGCTCATATGTCTGCTGTCAATATCTGGTATGTTCTGGTATCAACAAAATACATATTTACTAGTGAGGCAAAGCCAAAAGAACCACTTAATGTTCTCCCGATGTGATAGCTTTCACCCTCAGTCACTTCTATGCAATGCTCCCTTTGTAGACCATAGTGAGGTGGAGGCAGCCTGCTTGCTTGAGTCTGCTTTGCGGCTGGCATACCCATGATTGTCACAAGATTTATAGAAGAGCCACTTTAGGTATCTGTCATGCTCCTGCTACATGGATGGCCTTTGAGGCAAAGGGAGCAAGATTGAAGGTGATGGTGATATTGGTGGTGCCATTATTCTCATTGGTGACTCATGTAGCTCATGTCTGGTGCTCAGATGACTTCAGGGAAGTCCCAGCTGCCACACCTCCCAGTTGCATCCCCTGCATTTGTACAATTACTGGTATCTTGTATTTGTCCGCTCTACCATGCTTTGCATTAATTTGTGCATGTCAATGCAATGCTCCCAGCATTAATGCACTGTGCTTTGGCCTTTGTCTCTGTTGTTAGTAAAGTGGTTTTTGTTATTTATGCTGTTCCACAGAAATGGTAAGTTCCTTTTTGGAGAAATGAACCTTCAGTAATATTTTCCATTTTTCACCTCGATCAACATAATATATCATGTCACCTGTAAATCTAAGTGATTACATTCCTTGAGTAAATGCAATGGCATCGAACTAGATGTCTTAGTTTACAACCTGCAACAAGTTTTAAAGAAAGTGGGGTAAATTTGAACTTGTATTGCTGGCTGGCAGTGATAAATGACACATTACACACCTTGCTTGATTTTCCATTCCAGTTTCCAGCCAACGATAAAAGTTCAAATCAACTGTATCTGTTAAATATTACATTCAGTGCATTGTGCAAGCTTTTCACTCACATCTTCAGTACATGTTACCCCGATTATTGAGGGGAAAGTAGACATTGTTGATGTTCAATGCTTCAAGTAGTAAGGCTCATAATAGTTATTATTTAATAATGACCCCACAATTACATAATCTGTCGATGGGATTCCCACAAATTGCTGAAAATGCCTACACAATGTTTTTTCCAATGTGATTTATTTTCTCGTCATTTCAATATTCAGCATTCAATATTTTCTTAAAAGGTAAAAATTATCCATTTCCCAATGACACAATTCACCTATTTACTGAAATTTTCTTGGTGTCTTTCCATGCTTTGCATGAAGCAAATTGTTGAAGGATGTGGTTGGATGTCATTTGCCATCTCCTGCTTAAGAGTTAAGGCAGACCATATCATCAATGCTCACAAATTAAGAACAATTTAAAATCAATGCAAAATTTTGTTTGAAGGTCTCAGCTTCTTCCAATATCTTGTCGTTGGATTTGATATTAGCCTGGATATTGGTATAAAAGTAACTGCCCCACTACAATGCTGACCATAGTTTATGGGAAACTATACTGTAACATCTAGTGACCATTCACGTGGATTTAAAAGTAACAATCTAGAAAATCTCAACTGAAGTGCATTGCTCCTTTAATGAGATCTCAATGCCTGATGTACCAAACAAATGTATTGAACAGAACAGAGCTGCTCAGGGACATGGTCTAAATTTGAAAGATGAGGTTAGGGTTTGTCCATTCCAATGTACCTTATTTTGGAGTTTGATAGGTCTTAATGATTGGGAAACTACCTGAACGTTAAATTACACAAACAAAGAGCCTCATTCCTTCAGATACTTTTCATGATAGGCTGTCTCACAGTGCTTTATGCCAATGGAGGTTTTTTTAAGTTTAGATACATTACAATCAATTCATATTCCACAAGTATCAACGTGGTAATGACCAGGTAATCTATTTACTTGTATCAATTATTGGTTAAATATTAACCGGAATCTTAAAACATTCACACCTCTTCTTCACATCCACCCAATTAGGCGTACAGGATCTCAGTTTAACTTCTCATCTAAACGATGGCACCTCAGAGTTGTCATCTACACTCCACTGAAGTTTCAGACTCAGATTTTTGTGCTGAAGCCCTGAATTGAGATGTAAATGCAAAACCTTTCAATTCAGAGCTACAACAGTGCTACCAATTTATATCTCTTATTCTATCTTCTCTCACTCTCTTAATTTTGATTGATTTTGCATTGAATTCAATATTCTGACACAGCTAATTCAGATTCTCCTACTTGATAGAACGCTTTAACCTAGTCGATTAAGTCAATACATAGTTATTTACTTGTCTCCAAAGTTCCCCAGTTTATTAGGATGAATGACATTGGTTTACCTCTCTAATGAACAGTTGATTTTAATGAAAAAAAAAGACAGAAAAATGAATGAGTACATACTGTTCAAGGGACAGTGCTGCCACTCTTTTCCCAACAGAAAACACTAATCAACTCTGGCTCTCTGAGCTAAAGTTGCAATTTAACCTCGTAAATTGTAAAATATGCAAAATTTCCTAGATTGGATCCTTTCTGTTCAGTTAACTATATTAACAGAGTTTTGCTTTGCTTCTGGTATTCTCTACACAGCAATTTCCTACTAATTTTTGAAAGATCTCTCTCAAGAATCAAGATTGACTGTCCAACGCAATACTGAATGAGTAATGCTCTGTCAGGGGTGCCACATTTTGGATAAGATGTTAAAATGAAGCTCCAACTGCCTTAGGTAAACATAAAATACCCATGGCACTATTTCAAACAATACCTGAAGGTTATTCTGATGCCCTGACTAATATTTGTTCTGAAACAACATGGCAAAGCTAGTTTATCGGGCCATCATCACTTTGCTTTCTGTGACAGCTTGGTGTGCACAACTTGGCTGCCATATTTCCTGAATTGCAACAGGACCTACTTCAAAAATACTCAATCTGCCATTAAATGTTTTGTGATGTCTGACAGTCATGAAAAGTATTATATAAATGTGAGCATACAGGGGTTTTGTGGGGCAGTGGCACTGTCCTTACATTTGACCCAGAAAGTCCAAGTTTAAATCCCAGTTAATCCAGAAGTGCATCTGAACCAGTTGATAAAAAAATTTTCAGATGACTTGCCAGCATTGCCAAGCAATTTAGGGTACCAGACTCAAGGAGAATTACACACACCCTGCCTCACTGAAACTGAGTGAATGCTAGTCCTTTTGGGGCTCTTATGGTGCAGAGGTAATGTATGCCTCTACTTCTGGAATAGGTGTCCTGAGTTCAATTCCCCCCTTCCCAAAAGGTGTGTAAAAAATCTCTGAACAGCTTGATTAGAAATTATCTACAAATGCAAAGGCTTAACTTCTATGAAAAGCTGTGTTGAAGTTAACTAAGACTGCTTTTTTAAAGTACATCAGTTGTATGTTTCTCTATGGCAAGAGTATATAAAGGTGACAAGTTTCTTATTTTTAAAAAAAAAGCTCAATTTTGAAGGACAGAAAGAACAGTTATTCCCAATGGAAATAACTTAGCAAACTCAGCATTTGTAAAGTGACAGTCCATCAATTTGCAACTTACCCCACTGGTCTCGTTGGGAGCAAAAGTTCACCATTTGTAAATCATAGCAACAGGTGAAATAAATGCCGAACCACACCGTGACTTATTATATTAGTAATGAGTTTATCGATCCAATTGACTAACATTAAGAATAAATTGGTCACACTGTACATACAAGATTTATAAATGTAATAGTCATTTGCTATTGATGAGTGGTTAGCTTGGTTTTGTTCAAAGATGTCACAATCATGTCTGGTCTCAGACAATTTCGTCAAGAGCAAAAAGAAAGTTCGACAACATAATTTTCAGCTGAGTTTATCTCCTACCTCCTACTTGTGTTTTATTTTGTATTTCATTTGTAATAGAGTGAACCTCTAATTGGGACATTATATTTTGTTACTGTAAAGGTAAGTTTATTTTTTAAAAGTTCAGAATTTAAGCAGGTGATAACTGAAGATTCAAACTGTGCATATGTACTAAATATTACGATGCACACAAAATCAAAGAGCAATTTTTAGAAAATAAATCTCATTGTAGTTAATTCGAATGTAGGAGACCAGAAAAGCAGGAATATAGTAGGGCCATGTCCATTCAATACATTCATTATAGATGTCACTAATATTAATAATTAGACACCATTTTATCTTTTATTGATTGGACATAAGCATAATCTTTTAACAGGCACAATAAAGTTTTGAACTGAAACAAAGAAAGATCAGCAATCTGCCCCTTTTCAATACGAGCACCATTTGAAGAAAGCAAAATAACTATAATCATATCCTTGTACTGGATTTACTTTATGACATCAATAACCATAAAATTGTACCATTGAGAAATTACATAGTTTTTCTTCAAAGCAGAGATTAAACTATTAAAGAATCAAGTACTACACATTACTTACTGGAGAACTGAACAGCAAATCCTGATTTACTGATGAAGAAGTCAGTATCGAACTGGATTGTGATGAGGTTCAGGGTACTGTGGATGTTTTCAGGAATAAGAGATCCACTGACTTCTTTCAGAAGCATCTCATTCTCTGAAGGACCATCCCATACACGTAAAATATCATGAGATGCCTCAGTATCAAAAGCAAGAAACTGAAGACTGTAAAATGAAAACAGATATAAAAGACATTCCAACTCTGTGAGATTCATGTCATATATTCAGAACATTTTAAAATCTGGGTTACACCACATCTGAGAACATTCAGTTTACAATTTCTTTTTGGTAGCCTTAACCTTTCTGATTTTCTTCATCTCACAGAATAGAAAATTCGATATTTCCTGAGTGATTTTATGAGCAGCTTACAACGATTCTTCACGAGGGAGCTAGATATTCACGACCTGGTACAAATTAGAAGACTGTACAACAGAAGGTGCATCCATTGTAAGTGAAAATTGCAATTGAAGTCTTCCAAGCAGCTTGGGACCATATTGTGAACATTTAAGGAGCCTTGTATTTGTTTCAGATAAATAACGACTCATTTATTTATTGGGTTACTTGAATACAACATCAAGTGGGCCAAATAAGAAAAATCTTGGATTTCAAATTATCATCTGCTCAGTTTTCAGGAAAGCAATAGCCAGTTGGCATTGGAAATTCATTTCACTATTGTCTTGTGAATGAAATACAGTATTTTAATTCAAACCTTTATATTGATATTGTTGCTTTTGGGGCAAGTGTAATTGGTTTTGATCGCTAGTTGCAGGATAAACTTATTTAATTTTCAGCTTAATTTTCTGTTTTCAGTTCAATGTACAAAATAACTGCTCTTAATAACTTGAAAATAAGTGAAGCAATTAAAAAAAATATGAAGTAAAGGTAAATGCAGTGGAAAGTTTCAATTTAAAAATCAATTCTTCATATTCTCACATCATCCTTTCTTCTGGTTGTTTGTGAGCTGCTTGTTAGAAACCAGGTTGAAATAACCTAAACATATTCCATTTAGTACCCTGAAAACAATAAAATGAGGTGCATTACATCCTCTCTTTATAGATTAGGTTTACACCCAGGAATGAATAAGCACCAAGCACTAAATATCAAGTGTAAATAGTTGTCAGTGCTTACTTTTCAGAGGGAATATATTTTCATCTGGTCATATTAAAATGCTTTGTCTCATGTACGTACTGAGTCTCACATGGTTATGAGGTAAGTAGTTCATATTTTAGAACACAAACCAGGAAGGTTAATCTTTCTGTTTCCATGCCTACCTTTACCATCACAGTTATCCTCATTGAGGATCTTACCTAATCCTAACTGTTGCCACCATTTCACAGCCATGAAGGACTAAGACAGTGAATTAGATTTGGGAAAGTAAAACTTCTACAGACTTCCAGAAGTAATATAAGAGCTGCAAAAATGGAGAAATAAAGTGGTGGAAGTGCCTTTAAGTCACTTTACAGGAAACTGTAGAGAATAGTGCAAGAAAAGGATCAGAGGGAAAATAAAACAAAATGACTATGTTACATGTAAGCCAGTTATATTTTAAAAATCAGGTTTATTTGTCATGTGGTGATAAAGAATTATTGTTCAGTGGACTCAATTGCGTTACAGAATAGGCTTCAACATATAGATGCCCATTAGTAACAAACCAATTCTGATTTTGTCTCGTTATGTCAGTTCTCCTAAGCATACATTATTGCTGGATGAACAGGCCGTCACTCCATTGACAACATCACTTAAAAACCAGGGATTAGAACGCTAATGCTGCCCTCAGTACAGCCTCTTAAAACACGGTCTACATGACATTACATTTTACTTCTGCATAATACTAATTATTTGTATACCATGTGAAAGTGATAAGATTCCAGCGTACAAATTGTGAGCATAGAATCTGACTGAGTCCAACAAATTAACGCTCAAAATCTATTGTACTTTAATTGTTTTTTCTAATTTTGAGGTGTCTTGACAAGTTGTTTTATTCTTGGTAATGGGTCATTGAAACTGGGGCATAATGCATTTCAGTGGTACTCAAAAACTGAAAAAAAGCATTTTCTTGACAACTAACATATAAAGCTTCATATTGTAAAATATTTGTGAACTCATCCATCACCAAAAACAATTCTTAAATCTTAGAAATGCATTTTTGAGAAATAGTTTGCTAAATTATTGCTATTGTTTGATCCTCACAAATTCTGAGTTACTAAAATGTAGATCTTTCAAGTAATTAAACAGGAAAGCACTAAACATGCATTATTCAATTAGTACATATTCACAACTGCTTTGGAATAGAATCATTCTAGCACAATATTTTCACTGACTATACAATGGTACCTGATAATATTTCCTGGATCCATTTCAATCGTCCAGATGCAGCGGAGGTTATTGTCATAGGGGAAAGGGTAACCAGGGGACAGAATCCTTCCAGATGCTTCACCTTTGAACTGGCCTCCACATTCGGCTAATAGGGAAATGATATATTGGGTTAACCTCGTGGTAACTGTGACAGTTTGAGACTTATTGGTCATTTTTGTTTTCTCCACAGAAATGCTATGGAACTGATTTGCATTGAAAAGAAAAAATACAATCGTACAAGTTGTTAAAAAAGGCAAAGAATTGTTAAAATGTGAAAAGTCTAGTTACTGAAGATGTTTCCTCAAAGACTGTAATAAGGAAAGGCATTGTGTAACCTGACTTGACAGTCAATACAGACTTCATTTTCAGCACATTGGAAAGTTGCCAGATCTTGGGTACCTGGCAGGGACTGTCTGGCACACTCTCCTACCTGCTCCCTTTCCTGTTTGTGAACAGAAAGATAAAAGACACAAATGGGAACATTCATCAAGAGCAAAGTGCTTAGAACAGAAGGTTGGTTGGGCAGTCAACTGGTGAGAAAGTAGGGATGGAATTAGAAGTTGTTTGTTTCCTTCATATCAGTCAAACCACCAATGTGCAGATGTACAATGTGTTTAGTAATTAGTATGATTAGGCATAGTTAAGTACTAACTGAATAAAATAGGATCAATGAGTTCCAACTGTTATATATTCAGTTACTTTATCAAGCTTTGGATATTAGCCAGTGTGGCACAATTCTAAATATGAGATAATCAAAATATGTAAGGTAGTGCCTGACATTATAATGGACATAATCCTCATTTTTGTTCCCCATACTATAACAGGAGACTGGGAAACAGTAGATAGTTTCACTGCCACCAATGTTTTTTGGTGGTATTAGTTTAAATCACTGATAAGGCTCAACCTTAAGAAACAGCACACAGGTTTGTTATATATTACTTAAGAGTAATTTACAGTACATGCACGATTTATGGTCTCTTATGAAGCATCAGGATCACCTAAAGAATATTTTACATTATTACCATGGGAACATTCTGACAAAACTTTAATAAAAAGACACAGAACTGGTTACCTCCTCCCAGGAAAACACATTCCCATCTTGAAAGGTGAAGCTTATTTTCTATTGATAGTCAACTTACTTAGGGATACACAAAATTATGAATTAGAAGTAGGAATAAGACCATTCATCCCTTGAAGATAGCCCCACCACTGAATAAGATAATGGATGATCCGTATGTCTAGTTCCACATTCCCATCTACCCCTGATAATCTCTGAATCCTATGCTGAATTAAAAAAATCTATTTACTCTCTCTTCAAAGAAACAATGATCCATCTCCAGCACAATCTGAGCTACAGAAGACAGCTACTCATGATGTCAGATCACTGTCGTCCTGTTGCCCATCTCCATTTGTGAGTTAGCTTCCAATTCTTCAAAGAACAAAACCTTCTGCTTTGTAAAACTCTCACTCATAGTTGGCTGGTGTGCCACCTGATACTACTATAGCAGTTAAATGAGGTTTACCTTTCACAGACAATACCAGATATGAAATACAGAGTGAACACAGATTCCGAAGGGGATTCCAATTTCCAACAATAACACATTTAATCCCAAATACTTTGCAGAGAGCAAGTCTATTTTCTCAATGGCCATTGGAACTCCATTAGTATGAAACAAGCACCTCGTTATTATATTCGCTGATCAGACACCCGAAGCATTTATTTCTTATGAGCCACTAGACCTTTTCCTCAATGCATCTTTTCTATGCCTCACTGTTTAAATGCAATTCAGTCTGAAAAACCATTTTAAAAATTCATAAGTTTTTCAAAATCGTTTGTTTTAGTAGTCATAAATATTGTCAGAATGATAAGAGAACATTATTTTTTTTCCCATTGTTAATCCAGTTAAATGAATAAATGTAGTTAAATTGAAAACTAAACCACTACTCTAGGTCTTGAATATTAAAAAGTGCTAAAACAAATCAAGACTAATGGCAGACAATCCAAAATATTTCTATTATGCCGAGTTACAGAAAAAAACATGATGCCAGTACATGAAGTCAACATATGTAATTTAGCAACATTTGCAATCTCAGAACTGCTTTTCTAGCCAGCTTGTTTTGTTTTGTTAATGTGCAGGATTTAATTAATGACTCTACTAATTCTATTGACCACACAACAAATATAATATTTTGCTATCTGAATGTTCTCTTCTCTTAATTTTGCCAAAATCTTTCCCTGCCTCATTCAGTTCCTCACTTGATATGCATGGCAATGGTTACATTACCTTGTACAGGCTTCAGCCAATGCTAAATTATGTTAGACTATTAAGAAACATTACACTTTACCATCCTGTGCATGTTCAGCTTTGCATAGCATCTCTTCAACTGGTCAAGTTTAGATTAATAATAAACTACGCAGGTGAGGTCTGGATTCTGGAGAGCATACAGGTATATGATACAGCCACAAATGTACTCCCCAATTTTGCATTCAAAATAAATGTGTTTTGTAATGAAGAAAATGCCTTGATGGGTGTCTTGTCTGCTCTTGAATCTGTGCACTTAATTGCACAAACAACTGAGTATGATCAGAGCTGTGGGAAACAGATTCCACATCTGATTACAATTATGTACAATTTATTTTTGAAAAGATACACAATATGATATTGATGGTTCTCACTGTAAATTCCATCTGGCACTTGTAGCCTCCAGTGCTTTCACGGGACAATAAATATGGCTGTGATGAAGGCAACAAGTTAAACTTCCTTATCTGGGTGAGTAATTCAGAGTCAGGACAATTGTCAGCTCCAAAAACCATATCTGGGACTTTTTAAAATTGCTCCAGATGTTGATAACTTTATTCCGAGTTCAGACATTAAAAGTGTTTGTGATGGGTGACACCAAGTAGAATATGGATGCTGCTGGATGCAGTTGTGGCTCAGTGGAAGTCCTGTCTCAGTGTACCAATACTTGGTTAAAGGTATGAAAAGAAAAAAAAGAGAGACAATAAGCTAGTTCCATATCTCATCCCTCCACACACTCCCAGTAACCATTCATACTGCCTTCCCCGCTATCCTATGGTTCCTCATAACCTCTATTTCAACCCACTCACTTGGACCCTTATATAATATCCATGTTTTAAGGCCCCATCCAACAGAAATAATCTTTCAAGAACAAACTTATCTAGTCACTTCAGAATCTTGAATGTCTCAATGGAAATGCCTGTGAATCTTCTGAGCTCAAGAAGGATAGCGGCCCACTTTACTCAGTTTCTTATCATAGAAAACTGTACCCTCATTCTAGGGACCAGTTCAGTAACAAACACAGAAATTTCTGGAAACAAGATTCAGCAGGTCTGGCAGCATCTGTGGGGAGAAAGCAAAGCTAATATTTCAGGTCTAGTGACCTTTCTTCAGAATGGCAATTTAGTAAACCTTCCCTAGAGTGCCTCCGATGCAAATAATTTCTTCCATAAACATGGAGACCAAAATCGGATGCAGTCCTACAGATGTGCCTTATTGAAAGCATGTAGAGTTTTAGTAAGACTTATAATCTTTAACTTTTAAAAAATAGTTGAGGTCATACTACTGATCCTTGCAGCTATCTACTATTCACTGCTGACCAAACTGAGCATATCTCATTTATTCCTGGACTCTTAATGTTGGTCAATTCTCCATTTGCTTATTAACGTCTGTCTTGCACATTAAGCAGTGCCTTTTGGAAGTCCAGGTGTACTACAACTACTGTTTCCACTCTATCTAACCTACCAGTTACATCCTCAAGGAACTGTGATAAACTCATAAAATTGCATTTCCCTTTAATAAAACCATGCTGTTTTGCCTGAATCGTACAATGCTTTTTAATTGCACTGTTAAGACTTTCTTTAAAATTGATTTCAACATTTTCCCAATGATTGATGTTAGCCCAACTGAACTGTTCATTGTATTCTCTCTGTTTTCTTTATGTGATAATCTGTGTAACATTTGCTAATTTCCAAAATGATAGGACCATTCCGAATCTAAGAAATTTTAGAAAATTATTGCATTTGCACACACAATCTCTGCAGATCTTGTAGAGTGCTGGGAGTTTAGGGAATTAGGGCCTGGGCATTTTCAGGTTTTAATCAGTTAATTTTTTCCAATATTTTCTACCTGCAGATAGTCATTTCCTCACTCTTCCATGCCTAAGTTTTCAGCTGTTCCTTGTAAGAAATTTATGTCTTCCACTGTGAAGACAGATACAAAACATTTCTGCCTCATTCCTCATGATAATTTCTTCTGTCTCTTTTTCTGAGGTAGCAAAGTTTAATTCAGTCATAACTGGCCTTTTTGGATACTTATATAAACGCTCATAATATATGTTTTTTATTTGTCTAACACGTTCAGTTGCCACCTTTTATTCTTCCCTTCTTATCAAATTTTAAGGGTTCTTTGCTGATTTCTAAAACTTTCCCAATCTTCATTGTTGTTAACTCTAACTATTAAACAAATGAGTGTTTGATGTTCTGTTCTTATTTTCCATGGAATGTATTTTATTGAACATTTCAATGTTTTTCTTTAAATGTTTCCAACTGCCTGCTTCCCAACAAACCTTTTTGATGATTTACTGAATTGACCATAGCTGGATCTTACCTCACACTTATGTAATTAGCTTTGTATGGATTTAAGGATTTGACTGGAGTATGTCACTTTCAAATTTAACATGAAATTCAATGGTGTTCTGATCACTATTTTCAAGCAGGGCTTTTACCGTAAAATTATTAACTAACACTGCTTCATTACACAATATTAAATCATTGATACATTTATTACTAATCAGTTGCACAACATATTGCTCCAAGAAACAGCCATAGAAATGTTCTACAAACTCATCCTTTAGATCAAGGTGATTGTCTTTCTGACAATTGAAGTCTCTCACAATGAACTATTCCCATCAGTATTATCTGACTCTTGCTCTATCTAATTTCCATCTACATTGATTCTGATCTCCTGAGGCCAGATGTCTTCTCCCTAATACTGTTATGTCATCCTTCACCATCAAGGCTACGAACCCCTAAGAGTTTGATTCCATCCTCAGGTGACTCTGTGGAGTTTGCACATTCTCCCCATCTCCATGTTGATTCCTCTGGGTGTTCCAGTTTCCTTCCAAAATCCAAAGATGTGCAGGCTCGGTGGACTAGCTATGGTAAATGCAGGGTTACAGGGATAGGGTAGGGGGTAGGCATGGGTGGGATGCTCTTTGGAGGATCACTATGGATTTGTTGGGCTAAATGGCCTGCTTCCACACTGTAGTGATTCTCTGATTCTATACGCTTTTGCCTAGCTCGCTGTATTTTCAAAATACTATATCTCCTTGAATGTCAATTTCTCAATGTTGAACATCTTGTAAACATTTTTTTCATAATGGAGATTAGATTATTATCAGCTATTTGTGCCATAAGTTCATCTATTAAATTATAGATACTTTGAACACTGAGATATTGAGCCTTTAATTTCATTTTCATACTTCTATTTTTGCAATAACCTTTTTTGCTGGCACAAAGTTTTGTTAAACACTCATTCTGCTTGGCTTTATCCACATTGCTAAATGCCTTCAATATCTTGACCTTTCTCACTGGATTTTTAAATCTTCCTTCATCTGAATTCTCACACAAACACATATGTACACATACACACTGTTGGTCTAAAGCTGATTCCTCAACCTTAGGCATATCATTTGTCAGGACATGGTTGTGACACCCATCCTGAAGGAATTGCTCCCTCTTCCCTGAGTATTCTTGTCAGTGCCCCATAAACCAGAATGTGTGCCACCTGTGCCACTCTTCAGCCAACATTTAAAACTTTAATCTGGGTGATATTACGCCAACTGGTATGAATGTTTGACTTAACAATTCATATTGATTACATTTGCTGTTCTGTTTTAATTTTGAACTTAGCCCCTCAGATTTTCACATCAGAAAGAAATTTTTTATTCTACTTGCGTTTCTTTTTTCTCAGATGGTCCACAATGACCACATCCATTGCCATTTCCATCCTAAGGGCTGCCAAAACAAGGTCTCCACCTACCTTTTCCCTTCACTAATGTGTCACAGTTTCTTCAGCTTGGCCTCCAGTTCAATGGTTCTAAACCTATCCTCCTTAAGCTGGAGACATTTATTGCCAATGTATTTTCCCAAAATCATCCTGTAGGCCAAGATCTCTCAACTCTGCAGTCACAACACATTCCTGTGCTGTCAAATTTATTACGTAGAAATTTTCTTTTTTTTCTAAACTAGCTTATAATTGATAAACCCCATGAATTCTCATTAGCTTAACTATTGCCAGGAAATTTTACCAAAGCAAATAAAACCTTACAATTACTCATTAACTAAAGGAGTTATGAATTGGACATGAGCGTTCTATGTATCAAACACCATTTACCTACATCCATATGATGTCCAATATTGTTGTCTTTTTCTTTTTTCAGAATATATCCAGTCCACAGATTGAACCTGCTAGGTTTGTTTTTTAATGTATCTGAAACTATCTATGTCCTTTTAAGTTTAAAAGATAGATCGCTATTCAGTTAACAGCTATCCCTCCCAAATAATTTTGACTTCCCTCACTCTCCAAATTTCTAAGCTCAACTTCTGCATTTAGCTGCAGTCAATGGAAAGCTCCTGTCTCCATTCATTCAGCAGAATATAATTTTTCAATACATTCATTCATGGGATATGGTCATTAAAAACTGGGTCAGCATTTATTGCCCATCCCTGATTTCCCTCAAGGTTGTTAAGAGTTAAGCACATTACTATGGGTCAGGAATCATTTGTAAGTTAGACCAGATAAGAGTGACAAATTTCATTTCCCAAAAGGCATCAGTGAACCAGATACATTTTTACAATAATTGGGGGCCACTATATGTCACCATTAGGCTAGATTTTTTAAAATTCCAGTTTTTTTATATAGAAAACAAATTTGACCATCTGTCATGATGGAATTTAAACCCACGTCCCTCAAACATTAGCCTGAAGTTCTAAATTATTTTGTCCAGTCACATTACTACCATGCCCCTCAGTGGCTAAAATTGGACAGAGCTGAGTCAATACTACTTCATGGAGCAACAAGTTTAGGTGAGCTACTTAACTAACTAACTGCAATTACCTCTCCAGTAGGGAACTTGGTTTTCCCTGACTACAACTGAAAAGAACATAACGTTCACAGTAAATTGTAATTAAACATTAAGCACAGACAAGAATAAATGTAAGGAAGAGACTTACACTTAAAATTATCTTACTCAATAAAATCCTAAACTCGCAATCTCTGTTTCCAACTGAACTCAGTGATTGTTACTAAATTAAATATAATTTTATTTTGTACTTCAAACTTCATTGAAATAAACACTTCTGATGGATTGTTTTATTATTCCCTGTCCTAATGTCCCAGATGATAATTGATTTGATTTGCTTGATTAAATATTGCAACTCTGATGTATTTCCACAGTCCATTCAAGCAATATTTCACAGCTATACACACCCTTTTTTAAAAATGGTGATATAAATAACTTGCTTTTTAAAAAATTTTGCAGTGAGTTGTATTTTGGATGCAGCAAAACTAAGCACACTTTTCTAATTCTCCTTACTGATACTGAACACAAACAAAATTAATTATTGACTTTCTTCTATATTGCTCTAATAACATTAATCTTAGCAACACACTTTTCTTTCAGTGTAATTTTCTTTTTGCATCACTCATTTTATCCGTACACATTTTCTGATGGAATTGTCCTGTGCAGCTCATGTCAATTGATGGTTAGAGGTCCACACTGAGAGAATCCTGCAATAAGGCTGAGACAGATCAAGCAATTTTTTAATGCACTTAATTGTCAGAGGCAGAACACCATCATTCTCAAGACTAGGTTAAATTCCTGAGCTTGATTGCATACGATGAATAGCTTAACTTCTCCATTATCCAAATGCATAAAGCTCAGTGCTGAAAATAATAATTGCTTAATATTGGTAACACTTTAAAATTTCCATTAAAATTGACAGCAGAAATATGTCTATGTACACAATTTGATTCCTATCTTCAATACTTTCTTTTTAAACTTGCATGTGGGATATTTCAGACAGAAACATATATACTGGGACACATCTCTCTATAACTCCTGAAAACATACAAAATTAGTCTTGTCACACCTATTCATCATAGAGTGGTAGCTTTTCGCCAAATATTCAGCACTTCATATATTATCCTTAAAATGTTCATAGGACTTTGAAAGTGGCACTAGCTCAATATAATCAGGTGTGTATGTGTGACTTACCAATGCATGATGGAAGGGGGTAATCCCAGGCTCTTCTTTCCCCGGTCATACATTTCAGTGTACTGCTTCCATGTAGAGTATAGCCTGGATTACAACCATAAGAAATCGTGCTGCCAGCAAAATGGCCCTGGTCGCTGATTTTGTATCCAAACTGAGGCACACCAGGATCTTCACAATGAGACAGCTCAAAACCTGTGACAGGGGGCACAGAACAAACTGAGCTCACTGAACCATGATGCATCTAATCTTGACAGCATGAATGGAAACGTCAGTACATGTAATATCAAAGTCAGAGATGAGCTACTCAAGAAGAAAACCAAATTTATCCCCTTGACAAAAAAAATTATGTCAGAATAAATTTTCGAATTATCAAGCAAACTCTATAACCAAGCTGGTACCACAGTATTTATGAAGTAGCACATGACAGTGTATAATTTCATTAAACAGTGCTCAGATACTGTTTGTTCTTTTAACTCATCCACTTATCTCCCAACATTTCTTTGACTCAACACATTTTGAACTAAAAATAACAGATGTCTCCATGTGAAAATCGACTTTGAGAATATTAAATTATTTAGTTTTCTCCATGAATATGTGACTTCTGCTCATATTTTTTGTCCCAAATTTAATGGTAATTTGTGATAATGTATTTAATCAGTGAGTGCATCATGCCCGAGTCTTATTTTGATCCTGTTTTAAAACACTGCTATTTGCCAGCACAATTTATTATAATACAATTCAGCAGCAGAACCATGCCAAAATGTCTGTGTGTGTGTATGGAATTAGGGGTTATTTGTAGCTCTATAACAGTCAAAGTAAGGAATCTGACCCATGAGCTTTCCTTTCTAAGTGGCTGAGTTATCCATTGAGTAGCAGATTTTTGCACGAAACATCTCATGTGTACTGTCTTATCATAGAGACATCAAGCTGTCTGACTGAAAGAGGAGACTGAACTCAAAGCTGTCCAAAGTAAATAGGCTGGTGTCGAAGAGTTTGCTTATACAGCTACTCAGTCAGTCATAGTTAAATCTGGACTTAAGGTGAGACTGAAATTATGTGGTTTCAAGTGGTCCATCCCCAGCATGCTCCTGGCAAACATACAAGATGGATGACCTCAAAGCTAGATTCGCCTTCCAAAGAGAATTGAGAGACTGCTGTTTAATAGAGAAATGGCTCACTCCTGCTTCACCCTGACTATGTCTTACGTCACAAGGGTTTCTCACTTCACTAAATTGACTGCGTGGTGTCCTCGGGCAAGGTAAGGGGTGGCAGGGTCTGCCTCCTAATCAACACATCCTGGTGCTCAGATGTGGTGACCATGGTGGGTTACTGTTCCCCAAACTTAGAATATCTTAGAGTGAAGTGCCATCTCTATTACCTGCCTCATGAGTTCACCTCTGCTATTCTGATAGCAGTCGACATACCACCCCATGTGGAAATGAAGAGTGCACCTAATGAAGTATCCAATGCTACAAACAGTCTTGAGATGGAAGATCCTGAGTCCTTAAACAACTAGGAGAAAATCAGGACTGCAGATGCTGGAGATTGGAGACAGAGAGTGTGGTGCTGGAAAACCACAGCTGGTCAGGCAGCATCCGAGGAGCAGGAAGTCGATGTTTCGGGCATAACGTTTGAATTCCTGATGAAGGGTTTGTGCCCGAAAGGTCGACTCTCCTGCTCCTTGGATGCTGCTTTTCCAGCACCACATTCTTCGACTATCCTGAGGTCTTGTTCATCATAGCCAGTGACTTCAATCAAGCCAACCTTAAGAACGTGCTACCAAAATACCAGCAACATGTTTGGGTGGCACGGTGGCTCAGTGGTTAGCGCTGCTGCCTCACAGCACCAGGGACCCGGGTTCGATTCCAGCCACAATTGGAATGTGGAGTTTATACATTCTTCCCGTGTCTATGTGGGTTTCCTCCAGGTACTCTGGTTTTCTCCCATAATCCAAAGATGTGCAGGTTGAGCGAACTGCCCATGCTAAACTGCCCATAGTGTGCAGGGTAGGTGCATTAGTCAGGGTAAATATAGGGTAGGGGAATGGGTCTGGATGGGTTACTCTTCAGAGGATCAGTGTGGACTTGTTGGTCCGAAGGCCTATTTCCACACTGTAGGGATTCTAATCCTAGATGTCGCCTGCCCTACCAGATTTCCAAACATCCCTGACCATTGCTATACAAGTGAAGATGCCTACCGTTCCATTCCGTGTCCGCATTTTGGAAAATCAGATTTCTTTCTCCCGGCAGACAAGCAAAAATTGATTTGCGAGGACTAAGTACATAAAGTAATTCAGTTTTGGTCTGAGGCATTGGAATGGCTTCCACGGGACTGCTTAGAGTTGGCGGACTGGTCCATATTCAAAAACCTAGTGATCAACATAAATGAGTATGCACTACCATTCCAGACTTCATTAGTTAGTGTGTAGAAGTCTGCGAGCTGAAGAAATTAATTTGCATGTGGCCAAACTGGAAACCATGGATACACTGGGAGGTACATTCCCTACTGAAGTCCAGGTCTGAGGCGTTCAAGTTGGGCGACCCTGACCAACACAAAAAATCCAGGTATGACCTTTGCAAGGTCATCAGAGATGCCAAAAGGCAATTGGAAACTAAACGCGAGACCCAGACTAATCACATGGCCACCTGTCAATTGTAGCAAGGCTTACATGACATAAAGGGGTACAAAACGGTCTAGCAGAATTGCAGGCAACAATACATCCAGACTTGATCAGCTCAATGCATTCTACACTCGCAGTATAGGTCAGTGAAATGTTGCCACCTGTCCCTACAGCTTCAGATGGACCCGTGCTCTCGGTCACCACTGCAGACATTAGATTGACCTTTTTGAGCGTGAGCCCATGGAAAATGACTGGTCTGGATGGAGACCCCAGTCATGCACTCACATCCTGTGTGGACCAGCTGGCAGGAGTGTTCATTGGCATCTCTAACCTCTCCTTACTTTGATCTGAAATCCCCACCTGCTTCAAGAAGAACACCATCAAGCCTGTGCCAAAGAAAAGTCATTGCAGCGTACCTCAGTGATCACCACCCAGTGGCTCTGACCTCCACAATTATGAAGTGTTTTGGGAGGTTAGTCATTACTCACATTAACTCCAGCTTCGCAGGTTGCCTTGATCTTTTGCAATTTGCCTACTGGCCCAACAGGTCCACAACAGACGCCATCTTGCTGGTCCTACACTCATCCCTAGAACATCTGGATAACAAGGATACTACTTATTGACTACAGCTCTGCCTTCAACACCATAGTTACAAACAAAACCATCTCCAAACTCTGACACCTGAATCTCTGTTGGCCTCCTTTGTAACTGAATCCTTGACTTCCTGGCCCATAGAGTGAAATCCATAAGAATAGGTGACAACATCTCCTTCATGAGAATCTTACCATAGGTTCCCATAGAGCTGCATACTCAGCACTCTACTTATACACACACACGACTATGTAGTCAAATTCCACTTCATCTCCATTTTCAAGTTTGCTGATGACACTATTCCTTTAGGTCAGATCTCAAATAACAATGAAAAAGAATACGGAAGGAATTTGTTGCTTATTTTTGTATGGTGTAAAGGCGAGAATCTCTCCATCAAAGCCAGCAAAACAAAGGAGCTGATCAAAGAGTTCAGGAAGTGGAGTGGAGAGCTGCATCAAGTGGTGCTGAGGTGGTGATGGTCAAAAGCATTAATTTCCTGGGAATGATGATCACCAATAATTTGCCCTAGTCCACCCAGGGCGACACAATAATCAAGAATGCACAATAACCTCTCTACTTCCTAAGTAGGCCAAGAAAATTCGGCATACCCGTAAAAACTCTTATCAATTTTTATAGATGCATTTATAAAATGCACTTCCCAGGATCTCAAGAATTCACAGAGAATCAGGAACAGAGCCCAGTCCATCACGCAATCCAGCCTTCCATCCATTGACTCCATATATATTTCCCACAGCCTCAGGAAAGTAACCAACATAATCCTGGACTCCTCCCACCCCAGTTATACTCTTTTCCACCCTCTGCTGTCAGGCAGAAAATACGGAAGTTTGAATACATGTGCAAATATATTTAAGAATAGCGTAGTCCCTGCTGTTATCAGACTTTTAAATGGGTCTCTCAAATGTTAATTCTGATCTCTCTTTCTGTAGCTCCTCTGTGGCTGTAACACTGTATTCTGCACTCTGTTCTGTATCCCTGATGTACTTTGCCTGATATGACCTGCCTTTAGAGCAGGCAAAACAATGTTTTACACTGTATCTCAGTACTTGTGACAAGATTAAATAAAATCAAGTCAAATCATAACATTCTCAAGATGTGTTTATTGACTATTACATGAACATTTTTGAGTCCATATAGGATTACTTGCACAGAGTTTTTTTGCTCATTCTTTCGGTCAACTATTTCTCCGTGAATATTTCTCTTAGTTTTATATCAAAAGATTAGGGGTTTAAGTCCCACTCCAGAACATGAGCACAAATTCACCAAGTTAGTAAGGGAGTGCTGTATTGTCAGAGATGTGATTGTTCAGACAAGATGTTAGCTTGAATGGGTTAAAGATATGAAAACAGAGGGGAAGAGTGATTAAAGCTGCACTGGAAAGGATTGGAGATATAAGTACAATATTGGAAAAGAATACAGATCAAAAAACAGAGTTGGTGAGGACAAAAGATATAATGACAGTTCAAAATAGGCGAAGATGCAAAATCTGTGTTGAAGAAGACTGAAGGTAAAAATATTGTGGGAAAGATCTGAGATAAAAATATTGAAGAGGCAATGAAGACACAAAAAAAGGAAGGAGAGAAGATAGAAATTCTCTGTTGGAATGAACTTAAGAGATAAAAACAACATTGGAAATGAGAAGTGGCATAAACAGCTTTGAAAAAGAAAATGCAAACATGTAACCAGTGAGACAGGGCTGAAGAAATAAACAAAACATTACAGAAGTGGAGAAGATGTAATATCTGCATTGGACAGAACAGAAGACATCGAAAACAGTGGCAAGAATTCAAGATATTTAAATTGTGTTTGAGACGACTGAGATAGAAAAATAACACTGGGAAAGAAAAATAACACTGGGAAAGAACAAAAGTATAAAACGTTAAAGAAAAGAAGATACATTCTATGTTGGAAAGGATGGAGATTCTGATAATATGATGGAAGAGAAATTATAAATGCAGCATTAGAGTCAATTGAAGATATAAAATGTGAGCAAGGATTGAAGATATTAAAAAAATGTAAGAGATGGGTCAAATACTTACAATCGGTTCACAACAAAATCAACAGAGATGTCACCTTGGTGATTGATTAGCAGTACTGCAGTTTTATTTTTGGTAAACAGGCAAACTCAGAACTAGAAATCTGTGATTTATTGTCACTTTATTCGTTTGATAAACTAAATAAACTATTTAACCTATAGAATTGAAGTAATTGATTGAACAACAGTTTTAACCAATTAAAATTCTTCAGAGAAACATGGCAGACAGGTAAAGAGAAGCAGAGTGACACAGGAAGGAACAGCAAGCTTAATAGAAATACCACACCTATAAATAAGACCCATGCCAAAAACAATGGTGAAAAGTGTAGAGTCAAAAGCATTTGATCTGCCTGTGTGAAACCTTCATAACGTGATTGATGAATAGATGTAAATGGATATGATTACATAGCTATTACAGTGATGTGGAAGCATAGAGATCAATGTTAGGAAATTAATATCCAGGGTCCATAAAAATAACTAGAATGGAAAATAGGGATGAGTGGACCTGATAATAAAGGATATCATAATGAGAATAACACGGAAACATTTTAGTTCATAAGATCAGGAAGTAGAATCAATATGGATGGAATTTAGGAACAACAAGATTCTGAAAATGATAATGTGCATCACCACAGATCACCCATCAGTGATTAAACCATTGAAGCGAACATTGAGCAAGGTCTTGCAACTTTGATGAAAAGCAATGTAATAATTACTGCAGACTTGAATTTTATAGAACTGGAGAAAACAAACTGGCAAAAGTCACCTGGATGTTGAGTTTGTAGAAAATGTTTGCAAGAGCTTCCAGAATAATATTTTTTATTCATTTATGGAATATGAACATCACTGACTGGGACAGCATTTATTGTCCATCCTTAACTGCTGTGATGGTGAGGAGCTGCCTTCTTGAATAGCTGCAGTCTATTTGATGTATGTGCAGAGCTATTGCGCATTTTTTTCCCCCAATGACAGTGAAGGAATAGTGCTGTAGATGCAAGTGAGAGTAACGTGAGACTTTGAAGTGAATTTGCAGATGTGGTATTCACATGTATTTGCTGCCCTATTTCTTCCAGTTGATTAGTCATGAGTTTTAAAGGTGCTGTCGAAGGAACATTGGTGATTTTTTGCAGTAAATGTTGTGGATGGTGTATAGTGCTGTCACTACACATTGGTGGAGGAAGGAGTAAATGATTAAGGTTTTAGGTTGAGCATGGATCAAGTGGGTTGCTTTGGTCTGGAATCATTTGAGCTTCTTGAGCTGTCCATACACAGCCAATGGAGAATATTCCATCACAAGTCAAATTTGTGCCTTGCAGATGGTTAGGGTTTGGGTTAGGTTTACAGATTTTGAGGACACAGGAGTTGAGCTACTTTCTACAAAGATTCCTAACTTCCGCCCTTCTCTTGTCATCACAATATTTATACAGCCGACCCAGTTCAATTTCTGGTCAGTGGTAATCCCCAGGAAGTTGATGGTGGGAGAATCAGTGATTTTGATGCACTTGAATATCGAAGGATGATAGCCGGCTTCTCTTTTGCTGAGGATGGTCATTACATAGAACATAGAACATAGAACAATACAGTGCAGAACAGGCTCTTCGGCCCTCAATGTTGCGCTGACCTGTGAACTATTCTCAGCTCGTTCCCCTACGCTATCCCAAAATCATCCATGTGCTTATCTAAGGATTGTTTAAATCTCCCTAATGTGGCTGAGTTGACTACATTAGCAGGTAGGGCATTCCACACCCTTACCACTCTCTGCATAAAGAACTTGCCTCTGACATCTGTCTTAAATCTATCACCCCTCAACTTGTAGTTATATATTTATAGTTATACCTGATACATGTGTGGTACGAATGGTACTTAACAAACCAAAAAGGAATATACCAATTCATATTGCATATTATGTAATGAGGCATGATTAATTACCAATCTTTATCAGCAAATAATCCTCTGGAGAAAGAAAAAAATAATTTTAATACAACTGAATTCCATATTAAGTTTGAGAGAGACTTACTCAAATCTAAAACAGGAATCCTAAAGTTAAACAAAACCAATAAAAGGGGTATGAGTAGAGATCCAGCTAATGTTACTTTGGGTAAAGAAATTAAAAATAATGCAAAATAAACCATAGAAAACATTCGAAGATATATATCGTCACAATAGACCCACTAGGTATGCCATCTTCCTCGCCCTATGCTCATCTCTGCAACAGCTGGATAACAAAGACACCTATGTCAGACTTCTATTGATTGACATATGCTTCAGCACCATAATTCCAATAAAACTCACCTCCAAACTCCAAGATCTAGGATGCTGCTCCCTGCTACGCAACTGGGTCCTCTACTTCTTGACCTCCAGACTCCAATTAGTAAGGATAGATGACAGTAAGGATAGACCACAATAACTCGTCCATAATAAACATAAGCACTGGTGCCCTCAAGGCTGCATACTCAGCGTCTTACTATAAACCTCACACATTCATGACAATGTGGTTAAATTCAGCTCTAATTTTGCTGAAGACCACCATAGTGAGTTGAGTCAAGCAATGACAAAGAGCACAGATAGGAGATAAACAGCTTAATGGCGTAGAGTAAATACAACAATCTTTCCCCCAATGTCAGCAAAATGAAGGAGCTGGTCGTTGACTTCAGGAATTGGAGTGGAGGGACATGCCCTTGTCTGTGTCAATGATGCCGAGGTGAAGGTGGTGGAGACCTTCAGGTTCCTAGAAGCAAATACCACCAATGACCTTTCGTTGTCAATCGACATCAACATCATAGCCAAGAAAGCACACCAATGCCTCTACTTCCTCAGAAGACTAAAGAAATTTGGCATATCCACAATGACAGATACCAATTTTTATAGATATCCATAGAAAACAATCTATTCAGATGTATCACAGATTGGTATGACAAACTCGTTGCCCAAGAAATTACAAAGATTTGTGAACACAGCTCAGTCCATCACATAAACTAGCCCTCCTTCCATTGACTCCATCTACAATGCCTCGGGAAAGCAGTCAACATAATCAAAGACTCCTCCCACTCCAGTTATACTCTCTTTCACTGGCCAGAAAATACAAAAGCTGGACAACTCATACCAACAGGTAGTTTCTTCCCTGCTGTCATCAGTTTCATGAACAAACTTGCCATATATTAGAAATGATCCTTCTCTGTGCCTTCTCTGCAGCCATGCATTCTGATCTATTACCCTGATATACTTATGTAATGGATGATTTACCTGGTTAGCATGCAATACAACACTTTTCACTGTATCTCAGTACATGTGGCAATAATAAATTAAATCAAATCAAAAATTCTAATAAATAATTGAAGTAAGCATTATTCCCTTTGAGGCAGGGACAGAAGAAGTATCATGGGAATAAAGAAATGGCAGACACATTGAATAAATATTCGAACAAGTCTTCCTCAAGGATCAGTAAGTAAAAAATGAGGTCTGCAGATGCTGGAGATCACAGCTGCAAATGTGTTGCTGGTCAAAGCACAGCAGGTTAGGCAGCATCTCAGGAATAGAGAATTCGACGTTTCGAGCATAAGCCCTTCATCAGGGGGCTTATGCTCGAAACGTCGAATTCTCTATTCCTGAGATGCTGCCTAACCTGCTGTGCTTTGACCAGCAACACATTTGCAGCTTCCTCAAGGATCAGTCTGGGGCCATAAATATATGCAATTTATATTAGTGACTTAGACAAAGACACACAGTAATATATCAAACGTTGCAGATGATACAAGGCTAAATGGCAATATTATCTCTGAGGAGCATGCACTTCTATGTGAAGTTTTGATTTCCATATTGAAGAACATATTTGCATTCAAGATATACAGTAAATGTCAAAAAGTTCTTCTTGCAATAAGGGCGATCTCTTATCATGAGACAATGAGTAAATTAGACTCATTCTCTCTGGAGTTTGGTTAAATGAGTTCAGCTTTCATTCTTTTGTTCAATGTTCTGAAAAGGTCTGACAGGGGAAATCCTGAAAGATTGTATCGCCTAGCTGGGGAATCTAGAATACAGGGACACAATTTCACAAGAGATCGACATTTCAGACTGGGAAATATTTGATCTCTGAAAGAGTTGCAAATCTTTCATATCATTTACCCTAAAGGGTTGTACATAGTTTATTGCAAATGAAATTTGAAAAGGAGATTATCAGATTCTTAGTCTCTCAGGGAATCAAAGCTTAAGGCAGCTGGAATTTCAATTCTGAGTCAGAGACTCAGCTGTCAGTTCAGTTCTGGGTCCTGACCCTGCACAATGCATTCCAGACACACACACACTAAAATTTTTAAAGTGCTAATGAATGGCAGGTAGCAGTCTCACATTCCAATTGTGGATGTGAAGTTGGCAGCAGAAGATAGAGGGGCAATGGCAAATCTTCCAACACACAGTGACTGACAGGCCAAAGATAGAAACTGATGATTCATCATGGAGAAAGCTAGGGCGCTTCTACCTGGCATTCTCTGAAAAAAAGCTGTTTCTTTTAAGCTTAAGTCACCATGGTTGGGAGGCCAGATCCTGGAGGGCAATCCCTCCACAGGACAGACCATGGTCACTACTGTGCCCCAGCAGCCACCTGAGATCAAGAGGAGGATGGCCCCTCAAGTTACCCATCGTAGTCCATTCTGAGCCAAACACACTGACCTAGATGTGACCCAGGCTGATATGCAATGCCAACATTGTTGACTGAAAATCCCAGTCAACACAGGAACAGGGCTTTCATATATCCTGTAATTATCAAAATTTGTCCTGAATTGACTACCCAATAGGAAGCAACGTGCAGCTGATCTAACCCTGAGTCATCTTAACTGAAAATGGCTCAGGTCAGGATTGTGTCTGATGTACTAATTCAGAAGGTTAATGGAATGCTATCTTTTAGTAGGCAAGGAATTGAATGTGAAAAGCTAGGCCTCAATTAAGTAAGGCATTGGTGAAAACATGTTTGAGATGGTATATAATTTGAATCTCCTTATTTAAGGTAAAGTGCAAATGCATTTGCTGCAAATGTGTTGCTGGTCAAAGCACAGCAGGTTAGGCAGCATCTCAGGAATAGAGAATTCGACGTTTCGAGCATAAGCCCTTCATCAGGAATAAGAGAGAGAGAGTCAAGCAGGCTGAGATAAAAGGTAGGGAGGAGGGACTAGGGGGAGGGGCGATGGAGGTGGGATAGGTGGAAGGAGGTCAAGGTGAGGGTGATAGGCCGGAGTGGGGTGGGGGCGGAGAGGTCAGGAAGAGGATTGCAGGTTAGGAGGGCGGTGCTGAGTTGAGGGAACCGACTGAGACAAGGTGGGGGGAGGGGAAATGAGGAAGCTGGAGAAATCTGAATTCATACCTTGTGGTTGGAGGGTTCCCAGGCGGAAGATGAGGCGCTCCTCCTCCAGCCGTCGTGTAGTTGTGTTCTGCCGGTGGAGGAGTCCAAGGACCTGCATGTCCTCGGTGGAGTGGGAGGGGGAGTTAAAGTGTTGAGCCACGGGGTGATTGGGTTGGTTGGTTCGGGCGGCCCAGAGGTGTTCTCTGAAGCGTTCCGCAAGTAAGCGGCCTGTCTCACCAATATAGAGGAGGCCACATCGGGTGCAGCGGATGCAATAGATGATGTGTGTGGAGGTACAGGTGAACTTGTGGCGGATATGGAAGGATCCCTTGGGGCCTTGGAGGGATTTTGCCGGAGTGGGGTCCGCCACCTCCAAACGGAAAATATCCGCCGCCATTTCCGCCACCTCCAAACGGAAAACACCCACGCCCTCCACCTCCTCCAGGATTTTCGCTTCCCCGGTCCCCAACGCCTTATTTTCACTATGGACATCCAGTCCCTGTACACCTCCATCCCCCATCACGAAGGACTCAAAGCCCTCCGCTTCTTCCTTTCCCGCCGCACTAACCAGTACCCTTCCACTGACACCCTCCTTCGACTGACTGAACTGGTCCTCACCCTGAATAACTTCTCTTTTCAATCCTCCCACTTCCTCCAAACTAAAGGAGTTGCCATGGGCACCCGCATGGGCCCCAGCTATGCCTGCCTCTTCGTAGGATATGTGGAACAGTCCATCTTCCGCAACTACACTGGCACCACCCCCCACCTTTTCCTCCGCTACATCGATGACTGTATCGGCGCTGCCTCGTGCTCCCACGAGGAGGTTGAACAGTTCATCAACTTTACTAACACCTTCCATCCCGACCTGAAATTCACCTGGACTGTCTCAGACTCCTCCCTCCCCTTCCTAGACCTTTCCATTTCTATCTCGGGCGACCGACTCAACACAGACATCTATTATAAACCGACTGACTCCCACAGCTACCTGGACTACACCTCCTCCCACCCTGCCCCCTGTAAAAACGCCATCCCATATTCCCAATTCCTTCGTCTCCGCCGCATCTGCTCCCAGGAGGACCAATTCCAACACCGCACAACCCAGATGGCCTCCTTCTTCAAGGACCGCAGATTCCCCCCAGACGTGATCGACGATGCCCTCCACCGCATCTCCTCCACTTCCCGCTCCTCCGCCCTTGAGCCCCGCTCCTCCAACCGCCACCAAGACAGAACCCCACTGGTTCTCACCTACCACCCCACCAACCTGCGCATACAACGTATTATCCGCCGCCATTTCCGCCACCTCCAAACGGACCCCACCACCAAGGATATATTTCCCTCCCCTCCCCTATCAGCGTTCCGCAAGGACCACTCCCTTCGTGACTCCCTTGTCAGATCCACACCCCCCACCAACCCAACCTCCACCCCCGGCACCTTCCCCTGCAACCGCAGGAAATGTAAAACTTGCGCCCACACCTCCACACTCACTTCCCTCCAAGGCCCCAAGGGATCCTTCCATATCCGCCACAAGTTCACCTGTACCTCCACACACATCATCTATTGCATCCGCTGCACCCGATGTGGCCTCCTCTATATTGGTGAGACAGGCCGCTTACTTGCGGAACGCTTCAGAGAACACCTCTGGGCCGCCCGAACCAACCAACCCAATCACCCCGTGGCTCAACACTTTAACTCCCCCTCCCACTCCACCGAGGACATGCAGGTCCTTGGACTCCTCCACCGGCAGAACACAACTACACGACGGCTGGAGGAGGAGCGCCTCATCTTCCGCCTGGGAACCCTCCAACCACAAGGTATGAATTCAGATTTCTCCAGCTTCCTCATTTCCCCGCCCCCCACCGTGTCTCAGTCGGTTCCCTCAACTCAGCACCGCCCTCCTAACCTGCAATCCTCTTCCTGACCTCTCCGCCCCCACCCCACTCCGGCCTATCACCCTCACCTTGACCTCCTTCCACCTATCCCACCTCCATCACCCCTCCCCCTAGTCCCTCCTCCCTACCTTTTATCTCAGCCTGCTTGGCTCTCTCTCTCTTATTCCTGATGAAGGGCTTATGCTCGAAACGTCGAATTCTCTATTCCTGAGATGCTGCCTAACCTGCTGTGCTTTGACCAGCAACACATTTGCAGCTGTGATCTCCAGCATCTGCAGACCTCATTTTTTACTTGCAAATGCATTTGCGACAGTTCAGAGGTTTAGTCAACTGATGTCTGGAATGAAAGGCTTGAAAATCAGGGCCGAAATATTACAGCCTGTATATTCCAATGGCCAGAGTATTGTTTTAACAGTGCAGACTGGAGTTACTTGTCGAGTCTCTACCAAATTGTGAAGATGATGCAGACTTCATGCAGATTGTCCAGGAATTATTCCCCTGCATCCTGAACCTTCTGAAATATACCTCTTAACATTGAAATGATCAGAGCATTCCAATTTTAAGTTAATAGCTAACTCAGAAAACTTAAGCAATCCAAAATCCAGTCTGGTTCCTAATCTTCCATTTTAGCACACACAATCCCAGTTACATTGTTTCTGATCCTTTATACCACTGACAACAAACAACCAGTGCTTCCCACTAACCTTTCACACATCATTAAGAGGACTCTCATTCTGCCTGAATCAGCAACTTAGAATAGCTGATTTAAAATTGTCATATCAGTATTCAGGAAGCCATAAAAAAAAACTATGTTACCACAGTTGTAAAACTAGCCTGTATTTAGAAAACATGTCAAATCTACAATTAGCAGAAATAATCCTCTAATTCTAATACCGTTTTGTCCTTGACAATAATAAAGTAACGTTACATCCTACGAATATTTTACTCTTTGTATTCCCTATTTAATTCAATATTATATCTACATTTCACAAAGAAATGGTTTCTTGGAATTCAGTAAGCAATCTTCTGTGAAATTAGATTATATTCAAGATTCATCAAAATTCATGAAACAATATTTACAAAACAATTGTTTCTTTGGTGATATAAATCTCATCGAAACCTATTGCTCAATAGTTTATTTATTACAACATCAAAAGTTGTTTCATTGTAAGAATTTGAATGGGCATGAAAATTTCTAGAAATAAAACTGAAACAAACAACGATTGTTTAGTTAAATAAATTTTGATTTCTTTATATTTGTGCCTCAGCGCTGTTGATATGGAGGCAAATTTAGATTTGTCTTATAACAGCACATTTTTACAATTGGAGCCAGAATAACTTATTTATTAACTTTTGTTTTAATACGTTATTGTTATAATAGTAGGAATTTCCAATTGTACATACGCATGATCTAAAATCTGGTGGTTATACAAGCAAAACAGGATAATGAGCTCTCTTGGCTGTAAACAAGAAATATGTTTAAACCACTCACCAGTGTAAACAAGCTGAAAACCTTCATCAGTTGTTTCAGAGTCTGTATTGAACTCCAACCACAGGTGATTGGAAGTGCTACTCAAAGTTACTCCTGTCAACCCAGTATCAGTGAAAGCCCCCAGAAGATGGGCAGAACTGTCTTTTCCATCATATATCTAACAAAAGAAACAAATTAACATTTAATATCACTATCATATAAAGTAGCATTTACAGAAATGAGCATAAAATAGAGACAATGTAATGTAAGCATCATGTTGTTACCAGATTATGTTAACTTTTTGACGTAGCATGCTGATATCATAGGGCAGAGATGATAATTGGCCCTTAAAGATATAAACTCATTCTAAAAGATGGAAATATTTCCAGTGTACAAAGCTTAAAGATGAAACTAAAAACACTATGTCTTGAGTGAAAGGTTTAACCATTTCCAGAACTGTTGGAGCTCATTCTCTTTCCATCATGCTCTTATTGTTGTTCTAGCCTTTCAGAAATCTTCATGATGATGTTGTAAGATCATGTAAATTGTTGAACAATGGAATCGTTCAAAATTACTGCAACCCAAAATCATAGATTCTGATTTTCCATTGTCATACTTGCTTAGCTGTTTACTGTTTGTCCAAAGTCATGGGGTACATGGCCATGCACATTTTACCTTTCTCAGTGCAATGTACTTCAGTGAATGAGTGTTGGTTAGATCAGTTGGTGGGATGGCTGGTTTGTGATGCAGAGTGATGCCAACAGCGTGGGTTCAATTCCAACACTTGTTGAGGTCATCTATCATAAACAACTCTCCATCTCTCTCTTTGTTTTGATGTGGTGACCCTCAGACTAAATAACCACCAGTCACCTGTCTCTTGAGACAGAAAAGCCCTACGGTCCAGTCAGAATATGGTGACTTTACCTCAGTAGGAATGAGGAATGAATGAAAGGATTCCACTACCTCATGCCAGTTTGATGGCAGAACCAAATCATTACAAAAGTGAATACAGGTTGGTATGTTACATTTATTGTGTTGGAATCCAATGTCTACCTTCTCACTGTGAAACGGTGGATTTTACATGAGTGACAAAGACTTCTTCAGTAGCTATGGCTGATAGCACCAAACAGTTTCTTAGAAATGGTCTGGCATCAGATTGATGAAGTTCAAAGGGATTATTGAAAGCAACACTAATGTGTTGCAGGGACCCTCTCAGACTGCATATCACTATATGAATGTCCTGAATGTGCAACATGTTGGACAAATTGGCCAGACAAGGAAAAACTAGAGAAGAAAATTTCCCACAGTCAGTGAGTAATCACAATTTGTAAAGTAAATAAAAGATAATCCTCTTCTGCATTTATGTCTCTTCAGATCTGAGATCTCTCCTTGGTTACTGTATTGACTTAAGTTGTCAGTTGTCCTGATCTAGATCTCATCCATTCCATTCCCAATGATGTAACAATCTGGATCCTCAAAATATTCAATAACTTTTTTTAACAAAAGACGATACACACATTAATGACCTATCTCATCCAACTTCCAGCTCTTTGAAAAGATATAAGTTAGCATACACAATACCTGAAAAAATGCCAGAAAGATGCTTGATTCATCTTGAATACGAGATGATTAGTTTAATGCAAAAATATGGCTAGATGTGTCTGATGAATCCATGCTTTTCTCAGATATCTACCAGCCATAAAAAACTGTAAAACACTTTATCCAAAATGTCATATTTGCCTTTCATGATGCATTTAATGCATCCAACTTTAAAATATAATAGATTAGAATACAGAATGCAGCAGCATAGAATTGGATAGAATTAGATTAGATTACTTACAGTGTGGAAACAGGCCCTTCGGCCCAACAAGTCCACACCGACCCGCCGAAGCGCAATCCACCCATACCCCTACATTTACCCCTTACCTAACACTATGGGCAATTTAGCATGGCCAATACACCTGACCCGCACATCTTTGGACTGTGGGAGGAAACCGGAGCACCCGGAGGAAACCCACGCAGACACGGGGAGAATGGACTAGACTAGATCAGGATAGAGTTGAGCGTCCAGCACTGGAAAAAGCAGAGCAGGTCAGGTAGAAGCCAAGGAGCAATAAAATTGATATTTCAGGCAAAAGCTCTCCATCGGGAAAAGGATAGACTAGAATAGACTAAGCTACCTGTCCATAAATATTGAAGATAGAAAAGCCTGAAATGCCCAAGATTTTTGACCTGATAAATACCTTATCTAATGTTTATTATTTTACTGTTGGAATGACTAAAGCAGGTAATGCAAGGGTGAAGCAAATAGGTAGTGGTAAGAAGAAGAAAATTTATTAATTGTAAAATTAATAGCAGAGAATGTTGTATACTGTACACATTTGCTTTTATTTGAATTTCACTTCACACTTTGACATTGTGATCATAGCAAAAAGAAAATTTCTACAAACAACTAAAACATGTGGGTTTTTTTTCCCCCTGCCTCTGAATGGGATGGCAGGAAAGATACATGTACACTTGTCCTTTAATTATGACATCACAGATTGGGGATTATATAAAATACCCAACACATTTTCCTGTCTGCCCCCAAGAGTGTGAAAAAACTATAAATTGTTCTAATAATTATATCAGGGCCAAATAACAAGTAGATGCGTTTACAATAAATAAAACACATATAATATGTACACATTAGAATATTGACAGCCCAAATACTTAAAAAATACTATTAAGAATTTATATTAATATATCATCACTGAGCTAATGAAATAGTTTAAGGTACTTCAGGAGAGCATTATATAACAAAAGATAGTACTGAGGCACAAATGAAATACTAGTCAGCTGCCCAAAAACTTTGTCAGAGAGATAGGTTTTAAGGAGTGTTTTAAACAGAAAAGTGAAGTAGAGACACAGCGAATATTCAGGAGAGAGTTCAGGAGCTTGGGCTGAGGCAAATGAAGGGAGATTCATGTGTAGAGGAACAATTAAAATCAGAATATAGAGTGAGAATTAGAAGGACAAAGACATTTCATCGTGTTAGGGGACTGGAGCAGATTAGAAAGATAGGGAAAGTGAGACATTTAAAAAAGGTGTAAGAATTTTACAATTATGCTTGACCAGGAGATACCCCACCACCAAGGATATATTTCCCTCCCCTCCCCTATCAGCGTTCCACAAGGACCACTCCCTTCGTGACTCCCTCGTCAGATCCACACCCCCCACCAACCCAACCTCCACCCCCGGCACCTTCCCCTGCAACCGCAGGAAATGTAAAACTTGCGCCCACACCTCCACACTCACTTCCCTCCAAGGCCCCAAGGGATCCTTCCATATCCGCCACAAGTTCACCTGTACCTCCACACACATCATCTATTGCATCCGCTGCACCCGATGTGGCCTCCTCTATATTGGTGAGACAGGCCGCTTACTTGCGGAATGCTTCAGAGAACACCTCCGGGCCGCCCGAACCAACCAACCCAATCACCCCGTGGCTCAACACTTTAACTCTCCCTCCCACTCCACCGAGGACATGCAGGTCCTTGGACTCCTCCACCGGCAGAACACAACAACACAACGGCTGGAGGAGGAGCGCCTCATCTTCCGCCTGGGAACCCTCTAACCACAAGGTATGAATTCAGATTTCTCCAGTTTCCTCATTTCCCCTCCCCCCACCTTGTCTCAGTCGGTTCCCTCAACTCAGCACCGCCCTCCTAACCTGCAATCCTCTTCCTGACCTCTCCGCCCCCACCCCACTCCGGCCTATCACCCTCACCTTGACCTCCTTCCACCTATCCCACCTCCATCGCCCCTCCCCCTAGTCCCTCCTCCCTACCTTTTATCTTAGCCTGCTTGGCTCTCTCTCTTATTCCTGATGAAGGGCTTATGCTCGAAACGTCGAATTCTCTATTCCTGAGATGCTGCCTGGCCTGCTGTGCTTTAACCAGCAACACATTTGCAGCAGGAAATAAAGTAGATTACAGAGGACAGATGTAACAAAAGCTTAAAGAAATGTTTCAGTTGCAGATAAGCTGAAACAGAGGCAAAGCAGGTGATAATACAGAAGGAGAAATCAGTAGTCTTTGTAATAGCACGTCTATGAGTATGGAAGCTCATCAGAATCCTTTTAGGCAGAGGCAGGGACTGGTCCTATGGGAATACAGAGGCAGCCTTGTCAAAGTACTTAAGTAAGTATCACGTTGTTCCACTGCAATGCTGACATTACCCAGTTGGTCACATCATGCATTGATCACCATTTCTAACCCCTGACCATAACACCTTCTGCTTCCTGTTTCTTAAACGAAACAGTTACAAAATTGGCTAACATGGGTATGAGAAGGGGAAGTTGTGATCAGCAGTTTATTGGGAATAGGATCAAAGGAACCAAGGTGGGTCTCATGGACAAAATGAGCTCATAAAGGGACAATTGGGAAATATATGAGCTCAGATTGAGGACAGAAGGTAGCATTAAAGGAAGTTTGGGTCAATGAGCTACTCAAAGAATGGGACATGGAAATGATAACAGACTGGAAAGTCTTGATCTGAAGGACAAAGTAACTGAAAAGCTTGTCACACTTAGTGTTGGACATGAGGCTTGAGGAGAGAGAGAGAGAGAGAGAGATAGGGTTTGAAAATATAGTTTGGTATGGATAATCCTGGAAAAGTCAATAATTTCTGTTGAGGACAGCAGGAAACAATAGTGCTTTAAGTGGCCCTGCAAGATCTGGCAATATATGGGTACACCAATTATGCATCATATCTTTTCAAATTATGAAACAATTTATTTTATGTATATTTCTTACAGAATCTGCAAGACCTATAGAGTGATCAGTGGCAGAGAACTCAGCTTACCCAGTACCAAGGAGTTGCTCTGTTGCTTATGGATAGTGCACTGAAAATCAAACCTTGCTATTCTCAGAGTCATGATAAAAGTTAAAGATTCATTTAAAAATGCAGAATTCCCCAACTGACCCGACTTTCAAGACTTAGGTTGACGGTAAGTATGAACCAACTTTCTGTACTAAACAAGAATTGCTATTCTTTACAAGAAAATAGACTCGAACCATTGATCACAAATATCAACCATTAGCACACAATACCATACAATATTTAATCCCCTTTTAAACTCTGCCTGATGCACGTAAACGCAAACACATCTGAGTGTATAGGTGAAGGGTAAAACTGGGAGAGCAGTTATGAAACAATTTATTTAATGTATATTTCACAATTCCTATTCACAAGATCTGTTGAGATGATTCTCATGCTGATTAGACCACTACCTCTCAGTCTTTCATCTCTGGATGCTTTCATTGGTTTATCTGAGGCACAAGGTGACTGGTCCACGCTATAAAAGATAACTAACTCATTCATTTAACTTCACAGCTTATAGCAACTGTTGATAGAAAATAAATCAATTTTCTTCATGATTATTTTGGCTTTTACTACAGAGAAGAGCTCCTGAGCTGATTGAGATCTATTGGCTTCTCAGCATCTTGTTCACAATCCTAAGCTGTTCAGCTACCTGGGCACCAATCAGATAGTTGTATACAGGCAGAATGTCTTTGTTATTGACAACTGGCCATTAGTCCAGACTAATCAAACTGTCTGTTCCTGACTGAATCTCCATTTAAGTCGACTCTTGGTTTCAGCACATCTATACCTTTGCTTATTATGCTGAACCTGCAGCTGTGTAAACAATCCTTATAATGATTGCAAGCTGCAATCATATTTCAACAGCCTTGGTTTTAAAAAAACAGTTCATTTCCAATTTAGATTAGATTACTTACAGTGTGGAAACAGGCCCTTCAGCCCAACAAGTCCACACTGACCCGTCAAAGCACAACCCACCCAGACCCATTCCACTACATTTACCCCTTCACCTAACACTACAGGCAATTTAGCATGGCCAGTTCACCTAACCTGCACATTTTTGGATTGTGGGAGGAACCCGGAGCACCCGGAGGAAACCCACACAGACACGGGGAGAATGTGCAAACTCCAGAGTGAGTCGCCTGAGACGGGAACTGAACCCAGGTCCATGGCACTGTGAGGCAGCAATGCTAACCACTGTGCCACCGTGCCACCCACTGATTTCTGTGCATAATCAAAACTGCAGAAAAATAAAATGACATAACTGTTACAATGTGTTCCCATTTTAATGTACATGTTTAATGAGGTTGTTTACAAATTCTTCATTGAAGCAAGTGAAGGGTGACAGTCAATGTCCTGAAATCAAATTAAAGATTAGTTAGTGTTTGTGGGGATGGGCAGGGTTTGGAGGCATGGGGGTGTGAAGGGAAGTGGTGAAGGAAATTGAGAGGCGGGTGATGAGGCGAGACATGAGCATAACTGAGCAAACGTAACATTCCTGATCCAAAACTGGAGTATGATCTTGTTCATCACATTCCTGACAAAGAGCTAATGCCTGAAACGTTGACTCTCCTGCTCATCGGATGCTGCCTGACCTGCTGTGCTTTTTCCAGCACCACACTTTTCAGCTACGATCTTGTAAATCTAATTCCTGATGCCATACTGAAATGTATTCCTGGATCTAATTATTACACAATGGGCTGAATTTTACCAGAAATGGGAGTGGTGTCAATTTCAGTGAGTTGCATGGAAGGTTTCCCTTCATGAGCACCAAACAATGGGTTTTGTTGCTTTATTCTCCACAGGTCACCTCAATAGTTATGCTCTATACCTCTGTAATGTCTTACACTATTATATGCTGAGCCATTCTTAGAGATAAGCCATGCATAAGGTACAGCACTACCAGCCAGGAACTGATCTTCACAGTGCACATAGTTGGAGGGGAATGAAATAGAAATAGTTCTGGGGCAAAGTGGTGGCATGGCTGACACTTTACCTTTAATACAATCTTTATATTCAGAAATGTATTGTGATTTACCTTATTACTTGTCTGATCTACTGTCATTGTAACTACAACTCTAAGAATCAAGCTGTACAGATAACCCTTCTTTAGCATTATCCTAACTTCAAAAGCTGTCCACAGGACCATTACTCTTTCCCTAATGGCAAGTGTAGCCTAACATCTTTTCATTGTTCAAATTGGGATCATTACATACTGGAAAGTCTTCAAAAGGTTGTAAACATTCACTTTTATTCAGTGTTGGCAAAAACAAAGAAAAATAAATGAAGAAAAGCTGCTTTTGCTTCTTGGAATGGACAGAGACTGATTGCTTTTCGAGCATCAATAGATTTACAGTCAATGAGTGATCACTGCACCCAGCTCAGATCTATTGGAAATGAATGTTAATTAAGTCCTGCTCCGAGCAGTTCTATAAAGTTGTACTAGAGTTAAAACATTAACTTAATTTCTCTCTGCACAAATACTGCCAGATATATCATGTTTCTCCAACATCCTCAGTCTTTAGTTCAGATTTCCAGCGTTCACAGTATTTGCTTTATTTGTGTGAGTTTATTCCTGCCTAACTTGTTGTACAGTGCCAATATTGCAGTGCTCTATCAGACCGAATGTGTTGTAACTCTTGCTCAACATCCTCAACGATAGACAGTTTTGACTTCCAGTGTCTTTTCAGTATCTGTCACATCTGCATTTGCACCCCATCCACACACACCTCCCAACCCTACCTCCCCTTTGACTGTCCCAGTTCTGCAGTAAACAGCATGTTTGGATTATGTGGCATATTCTGTCTGGGGTCTAATGCAAAGCCCCTCTGAACTTATCCAAACATCTTAACCTCAATTTCAATGGTCCTATCAACTTCTCCATGATGCTCTTGGTGGAAGAATTGGTGGCATTGTAACTACACTCAGCCTTAGTTAGGGATTTTATACAGAAGTCATCTCACATGTTTACAGAAGGAAGTCTATATACCCAGTAACCATAAATGTAAAGCATCCAACCATTGAAATTCAGCAAAACCACACAAGTCTGAAGGATAGAGGCACCATGGAGATAAACCACGGACTTTAAAGGTGTGGTTTTGATGATCACGGGTATATTGTACATGGATGCAACTGGCCACTTTTCTGTCCAAGGTCAGCCAATTTACATGACATGTTTGCAGTCTGTAGCACTGCACACCTGGGGCACAACAGCTCAGTGGCAAAGCTGACTGTCTGGGCTGCAGCACTGACACTGTCACAGGGAAACAAGATGACACTGTGTGATCTGGTACAAATTTTATCGATATCAGACTTGACAGACTCGCGGATCAACAGATGCGAGATCCCCACAAGTCTGCAGTAGATCCTGGGAAGCAGCCAATTGAATAAAAGTTTAGCACAGCTGTCACTTTGAAGGCCATCAAGAGAGGATGGCCAACAACTTCTTTCCGGTCAGAGGTCATTGCTCTCGCAGTTCGGGGGAGAGGGGTTGAGACTGTTTACATTCTACATTGAATGTTAATGAAGCCTCCTTGACTTCCTCCCTGCCTACATAGCAGCTCTGTCAGTTACTGCATTCACCATTTTGTCATCCTATCTGTGCAGCTCCAGACAATCTTGCAATGTGCCTCCTCAATGGACAGTTAGCATCGCACATGCTCCAAACATGGTGCAAATCCAAGGAGCATGCATAGGACACATTGAGAGCTGCTGCAGCTGCTGGATGAGCACCTTGCCAAGAATAAAAGATACAGTTGAATTCTTGTGATCCAATTATGATTCCAGTCAAGGGAACAGGTTATATTGTTGGCATTGAGGTCAATAGGCTCTATGCTTCCTGAACACCATGCTAATCCTGAGGGGACATTTGCTGTAACTTTTTCATGTAGAGTGTGTTCATCTGGAGGTTACGGCTGGTCCTGGGCTTGCTGCCACATTCATTCTTCCTCAACTTCTCTATGTCTCTGAAGCACCATGGCTACAGCAATGATAGCCCCTGCAATGGCTAGTTTCATTGGTCACAGTTGAAATGTGTGGTGCTGGAAAAACACAGCAGGTCACGCCACATCTGAGGAGCAGGAAAATTGATGTTACAAGCATAAGCCCTTCATTAGAATTATGGGCACAGTTCCAATAAGCACATGGGATGGATATGAAAAAGAGAAGTCCTTAGTGATGTGAACAATCAGCCTCCACATTACTCACAAATTATAGTTTAGTATAATCCTCCATACCATGGTTTATGGATAACTTTGACAAAGCAGGTTATGGATTGTCTCCACTTTAACTTGCTACATAGGGTCCTTACTCTGATAAATGCTAACAAGCTATGCTTTGCAAATGCAGTAGGAGATTGTAAGTACTGTATGATTCCTGATATGTATTCCTTGCACCCCCAACTCCCACATCACCCAAGAAAGATAGCATAGCTGATATTGACAAATACTGACACAGTTCAAGGTGCAAGGAAATTAGCTTCACGTCTTTTGCAGCCTGTGAGATCTTGGATTATCTTTTTTGGATCACCTGTGACTACTTCTACTTCTACTAATGCAAGGTACTATGATTACAATCCATCATGCCTAAGTGCCTGATTAATACAATTGCCCCTTGAAGGGCCTTACAGGTAGAGGCCACATGTACAGACACACACTACCTATTCTACGTGTGGTCACAGCCATTTTCCACTTCTTACGCATATGTACAAGGATAGAAGGCAACGCAAATCATGGACTCAGCTTGGTAATCCAGGAACTACCTGAAGCTGGATGTTCCTTTCTTCAATCCTCTGCCTATTGACCCCATCAGTAACATGCTTCCTAAATTGCCACACACTTCTTTCATTTACAACAGCAACTCCTAACTTTACCTCCCAAACCTCAGCCCCTCAACGTAATCATGCTAAACATTGTACTGATCAAGTCAGGGTTGAAGTGACCTGAGTTCACCGCTTCCTACAAGCACCCATACCTTACTATTTCTTTCCCTTACATATTGAATTGTTCCACTTCACAAATATTGTCACCCCTAAATCCCTACATTGTTTCGAATCTCCACAATTTCCTTCTCAATTTCCCTACTACATAGTGAATCCGTTAATCCCTGAGCTTTTGCCCTGGACTTTGGCCCAAATTTTACCCAACTTGGACAGTCAGCCCCAACCAACAAATTACCAAGTTCCTGACTGATGTCTATGCAGCTCCTTCTCTGACCAAATCCATGGAGTGGTTACACTGGACTTGCGGGACTGTCCATGGACAACTCACCAAGCGATAGTTATGGGGAACATCTCACCCTGACTGCTGCAGGCCTCTGGAATGATAGTACACACTACCCTGGTCTTACTGTGCCTGCACCCCAAAACCCTTTGGCCCAACTGAGGAATATAGAGTCTTAGAACTGCCAAAGTATGAAAGCAGGCCATTTGGCCCATTGCAATAACACTGACCCTGCAAAGAACATTCTACCCGGAACCCCCCACCCCCCCCACCCACTCACCCAATCATGGCTAACCCACCTAACCTAGTCACCCCTGGACACTATGGACAATTTAGCATGGCTAATCCACCTAACCTGTACAACTTTGGACAACTGGAGCATCAAGAGGAGACTCATGCAGAGGTGGGGAAAATGTGCAAACTCTATACAACCTGAGGCTGGAATTGAATATGGGATCCTGGTGCGGCAGCAGTGCTAACCATTGAGCCACTATAGGACTCCATTCTACTCCCCTTAGTCTTTGAAACATGGTCATTTAGTTGAAGGTCAGAGCTGGCAGATGGTGCATGTTAGTGCCCGATATGGCAGGTTACCTATCGGCAACATGTCCACCTCCTTTCCTAATCACCGCTGTCAACCATGATATGCTGCCTGGCTTTGTGTCTGTGTTAAACAGCAAGGTGACACTGTGTGCTTTTAATTTTTGAATGAGGGAGCAAAGTGGTGCTGTGAGCATCCAAGTCAGCCACAGTGAGTGAGTGCTAAGAGACCAAGCACAAAGCCCAGAGTTGTTGCCTCATCAATGGATGTGAGATGGATATTTGTCCCTGTGTACAAAGTATTCTGACAGCAGCATGAAAAAGAAAGGTGGTTATGTGCTCCAAAATGCTGCACTGAAAAGGAGAAATGTAAAGTAAGTGTACAATGAGAATAGGAGGAGGCATGTACATGTCTGGATGGGGAAATTGAAGGGGACTGTTGCTGTCCACTCAGTTAGCCTGAGATATTGGAGACTGTTCTCCATAATGGAGACCCAGAGCAGCAAGCAGTGAGCTGGCATTACTGGGTATGCACTCCAACATCTGCTTTGGGAATTGTCAGTATCTGATTTCTGTTGAAAATGTGTTGCTGGTTAAAGCACAGCAGGTTAGGCAGCATCCAAGGAATAGGAAATTCAATGTTTCGGGCATAAGCCCTTCATCAGGAATGAGGAGAGGTTGCCAGGCAGGCTAAGATAAAAGGTAGGGAGGAGGGACTTGGGGGAGGGGCGATGGAGATGTGATAGGTGGAAGGAGGTCAAGGTGAGGGTGATAGGCCGGAGTGGGGTGGGGGCGGAGAGGTCAGGAAGAGGATTGCAGGTTAGGAGGGCGGTGCTGAGTTGAGGGAACCGACTGAGACAAGGTGGGGGGAGGGGAAATGAGGAAACTGGAGAAATCTGAGTTCATCCCTTGTGGTTGGAGGGTTTCCAGGCGGAAGATGAGGCGTTCTTCCTCCAACCGTCATGTTGTGATGTTTTCTCTCTGACACGTGGGAGAGCAGGAAACTGCATATCATTGAGGTGAGATTCAGAGCTAATGGCATATTAATGTAAGCAAACAGACCTCTTACTCACAGGTTTCTCATCATCTTCAGGAATTTCATTTCTGTCACATTTCCCAATTGACTCACCATTGCACATGTCATTCAGGCACTGGAAAAATTCTATCCAAGGACCCTAGCTGGATTGGAGGCATGCAGGGATCATGCTAACTTCAGTTTCCCACAACAACTAAACCCAAATCCTTAATTCAGTCAGAGAGTCTCAAACAGGCTTAAGAAGCTGGGGGGATTTCTTGGCTGAGTTTAGTAACTTCAGCACATACAACGGATCAAATTCAAAACTGCCTAGGTCAGTACATAACTTGCACAGGCTGTGTAATTGTCAAATGAACCAGATGAGAGAATTTTGTACCATTGTATGAAATGCATCGACCAACTTAGCTGGCCTTTGCAAAGCAACAAGAATCAGGGAGTTTTTTTTTCAATCAATAATATTCATGAAAATAAGAAACTGCAGTAAAAATGGCAATTTAATGCAATTTGAACATGAAACATCAAAATGGAAATTTTACAGAATTGAATTTGAAGTGATTGCTTTTTATTTCAGTGCCATTCAAAATCAAGACAATCAAACTTTGTCCTATTAGTCATCAGGGAATCAATATCACTGAGCAAAGTTTACTATCTTTAGGTCTAGTTTCATTTTACAAATTCTGGATGGTGTTCTGTCAAAAGCAAGTCTGAAATAATGAAAATTTGCATGAGGAGAAAAAGGACAACAGCTTTCTTTCCAAGTATATTGATTGTCTTGGAATGGTATAACACAAGGTAAAATTGCCCTCCTCTGGCTGTGATTATTGCTTTGCATCTCACTCCAAACTTCTTCCATCCTTTTCCATTTCCATTTGTCTCAATTACTCCTATTTCCTTCTTTTATTTTATTCATTCATGGGATGTGGGTGTTGTAGGATAGGCCAGTTTATTGCCCATCCCTAACTGCCCAGCAGGCCATTAAGAATTAACTGAATTGCTATGAGTCTGGAGTCACATGTAGGCCAGATCAGGTATGGATGGCAGTTTCCTTCCCTGAAGGACATTAAGTGAACCAGGAGGACATCTCCTCATTACTAGATTCTTCATTCCAGATTCTTTATGAAATTCAAATTCCACCATTTACCATGGCAGAATTTTGAACCTGTACATCGCCCAGAATATTTCCTAATTAACAGCCCAGTAATAATAACATCACAAGGGTTTCTTTCCTGCTGTGGCTCGAAAAAGGTTTTCTCTTGTGCTTTTGTTACCTGACTTCTCTCACGCTACTCTCTGTTTAATCCATGCTGAACACTATAGCCCTCTCCCTTTTTGTCATTTGGTTGCCAGGACTGAGGGGGGTTTGGCATATCCCTGGGAGTGTTTCATTAAGTGGCTGCTGTTGCAATTTTTGTCTGTAAGGAGTGCAGCCCAGTCCTGTGAATTGCAGGTCCAACCAGAGGATGAGCAGCTCAGCACAGTAACACCATTGCTGTTGGTGGTTCTCTGTGAATGCTGTGGCAATAAAGTATCTCAATGGTTAAGATGTCCTTGAAGAGTTTGGAGGATGCTGGATCCTGGCAGGTAAATCCTGTGATGGGGTAGGTCAGGCCTGCAGCACACCCATCTGTCAGCCTTGGGGATGTTGGAAGTCTACCAAGTTTCAGTGAATACTCTCCCTACATGGTGACAGGCCTTACCCATGAAAGCAGGCAAAATGCCCATGGAGTCCAAAATGGCCTTAATTGATCACTATACTAGTTCACTGGGGCTGCCAGTGAATGGCTGGTACATTTTCAGCCATATTGTTAGATTACAGAACTTAAAGGTTAGTCTCAGTAATAATGATCATAAATCTATCGAGAATTGGCATAAAAATCCATCTGGTTGAACAATGTACTTTATGGCACAAATGTATTTTAGGAAAAGAAAACTGGCATCTTTCCTATGTCTGCTAGGAGAAAGTGAGGACTGCAGATGCTGGAGATCAGAGCTGAAAATGTGTTGCTGGAAAAGTGCAGCAGGTCAGGCAGCATCCAAGGAGCAGGAGAATCGATGTTTCGGGCATGAGCCCTTCTTCAGGAAAATCAGGATTTTCCTGAAGAAGGGCTCATGCCTGAAACATCGATTCTTCTGCTCCTTGGATGCTGCCTGACCTGCTGCGCTTTTTCAGCAACACATTTTCAGCTCCTTCCTATGTCTAGCCAATTTGTCACTCCAGGCCCATTGTGATGTGATTGCTTTTTATCTGATTGGAAGTGATCATTCAGGTTTGAATGGTGACCTTGCCAGCAATTGACCAATCCTACAAAAATCATAAAAAGAACTCTCTGGTGGATGTAGAAAATGATCTTGTCCTTCTCTCTTGGCAACAACATAATCATGAATCACCTGTAGAAAAGCAACCCGAAAGAACATTTCCCTCAAATCAGATACAACATGATTATTTTCAGAAACATGTTCAATGATGTTGACGTTCTCCCTCTACTAATATTATCAATACTTAGCTTGAAAGGGCAAGAAAGATATTTAAAAGATACTGAGAGCATGCAAATGTTAGTCAAATTCTCCAGTTGAATTGAAAGCGATCTTTTTTATCTTTGTGAGTATTTTTCTTTCACATGGAGAACGCATTCACAATTTAAATTTCTCACATGAATACATTTATCTAATTTTACATGTACGAATTTTAAAAGATAGCAAAGTGTTGGGAAGCAAGTCTAAATTTCCTGTTTGCATGTGAGATGGTGAGATACTTAATGACTGTTGAAAAGTGTTGTTTTAGGAAACAATTTGATAGAGTATTACGATTAAAGTGTCTCTGTAATCTCTTCCCACAGTAATATTACCCAAGATCCTCTAATTATGGTCTTTCACGGATTTTAATCGCTCCACCATTAGTGGCTTGTTGTCAGCATTTAAGGGTCTACACTCTGAAATTTCAATCCCGAACCTCTTTCCCTCTTGTCCACTGCTTTCTCTGTCCCGCTGTCTTTAAACCTTTTGTCATGTCCTCCAATATCTATGTTATTTCGTATCAATTGCCTTTGATTATAATCATCATTTACACTTGATGACATTAAATATGCTCAATAAATGTAATATTGTCATTGATACAGCCTTGCATTATCTCCTCCAATCAGTTTCTATTGTAAAAATATATGTCGATTTTTAATCCAATTGCATGTTAAATACAGAGAATGGCCAATCTCTGCATACTACACAACTCAAACCACAAATAGATTATGAAGCTTGCCATATCATTTTGCAGACTATACACTCAAACTGGCATTTCACTTTAGTTTCAGTTTTTCAGCAAAAAAAAACCTTCGGGGATATTGGCATTGCTGGCTTGGTGGGAAGGCCAGGGCTGATGCAAATACAAGGAGTCTGCAGAGGGCTGTAGACAGACTAAGAGGGTGAAAAACTTAGCAAATGGGATATAATGTGGGATAATGGGAGGTTATGCACTTTGGCAGGAAGTATAAAGAAGTTGAATATTATTTAAATGGATTGTCAATAAAAAACTTGAATAAGTATGGAAGAGGAGGCGCGGATGTCCTAAAAGGCATAAAGGTGGATACATCCCCAAGTCCCGATCAGGCGTACCCTAGAACTCTGTGGGAAGCCAGGGAAGTGATTGCTGGGCACCTTGCTGAGATATATGTGTCATCAGTAGTCACAGGTAAGGTGCCGGAAGACTGGAAGTTGGCTAATTTGGAGCCACTATTTAAGAAAGGTGGTAAGGAAAAGCCAGGGAACCAAAGACTGGTGAGCCTGCCATCAGTGGTGGGCAAGTTGTTGGTGGGAATCTGAGGGACAGGATTTACATGTATTTGGAAAGGCAAGGACTGATTAGGGATAATCAACATGGTTTTGTATGTGGGAAATCATGCCTCACTAACTATTGAGTTATTTGAACAAGAAGGGGACTGATGAGAGCAGAGCAGCGGACATGATCTATATGGACTTCAGTAAGGTGTTCCACAAGGTTCCTCATGGTGGACTGGTTAGCAAGGTTAGATCACATGGAATACAGGGAGAACTAGCGATTTGGATACAGAACTGGCTCGAAGGGAGAAGACAGAGGGTGATGGTGGAGGGTTGCCTTTCAGACTAGGGCCACAAGGATTGGGGCCGGGTCCACCCATTTTCACACTTATATAAATGATTGGATGTGAACATAGGAGGCATAGTTTCTAAGTTTGTAGATGACACCAAAATTGGAGATGTAGTGGACAGCGAAGAAGATTACCTCAGAGTTCAATTGGATCTTGATCAGATGGACCAATGGACTGAGAAGTGGCAAATGGAGGTTAATTTAGATAAATGCAAGGTGCTGCATTTTGGAAAGGCAAATCAGTGCAGGGCTTATACACTTAATGGTAAGGTCCTGAGGAGTGTTGCTGAACAAAGAAACCTTGGAATTCAGGTTTTTTGAAAGTAGAATTGCAGGTAGATCAGATAGTGAAGAAGGTGTTTGATATGCTTTTCTTTATTGTTCAGAGCACTGAGTGTATGCTGCAGTCAGGTTGCGCCTATACAGGATATTGATGAGGCCACTTTTAGAATATGTGTGCAATTCTGGATTCCCTCCTATGGGGAATATGTTGAAAGAGTTTAGAAAAGATTTACAAGGATGTTTCCAGGGTTGGAGGGTTTGAGCTATAGGGAGAGGCTGATCAGGCCGGTGCTGTTTTCCCTGGAGCGTCGGACCTGAGGGGTGACCTTATAGAGGTTTCCAAAATTATGAGGTGCATGGATAGGGGTGGGGGAGACAAGAACTAGAGGCCATAAGATAGGGTGAGAGGGGAAAAATTTAAAAGGGACCTAATGGGCAACCTGTTCACACAGAGGGTGGTCCATATATTGATTGAGCTGTTAGTGGAAGTGGTGGAGTCTGGTACAATTACAACATTTAAAAGGCATCTGCATCGGTATATGAATAAGAAGGGTTTAGAGGGATATGCTGTGCTTTTCCAGCACTGCACCCTTGACTCTAATGCCCAGCATCTGCAGTCCTCACTTTCACTTAGAGGGATATGGGCCATGCTGACCAGATTAGGTTCAGATATCTGGTCAGCATGGACGAGTTGACCGAACGGTCTGTTTCCGTGCTGTAGATCTCTATGACTCTATGGCTAGTTAGAGAAGTTGAACGAAATGCAGATCTTTTTTTCAAAGAGTGTGGAAGATAAAAATAATGAAGCTCTGCTGAAACTACACAAGGCATTAATCTGACCAAAACTGAAATACTGTGAACTGCTTTGGGCCCTTGACCTAAAGAAAAATATTCTGGCATTGGAGACCATTCATTAAGCTGACTAAGGTACAGAGGGGCTGTTTTATGATGAGAAATTTGGGCTTGTACTCAATAGAATTTAGAAGAACGAGAGTCAACCTTATTGAAGCATTGAAGATTTTTAGGGGACTTGACAGGGCGGATGGAGGAAGGCTGTTGTCCCTTGTGGGAGAATTTAGAACCAGAGGACATAATCTCAAAATAAGGGATCGAACATTTAAAACAGAAATGAGAAGGGTTTTCTTCTTTTAGATTAGTAAAGGAATGATGGGTATGGGGAAAAAAAAGAAAAGAGGAATTGAAGTTATCAGCTCAACCAGGATCTTATCAAATGGCAGAGCAGATTTAATGTACTGAATAGCCTATTTTTATTTCTACGTCTTATTGTTTTATTATGGCCATTTATGGCCCATCCTTCATTGCTTGAGAAGCTGATGGTGAGTTGCCTTCAGGAACCATATATATTGTAAATGCATACTCAATACTATCTCGGAGAAGTTTGACCTAGCAATAATGAATGGAAATAAATTTCTAAGTCAGGCTAGTGAGGAACGTGCAAGTGGTGGCACTCCTATTTATCTGTTGCCCTTGCAGACGGTATTGTATTTGGGTTTGGAAGATGCAATCTAAGGAGCTTCGGTGAAGTTCCGTGCTGCATCTCTAGACGGTACACACTATGTCAATGGAGGAAGGAGTAAATATTTGTGGATAATGGTGCACTCCTGCCAAGTGGGCGGGATTCTACCAAATGCTTGATTTGTGCCTTGGTAGATCATGGACAGGGATTGGGAACACAGAAATGAGTTAAGAGTCCGAGGATATCATCTTATTAGATTTTCGCTAATGAGACATGAGCTCAGGTTCAAGGGAAGCCTGAGCATACAACTTCTGGTCTACACTACACGTGTGCCAACAAGTTTGGGGCAAGAAAAGAAGCTCAAATTAGCAGCATGTAATCAATCTATCCAAACAGCTGATCATCTTCAAGAATTTTCATAAACTCTCAAACAGAAAATGAAAAACATGAAAACAAAATTGCTGTTCACAAATGCATGCTTGGAAAAGAAAACTTTGGACACCAACATAAGTAATCTAATAATGTGAAGATCAAAGCCATTATACTCTGCAACTACTGTTTGGAAAATATCGTTGATTGTACAAAGTGTAACTTTATATGGGACATCATCCCTCCATTGCTCAACTTCATCCTTGCCACAGTTTATCTGTTGTTGAAACTCATGCTTTTGCGACTTCAAGACTTGATTCTGACAGCACACTTCTGGTTGTTATCCAATGTTCACATTGCTGTAAAACTTGAGACCAGCCAGAAATCTACAGCTTGCATCCTAACTCATACGAGGTCTTATTCACCTTTTATCCTCTGGTGGTTACGTTGACCATCAATCAACATCCTGATTTTAAAATTCTCATCAAATCCATCCAGGACAATCTGTATCAGAGGAGTGAGTGATTGATTGAAAGTATGGGATTTTGTATTAATCTGTGCAAGTTTTAATATTGGACCAAACTTTCCTGGAAACTTGTAAAATGGGTTGTTTAACACTGCCAATCAAAATTATGTGTAAATGCGTAATGCTATGTCACAATAATTGCACCTCCCCACCAATATCCTCACTAAGGTTGTGCAGAATTGATTATTAGCTGAACACCCACCCCTCAGTCAAGTCAATAATGATCAGAAATTTCTAAGCTTTATATTGTTTTTAACAGCTGTTTAGATTATAAAAAAGAACTGAGCCAGGATTACAGATGGAAGACAGGAAAGCAGCATCAAGGCCACCATCAGATCAGCCATGAATCTTATTAAATGATGGATTAGGCTCAAGAGGTTGAATTGGCTTTTTCTTCTCATAACTCTTGTGCTCATGTTCTTAAATTTTCATTTGTGTACTCCAATGTAATTTTTTCTTTGGTCTGCATGAAAGCAGTGATATTTTATCATTTAATATCGTATTCAACTCAGTAAATTTCCTTGGACTCTCCAGTTAAAGATCTGTCCTGATGTGGGTGCAAGGATACAGACATCTGGAGACCAGTCCAGATGTTAATGTTTGTTGCTCTGTGGAAACCAGTCAGAGGGGCAAGCATCAGGAAGTTGGCAAGTGTGAGGAAATCAGTTCGGAAATGAACTGGATGAAATCAGCCAGGATGGTAATGTCCTAATATGTCAAGATAAGGGATGACAGATTGTTTGCTTTTTAATCTAAGAACTTGCATTCTTCCAATGACTGCTTCTTGATTTAGTATTGCTGAAGAACAGATTTCCCTGCAAGTGTAAAACCATTATGTAGCATTTCATTATATTTGATCCGCATCATTCCATGTAGCATTCCCCAAACAGAGAGTCTAAGCAAGTGATCTACGCAGAACTCTCATCTAGTTTCAGCCAGTACATAAGGGCAGAGGAAGACAGGAATTAAGAAAATATTGGGAGGTCATATTGTGGCTCTACAGGACAGTGGTTAGACCACTTTTGGAATATTATGGGCGATTCTGGTCTCCCTCCTATTGGAAGAATGTTGTGAAACTTGAAAGGGTTCAAAAAAGATTTACAAGGATGTTGCCACGGTTGCAGGATTTGAGCAACAGGGAGAGGCTGAATAGGCTGAGGCTGCTTCCTTGGAGCGTTGGACCTAAGGGGCAATATTTTTCATGCAGAGGGTGGTTGGTGCATGTATGGAATGAACAGCCAGAGGAAGGTGATGGAGGCTGCTACTATTACAATATTTAAAAGGCATCTAGATTGGTGTATGAGTAGGAAGGGTTTAGAGGGATATGGGCAACGTGTTGGCAAATAGGACCAGATTAATTTCAGATATCAGGTCAGCATGGACAAGTTGGACCAAAGGATCTATTTCATGCTGTACATCTCCATGACTCCATGATTCAGCACAATGCTTCTCCTTGATTTGGTGTCTTCTTCTTGGTGATCTGCCAAAATTCAAACCCTGCCAAGCAAGGTAGCAGAAAACTCAAAACCTGTAAGTGTCTGACAGGCTTTTTAGACAGTCAATAAAAATGTGTGGAAATGCATCCTTAGCAGGGCCAGCTTTAAGGATAATTGACATGGAGGTCCAGCCTGGGAGCTGCAGTCAAGTGGACAACATAATCCAAAAAGGTGGACAAAAGTGGGTTCAGTGAGAGTGGGTGTGGAGGAAATGTAGCTGCCACATGCAAGGCACAGAGTGGACCTTCTGAAGGAACCACAAATGGAGGATAGGCGAGAAAGGCTTGCAGATTACCAGTCAGAGCCACAGATATAGAGGATGTTTGGTGCCTGTTCGGCATTTTCACTTTTGTTCAAAAGAAGAGGAGTTTTTTTTAAATGTATATATTTGAAGACTACAACTTAAACACAAAAGTGTGAGAAAATACATGTTTTTTCAGGATGCTTCCTTTACCCTAAAAATTGATAATTGTCAACACTGCCTCAGAAACTTTCAGTCATCATATTTAGCAAACAGAATCAAATGCAATATATTTACACGTTTACTTTAACAGATTTCACAAGAGTGGGCATTATAATTTAGGTGAGGAGACATGTTTTCATGAGCAGATGGGAAGAATGAGTCAGCAACCTTCCTGGCCCTGAAGATCCACCTCGTTTAAAAAGCTGCCTGCCCATTCACGATATTTTGATTCCAGTGAAGTGAGGGAGTGATGGAGTGGGGGATGCTGTCAGGGACAGGCCTGAGGTATCCCCAGAGGCAGGCAGAAATCAACTAAGCTTATTCAGCTTCTATTCATCACTGAAACGCTCCATCCCAAGCAATATCCTGGTGAATCTTCTCTCCACCCCATCCAGTGCAAGAACATCTTGCCTATAGTGTGGTGACCAGAACGGCGCTCCTGAGATGGCAAAACTGATAAATGAGGAAAGGTTGAATTGGTTATCATTATATTTGCTGGAGTTCAGAAAAAATGGGGTGGGATGAGGAGGGCTGGTGCGAAATCCCATAGGAACCTGTAAAACACACACAGGTTCAGACAGAGTAGGTGCACGAAGGATATTTCCGATGTTAGGGTAGCCCAGAACCAGGGGTCACAGTTTAATGATATGGTGTAAACCATTTAGGACTCAGATGAGAAATTTCTGTGGAATTCATTAACACAGAAAATAGTTCAGGTCAAAACGTTACATGATTTCAAGTAATAGTTAGGTAGAGCACTTGTTTCTAAAGGGATCTAAAAATATGGAGGTAAAGCAGAAACAGACTTTCGATTTGAATGAATAGCAGAGTTGGCTCAAAGGGCAGAATTACCTAATCCTGCTCCTATTTTTGATGTTTCTATGTAATTATTAGCTGTACCTACCTATTTGTTTGGGATTTATCCACAAGAACAGCCAGGTCCCTTTAGAATTACAACATGCTGCAGTCTTGCCATTTAAGTAATGTGCTGTTTTTATATTGTTCCAGCCAACAACCCCCCAAATTATATTCCAGCTGCCAACATTTTACCGATGTGAGTTGTTAAACTACTTGTATTCCTTTGCAGACTCTTTGTAACCTTTCCATAACTTGCCTTTCCAATTGTCTTTGTACAGGTAACTAAAGGAGTAGTTGCATTCTAGCGAAACCTCACTTAATAGAAAATTGCTGAATAGAAATGGGAGAAGTGGGGTTAGGGGCAGACCAGCACAAAATATCACCCATGATCGCTCAAAAATCTCCCAAAAGTTTAACACTACGTACTGCACAGACTGAATGAAGGCTTAAATCATATTTATTAATGAAACAAAAGTAAATTTAACAAATTACAATGAAAAAATATTAGTAATGCAGAGAGAGAGGGTCAAGATCATCACCATTACCTTCAGGTGCAGTTGGGATTGAAGAAGTGGATGGCTGTGGTTGATTGCCTTCTGACCATTTCTTGGGGATTGGTTTAAAGACATTCATTCAGTTTTTGCTGCTTTGTCCTTTTCCTTCCGTCTTGAAGAAGCAGTTCACAAGGTGCCAGATGATACCTTATTGAACAAACTGTTACCCTGCTTCATTCTGCACTGTAATTATTGTCCTCTAAACGATGCAACTGCCTCTCAATTTCCCTCAAAATAGAAGGCCAAAAGAGAAGTGGAAAGCTCTTGTGGTACTGTGTCCAGAACTTCATCTTTTTCATCTCCAGCTTCCACATCCCCGTCAGCGAAAGATCAGCTGACATTGGAGCACGCGCAGAATGGCGCGGTGACTTCAATGCTGACATTGGCGCATGCGCAGAACAAGGCATGCAAAACGATCACTGCTGGAATTGCACTATTGCGAACGGAGGCATGCATTCTTGAAAATAACGTTCCCTAATTCTTCAGTGAAGTTAGAGCCAAATCGCACTGTTGAAACACGCTTTCTCCAAGAATCACTTGTACTGCTTATCCACAAGTAAATGTATGAAATAGACTGACCAAGCATGAACATAGGTCAGCTTCTCATCCCTTACCTCTGGCTGACTATTTCACACCCAGAGAAGAATGACTTTTGAAATTTGTACACAAACTTCACTGTCCTCCACAGTAATATTTGATTTTTTACCTAACCCTGTCAGCACCCTGTGACAAAGTGTGTATTATCTACAAGACACACTTACCAAGATCTTTCAGTAACACCTTCCATACATATGCCATCTACCCCTAAAAGGATAGTAGATGCATGGGAACACCCTGACCAGTATGTTCACCTCTATGTCATATACCTGACTTGCAGCTGTATCATCAAACCTTAAATTTTGCCAGATATGGCAGAATGACACTTTTCAAACAGCAATTTTGGTTTACCTACATGACATAGACTTCAGTGCTTCAAGAAAATTGCTCACTGCCACCTTTCAAGTGCCAATTAGAGATGGGCAATAAATGTTAGCCTAGGCGGTCACATGCATATCCCATAAAGATGTTTTTAAAGAAGACCCAAATTATTTGAGGAACAATGCATACAGATCTGTATGCAACACTCATGAGGAAAAGTGGAATGTGAAAAGGAATCAGGGAAGGCAATTCAAACCGTTCTAGGCTGTTTCACCAATCTTAGTTCATGACAGCTGTTCCTTTCTTTCACAGCTATCAAGAAATTATCAAGTTAAGCCTTGAAAATTTCAATTGATCCAGAATCCATGCAATTAAATGTCTTGATTGTTTTAAATGCCTTGCTTATATCAGCTCAACCAACTTCTAAACTCAGGAGAATACAAACCAAATATATATTAGCTGTTCAGCATTTAACCCTCTTAGCCTCAATATAGCTTGAGACTCTCTGCCACACACTCAAGTTTTATTGCTAACTTTATTTCTTTTTCATTTTTTTAAACTCTCTCCAGTTAGAAAGCATGGATGCGTACATCATCAAATAGTTACATGTTTAAATATTTGACCATTAAATTAGTAACTACCTGAAAACAATCTTGTGCAAACTATATTACAGCTTTTAACTTCAACCTTATTCAATTTGGTTCTGTTGTACATTGTGACTTACAATTTGAACAAAGCACAGCCTATTGTCAGACAACAGGCATTGTAATTGATCAAAGATATAGAATGATCCTTTATTTTCATAGTAAAACCAGTTCTTGTTTCCCCCACCACCACCTCTCCCCCCACCCCCAACACAGTGCGCTGCTAATCTCTCCTAATTTGCATATCATGAAAGACTTATAGCAATGATATCTTGTGGCTACTGGTCCTAACATTTCTGCTAATTATGCTTTGTCAACTTGATGAACATGACAAAAAAGAGTGCAGAATTAATAACAGGACTAATAAGTGCTCAGCAGATACTAAATTTGTCTTCTTGAATTTGTATGTGAACCCCACCCAATACAATAATGTTCCCATATGCTAACATTATTGGACAGACAATTAAGTGCATTTTGAAGTGTGAGATGAGATTTAAGTACACCAATTCCAACCTTGCTTCACAAATCACTTTTTAACAACTTAAGTTTCCGGATTAGTTATTCCAAAATTGAAGTCCAATTATTTGAACACTGTTTTACCTTCTTGTTGAAAAGAGATTGTCTGAAATGAGCATGGGCAGCTGCAGAGATCACTTTCCGTGAAAGAGTTTTACCTTATCAGAGTTGAACAGAGGCCAGAAATATGTGTGCCAAGAATTGATTAAGTAAGAAGCATTCAGTGAATGATCTCCAGAGCAATGACACTGAAAGGAAGCTCCCAAGGTGTGATGATTGATCACAATGATCCTTTGGCTTGTCATGGATCTTATCACATACAACTCCATAAATGCATCAACAACAGCTTAGAATTTAGTCTCCATGTGTGCGCATATGCAAATGCTGTCTCCGTACCCCTGCAGTTTGATGACAGTGCCTGGAGTAGTCTTGCTTCCACACTGAGCTCAACCTGGATTGATAGTTTTCCCACTCATCTTGTATAGGAGTTCCATTCCAGTGCGGAGCTTCATGATTATGGGGTGAATGTTGTAGCAAGGAGGACAGTGATGAGCATTGGTATTATATATTAAAAAACACCCTGCTTGACCGCAATTTGCATTTATATAGGAACTGTGATAAATACTTTGACGAGGATAATGGCTTGTATGTCCTCATGCAGCAGGCAGAGAATGGTGATGATGTTTTGCTGGCAGCCAATTTAGAGAATAACTCCCCATTATCCCTCGCTGTAGACAAAGCTGAAGGATGTTGTGAGGTCAAGGAAGGCCAAGCATGGGGGGCTGCTGCTCTCCTCTGAATTTTTCTGGGATTTTTCTAATTGGAACATAGAACATAGGAAAGTATAACACAGGAACCGACCCTTCCACGCACTGCATCTGTGCCAATCAGGGTCCCATTCTAAACTAATCCAATCTGCCTACACATGGTCTATTTCTCTCTATTCCCCACCTGTTTTCATATCTGTCTAAATGCCTCTTAAACCACTGTTGAATTTGCTTCTGTGGCCTCTCCTGGCAGTGCATTCCAACTATCTACAATCCTCTGTATAAAAAAAACTTCCCTCGCACATCTCATTAAACTTTCCCCTCTCACCTTAAACCAAACACCCTTAATATTTGACAATTTCATCTTGGGAAAAAGACTCTGACGAACGACCCTATTCATGCCTTTTAATATTTCTTATATTTTTATCAGGTCACCACTCAGCCTCCAACACTCTAGCAAAAACAATCTGAGTTTGTACTTTGGGGTGGCACTCGGTGGTTAGCACTGCTGCCTCATTGCTCCAAGGTCCCAAGTTTGATTCCAGCCTCGGGTGACTGTCTGTGTGCAGTTTGCACATTCTTCTCGTGTCTGCGTGGGTTTCCTTCCACAATTCAAAGATGTGCAGGCCAGGCGAATTGGTCATGTTAAATTGCCCATAGTGTTAGGTGCATTAGTCAGAGGGAAACAGTCTAGGTGGGTTACTCTTTGGTGGGTCAGTGTGGACCTGTTGGGCTGAAGGGCCTGTTTCCACACTATAGGGAATCTAATCTAACCTCTCCATATGGCTAAAACACTCCACTCCAGATAGCATCCGAATAAACTTCTGTATCCTCTCCAAAGCCTCCCCATCCTTCCTACAGTGCAGTAACCAAAATTGCACACAGTACTCCAAATGTTGCCAACTAAAGTCTTGTCAAGTGGAAATGTGACTTGCCAACTTTTATACACCCAGTGCACCCAGATCATTTCCCTCTGACTAATGCACCTAACACCATGGGCAATTTAGCATGGCCAATTCACCCGCACATCTTTGGACTGTGGGAGGAAACCCACGCAGACACGGGGAGAATGTGAAAACTGCACATAGACAGTCACCCGAGGCTGGAATCGAACCTGGGATCCTGGTGCTGTGAGGCAGCAGTGCTAACCACTGATTAAGGCAAGAATGCTCTATGACTTCTTTACCACCTTCCCAAGTTGAATTCCCACTTTCAGGGAACTATGGACTTGCAAACCAAGATCCCTCCATAAAGCAATGTTCCTAAGGATCTATCTATTTAGAGTATTCATTGTTCTTGTGTTTGACCTCCCAAAATGTATCACCTCATGATTATTATTTGGATTAAACTCCATTTGCCATTTTTTTCTGCTCAACTATATCCTGATATAGCCTCAACTATAGTCTTTGATATTACCCTCACAACCATAACTCCACCATTTTTTGGGTCATCTTATTAATCAGACCACTGACACACTCATCTATACTGTGAAGGTGTTGTGCACAGTGCCTCTTAACTGATGGAATCAAAGTTGTGACTCCCAAAAGAAGGCTTTGGAGATGATTGATGAGGATTCTTGCATTGACTGTCTGTGGTAGACAGCAAGAACTCCCCTCTGAGGTTACCATGAATGGTCTTATCTCCTCTCTTGAAGATGGTCACAATTACAACATCTCAGGGATTCCTGGGCATGCTATCCTCCTTCCAGGTGAGTTCACATCGAAAGGTGAGAGCGCTGTTCCATCAAATCTCAGTATAAGGACATAGAACATAGAACAGTACAGCACAGTATAGGTCCTTTGGCCCACGATGTTGTGCTGAGCATTTATCTTAATCTAAGATCGACCAAACCTACAAACCCCTCAATTTACTGTCAACCATGTGCTTAACCAGCAGTCACTTAAATGTCACTAATGTCTGACTCTACTATCACTGCTGGCAGTGCATTCCATGCACCCACCAGTCTCTGCATAAAGAACCTACCTCTGACAGCTCTGTTATATCTTCCTCCAAACACCTTAAATTTATGACCCCCCGTAATAGCTATTTCTGCCCTGGGGGAAAGTCTCCGGCTATCCACTCTATCTATGCCTCTCATTACGTTGTACACTTCTATCAGGTCACCACTCTTCCTTCTTCTCTCCAGTGTGAAAAGTCCTAGTTCACTCAACCTCTCTTCATAAGACAAACCTTCCAATCCTGTCCTGTTTCTGTCACCTTCCTGTCTCTAAACCTCTTCTAATTCCAAAGCCTCTCTATAATGTTTTGCTATTGCTAACTATTGCATATAGGTTCCTGCTAACACAACCCTTTAGGCTGCATAAGGTTCATTCATTGAAATCTACTCTTTCATTGAAATCTGTTCTGAAGAAGTATCATATTGGACTTGAACTGTTACCTGCTTCTCTCTCCAGATGCTGCTAGGCGTGTTGAGTTTCTTCAACAATTTGTGCTTCAGGTTTCCAACATCTGAGGTATTTTGCTTTTCATCTGCCCTTTACTTTTTCTCTATTTAACCCTTATAGCCTAATGCACTTTAGCTCCACATGTCCTTGACACCTCATCTTGTGCATTAATCTGATGTATAACATGGAGTGAGATGGGGTGAGGTTGCATGAGTTGGAGTGGCATAGAGTGAATTGGAGTGAAGTGGAATGTGTTAAAGTAAGGTAGAGTGAGGTGGAATGATTTGCAATTGGGTAGAAAGTCGTAGAGTGAGTTGGAGTTATGTGGAGTCAGTTGGAATAGAGTGAGGTGGAGAAGGGGCCAGGAAATAGGACTAACTCAAAAGAAGGTTTGACTCCAAAGATCATCTTTAGTGGCTGATCATCCATGTTCCATGCAAGCCTTTAGTGAAAAGCTATCAGATTTGCACAGTCCTAGTTCTGAGGAAAGGTCAATGAGCTGATGGTACACAAGATGCTGAATGCTGTAGCTCCTTTTATGTCTTAAGCGTGAACCCTGGCAGTAAGGGGCAGTATCACGGAGATGCCAGCAGAACTGCATTTGTCGCAGTACTGAAGTGATAGACAGGGATTGCACATGAGGCATCTCAAAAGGTGACATGGCATTCAATCATTTTTGAGACAGTCTTGTTGCAGTGGCAACCTTGCTAACTCTCACTCATCAGACACTGAAGCATTGAGTAGACAGTGGTACGTAATTTGATGAAGCGCAGGTGATCATCTATTAATTAGCTTCACTGGAATAAGGTTCTGTTTATCTGCTTATGGGTGCTGACCTTTGCATCGAGCTCCATCCAGGCTACTTCCATCAGTTGGCATCTTATTGTTTTTCAGCAGGAAGAGAACAGCCTTGCTCTCCTGACAGGATTCATCCCTCTGGGATGACAGCTTTGAACCTTAATACCTGGTGACTGACATTTCTAAGCAGGAATCGAGTGATATTCATGGATTCTAGAGAATGAATACCTTTTAAACGGTATCTGGGAGGTTCCACAATGTCTTGTCCATAAAAGCTGACATTTTACATATGTGTAAATATGTAATGAGCTGAGAATGACATGATTGCATGGGAAAATCCGTTGTGACTGTGAGGAAGACCCTCCTGCATTTACATCTATGCCCACACGTACTCTGAAGCAACAAAATTCCGCCCACTGTGTCACTATATAGATTTTTTTCTGGTTGAGATATCCCCAAATAGCAAGTTTTGTGGTGAAATTAACTAAAACTGTTGACGAGTTTTTACAAGCAAACCTAATTGTCCCAAACCTTCCCATCACTTCTGCAAAATCTGCTAGAACCTGCTACAACAAATCAAGCAGAAACATAACACTAATGGTAAAATACAACAAATCTTCAAGAATATACTGTTTTTATTTGCGGCATTATCTGTCCATTTGTCTTATATGTAGCTCTCAAAACGTTCTTGATGTTGCAGAGAATTAGAATTGGGTTAAGTGCAAATGTTGCGACAGTATTTATAAGAGGGAAATGTCAATTTTTTGTGTAATTGAGATTTCTTTTCTTAATTTGAATTTAAAGTAATTTGAAATGCGTATTTAGAAAATAGCTTTTGACCATCTTTCAACACAGTTGTTTGATTCGCTTTTGCTTAAGAAATTTCTAATCAATATATCCATCATGATACTATTTTATTTTCAAGTACTATATTAAATATTCCATACTCATTCTGTCAGAAGAAGGCATTTTTTTTATTGGAAGGAATATTCCATCAAATGCAAATAATTTTAATTTCCATTTGTCAAGAAATGGCAATAACTATATCTTTAATCAAATAGATTTACAAACACGAACAATTTAAGAAAACAGGGAACTGAAGGAGAAGGATGTTCATCACAAAAACCAGATGGGTTTGGTAATGGGGAAACCATAGTCACTAATATGGAATACCAACATCAATCTACCTACTTCCATCTTGAAATGAGGTGGAAAGATGGGCAGGTGATCGAGAAGGAAGCTTGACACCATAAATGCAATATTAAGACTGTAAGCTTCATTGCCATTTTATTTTTCCCCTGAATTTCACCCAGCAATTCCTGAATCTCTGGAATCCTGGCAAAAAATACAAAGAAGAACTTGGATCCTGGACAAAGTGCTTTTACACCTAACTGTTGGATCCATTATGTCTGCATGGGGTATTCCTCAATTGGGCACCCAGCTTTCTAAAACCTCAGCTTCTTTTTCCATGCCACTAATCACACAGTATAAAAGCAGGAGGCCAGTTTGCTCCTCAGGCATGCTGCATAATTCATTGTGATCATCAGCTCAATAGCTTATTCCTGCTGTTCCCCCATATCCTTTGATCCCCATAGAAATATAGAATAAAAAGGAGAAAATATACCATCCTTCTGGCGAATTGAACTATTCACTGAAAGATCTCCAGACTTTGGATTCCCACCCCCCCATCAGGTCTATGACTATCTTTGTTGACTTATTCCTAGTTAGCACTGAAAATGTGTTGCTGGTTAAAGCACAGCAGGTTAGGCAGCATCCAAGGAACAGGAAATTCGACATTTCGGGCCGGAGCCCTTCATCAGGAATGAGGAGAGTGTGCCAGGCAGGCTAAGATAAAAGGTAGGGAGGAGGGACTTGGGGGAGGGGCGATGGAGATGTGATATGTGGAAGGAGGTCAAGGTGAGGGTGATAGGCCGGGGTGGGGTGGGGGCGGAGAGGTCAGGAAGAAGATTGCAGGTTAGGAGGGCGGTGCTGAGTTCGAGGGAATTGACTGAGACAAGGTGGGGGGAGGGGAAATGAGGAAACTGGAGAAATCTGAGTTCATCCCTTGTGGTTGGAGGGTTCCCAGGCGGAAGATGAGGCGCTCTTCCTCCAACCTCGTGTTGCTATGTTCTGGCGATGGAGGAGTCCAAGGACCTGCATGTCCTTGGTGGAGTGGGAGGGAGAGTTAAAGTGTTGAGCCACGGGGTGGTTGGGTTGGTTGGTCCGGGCGTACCTGAGGTGTTCCCTGAAGCGTTCCGCAAGTAGGCGGCCCTTCTCCCCAATATAGAGGAGGCCACAACGGGTGCAGCGGATGCAATAGATGATGTGTGTGGAGGTGCAGGTGAATTTGTGGCGGATATGGAAGGATCCCTTGGGGCCTTGGGGAGAAGTAAGGGACGAGGTGTGGGCGCAAGTTTTGCATTTCCTGCGGTTGCAGGGGAAGGTGCCGGGAGTGGAGGTTGGGTTGATGGGGGGTGTGGACCTGATGAGGGAGTCGCAAAGGGAGTGGTCTTTGCAGAATGCTGATAGGGGAGGGGAAGGAAATATATCCCTGGTGGTGGGGTCCGTTTGGAGGTGGCGGAAATGACAGCGGATGATACGCTGTATACAGAGGTTTGTGGGGTGGTAGGTGAGAACCAGTGGGGTTCTGTCTTGGTGGTGGTTGGAGGGGCGGGACTCAAGGGCGGAGGAGCGGGAAGCGGAGGAGATGTGGTGGAGGGCATCGTTGATCACGTCTGGGGGGAATCTGCGGTCCTTGAAGAAGGAGGCCATTTGGGCTGTACGGTATTGGAACTGGTCCTCCTGGGACCAGATGCGGTGGAGACAAAGGAATTGGGAATATGGGAATTTCTATAGTGTGGAAACAGGCCATTCAGCCCAACAAGTCCACACTAACTTTCCATAGAGCAACCCACCCAGACTTAGGTTCCTACCCCATCCCTGTTACCCTGCATTTTCCATGGCTAATCCACTTAGCCGACACATCCCTAGACACTATGGGCAATTTAGCATGGCCAATCCACCTAGCCTGTTGAAGGAAACCCAAGCAGCCACTGGGAGAACACGCAAACTCCACACAGGCAGTCGCCTAAAGCTGGAATTGAACCCGGGTCCCTGACACTGTAGGGCAGCAGTGCTAAGCATTGAGACACCATGCCACCCCTTCTTGGGGGGGGAATGTTGGCTCAGTGGTTAGCACTGCTGCCTCACAGTGCCAGGGACCCGGGTTCAATTCCTGCCTCAGGCAACTGTCTGTGTGGAGTTTGCATATTCTCCCCACGTCTGCGTGGGTTTCCTCTGGGTGCTTTGGTTTCTTCCCACAGTCCAAAGATGTGCAGGTTAGGTGAATTGGCCATGCTAAAATGCCTGTAATATTAGGTGGATTAGTCTGGGGTAAATATAGGGAGGTGGGTTTCTCTTCGGAAGGTTGGTGTGGACTTGTTGGGTGGAAGGGCCTGTTTCCACACTGTGGGTAATCTAATCTTGATAAGGGGAGGGGGAAGGGTCCAGTTGTAGGTCTGTCAAGAGCCCGAGTCACATAAATTACATCAAGTTTTCTAGAAAAGGAATTGCGTTGAATGGGGGTTGGATTGGTGTGTCTAGTGACTCTTTCCCTTCACAACATTCAGTCAATGTCAAAAATAGAAAAAGGATATATTGCTGCTTTTCAATGTATTCACTAATGTTAATATGTTGCAAACAGATTCACAATTTATGGAGTGATATCAAATTTATTGGCATATCAAGCACAATGCATACTGTCAAAATGCATTAATGAATGAAATGTGTTATTTCATGTCTTTTTTTCTGACTCACAGCACCTTCCTGACATGCAAAACATCTTCCACTGGACAGCAATTAGACTGATTGACACCTTATGCTGTGTGGCAATGATACAGTCAGGCTTCAAAAGGATAGACCAGCTGAAATAATTGAATAGAAATACATTGGAGGAGAAGTAAACTTATGGTGCTAAACTACTCAGCTAACAGTGCTCTTGATCCATCCAGTAAACAACTTTTTTGGTGCATAATACAATTCTAAGATGTCAAGGGACAGACTGTACACCATTGACTCTAACCCCTCAGTTCAAGTCCCACCTGCTTCACATGTCTGAACAGGTTGATAAGAAAATATCCACGTTATCTATCCCGTCCTTAAAAGTCATTAAAGTGACTGCTGCTGGCAGCTCTAAACCAATTTAAGGTTATCCTGGACCCTTTAAAATAAAAGTTCCATCAATAGCCAGTTTGCCTGTGTCCTCCCATGTGCTTTCTTCCTCTCTTAACATTGGATCCAAACTGGATACTCACGGTGACACCACCAGCAGGCAGGCTGTGAGCATTGGTCTTACACTCACAGCGTGCCACCGTTGTGAAGTTAAAGTTCTGCCAACAAAATGGCTCATCATTCAGTTCAGGCTGTCAAACAATATTATGACTGCATCCTGCGCTCAATTCCCAATCAAGCTCAACTAAGTCCCATTTTATGTAACTGTTGTCAGTGCCTCTGCCATGATAAAACAGTATCTGATGAATCATAACATGAGAGTTGCTATGATTTGGAGATGCCAATGTTGGACTGGGGTGTACAAAGTTAAAAATCACACAACACCAGATTATAGTCCAACAGGTTTAATTGGAAGCACACTAGTTTTCGGAGCGCTGTTCCTTCATCAGGTGATTGTGGAGGACACAATGGTAAGGCACAGAATTTATAGCAAAAATTTACAGTGTGATGTAACTGAAATTATACATTGAAAAATACCTTAATTGTCTGTTGAGTCTTTCAGCTGTTCGAATACCATGACAGTTTCACTTCTTTCATGTGTAAATCACAAAACCTTTTTTTAAAAATTGCATTCTCATGTTAGCTGTAACAATTAATGTTAGCTAGGCAATATGTAGAAGGTTCTGGATTAGTGGTACAGCAGTTCAGGCAGCATCCAAGGAGCAGCAAAATCAACGTTTCGGGCAAAAGCCCTTCATCAGGAATAAAGGCAGTGAGCCTGAAACGTGGAGAGATAAGCTAGAGGAGGGTGGGGGTTGAAGGTGTTAGCCCCATGTGTTCTCTGTCTATGCCATGATGTATAGATTGATTCTAATCTAAAAAGTGAGATAACAGAGTTTTACATGAATTCGTGCAGTTTTTGAGCAAAGTACAATGTAACTCTGCAAGCACAAATTCACCCTACAAAATATATGTGTGCATGTGGGTCTTTGTATCTGTCTGTGTGTGTGTCTATCTGGGTTGGGGGTTGTGAGTGTGAGAGAGAGTGTATATGTGTGTGCAGTGAGTGTAAAGTGTCTTAAGTCTGTGACGGGGTGCATGTGTGAGTGTGGAAGTGTGTGTGCGTGTCTGGGGTGGGGGGTTGTGAGTGTCTGAGAGAGAGTGCATATATGAGTGTAGAGTGGTCTAAGTCTCTGAGAGGATGCATGTGTGACTGTGGTTGTGTGTGTGTCTGTAAGGGTATATGTGAGTATCTGTGTGCTTGTCTGTGTCCATGTGTATATAGGAGAGTGTGTGTGTGTGTGTGTGTGTGTGTGTGTGTGTGTGTGTGTGTGTGTGTGTGTGTGTGTGTGTGTGTGTGTGTGTGTGTGTGTGTATAGTGTAATGATGGTCACCTGCAGTGTGACATGAACCCAAGGTCCCGGTTAAGGCCCTCCCTATGGGTATGGAACTCTCTCACCAACTTAAGACACTCTACACTCACTACGCACACATATACACTCTCTCTCACACTCACAATCCCCAACCCAGACAGGCACACACAGACAACACAAAGACCCACATGCACACATATATTTTGTGGGGTGAATTTGCACTTGCAGAGTTACATTGTATTTTGCTCAAAAACTGCATGAATTCATGTAAAACTCTGTAATCTCACTTTTTTTAGATTAGAATAAATCTAAACATCATGCCATAGACAGAAAACACAGGGGGCTAACACCTTCAACATATCGTCTGGCTAACACCAATTGTTACAGTTAACCTTAAAATGCAACTTTCAAAAAAGATTTTGTGATTTACACATGAAAGAAGTGAAACTATCATGGTATTCAAACAGATGAAAGACTCAACAGACAATCAAGGTATTTTTCAATGTATAATTTCAATTACATCACACTGTAAACTTTTGCTATAAATTCTGTGCCTTACCATTGTGTCCTCCACAATCACCTGATGAAGGAGAGGAGCTCCGAAAGCTAATGTGCTTCCAATTAAATCTGTTGGACTATAACCTGGTATTGTGTGATTTTTAACTGAGAGTTGCTAGCTTTAAAAGGAACCCTTCAACATAATTAGTCATACCACCTTCACCCTAGCTGAATATTCAAACCTCAGGTTTAGACTAAAATGTTTTAATTTGGTTTAATATGCTCTCACTTTGACTTTCTCTACTTTATAGCTCATTAAATTAAATTTGGTCTGACTGGTTTTGTATCAAGTTCTCACCTATATCGTCGTACGATGATGGCGATGGCATCAATTTTTCTGTCACACTATTATCCCCATTTGTGCAATTGAAATATTTTGACAACTCATACTAAAATTGTCTTGAAGCAGATTTTTCCATCAAGTGCCAAATTTTCCGTTCTTGGTGTTTTGTAATGAAGATTTCATTAAAATAGGACATTTTATATGCATTATGGGATGTTTTACTTTTGTTAAATATCTTCACATACATCATCTTTGAATGCTGTAAGTTGGTTTTTCAAAGACTCAGTAGTAAACCTGGTAACAATGAAAGATGTAGCTATTTCATATTCAGCTTTTTGTTTTATTAATGCTTGCTCACAGACTGCAATGTACCCTTTGGTTTAAAAAATGAATTAGAATAGTCGTTTTCATTTAAATTAGTGTGTGGCAATGTACTTCAAAAGTAACTAATTATTTCCACATGATGAGAAATGATGTGGAATAAACAAATGTTATTCTTGTCAAGCTCACTTTTCAAACTTCACAAAATGTCTACAGTTGACCTTTATGTTCCAAGTTTTAACGATTTATTCAATAGTTAAACCTAAAACCTAACTATGGTGTAAGATATTGCCAGAGAGATAATGAAATGCAATTACTGTAGTTTAAACTTTCAGATCAGATTTCATGAGATATCTATTTCTTCTCTCCTGCCTGAAACTTTGAAAAATAACTTCTCCCAGTGCAAAAATCTTGATTTTAGGAAACTGTGTTGCGTTTTCTTTTATAAACTGGCATGAAACATTTCCAGATATTCAAATTTCTTGGTCACTTCATACCTTAAGGGTGTCTCCTTCTGAGACAATACGCTTTAAGCGTTAACAACGGTGATTCTTTAATTTCTCAACACTTGGAGAAATGTGTTGTCATGCATTATTTTCAATCAAATAACACCATACAAAATCAGATGTCATCGCAGCACTAAGTCCAAACAACTGAGAAAAGAAAACTGAAAGGGTAAGTGTTCATCTTCAGTGGGATGAGAATGTAGGAAGGAAAATGTGCTTAAAAACGGTTATATTTAATCAAAAACATTTCACCATGAGAAGAGTAGTCTTTGTACAGCGGTGTTATTTGAGAAACAATTAAATGTTGGCCATTTTGTTGATTGTTATGGAAGGACAGGATGTGGCTATTGCCTTGAACACAAAAGCTTTTGTGCTTAGGATTGTGTCTTTATGTTAAAATTAAGGGTGTTAATGTTATTTGAGGCTTTTTTGTGAGAAAAGCACAATTCAAACTGACATGAAACATTTCCAGATATTCAAATTTCGTGGTCACTTCATACCTTAAGGGTGTCTCCTTCTGCTAAACGGAATGTTCTGGCTGAAATATTAATCCCTTTGCCTGCTTGCACCTGTATACTGTACACGCATTCATGGTTGTTTTCATAGTTCAAAGGATAGTTGGGAGACAGTAGGATTCCCTCGTTGCTTGTTATAGATGTCCCACATTCAGCTGCAGTTGGAAGAGAAGCATTTTGATATAAGAAGTGCCCTGAACTTAAGAGCAAGTTCTCTACCGCATACACAGCACAATCATTACAGGGCACAAGCCATCCCTTCCTATCAAAAATAAAAGAGGTACACATTAAAATCTGTTCAAAGTAGAAGGTAATCAGCAACTGTTGCAACAAATAAAATCAAAGCTGTAGACATTTATTATTATGAATGGCCAGGAAAAAAAATATATGTTCATGTAAACTTTCAGCAAATATGTGTACTGCAAGTAAAAATGAAATATTGATTTGATCATCGCTTAAATGAATTGTGAAGTCAGGGTATTGTGCTATGCAATTTAAGGAAAGAACATTAGTCATTTATTACTCAATATTCTAGTTAATGGTAATCTTAGGTCTAAATCTGATTGAAGAATCTAATCATTGACAGAATATTTGTGTTTCATTTACCTACCTGCATAACCATGGTTTTGGTCTCCTGTACTAAAATCTCTTTATGTGGCTCATTGTCAAATTGTGTTTGATAACTTTCCTGTGAAGTACCATGGGATGGTTTCCAAGTACAACTTGGTTGTACTGTGTCCGATGAATCAGTTTACTAGGTATCCAAACCAGAAAAAGTGCAAGGATGTTTTAACAGTAAATTCATTGTGAATCTACATTGCCAATCAAGCAATGGAATCACTAGAATAAAATATCTATTTTTTTCAGGTTACTGAAAGCTTAAAGGTTGTTTTAAGGATTGGTTCTGTTTGAGCAGGTGGCAAATTCATGACATGGAATTACCCCTTTTCCAATCTCACAGAGACAAGTGGTATATAAACTTTGGACTAGCTGCTCATTTGACTGATTTTAATGATCAGCCAAGATGAAATCTTGGCAATAGTTAGTTAAATGCACAACCGGGGACCCAATAGTGAGTGATTAGGAAATGCTTTGGCTAACTACCATCTCTTAAAGGCAACATGTCCCTCTCATGGGGGAATTGCATAATAGAAACCATGACGTTTAGAGCAATTAATTTTAAGGAGAAGAACACAAAATGGAACAACGGGGTCAGAGGGGGGAACCCACATTATTGGATGATACTCAATGGCTCGGAATAGAGATTGGTAAAAAATTGGACAATTGTGGAGTAATGATTGTGATGGGATGAAATCCTAAGATCACAAATGGTACAGATCTAGTTTTTATCCTTATATAACCTTTACATGGCCCATTCCTGACTGCTACCTTGTTACCTTCCTTCATTTCTCTGACTCTGTTATTGAGGATAGGATAACAACCTTCCAACCTTAAAAACATTAACATCCACAAGGACAAGTGCAGCTGATATATGGGAACACCACCACTTGCAAGTTCCCCATCAAGCCATTCATGATCCAGATTTATAAATATATCGTTGTTCCTTCAGTGTCACAGAGTCAAAATCTTGGAACTCTCTCCTTGACAGTCCACTGCATTAATGAAGGGGGTATTTCATTGAAAAAAGTGTTCAATTTTGTATGAGATGTTCAACTGAAACTGCCTGCACTCAGATGAAAAGATACCACTGAACAATTTATAAGAAAAGCAGCTTGGTCATTCCAGTGTCCCAATCAATATTCCTCCCTCAGCAGAAAAGAAAAGCAGACTGTCGTTGCTTTGCACAAATTGGATGCCACGTGTCCTGCATTACAACAGTGACTATACTTCAAAAGTATTTTATTCACTGTAATGCAATTTGAAGCATCCATTAATCATAAAGTAAAGTATATAAATGAAACACTGCCATTATTTCATTCATCTAAGGGCTTTATTTCATTCACAGTTTGTCTACGTAGACTGCATCTGTTCTGATGATATACCTCCTTTCTTCCTCAACTGTGATTCACCATGATTGATAAAGTCTTTGACCCTGTCAATTCTATTTCCTGATGCTGTGTCAGTGTTCATTCTTTTGTCTCCCCAAACCACCAAACAATTCCCTTTTTCTTATCTTTCACTCGACCAGCCGCTATGTTCAATCAATTATCCTTTGCCATTTCCATTACATGCAGCGTGATGTGACCAATCAATATATTTTTGCAATTCCTTTCCATATTTTGAAGACAGTTCCCTCTGTGACCCTGTAGCTGACCCCTCAATAATTCTCAACATCGCCTTGCCACAGTCTAGCAGCAGCCCAACTTCGATCCTTTGCTCTCCACTCTTCTCACCAGCCATGACCTTAAACAATCCTTCGAGGTGAAAGAGTGATTCACTTGTAATTATGTTAATTTACTTACTGCGATCCCCTCTGGACTGGAGTGAGATCCATTTTGTAGAACATCGCCATTCACTCCACAAGTCTGGCATTAAATTTTGTGTCATCTGTCATTTCCATACTCTTACCCCCCTGTTTCCATGGCTAACTGCATAGTTTGAATCCATCTCAATAAGCTCTACTTCATTTTCCATGAGGTACTTTACAGCACTCAAATGCAACACTGAAGTCAACAGTTTAGGTGGATTAACTTGGCCTCTGTTTTGGTTGGAGTGTGCCTGGTGAGTGGGGATAAAATGGCTGGCTTACTCATGCTTCTGTCTTTACCACTTATTGCTCCAGAAGACTTTTGTTTGGTTTCTTTACTTGCCTATTACCATCTTGATTTCCTTTGCACTCTCATCTAATTTATCATTTAATCTCTCCTGCCATCTGCCCTATCACTGACTTCCGTCTCTTGTTTTCCATCCCCTCTCCCTCTCTCTAAATTTCTGTAAAATCTATCACATTTCCAAGTTTTCTGCAGTTCTTTCACAAAGTCATTGACATTGCTTCACTTCTTTCTCCACAGATAGTGTGAGACTTGTTGAGCATTTCTGGAATTTTGTGTTTTGCCGATCTTTTCCAGGATCAGAAATACAATCCGAACACTCCTGACTAGTTGGTAAATGCAATGAGCCCGCAGTCAAGTTGGACTGTAGATAATTAATTAAGCATTTTTGGGATGATAGAGTGAGAAAGGGTGTTAGGTCTCAGTAAGAGAAAAACTCCACAAAATTGACACTTAGCCAAAATATACCAAGATTCAGCCCTTAATCTCTGCTCTGCTTCTTAGACAAAAGAAGGGTGATTATATGGAATGGGCACAAAACCACGCTAGTGGCTGCTTTTTACTTTCCTTTGTAAGAGTTTTGATATTGTCAGCAGATGTTACATGAAGCAGAGTTGATCCCTGCACCGACTGCTATTTCAAACTTATGTCACTAATAGGCAGTTAGGCTCAGCACTGTTGGAGGAAACATGTGACTAAACCTCCTTTCTGGACGAGGGTAATGCTCACCAGAGAGATAAACTTGCACTGTAGATAAACAGTGGCCCATCTTGAGTGAAAGCTCATCAATGCATCTTCTTACAAGATAAGGGAAACTTGCAATCATATTGTGTAAAGATTTTCTTGCGGAGTCAATATGTCTCTGTGGCAGTTTATAAAACATTCATGAGCATTCCAGTGCCATCAGGAGTTACATTTGGTGTTGATTATCTGGCTGACTTTGAGCTGAGACATTGGTTACTTTTCATTATTGACCTATTTTTTTCAGTGAGTCTGCTCAGAATGAAATCAGAAAATTGAATGTGCAGTGGTAGAGAGTAACTTCAGTGCATTTTACTGATGAATTGATTTTTTTCACCTTTGACACCTAAATATTTCTGTGTATCATCTTTTAATGCCTTAACAGTAGTGATTGTAATGAACCTCATTAGAATATGATGAACCTCATAGAATATGAGTTATCTGATTAGGGATGTTAATCTGGTCCATTTGTTTTTTTTTGGGGGGGTGGGGGGGGAAGCCCTGGATGGCAGATAAGAACAGGAGTGTCAGAAGTTCTGTTCACTCTGAGAGCTGCCTCTAATGAAGTTGGATCACTATCAAGGACTCTCCATATGTAAATAAAGAGTGACTTGGTGATGGGATACTGGCCTCTGTGTAGTTGCTTCATATATAATACATAGAATCATATATTAACTTAGGTTTCTATATCTGTAATGGTTGGCTGTATGTTCCATTTTGATCCCACATTCTACATCTTAACATATTTTGCAACATCCTGCTACAGTTGTTAAGGTGTTAATCTTTGGAGGTGAGGTATATATCAAAATCAATCTTCCAGCAGTGTTTTAAGAAAACATATGCTATGAGTTGTGAAAACCAATCCTCATTTCATCACTGTTTTAACAAGGTGGCTAAAAGAATAGCAACAGGTATTGCACTATTTGACTTTTTCTGATTACTTATTTTTCCAAAGAATATGGCATATTTCTAAAATTTGTTCAAATTTCTTTCAATGTAGTGTCCGACATTCTGAGGTGCTACAATTATACATTAAAATTACTAAACGCAATCTATGTTAGATGCACAGCTGAAAGATTTTGCACAGGGTTGCCAGACATTCAGTCTTACATCGGTTCGGACTGCAGCAAATCAGGCCCCGTTCCAGTAGTTAATTATTGAATTTAGGTCCAGAATTTTGAAGCCGACACTGCCCAGTCTAAGGGAAGGCCTGTTCAGTTGGGGAAATGTGCAAGCCAACTCTGAAATGATTCAGAAGTGAATGACAAAGTAAACTAATTAGTTTGTCTGAATCAAAGGAGTCACCTTATAAAGGTCATTGTTTAAATTTTGGTCATGATTATTTTTATATTGGTGAGTATATCCACATGAACAGTCCTTGTGTTATATTCAATTCTCTGTTGCAACTAGTTCATAATCAGAGGTTTTGTTAGCTGCTGCAATTCACCACTTATCTGGTGTCATCAGATTGCATGGGTTATTCAAAGGGTACTCACTTGTTATCAGCTGACTCTTTTAAATATTTACGGAACACTGGGCTTGCCTTCATTCCTTCCTTGTTTTACTCAGTTTCTTTTAAGCTGGAATTCAGCCAGTAAATTTCTGCATTATTTCATTTGATTCTACCTCTGAATGAATATCCAATCACGACAGGAGAAGGTCTCAATCATTTGGTACATTAAGCCTGCTGTGCTGTACAGTAAGTTAGTTGCTGATCTAATTGTGGCCTTCACTCTGCTATCTTCTGTGCCTCACATCATAGCTCATAATCCTGATGCATTTTTAGATCAAAAGTGGGTCTAACTCACCCCTGTACTAAGTACAATGATTTTTCCAAAGACTGGCAATCTCATGCAGACTGCCATAATGCCCCGTCTTTTTGCTGAAAGAAATGAGTTCTGCGTTTCTAATCGGAGATTCTGATCAGGATCATTCAAAGATGCATGATTCTATTCAAACATTCTCACATTGTAAAATGCCAAGCCTGTTACAATGGGGATTCCAGAATAGGTATTGTTGTGGATGATCAACAACATCCACGTCTCAACTGAAACTGATTATAGATCTTATTCCTCCAAATCAAGATAATTTCTCAAACTACAAATCTTACTAACATATCTATCCCACTTCTTTTTGTCCATCCTGTCCTTTCAAAATTTCAAATATCATTATGTATTCAATTCCCAGCCATGGTCACTTTGCAACTGTTCAATGACTAACATGTTATGTTAATTTTTATTTGTGCTCGCAATTCATCCATCTTGTACAATGGTTGCATGCATTAAAGAACAATTAATTCTATCTTTTTTACAACCATTTTCTTTATACTGAACTCATTTGCTTGTGTATTTCCAATTTTGCAGCTTTGTCCCATCCTGTCACACTCCTGCCTTCCTGTCCTGCTCTATTATCATCTCCTTTCTCTTCAATTTTCAACTCAAGTAAACCCTCACATTCATCATTTGCAGCTCTCACTGCAATGCTAGTCATATAATTCACCAGGACATTAATCCGAGCATGACTGAGGTGGAAGCTACCTCACTGCTGTAACCCAGTCTTCCCCCGGCACCCATGCCCATTGTGATAATACCAGTTGATATTATTACTGCGCAAGTCAGGTCCCAGATTGAAATCCAACTTGATTTTGTTTTGTTTTTAATTAATGAAGTAATAATACACTGAAACATAAGCACAGAGTACTGTAGAAATTGATTTAACAATACAACAGAGGTTTATAACACAAAAAATTAGGTTAAAACAGAATAAACCAAAATGTTTATGCATAATGTAATTTGAAATATTTCCAAATGTGTGCTATAATATAGTCCCACCTATCCCAACATGCTTATATTGCAGTTTTAAGTCAGAAGAGAAAATTCTCTTCTTTATTACATTCAAAGGTTTGAATGAACTGGATCTTCAAATTCCTGGTCTTAAGAGTTTGGTAGACTTCTTTAGTTATTAGTCCACAACTGAGCTTGCATTTTCTAAGTTTCAAATAACCCTTAGGGTTCCACCCAAACACTTCTGGTCTGGACCTTCCAACTAAAACCCTAACACTCGAATAAGCTATTTCTGGAGAATCAGTTTCAGTTAACCAGGACTTCAGCAAACTGAAAATTAAAGCTTTCCAAGCAATGTGTTTTTAACAAAGCAAAGAAAAATAATCAATTTTTGCAACTAAAAGCAGAATAATGTTCTTCAATGTTTATTCTATCTCCTCATAAATCTTGCACTATAAACAAATTCACATATCATCTAAGGACGCCCCACTCTTGCTCTGGCTTAAAAACAAAATCATGGCTCCAGAAATATTAACAGGTTAATTGTTAACCATTTCTCAGACATTTAATGAATAGCCTCCATCATTAGTTCAAAATCTGAACTCTAAAATAAATGACATTCATAAATCACACAACTTACATCAGGACATAACAGAAACCTACATTTCCTAAACCAATTTTTAATCCTTACATCTATCTCTCTTATCTTAATTCCCAAGTTGTTTTCATGTGTTATGTGGTAATTTTGAAATTACCACCACTTTGATACCTTTTTTTCTAAGTTAGCGCCTGGTGGCTCATAATTCCTCAGGAGAATTTGTATATTAGCCTTACTTAGAGTCATAGAGTCTTAGAGAAGTACAGCACGGAAACAGATCCTTCGGTCCAACCTGTCCATGCCGACCAGATATCCCAACCCTATCTAGTCCCACCTGCCAGCACCTGTCAGCACCCAGCCCATATCCCTCCAAACCCTTCCTATTCATATACCTATCCAGATGCCTGTTGAATGTTGTAATTGGACTAGCCTCCATCATATCCTTTAGCAGCTCACTCAATACACGTACCACCCTCTGCGTGCAAAAGTTGCCCCTTAGTTCTCTTCTATATCTTTCCTCTCTCACCCTAAACCTATGCCCTCTACTTCTGGACTACTCCACCCCAGGGAAAAGACTTTATCCATTTATCCTCTCCATGCCCCTCATGATTTTTAAACCTCTATAAGGTCAGCCCTCAGCCTCCGACGCTCCAGGGAAAACAGCCCCAGCCTATTCAATCTCTCCCTATAGCTCAAACCCTCCAATCCTGGCAACATCCTTGTAAATCTTTTCTGATCCCTTTCAAGTTTCACAACATCTTTCTGATAGGAAGGAGACCAGAAATGTACATAATGTTCCAACAGTGACCTAACCAACGTCCTGTACAGCTGCAACATGACCTCCCAACACTCTGACCAATAAAGGAAAACATACCAAACGTGTTCTTCACCACATAAAAGATTGTTAATTTTTTATTAGAAAGAAAGGAGAAATTGGTAGATTAGAAAACATGCATTATTAAAGACATAATAAGTGAGCAACAGTAAAAATTACAATTAAAAATGAAATATTCCATAAATGTTATTTATGCATTTAGTTTTGTTCTATAGATTTAATATATACATTTTTGATGTTTTAATGGTTCTATTATTGTAATTTTTTTTCTCTCTATATCATATGGGGTGGATGAGAAAGCTAATTGATCGAGATTTTTCTTGACATACCAGCTGTTAAAGAGTAAAGTTGTTGTTAATAATAATAAAATGTCATGCACTATAAGCATTGAAAATTCAATGAGCTGAAACCTTGGGTTAAATTTTTATTTTAGGGTTGAGGTCCTAACTGCAGCACAATTTTCAATTCAATTTTGACACAATTGCGAGAGGTGGCAAAATACTGGCCTGATTTGCAATCCAATTAGGTCTAGCAGACATGGGGAAGAGGTGGAAGTTAAGAAGGGCCTGGTCAATTTAAAGAGAAAATGGCAGCCAATATTGTGATAGTGATTTATCTTGAACTGGAAAATCAAGGACATCAGTCAGCCAGATGTAGTTCAGTTTCCTGTGAAAGAGCAGTCTCACATTTTACTAATATTAGTTTTTCCCGGGTTATACATATGTATATAATAGGTTAATGGTAATGTTCGAGGGTTATAATACATAAGCCAACACCGAGTTCCAAAGGAAATAATGTCAGATGAATAAAGGCTTGATCAAAGAAGTAGATTTTAAGGAATATCTTGAGGGAGGACAGTGAGTTGGAGAGGGAGAGGGAGAGGGAGAGGAAGAGGGAGAGGGAGGGTTTCTCCATGTTATTTCAATTTTAGACAACTGAAGGATACAATTGACTGCAATTGTGGATGCTCCAGTGGCCCAACTTGGAAAATTGAAGGTATAGAGCTGTATAGCATGGAACAGACCTTTTAGTCCAACTCGTCCATGCTAACCAGATATTCTAAATTAATCTAGTCCTATTTGCCAGCTTTTGGCCATATCCTTATAAACTCTTCCTGTTCATTCACACCTCAAAATGCCTTTTAAATGTTGTAATTGTACTAGCCTCCACCACCTCCTCTGGTGGCTCAATCTAACCATGTATAAAGATTTTGCTCCTTAGGGCCCGTTTAAATCTATCCCTCCTCACCTTAAAACTATGCTCTTCAGTTTTGGATTCCAGTACCCTGGGGGAAAAAAAAACTTGACTATTCACCTGATCCATGTCTCTCATAGTTTTATAAACTTTTTTAAGGTCACCCTTCAGCCTCAGCCTCTGACACTCCAGGGAAAATAGCGCCAGCTTATTCAGCCTCTCCCTATAACACAAACTCTCCAAACCTGGCAACATCCTTGTAAATATTTTCTGAACTCTTTCAAGTTTCGCAACATCTTTCCTGTAGCAGGGCGACCAGAACAGCATACAGTGTTCCAAAAATAGCCTAACTAATGTCTTGTACATTGCGACATGACCTTCCAACTCTTATACTCAATGCACTGACCAATAACGACAAACAGACCAAATGCTTCACTATCCTATGTACTTGTGACACTATTGCCAAGGAACTATGAACCAGTACCCCAAGATGTCTTTCTTTGGCAACAATCCCCAGGACCTTATTATCAACTGTATAAGTCCTACCCTGTTTTGCCTTTCCAAAACGAGGCACTGCACATTTACCTAAATTAAGCTCCTCAGCCCATGTGCCCATCTGATCAAGGTCCCATTGTATTCTGACATAACCTTCTTTGCTCTCCACTGCACCTCCAATATCTCTGAGACCATGGAGCTGGAGGAGATTGCAGGCACAGGGAGGGGCAAGGCCATGGAGAACCTTAAGAACAAATATAAAAATGTTAACAAAAGATGGTGCCTCATGGGGAATCATAATCATCACATGGATAATAGGAGAATGGGACATCTTGCGAATGATTACATGGACAGAGTTTTGGATGACCTCAACTATACTGAAGTTAGAATATATAAGATAGGACAGAAAGTACTGGAATAATTTAGAGATAATTAAGGCACAGATGAGTTGTCAGCAGCAGATGAGTTGAGACAGGGGTTTAATCAGGCAATATGTCAGAGATGAAAACCTGTAATTTTCAGGATAGCATGAATATGAAGTCTGAAGTTCATTTCAGGGTCAAGTATGACAAGATTGTGAATAAGTTGACTTGACCTCACACTGCTGTCAGAAATAGGAATGGAATCTTAGCTCGGGAACGGAGATTGAAGTTGGGATTGAAAATAATAACTTCAGGCTTTCAAATATTTAATTGGAGGAAAAGCCTATTCAGTATCAGATGTTAGATAATGAGGCTGATAATTTAGCAAAAGCGGAGAGTTGAGAGAAATGGTGGTAAGATACTTCAGTGTGTTATCAATGTAAGTGTGAAATTTAATGCAGTGCTTTTTATTCATTCACAGGATGAGCACATCACTGGCTAAGCCAGCATTTATTGCTCATCACAAATGCCCTGAGGGCTCGTATGAGTCAACCACATAGCTACAGGTTGACAGTTATTTGTGCACTAAGGCAGGTAAGGATGGCAGTTCCTTCCGTAAAAGTGACTGGAGTGATTCATGCATTGAAATCAGGGAAAGGCAGGAATGAAATTAGATGATATCATGTACAAGGACTTTGGAAATGAAAATTGGACATGAGGTGATAGGCTGCAAAGATGGTGGAGTCAATTTGTTTTTAAGGAGAGAGGTAGTGAGAATAACTTTAAGAGAGGGATGGGCTATACATGAAGATAGTGAACACTTAACATTGACAGCCAACATAGAGACTCGGAGATGATGCAAGTTGGTGGTCACCAGCATAAAAGGAATATAATTGAAGAAAAGAGAGGCCGTCGCCAAAAGAATTAGCAGGAAAAAACATTTTTCAAATCTGTCTACCACAACAAACCAAGACTGAAGAAATTATTTCTTTCTGTTTCTGTGGTTTGTTTGCTTGTTTTTGACTTACTTTTATGTTTACAGACAACCAGTCATGGCAGGGGTCTGAGACAAGACCATGTGATGGTGTCTCCAGTGAGAAAAATGCAGACAAGGTAGAATGATCATTTCAGTAAAACACATTCTTCACCAGCACAGGAACCCTCTGCTTGGAAATACCTGATGCAAGTTTAGAATGTGCTGCATAAGGTGACTAACATTTATTTGAAGAGGTCAGAAATGCAGAATTTGTGGAGGACAGACACAACCATAATTAGCTGAATGGGGTTACTGAGTCCCAGGAGTCACATGCAAGGCTGCTTGTGGGGAGGGGGAGTTGAGGAATCTTTCTGAAACAATAAGTGTCCAAACCTTGGCATTGACTAAGACAGCTTGAATATATCTACAGAGAAAGGGAAGACCATCTATGATATATGTTCTGCCATATTTTTTACATATGAATGACTGTGACAGTCATAAAGAGCAGTGCATTGAGTGCAAAAACAATATACTGGCATTCTGTCACATTAACCACTCAGTCGCATTGATGGGGTGGTGACCAGTAGTATCCCATCTGGTGGCATCCTCTGAGCAGCATGCACACCTTGAAAGGCCTAGGACAATGTGCATTGGTGTTGAGTGATCCACTACTCCCATGTCATTATTATGGCCAGCGTCACTGACAGCCTCACCTACTCCAATCCAACTCCCAGGACTGGCATTGTGACCAAGTGTTTTTGGATTAGTGGTGCTGGAAGAGCACAGCAGTTCAGGCAGCATCCGAGGAGCAGCAAAATTGACGTTTCAGGCAAAAGCCCTTCATCAAGAATAAAGGCAGAGAGCCTGAAGCATGGAGAGATAAGCTAGAGGCTTCAGGCTCTTTGCCTTTATTCCTGGCGAAGGGCTTTTTCCCGAAACATCGATTTTGCTGCTCCTTCGATGCTTCCTGAACTGCTGTGCTCTTCTAGCACCACTAATCCAAAATCTGGTTTCCAGCATCTGCAGTCATTGTTTTTACCCATTGTGACCAAGTGTGGCCTTTCAATGATACTGATGATGCAGCTACGGAATGCCCCATAGTCAGCTTGTTGAAGATGACTGTCCTGCACATCTCAACCATATGCACATACACATAAGAAATGTGCTTCCAACTCAGTCTCAGCCACATAGGATTGTCCCCAAGGAATAGACATGAGTGGAAAAAGCGTTGTCAGTAATATTACTTGATGGTTCATTTAAGTGACTTTTCACGGATGCTTTTACTTGTCTGTAAAAATACAAACTTTAGTTGTGCAGCTTGTTGTAACTTGACCAACAACTTGCAAAACATTCAAATAAAATGTGTAATTTTTTTAAGACCCAAAGACTTAACTAAAGTAAAGTAACCTGCTAAAATCTACATCTACTTTTCACTGATAAATAACAACCACGAGACTGTGACAGGAAACAACATTCTCCAGACCACGGAGTCTTTAGCTGTAAGCCCCAATGCTGTAAAGTAAATAATCACAACAGACAACTACACTTCAAAGCTCTGTTAAGTCATCCGTTCAATAGTGCCTGATTAGGAAAAGCTTGATGGAATGCAACAGTTAGTGTGTAGACCTTTGTAAAATACTTATCTTTCAGCAGTTCAGGAAAGCAAATCTTAGCAGGACTTATACACTTAATGGTAAGGTCCTAGGGAGTGTTGCTAAATAAAGAGAGCCACATAACTTCCATGAACTTTCTGTTACACGACTACCCCTCATTCATAGACAGTCTCCAAGACAACCTGTTTAAAGACGTCACTGTACATGCTTGGACTAGGTAGGACTTGAACTCGGGTGTGCTGGATCTGAGGTAGGGACACTACCACTGTACCAGATGATCTCCCACCCTCAACTTTAAAGATGTGTTTTTAATAAATTTGCTCAAATCTGTTCTGTCCCCCCTCTGAAAGGACTCAGACCTCCTGACTCAGAGGCAGGGATATTACCACTAAGCAAAAGGGCACTTGTCTCCACTTTGTAGATTTTCCCTGAATTCAAATTTCACCATCTGCCATTGTACAATTCCTACTCATATTGCAAGGACATTGGCCTGAGGTTCCATAACATTACCATTACATCACTTCGTACATTTCTTCAACAATCTGTTTGAGATGTTGTGACACACCTTTGGAGCAGCTAGGGCTTGAATCCTGGCTCCAAAGTAAGGACATCACCACCATATCACAAGACATCCTCCCCCCACTTTCAGAGATATTTTCAAGTCAACATTTTCAGAGATGTTGTTACCCCCTCTTTGGAACAGGTCAGACTTGAACTCATGGTTCTGGCTCATAGGCAGGGACGTGACCTCTGCACCAGAAGAACCCTGTCCTCCAATTTCTAATGCTTCCACCTTAATTGGAATCACACAAGTTTGTTTCTAATCATCAAACCTTTAATTTTCACCTGACTCTCAGAGTTCACAGGTTTATGATTTGTACTTGAGATTTACGAGGATTTACACAGAATGCAAAAGCTTTACAAAGGGTAAAAGATATTCTCAAAGCACATTCAAAGCCATTACTACTCTGCCCTCCAAAGGTAGTTACACAAAGCATACTATAATTCAAGCAAAACTACCAAAAATGTTAGAAGAGATGTCCATACATAAAACCACCGACATGTGATCAACCCTTGGTCATTGCAGTTGCAAAGCAACTGACCTAGTCACCAACTTCAAACTTCAGGTTTTCCATTCTGTTCCCTATTGTCATAGTTTTATTTCAGTTGTGTACCTGATTGATTATGTTAAAACAGTGTTAATGTTCTAGGAAATGTCTTCTTGCATCCAAAATATTGATTTCTCCATTTAAATCTTGGAATGAGATCACTTCGACATCATCCATTTTTCTGAGATGATAAGGTAGTTATCAATTAACTTCCTTTCTGTGCCATGTCCCATGAACACTGTTACTCAGACCTCTTCTGACTTTCAAAATAACCTTTTTTTTTGGTCTTGTCAGCATGTTATAAGGTATTTTCCTAATTAACGTGGTCAGTGATATTATTACACATCCATGATACAGGTTTGACTTGAAACTGAGCCTCTCATCTCAGAGGCAAGGACATTACTACTGCACCACAATAGCCCCTGTATTAACATGTAAAAACAGTAATTTCTGTTATTCAATCTTGCTGTTAGATTCATAGAGATGTACAGCACGGAAATAAACCTTTCGGTCCAACGCGTCCAAGCCAACCACATATTCCAACCAAATCTAGTCCCACCTGTCAGTACCCAGCCCATATCCCTCCAAACCCTTCCTGTTCAAATACTCATCCAGATGCCTTTTAAATGTTGCAATCATATTGGCCTCCACTACTTCCTCTGACAGTTCATTCCATAAACGTACCACCCTCTGCGTGAAAACATTGCCCTTTAGGTCTCTTCTATAAGTTTCCTCTCTCACCGTAAGCCTATGCCCTCTAGTTCTGGCCTCCCCCATCCCAGGGAAGAGACTTTATCTGTTTATCCTATCCATGCCCCTCATGATTTTATTAACCTCTATAAAGTCACCCCTCAGCCTCTGATGCTGCAGGGAAAACAGCCCCAACCTATTCAACCTCTCCCTTTAGCAAAATCCTCCAACTCTGGCAACATCCTTGCAAATCTTTTCTGAACCCTTTCAAGTTTCACAACATCCTTCCGATAGGAAGGAGACCAGAATTGCGCACAATATTCCAAAAGTGACCTAATAAATGTCCTGTACAGCCGCAACATGACTTCCCAACTCCTGTACTCAATACTCTGACCAATAAAGGAAAGCACACCAAACATCTTCTTCACTATCATATCTACCTGTGACTCCACTTTCAAGGAGGAGGCAGCAGCAGGCACATAATCCCTGAATCAGTGCAACATAAACTTTTCTTCCATTCTGGTCAACATTTTGAGGTTCCAGTCAGCCCTCTGGTAGGATTGCAAGATTGCTTATTCCTGTTCCACTCCACCTTCATCATTACTCTCCTTCAAGGAATGCTACCTTCTCCTCCTCCTCTTCCCCTTCAAAGTCCACACCATGTTGGAGGGCCTTATTATGGAATCTTTCAGCAGCTAAGAGATGGTTGTGGAGTTCACAGGGCAGTTAATGCACTGCACCCAGTCACCTTTGACAAGGTGCTGCATGTGTATTAGGGGCAAGGTACTGGCATGGATAGAGGATTGGCCAACTGGCAGATGGTAAAATGCAGATAAAGGGTTTTTTTTCAGGATAGCAGCTGTTGATGTGAAGGTCTGCAGGGGTCCATATTGGCATCACAAATATTCACGTTATTCATTAATGATCTGGAAGAAGGAATTGAGGACATTGTTGCTAAGTTTGCAGATGACACAAAGCTAAGTAGGTAACCTGTACAGGGATCATAGGGAAAGCGATGGCCTGGTGGTATTATCGTGAGACTGTTCATCCAGAAACTCAGCAAATATCCTTATGACGCGGATTCAAATTCTGCCACAGCTGATTATGGAATTTGAACTCAATTTTTTTTAAAATCTGCAATTAAGAATGCACTCGTATTTCCCAAGAGTAGGTCAAATTTTGCACCTTCTCTAGTAGATGCATCCACATACTGAATCAGAAAATTGTCTTGTACACACTTAACAAATTCCTCTCCATCTAAACCCCTATGGCAGTCCCAGTCTATGTTTGGAAAGCTAAATCCTGTACCATAATCATCTTATTATTCTTACAGATGGCTGAGATCTCCTTACAAGTTTGTTTCTCAATCCCCTCTGACTATTAGGGGGTCTAAAATACAATCCAAATAAGGTGATCATCCCCTTCTTATTTCTCAGTTCCAACCAAATAACTTCCCTGGATGTATTTCCAGGAATATCCTCCCACAGCATCGCTGTAATGCTATCCCTTATTAAAAATGCCACTCCCTCTCCTCTCTAGTCTCCCTTTCTATCCTGTAGCATTTGTATCCTGGAACATTAAGCTGCCAGTCCTGCCCATCCTTCAGCCATGTTTCTGTAATTGCGATGATATCCCAGTCCTATTTTCCTAACCATGCCCTGAGTTCATCTGCCTTCCCTGTTAGGCCCTTGCACAAACTTATAAACTTTTATCAGGACGTCCCTCCACCTCTTGCATTCCAGTGAAAACAAACCTGGTTTATTCAACCTTTCTTTCAGAGCAAAAATCCCCCATCCTGGGTAAACCTTTTCTGTACCATCTCCAAAGCATCCACATCCTGCTGGTAGTATGGTGACCAGAACTGGACACAATATTCCAACTGCAGCCTAACTAAAGTTCTATAAAACTGCAGCATAACTTGTCTATCCTTATATTGATTGCCACTTCCAAACACAACTGAAAATGTGTTGCTGGAAAAGCGCAGCAGGTCAGGCAGCATCCAAGGAACAGGAGATCCGATGTTTCAGGCATAAGCCCTTCTTCAGGAATAGGCCCCTCTTCCAAACACAAGCACGTCATGGGCCTTTTTTACAGTGTTATGTACCTGCACTGCCAATTTCAGTGATCTGTGGACCTGCACATTCAGATCCCTCTGCATATCAATACTTCTAAGGGTTCTGCCATTCACTGTATAACTTCCACCTGTATGTGACCTTCCAAAATATATCACCTCATATTTGTCGGGATTTAACTCCATCTGCCATTTTTCTGCTCATGATTCCAACTGATCTATATTCTGCAAATCCTCTGACAATCCTCCTCACTACCTGCAACTCCACCAATCTTTGCACGATCTCCAAAGTTACTTATTAGACCAGCCATGTTTTCCTTCAAATCATTTATGTTGACCATGAACAGCAGAGGTCCCAGCACTGAACCAGATGGAACACCACGAGTTATACCCACCATCCTGAAAAGCATCCTTCCACCCTCTGTCACCTATGACTAAGCCAGGTAATTATCGATCTTGCCAGCTCACCCCTGATGTCATGTGACTTCACCTTTAGTACCAATCTGTCATGAGGGACCTTGTCAAAGGCTTTACTGAAGTCCACATAGATAACATCAATCGTATTTCCCACAAACATCTTTGTCACCTCCTCAAAATACTGAATTACGTTAATGAGGCATGACCTCACCCACATAAAACCATGTTGTCCATCACTAATAAGTCCATTTGCATTTAACTGCACTTAGATCTTGCCCCTGTGAATCGTTTTCAATAATTTCTCCACACTGATGTGAGGTTCACAGAGCTGCAATTTCCTGGATTATCCCCGTTATCCTTTTTATGAATGGCTACTGTCCATTCCTTTGGGACCTCACCTGTGTCTATAGATGCTACAAAGATGTCTGTCAATGCTCCAGCAATTTGTCCTCTTGCCTCCCTCAATATTCTGGAAGAGATCCCACCAGGAACCTGGGACTTAGCTACTTGCTTCTTTTTTACAATGCACAACACCTTTTCCTTTTTAATAGTAACTTGGTTTAGAAATTTGAGTCTCCCTTCCCTGAGATCATCTCCCACCAATCCCTTCTCTTTGGTGAATACTGACATAAAGTATTCATTTAGGACCTCACCAACTTCTTCTAGCTCCACACAAAGATCTGCTCTTTGTCCTTGAGTGGTCAACCCCATCTCTGACTGCCCTCTTGCTTTTTATATGTGTATAAGAATCCTTGAGATTCTCCTTAATCCTGTTTCCTGATGACTTTTCATGACACCTTTTACCCCTCCTAATTCCTTGTTTAAGTTCTTTCCTACTTTCCTTATATGCTTCAAGAGCTTTGTAAGTTCCCAACCTCCTAGACATTGCATATATTTAAATTTTCTTTTTGACCAAGGTCATACCATTTCTGTTCATCCAAGGTTCATGTAATTTGCCATACCTGTCCTTCATTCTCACACTTCTGAACTCTCATCAACAGCTGTTTGAAATACTCCCACATTTCTGATGTGGATTTAGCCTTAAACTGCAACTCATTTCTTATTGTCACTACTCCCAAAATGCTCTCCCACTGAAACTTACTCTATTGGCAAGCTCATTTCCTAAAACCAGTTCCAGTATAACCCCTTCCTGGTTGCATTATTTACATTTTGTGTCAAGAAGCCCTGCTGAATGGTCTTTACAAATTCTACTCCATCCAAGCCTCCAGTACGAAGTGAGTCACAGTCAATATAGAGGAAGTTAAAATCACCCACCACAACCCAGCATTGTTCACATCTTTCTAAAATCTGTCTCCATATTCTCTCCTCTATCTCCTGCTGGCTTTTAGGAGGCCTGTATTATATCCCCAACATTGTGATCTCACCTTTCCTATTCCTGAGTTATACTCATACTGCCTCGCTGCATGAGTCCTCCGATGTAAGCTCCCTCAGAGATACTCCTTTGCCAGTAATGCAACTCCCCCACCACTTCTATCACACCTGAAGCATCTCAATTTTGGGACATTCAACTGCCAGCCCTGTCCCTCTTTCAGTCAAGTCTCCATAAATACAATAATGTCATAGTTCCAAGTACTAACCAAAACTAATAATAGAAGCATTTCACTTGCATAATACCATCAAGGAATCTATCTTGTTTTTGTTTTTGATTTGGCAGCAGAGACAAACTTTCATATTCTGCAAACAGTTTAAGGATGAAATAGCATGGTGATAATAATTAGATGTTTTTTTTTAGTGATGATGCTTGAGGGATAAACACTGAGCAGGACACTGGGGATAATTACTCTGCCCTTCTTCAAAACAGTGTCATGTAGTATGATACATCTATCTCTGTTATCCAGGCAGATATAGACTTAGTTTAAAGTCTTATCCAAAAGATAATATCTAGAACATTGCAGTGCCTCCTCTATGTTGCACTGAAATATCAACCTTGATTTCTGTTCTCGAGCACAGGTCTGGAAATTGACCCACCATCTTCTGATATAGGGATGAGCCACAGCTGACATCTAGACATACTTATATGGAGCTTCGTTGTGCTAGCTACTCTGGATCATGCATGAATAAAGACTTTTTGACAAAATATCTCATTGCTCTTGTTCTGTTCCAATAACTTGCACTGTCTTCAGGTTAGAAATAACAAAAAGTGAAATTAAAATTGAATTTTTTTTTAAATGGACATTTATACAAAATGGTTAATTACAGTTTCCAATCATTTTGTTTTTATAATTAAACTAAAAACCAAACATAACGTTTTTCTTTCGAAATAAGTAGAATGTTACTCTCTAGTCAGAAAGGATTTTTTTTCTCAGACATGATTGTGCATGTGCTATTCTGGGTCATTAATACTGTACTTGAATGAAAACATAAGATTGCAGTACTATCAATATAATAGCTGGTTAATGATTCATTTTTACCAACAGGAAATATAAGTAAGTGTTAAGTTTTCAATTTTGGAATGAAAAATGATATTATGGTGTACTTTCTGGAAATTCACAGATTGCAAAGTTATCCTTAAATTTTCTACATTAAGATTTTTTAAACACCCTATGTTGTCTGGGTTTTGACTGTTATTTATCCAAATATAATAAATTTTCATTTTAGCATTATCATATCATTGAATATTGAATAACAATTAACTAAAGAAGGGAGAATAATGAGGCACTGAGACTAAAGATTTTGTTTCCAGAACATTATTTCACTAATGGGGAAAAATTGTATTCTCAAGTTAGGGAGGGGTCATGGTATTGAAAGTACTTATTCACTCATACAATGATGTACTCCTGCATGTCATATAGATTACTAAGGTTGTTAATTACTTTAAAACCGAAGGCAATAATGAATGGAGATATAATTTCATTTTACTCGAATACCAATATTATCTATTGCACCAAAGCCAATATGAACATTACTGTGACTAAATGTTTCATTATTATTTGCATGCCATTAATTCCAACTCCAACAATAACTACACGTACAAGCAAACAAAAGCAGCTGACCACGTACCCACACACCTTGGCAGAGGTGCACTCCACACACGACGGCCACCTCCAAGACATGTGATCTGGGATGCACCTTCCAGACGGTAACCAGGAATACAGGAAAATGTTAGAGAATCACCAATTCCAAATGATGTTCCTATACGTTTGCCAAATGTAGGATTTCCTGGGTCTTCACAGGGTTCCAAGTTGTACTCTGCCAATATTATCACAGAGAAGTGTAAAGAAGCATTTGAAACCAAAAAAATAGACCAAAAGAAGAAAGCAAGATGAAGTTTCAGCTAGACTATTTAGTTTAATTAAACAAGGATGTTGTCAGCGTTGGAGGATTTGAGCTATAGGGAGAGATTGAATAGGCTAGGGCTGTTTTCCCTGGAGTGTCAGAGACTGAGGGGTGACCTTATAGGCATTTATAAAATCATGAGGGGCATGGACAGGGTAAATAGACAAGGTCTTTTCCCTGGGGTGGGGGAGTCCAAAACTAGAGGCATAGGTTTAAGGTGAGAGGGGAAAGGTATAAAAGAGACCTAACGGGCAATACCGTCAAGCAGAGGTTGGTGCATGTGTGGAATGAGCTGCAAGAGGAGCTAGTACAATTGCAACATTTAAAAGGCTGGGTTGGGTATATGAATAGGAAGGGGTTGGAGGGATATGGGCTGGGTGCTGGCAGGTGGGATTAGATTGGGTTGGGATATCTGGATGGCATGGATGTGTTGGACCAAAGGGTCTGTTTCCATGCTGTACATCTCTATGACTCTGTGACTATCAGTAGTGAATGCTGGAAATGTCTGACATTTTGGAGGTGAAATTGAGATGTTTTGTTATTCAGGTCAAGCCTTTCATCAGACTTGACTGAATAAGCCCAAATATAATCAAAAGTTTGAAAAGAGAAATTGGTAAAGGTCAAGAGATTAGCTACTTTAACTACATTTCAGCATTTCCTATTTTAATTTCTGATCTACAATATATTTCTCCTCTCTGTTAAAGATAAGATTGATCACCTTCACACTCAAACTTCTTTTCTTTACCAATTAGTATTGCATATGCCTGTGTTCTTACCTGAAAATGTAATATTAAATCCTTCGTATGATATTGAAAAGTCTGAAATGAAACGTAACTGAGCCTTGAAATTTCCATAGAGACCAGCATTAATTGGTGCTAGCAGGTCTGAGCCAGTCAACCGTGCTAATGGCTGAGTAAAGCTGCCATTCTCTGTGATTAGAAAGTAGTCATGATGATCCTCGAGGTGAAAAGTGTGAAAGGTGAATTGTACACCTGTGAAAAAAAAATAAAATAGAATGAGTTAAAAAATCACATTCCATTCCAACCTCATTAACGGCTTACAGTCAGGCATGAATCACAGACGCATTTTCTTTTTTTAATAGATCTTCCTTCAAACTAAGCATTCCTCACATGAAGGTAAGTCTTTTTTAGAACTCCTTCTCCAGAATCTGGTACAACACTGGATTTAGAAAATAGTTCAGCAATTAATTTATTAAAATGTGCAGAGCAATATATTCGAATTAGCCATCTGCAGAAGCAGCTCATACCCTAAAAACTGTAAGACGTGAGTAACCAATATTTGTTTAATGGTCACTTACAGTTAGTAAATTTACGGATGAGATACTTGACTCTGAGAATTAGTAAGGAGATACACAGGGATATTTTTAAAACTAATAGTTTTGCGAGAAACAGGTACAACTTTGAAACAAAAATCTAAATAATTCCATTCCCCAGCAACGAAAACTAATTAGAAAGTACAAACTAATAAGGTCTGAATTGTGATTTTGAAAATTAATCTACAAAAGTTAGATTTGAAAACATTTATTCCTTGAAACAAGTGTAAGAATATTTGATCATGATAACTTTCTTCTCCTTTGAGACACCTGTCAAATAATAATTTGTCATCAAAACAATAATATCTATCTGGTCCCCTTTGAGATAGTAATCATGTACATTGTATCTAAATTATATTCTCCAGCCTTTATCTCGTTTCAGTTTCTCTCTTCCACACAATTTCTTTAATACCAAATAAGCGATGCTTCAATATTCTACTCTTCTAATCCACATGCACAAACCTATGAAAGTGAAATAATCACAATATAGGAACAATGAAATGTGTCTCATTCAAAATTATAGGTATGGGGTTGGGGAGTGGGGGTGGGGTTCACAGTATGTTCATGTAAGAAAACATGTGGTTTTGGGTGTAGGTGGAGAGATTAGGTCCTGGAAAATTGAAAACGGGTCAGAAAGCTTCCTCCAAATGGTCAAAATCAACATCGCAAGCAAACACCCCTGGGTCAGCTGTATTATCAGTTTTAATATGTTAATCATACAATTAGTGTGACATTCACATGGTTTGTGCAATTTAACTATGACCCACTGGCTTCCTACGTTTCCTTGTACACACAAGGGAAAACAAATAAGGAGATGAAGACATGATAGGGATAAATGTCAATAAGCACTGACACCTCGCAGCTGTTATCCTATCTTGTGTGAATGACTTTTTTGTCCCCCACTACTTGTGCTGAAAGCTCACTTTTAGAATTATAATAACTGCTTCTAGAATATACATTTAAAATTTTAATACAATTTCTACACAGCTGAGGCTTGTACATCTGATCTGCACTTTGGAACGTTGATCTATTAGCCCAGCACTCGTGCCAATTAGGAACATAGATACAGGAGTAGGCTATGTCACTCCTTCAGCCTGTTCCACCATTCATCGAGCTCACGGTTGATCTGTATCCTAACTCAAAATATCCACATCCCTTAATATCTTTGCTTAATGAAAAAATTATCGGTCTTGGATTTAAAATTAACAACTGATCTAGCATCTACTACCATTTGTCAAAGACAGCTCCAAACTATGCTTTCAGTTCTAGAACCCCCAACCAGTGGAAATAGTTTATCTTTATCAAACCTGTCTTTTCCTGTGAACATTTTTAAGACTTTGACCTTTCTAAATTCTAGACAATTAAGTAAAACTTGTATAATTTCTCCTCATTACTTAACCCCTGAAGTTGCATTATCATTCTTGTAAACTACACTGTGCTGTCTCCTAGGCCAACATATCCTTGCTAAGGTGTGGTGCCCAGATCTTCTCTCAATACACCAAGTGGGGTTTAACCAGGGTTTCGTAAAACTGTAGAATAACTTCTACATCCTTGTACTTCAGTCGTCTGGATGTTAGCTTTCTGATATTTTTATTCTGATATGATATTTTCAAAATCTACGCACCTCGAGACCCAAGTCTCTTTGGACATCTATGTATTTAACTTCATATTATCCTGAAAGTACATATAATTTTTCATTCCAAAATTGAAAACCTCACACTTATTTGCATTAACCTCCAATAGTTACAGTTTTGCCCATTTACCTATTCTATAATATCTCTTTCTAATTTTATGCTTTCATCTGCTGCCTAAGTTGGTTTCATTGGTAAATTTGGATATATGACCTTCTGATGCCATTATCCAAGCAGCTGATAAATGCTAGTAATAACTGAGTGCCAATCAGAGATCCTTGTCAGACACCACTGGTCACATCCTGCTAATGTAAGGATCATTCCATGATCCCTATTTTCTGTTGCCTGCCACTCAACCAAATTCTGAGCCATGTCAGTAAATTGTCCTCAATTCCATGGGCTTGTACATTAGTTAATAGTGGTAAAAACAATGACTGCAGATGCTGGAAACCAGATTCTGGATTAGTGGTGCTGGAAAAGCACAGCGATTCAGACAGCATCCGAGGAGCAGTAAAATCAATGTTTCGAGCAAAAGCCCTTCATCAGGAACGATTTCTGATGAAGGGCTTTTGCCCAAGATGTTGATTTTACTGCTCCTCGGATGCTGTCTGAACTGCTGTGCTTTTCCAGCACCACTAATCCAGAACATTAGTTAATAGTGTCTCTGGTGGGACTTTAGCAAATGCTTTCTGGAAATGCGTACAAAGAACATCAATAGACATTCAAAATAAAACAAACAGCATTTGCTGGAGAAACTCAGCAGGCCTGGCAACATCTGTGGGAGAAAACAGAATTAATGGTCTGAGTCTGATGACTCCTCACCAGAAATGAAGAAGGTCTCTTTTTATGGTCCCCAATTCAAAGGCTTCTGAAACTGGAATAAATGAGTTGCTGAACTAATTAGCTGAGTACCTGTAAATTCCTGTTACGTAACACTTCGGTCATGTTAGACTCAATCTGAAACAAGGACGAAGGTAACCAGCAGTACTATTAACAACATCAATGACACCTACAACTCCACAGTGACAGGGCTTGTTTTTAAGCAGAGATGGGTAGATGGTAAGAAGCTAGTCAGCGAGGGCACAAGTTCCCTCAACATGCAGGAACATTAATTCTTGAGGTGGCTCAGTGTGGAATGTCAGTTGGTGACAGACTTGTGCAACCTAATGTAACAAGACCCGGGGCAAAATGAATCTTGTGGCTGTGCTTTATTAGTAGTTGTCAAACATAGCACAGCCAAAATTAGGAATGACCAGTCTACCATTGGTCCTATGTAGCATCTTCTTCACAGCACTTCTATGCAGATTTGGCAGAGGTATGGGGATTTAACTGCCAGCACTCTCAGTTTTGAAATCCATGAGGGTGCAGCAAAGACTGCTCCACTTTCTCCAAGGCGGCAGCATTGACTGTCTGGACAATAGGCAGATGGAGTGAATTACTTCTTATGTCCTACTTGCTCATGACAATGTATAATATCTTTCAATATTTCTTTGGGGCAGCTTGTGTACAACTTATGCAGCACATTCTTGATGCTATGCTGAGAGGGAACATTAGTTCTGATGACAGGGGATAGTGCATGAGAATTTGAAAAGAAAACAAAGAAGTGTGAATGCTGGAAGCCAGAAACAAAAGCAGAAACTGTTGGAAAAACTCAGCAGGTCTGTGGAGAGAAAGCAGCGTCAATGCCTCATGTCCAGTTTTGAAGAAGGATTTTTTTTTCTTTCCACACATGCTGCCAGACCTGCTGAGTTTCTGCAGCAATTTCTGTTTTCAAATGAGAATTTGAAGTGCTTTGAGACAAATCTTCACTTCCACATTCCCCCTTTAGCATCCCTTTCATGGCTCCAGAAGCTCCTATCTTTTTCAACAACTTCTAAATAACAGCATTTCCATCCAGATCACAACTTGGATCATATCACCAAGGCAAACTCTCCACCACTATCACTTCCTCCACAATCCATTCTAGTTCACTATCTTGTCAGTCACCAGATAAAAATCCAAACCATTTGCCTGGACTTTTCCACCATAGTGAGAGTGTCTGTGGTGATGTATTGTCTGCATGAGTCTTGTATGAGGCACCCACAGCCATATTGTCTTCCTCTGAGGACTCACGATCATCCTCTTGGATCACTTCCTGATGAATGCTCAAAGGCTCAGTGTGAGAAATATATTAGAACTGTCAATAAAAGAATATTTTAAGGGATTCCTATGCACATGATTATATTTTATTGATGCCAAGTCAATGTCCTTAGCACTACAACTTTATAATCCTCCAATCAGATTTCCACATTTGCTCCTTACGCTAGATGGCTCTTATTGTAAGCACAAAGTTACTTATTTGTGTGAGTTATTTACTGATTCTTGGCAGCCTTTGGGTGGAATTCCTCTGGTGACAAGCTTGGAGGTAGGGAGGCATGTAGTTAAGCAGTATCTTGCTATACATGAGCCACACAGCCTTCCCAACCCCTCCAGGGGTATGTCCTAGGCAGAAATCCCATGGTCAACCTTTGCCTCTCTGCTGGCAATTCAAGGCTTTTGTAGATAGTTAATCACCACTGGAGAGCATCGTTTCACCAACACCCCCAACCCCAGGCCATTAACACACCCACAAGTGGGCTATTGCAGTACAACATGCACAGCACAATCACCAGCCAAATAATTCATCACCTTCACAGGATAAGGATCATCACTTGAGTAAAAGAGGAAACAACAGGATGGGGTACATTGTGAGGCAGCCCCTGCCCTTGCTAACAATGCTAAATTGCCCATAGCGTTCGGTACATTTGCCAGGGGTAAATATGGGGAATGGGTTTGGGTGGGTTACTCTTCGGAGGGTTGATGTGGACTAGTTGGGCCGAAGGGCTTGTTTCCAGACTGTAGGAAGTCTAAACTAACCTAATCTACCACAGCCTTACCTGTTCATTAGAAACAACCATCCCCTTCCGCCCACATTATTTCCTTGTGACCTAGTTATCCCTGTGATCCTGGGACTCCTGTGGCTGTTTCTCCTGCAACATCTATAGCCTTCTCTATGGCACTACTGAATGAAGCAGCTGAAAGTCTCTCATTGGTTGACAGCTCATGGAAGCTGAGGCTTCCTTCCCAGGGTCTTGACTCCAAGTGGAAGCCTGCAGCTGGACTCAACTCCTTGGCAGGGTGTGTAGTTTGGCAGGATTATACGGAGAAGAGGCAATGTGGGTGCCTTATGCAGGTGAAGCAATTGCCACCTTAACAAGATTCCACCATTTGATGCTCAGTTGATTAGTTAGTTAGTTAGCTCAGTCGGTTGGTTTGTGATACAGAGTAATGCCAACAATTCCTGTACTGGGCTGAGACAGAATGAATGTCTCAACTTTGCCATTCAATTGAGATATGGAGATCTTCAGGTCCAACCATTATCCCTGTTTAAGGAGAGAGCAGCTCTCTGATCCTTGGGAAAATGATGACTTTACCTTTTACTTTAGTCCTCCAAAGCATTTTCTCTGTTGATTAGTTGGGTGGGTTATGGCTTTATTCTAATCTAACTAATCATTGTCAGAGGATCAGTTGTAATAGTGTTTTCTTATCGCCTTCCACATAGTTACTTTTAACGTCACCCATGGACCTATCATTGACCTTCTATATTTTAACTACCTGCTGCCCATTGATAGCACATAGAAAAGCATATTAGTTCTCATATTTTCATTAATGAGCATGACCTTCTCAGAATTCAAAATAAAACATTCCTCCCAGAGAAAACTGCACCCAATATTAAAGTTGTAAAATGATACGGACGCAGAAGCAATGTGTCAATTATAGAGTCATAGAGATATCCAGCAGGAAACAGACCCTTCAGTCCAACCCATCCCTACCGACCAGATATCCCAACCCAATCTAGTTCCATCTGCCAGCACCCGGCCCATATTCCTCCAAACTCTTCCTATTCATATACCCATCCAGATGCCTCTTAAATGTTACAATTGTACCAGCCTCCACCACTTCTTCTGGCAGCTCATTCCATACCCGTACCACCCTCTGTGTGAAAAAGTTGCCCCTTAGGTCTGTTTTATATCTTTCCCCCTCACCCTAAACCTATGCCCTCTAGTTCTGGACTCCCTGACCCCAGGGAAAATACTTTGCCTATTTACCCTATCCATGCCCCTCATAATTTTGTAAACCTCTATAAGGATATCCCTCAACATCCGTCGCTTCAGGGAAAACAGCCCCAGCCTGTTAAACCTCTCCCTATAGCTCAAAACCTCCAACTCTGGCAACATCCTTGTAAATCTTTTCTGAACCCTTTCAAATTTCACAACATCTTTCCAACACGAAGGATACCAGAATTGCATGCAATATTCCAACAATGGCGTAACCAATGTCCTGTACAGCTGCAACATGACCTCCCAACTCCTGTACTCAATACTCTGACTAATAAAGGAAAGCACACCAAACATCTTCTTCACTATCCTATCTACCTGCGACTCCACTTTCAAGGAGCTATGAACCTGCACTCCAAGAACTCTTTGATCAGCAACACCCCCTAGGTCCTTACCATTAAGTGTATAAGTCCTGCTAAGATTTGCTTTCCCCAAAATGCAGCACCTCGCATTTATCTGAATTAAACTCCATCTGCCACTTCTTAGCCCATTGGCCCATCTGGTCAAGATCCTGTTGTAATCTGAGGTAACCTTCTTTGCTGTCCACTACATCTCCAATTTTGGTGTCATCTGCAAACTTACTGACTATACCTCTTATGCTCGCACCAAAATCATTTATGTAAATGACGAAAAGTATACGACCCAGCACCGATCCTTGTGGCACTCCACTGGTCACAGGTCTCCAGTCTGAAAAACAATCCTCCACAACCACCTTCTGTCTTCTACCTTTGAGCCAGTTCTATATCCAAACGGCTAGTTCTCACTGTATTCCATGAGATCGAACCTTACTAATCAGTCTCCCATGGGGAACCTTGTTGAACGCCTTACTGAAGTCCAGATAGATCACATCTACTGCTCTGCCCTCATCAATCCTCTTTGTTACTTCTTCAAAAAATGCAATCAAGTTTGTGAGACATGATTTCCCATGCACAAAGCTATGTTGACTATCCCTAATCAGTCCGTATCTTTCCAAATACATGTACATCCTGTCCCTCAGGATTCCCCTCCAACAACTTGCCCACACCGAGGTCAGGCTCACTGGTCTTATCAGTGACCTTAGTTTGCCTAATGCACAAAGACAAGAATTAGAAATTCTGATAAAATATCGGGAGTAAAAAGTCAATTGATTTCACTAATTAAGCACATTGTAAATTAGAAATGAGTATCTGACCTAGAACTGTAGCTGAAACTTTAAAGAGGTTGCAACAAACAGATTTTTAAATGTCACAGGACAATTGGAAATTGCTATAAAGAAACAAAAAAATGACAGTCAGGGGATTTAGAAATGAAGGCACTGCAACAATAACAAGAAAGCTGTAAAAAGTCTCTACAAATCACTTATAAGGCTTCAGCCGTGGTGCTTCATTCAGTTCTGGTGATGTTTTAGGAACAATGTGAAGGATGCAGAAAGAGTACACAGTTAATTGATTTAAATGATATCAAAGTTGAGAGAATTGAGTTATGTAGTGAAATAACAGAAGACAAAATTATTCTCCGTGAATCAGAAAAAGTTAACAGGACAATTCAGAGAGATGTTACAAATTGTCAAGATTTTGATTAAGTAAATGAGGAAAAATTATTTCCTTTGGCAGGGGTATTGGTTTACAAAGGACATATTAAGATGATTGGCAAAAGAACTAAAGAGATGAAAATTCTATTTTATGCTCCAAGCTGCTCTGATTTAGAATACACTGCCTAAAAAAGGATAATGAGAACAGATCCAATAGTACTGTTTAAAGGGAAATAAATGTTGCTTTGAAAAGTAAACATGTGCAGGATTATGGAAAAATATCAATAGATTGGACTAATTAGATAGCTATTTCAAAGGTCCAGTGCAGGCAAAATGAGCTGTTTAATTAAATAGTTTTATTATATTTCATTTATATGTTAGGAGAAAATAAGGATGCCAAAATGCAACATAGTGATTTGTTATATACTCAGATCCTCAATGCTCATGGTGTCCATGTTGTTGTATTTTGCCAGATATATGCCCCTTATCTGTTGTTATGTCTAACAGTTATGAATTTTCCTTGCTGAAGGAGTCATGCTGTTGGATGGCTGAATAATCAATTGGGATGTTCCTGGGATCCATAAGGTCCATTATCCATGAACAATGGATAAGCCTGCATCACTGTGAGGGGTACTGGCACTTCAGTTGTTTCATGCTTTATGCTTTCTGTCATCTGTGTGGGGCTGCAGTGACAGAGCTAGTTGAATTTAACTCCTGCTGCTTGAATTGTGCAACACCACAGTGACCAAAGATTGATAACATCCCTTCACAAAAGATCTGTGTGAACACAAATCACTGGACATCTATAATGTATTAGAATCCCTTGTTCATGTTTGTGTTTGTTCAGCACTTTCCTCTGAGCAAATGGAACTATCTGCATCTTGTTACAATTGAAATGGGATGAAAGCAGTCTCTCGCTCGTCCTTCTTGTCATAACAAAAGTTTAATCATTTTTATCCTATTTTCAATATTATTTAACTTATTAGTGTTAGATTGGGAAGACAAAAAAAACCATTTTTTGATATATTGTGATCACATTATTTATTCAGCAAAGATGTCAAGCTGCTTAATACACATTTTAAATAACAAAGTAAAAATACTTAACATTCTAAATAAACCCAACAACACACATCAATTAAAATAACAAAATAAAGAACTTTCTCTGCAGAGATTAGTTTTGAAAAAAAAGTCTTTAGTCAAACAATGATTAGTTCTTGAAGACCAAAATAGTTAGACAGAATGTGTTCAAGATGATTCTTAATGAGTAACCTAGCACACATGCTCATAATTATATGATAGATGTCACTGAATGCAAGCAGTTTTTACTGACATCTTCAAAAATGTTGTTCAAGAGTCATCAAGAATTGAGAGGCATTTTTCATAATTAACCACCATTTGTACTGGCTTCTCACTGAACTCTCTAGAAAGAGATTTTTTTTCAGAAAAGCAGACATCGAGCTAGGTATCTTCTCTGTTTCAGCAACTGAAGTCATAGTGAAATTCAAATTAAAGTCATAAATCGTAGGTAGGTGATTCCCAGTTAATCCAAAGTTAAGACATATTAATTCTAATAAATCCAGCACCTCCAGAAGTATGACAATTGTAATTTCTAAGAATTATCTTTAAAAAAAAGTCTCAATCCTTTTAGTAACTACATTTGACAAAAAAGCCACCATTCAGGTCTCCAAATTCACCATGGTCAACAAGTCCATAGCATGAATCCTAAACAAAAAAAACATTTCTGAGTTTACCACTATTAGTGTCAATGACGTGATTATGTTCACAATAAGAGACAGAAATGCAGTAAAATGTTGTCCCATGATTTTATTGATAGAAACATAAGGAGAAGAATATGCCAAACAGTCCTTTAACCCTGCTCCATTATTCAATGCAATCATGACTGATCATGTTCTTCAATGTCTTTTATCCTCTTACTGTCCCCATTATGCATTTATATTGTTCTTAGAAATCTGTCGATCTGAACTTTAAACATGCTCAATTGCTAAGCTTTCACATGTCTCTAGGGTAGTGAATTCCAAAGATTCACAACTGTCTAATTTTTAAAAATATCTCACCTCATAGCAAAGTGCTTTCTGCCTTATTTTGAACTTGGTTCTAGACTCCACAGCCAGGGAAAACATTTTACCTGAATGTACCCTATTCAATAAAGTATTTTATTGATTCAATTTAATTACTTCACATTCTTTGAAATTCTGGAGAATACCTGCCCAGGTCATGGGTCCAGAACTGAGTGCCAGATTATAGTACTCAGATTAACTGAAACATGCATAAATCAATCTGACCTAGACATCTTTGGCAAGTACACATATGTTTCCCCCACCTTCTCTGAAGATGCAGCGTGTGTTTATTATCTTCCCCCTCCTGGAGCTCCAGTCTTTGTTGTCACGAGTGCTGTGCAAAGTGCAGAAGACCTGAACCTTCAGGAAATTTCCACTGGGTGCATACTGAAGCGTGCTTCAGATCTGACTGCGTATCTGAACCACAAATTTAGTAACACAAATGCTCACTCAATAATTTCATGTGCTCATCTGACTTTTGTTGTAGCTTTCTTGAGCATGAGTCAGTGTGTTCCTTGACTTCAGCCCTCCTCAAAGAACTGTCCATACTTCCTACTTTGAGGTTTGACCATTCATGTGAAACTTCACTAAGGCAGGATAAACATTTCACTCGGTTTGCTGGGTAATATGCACAAACAATTATCATTGGTAGATTACATTTGAGCTGAACATTGATGGAGTGGAAACCCTTTCAGTTAATGAAGTCTCCTGGGCGATCTGGGGGCATAACCATTGCCTTGTGTGTACAATCTCTTTGATCTTGTGAGAAACCAGCCTGTGCAACTTACTTCAACTCATCCTGACTGGCTTCATTATTAATGAATTGTACTTACATGCTGGAGAATGTGCTTGGATTAAAAATGAAAGTCAACAGGTACTTGTCAACTTGCAAATGCGCTGAATGCTTCAGCTGTTTAGATCTCTTGCTTATAACAGCAATCTACCCATACTGGAAGAATAAAATTCAGCCCTTAAATCTAGACAATCAGTAAATTTCTATTTAACTTTAGCACCACCTGCCAAAGTAAAGCAGAAACAATTCTAATTCTACTGAGGATTGTCAAAAATATTGTACAATCAATAAGAGGGCTGGCATGTTTGGAATGTTTAATGTTTGATGTTTAAGAGTAATGCTGCTTCACTCAGCAAAAAGGTATTGTCTCTTATCACAGATATCAAGGGAGAGAATCAGTTGGTCAGATTTTTTTGATTGTTCTCATTTATTTACTTCCTGGACTCTGGGCTACTTTCCAGTTCCACTCTACCATGCAGTTCCATTCAATGCCTGAAACCTCCCAATTTTCACAAAATCTCGATCAAGCAGAAGCGAATTCAATGAATAATTCTGCTAAACTACTCCTCTTTCCACGGACAACAATTAAAATGTAAACTCTCTTCATTGAAGGCAGTGTCGTGCTGATTGAATTACCATCTTTGTTACAGATAGGACCAGATTGTCGTTGACTTGTTTCATCACAAATAATTTTCTGACTTCTTTCAACTCAAAATTGACTGCATGACTTGAATATGATTAGACAGATTATAAGCAAAAACAAGTAACAATCTTGCAGATGCAGTTCATTACCTTTACCATGGGAAACCTCCACAGTCCATGTACAATTTAATGAATTTGGATAAAAGTCAGGATAACCAGGTGATAAAATAGTACCAGTGGGTCCTCGAACATCACCACCACATAGTGCTACAAAAGAGAAATAAAAAGAAAATCAATATGTAAGTGAAAAATTGAAGTCTTTTGGATCTTTTCAGCAGTAAGCAAGGGAAAAATGGTTAAAATCCATGAAACCATCACAGGACAACTATATTTCAATTGTAATTATAACCTCGATATTTCCTAACATTATCACAAGTGATTCAAAAATATTTACAATGATCATACTTTTCTGTGGGAAAACTGTGCTATAATAAGTCAAAAAGAATTACTGCAAATCTTAAATTGTCAGGTGTTTTTCTTTTCCTCAAAAATAGATATATTGTGAGCAGTCCCTTCAAGCCCATACAAACCTCTCAAGCCCAATTATGCATAGGAATTACGCCCATCAAATTGGTTTGAGAATTACTGTAAATTGTGCTACTCCATCTCTATTAGACAGATGTCTCTTCAGAGTGGTCTCCATGCCAGAATATAGCACTGTGTCACAGTCACTATCATTATAATCAAAATGGAAATGCAATCCATCCTTTGATTCAGGCTGTTAAAAGCAAAGACAATTCAGCAAAATACAAGGGTATTTGCTCTTCGTGGAGGGTACAGTTTGTAATGGGGGTAAAAAAATCCTCGACCAGTATTTCAAAAATTCTGTTATTAATAACTGTGAAAAGCAATCGTCTCTTGCCAGCTTCCCAACGTGCTGACAGTTTCAGCTGTTTTAAGCTGCTACTTACACAGCATGCCACCCATCTTGACATGATAAATTCACTCCTAGGTCTGGACCGATCAGTAGACAGCCCCTGAACTTCTCATTAAGCTTAGAACTACCTGCCTCAGTAAAGTGGATGGAATTCAAATTGCACTGTGGACTGTCTAAAATGTAAGATCGATGTCTTCCATACACAAGAGAGCTGGTATGTTTGGAATGCAGCTTGATATTTAAACAGGAGTAATGCTGCTTCACTCAGCAAAAGGCATTTTTGTTTGCTGAATAATATTAAAGTTGTATCTGGCATATTTAATGATTCTCGTAGTTCACAGTTGTGATAGATGTAAAATGTATTGAATAAAAACAGAAAATATCAAGAATATTCAGCAGGTCAAACAGCCTCTGTGGAAAGTAACAAAAATTAATGTTTCAAACCATGATGACTCTAGATCAGAAGTTGGAAAGTTTGAAATATTCTAAATTTGAGAAGGGGAAGTGTGGATGCACAAAAGGGAAAGTATGCAAAATGCAAATTGTTATTTTCTATTTTAAAACATTACAAAGTAAGTAATTTCACAGAATCATACAATTTTATCGCACAAAAGTTGATCATTAAGCCAGCTGTTTGAAGGAGATCTGTTTGTTGTTTGTTCAGATGCCTACAATTCTTTTTTCCTGACGGCATGTGGCCAAATTTACTTTTGAGCATTACAATTGAATCTGCTTCCACCAAACTTTCAGACAGCATTCCCACATCATAACAACTTACATTATAAATGTTCTTCTCATGCCTTCTCTCAATTTTTTGCCTTTTAAATTTGCACTCTTTAGTTAACAACCCATTACTCCTCATTTATCAAAACCCCTTGCAGTTTTGAACACCTTTCTCATAATTTTTCTGCTCTCTCAAGAACAATACTAGCTTCTGTACTCTCCCTGTGTACTTGAAATTCCACATCCCAGGTACCATTATGGCTAATGTTCACTACACACTTCACAATATCTTAACATTCTTTGTCACCTTGAAAAAGTTGTGTATGTAAACTTTGTTTATAAATTCCATTTAAATTTATACCATTTATTTTGTATCACCTTAAACTGTAAATTCTGCACTGTACATTTTTCCAAATTTACTACGTGGCTACCCATTTCAATACTTACCATATTATCTCCTGAAGCATACTCCAATCTTCCTCACTCTTTAGTACTTTTCTCAGTATTATCTCATCAGGAAATTTTGATTTCATGCCCAATATACCCAAGTCCAGGCCATTAACATGAATCAGAAAAGCAATATCTGATAGCATCCCTTGAAGAGAACAAACCTTCTGCCAGTCTGACAACCATCCCTTTCCCACTACTCTCTGTTTGAATTGTGGTGTTTGCTCACTATATTTTCCAATAGTTCATAAAATGCTGAAGTATGCTGAGACAATATCTTGACCTATGTCTTGATTCACTCTCCCACTTTAAAATTTCACCCATATTCATTGATTACAGGTATCCTGATTCTGCATAAGTGTCATAGACATTCACTCCATGCAGAATCTTCTCAATTGCCAAGCTTTTAATTCTGTTTTGTTTGAAAGGTTCAATATTAAAATAATTTTGTCCTATGGCTATCTATCAGTTTGATTGATAAATTAAGAAGGAATCATTGGCAGCATGGTGGTGCTCAAAGTAGGTAGCAAGGGAAAAAGTAGGCAGAGGTAACTTGTTAATGCAGCTAACAAATCAATTAAGCCTATTATTCAGTGGTTGGCTAGAATTTTCCATTCACTTCCTGTCCCATAGCCTAAATTGGCCCATTATTTTCCAGTTGGCCTGCAAGCCCTATTGTGCCATTGGGAAGCAGGCAAATACCTGGAACAAGCCTCCGCGCATCAGGTTGGGACAGAATATGAGATGGAGTGCAGAGCTCCAAGATCACTTTGAGGCTCCCCTTGCAACCACCTGAATACAATCATCCCTGCAAGCCATGCGTAGACATTAATTCTCTCCATAATGGCAGTCTGGCAGTTGGAACCATTTCATTCCTCAGGTTTACACCTAGTGTTCAACAGACTTCTCAAGATGGGGGTGGTTGGCTTAGCTAAGTTGGTTGGATGGTTGGGTTATGAAGTAGTGTGAAGCCAACAGCGTGGGCTCAATTCCCATCGCTAGTTAATGTTGCCCTGAAGAATTATCCTCTCATCCTCTCTTCTCACACGAGGTATGGTATCCCTCAGATTAAATCACCAGTTGTTTCTGACAAATGAGACATCAGCCACATGATCTGGTAAGACTATGCCAACTTGACTTGGAGGTGCCCTCCTTTTCTCTTACCAACAGAGGCAATGGGTAGTTACTTTCATGCAATTGCCTTCCAGCTTTGAGAATCTGTCCATTGTCCTTAATTAGATTGTGAGTACAGTCTTCGGCATTAGCTGGCTAATCCCTCAAACTTCTAGCTGGATTTGGTCTCAACATCAGAAAGCTGACTGTCAATGAAAAAAATCCTGGCCTACCATGCACAAAGAAATGAACGTGAACAAATGATCTAAAATAACACATTTTAACTATTGACATTGTAATGACAATCAAATTTAATGCAACATCACTAAAACATTATGTTGGTCAACTGTTTGTTCTGAAACATGGCAAATGTTGTAGCAAATTTTATCAAGAAATATTATAACACTGTTTTAAAATTCTAAACGGAGAGTCAGAAAATGAGATTACAAAGTGGCATTTAAGGCTCAATGGACTACAGATGGAAAGCTGGAGACACTTATTTAAAAATAAATGCAGAATAGGTTCTGAACTTCTAATCATTTATTCAACATTATTATGCCTCAGGTAGCGGGAAGATATTCAGAACTGTAATTAATGAATGAACCAGAGGGAATTATTTTCATTAGTGCCCTCAATCAACTTCCTGAATCTACTGTATTATGCAAAGCATGCCTGGAGGAGGGCAGAAAGCAAATTAAGACTTCATGTTATGGAGGAATGTCAGAGCTTTAATTAGTTTCCTGTCCAAATCAGGCATACTAGTGATTACCTTCTCTATCATCTCTTACAATTTTAAAATTTTATAGCAACTTTTTGGAATAAATTTTCAGCAAGAGGAAAACTTTCAATGCTCTGTGAAGAAAACAGAAAAGATTAAAGTTGGTCATTTTGCGGGAAAAAAAACCATAGAACAGTCAATGAATAAAGTAAACATGGACTTTAATGGATAACACTTTGACAAGATTGAGGAATTACAAAATGGAGTGTCAAGCATGGAATTCAACAATATATTAATGGTATCATATACTTACCAAGGGTGCAAAATACAAGCTGCTTTCGATCCCTTTCTCAATAAGTTACCAAACAATGAACATTTACTCAGCCAAGTAAATATTGTGGTAATCTAACACTGAGGGCAAAAGTGAAATAATTCTGAAGAAGCATCTGAAGAGTCTTCAGTTCTGAAGTTTGGCAACTGGACCTGAAACATTAACGGTGTTTTGTCTCCACAAATGCTGCCAGACCTACTGAGTTCTTCCAGCAATTTCTGTTTGTGTTTCTGATTTCCAGTATCTGTAGTTCTTTTGCTTTTTGTGTGTTTGAGGTAACTCTGGTTTAGATTGAATTATGTAAAATCAATATGCTATCTGGAACCCTTATACTTCTTATGGCCTTTGTGCATTCTTGAACATGTCCTTATGATGAATACAGAATAGATCAAATTGAACAGAAAGTGAGTAAGGCACAAAGTGTAGCGTTAGCTTAGGCTTAGGTTAATACAACTATGATTCTTTGCCCCAAAAATCACAGTGATAGACATCTACTTAGTTTCAATTGCATCTCTAGGAGCCTTATAAAGAAAACAGATGCAAGCAAAAGTGACAAGAATACAGATACAAGCATTAGAATCCCAACAGTGTGGAAACAAGCCATTCAGCCCAACTGGTCCACACCAACCTTCCAAAGAGCATCCGACCCAGGGCCATTCCCATACTCTGTATTTCCTATGGCTAATCTATCTAACCTGCACATTTTTGGACTGTGGGAAGAAACTGGAGCATCTGATGGAAACCCACACAGACACAGGGAGAACGTGCAAACTCCACACAGACGATCACCCAAGGGGTAAATCAAACCTGAGTCCCCTGGTGCTGTGAGGCAGTAGTGCTAACCACTGAGCCATCATACCACATAAGTGGTTCCTTGTCCCATTCCAGTTGATTCCACATAGCATTTAATAATCTGGAATATTAACATTAAGAATAGCATTGGACTTTGCTTGGATTCCTTTCACCTGCCTCGGTCCTTTAAGACAGGCCTCAGCCCCTTCGTATGAATGTAATGCAAATTGAGCAACTTTCTCTACAGACTTGAGTCTTCAGGCTTTGGAGTTCAGCTTGTTTTTTTTGTGAGAGGGCTTGCACTCCCTAATGATAGTTCCTCTGATTATCTGTCTTCTGACCCCTCTTGTGCTGCTAGTGCAATGACCAAAGGATTATCACAGATATTAGGAATCTAGATTAAAGAACAGAAGAAGGTAATATGAGCTTTTACAGGTTGTGAAGATGTGACGAGAGAAGTGCCACAATGATTCATCCTCAGCTTCAATAGCTACTATTATGTTAATGATTTGAAAAGGGGAAGAGAGAAACATAGCCAAATATGCTGACACTACCAGAATGAATGAATGGGCATTATTGTGCTGTTGACTTTAGGAATCTTTAAGGGGTTATAGATAGCTGCAAATGTGTTGCTGGTCAAAGCACAGCAGGTTAGGCAGCATCTCAGGAATAGAGAATTCAACGTTTCGAGCATAAGCCCTTCATCAGGAATAAGAGAGAGAGAGCCAAGCAGGCTGAGATAAAAGGTAGGGAGGAGGGACTAGGGGGAGGGGCGATGGAGGTGGGATAGGTGGAAGGAGGTCAAGGTGAGGGTGATAGGCCGGAGTGGGGTGGGGGCGGAGAGGTCAGGAAGAGGATTGCAGGTTAGGAGGGCGGTGCTGAGTTGAGGGAACCGACTGAGACAAGGTGGGGGGAGGGGAAATGAGGAAGCTGGAGAAATCTGAATTCATACCTTGTGGTTGGAGGGTTCCCAGGCGGAAGATGAGGCGCTCCTCCTCCAGCCGTCGTGTAGTTGTGTTCTGCCGGTGGAGGAGTCCAAGGACCTGCATGTCCTCGGTGGAGTGGGAGGGGGAGTTAAAGTGTTGAGCCACGGGGTGATTGGGTTGGTTGGTTCGGGCGGCCCAGAGGTGTTCTCTGAAGCGTTCCGCAAGTAAGCGGCCTGTCTCACCAATATAGAGGAGGCCACATCGGGTGCAGCGGATGCAATAGATGATGTGTGTGGAGGTACAGGTGAACTTGTGGCGGATATGGAAGGATCCCTTGGGGCCTTGGAGGGAAGTGAGTGTGGAGGTGTGGGCGCAAGTTTTACATTTCCTGCGGTTGCAGGGGAAGGTGCCGGGGGTGGAGGTTGGGTTGGTGGGGGGTGTGGATCTGACAAGGGAGTCACGAAGGGAGTGGTCCTTGCGGAACGCTGATAGGGGAGGGGAGGGAAATATATCCTTGGTGGTGGGGTCCGTTTGGAGGTGGCGGAAATGGCGGCGGATAATACGTTGTATGCGCAGGTTGGTGGGGTGGTAGGTGAGAACCAGTGGGGTTCTGTCTTGGTGGCGGTTGGAGGAGCGGGGCTCAAGGGCGGAGGAGCGGGAAGTGGAGGAGATGCGGTGGAGGGCATCGTCGATCACGTCTGGGGGGAATCTGCGGTCCTTGAAGAAGGAGGCCATCTGGGTTGTGCGGTGTTGGAATTGGTCCTCCTGGGAGCAGATGCGGCGGAGACGAAGGAATTGGGAATATGGGATGGCGTTTTTACAGGGGGCAGGGTGGGAGGAGGTGTAGTCCAGGTAGCTGTGGGAGTCAGTCGGTTTATAATAGATGTCTGTCTCATCTTCCGCCTGGGAACCCTCCAACCACAAGGTATGAATTCAGATTTCTCCAGCTTCCTCATTTCCCCTCCCCCCACCTTGTCTCAGTCGGTTCCCTCAACTCAGCACCGCCCTCCTAACCTGCAATCCTCTTCCTGACCTCTCCGCCCCCACCCCACTCCGGCCTATCACCCTCACCTTGACCTCCTTCCACCTATCCCACCTCCATCGCCCCTCCCCCTAGTCCCTCCTCCCTACCTTTTATCTCAGCCTGCTTGGCTCTCTCTCTCTTATTCCTGATGAAGGGCTTATGCTCGAAACGTTGAATTCTCTATTCCTGAGATGCTGCCTAACCTGCTGTGCTTTGACCAGCAACACATTTGCAGCTGTGATCTCCAGCATCTGCAGACCTCATTTTTTACTCGAGGGTTATAGATAGGTTGAGTGAGTGGGAAAAACCACCGCAGATGAACATTAATGCAGAAAAGTGAGAGATCATGCACTTTGGTTGGAAGTACAGTCATAGAATTATGGAGATATACAGTATGGCAACAATCCCTTCGGTCCAACTTGTCCATGCTTGACGAGATATCCTAACCCAATCTAGCTTTTGGCCAATGTCCCTCCAAACCTTTCCTAATCATATAGCCATCCAGATGCCTTTTAAATGTTGCAATTGTACCAGCTTCCACCACTTCCTCTGGCAGCTCATCCCACACATGCATCACCCTCTGCATTAAAAAGTTGCCCCTTGGATCCCTTTTAAATCTTTCCCCTCTTACCTTATATCTATGACCTCCAATTTTGGACTCCCCTACCCTGGGGAAAACCCTCAGCTATTCACCCTATCTATTCTCCTCATGACTTTATGAACTTGTATAAGGTAATCTTTCAGCCTCTGATACGCAATGGAAAATAACCCCCAGCTTATTCCGACTCTCCCTATAGCTCAAAACCTCCAACCCTGGCAACATCCTTGTAAGTCATTCCTGAACCTTTTCAAGTGCCACAACGTCCTTCCTATAGTAGAGAGACCAGAATTGCATGCAATATTCCAACTGATGTCCTGTATAGTCACAACATGACTTCCCAACTCCACATTATATATACTAAGTATCAAAAGGACAACTATTGTTTAAATGGAGTGAGACAACAAAATGTGCTTGTCTATCCTCATGAACATCTGCTGTCTGAACCTGTTAATGGCCACATTCACTGGGCCCAGGAACAAACCTGGTCCTTTCATCAGCGTAACCCCTCATCATGTGCTCAGAATGTGGGGCTGAAGTGCAACTACAAAAGAACTAATGACAACCTCTTTAAATAACTGCAAATGAAAGTAAACAGCATAAACATGGAACAAAGTTTCCTCTAGGCCATATGTGGCTTCTTAGAGTTAAAATCAAATGGCCTCATTCCTGATGAAGGGCTCCTGCCTGAAACGTCGATTTTCCTGCTCCTTGGATGCTGCCTGACCTGCTTTGCTTTTTCAGCACCACTCTAATCTTGACATATGTGGCTTCATATCCAATGAATCTCCCTAAACACTTATTGCATTTCTACCCCAGATCCTCAATCAAAAGAGGAAGAATCTCTTTTAGAGGTTTACTAATGGGCATCTTTACTGCTGGAAAGCAGACTTTTGTGGCCTTTCCCGCCATGCCAACCAGTACCCTTCCACTGACACCCTCCTTCGGCTGACTGGACTGGTCCTCACCCTGAGCAACTTTTCTTTGCAATCCTCCCACTTCCTCCAAACCAAAGGAATAGCCATGGGCACCCACATGGACCCCAGCTACGCCTGCCTCTTCATTGGATATGTGGAACAGTCCATCTTCCGCAGCTACACTGGCACTACCCCCCCCACCTTTTCCTCCGCTACATCGATGACTGTATCGGCGCTGCTTCGTGCTCCTACGAGGAGGTTGAACAGTTCATCCACTTTACCAACACCTTCCACCCTGACCTCAAATTTACCTGGACCATCTCAGACTCCTCCCTCCCCTTCCTAGACCTTTTCATTTCTATCTCGGGCGACCGAATCAACACGGACATTTACTATAAACCGACGGACTCCCACAGCTACCTAGACTACACCTCCTCCCACTGTAAAAATGCCATCCCATATTCCCAATTCCTTCATCTCCACCGCATCTGCTCCCAGGAAAACAAGTTCCAATACCGTACAACCCAGATAGCCTCCTTCTTTAAAGACCGCAATATCCCCCCAGACGTGATCGACGATGCCCTCCACCGCATCTCCTCCACTTCCCGCTCCTCCGCCTTTGAGCCCCGCCCCTCCAATCACCACCAGGACAGAACCCCACTGGTCCTCACCTCCCACCCCACCAACATCCATATACATCGTATCATCCATCGTCATTTCCGCCACCTCCAAATGGACCCCACCACCAGAGATATATTTCCCTCCCTTCCCCTTTCAGCATTCCGAAAAGACCACTCCCTCCATGACCCCCTCGTCCGGTCCACACCACCCACCAACCCAACCTCCATTCCCAGCACCTTCCCCTGCAACCGCAAGAAATGCAAAACTTGTGCCCATACCTCCCCTCCTTACTTCCCTCCAAGGCCCAAAGGGATCCTTCCATATCCACCACAAATTCACCTACACCTCCACACACATCATTTACTGCATCCGCTGCACCCGATGTGGCCTCCTCTATATTGGGGAGATGGGCCACCTACTTGCGGAACGTTTCAGAGAACACCTCTGGGACACCCGGACCAACCAACCCAACCACCACATGGCTCAACACTTCAACTCCCCCTCCCACTCCACCAAGGACATGCAGGTCTTTGGACTCCTCCATTGCCAGACCATAGCAACACGACGGCTGGAGGAAGAGCGCCTCATCTTCCGCCTAGGAACCCTCCAACCACAAGGGATGAACTCAGATTTCTCCAGTTCCCTCATTTCCCCTCCCCTGACCTTGTCTCAGTCAAATCCCTCAAACTCAGCACCGCCTTCCTAACCTGCAATCTCTCCGCCCCCACCCCCACTCCGGCCTATCACCCTCACCTTAACCTCCTTCTACCTATTGCATTTCCATCGCCCCTCCTCCAAGTCCCTCCTCCCTACCTTTTATCTTAGCCTGCTGGACACACTTTCCTCATTCCTGAAGAAGGGTCATGCCTGAAACATCGAGTCTCCTGCTCCTTGGATGCTGCCTGACTTGCTGCGCTTTTTCAGCAATACTTTTTCGGCTCTGATCTCCAGCATCTGCAGTCCTCATTTTCTCAAAGCAGAATTTTACACCAAGGTATATCCAGGCAGTGGATACAGGTGAGAAAATAGAGAGTTTGCAAAGAGCACAAGTGGAACTCCCTCTCAGTGGCTACTGTGGGATTCTAGATCTCAATGGTCCTGTATAAAATTCCAATGGCAAATTTCAATACATAGAGGTCAATTCATTTAGAAGCTTATTGCATGATCGATTAATTATGCATTCTTGGGTCCAATTACTACGGTTTGGCAGAGAGTCAGATTTGAAGGTGGACCTCATTCACCTCCAAATCCTGTCATTTCTTCTAGGAAGGTTGTGGAGCAAGGGGGCCTCCCATTTTGCCAGATGCCATGAGCAGTAGGGCTGTGTAATGCAGTTGTTCTTCTTAAGGGACAGACCAGGCAAAGAGGGCCTGCCCATTATTGTTTTATTCTTCTTCCGTATCTCCTCTTCTCCCCCATTCCCAAAGAGCAGTGACAGTCCAAAAGGAAAGAAGTGCAAAATAGTTCCCACCTATCACATCCAGCAAAAAGCATTTTTATTGTTCAGGTTATTGCTGCAGTTCCCCGTGTTCCTCCTGAAGATGTTGAACATTTGATTTTCAAATATCCAGGACAAGACTTCAGTGTCACAATCTCCTCTCTGGCTAATAACAGTTTTATGACTGGTATGCTCCCAACCTCTCATATAGCAGCTGTCACTGAGGGTTATTTAATCAAACAATGGGTCCAGCCAATAATGCCTGCCATTTAGAACCTGCTCTCCATCTCCTGCTCACTTCCACTGCATTTACAGCTCCTGGGTCATCTGCTCAGAATTAACAGTAACATCTAGTAGTTAGGGAAAACATTTTCTCTTCCCTCCTCCCTTCCCCCCTCCCCCCTTCTGCCCAAGCATAAAAATTGTCCTTTCTCTGCTTGCTTTCATGTTTGTCTTCATTTTTTCAATAATTTTGCTTCAACATATATTATATATATATGTGTTATGATTAATCTTAATACAATTTCAGCTCTAAATAGTACAGGCTTTAATTGTTGTCTGTTGCAATACCAACTATTGGTGACTTGTGGTTGGGGTAGTGTGTTGCCATCAACTTTCCTTTCTAAGCTGATATCTTAAGATGGGACTGGAATCCAAGCCTTCTTGCTCAGTGACGTTAACACTATACCACAAGAACCCTTACAAATTCTTTCCATACTGATTCTAAGGGCTTGTTTGGTTAACAACGGTACAGGATAAACCATTCAGATTTTAAAGAAAAATTATGCTTGTCTTACACAAGATTTAGTTTAATGCGATAGGTACTAGTAACACTGGTGATTTAGGTCTCAATACTAAACCATCAGGAGTCAAAGTTGACTCATCTGAGTCCATCAGGATCTCATGGTAGACTGCACTACTCCAACCAAAGATTCTGGCACATTGTCAGATTGCATAGAGTTTAATGCTATTTCAACAGCAACTCTTTCAGTGCCAAAGGCTCATACACAGTTTCTAATCATCACCACAAAACCACACAGAAAATTCCAGATACAAGTACTTATTGTTTGATCTCCATGCGCACATCTTCCTCTCCAATGTCTCCATTAATGAAGATCGCAAGGTCAGTCCAGGGGTTGATGGCTCATTTTAAGCATAACAATTCTTGTTCAGGAAGCTTGTGAGAGCAATGGAAACTGACGCAGTTTCAGACTGCCCTCAACTTCCAAAAGGAGCATCGATACCACCACCCTGAACTGGAAATTAACTTCCAAATTCATTGTTGAGTGGTAATTTGCTGAAACAGTTGTTCACTTGCTAGAAAAACCACCTGATTTCTACTTGATATCAATTAGGTGAGAGGTGGACAAATTCTACCACAGACATGCAATCCATTCCAATAAATTAATGCCTGTGGGGTTAGGATGAACATTCATAGGACTGCCAGTGAATTCAGTTTGCCAATCACAGTGTTCATGAAGCTCAATGAAGGAAGTGTTGTTTACACTGTTTCCAGCTTTCTATGCTTTTTACTCACCTCCACACCAAGCCATGTTATGACATGAGTTGCTTTTAGCATAGCCAAACCATTTTCACACACTCTCACACCTATTATCACATTACATGATATGCTTTCAGCACAGACCACTTCAGCTCTCAATATCACTTATTCAGCTTCTCTTCTGTCTTGGCCTGCTCTCCATAATCCCTTTGTTTACCTATCTCTTTCATGTCTGGCTCTTTAGACTCCGTCTCCACCTACCCGCTCACCATCCCCTTCACCATCACCAATCCCACCCCTGCACCTTGTTTTCAACCTAAATATCACTTTTTCCTGGCTGCTATCAATTCTGATGAAGAATCACTGGATCAAAATGTTAACTCTGCTTTCTTCCCATGTTTGCTGAGTTTCATCACCAATTTCTATCCTTGTTTAAGATCTCCAGCATCTACATTTCTTTGGTTTTATTCTAATATTTCTGTTTCACTCAGTTCACCTAACAAACTATAACTTTACAGTGTAACTGGATATGGGAAAAAAAGTAAATCACCATAGTTCAGCAAAAGAAAACTTGTCTAAGATACCACATGGAGGAATCAAGTGGCCCAAAGACTTACTTTGCTCCGTCATCACTGGAACTGAAATTTGAATCCAATCCTGGAGAACAGTTATAATTTCCTATGTCTGCTATTTACAACAAAACTAATTAATATAGACTTAGCCCAGTTCTGTACAAATCCAGAAAACAAAAGTTTGCAGTCACTTCAGATAATAACATATAATTTAATTCAGCTGGACTATAAGGCAGGATGCATTGATAAAATAAACTCCATTCTGTAAATCCAGTGCTGTTGCTGTATAGAGAAAATTGCATGAAGTATCTAAGCTATGCTATTTTGTCTAACCTTAAAGTGCTCAATAGCATGTGAAATATCTGATTCCACACTCTGATAATCTTTGGGACAAACCTTTGCAATATTATTGTGTATTTATGAATGCATTTTTGATCTATGAAAGATCATATTGTTAAAAATATCACTGTTTAGCATCTGCCACTATTTTTAACAGTTGAAATTTGACATAGACAACACTGAAAAGCAACCTCATGCTAGTCCTGGCGAATAGGCAACATCTGTGAAATCATTCAAGAAAATGTTTGCCAAACTAAAAAAGTAACAGTGGCTAAAACATTATATCTATAATCAGACACTATTCTGTGAAAGATATGATCCACTTTTATGCCAGTTACACTGAGGATAATTGCTTTTGGTACACAAGTCATGCTGCATTTAAAAATGCTCCATTTTATACTCTAGTTTGAGATTCTCATAATAGTCTTTCCTGCTCACTCACAGCTGCTTGGCAGAGATTTTTAAAATCCCTATGCTGGAATAAATAGTGACATTTATAGTAGGATTTGAGTCTAATAATAATGCATTGCATTCCTACATGAGGGCTCCAATTAGAGTTCAGCTCCATTATTTAATCTAAGCTACATGTTCAACATATTTTTCTTTTTTTAAAAAAGCTTTAAATTAATTACTTTATATATTTATGCCATAACAGAATACTCCATGAGATGAGCAATTCAGACCACTTGTACAGGATTTCAGCAAAGGGTCAGCTTTGACCCTCCAATTGCCTCAGTTTTTTTGCATTTATGTTACAGAAAGCCTTGTATCTATAAGAATGGGGAAATGCATGGCTGCATAGATGTTACTGATATGATTTACAGTTTTACAGTCAGGGATTGATGGCATTCTAAATTCTTCACCTTAATGTCTGAATGTCAATTTTCCAAAGAGTGCATTGATGAGAATAAGAATTTAATATTCTTCTCTTTGCTAAATTTTTGCCCAGCATCCAGTATTTAGTTTCAGGTCATAGCAACAGTCCAAGAGTACAAATGTGCCGTGCCAGACTGGCCCTTCAAAAGATAGTAGGGAAACAAGCAACATATTCAAGGGCATTGAGCCCTCATATGTTTTGAGCTGGCTAGTTTAGCTGAAAACGTGGGTATGTAGGTGACTGGGAAGAGGGTTGGTGGGTAAAGGTGGTTGTAGGCGGTAGTGGGGGGGGCGCGATGCATTGGTGGTTATCAGCTGAAAACTTAAGACACATAGAGTTCAACTAAATAAATGACACAAGAAGCAGTGAGCATGGGTAAAGAGGGAAAGAAAACCAGGACATTGACAAAAAATTGGAACTTTTCTCCCTGTGTGTCTGTTGAAAAGGCAGATTTGTTTTCAGGTGAGATGCATGACTTCTGAAATGGAGGGCTTTTACCAGAGCGAAACAACTAAGGGCATGCCTCAAGCTCCCTAGTCAAGTAAAGAGAGCAGTGAGGATGACACTATTAAAGGAAGGATCTCTGTTCAAAGGGTTCCTGGTATGTTGCAGAAAATCTCACCAACATTTCAACTTGTCAGGCACAGCAAGCACAGAAATGGACAGGAGACTTGGGAAAGCAACCCCACTCCCACCCCTTCTCTCCTTAGGGTTTCACTCTGACCTGGGTGTCCAGCTGAGCGAATTCTGTGTGGTGAGTTCTGTCAGAGATCAGCGAGAGAGAACAATCTCTGGCTTTGATCAGGCATCGATGGAAGTTCCGAAGGAAGTCAACAACAGCAGTGCGCTCTCTCCAAGCTGGACACACACGGTTCCAGGATAACAGGAGGGCATTAAAGGTGCATGGCGTAGCATTTCCAATTACCTTCAAGGAATCTTTTTATTGTGATGTTTCTCCCACATTGCAACAACAGTTGCAATTTATTTTCTGAAATATAAGACTTAATAATTCATAATAGATGCTGGATAATCATGAAAATTGGAACTTTAAGGGCATAAAAGATCCAAAAGCACAAGGGACTTATTATTTTGAGAAACTGCCTCCAAATTTCTTACAACAGAATATCTGTGGTCAATACACCTTACAGATAGACTGTCTCTGCAGGCACATTATATCCTCATGTGAATATCCAACAGCTTATATTTACTCCTAGCCTGTTGCCCTCCCACATCCATGCCTTAGATTTCCTGCACAAATGATGCCCTATTCTTTCCTTCAGATAAGCTATTGTTAGTATGCACACTTGTTTTCTCCTCTTGCAGAAGAAAGGTCACAACTTGAGAAAAGGCAGAGACCTGAGGCATAGTTGTCTTGTGACAGGCTTCTTGTCAGCCATTGGTAGGGTGAACCCACTTGGTTCACCATGAAAAGGGTCTTATTCGTGAAACTGCAAATGTTGGCAACTGCCTACCATTAGAGACTGAGCAGTTGGTGCTCAGCCATATCAAGAGAACTGATCCTCTGCACATAGGCACTCTGTTTTTGATGTTGTTTCCTTCCTACTCTGTGAAGAGGCATGTGGCTAAGAAGGTGGTAGGTGGCAACTGCTGCTGCTGGGGAAATGAGAGGTCGATGCCTTTGAACTCTGAAGTGGAGCAACAGAAGCTATCCTCATCGTATCATGAGGGCTGGCAACAGGGCAGTGTAATTGAAGGTAGTTAAGTCTAGACAGATGAAGTGTCTTCCAAGAAGCTGGTAGTCATCTGTCAAGTAATGATGGCAGTGTCTGAGAAAAAGACCAGCAACCTCTCACCTGGTCATGGCTGGAGCTCCTCAGCATAAATATTTAAAACATTCCAAGCTTGTTATTTCCACCATCCAAACTCAAATTTGCACAAAATGATTTCTTAAAGTACTTTAGTTGATTTACTGCCTCAGGCTCAGGGCTTCCCTGTGAGAATCCTAACTCAACCCTGTGAAAAATAGAAACAGGTGGGATTGCATCAGGATCCTCACCTGAGATCATTTGCTGGAACTTTTCCATCCCTCTGTAATTTTCTCATCCCACTGTCCCTGTAATCTACTTCCACTGGTTTGGGAAAACTCTAGCCCAAGAGACAAAGTTGATTGCAGGAAAGAGATGTAATATTTAAAATTTATTTTGACCTCACCAATTCTGTCAACATCAAACCGTTCTTGGCAAAGTATTTTGGATTTGCAAGTTATCTACAAAATAAAAGTTACATTACTAATTGCTCATCTCGCCCCAAGAGCAGTTGTTTGGCAAACATTTTAGAGTGCTCCTGTTGAAACAAGTAATAAATGTCATGAGGGCATTTCAAGCTAACACAGAACATATTGCACCACTGTATCATGGAATAACTTTAATTTGTCATGAAATATTCTCATGCAAACACAAAATGTGAACATCTGTCAAACAGAGCAATAAAACACAAAGTAGCCAGAAAACATCCCAGGAATGGTTCTGATCTGCATGTCCACCTAAAACAACATGAAAGTTCAATTGTGACAATGGTCTTCAAATTGTTTTTTAAAATAACTGGTCCTTTGTGCTTTTTGACCCGTTACCCTCAAAGTATGATTTTCATTTCTATCCAGTACACAGTATAAGTCTTTAAGTCTTCTACTTCAGAAAATAAATTGCAACTGTTATTGCAATGGGGGACAAGATATCAAATGGATTAATTGAAGATGGTATGCCATTATGTTTCATGATACAAAAGATTCCTAACTGGTCATGAAGAACCATTGACTGGCTTGTTCTGGGGTAAACTAACTACTTGATCTTCAGATTGAAGGTGCCCTCGTGATCTGGGACCTGCTGAGAGTCCTTTGTTATCAATGAAATTCAATCTTGCCCTGCAATTTTTCAAATATGATTCTGAGGTAAAAGATAACAAATGACCAGAGCCATCAATGTGTTTGCTTGTCGGTTCAAAGCAACCTATAAGCAGCAAGTGCTCTGTTGTTTAGTCGGAACATCATGGCCAATTAATTACTTTGTAAGGTATTTCAACTGATTTAGTTTGATTTACATCATATCCAATGGGCATTATAGATCACTTACTTCTGACATTAAATGACATTTTGTGCTGATGAAAAAATATATTAAACAATAATTCATCCTCAAGTAGTTAAAAGAGTCGAAGAGATGAAAATAAAAACTAATCCGACTTGTTTCTTCTTGAAATGGTCAAAGAAACTATGTTAGGTTCAATTAACAACAAGAAGAATGGGAAGGAACAGAGAACAGTATTTACAATTGCATATTTTGCACCTATTTTGGTGACTGTGTGATTTTATAAAAAATACAGTTCTCCAAATATTTTAGTCACTTCCTACAGGAAAAGCAGAATGTGTTCAACCATTACAGAGCACATGCTGAAATTTTTAAGAGTCTGGCAGCTCTGAACCTAAGGACCTGCTTGGATCAACTGGCTGTGTCAGAAAACGGGGTGAGACTGGTGAGCATGGATCTGATTCTACTCTGAGGGTGTGTTCCCTATACTACAGCTAAAAAGTCAGGAGAAGGTTCACTTACCTGTTTTACTCTGTTAAGCAATGAATCCTTAATGATTATGTGCCAAGATTTCTCGCCTTTTCAACACAATGACCCACCTCTTGCAGCCTGTCGACCAAGCACAATACAGCAGCTCTGCAGTTCTGTCAGCATCACCACCAGAAGTGGTTGCCACTGCTGAAGACCCAGAAAACAATGCAATTGTGGAATCCAAATCAGTCAGGATCCCACTGGGTCAGGTCAGAAGGCACTTGAGGGTCAGTGTGGACTTGATGGGCTGGATGGCCTGCGGATACACTGTGGAGATTCTATGATTCCATGAGCATGAAAATTGGTGGAGCTGTGGATAATGGGGCAGCTTATCAAAGGCTACAGCAAAATCCAGATCATTTTGAAAACTGGGCGAAAAAAATGAAAGGCGGGAGTTTAATCCAGACAAGTGTGAGGTGATACATTTTAGGCGGTCAAATTCAAGAGAAAAGTATGCCGTAGATGGCAGGACCTTAGGAGAATTGATATACAGAAAGATTTTGTGGTGCAAGTATATAGCTCCCTAAAAATTGCGACTGAAATGGATTAGGTGGGAATGAAAGTGTACGGCACGTTTGCCTTTATCAATTGGACAGAGCGTTCAGAAGTTGGCAAGTCATGTTGTATAAAACTTTACTTCAGCCACATTGGGAGAAATGAATGCGGTCTGGTTGCCACACTTTTGGAAGGATGGAGGCTTTAATGAGGGTGCAACAGAGGTTTGCCAAGATGTTGCCTGAATTCGAGTGTATTAGCTATAAGGAAAGATTGAACAAACCTGGATTGCTTTTTCTAGAGTGTCAGAGACTGAAGGGTGATCTGACTGAAGTACATAAAATTATGAGGCGTGGGTAGGGTGGGCATTTGGAATGTTTTTACCCAGGGTGGAAATGTCAAGTACTGGGCAGCAAAGGTGAGAGGGCAAAAAGTTTAGAAGAGATATACGAGGCAAGTTTTTTTTCAAGGTTAAAGCACAGCAGGTTAGGCAGCATCCAAGGAACAGGAAATTCGACATTTCGGGCATAAGCCCTTCATCAGGAATCTGATGAAGGGCTTATGCCCGAAACGTCGAATTTCCTATTCCTTGGATGCTGCCTAACCTGCTGTGCTTTAACCAGCAACACATTTTCAGCTCTGATCTCCAGCATCTGCAGACCTCATTTTTTACCCAAAGTTTTTTTTCAAGCAAAAGGTGGTAGGTACCTGGAAAGCACTACCAGAGGAAGTAGCAGAATTAGATAAGATAGTAATGTTTAAGAGGCATGTGAACAGGCAAGAAATAGAGGGAGATGGACCATGAACAGGTAGATGGGATTATTTTAGATTGGCATCATATTTGGTGTAGACATGGTGGGCCGAAGACCTGTTCCTGTGCTGTACTGCTCTAGTAGGAGAAGAAAGAATACCATCTCAAGGAATTGTCATGTTAACATAGCAGACCACATTGCAAGATGTACTGAAGCCAATATAAAATTTACTATCGTGGTATTTGAATTCATGACCTCTAGCTTTTATTTGGATATGATGTATGCACTTTCAGGAAGTGTACCTTAAACAGATGTCAAAGCTACCAAGGGGAAAAGATGTAATGTACTGATCCCATTGGCAGTTTCCTTTCCTTAAGTACATTAGTGAACCAGATGGGATTTTCCAATAATCAGCAATGGAATTGTGGTCATCATTAGACTCTTAATTCCAGAACTGTTAAACTTAAATGCCATTATCTGCTGTGGTAGGATTTGAACCCAAGTTCCCAGTGCATTACGTGAGTTTCTGGATTAATAAACCAGTAATAATAACACTAGGCCATCACTTCCCCAGAATAAGAATGTAGGAACAGGACTAATAATTTTATTAATACTTCCCTTCTGAGTTTACATTTTGCCAACAACCTGTGAAGGCCAGTTTGCTGGATCTCAATATTGCCAAACAAGTTAAGAAGCCTGGAAGATGATAACTACCATATGGAATAAAGATGTCAATAGATTGCATACGTTGAATGAACCTGATGATGGCCTTGAAGACACAGATAAAATGCATTCAACATCTAAGGCTCAATATGCTCTGAAGCTCAACTTCAAAATAAGCCATCTAGAATTGAATGTCTTTGAGGCAACAACTGATTGAGCTCACTGACAAATTCAAACATACTTGCAGAGACTAGGAGCACTAATATGGCATTATACCAACTGAGCAAGCCAACAAAATCATCATCCACGTGATAACAGGTATCCTAATTACAGCTTTCCAAAACTATCTCTTCAATCAACCCAAAAGTTACACCATTGAAGCACTGCCACAAAGCAAACGCAAGTACAAAGTTGTTCTGCAAGGTTGAATGAGCAACTAGGAAAGGCAAATCTAGCTAGCAATGTGGGCAGAACCACACCTCAAGATTATCCAGCCTTTCAGGACATACACAAGACATGTGCTACTAAAGGACGTTGGAAGTGTCAAGGCACAAAATGAAGACCAAAACAAACTACAACCTAGAAACCATAATTAGAGGATAACTAGGTTCAGTATTACATTGAAATAAAAATATGTAAACAACTTCACAGAGGTGGGTATCCCATCACCAATATCATCCTTTATTTGCATGCGCACTGTGGCCAGCCAGCTCGGAGTCAGTCCCCTGCACTGAAGAGATTCTGAATTCTGTGCTTATATTGATCAGCCATGGCTTCCTAATTATCCCAGGTTAACAATCCCAATCAAGGATCTCATAGTCAGCAAGATACACCCAGTTCCAGTCACTGCAAGAACATAACAGCAAGCGACAGATATTGAGCCAAGATACACCATCAGATATTGAAGTTGACCTGATCACTGTACACACACTAAGAAGACATTCCACATGGTGAACATCACAGAATATAAAGGCACAGAGATTCAAGCAGAAGTCCTTCTTATTGAGATGGCAAGTGTCACAAAGCTAGTCCCTTTTTTTCTAAAAGTTCTTCCTTGGCTCAAGGAGACAGTGTCCTTGATTTTTTTCAGAGGGTAATAAACTGGGCTGGACTCCGACCAGATTGGTTTGGTACAGAGATGAAAAGGGTTTTGAGAGGCCTTTTGTTTATGTGTAAACAGATGAGACTTCAAGCCAAAGTGGTCATGTTTTAGAAGTGATCGTGATAGTACAAGGAGAGTGGTCAGCTCTCTAGCTGAGTTGAGCAGTTTTAGTTCAGTCTTGAACTGGGAAGTTCAACGGAGAGCTGTATGGAAACTCTTAAGAATGTTTTGAGTGATCTGGCATAGTCCATAACAGGCTGGGGGCTCTTTGCAGGATTTTAAACAGCAAGTGGTAGCTGCTAGTGTCTTTATTTTTGGATGTTGGGTTGGTTGGGTAGACAAAGCTTGGGATGGATGCGGTGACTTTGGAGGGTTTGCAAAAAGTGAATAAGACCAAATTGCAAGAATTAGCAGAAAAGCTGGAATTGGAACTATCCACTTCTGTGAGAAATGGAGAGATAATTACAGCAGTAGCTCAGCATTTAAACTTGCTGGAGAAACCATCAGAATCTAGAGAGATGACAAGAACTCATATGCAAATGAAGCAGCTCGAGTTAGAGGTAAGAGATGAGAAAAGGACAGCAGAAATGAAACAATTTGTGTTATGATTAAAAGCAGAAAAGAGGGGAAAAAGAGAGAGCAGAGAAAGAAAAAGAGAGAGTGTTCGAACTTCAGAAAACTGACACTTAAAAAGGAAAGTCAGCTTCAAAAGCTGGAGATAAAGGCTGGGGGTAGGCTGAGTGAGGAAGAGAGTGAGGATGAGCAAGCCCCTAGTAGTCAGAAATCTCTTGAGAAACAGTTTAAGTATGTTCAAGCATTGCCTAAGTTTAATGAGAATGATGTGGAAGCCTTTCTCATCTCATTTGAAAAGGTGGCTAAACAAATGCAGTGGCCAGTGGTAATGTGGGTTTTGTTGATCCAAATGAAATTTGTAGGTAGGGCAAGTGAGGTATTTGCATCCCTATCAGAGGATGTATCTGGGGAGTATGAGGTGGTGAAAAAAGCCATTTTAAGTGCATTAGAGGTTGTACCAGAAGACTATCGACAATGTTTCAGGATTCTAAGGAGGGACCTTGGTCAAACTTATCTTGAGTTTGAGAGGATCAAACAGAGTAATTTTGATAGATGGATAAGGGCTTTAAAAATTGAGCAAACTTCTGATGCCCTTAGAGAGGTAATTATTTTGAAGGAATTCAAAAATTCACTGCCTGAAGTAGTGCAAACTCACGTGGAAGAGCAGAGAATTAAAACAACAAGGTTAGCAGCTGAAATGGCAGATGATTATGTATTGGTCCATAAAACACAGTTTGACTTCCAGAATCAATTTTGGTCCATGAGGGATAGAAATTGGGGCAAAGAGATGTCCTCACATGGAAAGGGAAAGGTAGATCTCAGTGAAAATCATAAGGATAACTTACCACAGGGTAAAACAGAAACCCTTGAGGGGACAAAGAAGTTAAAAGGCTCTGGTATTTTCATTGAAATAAAATGGGCCACACAAAATCACAGTGTTGGTGGGCTAGGAGAAAGGCAGAAGTAGGAAAACCAGACAAGTCTGGAAGATTTGTTGGACTAGTAATAAAAAATCCAAGGGATGTTTGACAACTGCCTCAGAGTGTGCAAAATGATCAGAGGTTGATTAAGGAGGAAGTGACAGATCTGCTTAAAAAAATACACGCAATAGTAAATTTTATTTACATAAGCCAGGAGAAATAGGTAAGGCAGTTACAATATTAAGGGACACAGGATCCTCTCAGTCTGTAATGCTGAGGGATGAGGAAATATGCACTCCTGAAAGACTATTAGCAGAGAAGGTACTTGTAACAGGAATTCATAGTGAGACAAAAAGTGCTCAATTATGTAAAGCGAGATTAGAGAGTCCAGTGAAGAGTGGAGAATTTGTGATTGGAGTACTAGACAAAGTGTCAGCTCCAGGAAAACAATTTGTCCTTGCAAAAAATATAATTGATTCACCAGTGGGCATGCTGCCTACACTAGTTGAAAAACCAATGAAGACGCAGGCAAATGAAGACCTAGAGAATTTTTATCCAGAAATTTTCCCTGATTGTGTGATCACAAGATCACAGAGGCACAAGCTGAATCAGGAGGGATCAAAAGGCACAGATAAGGAAGCTGACATAGTGTTATCCAAAACTTTCTTTGATCAGATAGGTGGAATAGAGAAGGAGCAAGTAGGTAAGCATGGAAATATTTTTGCTAAGCTGATTGAATTACAGCTGATATATGCAAAGTTAAAACAGTTATATCAAAAGGCATTTACAAAGAATGAAAGTGAATGCATTCCTATGTGTTATTACTTAAGAAATGATGTCTTACTGAGGAAATGGAGACCATTACACGTTCAAGCAGATGGAAAATGGGGCATGATTCATCAAGTTATTTTGCTAGTAGGATATAGAAACGAGGTGCTGTGAGTGGTGCATGAACTACCACTTGGAAGTCATTTAGGGGTGAGGAAAGTACAGCCTAAATACAAAGACATTTTTACTTGCCTGGACTACACAAAGAATTTTGCCAGACATGTCATACATGTCAGCTAATTGGAAAACCACAAACAGTAATAAAACCTGCACCTTAATCTGTTCTTTGTGTTTCATTGTGTAATTTTGTGAATAAAGTTTTTGTCTGTTTTAAAATCGAGTAGTTAACGTAGCTATCTTACTCCAGATAATTTTCACTGTATACTGACTGAAACAAGTTGCAAAGTTAGGTCTGGTGCTGCCTGCTTAAGAATGCTTTGAGTAGTCTGGCCTCATCCATAACACAAGCGATCATTTGACATCAAAATCTCCCTGTGTAAGGGAACACAATATCTTTGAAAATTCGGAGAAAATTTTAGTTTTGTTAATTTGAGTGGAGCTAAAGCTGGTCAAGCATACATTAAGTAGAAAGTGGACATTGAAAAGGAATGGAAGATTCCACCTTCAAGTTTGGCATCAAGTCGGAAACACACAGCCAATTTCTTGGAATTGTTCTTGACAGCAATGAAAATGATAGAATTGGATCACCATCTTGACAATGAAGGGATTCCGCTAAAGTTATGCAAAGCCGAGTCCAACAAGAGAACATTTACATCTCCAGTTCAATCCCTGATAAGAGGGGAGTCAATCTGGCAAAGAGGCTAGGCCACAAACAATTCACCTGCAGGACCCATTGGCTCAACTAATTCAAGACAAGGCATGGTCCTAGTCTGCATGACAGGTGGTGCATATGCAACCGTGATGGAAGAAATGACACATTTTTGACACAAAATGGCTCTAGTCATGCAATGAATGTGTGTGCACCAAGAGACATTTCAGCAGACGAAACTTGACTATCCTATCATTTTTCCTGAAAATGTGTTGCTGGAAAAGCGCAGCAGATCAGGCAGCATCCAAGGAACAGGAGATTTGACGTTTCGGGCATAAGCCCTTCTTCAGGAATGAGGAAAGTGTGTCCAGCAGGCTAAGATAAAATGTAGGGAGGAGGGACTTGGGGGAAGGGCGTTGGAGATGCGACAAGTGGAAAGAGGTCAAGGTGAGGGTGATAGGCGGGAGTGGGGTGGAGGCGGAGAGGTCAGGAAGAAGATATCCTATCAATTTTGCCAGATTGCTCACTTATGTTTAATGACGAAATGTATTATGACGGAAAGTGGAGCAAGGAACTCACTGTGATGGTCTGCGCTAATACAGATGGCACTGAAAGGCTATTGCTTCTTGCAAATTAGAAATTCCAAGCAGGTGGGTTGCTTTGTGAATAACAAGACTCTGCCCATGCAGCATAAGCATTACAAAACTGTTTATGGCAGATAAGGAAATTGATAAAATATATAAATGAAAGAAAAGGAAGCTTATTATCAGGAGAGTCAACCAGCCGATGCACCCTGACACGACTGGATTCAAGAGCATCAAGCTGATGTCATTGCCACCCAACACCGTGGCTAAGTTCCAGTCAATGCATCAGAGGTTATTTGGGAATCTAAGAACAACTATGAATGGCAACTGATCCCTCAGGTTATCAACATCATTGATAAGAAACAAGAGAATTACCAGTTGTTGTAAAGATCACAGTCAGAATTAACATTGCACGGAAGCCACAGTTACCAACTGCTCCCACCATACTAGATTCAAACAGATAAAAGAATAAGTCGTCACAAATTGAAGCCAATTTTTGCTCATGTATGTGAAAATGGAAACCATGGAAATGGATGACTGCATACTACATACGAAAACAGACATATTGTGATTGTGGATGCAATCTTCAACTGGAGGAGCTAACGGAGGACAGGAATCCTGAAGAATTTGATGTTTACCCATCCACCCATTTGCATGTTCCTCTAGCCAATGCTGCAAACGTCACTGATATGATCATATGGTAGAACATCACCGTACAGCACAAAAATACCAAAGATGTGTTTAAGTTGGATGGTTTGGCAAATATATCACACTTGTCTAAAGGCAGGATGCTAAGCATAAAAAATGTGGCAGAGATTCTCTGGAGCTAATTGTCTATATTTTTCACTTTTTTTTGTAAAACGCATGGTGTGAATAATTTAAATACAGACTTTTTTCTCATCTGCTGTTTTATTGTATTTTAATTTGGAGTTTATTTTGACATATGGCATGTTTGTAAGTAAAACAGGTTATGCAGAAGCCTCCTTGACTTCAGTGAACTCAAAGTTGTAGGAAGAACCCCTGTTATTTAACATATTAGGATATTAATACAAGTAAATACGGAGGGGATACTACACCTGGGAACTAGGAATCCCAGGTCCAAGAATAATTGCTGAGCTAGCTTGTGGATTTGTAGCCTTTGAAATACCCAAAGGAAATAAACAATCATCCATTCAAGCATCTTGTGAAAATAATTATTCCTCTTGGGAACCCTTATAACCATTAAAATATAAATATTCAATATGATCATAATGTACTCTCCCCGCAGTACTCATGTATTAGTCAAAATGAACCACCACTGAAAAGACAATCTTGACAAAGCAAGTTCTTGTGAGTTACAATCTTGTTTACAGCTGTGTAATCAATTTTCACTGAGGTAAATCTATTAGAGGCCTTGGAGTTCAGACCATCACTTACAGTGAAATTCTACTCCACAACTGTGCAAACAAACCCTCCAGAGATTAGAATGAAGCCTCTGAGTTTTCCTGAGCATATGATTAGCCATCAGATATTGACTCTTCAAAGGTTGAACACATGGATTTTCAATCTAAAAAATTAGGTATCTATTCAATTCTTTCTAAGGACAATATTGAAGTAATGTACAAATCAAAACAGAATATCCAGATATATAAAAAAATCTGTTTCTTGACACTGTTGAATTCACAACAGCAATTTATCTCCTCGTAAAAAAATACTCTAATGCTTTCAGATACTTAGCATAGTGCTCGTCAATTCAATAGGCACATGCCATTTAAGGAAAAAAGTCTTGCGGTCAAATAACTGCATTTATAGTAAATTGAACTTATCATAAATACAGGATTGGACAAAGTCAGCATGGGTATATGAAAGGCAAATCATGCTTTACAAACTTACTGGCATTTTTCTTTTGCAGATGTAACTGGTAGAATAGAATCATAGTCATAGAGATGTCTAGCACAAAAACAGACTCTTTGGTTTAACTTGTCCATGTCGACCAGATATCTTAAATTAAACTAGTTCCGTTTTCCAGCATTTAGCCCATATCACTCTAAACCCTTCTTATTCATGTACCCATCCAGATACCTTTTAACAGTTGCAATTGTACCAACCTCCAACACTTCCTCTGGCAGCTTGTTCCATATATGTACCACCCTCTGCATGAAGAATTTGCCCCTTAGGTCAATTTTAAATTTTTCCTCTGTAACCTTAAACCTGTGTCCACTAGTTTTGGACTCCCCCCAACCCAGGGAAAAGACTTTGTCTATTTACTGTATCCATGTCCCTCATGATTTTATGAGCCTCTATAAAATCATCCCTCAGCCTTCCACATTCCAGGGAAAATAGCCCCAGCCTATTTAGCTGCTCCCTATAGCTCAAGCCCTCCAACCCTGGCAACGTCCTCGTAAATCTTTTCTGAACCTTTTCAAGTTTCACAACTTCCTTCCCACAGGAGGGAGGGAGACCAGAATTGCACACAATATTCCAAATGTGACTGAACCAATGTCCATACAGCTGCAAACATGACCTTTCAACTCCTATACTCAACAGACTGAACAGTAAATTCAAGCCCACCAAATGCCTCCTTCACTATCCTATCTACCTGGGACTCCACTTTCAAGGAACAATGAACCTGCACTCCAAGTCTTGTTGTTCAGCAACACTGCTTAGGACCTTATCATGAAGTGTATGTGTCCCACTCTGATTTGCCTTTCCAAAATGAAACACCTCAAATTTATCTAAATTAAACTTCATTTGCCACTCCTCAAATAGATAAAGCAGAAAGACGTGGGTATTTGGATTTTCAGAATGCTTTTGATAAGGTCCTTCTGTAAAGATTTTTGGGCAAAATTAATGCACATGTGATATGGGATAACATGTTGACACGAATTGAGAGAATGGCAGTAAATACATATTTTTCCAAGAAGCAGGCAATGACTAGCAGAGTAACACAGGGATCAGGGTTTGGACTCCAACTATTCACAATGTACCACAATGACTAAGATAAAAGAACCAAATGCAACATTTCTAACTTTTCAGATGACACAAAAGTGGGTCGAATTGTGAGCAGTGAGATGGATGCAAGGAGACCTCAAAATTTCAAACCAGTTGAAAGACTGGGCAAATACATCGGAGGTGCAGTATAACTTGGTCAAGTATGACAATGTACACTTCAGTGTGAAAAACAGAAACAAATAGTATTATTTAAATTTGAAATTACGATCCTTCCCCCACCCACTTTATTTTTGTAGGTGTGTCCGGCATTGGCATTGCAAGCTCCAACCACTAGGTAAACTAAGGAATTGTTCAACACAAACTCAGTGCTCAGCTTGGGTCAGATGACCTTCCCTTAGACAAGAGATTGATTTCATTTCTGTTTCAATCAAATGCCTTTAACAGCATTGCATTGATTGTTCCTCAGCTTTCCCCAACATTTCTGAAAATGTTCACAACATTGAAACCTCTGCTCACATTCAATGTTTGTGATTCAAGCTGAACTTAGTTCACAGCTACTTGCCTTTCTGCATTAGCAAAATAATCTTGGAATTTAGATTAGAAAATCTCTTGGATGGTTGCTTCATAATCAAAATTACTGAAGATTTACAGCACAAGTAATGCTGTGACTGTTTTCAAGGCCTCCTTGTCATGATTAAAAACCCAAACAATGCCACTAAATGCATATTTCACAGGATTTTGCAAGCTAATTTGTATTCTGTCATGAGAAAAGGGTGTGAGCAGAAATAATTAGGTAGATGCCTATCCCCAAATCTTTATAATGAAAGTATGTCACTTTCTACTGGAAAAGAATAAGAAAGAAATTGTTCAAGAATACTATAAATATTTTGAATGAGTCAGTTGCTGCTATTATTGCCTGCCTGAACTAAACAGAGACAGCAAATGCGTTCAATTTGGAATTATTTAGTAAAACTGCATCACTACTTGCATTTAGAACTCTTTTGATGTTCATCTTAAAGTAGAAAAGGCAATAATTTGTGGTCAATATCCTAGTACTAACCAAGAAAAAAAAATCAATTTTGTTTATATCTTTAGTATAGTGTCAGATGTTAAAATTAATTTGAAATGACCCTTGGGTGAAATGAGAAACATAGCTCAGAGAAAACATCTGTAAAATAATTGCTCAGTAAAGATATTCATTATTAGTTAACAAGGGGCTTCAGTACACTGATTTGTACTCCATTACCTTTTTGCCAATGAGGAACAAAACTCAAATATGCCTGAGTTAATAAAAATCACAGCAGAAATTTCCACCTGCCAATGAATTTCACATTTTAATAAGTTTAGGTTTTTCATTTCGAAAATACTCAAGATTCGCACCATCGTTTTTAAATGAAGGGCTTGTAAACACGAGTTGACAAAGTTTTTGGAACCTTAGATGAGGACAGAGCCACCTAGCCAATAGAAAAGTAATATATCTAATATGAGTTTGTCCAACAGGTATCCCACGCATCAGAATGTACACTGACAAAGCGTCCAATCCTAGTGTGCATTATAGTTCATATCCAAATCATGTGCATGTGGAAAAATCACTAAGGAGCTGCTGCTTTAATCTAAGCACATGTAGCAATATTCCTATGTTCCTCAAATAAGAGGCTGTTTCTCTCCCATATTTGCTATTTACTTTTGAAGAGTCATAGACAGCTGGTTTGCAATGTGGAGTGATGCCAACATTGGAGATCCCATTCCTTCACTGGCCGAGGTCACCGTGAAATGTTCTCCTTTTCAACCGTTCGCCTCACCTGAGGCATGATGACCGTTCGGTTAAACCACCACCAATCATCTCACTCTCTCATGAGACAGCAGCTCTATGGCCCTTGGAACACTGGCAACTTTTAAATCTGAACTACACTGAGCCAATCAGTGGTAAATGTAGAAATTGAATTGTCTCTCAGGATAAAGATATGCAAATGTCTCTATCTTCATTGACCCTCAGGTCAATGTCGCAGTATGTCCAGTGAGCGAATTTGCTACAAAGGAGAGGATGCTTACTGGGTGGGGTGACTGGGCAGACCCAGATAAGAGGTGGCAGAGATGCAAGGCCAAGGTGGCCCATGAACCTGGGCCCTAGTCTGTCAGCAGAATCAAGGTGGTGGCCTGGGCTTATGGCTATGATCTGGGCTGAGGCAGGGCAGGGCCAGGGCTGACAGCAAGGTCAAGATGACAAGCATCGAGGCTGGAAATAGACCATAGAGAAAAACTCCATCATGAACATGAGTTCTGAGGAAGGGTAACTCAACCCAGAATGTTAGCTCTGATTTCTCTCTACTGATGCTGCCAGACCGGCTGAGCTTTTCCAGAAACTCTGTTTTTGTTTCTGATTTATTGCATCTGCAGTTCTTGCAGCTTGTATTCAATCATGAACAGGTCTGACCATCTGTAGGAATAAGTTCAAATGGTTGAGTGGGTTTCCCAAGCCCATTCATAGTGAGTGTGCAGATGTGAGAGGAAAACAGAGAGAGAGGGGTGGTTTGAGCGGTAGTGAAAGGGCAACAGGGTGTGTGTGTGGAAGGCAGTGGCAGAGAGAGCGTGAGGGTGGATGGGAAAATGTGGCTAAATGAATACCACAAGCTTACCACTCTCTGGGTGAAGAAATCTCTAAATGGCCTAAAGGTATGATAGCCCACAATTTGTCCTTGAATAGCTCACAAGCAGTGTTATCTAGGCTGTGGTGACTTCCAGTAGTTCCTTACCATCACAAGTAGGCAAAGGATGATTCCACCAGTGATTCTTCTCACACATCAGAGGCTCCTCGTGACTGATTGTGTAACCAGATTCACAGCTGAATGCCACAGTGGAACCGATTGAAAAGTCCTGCCCATAACGGTAGCCATTCACTGGGATTCCAGGATCCATGCAGGAATATGTATCTACTGTAACACCTGCAGAAACAGGAAGAAAAATATAAAAGTGTCACTAGAAACAAAAACGTATACCTCTCATCTGAAACTGAACAGTTTGTTTAATTATTTCCACAGCAGTTATTTTATGCGCAGTGACTGCTTCCTTTGTAACAAAATATTAAAAATACACCTCTGATTTAAATAATCTAAATGAAGCATAAGTTCAATTAAAATGCTGGGAGAAAATGGCGACAAGGAATACTTACTTTCATAATGAATCTTGAAGCCAATATTGGAACGACTATTATCAGTTACAAAGAGAAGGTAAAGATAGTTGGTGCTACTAAAAAGAAATTGAGGAACTTGTGTGCCATTGAAAGAGCCAAGAACTGGGGCTAGAAGGCTAGGTCCATCATGAATTTCCAGAACATCATAATTAACTTCAGTTTGAAACCTATGCAGAGAGAAGTTTAAATTCATACATAAGTCAATACTAAATGTTCAAACAAATTTAACTTTTGGAGAATACTTTATTTTCAAGTATCACTCCAGCTTACTTAACCAGCTATCAGACAAACTTAATAATTAGGTTTTTGTAAATGTTTCTAATCATTATAAACTGAGAAAGATAATAAGAAATCACGCATTTTCTTTAGCTAGTCACATATTCATATTTTTAAGAAGTAAATGGTCTGTTACACTTCTGCCTTTATCTTTCTGAAATCTTGTATAATGATTTTCAAACCAGTCTTGGAAGATTTGTTTTACAAAAACTGATGTAGGATGTAATATAATATATATGCCTTTTATTTGCCAAAATAAAAAAAATTAAGAATTTTCACAATGACTAATTTGTGAAAGCTAAACTTTCCTCAAAAGTACAAATAATTCGCTTATCAATTAAGATCGTTACTCATCAACATAGCAATATTTGAAAAAAAAGCTTGTGAGAAGACCTTTCAAATGTTATTTTGATGGAATGTCCTGGTTCAGCTTCAATCACCCACTCACAATTCTGGGAATCCTTATAATATCCAGGCCAGCCTGGTGATAGGATTACTCCATTAGGAGAAGAAAAATGGCCACCACAAGGAGCTTCAAAACAAAAATAAATAAATTTATACCTCAGCATGTACGTATCAATACAAAGGCTACACAAAGATATACTGCAATATTAAATGTAGGATAGCCATTACAGAAAAAAAAGAATAAATTTGATTTGAGAATATCAATGTTTCAGGAGTGGAAACTATGAATTTCATTAACTGTATTCCAGATCGATATTGGTGTAATAAATAATATTACTTTTGTGCAAAGTAATCAATTGAAAACTCAGCAGGTTTTCCAGCAATTTCTGTTTTGTCTTTGATTTAAAGCATTCACAATTTTTAAAGTTTTTTTAATTGAAAACAATAACTTGCTTAACTGGAATGTGTGTGTTTCTTTTAATCATCACAGCAATGTTAACATATTGAGAAATGGAGTTTTAAGGATCAAAAAAAGAGAAGACTATTCAAACCCTCAAGCTATTTCAGATCAAATTAGATCATAATCAATCTGCAAGAAATATTATTAATCAATTTTTGTGTTCATACTTATACCCAATAGAGAAAAAAAAGAACTCAGTCTTGAAATCTCCATTTAAGCATTTACAATTTTGTGGAAATCAAGTTTCAGAAATCCATCCCTGTTAATCTGGAAAATCTTTCTGATTTCATTTCTAAAAGTTCACCACTAAGTTTAGAATGTTCCTATCTTGGTAACTTCTCTGAATTGACCCTTTTTAAGTTCCTTTACCATGTTAAACAACAAGTTGTATTTATTTGGCATCATAAAACACCTAATGACAGTTTACATAAGCTCAGCAATGTAAAAAGGTATTAGATTGGATGACCCAAAATCATGGTCAATGGAACCATTTTATAAGCATCTTAAGAAAGAAAAATTATATCAGAAGGCAGAGTGCTTTAGTACCAATGCTAGTGCAATTAAAATTAAGAATTCTGAAGTGACCAGAATGGAAATCTCAGTGGATAATAGAGCTAAAGGAGTTTACAGAATCAATGATGGAATTAAAAACATTCAAATTGTTAAAATTAAGGTATTTCTTCATCAGGAGTCAATGAGTATAGAGATGATGTGTGATTGGAACTTAGTACAAGTTAGAATGTGGAAAGCAGGGCTTTGGATTTGCAGAGAGTAGGCAATGGGATGCTACACTGATGTGCAATGGAATGCAGTCCAGATGTAAGAAAGGCATGGATGGAGGTTTCATCAGCAGAAAGGCTGAAGCAGGAATGCAGGAGACCATTGTCATATGGAGATTGAAATAGGTGGTCCATCTGAGGGAAAGAATGCATTGTTGGAAACTCAGTTTAGAAACACATATGACACCCATCGGGAATAATCTGGTTCAGTTCAGATGACTTACCAAAGAGAGGATGGAATCAGTTGGAGAAAATTTCTACTGACCAGCACTAGATGTTAATCAAGCAGTCTGACAATGTGAAAAACAATGGAGGCACTCAAGAGAAGTAGTGTTGAAGTAGGGATACATCTTGCCAATAGTTAATTTGATTACATTCACTTCGTCTGTGCATTGGGTTTCCAACAAGTTGCAAATGGATCCGAAATTGTTTTTGCTCCTGCTCTGTTATCATCTCTCAACACACATAAAATGCAATACAAGTCAATCTCACATTTCCCAATTCAACTTTCATATCTGGACATAATGTGTCTTTGTTTTGTAACTTCCATCTCATATTCACAAAACATACTGTCCCTCTTTTCTTTACCCTCCTTAATCCAAGTTATTAAAATAAATGGTAACAACAGAAGCCCTTGTATAGATCTCTGAAGATCATCAGTTGTCACATATTTATTCCCTGTTCATATTAATTTATCAAAATGTCTGGCAATACCTTCGCATTTAGGGATTGGGCCACTCCACATGACTTTTCCATCTTTTAAAACACACGTTATGGTTTCTGTCCCTTGCGTTTTGATGAATCCTTCTTCACAGAGAACAGATACTGAGCTTCCTAACTGAAAATTGTCACCAAACCGTCGACCATTAATGGGAATGCCAGGATCAGGGCACTCATTGTGTCCGAATGCTATGTACAGAAAAGAGAGAAAATATGGTTGAACCTTTATGTTGCCATTTGGAATTTAATGTCACTTAATTTTGAAATAAACCTGATCAGTTATGACTGCAAGTATTCTGCAATATAGAATGCTAAATAATCAATTTCCACACAAACTTAAGGTCTGAGATGCAAAGAAACAAGGAGAACAGGATGGTTAATAGCATTTAAGAACTCTGGCGTGTATAGAGAAAATGAGAAAGGAAATAACCAGGGATTCACATTTACCTTGCAGTCTCAGAATACAAAGTTAACTTGTTCAGAGTTGTCTGGCAATCTCATGTTCCACCACATCTCCCATTCCCACCAAACCATGGGATCAACTCTGGTTCAATGGAGCGTGCAGGAGAGCATGCCAGATGCAGCACCAGAAAAACCTTAAAATGAGCTGCCAACCTGGTGAAGCTACCAAACAGGACTACTTGTGTGCCAAACAGCATAAGCCACAAGTGATAGAGCTAAGCGATCCCACAAACAATAGATCAAATCTAAGCTCTGCTGTCCTGCCATATTCTGTTGTGAATAGTAATGGACAATTAAATAACAGGTATGTCCTGCACATTAAATACATGACAAATCCATACAGTCAATAATTATCTCATCAGTCTAATCTCGATCATCAGTAAAGTGAGGGAAAGTCCCATCAACAGTGCTATCAATCAGCACCTACTCAACAATAATCCACACAGTGACACCCAGTTTGTGTTCTGGTATGGCCACTCAGCTCCTGACTTCATTACAGCCTTGGATGTGAGGTGGTGGTGAGTTGCCTTCTTCAACGGCTGAAGTCCAAATCTCAAACATGGACAAAAGGGGCTAAATTCTGGAGGTGAAATGAGAGTGACAGCCCATGACATCAAGGTTGCATTTGACAGGAAGGAGTCACAGTGACTTTGGAATTATTGGATATTAACTCTGCTGGTTAGAGTCCTATTTGGCACATAGGATGATATTGTGGTTGTTGGAGGTCAATCATCTCAGTTTAGGACATCTCTGCAGGGGTTCCTCAACATAATGTCAGTGGCCCAACCATCTTAAGCTGCTTCATCATGGACTGTCCCTCTACCATAAGGCCAGAAGTGAGAATGTCTGCCAATGATTGCACAATGTTTAGTACTATTAGTGGCTCCTCATATACTGAAGCAGTCCATATTCAAATACAATAAACTCTGGACAAGCCAGTGCCACCCTTTTTGACTCTGATACTCCCACGCTTCAGCTGGCAAGTGACAAATAATGTACATGCTTGGAAAATGCTAGACATTGACCATCTCCAATAAGAGGCAATCTAACCACTGTCTCTTGACATTCAATGGTGTTATCTTCATTGAATCCCCCCGTAGTCAACATCCAAGAGAAGATAATTGACCAGAAGATCAGTTGGACTCACCATGTAAATACAATGACTACAAGAGCAGCTGAGAGGCGAGAAATGCTGTGACACCCCAAAGCTTGTCCACTATGTACAAGGCACAAGTCAGGTGTGTGACAAAATACTCCCAACTTGACTGAATGGGTGCAGCTCAAACAACATAAGAAATTTGACACCATCCGGGACATAGCAGCCCACTTGATTGGCACCGCATCCACAAATATCGACACCCTTCACCATCAACGGTCAGTAGCAATACTGTGTAGTATCTATAAATACACTGCAAAAATTCACCAGAGATCCTCAGACAGCAGCTTCCAAACCCATGACCACTTTCAGCTAAAAGAATAAGGGCAGCAGATACATGGAATGCCACCAACTGCACATTCCCCTCCAAGTCACTCACCATCCTATTTGGAAATGTATTGCTGCTCCTTCATTGTCGCTGGGTAAAAATCCCTGAATTCACTCCTAAAGGAAATGTGGGTCAATCTACACCACATGGACTACAGCGATTGAAGAAGGTGGCTCAACATCACTTTCTCAAGGGCAACTAGGAATGGGCAATAAATGTTAGCTAGCCAGTGAAGCCCACCTCCCACAAGGAGACAGAAAAAAAACACACAGGCAGCAAAAACAAATGGGCTAAGGTTGGATCTTTGGACAGAATCTAGAAATGATGGTTCTTTGGGGAAATTATGGGAGCTATTAATTAAGATTTTATGACTCCAAACCAAGAGGCATATTTTTTTTTATTTATGTATGAGATATGAAAATTGTTGAAAAGGTCAGCACTCATTCCCCATCTGGATGTAGATTTGCTCATTTAGCTGGAAGGTTCATTTCCAGATATTTCATCACCCAATGAGGTAATATCTTCAGTGGGCCTCAGGCGAAGCAGTGCTGATAATTCCTGCTTTCTTTTTATATGTTTGGGTTTCTTTGGGTTGGTGATGTCATTTTCTGTGGTGATGCAATTTCCTGTTCTTTTTCACAGGGGGTAGTATACAGGGTCTAACTCGATGTGTTTGTTGATAGAGTTCCAGTTGGAATGCCATGCTTCTAGGAATTCTCATGTGTGTCTCTGTTTGGCTTGTCCTAGGACACGCACGAGAATTCCTAGAAGCATGGCATTCCAACTGGAACTCTATCAACAAACATATTGAGTTAGACCCCATCTACTACCCACTGTGAAAAAGAACAGGAAGTGACTTCACTGCCGGAAATGACATCACCACATGAAATGACATCACCAGCCCAAAGAAACCCAAACATATAAATAGAAAGCAGGAATTATTGGTTGTGCTTCACCTGAGGCCCGCTGAATATGTTACCTAGTAGGGTGATGAAATGTTGGAAATGAACTTGCAGCTCAGTGGGGAAACCAACATCCAGAAGCTCAACCTGAGCTATAAATCTACTCAAAATTCACTAATTCATTCCCCATCCTTAATTAGCCTCAAGAAGCTAAAGGCACTTCAGCACTTCTTCTTTCAGCCTTGCTATTTGAACAAATGTGCTAGGCACTTCTATCATTTGTGACGTTTTCCTCTCCTATACATATCACCAGATACAGCTGAAAATGGCAAGACTGCAGAGATTAGGTTTCATCTGTTAATTGTGGAACAGCTTAACTCTATATACAACATGCTGTTCCTATTGTTTGGCACTGAAATAGTCATCTATTGTACATTTATCAGGTGACATCTCATTTTTAGGATTGCCTGATGCTGCTCCTGAACTATTCATTGAACTAGAATTGATCACCCAGTTCGACAGTAATATCAGAGTAAGAAATGTGCAGGACCATGAAACTGCAGAATGTGGTTGAATACAGTATAAGACAGCACTCTGTCTCCAATCAATGGAATCAGGAGAAATCAATGATAACTCCTGCCAATGTTGTTTTTGATAGCTGCAACTGTGACAGGTAAATTGGTGAAGATAAGGGCAAGTAGATTATTCTGTTATTTATTTCCTCAACAGACGTTCATTTTAGGCAATTTGTCCAACCTGCTCAGCAATGTTCTTTAAGGATGTTTACTGATCCATCAAGTATAGGCGGTCATCAAGCAGCTCAACAGACTTCCTAGGATTCAGAGTCAATGTTGAGAATTGAAATATCATTGTGTCACTGTCTCTGGTTGTCTGTCTTATTGATGGGACAGGTCATAATCAGGGGTGGTGGTAGTGGTGTCTGGGACATAGTCTATGATTCAGTAAGTATAACAAGGTTGGGCTTTTGCTTGAATAGTCTGTGGCCAACTTTACCAATTTTGGCACAAATCTCTACATATTAGTAAAGAGAATTCTGCAGATCCAACTGGATAGGATGTAACACTATCATTTCTAGGGCCTAAATTATGCTAAATGATCCGTTCGTTTATTTGTTTTCCACAGCAGCAGTTAGGCTTCTTATGCCCTATCAGGCATCAGTTAAAAGTCAATCACTTTGCATCAGTTTTGAGTTACATGCAGGCCAGATTGGTTAAGAATTACAGATTTCTGCCCTCAAGGAAAAATAATAGGGATCGTATGACAACCTGATACCTTCATCACCCTTACAGAGACTAGATTTCAATTCCAGATACATTAAGGAATCTTAACATTATACCAGTTACAAGTGTGGGATTTATAAGCATATGCCAGAGCTAAAAACCTGACATGAAATTTGCAGTCCAACAACAATACTCAGTTCAACTTTTTCAATTGCATGTTCAGCCTTGAGTTCAATGTGAATTTCCATGTAAAGAAAAGTTAAGAATGAATGCTTTTAAACAAATTAATTAATTCAATATTTGAAAAATGCCTATCTAAGGCAAGACTAAGTCAGATGTTTAATGATTTAGATCTTACTCCCGGATATGCGCACTCTTCCTTAGTTGACACTCTATTGTTAAAGAGGCTACCTTTTAAATATGGAATAAAATTAAAACCCTCTTTGTCATTTCCAGTCATTTTGGTTCATTGTTAAATACTCGACAGTGCAATTTGAAGAATGGAAAAATTCTCATGGTGTAGTCAATATAAAAACAGATTGTTTAATTGCTGATTTCAAACCATGATGATGAGACCTTGTTGGGATTTGCTCTGACTATTACATTTCAAAACAATTGATTTATGGTGAGTTTTCCCAAGGGCAATGTCCACTGAGTTAATATGAAATAAAGTGGAGCCAACTGTGAGCGGAAAGATGCTACATAAATGCAAGTATTATTTTCCTATCACAGATATTGGGTCTTTTATTGAATTATTTCATACTGCACACAACATTCAACAATTGTTTCCAGGGCTGGAGGATTTGAGCTATCGGGAGAGGCTGGTGCTTTATTCCCTGGAACGTCAGGGGCTGAGGGGTGACCTTATAGAAGTTTATAAAATTAAAAAGGCCATGGACAGGGTAAATAGACATGGTCTTTTCCTTGCAGAGGGGGAGTCTGAAACTAGTGGGCATAGGGTTAGAGCAAGAGGTGAAGGATTTAAAAGGGACCTAAGGGGCAACTTTTTCATGCAGAGTGTGGTTCATGTATGGAATGTGCTACCAGAGGAAATGGAAGCTGGGACAATTAGAACATTTAAAAGGCATCTGGATGGGTATATGAATAGGAAGGGTTCAGAGGAATATGGGCCAAGTGCCAGCAAATGGAACTAGATTAATTTAGGATGCTTGGTCTGCATGGACAAGGTGGACCAAAGGGTCTGTTTCCATGCTGTGCTCTGACTCTATGACTCTAATTATGTCTCCACATATTCATATACTCAAATATATGAACAATGTAGAGAAGAATACTGGAAATTCAAATGCTGAAACTATAAAGTAGATTAGGCAACTCTGAAAAGGAAAATATAATGGAATATGTCTCGTGACAGTTCTTAATGTTTTAAGGCAGGGTTACACTCAAAGTATTATTCAATTCTTTTCTTCACTTGATGTTAACTTACCAGTGTTCATTTTTTAAAAAAAACATTAATATAAATTCATAGACTTATAGATTCATAGATTTTGGCCTGGGAGTCAACACTCAGTGTACAACAGATGAAGTGGGATTGAAGCGTTGGGGTGAAGGGTACTTGGAACAAGGTGTGCTGATGTAACTGAGCTCATATTGTAAAAACATAAATTAGTATCGCAGAGGTCCACATGACAGCAAAATTTGACTCATGAGTCAATGCCATTCAAAAAAAGACGAGTACATTCAAATCCCATTTTGCAGCATGTGACCTAAAATATGTCTTGGATTGCAAATTTGCTTTATTTATTCACAGAATGAAGGCGTCGCTGGCTAGGAACCATTTGTGTCCCATCCCTAGCTGCCCAGATGGTAATTAAGAGTCAACCATATTGCTGTGGGTCTGGAGTCACACATCGGCCAGACCAGGTAAAAGATTGCAGTTTCCTTCCCTAAAGGACATTAGTGAGCCAGATGGGTTTTTCTAACAATTGGCAATGGATTCATGTTCATCATTAGACTCTTAATTCCAGATTTTTATTGAATTCAAACTCCACCATTTACTGTGGTGGGATCTGAGCCCAGGTCCCCACAACGATATCTGGTCTCTGGGTTAACAGTCCAGTGACAATACCATGAAGCAATTGCCTCCTCTCACTCATAAAATAATTATTTGAAATTATGAGCATTTCTGCCTCAACCGTTCTTATAGGCAGTGAGTTTCAGATTCCCATCATGATCTGAGTAAAAAAGGATTTTCCTCACATACCCCTAAACCTTTATACCCTTACTTTAAATCTGTGCCCCCTGTCATTTCCAAAGGGAAAGTTTCTTATTTAACCGAACTGTAATTGTCATAATTTAATACATCTCAGTCATGCTCCCCTGTCAGCCCTTTCTGTTCCAAAGGAAACAAGTCCAGTCTATCCAATCTCTCTTCATAATTAAAAACCTCCAATCAGACAATGTCATGATAAATCTCTTTTCCATGTGCAATCAAGTCCCTCCTATAATGTCGATCCCAGAACCCAATAAATTATCTGAATCCTAACCAACGTTTTATAAGGTTCCAGCATAAACTCCCTGCTCTTAAACTCGACAGCTCAGCTAGTAAAAGTAAGTATGCCATCTGCTTTCTTAAACAATTTATAGACCTGGGAACTGATGTATACTATATTCATAATGCCCAATGTGAATAAATTTTACCTTAATTGTAAAGGCATTCTTCTTTTCGACGTTTGTGGTGAATTCTATTTTGCAAATTATGTTTTGCATGAGATTAATTGGCACACCTTCTTTTTAATATATAAGATGTTCACATTATGGTTATTGCTGCTAATAAGTGATAAGGATATGATTTGCCCCAAAAGTATCAACACTGGAAGACAAAGTACCTCACATTTAATTGAGGAAGTTATCGGGGATTCATTAAGAAAGAAGAGCCTTTAGCAAGAGACTTTGGGATGCAGGTTCACAGTTCCCTGAAGGTGGAGTCACAGGTAAGGACGGTAGTGAAGGCCACGTTTCGTACACTTACCTTTATCGGTTTGTGCATTGAGTATGGGAATTGGGATGTCATGTTGCAGCTGTTCAGGGCATTGGTTAGGCCACTTTTGGAATACTGTGCTCAGTTTTGGTCTGTCTGCTATAGGAAAGGTGTTGTGAAACTTGAAAGGATTCAGAAAAGATTTACAATGACATCGCCAGGGATGGAGGGTTATGAGCTATATGGAGAGACTGAGTGGCCGGGGCTGTTTTCCCTGGAGTGTCAGAGATTGTGGGATGACCTTATAGAGGTTTATAAAATCATAAGGGGCATGGAGAGGGGGACTAGCCCAGACCTTTTTCCCAGGACGGGGAGTCCAAAATTAGAGGGCACAGGTTTAACGTGAAAGGGGAAGGACATAATAGGGACCTAAGGAGCAACATTTTCATGCAGAGGGTGGCGCATGTATCGAATGAGCTGTGAGAGGAAGTGGTGGAGGCTGGTACATTATGACATTAAAGAGGCATCTGGATGGGGACATGAATAGGAAGAGTGTAGAGGGATACGGGCCAAATGCTGGTAAATGGGACTAGATTAATTTAGGGAAACTGGTCAGCATGGAGGAGTTGGACTGAAGGGTCTGTATTCATGCTGCTCTATGTTTCTGCAACACCTCTATGTTTCTGTAACACCAATGATATTAAATGTAAGTCACTTGACAAATGTCAAAGTTAATGTAATTTCAGAGAATGCAGTCATGCTACTAACAGCTTTTTAATGATAGCTCTAACATAACTAAAATTCTCAAAAATATATTGCGCATTGTACTTTGCAATAGTATTAAGGGCGGCACGGTGGCGCAAATGGTTAGCACTGCTGCCTCACAGCGCCAGAGACCCGGGTTCAATTCCTGCCTCAGGTAACTGACTGTGTGGAGTTTGCACATTCTCCCCGTGTCTGCATGGGTTTCCTCCGGGTGCTCTGGTTTCCTCCCACAATCCAAAAATGTGCAGGTTAGGTGAATTGGCCATGCTAAATTGCCCATAGTGTTAGGTGACAGGGTAAGTGTAGAGGAATGGGTCTGGGTGAGTTGCGCTTCGGAGGGTCGGTGTGGACTTGTTGGGCCGAAGGGCCTGTTTCCACACTGTAAGTAATTTAATCTATCAGGGCCGACTCCATCCCTTGTTTGTGTGCAATCTTGGGTTTCTTAAGAGCCAACCACTCTAATTGTAATTATGTAACATTTGACCACACAGTCATACTTTCACAACGTTTTCAGGATGTAAGTGAAAGGAGTAACGATGGGAAGAGAGATACTATATAATATATTTCTTTGGGATAGTATCTAAATGACCAAGCTCACATACCATTTCTTAAGTGAAAACCAGGTAAATGTACAATGGAAAAAGAATAGAAAGAGGTGTTGGTAGGATTACGGGAGTGAGAGGAGGCTTGTATGACATATTATCTGTTGAAATGACGAGTCAGAATGAGTGACTTCCTTCTCTGTTGCCAATTGAGGTACTACTGCGGATTGTCTCATTTCTTTCTATCCAATGCTGGTTGATATGATGATATGAATGTCATACACATATTCAAAATCCATTCTTGGGTAAGTCTTTTAGAATTATCCACAATTGCTACATTACTGCAATCGTGTGAAAACATTTGTCAAGTTACAATTATTTCTACTGCTCATTGAAATAAATCAAATTTACTTTTTAAACCAAATTTCAAAGTCAAAAAATTGAAATTGAATAAATGAGGCACCGTCATCATCAGTTAGATCAATTTAGAAAAGTAAGCATACTGCTATATGTGATGTTAAATCCTCGTCCAGACATGGAGTGGTCAGCCTGAAATTCCAGACGCAGAATGTGACCATTGCTGGTAAGATGCGAAGGAACTTCTGATCCACTGAATGTACCCAGCAGAGGCGAATCAATTGATTCTCCATCTTTAACGGCAAGGAAGTCAAACTGAGATTCCAAGTCAAAGTCATTGAAGGACAGGTGAATCCGACTCCCCCGGACTGCAACAATTAGCCAGACACAGTTCATATTATTGCTGTAGCCCTCGGGATAGTCCGGTGACAGTACTGTTCCAACTGGCGCAGTGAAGTTTGACAAGCAAGGAACTGTAAACATTAGATCAAACAAGTTATATTCAGAAAAGCAGCACGTTTGGGTTCTGAGTAAATTGGAAACATTCATTTAAAAGGAACCATTATCATGTCAAGCACTTGTTTTAAATGGCACCAAACTATTTTAATGAAACATTCAGAGTTAATAACACAATAAAATTGAAGATATTGTACTCAGATAATGTTGTTAGCTGAAACAATGACTATCAAGCTGCCCTTGTAAGAACAACTGTTGAAAGAGTAATGCACAGCTCAGCTCCTTGAAAAACAACCTCAAGAATAATTTGCTTGTTTTTCACATTATTTCCTCAAGCTAGAAATAGCTGATAGCACACAATTAGAATAATGCTATCCCATGCTGCTTTATTATTAAAATACCATATTGAGCTCATTACAAAATTGCCATTTAGGAATCAGCAAAATTGTCAAAAGGATCCAATCAATCAATCTCAAGCTACTACCTTTTCTATATAATTTAGTGTACCTCCAACTTCAAGGACAGCTACACCTGGAATTTGTAGTTTTAACAGATTAAATTGTCACCAGTAGATAATATTGGGACATAAGTTTGGCAAGGGATGTAGCCTTGTTCACATCTGCAGAAATCATAATGGAAGTAAAATTTGAAGCACTAATCAATACTTTATATTTACTATGAATGCTTTATGAGTTTAAGGAGTTCTAGTTTTAATTGGCTTTACATTATGACACAAACAGCAAATAAAACAAAAGAAAAAAATAGGTCCGTGGCAGCATTTTAAGTAATTTTTATTCATGAACATAATTCAATAAAATGAGAATTAGTCAGAAGTCATAAACAATTGAAATACTGTAAATTGGTTCTTCAGTAACAGCAAGTAAAATGTTAGTTAAGTTAATGCATCCAGTCACAAGGCATAGATGAATTCAGTGGTACTGCAAGTTGAAACAAATCTCTTTCACAGCTACAACCTGGACCATGTCCAATATAGGCATACGGCAAGAAAATTTACTCCTTCTGATTGCTATTAATGGTTTAAGTTAAATTAGTTTGGACAGCTTAAGGCAATTCAGAATAGGCATGATTCCATAGTACAAATCTGCCTTCATAATTAAAGACTGGCACAAGCCCAACCTTCTTACAGATTGTGACTTAAAGACTGATATGTATGCACTGGGGTAAAGCAATTTAGTTTAATTTGACTTTTTATTTGAACATGAACAACTAGACATTAGAAATCACAGTTTACATATTAAGAAATGCAAATTATTTTAGGAATATCTTATGAAACACATATGGTTGTACCCAGGAGCATTGGCTTTTACTGGAATAAAGTGGACTTAGCCCAGGTAAAACTGTTCCAGTAAAATGCTTTATTTGTGAATCAGCTGAATTAGAGTCAGGTGGATACACTTCTATGAAAAAGCTTAATATCCCTTGAGACAAATGTCCCATGTGATTATCGTGGTCTATGAGTTCACTTGGTGCTTATGCTCAAGATGTAAAGGTCGTGCTGATCTATGTCGTTGAATTTGAACACTGTATGGAATTGGAAAAACAAACAAATCAACCTTCACCTTATTGAATGACTGTATTGGCTTGAGGGGCCCAATATATTTTGGCTGCTCCTATTTCATGTTTGTCTCTATGTTCATAACAGTCCAGAGACTCAGAGGTAACAGTGAACATGTAGACTCAAATGCAGGTGCAAACCAGTTCAATAATTCTTTTTCCCAGAGAAAAGTAAATTTTGCTCTGCCTTAAAGACCCCACAGTGTTGCAAAAGCCAGTGGGCCTGAAAGAGAGTTAACTCAGAAAATAGTAATAATGCTGCCCACTGATATATAATCGCTATATTTTAAAAGAGCTTCTTAGTTGTTCAGTAAATTCTGCAGTTAATCAGTTCTATAGTCTACAGCTAAGTACTGTAGACCTGGTTACTATTGCTTCGGAGATTACAAAGCATGTTATCCTGTGTTAATGCAGTTAACCAATATAATGTTAATGTAACCTGTTATCACTTGTTATGTGACAAATTAGTTCTTAATACTCGAGTTAAGTCTTTTGTATTGTAGACATATTCATGGTTCGTCCTTCATCAGTTGATATGAGTAAGCCACATAGACGAATGTTACAAAAAGGGTTGGTTTCAAAATATCTACTCAAGAAGATCCTAACAGAAGCAGTTGTGAGCTACCGGCATCTCTTATAATGCTCACTAGTTCCATGCATATTTATGCAATATAGGAAAGCATTGGGTGCAAAACTCAGAGTTATCTTTTCTGAGCTTCGTACGTTAATTGTGAGAACCAAAGGACATTTATATTTCTTCCTATTATTTTTATATGCTGGTGAAGATTTTAGAAATCCTAAAAACAATCACTCCTCTTTGGAGAGATCATAAGACTTGGGGAAGCCTGCGAAGGGGTTGATATATTCTAAAGGGGAAGACTGAACTTTTTTTTGCCATCTTCAAATGTTCACTATGAAATGTAATATGTGATATTCTATTGTATCACATTGTAAGTATTAATGTAGTAATTCATCATAAGGCTCTGTCTTACAAAGGTAAGAAGAGCATTACATTGACCACCAACATGAGAGCATTGACATGCATTGCAGTACTTTTTCCAGTGGATAAAATGGCATAATGAATTCAAGATATTGGAAAATCTGCTTGCAAACTCCTCTTGTCATTTTAACAAAGTTAAACGTCTAGACAACTCTGACTGTGGAAAAGAACTCTCCTCATTTTGGAAAATAAATCTGAGAAACTGCTGTCTTGCACTGACTGATGGGAACTCTGTCTGGGACACTATCTCTTCTTTCAGCTGAATACTCTTTCAGTTGTAATACTATTTTGATTGCCATGGTAACTTTGAATTTTTGGTTGAGTTCTAAAAACTGTTGATGCAGTCTGTTGACACTGCTGTTCAGCAGGGTAACTGACAGTCTGAAAAGGTTGCAATGTCATCTCCTGCCTTTGATGTTGGTTCAGTGCACATGTTTATTTTTCTTCAACACAACAAAAGAACCACCTTAAGGATTAATTATTTTTCAATGGAGACTCTGTTTTGCACCATCAATGTCACACTTTTGAGTGAAATTCTTTTGTCACAAGTTTAAGTTTAACTAAACCTATTTGTAATATCATTGTTATTGCTCTTGCATGTCCCCTGAGGACTGTACGTGGTGGATACCAGCTGACTATGGAGAATGCATGAGGAGCACAGGCAGCCTGACAGGACACATTGGCCTTAGCGAGTTTTGAGAAGGTCTGTAGCTCGGGTTGACATGAGGTTCTGGATGTACGTTTGTTCGCTGAGCTGGAAGGTTCAGTTCCAGTCATTTTGTCACCATACTGGGTAACATCTTCAGTGGGCCACTGGACTCAAAAGATGTTTGTGTATGTAAGCAGGAATTATCAGTAGTGCTTGGCCTGAAGGCCCACTGAATATATTACCTAGTATGGTAATAAAACATCTGGAAATGAACCTTACAGCTCAGGGAGCAAACCTACATCCAGGACACATTGGTGGCACAGGCAATCTGAGAGATCATCTCAAAGTTTGGGATGTGGAGGATTGGGATGAGGGGTGATACAGCTGGCTGCTTAGCCGGAGAATTAATAGAAAGGCTGTCTAACTAGTTTATCTCAGCACACCTCCTGCATTCCACTGTGGTTCACAAGCTTCAGCATGGAACCAAATACCGTGTAAAAGGAAAGCAAAATGTGAATGGGTCATGGAGAGTACAAAGTTGTGGATTCAAATCTCATCAATGTGAAAAGATGGTAGTTCTTAAAAAAAATCAAAAATTAAAAATTGGCAGTCGATCATAAAATTGCCTAACAGGATCAGCAATGTTTTAATATAAAACTCTCATCCTTACTCAGTTGGGCAAGCATGAATTCAAATCCATTACCAGTGTGGTTGACTGAAGTAGCTTTGTAAGGCAGTCAATTGTACCTTCTCAAGGCAACTTGGAATGAACATATTTTGAGAATTAAATTGGGATGAATAGCCTTCATTGACCAATTAAATATCTCATCAGTGGCTACCAGTTGGATCAGAATGTTTCATATATGATATTGAGAACTGGTTGCAAGAGCTGAATTAATATTAGAAATCTGAATTATTAAATCAGGATAATTTGACAATTCAAGCTGTATGACATGTTCATTTGTTTCTCTGACACTGTGCGCAGCACAGCTCTTTGTTGTTCTTGGGATACATAACTAGAACTTTTACAGCCCTGTCCTTGCATATTACAGTGCATCATCATGCATTGTTATGCCAAAAAATTGGTGGGTTAAAAAAGAAACAAGCAGCCTCAGATGAAATTCTACCCTAATAGCTTCTCCCAAATTGGGCTCGACTTCAGACAGATGACGTCAATGTTATGCAATGTTTCAACCACTTTAAAAGGGAATGGGAAATGCAGTGATTCACAAAATAAAATGTGAATCTAAGGCCTAAAATTCATTGAGGTAGCGGTGACTCTGACTGCAGACCTAAATTTTGAGGCAACCCTGCCTCAAGCAAATCTCACAGCTCTATGAGCAGTTATCAGGACTCCTGTCACTACACAGGGCTACAGGCCTCATTGAAGAGTTTCCGACCAATTGAAGAGGTGCAAGCTCTTTGATTATAGAAGTCTCAGCAGGAGAGGTGGACACTGCTAGAACTGCACAGAGCTGAGTGACCCAGACCCCCGCAGCAAAGTCATTAGGGTTTGCAGTCCCCAGGATCAATCAGGCAAGCCTGGGAAATGGGGTAAGTGGCTTGATTAGTGAGGGTGGTTGTATTGTTCCTGCAGAAATGACCATTGATCTAACTGAAGCCCTCTCCATGAACTGCAGAGTGCTCAATGAAAAAGCCTTCCACTATCAAGCTCACAGTAAGACCACCAGGATTTATCAGGAGGTCTCCAAATGCAATGCATATATCCACATATATTGCACTATTTACCTGTGGATGTGAGGGCCTCCCTGTACTTTGTCCTATCAGACCAATAAGCTCATTGTTGTGGTTCTGTTCGCCGAGCTGGGAGTTTTTGTTGCAAACATTTCGTCACCTATGGGAGCCTCCTGTGAAGCACTTCTGTGCTGATTCCTCCGGCATTTATACTGGTTTGAATCTGCCACTTCCGGTTGTCAGTTGCTGTCCGCTGCAGTGGCTGGTATATAGGGTCTAGGTCGATGTGTCTGTTGATAGAATTTGTGGATGAGTGCCATGCCTCTAGGAATTCCCTGGCTGTTCTCTGTTTGGCCTGTCCTATAATAGTGGTGTTGTCCCAATCGAATTCGTGTTGTTTGTCATCTGAGTGTATGGCTACTAGGGATAGCTGGTCGTGTCATTTCGTGGCTAGTTGGTGTTCATGGATGCGGGTTGTTAGATGTCTTCCTGTTTGTCCTATGTAGTGTTTTGTGCAGAGGCATGGCACTCATCCACAAATTCTATCAACAGACACATCGACCTAGACCCTATATACCGGCCACTGCAGCGGACAGCAACTGACAACCGGAAGCAGTAGATTTAAAGCAGTATAAATGCCGGAGGAATCAGCACAGAAGTGCTTCACAGGAGGCTCCCAAGCACTGAAGATGTCACCTAGAAAGGGGACGAAACATTTGCAACAAAACCTCCCAGCTCGGCGAACAGAACCACAACAACGAGCACCCGAGCTACAAATCTTCTCACAAACTTTGAACAATAAGCTCATGTCAATATGCTCATTCTGAAACCCAACAGACCATAAAACATAAGAGCATAAGTGGCCACTCAACCTATTCAATAAAGTCATATTTGATCTAATAACCTTCTACTGTTTTCCTACCTTTTCCCCATAACCCTTGATTTCCTTGCTGATTAAAAATTTGTCCAACTCAGACTTGAATACACTTAATGACCCAGCCTCAGTAGTCCTCTGTGGCAAAAAATTCAACAGATTCACGCTACCTTCAGAGAGAAGAAATTTCCCTTCATCTCTGCTTTAAATTTGTGATCCCTTGTTCTGACAATATGCTCTCTAGCTTTGGAAAATACCTGTAATTCTCTTCTGCAAGCCCCATAACCTGGAGCCCAACTTCCATCATATTTTGTTTGTAAATAGAAAAGGATAGAAAGCAGTACTAAACGTTCAAACAGAACTAAACTTTCAAACAGTATATGAGTTTGGAAAGGCATCCTCCCCATTGGCTTAAATACTAAATTTCAGAGGTAGGTCCCAGGTTTGATCCAACATTTCTTCTCATACTTCCCAGTTGGGATTCCCTCCTAAACCTCTCCAGCTCCTTCTATTAAAAACTTTCTTTCTGTCTTAATATAGCTTCATGTGGCAGAAGTCAGAAGTTGTTTGAAAATAGTTTGAAGAATCATAGAATCCCTACAGTGTGAAATCAGGCCATTCCACCCATCGGGTTCACAGTGACCCTCCGAAAAGCTTTCCACCCAGACTCAATCCACCCACTCTGTCCCCATTAAACTGTATTTCATGGCTAATCCACCTATCCTCCACATCCCTGGACACAATGGATAATTTAGTGTGGTCAATCGACCTAACCTGCACATCTTTGAACTGTGGGAGGGAACTGGAGCACCTGAAGGAAACCAAGCAGACAAGGGGAGAACATGCAAACTCCACACACGGACTTGCCTGCATCTGAAATCAAACCCAGGTCCCTGGCACTCTGAGGCAGCAGTACTAACCACTGAGCCACCATGCCACCTTTAATATTTAACATTAAAGTTAAGCTTTTGTTCAGATTGCATTGGAAATGTTTATGGCAATATCAGCCAAATATATTATTGATCTTGACTGTAAAGGACACCGTAACCAGGGTGCCCACTTAATTTACACATGAATAATAGTCATTTGGGGGAGCTACATCAAAGTAAAATCAGCTCCAGTCAAAATTACTATTTTCAGATGTTGGACAAAAGTGGGAAATTAAAGGAGTATCAAAACAAAGTACTTGTTTGAAACATGTGCTTTCATTATTTTGCTCCAACTTAGATCATGCTGCAAATGTTCAGGAGAAGCTGAAGGTAATCTGTTTCTAGTCTACTGCAAATGCAGTTCTCTCACCATCTGTTGAGCACTGTACAAGAACAGCTAAAGTTATGGAAACTTTCATTTTATTTCCTTCCTAGTGGCAAAAAAGAACTGTTTCTGCTTAATGCTTCACTTTAATACCAACTCCCACACTGAGTTGGTCAATTAAAAGAGCACGAATCATATCAGTTCTGACATTCTTTATCTGAATTATTTTATATTATTTCCCTGTCAATTTACTTTCTTTCCATCCTAAATTCATTTGATGGAACACTATCCATTGGAACTGTTTTCTCTGACTATTTTACCACAGAGTGGCTGGTATTCGTTTGAAATTTAGATTAAATTAAATTAGATTCCCTACAGTATTGAAACAGGCCCTTTGTCACAACAAGTCCACACTGACCCTCCGAAGAGTAACCCAATCAAACCCATTTCCCTACCCTATATTTAACCCTGACTAATACACCTGACACTATTGGCAATTTAGCATGGCCAATTCCCCTAACCTGCACACATTCTGGGTAACTCAAGATGAAGGACGGGAAAAATTTCTGGATGTAACAACTGCTCCCTTTTTTGAGGTATTTTAGGTGCTGGGAGTGATTTTCTCGAATTCCAGGAGCAGCAATTACTGTTTTATATGCTGTTGCATTGTTTTGGAATTTTGGAAAAAAAAAAGTCAAAACATCAGCAGTTTTAAAAGGGAGAAGAACAGACAAAGGAAGCACATGGTGAGGGCAGTGCAGGAGAGAGAGAGAGAGAGAGAGAGAGAGAGAGAGAGACCTGCACAGTTACTGCCTTTGCTGTTTGAAATGAAAGAAGATGATTCAGGCTATTTAAATGCTGAAAGCTTCAAACCAGAGCTCGACTCTGTCCTCAGCCAGAATTCACACTTGCGTGTTGCAACAAGATAGTTATCGTTTGTAACGGCCTGGACCAATTTATCCTGTCTACAGCAGGAACTCTGAAGCAAGCTGTGCTGTCCACAATTGATGGGAATCCAATCTGGTACTTTCATCTATTCATGGTTTATCTACTTAAGCTAGTGTGGGATCTCAACCCTGCCTTCTTTTAACTTTGAATTTAAAGTTGATTAAAAATAGTGTCGGCTATTTCAGTAATATATGAGTCTGAAGGTGCTGACAGACTGATCACTATCATGAATCTATCCAGCTGGATCCAAAAGAAGTGCTCTCTGGAAAACTGCAGATAAGCCAAAATTACAGTTCACGGGTAAAGATTTTAGTTGAGATTCCAATGGTTCAAGACAAAACTAAGAATAGTTTAATATAAGAACTGAAAATACCATACTCACAGATGCAGATTGGTACATTTGCTGACCACTGGTTGTTATCCTGACAGAGAAGGGATTTTTCTCCTATCAGTTCAAATCCAGATTGGCATTGAAATCTCAAAATGTTCCCGTTGGAGAATCCATCTGTATCACGTATGCCATACAATGGAGTTCCAGGATCGCCACAACTCTCCTCGTCAATTTCTGTGTAAAACAGATGGGAAAAAATTGAATTTTATGTGCTATTATTTTGGAATTCTTTGCTTCTAAGATTTTACTTTGGTAATTTGTTTCTGCATCATTTAATTTCATACATTCCATGCCTCTCATTTCAACTATTTCAAGTTAAACCAGACAATTGGCAAACATTGTTATACTTAGCCCAGAGACTAACAAGTCTGCACATTATTTACAATATAGTAATTGAGATGATGACACTCAATGAAATAGAAACTAAATAGAAAGTTATGTTTTGATAATTTTGCCACATGCTTTTGATGCATACAAAATAATGTGTCTGAATTCTTCATGGCTGATTTAATAAATTTTCTTATACCAATTTTCTATGCCACAAAATGTTGTGTTTGTTAAGACTAAAACAAATATGAAATAATTCAAGACAAACTTACATTGTATTATTCTGCACAATTTAAACTCTTTATGATCTTTTACTCAGACAGATATTGTTTGAGGGAGAAACAAGAGTTACTGTGATTTGAGCTAATTTCTAACTTGGTTCAATTTTACACCAGGGCATCTGACAGCTTTGAAACCTCAAACTGATACAAAAATGTTGAAAGCACACTGACAGATCTAATTCGCAGAAATGAGAGGTGCAACTGAAAGTTCGCAGTTTTGAAATGCACTTGTTAATGCTGATTTTCTAATCCACGTTCCATTTGTACAAGTGTCCTCACTGGAAGGACAGGATTAATGAGTTCACCATCCAAAGAAATCACAGGTCTGTATTTTTCCATGCAGCTTTGGAATATTGACAGTGGAACACAATCTGGATCTTGAGCCCACACTTGTCAATAGAGGTCATTACTAATTGGCCACAGCTATGCTCACCTTCCAATCATGGACATTAGATGAGCTGTTGATGTTGTAGGCTCAGATAGGTAGCAGCACTTGAGCCTCAGGGGCCCAACGAGGAGCAGTGAAACAAGCTGAGAAAGATTGGGACTGCAAGGAGACCATCAGCGTAGAGCTGCCCTCAACAGCATTGATAATATCCAGAAGGATTGAGAAGGAAAGCCCCTCACAGAACGGAGCAACTCAAAAATGGAAGGGGAGGCTCTCCATTTGATGAGGTTGGGCCATAGACGCAGTCTTCCATGTCCACTTCCCATCAATTGAGCATGCAGATTACAGCTTCAAAGATCCTCCAATAAATTGTGAGTCTCTGATTGCTGAGTGTCCATTCCATAGGCAGCAAAATGACAGTGGGGCTACTAAACTGCCTGTAATTGGGGCCTGAATCATTATAATTGCCTGCCACCTCCACTGCTGATCTGATTCTTCACTTACCCTGTGAAACATCCCTGGGTGCTATGCCCATTCCACTTTCTATGTATTCCCCTGGCCCTAATCTCATCCCCACAGGACTGTAAAATCTAATCCATTGTTTTACATGTTTATTGTTTTGTCAATCTTAAAAATGGAAATAGTTAATAATATCAGTACTAAATTCAGCAAATTAGAGCTAACATATTCACATCTACAGTTCCCCATCTTTACAACATTCTCCAGTCTAACAACCCTGCATCAAGACATCTGTGAACTTTTAATTCTGTTCTTGTATGCAACCTCACAGGAGTTTCACTGGTCCTCAACTTAACCTTTCCATATTCAATAGATCTTCCTTTTCACTTTCTGTCAATTCAGGATGATGCCACAAACAAGCACAGCTTCTCCTCTTTTCCCTTACTTTGAAGGGATAGCTCACCCCAATCTGGTCCATTCTTTGATTGCACCTATAGCTCTTTATCTTCCCATGGTACCTCTCCATGCAAGTGCTGGAGACGCAGCAATTCTACCGTAACTCATCCTTTCTCACCATATAATGGCCAAATACACTTTCTAAGTGAAAGAGTGATTTACTTGAACTTCTTTCAATTTAATGTATTGCATATACTGCTCGCGATATGGTCTACCATACAAATGGGAGGCCAAATACAGATTGCTTTGTGGAACACCTCTATGTAATCAATTATGATCCCAAGTTTGTTTCACCCATCATTTTAATTCTCCAGCTGCCCCTGACTCAGAACCCTCTGCCATTATCCAACATTCCAATGAAGCTCAACATCAGTTCAAGGAAAGGCACCTTAGTTTTTGACCGCTTACTTTATGGCCTTCTGGATTCAAAACTGAGGACAACAAAAATAGCTTATAATCCCTGTCCCACTTTTAATACCTTAATTTTTTGATAAGCTTGTGATTGGTTCTCCTGTTTGTTTCATTTCCCCCTTTTTTTCTCTTTGGATAGAAACTACATACAATTCTGCCACCTGCACTTCCTCGAGACACATATTTTGTTTGATTACGTATCCCATATCCATTCCTTTTGTAATGCTAAAAGATTAAATTGGAATATCTCTGTGGACATTGATACAATATTAAAGAGTTAAACTGCATTGAGTGAACATTCTGGAAGTGGGTGGGGATTACATTCATGAAAGAATGCGAATGGCCCCCACTTCAATCAGACAGACATTTGCTCCTACTCCCCCTAATATTATCAAATTAAATCTCTTCCATTCAGAAATGCTTTCATGGCCATCCCCAGAAACTAGGGCACCTCACACCTGCATTGTTTTGGGAAATAACTGAGTCAGAAATAGTCTGCATAATGATTCCCCAGGATTAGGGAATTAGCAGTTATCTCCGAGGATGATTTCATCCTGCCATTGTACCCGGGGTAACCTGTGACTGTGAGTAACTGGGGGTTGACTTGAGTGGCATGTGACAGTGGGAGAGCGGCCAGAGCATCTATAAGCATGGCCAATTGACCTGTATAAAGGGGATGTGTTTTCTTTGTTCAATGCCTCTTTTGACTCGACCTCACACACCTGCAAGGGGGGTTCAAAGGGGGTCACCTAGCTTTAAATTTAATGGATTGCAGAAATTGGTGTGTGCGTCGCGTGTGTGAAACCTCGGGAAAATAACCTAACACTTTTGGCTCTATGAATCCATTCTGCCATTTGATCTCTCCTATCTTTTAAATATCTTCCATTCTGTTCTTTTATCCACAGGTGCATGACTTTGACTTGCTGCCTTAAACAAGGATAGATAATAGTAAGTAAAACAAAAAGCTCTTAATGCAGTCCACGTGGAAGAGGAATCACTCCAGAAGAATACTTTTGGCTGGATCTATGCCAATTCATAAGTGTAGCTCCATGGAAACAGAATGGGCAACAGCCTCTGATCTCCTGTACTGAGGCTACCTCTGATGTTCTGCCAGGCACTTAAAATTACATGGGACCCTTACAGCACATTGTTAAGAGCTAAGTTTATTTTAACTTACCTTACTAACTGTCTACTGCAGATGGCGAAACAGTCACTGTCATAGAGAATGCACCTCCAGCAAATTCCACTGGAAATGGGGAATTGAAGTGCATAGGTCCAAACATCCTCCACCCAAACCATCCACCTAACTATCTCCAAAACCAGTACCAGATCCTGAAGGTTGTGGCCAATTTCTGACTACAGATAACAGAAATATGGAATAAATCAAGGTTAAAAATGGCAAGCCTCCTAATAACTGGCTTCAGATTACAACTGGCTGAGGAATAACATCAATGCTCCAGTCTGTGTTCCTCAGTGGTGGCACAAATTGAAAGAAAAATGTGGCAAATAAAGAAATTTGGGAAATTATTTTTGCTCTGCTCTTCTCCAACACCCATCCACTTCCTGGTATGTCTATGTTGTCTAATTTCTTTCAGAGACCCCCATGCTTTAGTTTCTTGCCTATCCAGTTATTTAAAGATTCTCATGCCAAATTACATTCCTTTTGTCTCCTGAACTTCATAACAAGAAGAATATGACTGTCCAATTTCAACTACAAACAGAATAAATTGAATTATATATAGATTTTTACCAAAGATCCATAAGTACGGAAGGATAAGCAGTTTATATGTGGCCCATGAGGCATTCATAAGTGTAATGCTGGTATAAGTTGTTCTTATTTTTTAATTTATGGCTTCATTAAATTAATATTGATCAACAGTGATACAAAGAAGAATTATTGTGTCTTTTACACATACAATTTCAAAGCTGAATACTTGTACAACTGGTAACATATTTACTTCAGCAGCTCACTTGCTAGCACAGCAACCAGATTAGAAAGAGTGCCAGCTTGCACAGTGTAAGTGTTCACATCTGGAGCATACAATTCAGTCCAAGATATTGAAAGCAATGGGTGTTTTTGTATCTGTGAATGGAAGCATTTTACACCTGGCACAACAAATACACCACAGTCAAAATGAAAGAAAAAGATTGACAGAAAATCAATTCTTTAAATTTCCTGCAAGCAGTGAATTGGCCTGAAAAAAATGGCTAAAATCAATCATAATCTTCAAAGTTTGTGGAGAGAATACACGAGATTTCACACTCTAGGCATATTATAGAATTGTATACAGCCATGAATTATTAGCAGTTGTGCTGCCTTCGGGATGGCATTTATTAGTAAGATTCTGTCTGTGCGCAGAAAGTAAACATCCGCAGGCTTTTCTTGGCACTGTATTATTTAAAAAGAGGGTATTAAAGGACAACCTTCACATATCCTATGAACACAAGTCCTGGTTTTAACTTGTTAGTTGTCACTGATGATATAGTCTTTAACTATGTTAGAATACCATCATGCTGCATCTTCCCACATTTGACCATTAATATTTAATTTCTCACATTTAACCAGTAAGATTTCCCACTTTACTCCCACTTGTCTACTTATCCAGGCAAGACATCAATTTTCACTCATAATCTTGACCCTTTTCAAAAACAAGTGGGATTGATGATCTCGATGTGGTTGCAGGTGGAAGGGAGAAAGAAGCAGACTGGGGTTTCAGGATCAGCAGGTAACCAGAATGTAAAGCCACAGATACAACTTCAACACTCTTCTGAGGATGATGTGTGGTGGACAACAGCATCTCGATATTCATGTTAAGAATGGTTCACTCCTTAGTAATGGACCATACATGGAGGTATCCTGCATGTCTGGATATTTTTCCTGGTTTGCTAAAATAAATTGAGTTCTCACCATCATGAGCAATAGAAGACTTTAAAAATGTGCCTCTGGGATCCCTTCATCAGAATCTTCCAAAGGAAGATTTTCAACAGAGTCGATAGAAGATTGGACAATTGTCAGACGTTCTGAGTCTGTCACTTTCTGTTGGTCTTAATCTAATTTGAGAGTTCCACTGGCAGGATATTGAGAGATTAGCCCAAGCCATTTCTTTATAGTCATTCATGAACTTTGGATATCCCTAGCTAGGCCAGCATTTATTGCCTATCCTGAATTGCCCAGAGGATAGTTAAGAGTCAACCATACCACTGTGGGTCTGGATTGGCATGGGGGCCAGATGAGGTAAGGATGGCAGTTCAAACAAAAACAAAAAATGTTGGGAAAACTCAGCAGGTCTGGCAGCATCTGTGGAGAGAAAGAAGTAATGTTTTGTGTCCAGTGACCCATCTTCAAGATGTTTCCTTCCCTAAAGGACAGTAGTGAACCAGATGAGCTTTTCCAACAATTGACAATGGTTGCATGGTCCTTATTATATTTTTAATTACAGACTGTGATTTTTTCAATTTGAAATCTACCATTTTCTCTGAGGAGATTCAAACACACCTGGGTACCTGGATTATTAGTCTAGTGATAATGCCATAACCTCCTCATTGTCCTTGATAATTTTGTTTCCTCACTTCTTAAAAAGATCAATCATCCTGAATTTGATCTTATTCATTGATTAAATAGAGTCATAGAGTCATAGCGATAAGCTTGCCTTTCCAGGGAAAATCTCTAGCAACCTTGATAAGATCTCTCTCTCAAGAACTTATTTTTCAACTTGTAGCAAAATATTTTCCTTAACCAACAGTTTGGAGTAATCTTTGAACTTTGAATATTTCAGTAAAATAAAGCTTTTTTCCACAATCACAATATTCCATTCTTTTGCAATTTCTCAAGCAGCAGCAGTTTTGCTCAAGGACTTGCAGAAATTTCCAATAAATGTATTTTTTATCAGTTTTGACTTACTAATTTTTAGTTACTTTGAACTGAATTGAACAATTTATTGTCACATGTATACAATATAATAGCCAGTGAAAAGTGTGTACCATTGCCATGCATAGGCACCATTCACATTAACTCGAAACAAAATTTTAAAAATAAAGAAAGATAACGTAAAGAGAGTCCAACTTATCCTTCTCTGCTGCTTTCATCCTGTGCTGAGCTTCAAATTCCACACTCTGCTGTCCCCAGAGTCACACTCTGGGCTACACCAGCCTACCCCAGGCTGATGCCTGAGTCCCACTCTGGGCTACACCAGCCCACACCATGCTGCCACTAGAGCCCATCCTCTGGGCTATACCAGCCCTCACCATGCTGATGCCAGAGTCACACTCTGGGTTACCCAAGCCCACACCATGCTGTCCCAAGAGTCATACTCTGGGCTACACCAGCCCATGCTATGTCACCACCAGAGGCCTGCTCTAGGCGACACCAGCCCACACCAAGCTGATGCCAGAATCCCACTCTGGGCTACACCAGCCCACACCATGCTGCCACTAGAGTCCATACCCCGGGCTACACCAGTCCACACCATGCTATCCCCAGCATCACACTCTGGGCTACTCCAGCCCATACCATGTTGTCCCCAGAGTCACACTCTGGGCTACACCAGCCCATGCTATGACACCACCAGAGCGCTGCTCTAGGTGACACCAGCCCATGCCGTACCGCTGCCAGGGGCCCAATCCATACGAATGGGAGAATCCCACCCCTGGCCAACTCTGTAACCACACTCCATCTGAAGACATCGCCACCACTCCGAAGCCCATTGAAGCATCCTTCTCACCGAAGAGCTCTCCTTATCAGGTAAGTTTAGATGGAAACTAAATTAAACTGTGAACAGAAAATAAAGGGAAAAGCAGCAAAAGAAAGAAGTATGCAAAGAGGAGAAGCCCAGGCAGAGGAGCCGAGACGCTGCCTACTCCATTACCGTTATCTTGCGGTGGACTGATAACAAACTCCCATGCACTTCTTCTTCTTATTGTGTATGGGGTACAGTTGTATTCATTCATAAATTTTCCCCTTGGTCAGAATGTAAGGTTCTGCACATGTTTAAGTGAAAAACTTGGAGGGCTTTTCTTTGTTTTAGGATCTTACCAAGCAGCTGCACAAGATGTTGGATTTACTTTTACTTTTATTTTTTAGCCTTTTATTTTCCATATGTTGTTCGTGCAATCAAAGTTTTGTTTTTACTTCAAAAATGCCATTTGTCTTGAACTGGGATTTCTTCAACCCTTGATTGTGAAATAATTTATAATTCTATAATCACTCCTTAACAATAGGGAGAGCTTAACATACTACATAGAAAAGTACAGCACAGAACAGGCCCTTCGGCCCAACATGGCGCGCTGAGGATTAATCCAAACCTAAAACAAAATAACATAGCCATTGCACCCCTCAGTTCACTGCTGTCCATGTGCACATCCAGCAATCGCTTAAATGTCCCTAATGACTCTGCTTCCACCACCTCGACTCTATCCATGCTTCTCATTACCTTGTACACCTCAATCACCTCTCTTTCTCCTTCTCTCCAGAGAGAAAAGTCTGAGCTTAGTCAACCTCTCTTCATAAGACAAGTCCTTCAGTCCAGGCAGTATCTTGGGAAGGAGATTTGACATTTCGGGCATGAGCCTGAAGAAGGGCTCTTGCCCGAAACGTCAACGATTCCTGAAGAAGGACTCATGCCCGAAACGTCAACTCTCCTGCTCCTTGGATGCTGTCTGACCTGCTCCACTTTTCCAGCAACACATTTTCAGCTCTGATCTCCAGCATCTGCAGTCCTCACTTTCTCCTAGTATCTTGGTAAACCTTCTTTGCACACTCTCCAAAACCTTCGCATCTTTCCTATAATAGGACGACCAGAACTGGACACAATATTCCAAGTGTGGTCTCAGCAGGGTTTTGTAGAGCTGTAGCAAAACCTCGCAGCTTTTAAACTTGATCCCCCTGTTAATGAAAGCCAAAACACCATATGCTTTCTTAACAACCCTGTCCACTTAGGTGGCAACTTTGAGAAATCTATGCACCTGAACACCAAGATCCCACTGTTCCTCCACATGGCCATGAATCCTGTCTTTAATCTTATATTCAGCATTTGAGTTTGATCTTCCAAAATGCATCACTTCATACTTATCCAGGTTGAACTTCATCTGCCATTTCTCAGCTCAGCTCTGCTCTGCATCCTGTCTATGTCACTCTGCAGGCTGCAACAGCCCTCGATACTATCAATGGCTTCTCTAGCTTTATTATCATCAGCAAATTTACTACACCCCTCAACTTCCTCATCCAAGTCATTTATAAAAACTACAATGAGCAGAGGCCCAAGAATAGAGCGCTGCAGGACACCACTCACCATTGACCTCCAGGTAGAATACTTTCCATCTAAACCCACTCTCTGCCTTCTGTCGGCCAACCAATTCTGAATCTCCTGTATCCCATACCTCCTAACTTTATGAATGAACCTACCATGGGGAGCCTTGTCAAATGCCTTGCTGAAGTCCATATACACCACACTTACTGCCCAACCTTTGTCAACTTGTCTCGTCACCTCCTCAAAGAACGCAATAAGATTTGTGAGGCATGATGTGCCCCTTACAAAGCCATGCTGACTGCTTCTAATCACACTATGCTTTTCCAAATATCATAAATCCTATCCCTCAGAATTCTTTCCAAAACTTTGCTGACCACAGACGTAAGACCGACTGGTATGTAATTGCCAGGGATTTCCCTATTACCCTTCTTGCAAACAGGAACAATATTTGCCTCCCTCAAATCCTCCAGTATGACTCCCATGGAGAGTGAGGAAGCAACTATGTTCACCAGTGGCTTAACAACTTCATTTCTCACTTTTCAGTGCAACTCAGGATAAATCTGGTCTGGCCCTGAGGACTTATCAATCTTAATGTTTTCCAAAATTTCAACACATCATCTTCCTCAATCTCTATTCTTTCAAGCTTGTTTCCCAGCTCCTCAAAGTTCTCATTCATCACAAGGTCTCTTTCCTTTGGAAAACCAAAGCAAAAACACTTATTTAGGGCTTCCCCTGTCTGATTAGACTCCACAAAAAGTTCCCTACACTATCCCTGACCAGGCAAACCTCCTCCCTGATCATTCTCTTATTCCTCACATAAGAGTAAAACGCCTTTGGGTTCTTCCTAATCCTTTCCTCCAAGCCTTTTTTGTATGCACTCTTGGCTCTCCTCAGTCCATTTTTGAGCTTCTTTCTAGTAAGCCCGTAATCCTCTAAAACTGTGCTGGATCCTTGTTTCCTCCACCTTACGTAAGCTGCCTTCATTTTAATGAGAAGCTCCTTTGTTCTCATCATTCAAGGCTCCTTGATCTTACCCCTTCTTGCCTGTCTCAGAGGAACAAATTTATGCATCACTCGCAACAACGACTCCTCAGACAATCCCCACATATCTGTTGTGCCCTTTCTGTGGAGCAATTATACTTACCAACTCCTGTCTGATAACATCATAATTTCCTTTTCCCCAATTAAATATCTTCTCTTGGTAACTGCTCCTTTCCATCTCTAAGGCTATGGTAAATGTAAGGCAGTTGTGGTCACTGTCACCAAGGTGTTCTCCCATCATGAGATCTGACACCTGTCCTGGCTCATTGCCGAGCACCAAATCCAAAATTGCCCCTCTCTTCTCGTCGGTCTGTCTACACACTGAGTAAGGAAACCCTCCTTAACATACCTAACAAAAATAGCTCCATCTAAGTCATCTGTAACTAAAGACAGTCCAGCCAAAATTGAGAAAGTTGAAGTCACCCATAACAAAAACCTGCTATGTCTGCATTTTTCCAAAATCTGCTGTCCTATGAGCTCTTCGATCTCCCTGTTGCTGTTAGGGGGTAGGTAGAAAACCCCCAGTGAGGTGGCTGCTCCCTTGCTGTTCCTGACTTCCATGCACACTGAATCAGTAGACAAACTTTCCTTGACAACTTTATTTCTGTAGATGTAGTGCACTCTCTGATTAGCAATGCTACTCCGCCCTCCTCTTCGCCCTACCCTTTTCTTTTTAAATGTTCTAAACCCGAGAACATCCAGCAACCATTCCTGCTCCAGTGAAATCCATGTCTCTGTTATGGCCACAACATCATAGCCACATCAGATTAAATGAGTAATATAACAGGGTTCAATCCATGCTCTGGTTGGGGTGGGTTTGCCACCTATATTGCTCTTGGTCATTCCTGCATTTGGTGAAGACAAATTGAGTTGAAAATTACACAAGTTATTTCCTGTTTTTTTAAAATATATTCATTCTAGGGATGTGAGTGTCATTGAATACATCAATGATTACTGCCCATGACATGAGAAGGAATCTATCTTCCTTAACCATTACAGTCCATGTAGTGAAGGTGCACCCACAGCACTCAGGGAAGGAAAGGAATTCCAGATTATGAAGGAATAATGAAACTTTGTTCAGTTGCTATACCGTACCTTGCAGATTTACACACTGCTGTTACTGTGCCTTGGTAGCAGAGCAAGTGAAGCTAATGGATGCAGGCAGGTCGATCTGGACATTTTCAACACACCACTGCCCATGACAAAGTATTTAACACCAGGAACAGAATTTTTTTCCAGGTTCAGGAACCCCACTGTCAAAGTCAATTGAGGAGCAGAAGCCTGAACAGACACTCCCCTGGAATTTTCCATGAACTTATGGCTAATTCACTACCAGAGGGCAGGCTTATCATTTAATTGAGCACAGCAGACTGGTTATCGAAATTAGGAGGCCTTTCATTCAGCAGCAGCATTAGGGTGGAGGTGCACTCTCCCCAAGTGTTTTTTAAAGATAAAATAAAGAAACAGGCTTTTCAGCTGATCCAGTAATGTCAGGGGCACTGGAGGAAACCCCTCAAAAGAACAATCTCACTCCAACTCAACCCAGCAGGCTGGTGGAGAATGTGATATAATGAATATGGAAGAGTTAACCTGAGCTAAACTAAAATGTTTTCTGATATATCACAGAGTTAATGTATGGATCAATTCACTCAGATAGCTGTTGACCAGTCTCCTGATGAAAATGTTAATGTCTCATTCCACCTCTTGGTACTTATACTCAATATGCCCAAAGTCAAAAATCTCACATCATCAGGTTATAGTCCAACAGATCGATTTAAAATCACAACCTTCCATAGCGTCACTTCTTTGTCAGGTGAGGTGATTTCAGCTGACGAAGGAGCAGCACTGCGAAAGCTTGTCATTTTAATCTTTTGGACTGTAACCTGGTGTCATGTGACTTTTGACTTTGTCCACCACAGTTCAACACCAGCATCTTCGCATCAGTAATATGCTCAAGAGTTAATATAATCCTGTAAAAGCTTACTGAGCTGTTAAAAAAACAACAAAAGAAACCGGCTAATTAAAATATGGCCTCTTCTGTTGAGTCCTATCTATGGCCTGTCTTCTACCACAGATCAATAAAGAGCATTGGAAGGAGGATTGATGAGAGCCTACCCTCACTCTGAACTTCCTGACACTCAATCAATTTTGTGTCCAGTTACCCACATTTTCTTGGATCCTATGGGCTCTTACCTTTCCTTTCAGTCTCACATGCAGGACCTTCTCAAAAACTGAACTGAAATCCAGGTGGACTATATCAAATGCTTTGCTCTAATCTACACACCTGGTCACCTCTTCAAAATATTCAATCATGTTCATCAGACAAAACCATGCTGACTGTTCTGGATTAATCCCGACCCTCTCCATGTGCAGATTAATTTTGTCCCTTAGAAATGCTTCCAATAGTTTCCCCACTGGGGAGGTTAGGTTGACTGGCTTGTAGTTTCTTGGGTTATCCCTTCTCCTTTCATGAACAATGAAACCACATTAGTTGCCCTTCAGTATTGCAGCACCTCTCCTGCAGTGAGAGAGGAAAGGAAAATTATTCTGCACTCATTTTTACACATTAATAATAAAATGTGTAACAATAATAAAGCAGCACAGACTAAGGAGCTGGAATATGCAAAACTGAAGTAAGATAGCAATACAACACATAGGGAATTAATTACAGGATGACAATTAAAGCTAAAGAATTCTCAATACTAATGTAGATGTGAATCCTCCACTTGCTTTTAGAATGTAACTTACTTTGACACAGAGAAGCAGAAACAGAATAATTCCTCTTGGCTGCTATGGAAGATTAAATAATTGAAATAATTAAATAATTAAATAACACAAGCAGAGGGGAGACGTAAGGGATCAGTTAACTGTCACCTCCAATTCCTCTCAAAGGGACACTACATTCCAATATGGAAATTTATCGCAGTACTTTCAAAATCCAGCAAGTTAAAACCTCTTCCCACCCCTACCAGAGTACCCATCCGTGCCATGTCACCTGGAATAACCATGAAACCAAAACAATATCCATTTTCATTTCCACACCATTGTTTTTCATACCTACACCTGAGTACCACCCTACTTTTGACACCAGTTTGTTCACCACAGACAAAGCCATAGAAGCATCTGCAAATTAATGTGATATGACATCCCAGGAGTAGCACAGTAGCATTACAGAGGATGTAATCCTTAAATTGACATTAAGGGACATGACCGACACATTGCAATCACTAGTATGTAGATGCTAAATCCAAAATATATCAGCATCCATCTGGAGGCATCTGAATCAAAAGCCTGACCATGTACTTGATGATATGATTTTTTACAAAAGACTGTAACCACTCCTAACCTTAAAAGGATTTTCATGCATTAAAGGCTCAGGTAACATTGAAATTCCTCTTCTGCGAGGCCCGCATTCAAAACAGCTCTCAGCAGTAGCCAACAGATCCTAACAAATAACATGAGCATTAAAAATGTTGGTATTAATCAACATCATTTTGGTGCACTCTGCACTAATTGATCTGAAGAGTGCCAAGAGAGGAGGATCAGCCATAAGGCGTCTTAAGGTTTCTTGTATGCTCTGTTTGCTATCTCTCAGATGTTTGCTTGCCATGTTTATTATCTCCCCTGAAAGGGAAAAAGAATTGTTGTTCCATGTGCCAAGTACTGAGTCTTTCCAAGTGTCCTCATATAATACCATTTAGATGTTACAAGTTATTACTACAACAATGTTTTGCAAAAGACACAAGGTAAAATATTCCACTGAGATGTTACAACTACCAACAATATAATACCACAAATTCATGGATGTAACAAGGAAAAATACCTAAGGTTTAACGGAGACAAAATCAAACGAGCTGAATTTTATTGGAGGGGAGGGCAGATGGGAATGAAGCAAATGGGGCAAAGAAGAAGCTTAAGTATCTTCTCTGAGAAGGCTCAGATTACCTGCTTCCCCAAGGTGGTGCTTGGTGCTCACATTGGGTGTTTTCTAAAATGAAATGCTGGCAAATTCATCAGCAAATAATGTTTTCATTACCTTCAATTTTTGTTGGACAAAGAGAAATAGTTTATCGATGTGTTTTGTTTCAAGAATCTATCAACCCAGAAATGGACTCAAAAAAAAGCACAAAGCACCTTTCAGAACATGGGCCCACATGAAGAAAGAAACACTTACTTTCAGTAATAGAAGAGATTATGGGACATAGTTCAGCTATTCCACTTGTATTATGGTGTTCCCAATATTTATGTAACAGTTAAGGCTTAATGAGTTTATTGCACAAACAGTGAGCAGCAAAAGCAAAAGAATTTGTGAGGGCATTAGTAATTTCATGTTATGTGTGCACTTGTACATTTGGCAAGTTAGAATACCGTCATTAAACTATTTCACATGAGCTTAAATGAAAATCTTGGCACCATCAAAATTTCATTCTTGCATTAAGAATGATTCTTCCTTTTCTTTCATGGCACATGGATATCACTGGCAAGGCAAACATTTGTTGCCCTTCCATAATTACCTTTGTGCCGAGTGTCTTGCTAGACCATTGTAGGTGGTAGTTAAAAGCCAACTACCTTACTATGCATCCGCAATTATGTGTCATCAAACCAAGCGCAGAATTCTTTCCCTAAAATATGTTGATGGACCAGATAGATGATTGATGCCGTAGTCACTATAACTGAAATTAGCTTAACATTCCAGGTCTAGTACCTGAATATTATTGCACTCTACTGGCTGCGGTGGTGGAATTTAAACCTGTATTCCCAGAGCATTAGCCTAGGCTGTATAATTACTTATCCTCTGCCAAACCATTATGCTGTCAACTATGTTTTGTTTCATTTATTCCCTCCCTACCACCAATCCCCCCCCCCCCCCACCCCCCCACCCCCCCACCCCTCACCAGCACTCCTCAGCTAATTACTCTCTCCTTAGCAGCTCAGGTAACTAATCTCAACACTTTGGAATTCCTGACTTGAATACCTCCACCTCTCCATGACATGCCAATTCTTCAAAACACACCTAAAAACCTGACACCTTTCCTAACATTTCCTTGTTTATCAATTATCTCCCTCTTTTTCTATGGCCAACTGTTGAAGGTTGCATCAATAGCATATTTGAGATTAAGATGAGCTGTCGCCTCCACCATAACTATGCCTCATTCCAACTCTATAATCGACAATCTCTATCCGTGTCTAACCTCTTCTGTTGAAACCTTCATCCATGTCTTTGTTGGTTTCAGATTTGACGATACTAATACATTCCAAACTGGCCTCCCATGTCTAGCTTCTATAAACTTGAGGTCATCCAGAACTCTGCTGCTTGTGCCCTATTTTGTAAAAATGGTGTTAACCCATCACCACTGTGTTCACTAATCTGATTCACAGTTAAACAATTCCTTAGTTTTAAAGTACTCTTTTCAAAACTCTTCTGGATGTTCCTGATCAGTGTAATCTCTTCCAAACCTATGATCCTGTGTGATGCACTCTTCCAATTATGGTCTCTTTGCAAGATTCCTAATCTCAATTGTTATACTATTAGTGGTTTTCAATCATCCTAATCTCTGAGTTTTGTTCCTAGATTTCTCTGTTTTTCAATCCTGTTGTCCACTTGTAAGACACTGCAAGAACTACTTTTTTGACCAAATTTCAGTCATTTACCTTAACATGTTCACATGTGGTTCAGTTTTTGCCTTGTAACAAAGAACAAGCAAAGAAAATTTACAGCCCAAAACAGGCCCTTCAAGTCTGAGCTGTAGTGTACCTTAGGATGCGTTATTATATTAAAATGTGTGTCAGTACAATTGTGATGCATCATACTATTAAACCTGGGCAGCACAGTGGTTAACACTGCTGCCTCACAGTGCCAGAGACCCAGGTTCAATTCTGACTTTAGGCAACTGTCTGTGTGGAGTTTGCACATTCTCTCCATGTCTGTGTGGGTTTCCTCCGGGTGCTCCGGTTTCCTCCCACAGTCCAAAGATGTGCGGGTTAGGTGAATTGGCCATACTAAATTGCCCATAGTGTTAGGAGAAGGGGTAAATGTAGGGGAATGGGTCTGGGTGGGTTGCTCTTCGGAGGGTCGGTATGGACTTGTTGGGCTGAAGGGCCTGTTTCCACACTGTAAGTAATCTAATATAACCCAAAGATAATGTTCCATTGAAGTACCTTTGAATATTTTACATTGTTTCAGGCTCTGTCTAAGTTTATATTATTTTTGTTGCACTATAATATAATCTGGTATTTTACAAATGCCGATAAATTAATAAAATATTACCAAATAATAAAAGTAATTGAACAATTCTATAACATTACGCGCGGCACTAATTACATTGTAAAGACAATTCTGCATAAATCACAACAGCATATATCACAACACAAAATCAGATGTAGAATTACATGAAATACACCACATGAGAAAGATTATTTGCGACAACTAGTCCATGTTGGTGTTTTTATTTTCAGGAAAACCGTCATCCTATCTCTCTTTATCTAACTGCATCAGCAAAGCTTAATTTCTTTTTCTTTATATGTTTCTCTGGATGCTTATAAATGCAAGCATAGCAATAAGCAATATTCATTACCTAAATTATATAATTTGGCAAATCCGCATGGTTTCTGCCAGACCCAGAAATGGTAAAAGAGCTGACAGAGACAGAACAGTTGCCACTTCTTTGTAGGAAGAGATTACACTTTTGGGAAAACTGACAGGCGAACATGCAAAATATATATGTAACATAAATGACAATATGCTCCAGCTTTTAATAGGAAAACTGAAATATATGAGTCTCTGTTGCTTCATTTGCACAGTGGCTTCAACACAACATTAGCTTCAGAGCATTGAGGCCTGGATTACTCATTTACTTGAACAGACTCCATACAGAGTTGTTTGACAGAGAAGGGAGATATTTTACAGTGTTATGAAAATAAAATGCTCTTGATAATATGATCACTGACAGGGAGATATGATCTTACTGAAAAGTAATATTGCTGTTACAGGGAAATAATTGACAGTGTTAAAATAGAATGAATAGTAATTTTATTAATAAATTAACACCACAAATGCAAAATAATTACATTTTGCAAGATGGAATAATATTATTCCTCCTTATGATGTTAGGTGATATATTTTGTAAACAATTGCGGCACAATGATAATGACATGCACTAAATTGAAATAAAGAACTACAGACACTTGCAATTATAAACAGAAATTTCTGGAGAAGCTCAGCAGGACTGGCAGCATCTGTGGAGAGAAATCGGTGTTAACAGTTTGAGTCCAGTAGCCGATGAGATGATACCAGACTTACTGGTTTTCACTAGCAATTTCTGCTTTTGTTTCAGATAATAAGGTGCATCCTTTATAAGGAGAACTAAATTGATATGAGCAGCAATTTGTGTAACAATGACATTGGATGGGTGTATGAATAGGAAGGATTTGGAGGGATATGGGCCGAGTGCTGGCAGGTGGGACTAGATTGGGTTGGGATATCTGGTCAGCATGGACGGGTTGAACCGAAGGGTCTGTTTCCATGTTGTACATCTCTATGACTCTATGACTTTATACGCAAAATAAATGCCGTATCCACAAACCTTAATGCTGTTATCCAATTTAAGCAGGTTTAATTTTCATAATGGATCATTGAACATTATTCATATCAAGAAAGGAAAGCATTTCGGTTTTCAGCCTTCAATTCAGCAGGTAAAAAGTGCAACTCTGTACATCACCTGAGCATTTTTATGAAAAATGTAAGCAGGAAACAAAAGGATTGATTAACAGCCCTGTGGGTTGAGGTTGAACAAATCTTTCTGCATGCATATGCTAGAATACGAATGAGATGTTTCATAACTGAGAACAAATGTAATAACAGCTCCTTATCAATTAAACAATGATTAAATTGGTCTCCATAATATTGTAAGACAAACATAAAGATTTAAAAGGGCCCAGAGGGGTAACTTTTTCACGCAGAAGTTGGTGTGTGTATAGAATGAGCTACCAGAGGAGGTGGTGGAGCTAGGTACAATTAGAACATTTAAAAGACATCTGGTTGGATGCATGAATAGGAAGGGTTTAGCAGCATATGGTCCAAAAGTTAGCAAATAGGCCTAGATCAGTTTAGGATATCAGATCAGTGCAGACAAGTTGGAACAAAGGGTCTATTTCTGTGCTCTATGACTCTATGAATCTATTATGCATACTGAGCTGCTTTGGCCAATTTTAGTGCAAGTAAAAGAACAGTCAAAATTCCATTCTACATTGTGACTGGAGTACATGTAAATGCCACATTAACATACATCTAGGTTTGGCTGTGCAGCCACCCATGAAGTAATTGCAAGCTGCCATCTATTTGCATGTATGCTAATTCAGTGATTATGAAAATGGACCAGCAACCTGGAGGCCATGGCTTCAGATTGTATCGTAGCAAATTAGGAACAGGATGCAATTAATGTAGTGATTTCTGCAGTGGAACCATACAAATGAGCATGCAAAACATCAGAATTTCATACAGAACATTACTGGGTGTGGAGAAGCAAGAGTGAGTCGCTGGTGTTGCAAGTGATGCTACTGATCTAGGAATGAACAGGTCTAAGCTAATCCTCTGACAGTCTTCGAAGGAACAGCTCCTCTTAGTTTTTCATGATCTTGAGATAAATCTTTCAACGTTCAATGTTAAAGTTAAGGTGATCCTTTGATCCAAAGATCACATTAACCAACATTTTAATGCAAAGCTTGGGTTTGGTTGTTTTTCTTTGCAATCTACTCTGATAACAGAATAACATCCTCAGAAATTGTACGTTTCAAAGCTCTTGATCCCACAATTACATCACTAAGTCATTGGAAAAATCAGAAAAAAATTGATCGAAAGTAAAATATAATTCTCAATGAGAGTATTGATGATCCTCATAGTTCAAAGAGAAGATATTTTGCAAGTGAAGTTTCTTCTATCCCTCCTTTTCCAACCTTTTTGCTTTTTTGCTGTTACAGTGATGTCTGGTTGAAAATAATTGATTTAGTATTGCACTTGAGGGATAGTTCTAATTCCAGATAGTCACACTATAATCTTTCAAAACTGCCTTCCTATGAATAAATGTTGGGAATTCCTTGGTGAGTGGGCCATAAAGAACTTAATCTGTAATGGTAAAATATGTGACACCAGTGGGTGAGGTTGCAGTGGCTAGCAGAAGCTCAAATAATTAACTCTAACAACTTCATTGGCACTCCAGCAACTTTTTCATGCAGAAGGTGATGTGTGTATGGAATGAGCTGCCGGAGGAAGTGGTGGAGCTGGTACAATTACAACATTTAAAAGGCATCTGGATGGGTATGTGAATAGGAAGATTTAGAGGGATATGGACCATGTGCTGACAAATGGGACCAAATTAATTTAAGATATCTGGTTGGCATGGACAAGTTGGACTGAGGGTCTGTTTCCATGCTATTTCCATGACAGTCACATGCATTTTCAATCTAAGAATGAAAAATTCAGCAGAGGCTGCTGTTCAATTGACAATTAGCATGATACCTCAACAACATAAGTGAACAATGTGAGACAATATGATGACGTAACAATCCCACTGGAGAAATGATTTGTGAAACCAAGGAGTAAAACACAAATGTGATACAACATGACATTCACAAAAGGGTCATTTAGAGTGCATAAACTTTTCATTACAAATTTTGTCTATTCCTGAGTTTGTTAGTTTTTCACTTTCGAGAAACAAGCCAAGTACCATATTGCAGAAAGGGATTATGAGAGTTGCATCTTTAATTTTAAAGGATCAAATGAATTTGCATATAGCTGCGTTCCTTTGCAGTGACAGAGAAAACCTTGACCATAACGAGAGATGCTGATGGATTGGCACAAGTGTTCCTATTGGTTAATAAAAATACTTATGCCTATGTATGCTAAGTTTTTAAAAGATTCAATGAAAATAGAGAAAATTATCACAAGCAATGCTTTCGGTCTTCAGTTTAATTTTGTTTCCATGCAAGTCGATTAACAAAATACAAACAGAAATGGATGAAAAATGAAAGTATTCTGCCTAATACATTCGTGTTTATTATTTCTAGCTGTTGGTAGCTGAAATGAATTAAGCTAACATAAGGCACCCCAGCTTCAGGTCTCTATTCACATCTACAGAAAAATATGCTCGCTGTGCACAAGTAAATGTGCATACATTAGATTGCAAAATTTGCAGCCATGGTAGGGTATTGTGTACCAAAAATATTTATAAATAACTTGAACAAAAGTTGTTTTTGTTTACGGGACACAGTATTAAAATCCTTTTGGGCAAAATTATTAAAAAGCGTACTTGTGAAGACCAAACATCGCACTGGTCTATCCAATAACCCCTGCCATCTCAATCTAATAAACAATACAGTACAGATGGAGCCAAATAAGATTCAGTCAAGTTTCACCCAGCTAGCCCAGCTCTAAGATTTTCACTCTGAGTTTAATATCCATGCTAATGTGAAGGACTTGCAGTTCCAGCATTTCAGACTTTTCTTTTCCTCAGATGTAAGAGCTTTGAAATACAACCGCAGGTTTCTTGGATCTGCACTCTTATTTAGACATTATGAAACAAAACGAATGGTTACACAAGCTGAATACTAATTTTCCCAGAAACAACTCTCTAATAAAAGTTCCTGAGTTTCTTTTTTGTTTCCAGATTATCAATACACAATGGACACTGCAACCATGCAGTGAATTCCTACTGCATCTCATCCACAAACTGGAATGTGATTTGTGATTGAGTAAGCTGATTTGTGTAAGCTGACAATTCAAGCTTCTGATTCTTTGGCGGTCAAAGGGGCTAGACATTATTTAGAGGTCAGTACAACTGGTGGAATGATCCACACTTTTTGTTGATAGCCATAAAGAACAAAACCTGACCTGGAGAGATTCAGGCTGCTCCCGTGGTCCGATTGTTTTTGAAGTAGGCGGCTGACATGAAGGGGCACTACAGCTGCAAATCGTAACTTTACAGGAATGAGAAACCACGTCAGCCAGTGGTCATCATTTTTGCTGATGTTTTGTCACAGTAAATATGCTATGAGCTCCAAACGACTTCACAAATTCAGAAAACATTGCTGTTAGCCACGGTCCTGCTGGAATTGTTGTTAATGTGCTCCACCTGATTTGAAAATAATCCTATATCAGATTTTGGTTAAAAGTGACAAGCAGAAATGTCATTACAGGTATCCCCCGCTTTTGGAATTTTCGCTTTACACCACTTTGCTTATATGAAAGACTTACATTAATATCTGTTTTCGCTAACCAAAAGAAATCAAAAGGGGAAATTCCACTTTTACGAAAAATGGTGAATTTTTTTCCCATTTAAATTAATGCTTCTTCGTTTTATGCCATTTCTGTTTACGAAAGTTTCACAGCAATGGTCTACTTTTGTATAGTGGAGGATACCTGTACCTAGAATAGGTTTTCGAAAAACCTGAAGTTGTTAGTTCTGAAATTTTATTTGTCCAATTTTCCTTTGATTTCCATCCATCCTCTCCCACAGACATTAATTATTGTTAGAGACTGGGAATTTCTGCTTTCCCCCAAAAGACTCAAAGACTCAAAATGCCATTTCTTATGGACCAAGACAAATTGATAATGTTTCAAAATGTCTTTTTTGACTCACAAGAAGTCTAGATCCAAATACACTGTCTAAACCTGTCGGTCAAATCCTAAGCATTTGTATCCCTCTGCTCCCCACTTACTCAGGCATCTGTCCAGACGCATCTTAAATGAATCTACCATCCCTGCCTCTACCACCTCTGCTGGCAACACATTCCAAATGCCCACCGCCCTCTTTGTGAAGCACTTGCCCCGTCTATCCCCCTTAAACTGTCCACCTCTCACCTTAAAAGCATGACTTCTCGTCACTGAATCCTTCACCCTGGGAAAAAGCTGGTCTCTATCCACCCTGTATATACCCTTCATGATTTTGTAAACCTCAGTCAGGTCCCTCCCCCCACCATCTCCTTTTTTCTAGTGAAAATAAACCTAACCTACTCAACCTCTCTTCATAGCTAGCACCTCCAGGAGGCAATATCCTCGTAAAGAAGGGCTTATGCCTGAAACGTCAATTCTCCTGCTCCTCGGATGCTGCCTGACCTGCTGCGCTTTTCCAGCAAAACATTTTTCAGCAACACCCTCATAAACCTTCTCTGCATTCTCTCCATAGCGTCCACATGCTTTTGGTAATGTAGCGACCAGAACTGTACACAGTATTCTAAACGCAGCCGAACCAATGTCTTGTACAATTTTAACATGACTTGCTAGCTCTTATACTCAATACAGCATCCAATGAAGGCAAGTGTACTATATGCCTTCTTGACCACTCTATCCACCTGTGCAGCAACCTTCAGGGTACAATGGACCTGCACTCCCAGATCGCTCTGCCAAAAAAAGTTTTCCCAAGGCTCTTCCATTTATTGTATAATTTGCTCTACAATTAGTCTTGCCTAAATGCATCACCTCACATTTGTCTGGATTGAAAGCTATCTGCCACTTTTCCGCCCAACTCTCCAGTCTATCTATATCCTCCTCTATTCTCTGACAGTTCCTTATGCTTTCTGCTACTCCACCAATCTTTGTGTCATCTGCAAACTTGCTGATCATACCATCACTGACAGGCTTTCTGACTGCTTATATTGATTACTGTCATTCTTTTGCATTTACCCTGCCCATGGAAACACAGTGCCCAAAAACTTCATTCAGATTTCCTGTTAAATACTTAAGCAAGCACAGGTGTGTTGACCTTTATTATTTTGCATTCACTTAATTTTTATATTTCAACAAAATTAAGATGCACATGGATTGGTAGTCAATTTGATTCATCCCATTTTGTCTTTTGTACATTTTCACAATGCAACAGATGTTACTGTAGTCAATACATGTTGAAAACAAAACAAATCAGTTACATTGTCATTTCAGGCTTTTCAATGCATCCAGAGGTAATATATTTTGGGAGGGAAAACAAGGCAGTGCACAATGAATGGTGGATACTTAACAATATAGGTAAACAAAGCAACCTTGAATTGCATGTAAATAAACGAATGAAGTTAGCAGGACAGGGAGATCAAATAAGATGGACAGGAGCATACACAGATTTTTTTTCTTGAGCAAGGAGCAAATACAAGAGTAATGAAGCTGATAGACTGTGTAAGTACCAGTGTTTGATTACTGCTAGAGTACTGTATATAATTCAGGTCACTGAATTACAGAAAAAATGTGATCACACGAAGGAAGGTAATGAGGAGGTTTACGAGGATATTGTCCAGTACAGGGAAATGTCGATATGAAGAAAAGTTGGTCAGATGTTGGGGTTAACTGGATCGAGGAGGTTGAGTAGATCTTGAATTGAGGTGGGTAAAATTACATGGTATCTCATTAGACTGGATAAGAATAATCCTTTTTTCCTCAGTTTAATAACAGGGAACACAGATTTGAAGTAGGGTTGGGGGGTGGAGGTGGAAGAGAAATCTTTTTTTCACTCAGCGAATGTTGGGATCAGGAACTCTGTCTGAGAGAGTGATAGAGATGAGAACCTGCACTAAAATTAAAAATTAAAAAAAGAATTGGATATGTCCTTGACGTGCCATCACCAACAGAGAAATAGATCTGGAGCTGGAGACTGCAATTTGACTGGATAGCACAGCTTTTGGTCACCACAGACACAAGAGTATAAATAGCCTCCTTTAGTGCCAAACTATTCATCCTGTAGAAAAGTTCTTTCTTTTGTTAAGCTAAGTGCTAAGCTAAATTGGGTTTTACAGAAGGATCCTTGCCGTGAGGTCCCATGAGGTCTATCACCTCTCTTACCAAACACACCTCATCAACTACCTACCCCATCCTTATATAATCTCTCATTTTCAAATCTAGCCTAATCTCACCATTCAGAGTTCCGGGAACAACTCACCACATATGAGTCATGAGACCACCATGCCCAACCTCATGTCATCTTTAAAAGCCAGTTAAGTACCTAGAGAGGAACTGTCAGCTCCAAGTGGCCCGCACAATTGTTGTCCTTTGTTCTGGACATGGCAGACAGGGGGAAACCTTGCATGCAAGGACCCAGAGGTGCTGCTGGACTGGATGGTGCAGGTAAGCACATTCTTCTTCTCCAGAATCACCAGTGGAGACCAAGGACCAGACTAAGTTAGTTTAGCCCAAGGTTACCACAGGTTAAAGCAATCTCAGATTTGGAGGAATGTACAGCAATTTAACAGGGCCATTGACCTTCTTCATTTTAACAGTGTGCAGATGGTGAAGGGGCAGAAAAGGAGGGATGGAGAAGGAGAGGTGGAGGAGGAGGGGTGGAGGAGGAGGGGTGGAGGGGCAGGGGTGCATGGGGAGGGGTGGACGGGGAGGGGAGTGGAGAGGGGGGAGTGGATGGGGAGGGGTGGATGAGGAGAGGCGGATGGGGAGAGGTGGATGTGGAGGGGGGACGAGGAGGGGTGGATGGGGAGGGGTGGATGAGGAGGGGTGGAGGTGCAGATATCAATGGTGAGTTAGCTCAGGGTTCATGACTCACGGCAGTGGCAGCAGAACAAAGATAGACTCTATGTCAGCTAAAATTTTCTGTTCTTTTTATTCTTAACTATTCAAAATGGCATCTGATTGTGGTGACAGTTTTCATTGTATTTTATTGTATTAGTCACTGTAAAATGCATCATTTAATTAAATTCAGTAAGTTTCATAAATTTGTCTGTATCTTCCTCTCACATTTGCTCTACCCAACCTAACCCCTGGCACCACTAACCCTGTATACCTTCTGCACTGCCTACTCACTCATTCAGGCACCTCCCCGCGAACAACAAAATTAACAGTCGTGCCATTGACTTGCTTCTCTCTCAGTCTACAAAAGGACAGAAAGATTGGTGGGTGCTTTGGGGGTGGTGAGGGGTGAGGAGGGGGTGGTGGTGCCTGACATTCAGCTTCTCACTCCTCATAGTGAGAGCATCCTGTTTCTGAGCATGCTCAGTGGCCGACTGACCATATCCAAGCTCTTGCACTGGTACTAGAGGCTGACTTTAGCCAACACTTGGGAGACCTGACGAAGTAAGTTATCTCTCTTGACTTGACTGCGCACTGCTTACAACCATGACCAGCCTCTTGGCTTTGTGTCAGTGCTAAATGGCAAAGGAAGCCAGAAATATTACGAGCCGAGCAGCTCTGGATGAGGGGCCAAAATACACAAAGACAAGGTAAGGCCAGGCAGGGGTGCACTGAGTAAACACGTAGTCCCTGTGCACTGTGAGCCTGCGACAGCGAGAAAAGCCCAGAGATGCAGCCTGCATTGGGTGTGCATCTCTGAGCGCACAATGTTCCCTCTGTAGCATTAAAATTCCTGTTGCTGCAGAAGCATGAAACTCAGCCATAAAGTGCAGAGGTATCCTCTAAGTGGATTGGAGATGTGCCATGTGGGTTCCTTGAGGCACATGTCAGATGCCAATGTCCATGGAAATGTGCGGAAGGTGGCCAATGCCCATGAAGCATGATCTGAGATGTCGGTGCCCAGTGTCCAAAGTGGAAATCCTTCAAAACATGCAGCGAGTTGATGATGCCAGTTAACAGCTCCGACTTCCGTGTCAAGAATTCTCAATGTCCAGGTTGTTTGGTGTATTTGGTAAGATAGGAAGCTGAGAAGAGTTGAACTATTAATAAGGCAGTTAACAAGCCATAATCCCCCTTAAATGGCAACTCACTACTGCCCAGTGAGAAACTCATCACACCACTCAATAAAAGCATGAAAGGTACAATGAGATCCTCTCCACATAAAGATAGGCCTCACCAGGTGTCTAGTATGATTCTGCTACAAATCTTACCATTGCCCATGTCATTTAGACCCCATAAGACTCCACCCTATGTTTCCATGCTTGAACATACGCACAACATTTTTCCACAAATTCACCAGTGCACACTAGATTCTATCTTTCATGTTCAATTGAATGACCCTAATTTATTTTGGTCCAAACCTAATTTCTCCTGATCCTTGCTCTCATCATAGTCAGTTAAAAATCACATGGCACCAGTTATAGTCATGAGTGTGGCGCTGGAAAAGCACAGCAGGTCAGAAAGCATCTGAGGAGCAGGAGAATTGACATTTTGGGCATAAGACCTTCATCAGGAATACCCTAAATGTCAATTCTCCTGCTCTTCAATTTGACTCACATGCTGTGCTTTTCCAGCACCACACTCTCAACTCTAATCTCCAGCATCTGCGGTCCTCACTGACATCAGGTTATAGTCCACCAGGTATATTTGGAAGTAGTAGCTTTCAAATAGCACTGCTCCTTCATCACGTAACCAGTAGGGCAGGATCATAAGACACAGAATTTATAGCAAAAGATCATAGTGTCATTCAATTAAAACAATATATTGAACAAACCTACACTGCTGTTAAGTCTTTCATCTTTTAGAATGGGTTGCAGGTTCATTAATATGTAAATCCTAGAACTTCTTTTAAGCCATATTCTCAAGATAATTTAAGGTTTTATATCAAAAGGTGACGCCTCAGCTCAGACAACGCATTAAAGGTGTGAGGTTAGAGTCTTCCTGTAATCCAATCTTGAGTCAGACTGGTTCTATTTCCAAAGTTGGAATTTATAAAATGTTATATGGATTGACTGCCTGCATTGACTCCTGCAGGTTACATGCTTTTTGAGCAAAAATAGGATGTATCTGCAAATACAATTCTGTATTAGTGTAGTGGGGTAACCTGGGGTGTGACATGAACCCAAGACTTAATTCTAGGCCCCTTGGGTTCAAAGGAGAAAGTGAAGTCTGCAGATGCTGGAGATCAGAGCTGAAAATGTGTTGCTGGAAAAGCGCAGCAGGTCAGGCAGCATCCAAGGAAGAGGAAATTTAACGTTTCGGGCATAAGCCTGATGAAGGGCTTATGCCCGAAACATCGAATTTCCTGTTCCTTGGATGCTGCCTGACCTGCTGCGCTTTTCCAGCAACACATTTTCAGCCCTTGGGTTCAAACTCTGACACACATACACACCCAAGCACAATACACACACTCTCTTACATACTCACACATCCACACAGATCCTTTCTCATACACACTCTCTCTCAGACAGACAGACAGACTGACACACACACACACAGACACACACACCCACTATCATGCACACATGTAAACACATGCACTCTCATGTGCATTCAACAGTTACATGCATACACTGACACACTCTCTCTCTCTCTCTCCCTCATATGCACACACACACATCTAAGTTTATGGGGTGAATTTGCATTTGCAGAATTGTATTTGCAGATACGTTCTGTTTCATAATATTCTTTATAATACTAGGAACATCTACATCATCACAGTAAGACTGAAAGTTTTGTCAATACAAAACAGTGCAATTACTATTTATTCTACTCAAGTTTGATTTACAGGAACATTTCTGTGGATTGTTTGCAAGACCTCTTCATATTCAATCATGCTTTTGATTATGTTAACCTCAAGGGCCACGTGATTTGAATTCTCCTTCTGTGAAGCATGCAAATAATTTAAATTCACAGACATCTAAAATGTGAAGTGCTCAATCTAACAAAATGTCTTCCGATTCTTGTTGAGACAATCTTATCTTGTTGAAGTACTTGACCCATTTCTATGCCCAATCAGAATATGTTGACAAAGCTCACCTAATAGAATCGACAAAACCAGCACAGCTCAAATCTATTCAGCAGGTAAAAGGAGTAAAAATCGAGTGCATTTGATGTTCCTGCAAGCTTGTAGCTATTTGATGTGGATAAAACGTAATATCTGCCTACAGAATCTATGTGATCACAACCAATAGCTTTAAAAGTCAGTAAGATAATTAACAGTGAAAGACATTTGTCTTTTCCAATTCAACAACAAAAAGACTTTTTTTTAGAAATGCCTGTCTGGTACATTAGGAACAGTAATTCCAGAGCCAGCTATACGGAGTCAAGAGTCTGGTGCTAGAAAAACAAAGCAGGTCAGGCAGCATCCGAGGAGCAGGATAATCAATGTTTTGGGCATAAGCCCTTCATCAGGAAGCCTTCTTGATGTAGTCTTCCAGCTACCTTCCCCCAGCCCCCCGACTCACAACTACACCCTTCGCCCCAAATTTATCCCTCAGACCCCTGGCCCACAAGTCTCATTCCTGATGAAGGGCTTATGCCTGAAATGCCGATTCTCCTGCTCCTCGGTTGCTGCCTGACCTGTTGTGCTTTTCCAGCACTACAATCTCGACTCTGATCTCCAGCATCTGTAGTCCCTACTTTCTCCCAACTATAAGGAGGACTCTTATTCACCCTGATAGCCAGAGTACATACTCGAAGAATAAGTGTTTGTGTTACCATTTGCAACTAAATTTAAACATAAACAACTTGTATTTATACGGCAACATTAGCATCAGAAAATGTCCCAAGATGCTTGACAGACATGTGGGAAGACATTACAGAATGCCAAGACAAGATCGAGGAATTATTAAAAGTTTGAACAATTAAAAGGATCTCAAGCATGTTCTTTACATTAGAGAGAACAGGAGGCAGAATGTGCATGTTGTTATGCTTTCAATTACAAAGCAGTTACCTAGGCTGCTGAAGAGACAGGTAGGCCATAGGAAGAGGGAATATTTCAAAGGTCAAAATCACTAGACTGTAAATTCTAAGTAACTAGAAGACTGAAAGAGATTATAGAGAAAGGAACGAGTTAGATGAGGAATGAGTTTGTACACCAAAGTGAAGATATCAGTTTCAAAACTTTGCAGACCATGAAACTAATGGAACTCAGCAAGAAGTAGAATCAGGTGAATAGCATCTGGTGCAAGTTAGGAATTAAGCAGAAGCCAAAGGTTCAACATTGGACAGAGGATGGGAGACCGGCCAAAACAACTTCAGGATAAATGATTCATGAGGTCACAAAGAAATGGATGAGGATATAAACTAAGATAGGGTGTAAGTGATTAATATCATGAAGTGGAGTCAACACCTCGTAGAACTAAGCAGAAAGGTCTGAGAAATTATCTCTCCCTTTGATCTTGGGCTTCACTGATAAAATACCCAGTGAGAATATGTTGGATGGAGTGTTGAACATCTGTTTGCCTCACTTCATCTGTATTTAATTATCCCTGAAGAGGGACTGTGCCTAATCCATCAGGAAGCTGATGATTTCTAATATAGGTGGACATTGGAGGGATTGGAATATACGACAAATACAGAAACCAAACATAGCTAAATCACCAACAAGAATCTGTAATGAAGGTAATCATGTTGAGACGAGGGCAGAGCTGGGTAATGTCCATTGGGTTAAGAGATAGAAAGGAATAGCTGCAAAAAAAACATTCAAAGAAACAATTCAAAATGGTCAATAAAGATATACTTCAATGGGAAACAAAACTCAGTGAGAAAGATGCACTGTGGCTTAACAAGGAGGTCAAAGATAGTATTAGGTTAAAAAAACGTGGATTAAATGTTGCTAAACTATTATAGAAGAATTAATAAAAGGAAGAAACAGCAGTTCAAATAAATGTTAGGCTCTCAGAAACAGAGATCAGAAAAAATTATCATGAGGAATGAGAAAATGGCAGAGCACCAAACAAATGATTTGTCATCATTCCAGTGGAAGAGATAAATTACACATGAGAAATAGTGGGCAATCTGGGGGATTAAGGAATGAGTAATTCAAGATAGCTCATATCATCAGATACAAAGGTTGTGGAGAAACTCAAACAACTAAAATTGTACAAATCTCCAGGCTCTGATGGCCTGCATCCTCAGGCTGATAAATGCGACATAATGGATGCGTAAGCCAAAATTTTTCAAACTTGCCTAAATTTTGGAGCAGTGCAGATTGGAAGGTAGCAAATGTAAGATTGCTATTTAACAAAGGATGGAGGTAGAAAACTGAGAGTGACAGACCAGTTAGCTTGATATCAATCATCAGGAGAGTGCTGGAATCTATTGTTAAGGCAGTTTTAATAATGCACTTAGAAAAACATTGTTTTATCAAATAAAGTCAAAATGATTTCATAAAAGGGATGCCCTGTTGTATGATGAGTTTATTATTGAGATTGTAACCAGTAGGATAGACAAAGGAGAACAAGTAAACTTGAATTTCCAAAAGACTTTCAATAAGGTGCCACATAAAAGGTTAACAAAGAAGGTAAGTGCTCATGAATTTGGGAACGATACATTAGCATTGGCAGAATATTGGCTCATAGACAGGAAACAGAGATAAATGGGGCATTTTCATGATGGCAGTTTATGATCAATTGAGTGTTACAAGGAATAGTGGTAGGGACTCAACTATTTACAATCCACAATGTTGACTTAGATGAAGGGACAGACAGTAAGGCATTTATGTTTGCTGATGACACAAAATCAGATGGAAATGCAAGGTGTGAGGCCAAAAGTGGCTGCAAAGAGATTAAAACAGATTAAGTGAGTGTATTTCAAAGTGAGGCGAAGGAGTTTTGGAAGTGAGGTTGGTCACTTTGCTGACAAGAATAGAAAAGCAGATTGTTTGTAAATGTTGATGGTCAGAGACTTACGTATGCTTGTACAAAGAACACAAGACATGAGCATGCAGGTGCTGCAAGCAATTAAGAAAGCACACTTTATTGCAAAGAATTTGTATCATACTCATAAAGAAACATTGCTACAATTATGTAGGGCTTTGATGACACCACACCCAGAGTACTGTGTGCTGCTTTGAGCTCCATATTTAAAGAAAGAAACTGACATTGGAGGCTGTACAGCAGAGGGTCCCTGCTATGATGAGAGGCTTAGGAAACTGGATCTAAATTCTCTGAAGCTTAGAAGAATGTGGAGTGATCTTATTGAATCATTTAATTTTATGAATGGGGTTTGACAGAGTAGAGAATCTAGAACAATGGGGCACAGTTTCATTGCTCATTTTAGACAAAGATGAAGAGAAACTTTGTCACTCTAAATGTTGAACTTCTTAAATTCTCCTTTGAATGTTTCAATATTGAACTTACTTATATTTTAAGAAAAACAGAAACAGCTGAGAACTCTCAGCAGGTCTGGCAGAATCTGTGGAGAGAAATTAGAGTTAACATGCTGGGTTCTAAAGAAGGGTCACTGGACCCAAAACGTTAACTCTGATTTCTCTCCACAGATGCTGGCAGACCTACTGAGAAATTTTAGTTATTGTTTCGTATTTCCAGCATCTGCAGTTATTTCAAGTTTTTTTTTGGCTTGGTGTGCGGCACGGTGGCACAGTGGTTAGCACTGCTGCCTCACAGCACCAGAAACCCGGGTTCAATTCCCGCCTCAGGCAACTGACTGTGTGGAGTTTGCATGTTCTCCCTGTGTCTGCGTGGGTTTCCTCCGAGTGCTCCGGTTTCTTCCCACAGGCCAAAGATGTGCAGGTCAGGTGAATTGGCCATGCTAAATTGCCCTTAGTGTTAGGTTAGGGGTATGGGTGGGTTGAGCATTGGCGGGTCGGTGTGGACTTGTTGGGCCGAAGGGCCTGTTTCCACACTGTAAGTAATCTAATCTACTTACTTAAATCCTGCTCATTCTATTACATATGGAGATTTATTGTTTGTGTCCTTTAAAAGAGGCATTGTTTATGGGGCAAATGATCCTCATTAGCTATTTTGTCAGTGTTATTGTTAGTCAAAGAAGACATGAATGGCTTCAACAACATAGCAAGGCACAAAAAGTGATGGTTTAGGTTTAGTGACTTGTTGAGTTTCACAGTGTACTAGGTAAGCTCAAATATGTAATTTTTGTACTCAAAGGAGCAAAGGTTGGGGTATACCAAAGCGTCAAGCTAGACAGAATAGAGGAAGTGCTTCATGCTGGATTAAAGGTAATAAAGGCTGAGATGGTTGAGGAAGTGAATGGTTGAATAAGCATTGTGACAAATGATGTTCTGTAGACACTTGGAACTTGCTGAAGTTGAACTCGTTATTCAAGGTCTGGGCATGAAATCAGGTGTGCACGTATGTATCACTATTACAAACAATAAGAGAAGTTGCTGGAAAAGCTCAACAGGTCTGGCAGGATCTGTGAAGAGAAATCAAAGTTAAAGTTTTGGGCACGGTGACCTTGCCACAGCACTGATGATAGCGAGGAAAATGTGTCCCTATTATGTTCAGAATAAGGAAAGGCACTCAAAGAGAATGGCATGGCTCAACAAGTCACTCTCACATAGTTATGATTTGGAGGTGCCAGTGTTGGACTGGGGTGGACAAAGTTAAAAATCACACAACACCACTTTAAGACTGGGTTTGCCATAGTGTTAAGGGTTTAGATTAGATTAGATATCCTACTGTGCGGAAACAGGCCTTTCGACCTCACAAGTCCACACCAACCCTCCAAAGAGTAATCCACCCACACCCATTCCCCCTACTCGTGCATCGATCACTATGGGCAATTTAACTTGGGCCAATCCACCTAACCTGCACATCTTTGGATTGTGGGAGAAAACTGGAGCATCAAACCCATGCAGACATGGGTAGAACGAGCAAATTCCATGCAGACAGTCACCCAAGACTGGAATTGAACCCAGGTCCCTGGCACTGTGAGGCAGCAGTGCTAATCACTGTGCCACTGTGCCGCCCTTGAGCGTGTTTTGATGGAGAGGAATTTATTAAGTGTGTGCAAGACAATTTTCTGATTCAGTATGTGGATGTACCTACTAGAGAAAGTGCAAAACCTAACCTACTCTTGGGAAATAAAGCAGGGCAGGTGACTGAGATGTCAGTGGGGGAGCAATTTGGGGCCAGTGACCATAATTCTATTAGATTTAAAATAGAGATGGAGAAGGATACACCAAATTTAAAAGTTGAAGTTTTAAATTGGAGAAAAGCCAATTTTGATAGTATTAGGCAAGAACTTTCAAAAGCTGATTGGGGGCAGATGTTTGCAGGTAAAGGGATGGCTGGAAAATGGGAAGCCTTCAGAAATAAGATTATGAGAATCCAGAGAAAGTATATTCCTGTCATGGTGAAAGGAAAGGCTGGTGGGCATAGGGAATGCTGGATGACTAAAGAAATTGAGGGTTTGGTTAAGAAAAAGAAGGAAGCATATGTAAGGTATAGACAGGATAGACAGGATAGATCGAGTGAATCCTCAGAAGAGTATAAAGGCAGTGGGAGTATACTTAAGAGGGAAATCAGGAGGGTAAAAAGGGGACATGATATAGCTTTGGCAAATAGAATTAAGGAGAATCCAAAGAGTTTTTACAACTACATTAAGGACAAAAGGGTAACTAGGGAGAGAATAGAGCCCTCAAAGAACAGCAAAGCGGCCATTGCGTGGAGCCGCAGAAAATGAGGGAGATACTAAATGAGTATTTTGCATCAGTATTTACTGTGGAAAAGGATACGGAAGATATAGACTGTAGGGAAATAGGTGGTGACATTTTGCAAAATATTCATATTATAGAGGAGGAAGTGCTGGATGTCTTGAAATGGGTAAAGGTGGAAAAGTCCCTAGGAACCGATCAGGTGTACCCTAGAACTCTGTGGGAAGCTAGAAAAATGATTGCTGGACCTCTTGCTGAGATATTTGTATCATCGATAGTCACAGGTGAGGTGCCGGAAGACTGGAGGTTGGCAAACATGGTGCCATTGTTTAAGAAGGGTGGTAAGGACAAGCCACGGAACTATAGACCAGTGAGCCTGACCTCGGTGGTGGGCAAGTTGTTGGAGGGAATCCTGAGGGACAGGATGTACATGTATTTGGAAAGGCAAGGACTGATTCGGGATAGTAAACATGGTTATGTGCATGGGAAATCACATCTCACAAACTTGATTGAGTTTTTTGAAGTGCCAAAGAGGATTGATGAGGGCAGAGTGGTAGATATGATCTATATGGACTTCAGTAATGCGTTCGACAAGGTTCTACAAGGGAGACTGATTAGCAAGGTTAGATCTCACAGAATACAGGGAGAATTAGCCATTTGGATACAGAACTGGCTCAAAGGTAGAAGAAGAGGGTGGTGGTGGAGGGTTGTTTTTCAGACCATAGGCCTGTGACCAGTGGAGTGCCACAAGAATCGGTGCTGGTCCTCTATTTTTTGTCATTTACATATATGATTTGGATGCGAGCATAAGAAGTACAGTTAATAAGTTTGCAGATGACACCAAAATTGGAGGTGTAGTGGACAGCGAAGATTACAACAGGATCTTGACCAGATGGGCCAATGGGCTGAGAAGTGGCAGGTGGAGTTTAATTCAGATAAAATGAGGTGCTGCATTTTGGGAAAGCAAATCTGAGCAGGATTTATACACTTAATGGTAAGATCCTTGGGAGTGTTGCTGAACAAAGAGACCTTGGAGTGCAGGTTGAAAGTGTAGTCGCAGGAAGATAGGATAGTGAAGAAGGCGTTTGGTATGCTTTCCTTTATTGGTCAGAGTATTGAGTACAGGAGTTGGGAAGTTATGTTGCAGCTGTACAGGACAATGGTTAGGTCACTTTTGGAATATTACATTCATTTCTGGTCTTCTTCCTATCGGAAAGACGTTGTGAAACTTGAAAGGGTTCAGAAAAGATTTACAAGGATGTTGCCGGGGTTGGAGGATTTGAGCTATAGGGAGAGGCTGAACAGGCTGGGGCTGTTTTCCCTGGAGCGTCTGAGGCTGAGGGGTGACCTTATAAAGGTTTACATAATTATGATGGGCATGGATAGGGTAAATAGGCAAAGTCCCTGGGGTGGGGGAATCCAGAATTAGAGGACATAGGTTTAGGGTGAGAGGGGAAAGATATAAAAGAGACCTCTGGGGCAACTTTTCACACAGAGGGTGGTACGTGTATGGAATGAGCTGCCAGAGGAAGTGGTGGAGGGTGGTACAATTGTAATTTTTAAGAGGCATTTGGATGGGTATATGAATAGGAAGGGTTTGGAGGGATGTGTGCCGGGCGCTGTCAGTGGGACTAGATTGGGTTGGGATATCTGGTCAGGCTGGACTGGTTAGACGAAAGGGTCTGTTTCCATGCTATATATCTCTATGCTGCCTCACAGCGCCAGAGACCCGGGTTCAATTCCCGCCTCTGGTGACTGACTGTGTGGAGTTTGCACATTCTCCCCGTGTCTGCATGGGTTTCCTCCAGGTGCTCCGGTTTCCTCCCACAGTCCAAAGATGTGCAGGTTAGGTGAATTGGCCATGTTAGATTGCCCATAGTGTTAAGTGAAGGGCTATGTGTAGGGGTATGGGTGGGTTGCGCTTCGACGGGTCGGTGTGGACTTGTTGGGCTGAAGAGCCTGTTTCACACTGTAGGTAATCTAAAAAAAATTGCTCTATGACTCTATACTCCAACAGGTTTATTTGGAAGCAGTAGCTTTTGGAACACTGCTTCTTCGTCAGGTGGTTGTAGAGCAGCGTTCCAAAAGCTAGTGCATCCAAATAAACCTGTTGGACTATAAGCTGATATTGTGTGATTTTTAACTCTCAAATAGGTCCTGGATTCTACCTGGCGTGGGCAGGAAGCCATTAATTTCACTTAGCTACCAACTAATTAGTGATTACTCTCTCCAAAGAGGCAGGAAAGAGGTCAGCAGTTCCTTAGAATTGAGTTACTTAAGAAATTGAATTATTTAGGATAAACAAAACTAAGCTCAGTTTTCTTGGACTATTCAGAAGTGAAAATCTGCATAGTATATGAGAGATCCAGAATGAAGCAACATTAGAACAAAACTAAAGGCTGAAGACTTAGAACAGAGAGCAAGAGAAGCTTCTTTCAACTGAGTTGTGTCAATGTCAAATTAATTTCAAGTGTTAGGAGGTGAGGCAGATATTATGATAAATTGGTTCCCTGAATCAAGCAAAATGTAAAATAAAGGGAAATGGGTGCAAGGCAGATAATTGTGATTGACGATTTACTTAGACTGAGGTGAAACACAAATTGATGGGATATGAATTGCTCCTAGTATGTCTATGTAAGTACAGGTAAGAGATATTTTATTGATAGCTCTGGTGCATTGACCTGCCGAACCATTGACTGAGCAGTGCTTCCTCTTGCCCATTTTAAAAATCGTTTGATCGGCTGAACTCACCATATAGTTTCCACAGCTCTTTACTTATTGTTTCCTCATATCTTCTGATCAAAATCTTAGCCCATCATTTCTACCTTCAATCAATCTCTGATGCCTTGGACTCTTTATTGGTCTTTTTGTTTCTTGGAGCAATGCTCACTTTCACAATCAACATAAAATAAGTTTTAATTTCCTTCTGCTCCCAAGCCGTTATAATTGCCTATGGCCCATCTTTCAATGGAGGAAAAATGTCACCATGCAGTAAAAGCTGAATTTTATTTAACAGAAAACTTTTGTCATTAATTATTTATAACAAAGCCAGAACTGTAATTCATCTGCTTACTAATCTACTCCTCACAGTGGCTGCTGCAATACCAAGTGACACACGATGATTCATTACTTGATGTTTTATTTTTTGATTTCAATTATGCACAGCCCAACCTAGATAGATGCCTTGTGTTGTGAGGTATTGGAACATCCTGTCTCTGTAACACTACGAGTTATTAGGCCACTCAGTCAGATACTTTTTTCCCCAATCAGTTTTACCTAAAGTCCTCTAGGGTGCAATTTCAATGTGTCAGTCAACACATACAATCTCACGCAAGTGGATGGTATTCATGCAGGAACTTAATTCCTTGAATAATCTACTTAAACTCACTGTCAATATCATTACAGCAAATCAAATCCTCTCACCAGAGGTCACTTAATTGTAATTGTAAGATGGACAATCTTAATTTACCCTTTCTAACATAAAACAGACCAATTGTGATAAAGCTTTAACAACCCTCACAAAGATTAGGTAGCTCAGCATTGATTGTATCTATGGTTACCATAGCTTGCATTTTTGAAGCATTTCCTTCATAAATCTGAGAGCTGTTGGAAAAATTTGAACATTATAATATTAACAAATGAAACACTCGGAAAGAGAAATATAAAATATTTACCTGTGCTTTCCTGAGAGCATATCCTCTGACAGAGTTTTATAGCTAGTTACTGCTTGGAAACTGCATTGTGTGACCATTTTAAAATTCTGTTTTCAAGTGATATTATTTCTAAACACCTGCTATGAAATGTGCTGATGGTTAACTCTTCCAAAATTTGAATTGAATGAAAACAGAAATACACGTTTAAAAAAAAACTTTGAAATGGTTAATCATGACCTAATGAGAGGTGGAGTTGATTGTTAATAAAAATTGAAAGAACTGTGGTTACTGGAAAAACGCAAACAGAAATTGCTGGAAAAGTTCAGCAAGTCTGGCAGCGTCTTTGCAGAGAAATCAGAGTTAACACTTCAGATCCTGTGACCACTCCTCAGACTTGCTGAGCTTTGTTAATAACATGTTTCTTATTTAATGTTTAGACACTTTGCCTTTTATGGTAATGATACATTACTTTTAATAGTTGCCTAGGTGGTAATGGTCAAACCTGCTGTCAATTCAAATTAAGCTCTTTAGCGGCATCATAAAAACAAACATTGAGCAGCACATTTTAATTACACAGTGGTTTAAAATTACATAAGCTGATTTTTTTTTGTAACATTGTGTAACAGTAGCAGCTAAGTATCTATTGAATTAAGTATTGAGCCAGTTAAATTAGTAGATTGACATAGCACAGGAATCCATCATTCAATATATTATTTCCTTGTTCAATCCTACTCTTTCACCACATCCTGTAACCTTTGCTCTTCCATTATTTATACAATTATCTTTTGAATGTCATTATTGAATCTTCTGCCTCCATTCAGACACTGCCTTACAAATCACAACAATTTACTATGTTTAAAAAGAGGGTATTCCTATGTCACCTCTGGTTCTTTTGTCATTCATCTTCAATCCTAATAGATACACTTAGTCAATCAAATCCATTCACAATTTTGAACACCTCCATCAAAGCTTTTCCATCTTCTCGACTCGAAAAACTACCCCATCTTCTCTAGTCTTTCCATATCACTGAATACCCACATTTCAGGTATCATTGTGGGAAGCCTCTTTCACACATTTTCTTGCTAAAGTATGGTGTCCCGAAATTTAAAAATTGCTTGAGCTGTGGTCAAACTGATGTTTGATGACGCCCTGTCTTAACTTCCTTTATTTGAGCTTCATTCTCTATTAATAAAGCAACAGCGTTCATGTGTGTCTTTTTTTTTCAAACAATTTCCTTAACTTGTCTGGTCACCTTCAAAATGTTGGGCATTTACACTGTGAGAAAAGCTGTTCAACATGCATTATTTAAGATTTGGATTTTAGATTAGAGAGAGAGGTGGATGTTCAACAGGCCAGAAAATCAATTGAAACAGTGATCCAAGTACATCAGTTCATCCATACATCAAAGTTAAAAATCACACAACACCAGGTTATCGTCCAACAGGTTTAATTGGAAGCACACTAGCTTTTAGAGCGACGCTCCATCGTCAGGTGATAGTTTCCCTCTCCCTATCACCTGACGAAGGAGAGTCGCTCCGAAAGCTAGTGTGCTTCCAATTAAACCTGTTGGACGATAACCTGGTGTTGTGTGATTTTTAACTTTGTACACCCCAGTCCAACACCGGCATCTCCAAATCATCCACACATCAAGTAAGTGTGTGACTGCAATCAAGTAACTGGCAGGACACCTGAAGTGACAATGGATGGTGTGGGAGAAAAACAAAGCACTGCCTGTCCACCACTTGCTCACAGGAACCATGTCTGTTCTTAGCTAAACAGAGCCTACACATAATGACACCGGCACCTCAACTTGACTACAAGAGCCCAGGAACTAACAGTGAAATGAAACATGACCTAAGCAGTTTCCCCGACTGAAGGAATACACCACCGAAATGAGCTGCAAACTAGTTTTCCAACCTCTCAATAGTATCACTGGTCCTGAAACCCCAAGGGCATTCCCTGCCTCCCCCAGGTACTCAATCCTCACAAATCCTACGCAGACTAGGTGGCACCAAGATACCTGACAACTACCCTACCCTGGGGATCTATTGAAGCCACGTTGCTCACCATTAGCACCCCATTCTGCAGATTAGCTAAACCTCTTGTTACAATTGTTAACTGATGGATATTGCCTGACAAGCAGTTGTTTTCCATTAACCGTAATTGAAACTGCATTGTCTTGTAATTAACAGTTCACTACTGCAACCCTATAAAAACTGCCTGTATCTGAAGCTCAAGGAAGAGAATCCTTATTCTTCCTATCAAATTATATCACTTCACACTTCTCACACTTTTTGCCCAGCAACACTGCAGGCCAGATCAAGAGGGATGGCAAATACCTCACATAAAGGACATTACTGAACCAGGTAGGTTTTAGTGACAATCACCAGTGGTTATATAGTTGTGATTAGGTTAGTTTTGTTTTAACTGAACTTATATTTCACCATCTGCCATGGTGAGGTTCAAACTCATTACCTCAGAACTTAGCCTGGAATTTTTGAATACTGGTCCTGTGACATTACCAGTGCATTAGCAGCTCCCAATTTCCATCCAGCTCCTATCCAATAAGTGAAAGAATGGGTATCTACATGTTGTGGTTCTGTTCACCGAGCTGGGAATTTGTGTTGGTTGCAGATGTTTCGTCCCTGTCTAGGTGACATCCTCAGTGCTTGGGAGCCTCCTGTGAAGCACTTCTGTGATTTTTCCTCCGGCATTTATAGTGATATCACTATTAATGCCGGAGGAAACATCACAGAAGCGCTTCACAGGAGGCTCCCAAGCACTGAGGATGTCACCTAGACAGGGGACGAAACATCTGCAAAACAAATTCCCAGCTCAGCGAACAGAACCACAACAATGAGCGCCCGCGTGACTAATCTTCTCCCAAACTTTGGGTATACACATATTAATGAGGCGAGATTAGGTAATACCAGGATATTGATGCATGATCATGCATGAACATAGGCCTCTCAATACTCATTAGTGAAAATCTCATCTTGCTATTCAACACTGATTTGGAAAATGAGACATTTTGCTCTCGACATTGAAAATCTCTTCACAAGACATCTTACATGGTTTTCCAACTTTCTGACCATGGTCCACATCATGAAGGGAGAGGGAAAACTAAAACTAAAGATGCACAATTTTGAACATGTACTTTCAGTATGTTGTGGTTCTGTTCGCCGAGCTGGAAGTTTTTGCTGCAAACGTTTCGTTCCCTGGCTAGGGAACATCATCAGTGCTATTGGATCCTCCTGTGAAGCGCTGCTTTGATGCTTCTTCCGGTATTTATAGTGGTTTGTTCTTGCCGCTTCCGTATACTTTCAGTATGTCCAAATATTTGGAGCCCGATGTAAGATTCAAGATAGAGACATTTTTTTAAAAAATGATTTAAATCATGACATTCTGTACAAGTCTTAATCTTGCAGTTATAGTTCGAAGAAAAGATGCTTAATTCAGGCACTGACACCACCTGTCTGTTTACATGAACACAATTCTTGGCTGAAAGTGTCAGAGATATCTTATTATTGGGCTTCAGTGCTGCAATCATTCTAGTTTTTGTGGCATACAAGAGCTGTCCAACTCAAATGGGTTAGATCTTATATATAATACTGCACTACAATTCATTTGCAAGATGTTCATTAGATATCATATTGTCAGAAATAATACTGGCAGATGCCAGCCAATTACACTACAGTCAGTGCAATATATGGAGCAGTTTCTATAAACGTGAACTCAAATCTCTTTAAATTTTGTTCAAACTACTGGTCTCATGGCCTGGCAATAAATTAAACTTAAAATTCTCTGTGTTTATATTCCTCCAGAATATTACCACTACCTATCTCTGCCATTCCTTCTAGCCCTGAAACCCTCCAAAATAAATGTGTTCCTCTAAATATCTGTTCATTCAGTTTTGGTCTCTTGCACACTCTGCAGTAAGTCAGTCAAGAACTACTTTTGTAAAATGACCTAAAATAGTCTCTACCTCCCTTGCATGATTCTGCAAACTGAAAATATGACAGGTTGCAAACAAATAGCAGCACAATATTTTATGAGTGGTAGTTTAGACTTGCTTAATTAACTGTGACTTTCAATTTTGAAAGCTATATCAAACCTCCGACTTAGAATCATAGAATCCCTACAGTATGGACACAGGCCATTTTGCCCAACAAGACCTTCTGAAGAGTAACCCATCCAGACCTATTCTCCTACCCTATTACTCTACATTTCCCCCTGACTATGAAGGGGCATGTCATTGCAAACTAGGGAGAGAAGAAAAATTTAGAAGTCACATATCATTAATAGTTAAGTGCAATTTATATGTTGTAAAATGACTTTTTCTTCTATCAATGAGTTGCAATTTCAAGTATCCATTACAGGGTTGCTGATGCATGAACAGTTTGGCATATACAGTATCTGGGCTGAAAATGTGTTGCTGGAAAAGCGCAGCAGGTCAGGCAGCATCCAAGGAGCAGGAGAATCGACATTTCGGGCATGAGCCCTTCTTCAGGAATCATTCTTGAAGAAGGGCTCTTGCCCAAAACGTCGATTAGCCTGCTCCTTGGATGCTGCCTGACCTGCTGCGCTTTTCTAGCAACACATTTCCAGCTCTGATCTCCAGCATCTGCAGTCCTCACTTTCTCCATATACAGTATCTGGCACTTCCACAATGAGTGAAGGGCTAAAAGTATGTTGTAACTTTTGCTGAACAGCATCACTTTTCAAAAAAAATTCTCAGTCTATGGAATAAAATGTATAAAGTATCACAAATGACAGGAAGAAAAGCCTTTAAGATGAACAAGTCTTTTTTTCTTTTTAACTGTTAACTCTGAAATACAAATGCCAATCACAAAAAAAGCTATATTGCAAGAATTCTCAAAATGCTGGCCTTTGTGATAGGAAGCAATTTTACTGAGTTTCTTTCTTACAGACAGATCTCTGGAAATGGAATATTTATTAGTAATGCCTGCGTAACCATTTAACTAGCTACAGATTTGGGTTGCTAATCGTATCTCGGTTTATATACCTGGTTCCATTTTTTCACAGAATTTGTAATTGTTTTGTATTGAAGTGCAACAGGTAATTTTTTTCTTGCTCTTATGAGAGCGCACAGTTTACAGATTTTTAATCAAAATGTTAGCAGTGAATATTTATGCTAAAATAAAACAGTTTAACATTTTGTAAAGCAAAATACAACACTGTGAAATTGAATTCCTTTCTGTAGAAGAAAAGCAATGCATTATGCAGGTTTTTTATTTCAGGATTTCAAGCCACAACACAAAAAACAAATGCCTGATCCTAGCCATACAGGGGTCTGCAAAGTAATAGAAAATGAAAAGTTTGGGTCATATTATAATTATCTTTCAAGTATGAGTACTGGGAAATGTAATATCAGGAAATAATTTGATTCTGTATGAAAGGACCCTTTCTTAAAGTAGCCAGACAAATTTTTTACTAGAGTTTGTCACTCTGTCATCTTTGCATCAAAGCAGAGTAAAATACAACTCCTTTGTTCTGCTTATGTAAAATATTCTTCAACATTCAACAAAATTAGCAGGCTATTTTTAAAAACAAATCGCACATTTACATTGTTGATTGAATTCTATATGGATCTATTGATCAAAGCTAAATTCTACTCTGGTACTCCACTTGCATGAAGGGCTTTTGCCCGAAACGTCGATTTTGCTGCTCGTTGGATGCTGCCTGAACTGCTGTGCTCTTCCAGCACCACTGATCCAGAATCATTGCATGGCATCATGACAGGAGGTACTCTAGACTATATCACATTCATGTCAATGCATACTCCTGTGTTTTATACAAGGGGAAGAAGCAAACTGGGACTTTGTTTCAGGCTGGTCTTGGTTTGAATCACACTAATTCTGTCCTGCTATACAATCAGCGCTGTGAGATAGATGCATTTTTGTCTTTGTTAGGTTATAAGAGCAAAGAGAGTAAGGAGAATCCAAAGGGTTTTACAAATACAATAAGACAAAAGGGTAACTAGGGAGAGAATAGGGACCTTCAAAGATCAGCAAGACAGCCTTTGTGTGGAGTCACAGGAGATAGGGGGAAATACTAAACAAGGATTTTGCATCAATGTTTACTGTAGAGAAGGACATGGAAGATATAAAACGTAGGAAAATAGATGGTGACATCTTAAAAATGTTCATATTACAGAGGAAGAAGTGCTGGATGTCTTGAAACACAAAAGTGGAATAATCCCCAGAACCCGTTCAGGTGTACCACAGAACTCTGTGGGAAGCTAGGGAAGTGATTGCTGGGATGCTTACTAAGATATTTGTGTCAGCGATAGTCATAGGTGAAGTGCCAGAAGACTGGATGTTGGCTAATGTGGTGCCACTGTTTAAGAAGGTTGGTAAGGACAAGCCAGGAAACTATAGACCAATGAGCCTGGCGTCGGTGGTGGACAAGCTGTTGGAGGGAATCCTGAGGGACAGGATGTACATGTATTTGGAAAGGCAAGGACTGATTAAGGATAGTCAGCATGGCTTTGTATATGGGAAACTATGTCTCATGAGTTTGATTGAGTTTTTTGAAGCAGTAACAAAGAGGATTGATGAGGCCAGGGCGGTGGATGATCTATATGGACTTCAATAAGGCATTCAACAAGGTGATCTACATGGACTTCAATAAGGCATTCAACAAGGTTCCCCATGGGAGACTGATTAGCAAGGTTTGATCTCATGGAATACGGGGAGAACTAGCTATTTGGATGCAGAACTGGCTCAAAGGCAGAGGGTGGTTGTGGAGGGTTGTTTTTCAGACTGGAGGCCCATGACCAGTGGAACGCCACAGGAATCGGTGCTGGGTCCACTACTTCTCATCATTTATATAAATAATTTGAGCATAAGAGGTACAATTAGTAAGTTTGTAGATGACACCGAAATTGGAAGTGTAGTGGACCGCAAAGAAGGTTACCTCAGATTACAATAGGATCTTGATCAGGTGGACCAATGGGCTGAGAGTGGCAGATGGAGTTTAATTTAGATCAATGCAAGGTGCTTAATTTCATATTTGCAAACACTGAACTCTGCAAAAAGATGGACATTTTTGTTTTGTTTTATCATGAAATCTGCTGCCTGCCTCGAATTTTAGAAGCATTTTCTTTGCATTTGTATGAACATACAACTATTGTTCCAGTGATAAAATTGCAAGGGTCTGACTGAAGGCCTGGTGAAAATAAATGAGTTTACAGAAAAAAAAGTTGCAGATGTAGCCTAGTTTAAAGAAGGATTACCAATGGCAGGGAACTAGGTAATAGATGGAAATTGGTACCAGTACTGGAATGAAAAATCACTTTTGCTTAATGCATTTAAGTAAGAATGAAGCAGAGTGTGTGTAAAAGAAACTGACAGGTCTGTGGGAATATTAAGAAGAAAATGTAAAAAAACACATTTCGTAATAAGACCCGTGCTCCAGTTGTGTTACAGGTCAGGGCTACCACTGTTGAGAAGTTGAATTGAAATCCCCATATCTCAGTCTGAGAATTAGGTTTTAAATAAATCTGTGGGAACAAAAGTAGTTTGTAAAATTGATTATTAAACTATTTGATTATCACAAGAACCTATTCATTTATATCCTTCAGAGAAGAATGCTTGCCTATTGTGAATTATGTGCAAGTTGAGGACTACATCAACATGATCAATATTTAACTAAATGTACAAGTTTACTCCATCTCATCAATGAAATTAAATTTATTTGAAACTATATTTATGCCAACTGTCCATTGGCAACATTTAATCTGGTAGCATTTTCAGCAAAGGTTAACAAAATTTAGTGCAAACAAAATATCATAAAGTAGACATGAACCAAGTAATCTATTAATACATCTATTTTCACTTGAAAATTAAACATAAACATTCTCTTTTGATGTACACACTCTTTGAGCTACACTTGGAAATTTGACCCAAAGAATCTGCAATGACCCTCCACACAGCATCCCACCCAGGACCAATCTCCCACCTATCCCTGTAACCCTACATATACTATGACTGATCCAGCTAACCTGCACATCTGTGGACTGTGGGGTGAAACTGCAGCAATCAATGGAAGCCCATGCAGACACAAGGAGAATGTGAAAAACATCACACAGACAGAAAATCAGCCTGGATCCCTGGCATTGTGAGGTAGCAGTACTCATAACAGAGCCACCATAATACCAGGAGAGAGAAACAAAGGAATATTTTGGGCTAAAGCCAAAGTATTATTGAACCTCGGTGTGAAAATATAGTTTTGATATTTTCTGATTAAAGCACATATCAGCTAAGTCAGGTTTTCATCACCAAAATATATGTATGCTAATAAAAGAGTATGAGAGAATGAATGAGTTTTGCTATAACATGCTAAACACCTGAGTCTCTCATATCCAAGATACTAGACATTCACTTATACAAGATATGTTTCAAATGAAATAGCCTTTCATAATTTATTTGTTTATAAGTAAGCATTGTTAGCTTGGCATTGAGAAGTATCTTACTTATATACACAGTAACCAACCTCAAGTACTAACATCTGCAGCCATGAGAAAGGATGGAGATTCAAGAGCTGGCTATTATTTACAATATGCTTCGATATACAGTGAAAGATACTTTTTTTTCTTCTCACGCTATTTTCTCTAGAGCACACAGGACATGGTGCAATAAAATTCAGGATCTAGTACTAATTATAAATGACAGTTGAAATAATTTGTCTCTGTCTTACCATTTACGACTTTAATCTACTGGTAGTTGTTATTTGCCACTGTGAAGCTTCACAGAAAAACAGCACTGAAGACTTAATGCTGCAATAATTTTACTTTGTAAATGATGAAAGCTAATTTTGTTTCCTAATCACCTAGAGTGAGCAGTTAAAGAATGTGATTTGTGTAAGTATCTTGATTGCACACCTATTTATGTAATTTATTTTTAGTGCAGGACTATATGAAAAAGTATTTCTTCAAAATTGTAATGTTTTTTTCACTGAAAGCAATTTGCAGTGTCAGTTCATAATATTGACAAAAATGTATTTTTGATATTGCACTAAGCATGCAGAATAGAGATCATAAAATATTGCCTCATGCATAAAAGTAATTGGTGATATTCAAGCCGAGAGTGTATTACTTCAACAGATGGCAGTAGATTATAAACATAGCTTTTGGTTTAGGCTGTGCTGAAATTTGCAAGAGATTACTGCTGTATTGTAGAAAAACCAAACAAATGCTGATCGATTAAAATTGAAAGAAATCAATAATTATTCAAACACTTTCCTCCACACTCAATAAAAATACAATTTTTTTTCTTGGTTGAGCAACTTCCTAATTGAATTCTGCTTACATCAGCAGCTTTTTAGGTAAATAAGGAGGTAAATAATGCAAAGTGAGAGTGACAACATTTGACATCAGCACAGCATTTGATAGAGTAGGCCATCAAGCAACCCTAGCAAAACTGAGATCCATGAGCATTAAATGAGAATAATGGGAGAATCTCCACTGCTCAATGTCATACCAAGCACAAAAGGAAGGCAGTTGTAGTTGTTGGAAGTCAATTATCGTAGCTGTCCGACATCTCTGCAGGAGTCTGTCAGGACTGTGACCTTGGTTCAACCATCTTCAATTGCTTCATCAATGATCTTTCCTCCACCATGAAGCCAAGATTGGGGATTTTTGCTGACAAAAGTGCAATGTTCAGCAATATCTGTGATTCTACAGATACAGTTTCTCCATTTGCAACAATACCTGAACAGTATTCAAAGCTGAACTGATAAGCGTCAAGTAAATATTACAACATTCAAATGGAAAAAAACACCTATCTCCAAGAACAGAGAATGTAAACATTACTGATTGACATTCAATGGCATTCCTTACTATCAAATTCCTAGGCTTATCAGAAACTAAACTGGATTGGTCATACAAATACTGTTACAAAAGCATGCAAGAAGTCGGGATTCTATGATGAGTAACTCATTCCTTGAATCACAAGGCCTTTTCGCCAACTGCAAGTTGACTGTGTTGAAGTATGTTACACTTTCCTGGATAAATGCAGCTTGAACAACAAGAAGTGCATACCGTAACTGTATCTCTATCCACCACCTTCAACATTCACTCCCTCCACCACCAACTTGAATGTAATACAAGATGTATTACAGTGTCTCAATGTATGCTCCTTCAACAGCACCTTTCCAACCTATGACCTCTACCACAACAGTGACATGGTAACAGCATCGCTACGTGCAAGTTCCCCTCCAATCTTCAGAACATCAAAGCTTGATACTATATCACCACAATCAATCCTTATACATCAACTCCACCTAACCACACTGCCCCCTCCCCTACCTTCTGACCTCACTCAAAGAACAAGTCTACTACTTCACATCTGAAAAAGGTCTGGATGTTTCATAATTCTCCGAGGATGTACTCTCTTCAGTCCTGGAACAGTACTAGGTCTTCTGCTTGAGAACTGTAGACTTTTGTTTTGATCTGAGGATCTGGAGAATCTTGCAAGTCTCAAATATTCTTCATATTACTTGGTCCATTTGTTGCTGTGAAGGACCTTTGTTCTTGTGAATTTCCTGCATGGAGGACCTCTTCCTTGCTAACTCAGTTAGTTGCTCTTTAATGCTGGCTGATGGACCTTGAACATTATGAATCTCTATTATGGAAGACAGCTGCTGTGCTGAGCCAAGTAATTGCTTCCATGGTATTTCTTTGATGTTGTAATAGATACAGTGGTGCAGTGGTATATCCCTGACCCAGGAAACCTGGGTTCAAGTCCCACTTGGTCCAATGGTGTGTAACGATACTCCCACGCAGGTTGATTACAAGTTGATCATCTGCAATAGGTTCTGTCTCTTTCTTTCAGTACATCAAAGTTGTTTAAATTAGTGTTTTTTTTATTAAAGTTAACTCGGTTTTCTCTCCACAAATGCTACTAGGCCTGCTGAGTTTCTCCAGCAATTTCTGTTTTTTGTTTGTTTCTGCTTCTAATTTGTATGTTCCCGTGGAATTATCTCTTCTATTAGGATTCAAGTGAAGGTGTAAATTTGATTGCATGCTAGGTCTACCTCTGATCTTAACAATCTTCTTGAGAGACCACAAGAAAGACAGTGGTGATTGTTAATCCCTCATAGCCCACTATTGACTGTGACTTTAAATTCTAATGGTTAGATAAATGAGAATAAAATGAAGGTATCTTTGTTATTGTCAAAAAATATATATTTGTTTGCATTACCTTTAATCCTATATTGGCAACTTACTGATGAAATACAAATAGATCAATTTCTATCTCAATTGTGTCCTCTCCTGTTGCCACTTTAAAATGAAAGAAGTGCTGATAGGGTTGGACTAAGTGGTAGGTAACATTCACACCACACTGGTTCCAGGTACTGACCATCAGCAACAAGACAGAATCCAATAATTATGGAGTCATAGAGTCATACAGACTGGTACAGCATGGAAACACCCTTCGGTCCAACATGTCCATGCCGCCCAGATATCCCAACCTTATCTAGTCCCATTTGCCAGCACTTGGTCCATATCCCTGTAAACCCTTTGTATTCATTTACCCATCCAGATGCCTTTTAAATGTTATAATTTTACCAGTCTCCACCATTTCCTCAGGCAGCTCATTCCATACTCATACCGCCCTCTCTGTGAAAAAGTTTCCCCTGAGGTCTCTTTTAGTTTTTCTCCCCTCTCACCCTAAATCTATGCCCTCTAGTTTACTCCACCAACCCAAGGAAAAGACCTTGTCTATTTACACTATCCATGCCACTCATGATTTTATAAATCTCTATAAGGTCACCTCTCAGCATCGAAAGCTCCAGAACAAATAGCCCCAGATTCAGCCTATCCCTATCGCTCAAATCCTCCAACCCTGGCTCAAATCCTCCAACCCTGGTAACATCCTTGTAGATCTTTTCTAAATTCTTTCAAGTTTCATAACATCCTTCCTATATGAGGGAGACCAGAATTGCATACAATATTTCAAAAATGACCTAACAAATGTCATGTACAGTCACAACATGACCTCCCAACTCCTGTACTCAATGCTCTGACCAATAAAGGAACTCATACAAAGCCTTCTTGACTACCCTATCTACCTGTGACTCCACTTGCATGGAACTATGGACCTGCACTCCAAGATCTATTTGTTCAGCAACACTCCCTAGGACCTTACCGTTACGTTTATAAGTCCTGCCCTTATTTGCCTTTCCAAAATGCAGTGCCTAACATTTATCTAAATTAAACTCTATCTGCCACTGCTCAGCCCATTGGCATATCTGATCAAGATCTCATTGTATTCTGAGCTAACCTTCTTTTCTGTCCTTTACACCTCCAATTTCGGTGTCATCTGTAAACTTATCATCTACATCTCCTATTTTCACATGCAAATCATCTACATAAATGACAAAAAGCAGTGGGATCCAGCACCAATCCTTGTGGCACACCACTGGTCACAGGTCTCCAGTCTGAAAAGCAGCCCTCCACCACCATACTCTGTCTTCTAAATTTGAGCCAGTTCTGTATCCAAATGGCTAGTTGTCCCTGTATTCCATGCTAACCATGAGAAACCTTGTCAAATGCCTCACTGAAGTCCACATAGATTGCATCCACTGTTCTTCCCTCATCAATCCTCTTCATTACATCTCTTAACTTTCAAAAGCTTTATCGTTACTGAATATAGTATCATGGTGTCATCATTGATCAGAAGTTGAACAGAAGAAGCCAGATAAATACAATGACTACATACTACCAGATGGGAATTCTTCAGTGACTGGTTACTGACTCGTTTGAAAGATACTACCAATGATATCTGAAATAACTCCACAGAGATTGGTATCCCATCACCAATTCATCCTTATATACATGTGAACTATCCTTGACTTTAGTACTGCCACATTCAAAGTCAGGTATCAGAGTTTCAGTATCTCTGACGCTCATCCATTTTATCTGTCTGTCAAGGCTCCCTGACTGGACCAGATTAACAGCTCCAATCAGGGAACTCACATTCAATGAAGTCCACTTGGCTGACCTCATTACAATCATTATAATACCCTCAAAGTACATGATCATTTTTCACATCAGATGTACATTGCTGGTTTAGTATATAGAACAACAGTAGCTTTCCTTGTACTTATTATGTCAATTTGTAATGTCACATCAATATTTATGACTTTTCAACTGACCTGTTATCCTTTGCTATTCTCGAACTTCTTCAAAATTGAGAGACTAATGATCTGAACTATATTTTAATGGATGAAGTAGAGAACTAGGCTCTAACTACCTTTAGCTGTGATTTCTTCCAACAGAACTCTGGAACAGATGGTGAGTAAGTTGCCCTTTTTATTTCCCAAACATAATTTAGAATCATGGTAGGCTACATTTAGAATGAAGTAATTTCAAAGATGCATCCTTCAAAGAACTGGGAGGTCCTGGGCAATGATTTAGTCCTGACCATCTGCCAATGACATTTTTTTCCTTAAAAAAAATCAATCAGTTGTCCCCAGCTGCTCCATTTCACTGATTAACAATTTTAATTGCTTTCATAAAGACTGCCTCAGAAGTGAAAAGCAGACCTTCATGAAGGTGCTGTATTTCCCTTCATAGTCACTGATAGTTTTAACAGACATGATCACTTTCCAATGGACACTAATTAGATCTGACAATGATCAAATCCCCATATCATCTAAAAGTGCTCCACCAGCAGGATTTTGGCATTGCTGATGGCAATCTGTCCTGCAGCCAAGTGTCCTATTGTTAATAATTTGGAGTGAATATCAAGTACAAGTTTTGACTGTCTAACAAGACTAATTTGAATAGGTTCAAGCAGGGAGACTCTCACTCACTCCCATCTATAAGTCAAATATCTAAACTTCATTTGTTCTGAAATCAAGCATTACTACATTTTATTCTTCAGAGCACAACATCATACTCAGCATAATGTGCAATTCACCAGAAACTAAAATGTGAGCAAAATTGTACAATAAAATATAATTTAGAAAGATCATGGTATTTACTTGTTTGAGAGTAAGGACATTGATTTTTCATTTCCTTATCAAAAAGTTTTGTGCAAATTTAATGGCTTTACCATCGTTCAATGGCACACTTCTATAACCGGAAACAGACGTGAATTATATGAGCAGGTCAGAAGCTATAAATTGTCCAAACTTCGTGAGTTTATCCACATTATTACAAGGCACAGTATGATGGAATGTCTACTTCTTCATTAACACTCAAGAAGCTCAAGAGCACAACAAAGCACTCCGGCCACCATTGTACACCACAAATGCACAGCGGCAGCAATGTGTGAAATGTACAAGATGTACTGCAGAAACTCACCAAGCCTCTGTTGACAATGCCTTTCACACCAGCAGCCTCTGCCTCTGAGAAGGAAAAGAGTAACAGATGCGTGGAAACAGCACCATGTTCAAGTCCCATGCCAAGTTACCTGTCATCCTAACTTGGAATTGTTGTATAAAATGGTTTCTTCACTAGCTTAGGATCAAAATCTTTAAGTTTCCTTATGAATAGTTCGCCACAATTTTACCATAGTGTACCATAATTTTACCATTAATTTACCATAAGGATAATTAGAGATAAGCAATGAATGCTGACCAGCAACACTGCATCCTGTGAAATAATGTTTTACTTAAAATAAGATGTAAGGATTAAATGTGGATTAATTTATATCTGATACGTATTCTGAATGGACAATGTTATGTTTTTGCATTTATCAAACCAGATCAATTTCAATTTAAAAATAAATCCTTCTGTAATTTTTTAAGCTATTGGCAATATTATTGATCAGTTAAATACTCTACTTTGACCTGAAATGGTCATTCAACAACTGGTAAAATGCAAGTACTCGAACAATGCCTTTTGCTAACATATATTTCCATTCCGCTCGGTGTCTCTTCAGTGTCCTGCTGTATAAGGTCGAAAGAAACATCTGACCATGTTCAAAGACAGCAGGAATTTCCGCTTAACATGGTATTTGCAGCAAACCTCATGTCAAATATTTGCTGCCCACAGTGATCAAGCTGGGAAACAGGAGTTACTGGCACCCGCTTAGATCTTGCAGCCTACAGTGCTTTAGTTTCAATGTAACATTCATCAAGCTCCTTACAATTGGCAGAGGTGCAACACAATGTTTACATTCTGCAAGCTGCTGAAAATGTGTTTGGAGATTATTACACTACAGTTTGGGCAGGCAGCTACAACCACTGGGAGTGTGAATGGACTCTAATGTAGCATCAATAAGGGAATTACTTGGGGAAGGGGAGTAGGCTTGTATGCGGATGGTAAGATTACAACAGATACTAAATAGGTACTCTGCATTTAGGACACATCTGTTTAAAAGCGATTTTAGACTGCAATTTTGGGGGCTAATTGGAAATTACCATGATTTCCAAGTATCTCGAGGCACTGATACAGACACCTGCACTTTGAACATTTGAGCGTTAATGAGGAGTAATTTTCCTGGAGTGGTATTTATAGCCAGCACTCAGACAGTCTCACTGAAGATATAGTGCACATTGGCTGAGAGACAATAACTTGTCTCAAGCTGGCTCAAGGACTGAGAGAGAAGATTCATATTTTCTCACATCCAGAGGAGGAGGATTTCCACAGAGTTGAATGACAGCAAATGCTTTATGAAATGGCAGCGGAGTGTGCAAGTTGATCAAGCAACCTACAATGTAAAAACACATACAAAATAATAGAAATCTAATGCAGGGGGTATACACATCATTGTTACACCTTACTCAGCATAAATCAGTAATAACACAATTTAATGAAACTTAAATAAAATTTACCAGCAGACAGCCTTCTCACTCACATCCTCAACTGATTACTCAGACTTTGCAGTAGATCACGACAATACAGTTTATACTTTAGGGGGTTCATCAACAGAGTTCATAACGTGTCAATATTTTAACAAAAGGTTACTGTATTTATTTTTGGTTGTTGAGTTGTTGGGCGGGTAGGTACGTGGGGGTGGTTGGTAAGGGAGGTGGGGTGGGGAGTTGGAGCCACAGAAGGAAATAGTGAGGCTGAGATAGGACAAGATTGACCAGGAGGTCACTGTCAAGAGGTCTAATGCCAAAATGTGGCTCCAGTGTGACAAAAATAATAACTGAATTTACACTGGCGAAAGATAACATGTTGGCTCATAACAACAGACCTTTTAATTAAGTTCAACCTTTCATCTTTCAACCAGCATTAGCAATACAACTTCAATGATATGCAAAAACCCTGAATCATTGTATCCTGGACAGAAATTAATCACATCTCAGGAAGACGTCACAGCTCTTCAGCCATGTTAAGCAAATTAGGCAAAACACACAGAGCCATACACACACACACACTCACACACACACATCCATGAATATACTCATTTACAATCATCACACAGGATTAGACAACACATAAAAGACTCAAGTAGGGACTGAGTAAAGAAGGGGAAGTAAAACTACGTGATGCCCTGACTCGAGGAGACAATCTGGTGGTAATCGGGTAGAGAGTAGTTGTCATAAACATTAGCAAATTGTGTCATCTTGTCTGAAGCAAAGTGATCGCCCACGTGACTGTAAGCTGCATAACTCCTGTGTACAGAGTAATCTAGAAATTCCTGTGTAGATCCAGAAAACTGTTAAGTCACCCCTCATGCATTGCTGCACGTAAAAAAAAATTAAAGAGTCCCCGCACTGAAATGAATGATACATATACATCAAAAAACAAAACTTAAGGATATACCAAAGGCCACTGCAGCTTTCTAATATCTATCATCACTTTTGATCAACAAAGCTCCCTCACAAGCTTCATATGGTATGTGGCAAACTCTCATCTATAGTTGCCATGTTCTTTCTACGTGAACCTTTCCATTGCAAGTTTACTAGATTCAGGTCTATCTCAGCACTCATCTTCCCATTCCCATGGGAACCACAAAAGGAGGAAGAGCCACCTTGTTCCTTCCCCATATGAACAGGAGGAGAGCATCGAGAAAGATGGTACTATGTTAACTGTCACTGTTATTGCTGGAAGTGCATACAAGTTCGAGGCTAGGCTACAACATGGTATTTAGCAGTGGCATACATCAGACAATCATGACAGTGGCCATGCTGTATATCAGAGACACTACAGATGGTGACAAGAAATGGAAAAAGGACATATTGGTTCTGTATCAGATAAGTCAGATGAGGACCTCGCCGAGCCAAGCATGAGAAGACAGCTAATTGATTTGAAATGTATTGTTTGTTGCAACAGGCATCACATCTTCCCAAATTTGGGCCCATGCTGACACAATTTAGTTTAAACCCTACTCTACTTTCCCAATTACATGGATCACAAAAACACCAGTCCCTGTAGAGTTCACATATAGACAGTCCTGATGGTGCAGATCCCATTCCCCCTATTGTTGGTGCCAGTGCCCCACGATATGGCACCCATTTTTCCTACACTAATTTTCCATCCTTGTATTCATCTCTCTCACTTTGTTTACCCTAGACCAAGTTGCAAGAACTGACTGCAGGGCAGTTTCCCAGACAGCCTCACGCAATGCTAACTGCAGGCCACTCTTCCCAGTCTACTTCACTGTAATATTCTTCTCTGTCATAGCAGAGTAGCAGGAACCATGGAGCAGGAAAATTACTGCCTTCTCTTCTGCTACCAGCACTCTGCACAGCCCAGCTCTCCATTCCCCCCCATCCCAGCACTACTCCCATTATAACTTGCAATTGCCCATCAGTCTGCTTTAAGGTATTGAAGCCCGTGGTAAGATAGAGTACGCAAAGGGCACCACAACCCATCCTTTCTTCCGAGCATTATGAGAGGACAACTAAAATGCTGTCATCAGATTCACAGCAGTCATCCACCTCACCTGCAGCTGCCACTTTTTAAAAACACCAGAATGGGCAAAAACACTTACAGAAACACCACTTAGGGTAAACATAAAGGTGAATAACTACATGACTGTAAGGGTACTGATTGTTGGAATGTTTTATTTGTTTTTGCACTAGATAAACATTAGTTATGGCACAAAATCAAATATTGTTTGAAAAACACATCGAGTCTGGCAGCATCTGTGGAGAGAAAACAGAGTTAAGTTGAGTGACCTTCTTTGGAACTGATGAATTATATTATTTGGGTTTTGGGGCACAATGTATAGTCTTCTCATTGTAATCTTCTTCAAGTGAATGTATTGAGTACAAATGCTAGCATCTTGATGGATTCTCAGTCCTGGAAGATCAGTAGCATTGCAATAGTACTCAGGTCTGACATTGGCGATTTCTCTCAAAAGCAGTCTATAATTCATGTTGGTATATTAAGACCATAACAAATAGGAACAGGAGTAGGATGATCAGCCCATTGTGCCCCCTCCACCATTCAATCGGATCATTATTGATCTGACATTCCTCATGTCCTTTTTAATGCCCTTTCCCCATATCCCTTGATTACCTGATTGATCAAGAATCAGTCTACTTCAGCCTTAAATATATTTTGCTCCCACAGCTGTCTGTGGCAAGACGTTCTAAAGACTCTTAACCCTCTGAGAGAAGAAATTCCTCCTCATCTCAATCTTAAATTGGCACCCCTTAATTTTGAGACTATGTCCCATAGTCCAAGATGCTCACATGAGTGGATACATTATCTCAACATTTATTGTGTCAAATGCTTTAAGAGTCTCATATGTTTCAATGAGACCATGCTTCTGAACTCCAATGTGTAGACTCTCAATCTGTTTAACCTTTGCTCAGAGGACAATCCTTCCATACCAGGGATCATCCTAGTGAACTTTCTTTGAATGGGACCAAAACTGCCTGCAGTACTCCAGATGTGGTCTGATCACACTCAGATACTCTAAAACCCTAAACTTAGGGATTCTACGTCTTCTGAGGTTTCAACTCTAAGCAAATTAGTGGAGCTGAGCACAGACTATCCCAGTGAGCTCCTCCTAACGTTGGTTTTAATTTTCCAAAATCTCCTAGATTTGGTTAAAATTCCGTTAGATTGGAAAATATTAAATTACACCTTTATCAAAAAAAAGGAATCATAAAGCAAGAAACTGCAGGTCAGTCAGCTAAGCATATTCATTTGGATCATGCTAGAAACCAATATTAAAGATATAATTGCAGAGCAATTAGAAAAGTTCAAAGTAATCGTGCAAAGTCAATATGGTTCTGTAGAAAGGCAATCATGTTGAATTAATTTATTGGTGGTTCAGGAAGCAACATTTGCTTCCTTGAGTGTAAACCAGTGACCGTACAGCACATCAATTTCCAGAAGGCACTTGATTAGATGCTATATCAAAGCAAAATAAAATCCACACTATCAGTGACAGCAATCAACATAGAAGATTGGTTAACTAACAGGGAAAGCAGAGTAAGCACAAATTTATGAAGGGATCAAAGCTAGATATTACATATCACCTGTTAAGGTATCAAATGACATAACTCTGGAGCAGGTGGGACTTGACCCAGAGGCTGGGACATGATCACTGTCATAAGATCTCTATGGACCAAAGCTTTATTTGTTAAATATTCTGATGACACAAATATAGATAGGAAAATAAGTTATGTTGAGGATATATGGAGGCCTCAAAAATATATAGATAGGTTAAATAGCGCCTGGCAAATCATAATGTCTGAAACTTAAAAACGTTAATTTTGGCAAGAAGAATAAAAAAGAAGCATATTATCTAAATGGTGAAAGATAAAAGAACACTGAGCTGCAAAGGGATACGAATATCCTAGTCAATGTATTGAGAATGGTTAGTATGCAGATGCAGCAAGGAATCAGAAAAGCAAACAGAATGTTACTGGTTATTGTGAGATGCATTGAAGACAAAGTAGTGAAGCTATGCTTCAGTTACACAGGGCTTTAGTGAGGCTATGCCTGGGTTACTGTGTACTGTCTTATTTAAAGGAGAGTATAAATGCACCGGAAAAGGTTCAGATGTTGATGAGATTAATATCTGGAATGAGCAGGTTGCCATATTAGAAAATTTTGGATAGGCTCGGTTTTATCTGCTGAAAGTTATAAGATTACGAGACAACTTGATTGAAACATATAAAATCCTGAAGGAATTTGTCAAGGTGAGTGTGGGAAGTATGTTTTCTCATTTGGCAGAATTTAGAAATGGGGTCACAGCTTATAGACAAGAGGTCACCCATTTAAGACAGATAAGAAGCTTTATTTTCTCCCAGCGGGTTATGAATCTTTGGAACTCTCTTCCTCTAAAGGCACTGGAAACAGAATCCTTAGATATTTCAAAGGCAGAGGTTGAGATAAATAGGTTACTGATAAACAGAAGATGAAAGGTTAGCTGAGGGTAGCAGGAATTGCAACTATGATCTGATGCAATGGAGATGCAGGGCCAAGTGACTCCTACTCCTAATTTGTACTTCTGTGTGCAAACTAATCTGCTGAACTCACTCAGCATGACTGTTTACTTGGTACTCTTACTTTCTCACCACTGAAAGTGTGAAATTATTTGCCTGACTCTGTTTCAGTCACAGAAATTACAGGAAATACATTGAGGTATGATTCTTTCTCCATCAATGTCTCTTGACTTGTGAAGTAGTTGGAACATTTTCTTTTCATATTCAATGAAGCAGCTGATTGCAACAAAATATCTTAAGTAGCTTTCACTCGGAATTTCTTGAATCAAGAAATTTTCACGCACAAGTATTAGAATTTGATAAGGAAATCACCAAATTGCTCACTTGGTTTATAATCTCCCACTTTGATACGCATTCTCTGCAAACCATTGGCAACATGAAATAAAAAAGATTGTGGTTTAGCATTTGATATTATGCTGGAATACACACGATGACCTTTCTTAATTGAATTTTAGAAGTTGTCTTATGCATCATCATAATACAGGACTCAGCATGCGTCCAGTTGAGATAAACTAAAAATAAATTAAAAATTACAGTAAAAGTTATTCAGGCATTTATAAAATATATACTCGATTCCAGGAGCGAGCAGCAGGGAAGAAGGTAAAGACAATAATATCCACCTTTTAAAAAAATAGATTAGATTAGATTAATTACAGTGTGGAAACAGGCCCTTTGGCCCAGCAAGTCCATACTGACCTGCCGAAGCGCAACCCACCCATACCCCTACATTTACCCTTTACCTAAGACTACAGGCAATTTAGCGAGGCCAATTCACCTGACCCGCACATCTTTGGACTGTGGGAGGAAACCGGAGCACCCGAAGGAAACCCACGCAGACACGGGGAGAACTTGCAAACTCCACACAGTCGCCTGAGGCAGGAATTGAACCCGGGTCTCTGGCGCTGTGAGGCAGCAGTGCTAACCACTGTGCCACCATGCCACCCACTAAATACCTACCCACCTCAAAATTTCACATATTCAACGTGGATGAATCTTTTTTATGTATGTAATTATGACGATATTTTAATGCATTGGACAGTATTTCAATAACGGCAGGCAATTCTGAACTGAATCTAGGTGCTCCAAAACGCCCATGAAAATAACACCGAAATCTCAATTTATGCTGATGAAGATTTAGCAATTTAAGCTACATGTCCTGCCATGTGTTACCTATGAAATTAAATTGTCAACTAAAACTGTGCAAGGACAACATTATTTAATGATAATTGATTTTGTGTAGCAATATGTCAGAATTGAGTTGTGCTTAAATTTTCTGTTTTTACCCAGCTTGAAGCAGTCAGAATTGCATAATTTCGGCTGAGATCCAGTGCAACATAGTACAATACAATAGAGTATAATGGACATGAAAAATTTCACAATGTAATTTTGAAGACAAACAGAAAATTCCCCCAGTGTCCTAACCAGTATTTATTCATCAACCAGCATCAACTAAGCAAACGCATTAAAATATTGCTGCTTGTGGGATCTTATAGTGTGCAAATTAGTTGCCAATTGTTCTACATTGCAACAACCACATTTCCACGAGTACTTCATTGTCTGGAAAGCTCTTTGGGACATCTTGAATTCATGAGAAGTGCTACATAATTACAGTTATCTTTCACTTTGCATTTGAGGCAGGAAACACAAAGAATAGCTGAAGTGATGACATAATTAGTGTCTGCTTGAGTTGTGAGTTGAAGGCTAAAATATTTGTAAAGCTGTCGCAGAAATGTTACCCCATCTGGCTGGGTCTATTTCACTTTCCCCAAAGCTTACTGAAGATTCTGGCATATTTATGGGGTTCACTTGATGGTATTCAATTGCTTAGAACTAATGTGAGAAGAATAATGCTGTTTTCTGTATCTTAGCCAAAGGAACCTATGCTAATATAGTTACATTTAACACTTGGTCCCATTTAAGTGGATTTTCAATGGTGTAACTAGTTACATCTGGAGAGACATGAGAAAGCTTACAGGACACAACTGGGAATTACAATAATCCTTATTAAACTGAAACAAAGTCAAATTTAAGTGATTTAAATTTAATTAAAATCCTTTCTACGATTACATAAACTAATTAATGGAGTATCAGAATACTCAGTTTGATCCAATTATAAGCAAGGCTTTCACAACTAACTTAAGCTCATTCATTTAAAGCAGGATGATTCTATGTTAACACACATTATTTACCTTTCATGATCCATGTTAGAATACAATCCAACCCGATGACACAAAATTGTTTTCATCTCACAGCACTAAATAGCTGACAGCTGCACATCCTAAAATGGAAATAGCTTTCAAAAGAGAAATGAAATAGCCACACTAATGTTCATTGGGTCTCTCTGGTAGTGAAACTGTGGAATATCTTCGCAGACTTGTGTAAAGTTAGTATACCAACAAGACACAATTGAAAGAGCAGGATTCAGCCATTCAGTTACTCAAACCTGCTCCAAACAGACATTGGGCACAGCCCAGAACACAGGCAGACCTGAGAAAATGGGATCGAAAAATTGTGTGTCCTGGACACACTGTCACTGACTTCCTTTCCTGGCCCTGGTGATATTCATGATGGTAATGCAGCGGGCAGACCAGTGAACCTGTCATTCACAGTGAACCTGTGCGCATTTTTGTGTTGATAATTCTCTTTTAAGGGCGGCACGGCGGCACAGTGGTTAGCACTGCTGCCTCACAGCGCCTGTAGACCCGGGTTCAATTCCCGACTCAGGCGACTGACTGTGTGGAGTTTGCACGTTCTCCCCGTGTCTGCGTGGGTTTCCTCCGGGTGCTCCGGTTTCCTCCCACAGTCACAAAGATGTGCGGGTCAGGTGAATTGGCCAAGCTAAATTGCCCATAGTGTTAGGTAAGGGGTAAATGTAGGGGTATGGGTGGGTTGCGCTTCGGCGGGTCGGTGTGGACTTGTTGGGCCGAAGGGCCTGTTTCCACACTGTAAGTCTAATCTAAATCTAATCATCAACAGTCTAATTATAATGCTTAAGGAGCTCAACAGGAGCTTGTATTCTGAACCATTGTAATTCTCCTGGAGGTATGGGATACCCTTAGCAGTCTGCTACAGCCCAGCATAATGTTGGATATCTCTTCCATTCATTTTTGGCTCCTTAATATTTTTCTATTCTAGTCTCACTGCTTAACTGGCAATGCTCAGTTACTAGCTCTCACTTGGTATCAATAACTCTATTAGCAGTACACAATAATCATTGTTCTACACCCATTTTACCACATTGTATTGACTTTAGCTCCAGCAATTTGGACAAGATTAGAATGGGTCCTCATGGAGGGTGCCTTCCAGAACATCATAGTGTGAGATGAAGTTTCAGCCAGAGTGTCCAAAGGAGCACTTAGAACTTGCCTTTGAGCACAAAAAGACAGCAAAACTCTGTGATTACATTATACATTTCCAGCTCTAATCTGCATCAATACGATGTAATATGACAGCTGATACTTATTGGGACATTATTTTAATATCCAGTGCAGATTATACAACCTGATGTTGACATATCCACAAAACAAAGTAAAAGCTGGTATCCATACATTACTTTTCCAGATGCCCCAAAGTGTTTTACTGTCACTGAAGTACTTTTAAAGTGTAGTCAATTTCCAATGTAGGGAAACAAAGCATCCGAGATAAACCACATGACAATCTGCTTTTGGTAATTATGTCTGAATGGATAAATCCTTGATTTGGAGGTGCCGGTGTTGGACTGGGGTGTACAAAGTTAAATATCACACAACACCGGGTTATAGTCCAATGGGTGTATTTAGAATCACCGGCTTTCGGAGCACTGCTCCTTCAACCACCTGAAGAAGGAGCAGCGCTCCGAAAGCTAGTGCTTCCAAATAAAGCTGTTGGACTATAACCTGGTGTTGTGTGATTTTTAACTGGATAAATCCTGTCCAGGAATATTCTTTTGTTTGTTTTTAATTGATGACATGGCATATTGAACATTTTCAGCTCCAAACACAGTTGGATCTCCTGTCCTGGTTTGAAATATCATTCTTTTCTAAACCCCTCTGATGTGGGGTTGGAGCTCAGAACCACATGACTCCATTACAAAATGACCCTATGATTGAGTCAAGTTTGTTAAATCATTATATTATTTGGTTCTTCTTGTATATTGCCCAAGCACAATCGTGAAGAGTTCCTAGAGGTTAAATTAAGCAATCAATTTGTTCTTCAGAAGTAAACACTTGCCAATAGAACTGCCAACATTCACAATAACAAGATAGTTTGACCTCATGAATCCACAACAGCTGTGGAAGAAGCAACAAAATGTTTTCCAATACTTATCAGGAAAAAGCAGCAATACTTGACTGAACATTTTGCTGAACTCATGTTGAGTTACTGTTCCAATTAGGTAAGAACATAAGAGCAGGAAAAAACCATTCAGCCCCTCAAGCTATGCTGCCACAATAGATCATAACTGATCATCTACCTTGACAACATTTCATATAATACTGCCATTTCTCTTGATATCATTGGTATCCATAAAACTATCAGTTTCAGCTTCCACAACATTCTGGGTTAGAGAATTCTAAATATTCCTCATTGTCCAAGTAAAGTACTTCTTGCTCTCAGTTCTAAATAGCTTATCCCTTTATTCTGAAACTCTGTTCCAGACATCATTGCACGTCATATAGCAGAAACCTCCTTTCTGCATTCACCCTGTCTAACCCTTTAAGGGTTTTGCAAGTTTTTGAGAGATATTGCATTCTTCTAAAAGCTAAAGGATAAAGACACAATATCCTCAATCCTTCCTTTTAGGATACATCAGAAATTAGTCTGATGCTGATTATTTCCTATGTTGCCTTGTAATTAAAATGTATATTTGTCAATTTTCAATAAAGTCAAGTTAATAGCTGCTTGGTCTCTGTTCATTCCTCCTTGTATTTATTTTGCTTTTGTTATGGTCATTTGTCTGAACGTGCTCTTATACACATAATTGAAAATATACCATAATTGAAAGAACATGGAAATAAAACATTTTTTAAAAAATGATTGAAGTTTTGCACTTGCATGAAATTCAAGGTTCAAAAAATCATAATTATTGGCAAAAAGTAAATATTGGATTTGATAGAGGATTGTGGCCCTACATCACTGGAGTTCTCAGATCAAGTTCAGTGCAAAATGATAGACAGCTATCTTTTCCATCTTTTCATTATGAAGCTTATACAGGATAAGTTTTGGAGGATACCAAAGTAAAATGCAATTTGGTAATAAAATTCTGTTCTAAAGCAGAAGCTGGTGATAATGAGTATTATAAAGAGATGAACAAGTACACCAAATGATGCTTCTCACGTACTGTACCAGCTTGAGACATCAAAGGTCATTAGTCTTTCCTGTGGGGCATTTAGACTCATTATTCCAGGATGGACTGAATCATTTGGGAACAGCAGGAGTGGTTGCGACTCTAATGGCCATCTCCCAAACATAAAAAATGGGCAGATGTATTTCTAAAGCAGATTCACAGCTTGTAATAGGAAGCTTGGAAAAATAAGTTAGATTTGAACACTGTAATGGCCAGACTTACAAAATGATTCAAAGTATCTGCAATGCTAAAACAATGATTTATAAATATTTTTAAATCAACTTTTTCAGAGATGTTGTTACACACCTTTGCACCAGACGGGACTTATGCAGAGACACCTGGCCTAGAGATTGGGACAATACCACCAAAGAACCCACGAAGGGAACCACAACTACACTCAAACCTACAGCCTTCTGAATTCAATTTTAAAAATTAAAGAAAATTCCATTTTTAAACAGGTAGTCAAATCAATTTAAAATTGTACTTATTTTCATTGGTTTAATCTCAAGAGTTGAAGTTCTGTGCGAATTTTGATGTTGGACTTCTTCATGAATATTTGACCCCATAGTTGCAGAATGCACCTGGCATTTGTGTCTCAGTCCTTTCAGGATAATACTACCCTATTGATGTGTTCATTTGAGTATTTTTCAGCTGAAATGGAAGGTTCACTGTCTTTGTTTCTCACACTGGCTGCAGTGTCTCACCATCTACAGATCCTGCCTCAATGCAACTGTGTAACTACATGCATTGTCAGTGTCTAAGTTGCTGGCTAGTAAAGGTTCATTCACTTGTTATAACTAATCAAGAGGGGCTTTGAAATTCTTGAGTCCTGCATCCTGATCATCAGGGCTTAATGAATGGCATTGAACTTTGGAGCTATCTGATCCCAATGTCCTTGCAACATGGAGGATCTCTTTCTCCTCTGTCAATAAAGGACATTGCTCCTCTCTTGTAACTCTTCAATCATGCCATCAGTGGAACTGCAAGAAACTTGAATCTATGTTAACCATTATTGCATTATTAATTAGTGTTTCTCAAGTTATATTCAACTCATGAGAGACTCCCAGCATTTTATCTGAGGTAATGTAGCACACAATAAGAGGAACAGGTTCTTTTTACAGATTACAGGGAAACTTTAACTACTGCAAACCACTCACTGCCAAGAAAGTAAAACAGTGCATTGTGTCAATGACATATTCTGGTTGAATTCATCTTGCAAACTTCAAGATGGAGGTCCATTACAAACATAGCAATCATTTCTAAATTTTACTGGTGTTCTTTACTACTTCTAGCAATAGCACTATGCTCAGCCATCCAGCCAATCAACCACTCAGATTAATATCTGGATGCAGCAATCATGAAAAATAGCAGAACATACAAAGTTAGTAGGCCGTTACATTGCAGTCATCCAAATGGATTACTGGTGTACATGATGCCTACCACTGGTTCAAAGGGCAATTGAATCCAGACCATGCTCTCTCAACTAAAAAGGCAATAGGTGTGAGAAAGGCCCAACATCTGTCTTCCAGAGATCATCAAATGAAGGAAGTCGTATAATTTTCATGAGGATAAAAACTATCCTCTCTTTCTCTAATGCAAATTGATCCAGCTATGAATTTGAAAAATAAACTAATACTTCCTTCATGTGTACAGTGCACTTTCAAAGCAAGAAGGCAGACAGGTTTGAATGGCAATGGTCTTGTTTGTCCTCTTCATATGGGGCCCCAAAATAGCACGAGGACCTTAATTTACATATGCATCTCTATTCTGCTTTAAATAATTTGGCATGCAACATATTTTCATTGCATGACAAGAATGTGGACTTTACCCACCTTATTGAGTGCTGAAATGTCAGCTTCCTGAGTGACAAATGGATGTTATGCTATTGAATTTCTATCCCAGTAAGTCTGTCAAAATCCCTAGCCATCCTGAATTCCTCCCAACATAAACCAGTTAAATCAGGCAGGTCACTTTGCCTTGGGAAAATAAAAGTGCTCCATTTAACACAAAGCTTTGTTGTACAAATGATCCATGATCAGCAAGACTTAAATAATATAATCCTATGTCCATCATAGTAGTTTGGCGAAACTGGCAGACAAGGGAGGCGCGGTAGTAGTTTGGCGCACCGACCTTTACACCACTGAGGCTAAACGTCACTCGCGGACACCTCCTCCTACTGCCCCCTTGACCATGACCCCACCTTCCACCACCAAACCATCATCTCCCAGACCATCCATAACCTCATTACCTCAGGGGATCTCGCATTCACCACCTCCAACCTCATAGTCCCACAACCCCGCACCGCCCGTTTCTACCTCCTGCCCAAAATCCAAAAACCTGACTGCCCCGGCCAACCCATTGTCTCAGCCTGCTCCTGCCCCACCGAACTTATCTCCGCATACCTCGACACGGTTCTGTCCCCCTTAGTCCAAGAACTACCCACCTACGTTTGGGACACTATCCATGCCCTCCACCTCCTCCATGATTTTCGCTTCCCGGGTCCCCAACGCCTTATCTTCACCATGGACATCCACTCGCTGTACACCTCCATCCCCCATCATGAAGGACTCAAAGCCCTCCGCTTCTTCCTTTCCCGCTGTACCAACCAGTACCCTTCCACTGATACCCTCCTTCGACTGACTAAGCTGGTCCTCACTCTGAACAACTTCTCTTTCCAAACCTCCCACTTCCTCCAAACGCATGGACCCCAGCTATGCCTGCCTCTTTGTAGGATATGTGGAACAGTCCATCTTCCATAGCTACACTGGCACCACCCCCCATCTTTTCCTCCGCTACATCGATGACTGGATCAGCGCTGCATCGTGCTCCCATGAGGAGGTTGAACAGTTCATCCACTTTACCAACACTTTCCACCCCGACCTCAAATTTACCCAACCATCTCAGACTCCTCCCTCCCCTTCCTAGACCTCTCCATTTCTATCTCAGATGACCAAATCAACACGGACATTTACTATAAACCGACCGGCTCCCACAGCTACCTAGACTACACCTCCTCCCAACCTGCCCCCTGTAAAAATGCCATCCCATATTCCCAACTCCTTCGTCTCCGCCGCATCTACTCACAGAAGGACCAGTTCCAATACCGAACAACTCAGATGGCCTCCTTCTTCAAAGACCGCAATTTTCCCCCCAGACATGTTCAATGATGCTCTCCACCGCATCTCCTCCACTTCCCACTCCTCTGTCCTTGAGTCCCACCCCTCCAATCGCCACCAGGACAGAACCCCACTGGTCCCACCCCACCAACCTCCATATACATCATATCATCCATCGTCATTTCTGCAACCTCCAAACGGACCCCACCATCAGGGATATATTTCCCTCCCTTCCCCTATCAACATTCCGTAAAGACCACTCCCTCCATGACTCCCTTGTCAGGTCCACACCCCCCACCAACCCAACCTCCACTCCCAGCACCTTCCCCTGCAACCGCAAGAAATGCGCCCTCACCTCCCCCCTTACTTCCCTCCAAGGCCCAAAGGGATCCTTCCATATCCACCACAAATTCACCTGCACCTCCACACACATCATTTACTGCATCCGCTGCACCCGATGTGGCCTCCTCTGTACTGGGGAGACAGGCTGCCTACTTGCGGAACGTTTCAGAGAACTTCACTGGGACACCCGGACCAACCATCCCAACTAATCCGTGGCTCAACACTTCAACTCCCCCTCCCACTCCACCAAGGACATGCAGGTCCTTGGACTCCTCCATAGCCAGACCATAGCAACACGACGGCTGGAAGAAGAGCGCCACATCTTCTGCCTAGGAACCCTCCAACCACAAGGGATGAACTCAGATTTCTCCAGTTTCCTCATTTCCCCTCCCCCCACCTTGTCTCAGTCCCAACCCTCAAACTCAGCACCACCCTCCTAACCTGCAATCTTCTTCCTGACCTCTCCGCCCCCACCCCCACTCCGGCCTATCACCCTCACCTTCACATCCTTCCACCTATCGCATTTCCAACGCACCTCCCCCAAGTCTCTCCTCCCTACCTTTTATCTTAGCCTGCTTGGCACAATCTCCTCATTCCTGAAGAAGGGTTCATGCCCGAATGGTCGATTCTCCTTCTCCTTAGCTGTGCCTGAGCTGCTGCGCTTTTCCAGCAACACATTTTCAGCTCCATCATAAATGTCAAGACTATCAAATCAACTTATTTTTTCATTATTTTAAAATATAGATTAAAAACAAAATTCTAGACATGTCTGTTTCCAAATTAATCTATCTTTGTATTGGTTATGCAAGATTTCCAAAATGCTTCAGCTCATGTGTTTTGGAAAAAGAAGACACTGCCATCAGAACAATTATCCACCATGCATCTCAAAATGATCCTGATCACCAAGTTGTAACAATCATAATATAGGTGGGGAAAAATCAAAACTTATCTATCAACATACTAATTCCAAATTCCAATCACTCTCCTGCATTTCATGCAATCAGACATGAATCTTCCTGTCACCATGGAAATGAATATGGAATGGAGGAAGCTGAGAAAGTAGCAGGAAACCCCATTGGTATGGTTCCCTCGTGCTGCTTCACCTCAGGAGAATGCTGCCAGGAACTGCTTGCCGTGGGAATTGGCACCATCTGGCAGGCAGGAATAGAAGCCAGCTAAACCTTCAAACCAAGGGGCATGTCCCCCAGTCATACAGCTTTCTTGATTTTACATTAGGCCTTCACTGAATTGAGAGCTTGACAATATGGTGGAGGAAATCTCTTGCAAGGAGAGGGACTAAAGTGGTTAAATTTCTTGGCATCCTTATGCACTTCAAGGCAAGTGCCAACTTTTCAGCGGGGGTTTCATTTAGCTAGTGAAGTGGTAGATCTTGCAGGAGCTCCTCAATTCCAGATGCCACCTCGACCTCCATCTTCGTCAATTGTATCCTAATAGATCTGCTGTTTAGACATTACAACAGTCCATCCTTTTGGGTCTCCTGCTCCCTTGTTCTGTCTACTACCCTTAATTGGATGATGAACTTGGAAGTAGTTCACCATGCAAAATTTCTTTGACAGGGTGTTGAGGCTACATATAGCTCACGTGGCTCCTGACACCATGGGAAAGTTCAGCCCTCTGTCTCCAATGCATTATCCCCAAGCTCCATGTATTCCCATCATCCTCTGACCTCCGCCTAATATGTCTTTCTATCTAACATCCAAGGTGGATCACATGTTCTTAATCTTTCCCTAGGTGCTTCATTTCTCTTTCAGCGATTTGCCTTGTTGCTGTATCTTGCTCTTGGTATGCTGATCCAGCCTAGGCTACAACATGCACTATCCTTCCTCCACTGATCACCTTTCAAAGATAAAACAGGGCTTGATTTCAGATGGAGGCCATTAGAACGAAGTATGAAATTTGTGGCTTTTATTCTGATGAAATTACATCTCAGGAATTAGGAGTATCCATATACCATTGGAAAGCATCGTGGAAAGCCAAATTCACCAAGGTATTCTGCCTTAGTGCAAAAGTATCAGTCTGAAAATTTAATGGTTTGGTTTGTTTGCTTAATAGACTAGTTTCCAAGAAAGCATTATGTATCAACAGGGAATGTCAATTACATTAAGTTTAAATAACTGTAATGCCCTTATCAATGCCAGATGTTTGGATTGTACATCAATATATGGTCAGCAGAAAAAAAATCAAAACTCATTTGGCATAACCAATGGTATTCTAATTCCCAATTTATGCTTTCAAAGCCATGGGATTTCTAAACAACGTATGCTTGATGTAACTGAAAACTACCTATTTGAAAAATTAGCAGAAACAAAAATCAAAAAAGAACTTCCAAAAGAGAGAATTCATTCATCAATTACTTTACCCATCCAATCTTGCAATTGTCCCCATTACATCACCCCTCTGGGGGATCTTCTAGTGCAGTGATAGAGTCAGAAGGCTCAGAATCAAGTCCCACATGCCAGGATGTGTGCCATGGCATGCTGACTAAATAACTAATTCTACAGTCATAACCAAAGATATGAAAATATTTTAAAAATCAAACATATCTGGAATAATAAGCATGATGATTACAAGAAATGCAAAAACAAAGATGTACATGAGAGGAAAAAAAACACATTTATAAAATTTAAAACAAATAAAATGTATTTCGAACATAACACCTGAGATTATTTCTGGTCCAAAAACTTATTAGAATTAAAAAAAACTGAAACTGAGGTTAGAGGTTAAAAAAAACTCAACCAGTCCATGGACAATGATAAAGAGAAAAAAGTTAAATGATATTTTTGATGTGAGCATCAGACTGAGAACCTTTTTTTTTCAGATTAAAACCTATCTGCATCTAAAAGTTGCTTGATTCATGCATATTCTGTGACAATATTCTGTATAATTGATATGAAGTTGAAAGTGTGTAATGTACCTTTAAGAGAGAGTGAAAGCTGTTTTGCACTGAGAACATACAGTCAGCTGTCATGTGACTGACTAGCAGTCTTAGAGTGTACTAGAAAATTGAAAATATGTAGCATTTGGCTGTGAAACAAATAACTGAGTTTGGTTGCCATTTTGACAACAATTTGAATTTAGCCAATCAGTTTTAATTATGCCCCAGGATACTAAAACCCAATCAAAGTTTGAATTTACTATTTTTGACAACCACAAACCAATGAAATGATCCAATGTTTTGGGTATAAAGAAGCAGACATTTTGGAAAGTTAGTCAGAGACCAATTGCAATCAACAGATAGTCACTGTCATTTAGAGACAGACTGCTGTTTAAAACACTCTTCTTCGAAGGCACCCTTTTCAAATGAAGCATCATTGTAGCAAAAGATGAAGACCACCCAGGGAGACCTACAGCCAGAGGAAGACAGACACTGATGATGACAGCCATTGTGTGGCTTTGAAATTAAGTTGATGTCGTCTTAATATATGTTTCTTTGAACAGTATATTGTTATAGAGTTGAAGGCAGATAACATGTATTTCAGAGAAAGGGGGCTTAGAGTTATAAATAGTTATTCAATGTTCAATTTTAGAGTTAAAGAATAAATTGTTTTTTCTTTAAATAGTGGAATTTGAGAGTTCTCTGCACTCATACTTTAACAGATTATGAGGCGATGTGAACTTTTCTGGGTGTTTGGGTTAATTATCAGAAGGGTTCAACGCTGTGTCGTAACACAATATACAAACAGTCTATTGTTATTTGTTTCCATGAGAAAAGTCACAGATCTATTATGAACAACAAAGGGTTTGACATTCCCAGAAGAAATTGAAGATTTCTTATTGAAACTAATTCAATACAAAAGTTAAGAATCACAAACTGATTATTTAATGGAAGAGAAACATACATGGAAGATAGTTGCTGAATTATATACAGTCATAGTACATAAAAATGTACAAAAACTCATAGTATGCATGTGGGCCACCAGGGGTTATAGAGAATAGATGGTAAATTCTTAAAAGAATTTTTAGTCAAGTGCATCAAAGATAGGCAATATGATAAAGAAGACTGAAAATGTTATCAGCAAATCCTGGTTAATTATATGTCCATTATAAATATGGGTAACATTGTCAGGCAAACATAACTGGTGGAACCAATGGGGACAACAACTGTCTTACACTTGTGCTAACCATATATTGGTTGGACTCACCTCTAAGTCCAGAGGATTGCATTCAAGTCATAGTCTTGGAACTGGGAACAATAATCTAGAGTGCATAATTGCTGCAATGTTGAAGGTACCGTCTTTCAGATGAAATATCAACTTGAGGCTCTGTTAGCCATTTTAATTGGACAAAGTAGATCTCATATGGCAACGTTTTGAAGGGTCCTGCATTCTGCAAAACCTATGCTTCACTTGACATAACAAATAAACAGAATATCTGCACATCATTACATTACTCTTTTAAAGCACTTGCTCTGTACAAATTAACTGCTACATTTCCTCTATTACATTTCTGATTACACATCAAAAAGTACTTAATTGTCTCTAAAGCACTTGAGGCTGTCCACAGGTCATGAAGGCACTAAATATATATTAAATGTAAGTCTTATTTTCTGTTTGCTGACACCCATGAAGCAGTCTCATCCCATGAAGCAATAATCTGTTTTAGATCAAAATTGAAGACATGCCTGGCAACATGTGACAACTTGTCTGATTAATTAGTTGGTCAAATACAGAACTATGATTCTGCCATTAAATGTGTACTTGATTTCATTGCTTTCTCTAATTTACAGAATGCTGTAAACACTAATGTCATAGGTAGCTGGAATCATCCATTCCTTTGGGCATTAGCATGGTTATACCTTTGAAAGACTGCTGATTGCCAAAAAAAAATCGCTTACAGAATCTGTTTTTATTTGTTGAAGATTGAAGAGACTCAATCTATAGCTATAGCTATATATTTACCAATAGCTGGAAAACAATAGCCGGAAAACATAATTTGTAAATTCAAGTGGAATGTTCTTATAAGATGCAGACTAATAAATAACAATTCATTTCACAGCCAGTTGTGACAGAGATGTTTATAATGAAGAACAATTCATCTGAGGATGAAGGAATGGGATTACTTGTCTTCTTCTGTCTGACATAGATAGAGAAGAAAGAAACCTAAGGAAAAATCAACATATACAAAATAAACACACCTATAAAGAGTTTTACTATTCATTCTGTCAAAATGTATTTGATATTTTTATGAAAACTGAAGGTCACAAAATGCACAATCAAAAAACAGGTGAAGTACAATTGCTGTACTAAATCTCAAACAAATAGAAATGTTAAAAGTATTATAACCAGCTTAACAATAATATAGTAAAATGTCACAAGGAACCTTTGAGAGATGCCCAATTCTCAAAGTCAGTAAAAGTAGCAAGAAATAACTGCATTGTTTCTTCTGAAAGTATTATTCATAATTTGAAATTGCTTGATTCAACATGTTTTATATATACACAGACAATAAATAGCTACAATAAATGCTATTCAGCACACAACAAGGATGGGTGGTGGCTGTAATTAATTAATAAGATTTCCCGGGACTGCCTTTAACCTTGCCACCTCCTCTCACCAGCTTCTTAGCTACGTGATTTAACTACAGAGCTGATGCAATAATTGCACTGAAGTTAATCATTCAGAGTCTAATTTAGTAAAAGTGAAGACTGATCTAATGTTCATCTTGTCCTTGAGAGCCTCACTGTGCCACAATACCGAGCACTTGGCAAACTCTTGCTTAGAGGCAGCCTTTAACCATGCCACTGCACTGGCTTCTTTGTCAGGCAGGCGTGGAAATTAATGATTAACTGTTTACTTGTTCCTCTAATCTCACTAAAATTAATATTTCAAAGAGTGCAATTTTTAAAAGTCTGATGTGCTTCCTGTCGATGAGAGGTGAGTAATGTCCCAGCAGTGCTCAATTAATGGAATTATGAATAAAGATGCAGCAGTCAGGTCCCAGAAATTGCAGTAAGTGGAGAATTGCACTTGTACAATTGTGCCAGACAGCTCAAAGTATACTGCATCTAAAGATATCTTTTTATCTTCCATGTAACTTGCCAGAACTGAGCCAAAAGATTCTGAAAGTTCAGACATTCCTTACATACAGTGCAAATGGGCTTTCGGCAATTTTTGCACTGGTGTAAAACACACTGTTGTGAAAGTCAATTTCATCCAAAAAGACATGCCTGCCTCATAGATGAATAAATTATTATTGCTTGTGATTTTACTCATTTGCAAACATTGAAGCACGTTTTAAAAAATTAAAATTAATTCTTTGGTATGCAAACATACCTACAGACAGTTTGTAAAACTTTTTGAATTTGTGCATTTTTTAACTATTTACCAAGAAATTGGCTACTGCACAATTAAATTAATTACAAGTGATTCTGCCCTTATTATAAAGTCATTCTCAATTGGGATTACTCTGAAGAAGTGGACAGGGCACTCAAAGTGTTTGTAAAGATGTAACTTGTGATCACCCTGTGTTCATCAAAGTGCACAAAGTTACAATTGTGCATACATCTGAGAGGGTTCATACATAATTGAGTACAATGAGCAACACTACTGTGCTGATGCCTTGAGAACTTGCTGAGAGAATAAAGTAGGATCTTCTGGAAAAAGAATGAGTTTTGGCCCTCTGAACAGTTTGTCATAATGGCTTCTTTGCATAACCTGGAAGTGATTGCAAAGATGAAACAAACTACATCTTGTTTATTTCACAAGATTCTTGTTTAGCTGGAAAATGTAAACCCTCACTCTCATTAGACCACATAAGCACCTAAAGATCGGACACAATTAGAAGCTAATGGTGGCAACACACACATAATGGTTAGCACTTTTCAAAAGACCCAGGATGACATTTTAAAGCACAACATTAAACTATACAATACATAAACCAACAGTTAATTGTGCAGCTTCAAGTTAGATTTTGTACTTGAGTATTTTGGAAATGCTTGAGTGTAAATGTGAGGAAAAATAAACACCTCTTGAAACAAACACAATTTTGTACACAATTTATGGGCACACCCGTGACTGAATCAAAAGCAGAAGTTTAAACCCATAATATATATCATATCTCTAATTTATACCAACTGGACAATAAAAGAACCACAAGGCATAATAATTGTGATTTCATCATGTGAGGCTAACTAATACGGAAAGTCCCTAATTAGTTTGATTTTCAAATTCTCCACTATAGCAAATTATCAATTTGAAGTATAAAAACACTGATGTCATGGAGTTGTCATGTGTGGTTGAATTAATTTGTTTTATGCATCTTTACCAGCGGAAATGGAGGCATCATATAATTCATCTACAAGTGATTAGTTAAATATGTTAAACAATAGTCCATAACCAGGAAATAAATACACATTCAAAAAAATATTTCAGACAGATATCATATCATATCAGGTTGATAAGGCCCAAGCATGAAAATGCACTTGCACAGTATATACAATTAATACAGGAGAGATTCTCAGGCTTTTTGCAAGGTCTGATTACTAGGACCAATAGTTAGTTTAAAACATCAACCTAATTTATGCAGGTATATTTAACTTCAAAGGAACATCTACTGCAGAACATGTCTGCAGATGTTTAGTGCTTTTCATGGAACTGTTTGGTTCACTTTGAAATTCTCATCATTATAACAGATTAATTTAAAGTAATGGGGATTCAGCATTAATCCTTTAAAATCCAAGGGAAAGGATATCAATACATGACCCTGAAGAGTACACTGATAGTTTATGAAATTACCTAGACTCACCATCACTTTCTCAAGGGCAGTTTGAGATGGACAATAAATGATAGTCTCACCAACAATGCTCACAGACAAGTATATCAGCTAAACAAAAAAAGATGTTTCTAGCACCTTTTCTTGAAGGCAGTGACCTGTTTAAAAGTCAGTTATGGTTTGGTATGACAAAGACATTTGAGAGATTAATTTTTCATTTATTATTGAGGGCGATTAACTCCTGGCATTGCAAAGGCATGGAATTAAGTGGTTTTAAAAGTGCATTTTATTTTCTGAGCATACAATATGTGCAGTACATGTTGGGAATGGATTGCAATATTTTGTGTTGGTATGTTGTGAGCCAATTCACATTGAATTGTCCAAAATATCAGGACTTACATTTTGGATGATGAAGTGACATCAGGGCAATGTTCAAAGGAATGAAATAAAGCACTGTCCTAAAATATCAAATACACACTGGTTATGCAAGATGCTTTTCATCTTTTACCTTTGTAGTTTATCTTGAAGCCAATTGATCCAATGCTTTCATCTGTTTGTAGATGTAACCACATCTGATTGCTCTTGCTTACAATCAGGTCCGGGACAAAGCTACCCGTCAGTCTGCAGTCAATAACAGAGAGAAAACAAATAATTTGTTCAACTGTTGTTCAATTTCCAAAATCCATTTCATTTAAAATACGAATTTGCTGAACTGAAAACATTCCAGAATTACAGGATTTTATTTCTAACCCCATCTCTAACTAATTGCAACAGAGGTTAATACTAACCAATCACACAGCCACAGAAAATAAGCTATTTTATTTCTATAATATCACAGTGCAGTATGTCAGGATACCCTTAGATAGTGACATTGTCAATGTAAAAACAAAGGAATTTAGATGAGGGTTTAATGATAATAATGAAGGTCAAGCTGTTTTCCACTTCGAAAGAAACATTAGATTACATCTAATCTAATCTAAATTAGATTATATGTAAGATAATTTAGATTAGATTCGATGTAAATTATATTTAAAATATCAACATTTACTTGTTAGGATTACAAGGTATTTTTTGTAGATATTTGTACGAAGTGGTATTTAGTGGAAGGGTGGGAACTCCTTAAGTGTAAATTCTTCTCAAAATCTTATGACATTCCCATATATGCATTTTCTGGCAAAAGTCACTGGATAGAGCTACATCACCAGCTGATTGTGCCCTAACACAGTTAAAGATTTAGATAGAAACATTTGCACTTTCACTGCCAAGCTGGTAGAAACTAGCACACCCAGAAGATACTGCTTTCATCCCCATTACCAAATTACCCACCAAGCTACTGAAACCGGGAGTATAGTTTTATTTCTCACATGGTTTGTAAAAGAAAGTGATTGCCAAACATTTTCCAATTGTGGCCCTGTTTCGAGGCAAAAAAATTGTAGCCACTTTTCAATGCAGACTGAAGCAAAGCAGAGAGGCAGTTTAGAGTAAGGAGGAGAGCTGTTCTGACTCTGTGAAGGTTCCATGCAGCTAGTGCTACCTCAGAGCTCGCGATGCCAAAATATCAACTGATGACGACCCCTGTGGGTCCAGATCCCCACCTTAGCAAGCCCTACTACAAGTCCTACTGTTCTTGGACTTAGTTCTGCATTTGAAAGTTGTCTGCATAAGGTATCTGCGGGTAATCATTATTTTGGCATTTATTTTCCTTCCACTCATAGTCAGACAATACATATTCAAGATCAATCAGATTTTAAAAAAAGAGTTGATACAGGTGAAAGCATAGATTGCTGGGGATATTCAGCAGGTCTGACACAATCTATGAAAGAGAGAAAAAGCTTCAAATTTTCAGGTCAATGGCTTCTCATCAGAATTGGTAAAAGCTAGAAATGATTTTAGTGGTGAGAGGTGGGGTGTACAATCTTATTAATTGCTAATAGACAGCATGGCTGATATGATTGGGTCTCTTACGTCCCTTCCATTCTCCTTTGCCTTATGCTGCTGTTCCTATTTTCCATCCTTCTTTCTTCTCTTCTTCCTGTCATGGTCCTCACTCCAGAGGCAAGGGCTGAAACTGCATGAGACCCAAGCTGCCTACCATGCAACAAACTACCATAGGTTTGGTGACATGCTTGACAAATATGGTTGGACTCCCACTGATGATCCAAACACCAGAACTATTGTTTTCGAATACCGATGGTTGTTGCACAGCATTGTCTCACTGTATGTGCGCTGGCCACATTTATTTGAGTGGAACAGTGGTTTGTTCACATGCCCTGCTATTGTGACTGGACCAAGGACCAGGTTCTGCAAGTCCTCCTGGCTCCAGATAAGATACCTCAAATTGTTAAACTCCCAGGAGATCAGGGATGTACTGGTTTGCCTTCTTTATTCCCATCTCCCAAACCAAATGAATTTCTCTGTTAAAAGGAACCAATTTAACCAGGCTTTCTGAGTTAATAAAACAGTGAGATTATTAGTTACTAAATAAGAAATTATAACACCACAGAACATACAAGCATAGTTTAAAATAAAAAGCAAGTCCAAAAAGAAGTTAAAAGTTACAAAAAAAGGATCTAACTGAATCATTTGTGATGAGTAGATAGGAGACATTGGATCAGTTACAGTGAATATTCATGTTTACTGAGGTTTAAATCTTAAATCTTAGATTCTTGGCTTTGCACCTTAATTAAAATTCCATTGTCTTGGTTCTTTTTGACAGCGGTTAGCTAGCAGAAATCAGAGTCAGATGCAGTCAAATTCCCCTTTCTTTACCTGCAGTGCAGGGATGTTTAAAGGTCATTCCCAACGGTGAGATCTTCAGTGCACCCTAGTTCACATACTAGCACATCAGGCCATTCCCACACAGAGACCAGGGTTGAAATTCGACTGCTGTGAATACCATGAAAGGATAAAATGCAAATGCGTATATCACCCAGACTTTTCAAAGGTTGAGATACGTGCAGGGGATTTCAGTTCACTTTGCAGTGCTTCACTTAAAGTATTTTTGACTTCAAATCATGTGTGACATTGCAGGGTATCCCTCTTCAGGTCGCCACTGGATTTAGATCCATGGTCATTTTGGCTGGATCAGTCCTTTTTTAAAGAGTACAAGTTGGAACTAAATTTTGAAATGTCAATAGGTGATCTGTGTCAAAGATTCGTGGTGATGACATTTGATACAAAACATTTACTTCATTATGGTGATTCATGTCTACCAGGAATAGGAAACCAGAACAGAGCAAAATCATCATGATACCAAAGTAGCAGGCTTTCAACAATATATTGCTCTGTGAATAGCCACATACCAACATATATTAATAAATTGACAGGGAACATTTTACAGTCCTGGTGTTAATATGTGGCATTTACTAAGCCACATGCAGGTACAATGGCATACTGAACCATGACAAACCCTGCTAACCCTGACAAAGTCTCATACCTACTCCCTATGCTTCTGTTTTGATAAACCAAGTTTTACGAGTTCCCTCACCTAAAGACATGTGATATGTTACTTTAATGCTGCAGTAAAACACAATGACCTGTGATATATTGCCATTAGCTCTGAGAAGGCATTTGGAGATAATCTTCACAGTCACTGGCAGTGCCAATCTTCCCTGATCCTGCAGCAACCTGTCCTGTTCGTGGAGGTGACACAGTTCAATCACCACCTTTTTAGAGAATTGTATCCACCCAAGATACTGTTTCTGGCCAAGATGCAAGGAGGAGTAGTTCTTCCTGCAGGAATATGGCCTCCTTCGTGAATCCTTCCTCTGTGCCCAGCTTCTCAACTTTGCTCCATTTCCCTTTTTGTTCAGTATGGGTAGTTCTGGAATAACACTCATTTTGACAGCGCCATTTACCTATAATGTTGTTGAAGAATTAGGGAATGGTATTTTCAAGAAGACTCACCTCTGTTCGCAATAGCGCGATTCCAGTGGGGATTGGTTTGCATGTTTTGTTCTGCGCATGCACTGATATCTCTGTGCCATTCTGTGCAAGCACTGAAATCTCTGTGCCACTCTGTGCATATACCAAAATCTCTGCACCATTCTGTGCATGCACCAAAATCTCTGAGCCATTCGGTGTCTGCACCAAAATCTCTGTGCCATTCTGTGCAAGCACTGAAATCTCTGTGCCATTCTGAGCAGGCTCCGAAATCTCTGTGCTGTTCTGCACATGCACTGAAATCTCTGTGCCATTCTGTGCATGCACCAAAATCACTGCGTCGTTCTTTGCATGTACTGAAATCTCTGCACCGTACTGCGAATGCACCAAAATCTCTGTGCTGTTCTGTGCATGTACTGAAATCTCTGCACCGTACTGCGCATGCACCAAAATCTCTGCACTGTTCTGTGCATGTTCTGAAATCTTGGTGCCGTTCTGTGCATGCACCAAAATCTATGCGCCATTCTGGGTATGCACCGAAATCTCTGTGCCGTTCTGTACATGCACCAAATTCTCTGCGCTGTTCTGTGAATGCAGTGAAATCTCTGTGCTGCTCTGTGCATGCACTGAAATCTCTGCCATTCTGTGCATGCACTGAAATCTCTGTGCTGTTCTGTGCATGCACTGAAATCTCTGTGCTGTTCTGCGCATGCACCGAAATCTCTGCCGTTCTGTGCATGCACTGAAATCTCTGAGCAGTTCTGCACATGCACCAAAATCTCTGTGCCATTCTGCGCAGGCATCGAAATCTCTGTACCATTCTGTACATGTACCGAAATCTCCGTGTCATTCTTTGCATGCACCGAAATCTCTGTGCCATTCTGAGCATACACTGAAGTCTCTGTGCCATTCTGTGCATGCTCCAAAATCTCTGTGCTGTTCTGTGCATACACCGAAATCTCTGTGCCGTTCTGCACATGCACTGAAATCTCTGTGCTGCTCTGTGCATGCACTGAAATCTCTGTGCTGTTTTGCGCAGGCACCGAAATCTCCGTGCAATTCTGTGCATGCACCGAGATCTATGTGCCATTCTGTGCATGCACTGAAATCTCTGTACCAATCTGTGCATGCACCAAAATCTCCATACCATTCTGTGCGTGCACTGAAATGTCTGCGTTGTTCTGTGCATGCCCTTAAATCTGCGCTGTTCTGTGCGTGCACCAAAATCTGAGCCATTCTGCACATGCACCGATGTCTGCCTGGTCTTCATAATGTTCTGCACATGTGCGATTTCAGCCTCTGATAGAGCAGCTTTCCATGAGAGGTACTGTGCAGACTGCAGCTTTCTTGAGAGGAACTGTTAGAGAGTAGCTTTCTTATATTTTTAATGTTAAATTTACATCTGGGCTGTTAATAAATAAGGTTTCAACCTTCATTCAGGCTGTGCTACACTTTGTGTTCGACTTCTGTGATTTTTCAGTGATCGTGAGTGACATCACTTGCTGGTCTACCACTAACTTCACTTTTTCCATGGGCCCCATTATTTATATTTAGCAGTTTTGTATTAAGCGAGGTTTCGCGGGAACACAACTATGGTGTTATAGGAGAACAAAACATTCTAAACATAGTCCTCATGAAAGATAGCACAGGCTTTCTGATATTCGGCCTTCACAATCCTCCAAACCCCTTGGAAAAATCCAATCCCTTCTGATATGAACAACCTTTCAGAGCTATCCAAGAGCAGAGTACATAATACTTCAACTAACCATGAAGTAGGGACAGAGTGATAAAAGCACCAAGTGGCTGCGATTGGGAGTGGTGGAGGTTTACATCTTTTGAAGGTGCATAGATGTTTGTGTGTAAGTGTTTAATGGAAGGCATCAACAGAACCCAAGAGCCCAAAGTCACTGATTGAACCAATAAATATGATGTGCAGAAAGACATTTGGAAATGAAAGAACCATAAACTATATTTTATCGAAAGTAAGAAATATGATGGAAACCTGAAGTGAATGTAAATTACTCTTTGTCCCAATAGAATATGCTGTCATTTCAGTGCTGTTTCTCCTCCGATGTGCATATGGTGTCATTCTGGAAATTTGGAGGCAATTTTCAATTTCACAGGCTGGGTGGTAAGTTGGTGGAGCAGAATGACCACTTTTTGTAAAATTCAATACAAATCAATGGACTGTAAATCAGGCATGTACTTCAGTCTGTAGATGATACATTCTTTTAATTTAATGCCCAAGCAATGAAGTTTGAAATAACCCCCTTAAATCAATTTGTTCACACTCAATCTTACATTCTGTGAATACTGTCAAATTGTATGTATTAGCCTGCCCTAGTAAAGAGAATATTAATCCCCTGTCTTATGAAACAGTAAACAGCAAATTGGTCATTCCCTCAGGTTTCAATCTGACTCCCTGATATGAACTTATGGAATAAAAATTCAGAACTCTGATCAATTTGATTACCTCAGCCACCATTTACTGTGTGCAGATAACCCGAACAAACCAGGCTTCGGAAATAAAGAACAGATTTCCCCCAAATTTTTATTGCAGATGCATAGTTTGCTGAAACGTCAATCAGCAATACTTTGCTTCGTGAATAGTACCAAGGTGGTCATCCCCTTCTCTCAAGCTGTTTAATTAATCTGGCATCACTTACAACCTCCCATTTCTCCTCCTCCTCCATCATAACAGTATGTGATAATGCAGGAAGGTGGAGTTTAGCTGGACCATCATAGCTAACATTGTTGAATAATCAATTATGACTCATATTACTTAATTTCTCATTCACATAAATGTTATGCAAAGTGGGATTTCCATTTGTGCAGCATTTATGAATTGTAATAATGCATCTTTGTGCCTGTTGTTGGCTGTGTGGCTGAGGTGATGGAGTGGAAACCACTAAGGTCTCCCAACACAGGTCCAGCCCTACCTATTAAGTTTGTCAATATTCCCAATTTTTAGTGACTTTTATGGTGCAGTGGTAGCATCCCTATCTCTGAGCCAGAAGGTCCAAGTTCAAGCCCTGACGTGCTCTAGAGGTGTACCATAACATATCTAAGCAGGCTGATGAACAATATAGACAAATATAATTCAAAGTAGTTTTTAAAATAATGCAGATGTAGGGAAACATTAGAATTCACCTTAGCGACATACATTTTTGTTCAACTTATGGACTCAAAATTGGTGAATTATACTGTACATAAGATTATAAAGCAAACATTTTGAATTGCTTATCACTTTCAGTGTCAAATACTGTAATCTGGCTTTAAAGGAAAACTGATGTTATGATCAAGAAGGAACCTTTGTGTTCCAATATCATGAACACAAACTATAGATAGCAGGTAAAATGGACATAAGCTGATTGACTTGAGAGAAGTACACTAAGCTTATGGAAAGTAAGTAGCACCTTTTTTGATGGACAAGAAACATACAGATGAATTAGGAGTCATACATTCTGATGGCTTAGATACACAGATCAGTTTGAATTATGCAAAGTTATTTTTAAAAAATGGATCTAAAGGAGGGCATAATATCGAGATTGTTTCACTGGCCAAAAATAGGAGTTGTCAGGAGGATATTTGTTAAAGCATGTCCTTGCCAGGAGAATCAGAGTTAGACAAATTGATAGGTCAGGCACAGTTAGCAGAATTGAAAGTTAGAAACTTGGAGGTGGCAAAATTTATTTATAGCCATAGAGATGTACAGCAAGGAAACAGACCCTTCAGTCCAACACGTTCATGCCGACCAGATACTCTAACCTAATCTCGTCCCATTTGCTGGCACTTGGCCTATATACTTCAAAATCCTTCTTATTCATATACCCTTCCAGATGCCTTTTAAGTGCTGCAATTGTACCAGCCTCCACCACTTCCTCTGGCAGCACATTCCATACAGGTACCACCCTCTGTGCGAAAAAGTTGCCTCTCAGGTCCCTTTTACATCTTTCCGCTCTCACCCTCAAACCTATGCCCTCTAGTTCTGTACTCCTATAGCTGCGGGAAAAGACTTTGACTATTTTATCTTATCAATGCCCCTCATGATTTTATAAACCTCTATAAGGTCACCCCTCAGCCTCCAACGCTCACGTGAAAACAGTACCAGCCTATTCAGTCTGCCCCTTTAGCTCAAATCCTCCAACCCTGGCAACATCCTTGTAAATCTTTTCTGAACCCTTTCAAGTTTCACAATATCTTTTTGATAGGAAGGAGACCAGAATTGCAAGCAATATACCAAAAGTGATCTAACCTGTACAGCTGCAATATGGCATCCCAACTCCTATATTAAATGCTATGACCAGTAAAGGAAAGACCTTCTTCACTATCCTATCTACCTGCGACTCCACTTTCAAGGAGCTATGAACCTGCACTCCAAGGTCTCTTTGTTTAGCAACACTCCCTGGGACATTACCATTAAGTGTATAAGTTCTGTTTTGATTTGCTTTTCCAAAATTCAGCACCTCGCATTTATCTAAATTAAACTCCATCTGCCACTCCTCAGTCCATTGGCCCATTTGATCAAGATCCCATTATACTCTGAGGTTACCTTCTTCGTTGTCCACTACACCTCCAATTTTGATTTAATTGTAACAGATTTAGGTCAAGAGAGAGAGAGCAAGGTAGCAACAAATGTCAAGTGTCCAGTCCCAGCTGACCTGTAAGTTCCAGTACTTAAGATAGACGAGGAAACTAAAGCTAAAAATCTTTAACAGCAATCTCTAGAATTCCTGACATCCCCAGAAAAGATTAACAGTTTGAACTTCTGAACCACATATAAATATTCCTTCAACTAAGGATGCTATAGGGTTTGGTTGTCTAATAAAATTTGTTAATTTCCCCTTGAGTGAGTGGTGGTCCTTTTTTGCCAGTATTTTCCCTGACAAATATGTTTAGAATTTGTGTTTAACATTATGTAGCTATTGATAAAACTTGCTGAGTTAGCCAAAATGAAATTAATCCAGGATGAAATGAGAAGAGAAACCTTATGAAAATTGGTGACGACCTAATGATTGGAAAGGTCATGGCTTTTTGAAGTGATTTTGTAAGGCAGGGAGATTGTGCGTGTTTATTTATACCAAGCAGCAATGGACCAAACTGACACACTAACACCAGAAAAGCTGAGGCTTCATTCAAAATAGAGACAATGAATCAAATGCGGTCACCTGGACTATTTATCAGCAGAATGTGTAATTGACATGGAATTCTGCTGTATAAATACTATACACTTTGAATCAATGATTCATTGATATGTAAGTGATGAACAGTGAGGGGAAGCTAAAGTTTTATGTCAAAGATCTTTCGGGCAAGAGGTAAGCTTCTTTTCCAAGGAGACACAATCAGGCCCTAATGAGTTAATTGAACTAGCAATATGGAAAATACAACTCATTTTTGTGGTTTGCTAGTGGTCAAACTGATCATTTTCCGGAGCCTGAATATGGTTAAAGAACGTGAATGTACAGCTTCTTTGCATGGAGTGAATATAAAGCAGTTTGCCCCACAACAAAACATTAGCTAGACTTGGGAATGTTGATTGATCAATGACAAGAAACTGAGTGGGCTGATCACCTGTTCTAGATTTTTAGACAAGTCCAGACAAAAGGGATCAATTATGATTTTAAGCATGGCATGAGCAACTTGTTTGCAGTATTTTTATAATGCACTTTGTTTTAATAAAGAACATTGAGTATATTCCCGTTTTAAAACTGCCTTGCATTATTGAAACCTGACTGACCAGGGAAAGTGGGATTAAAGCTGACAATTAAGTCTTAAAATACACAATAATAATATTAAAACTTAAAAACAAATCAATTCCAAGCATATGAGTAAACAAGTAAGTATAATTCAACTGGATCTTGAATTCAGCAACTTCATACTTTAGGAATCAGCTTTTATTTTTAACCTATTCCTATTCATATTATATTTATTACCATCTTTCAGCTGTTCTACTCAACTTCTGTCTTTCCAAAGTCTTTCCACTGTTCGAATAGGAATCACATTTTTTACTTTTATTGCACTAACCATTTTTCTTTTACCTAGTTCAGTTTAGAGGCCTACCATCCATCCCTTTTGATTTGACAAAGGCAGCAACGGTCTTCTTTTCCCTTTTCAGATACAGCATATTTCTATAATTTTCTGTAATTTTCTAGTCAGTTTGTCAGGCACTATAATCTAAAACTCTTCATAGAAGCATTCAATTCAAAGACAGACTGGATGATCAATAATGCACTTACACATGCAGCACAGTAGTAGGGTCACCAACTTCTCCTCCATCGCCAATTGTGAGAGTGTCGTAGCCTATTTCCAAGTCAAATTCTTCGAAATCAATCTGAATCACCTATTGGTAAAACACATAAGGCAACAATGCACTTAGCCAATAACATCCATAAAAGCACAATCAACAGGTCCATTGTATTGACTATATTTGTTTCATAGCTGAAGAACATCACTCATCACTTTGCTCAATGTAAACACATAGCTCCCGATTTGCAGCGGAGAAATAAATAACGTTTTATTCCATTTCCTAAAAGTATTGTATTTAAATTGATAAACGTGGTTAATACAATGTTCACTCCATCACAAATTGCAATTGTTTAACACAATGAATGAGATTCTTAGGATGCAACTCTATCTGTCAGTTTATCCATCATTTAAATCATATTTATAACTCCTTTTGTTGCAGTGAAAAGGATAGTAAAAGTGTAAATTATGTTTTCCAAAGTGCAAGAGGTTTTCTCCTTCTCAATATACTTAAATGCTTTAGCATCTGGCAGCATCAAGTCTTCATCAAAGCTACAAATAGGGTCAAATGTAATAGATGTCATATAATTTCTTTATAGACCATTAAACAATTTCTGTGGTGCACTTACGTTAGCAACGCAATGTCACTCCAGGCTTTAAAAGTTAAATATTAAATTTGCAATCGATAAGGAAAGTATCAAACCAGTTGTACACATAGTGAGGCAATTTACAAATGGAAAAGAAAGCAGTCAAGTTTTAAAAATCGGCAAGCAACTGAAAATCAAACAGCTGGAGGTTGCATTGATTCTGAGTTTGACTTTTATCAACATCTTCCTGGTAGGATCTGATTTAGTTCATTTAGTATCATGCCTAACGAACTTCAAACATCACTTCTATTGCAGAAATCTATGTATGTCAGTGATGTGTAATTAAACTTTAATTCCTCACAAAAAGATGCAACAATGAAATGTCACATTGGGCTGAATCTTGCCAGAAATTAGAAACTTAGGTGGCATAGGTGACACTTCACTGTAAATACGTTCTCTCAATTTCAGATTTTGGACAAGATTTGTAGCTCAAGTTGTGGATCAGGTTGATGTTCATTCATCCCATTTGCTATTTTTCTGTCTCAGTTTGCTGTGGTGGGTGATATCATTTCTGGTTCTGTTTCTGAGAGTATTATAAATGGGGTCCAAATTGAAATGTTTGTTAATGGAGTTCCGGTTTGAATGCCAGGATATATGAACACCAAGCAGACACCAAAAGACATGACCAATGATCACTGGCATCCATACACACAGACAAGAGGGATACCAGCTCAACTGGTACAAAACATCCATCCTGGGACAGGCTAAACAAAAATACACATGGGAATTCCTAGAGACCTGGCATTCAAACCGGAACTCCGTTAACAAACACATAGATTTGGACACCATTTACCAACCTCTCAGAAACAGAATCAGAAACGGCATCATCCACCACAACAAACCAAGACAGATAAATAACAAGCAGGACAGAACACCAACACTTCGCTGGAGGCTCACTGATGATGTTACTTAGCATAGACGATGAAACGACTGAGAACAAATCTACCAGCTTAGCGAGCAAACTTACAACATTCTCTCCACTGTAAAGATAATTAACTTTGCATCATTGGCTGTATGAGAAACTGTATGTTTAGATTCAACTGTGAGATGGAAAGTGCAGAGCCTAGCCATCACCTATACTATGCAAGGTAATATGTTCCTGGCTTAACTTGAATCCTTCCTACATGATTTGCACGATCTAAGAACTTGGAGGTGATTGGTAACTAGGATGAGTCTTTCTCAGTTGCTACACATTACTTATGCCTCAAATCCATGACTGGGATTGATTCCTGATGCTGGTGCAATCAAAGCTGCTTGGGAACAGGATCTGTAGTCTGCACAGCAAATTAATGGTTAACATTCACACAATGTGATATTCATAGGCACTGTAATGTATGGGTGTGTGTGCAATGTTGTCAACCTTTTTTAAATTAGAAATATCCAGGTAAATCTGTCCTGATGCAATCCAATACATATTATGTAAGTAATGAAAGATCTGAGGGGCTTGATATCAGGCTACTTTGCCATCTCTTCTCCTTCAGTGACCTTCAATCACAGAGAACGGTATTTGGGAAGAGGTATTAAGGATCATTCTGTAATGTACACAGTTTTGAAGGCTAGAGGGGAAATGCAATAGTTCTTAGGTAAATGTTTACATAGATCATTCACATATTGAATTCTTCTTTAAAAAACGTGTCATGAACTTCACTGCATTCTTAACAACTTATTTTACAAATGTTCATTCAAATATTCTCAATTAAAAGTTAGATATGAAACAAATATTAAGAACTTGCATTTTTTAAAGAGACATGACTTACGTTCGAAGTAACTTTGTTGAATAATTCAAAGCAGTCTTTGGGATATTAGGATTGGTTAATGGATTGGAAGCAGAGAATAGATACAAAGAAGGAGTTTTCAAGCTTGCAGGTTGCTATTAGTGGATTGCCACAGGGTCAGTTCTGGAGCCTCAAATAGAAGAATTGGTCTCAATTTCAACTTCAAGAAGACTCAAGTCATTTACCAATGCATCTCAGGGCAAGTTCCAATTTATCCCTCCATTAAAATCAATGGAAAATTTCTCTCAAACATGAAATTTCCTCTTCTTGGGGAATCATCTAATATCTAAGATTGATGTTGATGCAGAGATCAACATTACATCCAAACAATCCATTGACTGAGAGGTTTTGACAATTGCAGCATCCTTGCTGTTCCCAAGATATTGATGCATGAGGCAGTCAAACTTCCAATTTCTTCAGTATGGCTCAGAAACATGGATTATGTATAGATGCCTCCTCAAGACCCTGGAGAATTACCATTAATACTCTTGGACATGGATTCTCTGCATCAGCTGGGAGGACAGGTGTACTAGTATCAACATTTTTGAAGGAGCCAATAGCACAACCATCAAGGTCACAACTATCTGAAATCAAGTCTGCTGGACCAGCTATGTGCTTAGGTTGCCTGAGTTCAACAGGCAAGTAAATCTTCTTCAGCAAGCTCAGGGAAGGCATGAGAGGAGTACAAACAAAATGCTTTGAATACCCTCTGAAGGTTTCCCTCAAGAAATAAAACAGAGATATCATTGCCTGGGAGATACTTGCTCAGAAGAAACAGACTTGGAAGAACCTCCTCTCTGAAGGGAGGCAGTTCTTTGAGAATACCCATCAGCAAGAAAAAGAGCCTGAGAAAGGAATGCCAGTGATCTGGAGTCCGAGATCAATTCCAACCCTGGAAACACCTGGTGAGTGTGCCGGCGAGATGTGGGCCTTGGATCATGCTCATCAGCCACCGGACCCATGACCAGTGACACGGAACTTGATACTTGTTAGTGAGTGATCGCTGATGATGACTAGGGTCTCAATTATTTAGATTATTGATTTATGATTTATGTGAAGAGATGAAGACAAACTTATTCAAGCAAGGTGGAAAAGCAAGCTGTGGCAAATACAAGAGGGGGAGGCTGCAAAGAGATACAGACATGTTGCTGTCCATGCATTTAATCCCATGTCTGTGTGGGTTTCCTCCGGGTGCTCTGGTTTCCCTCCATAGACCAAAGGTGTACTGGCGAGGTGGATTAGCCATGAGAAATACAGGGTTACAAAGATATGATTGGCGGATAGGTAGGGTTTGATTCTGGACGTTCTGGTCCATCACTTTGCCAGAGAATCCATAAATACTAGAATTTAGCCAACTAGGCATTTCTTTTAAAAATATTTTTAAAATCAAACTTTTCAGATATGTTATGACACACTTTTAGATTAGCCGGGGTGTGGCAGGGGGCTGGGGGGGGCGGGGTGGGCATGGGGGTGCATAAAGCCCTGGCCTCCTGATCCAGTGGTAGGGACACTACCACTGTGCCACAAATACCAGCTAAAGCTTCTTTTATACTGGCCTTATGATGTGCCTCACTCCAAGTTCAGCAGACTATCTTATTTAGCACAGGTTTTAATGTCTTGCTTGTAAATATTTTAATCATCCTGTTCAAACATGTTATAGTGTACCTCTGGAATAGGTAGGGAGGGACACTACTGCGGCACCACAAGAGTCCAATCAGTTATATTTGCCTTCCAATTACAATACCACACACTGTGGCCTTTTCATTCAGCTTGCTCTATTAATCAGTGTCTTTCGTTTGCAAAATCTCCTTGCGATGTGTAATATTGGTAAATCAAAGCACTGAGAAATCCACATACATATAGCTTTACTTAGCCATCTATAGAGCATTCTCTTTCTTTCAGGTGATATACTACTTGTCTTCCTCCAGATAGGCTTCAGCTGACAAATCTCAAGGATTACAGCCTCTAACTGTGCCCAGAAACACTGCTAATTTTCCAGATGATTGTACAAACAAGTACTAACTTTGAGTTAACTACGTTAAGCTCTCTGAGTTTGCATGATATTCTGGAGCCATGCCTAAAAAAAACTGAAGCGCCCAGTTATTATTCCATCCTATTGGGGCTCATTAATTTTACTGGTTAGTCAATAATCAAGAATACTTCGAGCACGAGAGACATGCCTGCCTCATAAAGGTAGATAGCCTCATTTGCAACCAAATTTTGACATTCTAATCTCTCCTTACTGGGAGGGAATTTCAAAGCCAGTATCAAATCCAAAAGGGGACAGTTTTTACTTACCCTGGAGTAAAAAAGCTACAATAAGAATATAAAAGGGAAGAGAACTGTTGAAGTTAATGTTGATCCATTGGAGGATGAGAGTAGGGGGTTAATAGTGGGGAACAGAGAAATGGAGGTGACACTAAACCAATATTTCACATCAGTTTTCATAGTGGAGGCTCAAGTACCATTCTAATAATAGGCAGTGCAGAGACCATCGAATGAGTGGAACTCAGAGCAATCATCATTATGAAGGATAACGCACTGAGCGAACTATTAGATTCTTTACAGTATGGAAACAGGCCCTCCAGCCCAACAAGTCCTCAACGACACTCCAAAGAGCAACCCACCCAGGTCCATACCCTATATTTACCCCTGGCTAATGCAGCTAACATTATGGGCAATTTTTCATGGCCGATTCACCTGACCTACACATTTTTTTTGGATTGTGGGAGGAAACCCACGCAGACATGGGGAGAATGTGCAAACTCCACACAGACAGTCGCCTGAGGCGGGAATCAAACCCAGGTCCCTGGCATTGTGAGGCAACAGTCCTAACCACTGAGCCACCATGCCACCCTGGATTGGAGGCAGACAGGCCCCCAGGGACTGATGGCTTACACTCTAATGTCTTACAGGATGTGGAAGCAGATATAATCGATCACTGGTTATAATATTATAAATTCCCTGTATATGGGAATTGGAAAAATGATATTCAGTTAAGGACGCAGAAAGTAGGAGACGAGAGACAAGTTAATTTAAGATGTATTCTTGGGAAATTATTCAAATCTATTATTAAGGAAGAAATAACAGGACATTTGGGAAGTCAAAATAAAATCCATCAGAGTTAGTACAAATTTATGGAGAGCAAATTATATTTGACTATTTTGCTAAAATTCTTCAAAGATGTGACAAGTGAAGTGAATAATGGTCTTGTGTTAATATAATATATTTGGACTTCCAGAAGGCACTTGATATGGTTTCACACAAAAGGTTAGAACATAAAGTAAGATCACATGGACTTATAAATGATTTATTCACGTGGGTAGAAGATTGACAATCAAAACACAGAGTGAGAATTTTAGAGTTATAGAGTCATACAGATTAATGGATCTTTTCTCCAGTTGGCAACATTTAACTAATTGGTGCGACAGGGTAAAGTTTCAGGGCCCTAACTAATTACTATCTCTATTAATAACTTAGATGCAGAGATAAAATGTACTATAGCCAAATTTACAGGTGAAACCAAAATAGGTGCGAAAGTAAGCTGCAATAAAGAAATAAGAAATTTTAAAATGGGTAAGATTAGATTAGATGAACAGGTTAAAATTTGGCCAATAAAGTTTAACATGGACAAATGTGAGGTTATCCACTTTGAAGGAATAGAAAAGTAACCTGCTATCTAAATGGAAAGACATTTTAGTGTGCTTCAGTGCAGAGGAATCTGGGTGTCCACATGCATGAATCACAGAAAACTAGCTTGCAGATGCAATAGGTAATAAGGTAGGCAAATGGAATGGGCCTGAATCTGTAGAATGCACTACTAGAGTGCAGTGAATGCCAGGACTTTGATTAAATTGAATGTAGAGAGAAGACAGGGAGAGTTTTTTTTTTAAATTAGTAGTGGATTGAAGGATTATGGATTCTGGACAGGAAGATGGAGTTGAGGCCAAGGTGAGATCAGCTGTAATTGTATTGAATGGCAGAGCAAGTCCAGGGGATAAATTGCCTACATTATGTCTGTACTTTTGTTTCAAATTGAGAAGGTACCTCCAATTCATTTGGACAAGGTTTCAAGCCAAACACAGAGGTGACCACTCCATGTTCAATCTTCTTTTGGTTGCTTGAACATCATCAGGATATTTCTTCAATTTTATGCTTCCATTGTAAAGCTTTTATTTTGTATCACTGATTTTCTTTCCATGACTTCTTGCAGATTTGAGAAGAAATGATTGCTCTAGTGAACTGGCAAGCAGTGATGTTATCAGCTTACATTCTGCATATGGCAGTGAAAAAAACAGCATTCATCATTCACCTTGTCAGCAGTTTCTCATAAGTTTTCTGCAGACTTTGAATCACAGATTTGCTGTGATCAGATATCTGATCCAATATGACAAGAACACAAGAAATATGAATGAGAGATGAGCAAATGGCCTGTCGAGCCTGGTCCATCATTCAACACCATCATGACTAATCTCTGGTTTCAACTCCATATTCTAATCTACTGCCCATACTCCTGGACTCCTCGAGAGATCAAACAGCTGTCTATCTCAGCTTCAAATGTACTCAATGATGGAGCATCAATAAGCCTCTGGGTTAGAGCTATCCAAAGATTCATGACCTGTCGAGTGAAGAAATTTTTCCTTCTGTCAGTACTAATTGATCAACCTCTTATAGTAAATGTGAGTCCCCATGTTTTAGATTCCATGATTAGTATGAACAATCTCTCAATGTTTACCTGACCAAGCCTCTTCAGAATTGTACCTATCTTTGTGATAAAGCTGTGGCTTTAAGAGGTATGTTTTGTCCGGGTTTCTTTTAGAGAGAGGTTAGGGGACAGCTGTGAGCAGTCTATGAGAAGATAAACAACTTGTGGGATCTTGATTTTTTTAGATTGGGACAAAAGAAACAGCCTGAGTGGGTGTGGTCAAGCTCTCACAAATCCTGGATTTTTAGTTATTGCTGGGGTCTCAGGAGGGTTGGAAGGCAGTGAATCCCTCCCAGTTGCTACAGTCTCTCTCTGTTTGTGGAGCTACCGCATGTACCTTTCTTGCTAATGGGATTGCACGTGAGACTATCTGTTTTTCTGAATTTGCCATTTTTGCCAAGGGTGTGTTTCTGGCATGTTATGACATTGGAACAGTTACTATTTAATAGTAAAATAATCTATCATTCTGTTAAGTTTTCCAATAGAGTTAAGTCATTCCAAGTTCCTCCTTCTTTTGTTGCATTTTAACTGCAATAATTAAATAAACTGTATTTTATTTAACATTGAGTAGTCCCTTTATAAATACATTATTATTGAATCATAGATTTTTTAATATTACAACAAATATAAACAAAACAATTCAAAACAATACAAAGAAAGAACACCAAAAAAATTTAAAAACCAAAACAGCCCTCATGTATAATTATAGAAAAATATAATAAAAGCTCCAACTAATTATTTAAGTAAATAAATAATAACTAGTAGCAAACTAATAAATAATAATAATAATAATAATAATAATAATAATACAGCTCAGCAAAACAAAACACTAACTCTCGAATATCGAGAGCATTACTTTTCAGATATTCATACATTCACATTTCACCCTCTCTGGATACTGGACTTGTAAAGCACAATCTTTATGGCTATATAAAAGCCCTTATTAGTGTAGCAGACAAATCTGTGTCCAGGTATTCCAAAAGGGCCATCATGTCTCATGGAAATTCTCAGTTTTGTGATGTACCATACTTCTAAGAAAATCCAAGGGGATATACTGCATAATAATTGTATGCCAAGCTAATAGGCCCGAGGGATTTTTGGACACCCAACCTAACAAGATATTCTTTCTTGCGCAGAAAGTGAGGGCGTTGAAAATATTTTTCTAATGTGCATCTACAGGAGATACACTGCTAAAAATGTATTGCTGGAAAAGAGCAGCAGGTCAGGCAGCATCCAAGGTGCAGGAGAGTCAACATTTCGGGCATGAGCCCTTCTTCAGGCCACTGAGCAGGCCAAGAAGAGGAGAGATTGCGTCTTTCTGCACCCTTACACCCAAAATCCCCTCCATTGCACCTGCCATAGTGCTCCAGTCTGTTTAAAGCCTGTCACAGGACAAGAGACAATGGGTAAGAGTGCCCGTACTAACTTTTACACTTGGGGCATGTTGAGGATGCCCCTTGTTTACATTTTGATAAAAGATTCAGAGCCAAGTGGACCCTGTGGAGAATCTACAACTGTAAAGCGTACGTCCTGTTGCAAATTGATATTTTTCTTGCATTTTCCCAAATATCTCTCATGCCTCTGAGAAGACCTCAAAGCCTAGCTCTCTCTCCCACTCCCTGCAAAGTTGATCGAGCTCATCTGAGGGGGCGCCCACCCAATTGATGATATAAAGTGCTGACAGAAAGTGTACTCTTAGCACTGAGCACCAGCCTGTCTATGTCAGATTTGCAGGGATCAGTCGAAAGTGTAGTTTTTTAAAAATAAAATCCCTCATTTGAAAAAAACGAAAGAGGTCCCTGCTGGATACTCATATTTCCACATTAACTGATCAAAAGACATCATTGTGTCCCCCTCAAATAAATCACCCATGCAAGGCCCAGCCCTAGCCACCCAATGTTTGAATCCTGAATCCATCATCCCCAGTTGAAAACCCAGTATACTCACGATAGGTGTAAGGGAAGATGTTTTGACAACATTGGCTTCCCTCTGCTGCATTGCTCTCCAAGCTTTAACAGTACTAACGACTATTAGGCTATGGCAATATTCCTTAACTGTCCTCATTTTGTCCAAAAACAGCAAACTAGTAATGGGCCACTTTGCCTGAGAGGTTTCGATATCATGAGACCTGAAGCACTTCCCATCTTTGAAAGTCTTGTTTGATTTTGTTGAATAATTGAACAAAATTAGCTTTGAACAGCCAATCAAGAACTGGAGTGATTAATATGTCCAAATACATAAAACCCCACTGTGACCACTTAAAGGGGAATTGAGATTCACCCTCAAGACCTAGCACCTTTGTAAGACCACCCATAGGCATCGCCTCTGACTTTGCAAAATTAATCTTGCACTCTGAAAAGGTGCCAAACGAGCTGATGCATTGTATCAGGCAAGGCACCAAAACTGTGGATTAGACAAAAAACTGAGGACATCGTCCTCATACAACAAAATATTATGCAATTTTGACCCCACTTCTGAAGCCAATATATTGGGATCCCTACAAATGGCCTCCGCCAACAGTTCAATCACCAATGGAAAAAACAGTGGCGAAAGGGTATAGTCCTGTCAGTTGCTCCTAAAAATGTTAAAATTGTTTGATCATACCTCATTGGTGATGGCTGTAGCGAGAGAGGGTCACTGCACAGAACCTTTAACCATTTTATAAATGCTTCGCTCTAGCCAAACTGCTCGAGAGTATAAAAAATATACCGGCCACTCCACTCAGTCAAATGCCTTCACTGCATCTAAAGAAATCACCAATCCCTGCACTGACTGTTGTTGACAAGCTTGAATTACATTAAGCAAATTCTGAACATTCTTGGAGGATCTGCGGCCCTTTATGAAGCCCTTAACACTAGAAGGTAACACAGCTTCCCGCTTAATGCAAGAGTCTTAGAGAGGATTTAAAGTCAACATTTAAGAGTGAAATGGGCCTGTAAGAAGCACAGTCCTCCAGGGGCGTCCCTTGTTTACGAATAAGCAAAATATTGGCCTCTCATACAGTTGGTGGGAGATGATCATGACTGTATGAATCATTGAACATGTTGAGCATTGGGCCGAACAATATGTTTATAAATTCCTTATAAAATTTGCTGCGTAGCCCATCAGGACCGGACGCTTTTCCGCTCTGAAGCAGTTTCACAGCCTGTACCTCTTGCTCTGATACGGGGCATTGAGAAAAGTCTCAAAATTGGGGGACACACCCGGAAGTCCAGATCCTTGAAATGGACTCCATCTTGGCCCGCCCCTCCTCACAACCCTCAGATTGGTACAATTCAGTGTTAGATCTCTGGAATGCCACATCAATCTTTTTGGAATCACATTAGGTTCCCAGACCCTTCCCTCATCAACATAATGGCTTGAGGGGCACTCCTTTTCCTGGCAAGATACGCTAGTACTTACCCAGTTTGTCACCATGCCCATATAGCCTTTGTTTTGACAAAGTAAAGTCCTTCTTTGCTGTGTACATGAGCACAGAATTCAATGCAGACCACAGCGCTGTAATCCTCTGTAGCTTGACCAACAAGGGCCTGTCAACATAAGCCTTTTTGGCTGCCTTCAATTGTGCTTCAAGGAGATGCTGCTGTTCACCTTCTGCCGCTTCCTACTTGCAGAGTAGGAAATAACTAACCCCCTGGCATAGGCTTTGGCAGGTGCCCAAAGGATGGATGGGCTACTAACTGAGCCCAAATCAATGTCTTAGGAATGCCATAAAGTCCTTAAAGGAGTACTCCACAAACTTATTATCCTTAAGAATAAAGGGATCCATTCGCCAGGTTCCTCGTGCCCAATATAGCATCCTTAATCTTTGTAATAATCACTTACTCCTTAATGAATTTGCCCTGACCTAAACTGGAATGTTTAACTGGAAAAGAGTCAATGCATAAACCTGCTTCATGCTGGTGCATGCATTTTAATGCCATCGCTACTGATGAGCTTCTGTTCCAGCATCGCTTGTGAAGAAACATGGTAATTCAGAAGGCAACTTCTGAATTTTTAAGTTCAATTGCACTTGTGCATGCCAAGGAAGCAGCTGTCTGATTTACTTCATAAAAACACAAAGTGTTTCATCACTGGTATTAATGCAAACTACTGGCAATGATGTTAAATAGGCTGAATTGTAACTTTTTTTTTAACTTAGGCAAAGTGATCCTCTCCACCATCCACAACTGCATATTAAGATTGTAAGAGCTTTAGTCAGAAATTTCTAATAATAGAAAATGGAAAAGCTTCAAGCAGGAAGACTCAGGAGCGTAGAAAGTTCTCTAGTGTTAGTTCGCCAGTGAAATGTGATGAATAACAGCAAATTATCAATTATATTCCACAGCGAGGAAATTTTTGCAAATTGCAATTACATCTGTCTCTCTCAAATGAAATAACTGTGACAATGCTGCTGGTTGTAAGCAAGTAATAATGTTGTTTTTTTTTCCCCAGGCATAAAAATGCCATGATGAGCCTTGAGAGTTAAGTTCAAGTTGGTTTTGTAATCCTCTATGGTTCAGGATTTGTTGCGGTCTAAGTATCATTCTCCTTTCATACATATAAAACAACATTGCTTCTCTTGTCAGGGTCATCCACTTTCTATCTCCCATTAATATCCAGCAGCTTTTATGCGTACATGTGTAAGAAATAAAGTTATCTTGCAACTCCTGGAATAGAGCATATTGGGCTCAGATGACAAGAAGAATTGGTTTTGGAGAATTAATGTGTTCTGGTATAATAACAAATAATATTCCAACACATAGCAATAACTCCAGTGTAATAACAGACATTGTGATAGTGTTTTCAATTTTTTGCAACCTGCAGCAAGCCTTTATTGCATTGTTTACATTGATATCCCGATGTTTCCAACTCAGACCTAAAAACATAGGTGTAAAGTTATTCAGAGCAGTGTTTATAGATCAACAAGACTATGCTAGTTTCTGAGTCTGTGGATTGTTTAAGAGTGGCCTTCAGTAGAGTGATGTGCTCTTCCTATTGGATGTGGGAGATTAGAGATAATTTAAATGTTGTTGATGAGTATGGCTGCAGGAAGAGTGTTTGGTTGTGAATACTGCTGGACTGCATGGATCAGTTGCAGCATTAGAAGCAATGGAACTCACTGGAGTTAGGGGATGTGATGGATGGCAGTTTCATGGCTAAATTTCCCCCAGTGTTAGGTGTATTAGTCAGAGGAAAGTGGTTAATTTTGGAGGGTTGGTGTGGATTTAATGGGTCAAGAGTTCCGTTTCCACACTGCAGGGAATCGAATCGAAAAAAAAAACTGCAGATACATTCATTAAATGGGTTACCTCTAGGAAAAGGTAGGATGGGTAGGCAGATAATGCAGGAGTCTCCTGTGGCTATCCCAATATCAAACAAGTTTGCTGTTTTGGAAAATATAGAGAGCGATGGACTATCAGGGAAATGTAGCTCCGACGATGAAATTCCTCAAGCCAAGACTGACTTGACGGTAATGAAAGGTATGTCACGTTCCAAGCAATCAATTGTGATGGACTATTCTCTAGTCAGGGTCACAGAGAGATGTTTCTGCAGTCAACAATGAGACATTTGGATTGTGTATTGTCTCCCTGGTGCCAGGGTCAAGGATGTCTCAGAGAGAGTGCAGAATATTCTCAAAGGGGATCATGATCAGCAGGAGACCATTGTACATGACATCAGAGGAGAAAGGGATAGGGATTCTGAAGAGCGAATAAAGGAAATTAGGCAGGAGATTAAAACACAAGTTCTTGAGGAAAGTTATATCTGAGTTACTCCCAGTGCGACATGAGGCTAATTTTGCTGGTATTAGGAAAGAACTTTCAAAGGTTGATTGGGAGAGGCAGGAAAAGGGACAGTTGGAAAGTGGAACATCTTCAAAAATGAGAAAACGAGAGTTCAGAGGCAGTATGTTCCTGTTAGTGTGAAGAACAAGGCTGGGAGGTGTGGAGAATTCTGAATGACTAGAGAAATTGAGGCTTTGGACAAGAAAAAAGAGAAGGCAGATGGCAGGTATAGCATAGACTGGATCAAGTGAATCCCTTGAGGAGTATAAAAGCAGCAGGTATACTCAGAAGGGAAGTCAGGAAAGCCAAAAGGGTACATGAGATAGCTTTGGCAAATAAGGTTAAGGAGAATCCAAAGATATTCTACAAATACATTAAGGTCAGAAGAGTAACGAGGGAGAGAATAAGGTCCCTTAAAGATAAACAAAGTCATCAATGTGTGGAACGTATGCAGGAGGTGGGTAAGATACTAAGCCAGTATTTGGTGCCATTGCTTATTGTTGGGAAGGACATGGAAGCTAGAAAACTTGGAGAAATAAATCATGATATCTTAAAAAGTGTCCTTGTTACAGAGAGGATTTGGTGGATGTCTTAAAACACGTAAAGGTAGATAAATCCCTGGGACCTGATTAGGTGTTCCCCAGAACTTTGTAAGAAGCTAGGGAAGTGATTTCTGGGCTCCTTGCTGAGATATTTTTATCATCCATAGCTATGGTAAAGTGTTGAAAGACTGGAGGTTGCCTAATGTGGTGCCATTGTTTAAGAAAGGTGGTAAGGATACACCAGAGAACTATAGACTGGTGAGCCTGACATCAGTTGTGGGTAAATTGTGGAAGGGATTCTGAGGGGCCGGATTTACATGTATTTGTGAAGGCAAGGACTGATTATGGAATAGTCAACATGCGAAATTGTGTCTCACTAACTTGATTGAGTTTTTTGAAGAAGTGACAAAAAAGATTGATGGACGCAGAGCTGTGGACATTGTCTATATGGATTTCAGTGTGGTGATCAACAAGGTTCTGCAGGGCAAGGAATGACAGATGGAGTTTAATTTAGATGAATGTGAGGTGTTGGGCATTGTAAAACAAATCAGGGCAGGATGTATAGACTTAACGGTAGGGTCCTGGGGTGTGTTGCTGAACAAAAGGACCTTGGGGTGAGCTTCAGAATTCCTTGAAAGTGGAGTCACAGGTACACAGGATAGTGAAGAAGGCATTTGGTATGCTTACCTTTACTGGTCAGTGCATTGAGTATAACAGATAGGACATCATGTTGGGGCTGTAAAAGACATTGGTTGGGCCACTTTTAAAATATTGCATTCAATTCTGGTCTCCCTGTCATAGGAAAGATGCTGTGAAACTTGAGAAGGTTCAGAAATGATTTACAAGGTTAGAGAGTTTAAGCTATAGGAGAGATGCATAGGCTGGGGCTATTTTCCCTGAAGCATCGGAAGCTGAGGGGTGACATTAAAGAGGTTTATAAAATCATGACGGGCATGGATAGGGTAAATAAACAAGGTCTTTTTCCAAGAGTAGGTGAGTCCAATAAGAGAGGGCATAGGTTTAAGGTAGGAGTGGAAAGATTTAAAAGGGACCTGAAGGGATATTTTTTCTCACAGAGAATAGTGCATGTATGGAATGAGTTGCCAGAGGAAATGGTGGAGACTGGTACAATTACAATATTTAAAGGACATCTGGATGGGGACATAAATAGAAAGTGTTTGGAGGGATATGGGCCAAATGCTGGCAAATGCGACTAGTTTGATTTACGTTATCTGGTCAGCATGGGTGAGTTCGACCAAATGGTCTGTTTCCGTGCTGTACATCTCTATGACTGTATGACCTACTGCCTTCAACCAGGATTCTACACATCATACGGCATGAGAAAGTCATGTCACAGACAGTGGTGTGATAGCTACTGTACAAATTACAACTTACACTGAATACTACAGCACATTAAACCTGATTTTAATTTTCAAATGCTATTCCATACACTTGAAATCTCAGTGAGTGACCCGACTGACTCAAAATCATTGAAATCAAATCTGTAGCTGAATCAGTGAAGTTACTGAAGCAAATGTAATAGCTTTCCTCCAAGCCTTTCATGACATGTAGGTATGGATTTTTGAACTGAAGATACTTTTAAATTAAAAATCATCACCCAAAACTAAGCCAGTAAGTTAAAATGTGAGAAGCTGCAAGCTTTCAGCCTCCTCAACAGTTTTATTTGCTCAGTCTTGCATTTTCTTTCCAAGTTGTAGTTCAAAAGCTTTCAAGTTAAAATTACAAATTTGCCAAGTGGCATTTTTAAACTCTGGAGCAGTAAAGGAATGTTGACTTGCTGACTTGCCTTTATTCAACTTCAGTGCAATTCAAAACAATCCAAAAACACAGTATCTGTGAATATCACAGGCTCCACTCCAGAATGAAAGAATAAACCTCCTTTCATTCCACCCAACGGAAGAAATGCAAATATTTCCTTTTTTTTTGTTAGCCATAACTAAAGGAGTAGCTAATCAACACGCCTCCAACTGCTTTTAACTCTCCATATTTTTCCCGATTCCATTGAAGATGCAGACTTTGCCAGGTTACAATTCGGTAAAAACAATGACTGCAGATGCTAGAAACCAGAGTCTAGATTAGAGTGGTGCTGGAAAAGCACAGCAGTTCCGGCAGCATCCGAGGAGCAGGGAAATCGATGTTTTGGGCAAAAGTACTTTATCAGGAATACAATTCTCCAGGCATCAGTGACTCATCCAAGTGTCCATTTTCTCAACATAAAATTTGACAATGAGTGTCAGTGTATCATTCCACTATAGAGAGCTAAATTCAATCCTGTCCTCCCTCTTGTTGGCAAAAGATACTTTTGCGAACAAGAGATAAATGATAGTGATTGGCGGGGGGTAAGGCACAGGTGAAATCCCTATGGGACTCGACCTATTTAACTAGTAAGGGCTGCAGCTGTTGATCTCTCTTGTTTGATTTAGCCATTGCTATAATCCTGAAAATTATTTTTCCAGTAATGACACTGACAATGTCACTTGTGTAATATGGTGCAAGAACAGTGTTCGGACAATTGATGTTTTGCAAAATTAATGAAATAACATGAACATTGCAAATTAATAGCCTGTTAAGTTAATATAACAGTTACTACAATATCTAATTCCCCAGCCCTCCACTGTACCATCTCTGCAATAGTCTTTAAAAATTTAAAATAAGCAATATTTTCAGCGATGCAGACTCGATGAGCTAAAGAGCCTTTACCGCATGATTTCATGATTCTATCCAAAAATGGAACTGATTTCAAATTTTCCCAATCACACTGTGCAAGTTAATTGTGGATTGACTGAGTCCAACATTTTTACTGCGCAGCCTTTCAAAATGATATCAGAAAATTCCACTCTGAAGCCTTTAAAAGTCGAAAAAAAAGCTAAGTTTATAAGATTGAAATGTTGGAGAATTTGTTTTTTTATTTAGGATAAAATAGAGAAGTGAAGTGGGTTACATGACCTGATCTGAATTCTGCCTGACAATAAGCTTAAGTACTTTTGTCGTTAAAGGTTAAGAGGCCCAGGTTGTTTTACTGAGAAGTAAGTAAAAGATATTCACACCTGTAAACAATGACCAAACCAGTATGCTGATGGTAAATAACCATTCATCTCGATGCCACAAGAAAGCATTAGGAATAAGAGTTCTGCAAATAATTATACTTTAAACTATTTCTTTAATTCCATGATAGAATAGATTTTGATTTGGGTGTTTAGAAAATAATTAATCAGCATTTCTAACTGGATACACAGCCTGTGTGATAGATATACCATGAAAGTGTGCTTTGATGGGGCAACTAGCGATAGGAACCCATTGAAATATCAATTTACAAGCTTTTCCATCATATAGGGCACTGTAGAAAAGAATTGGGGGACCATAAAAATTGAAGCAGCCAGTCTTGCAAATTAAGCAAATAAAATGCTGACTACCCCACCCTCATCAAACACCATACAAGTGGGAGGTCATACTCAGATTGAAGATTCTGAATTATTGAGAATGTAAATATGACTCAGAAGATTTATCTTATTTGTCTGGATGGAAGAATCTCCACTTTATCCTTAGCCAAAGAGTTAGTTCTGAAATTGAATGTTGCACAGTAGGTAAAGGAAATGAATGAGAGCAAACTCACTTTAAATAATAATTAAAACTGAAAGAACTGCGGATGCTGTAAATGAGAAATTGTTCTGAGGAAGGGTTAGCTGACCTGAAATGTTAATCTGATCTCTCTCCACAGATGCTGCCAGACCTGCTGAGCTTTTCCAGCAAATTCTGTTTTTGTTTCTGAAAAAAGAATTATTATGGATTCACTCTGGTAGGATAAAGAGTCCACTTGAGAAAGAAGATCAAGTGTAATCATACAGAAGGATTTTCTGTCGTTTTATAAATCAATAGTTGATCTAACTGTATTTTCGAATATAAGTTGCCGACTAGTGTTTAGACAAAATTAGTTTTAGTTTGTTTGTTATAGTAACACTACTACATTTTGAAATCTTGTCATATCCTTCCGATCAGCGAATGGAAAATTATGCTTTTTTGCTAAAAGTTATCAGTCTCTACAGGCTTCATAACAAAAACATTATTGTGGAACTTCAAACCATAATTAACTTATTAAGCATGTTTTCTCTATCATAGCACTGAATACAGTTCTTGTTGTTATATTTATTGACATTCAATTTCTTTTAAACTGAATATCACCATGTTTTCTAATATATCTGCTTATCAATTGCAAGTCTTGTTGTCAAATGTTTAATTTGTGCATATCTTGCCATGTATCTGTAATCATCAGTTCAATACTTACATACTGTGTGTTAGTGACAAAGTATTGCTAACTCCAATGACAAGACATATGGCTGAGTTCAACTCACAGATATGAATTAATCGTGACATTATTTTGGTGGCAGTGTTAATTTTACAGAGAATGTAAGAGGCCAAACAAGAGCTGGAATAGATCTAACCACTGTGATTATTTTGAACTAGAACTCTGAATATACCTGTACCTGCTTATCATGAATCTCTGCTGACACTCTCAATTTCCTCCATAATTATAAAGCAAAATGTAAATGTCCTATTTTCTCAAGACAAAAAAAGAGATGTAAACCAATCTGCTACAATGTTCAGTTCCATAATTGTTCAGTTTACATGAACAATCTAAGGCACTTTATCTATTATCCACAATGTAATATGTAAAAATAAGTCAATCCATTCATTAACAAGAACTTACTGCTTTGGCTGATAAATTACATAGAATCTTGCCAGATTGATTAAGATAGAAACAGCACCAATGTCTAATTGATTGTAGGTTATCATCACCAATTGTATTTATAAAACTGAGCTTCTACAATACTTGAGTACAGAGGCATACATCAGCTAAAATTTCAAAAATAGGCAAGTCTTAATTTTTTTTTGGTGGGCATGGACCAACAACATGGAATTTACAATCTTATTCAATTGAGACTGCAGCTTGGTTGTTATAAGACATGACAAATTGTCTTGAGGAGAAGATGATGGTATTCTGGGTTTGAGACAAAGCAGAATGTTCAGGGGAAGAACATAAGAGTACATTCAAATATCTTAATCCTGAACTAGGAGTGCTTAATCTCAACAATCGGGGGGGGTACATTTTTTTTAACCTGGAGTATGTGGCTCAAATTGCTCATTTGCAATACTTATTCAGAATTTAAAGGTCAATGACTGACATGATTTGCCATTAATTGAAGTGCAAATTCTCATCATAATTTTTCACTTGATGAGACTGGATGCACCAATGTTCTCACCTGCTGACTGGACAGCCAACAGAGAGACCTGGGTTCCTTCCTCCAGGAAAACCCACTGGTGATTAAATTCCACTCCGACAATTAAGTTTCCACCTGTAGGCCTTTCCTCAAATCATGGATATCGGGAACTGAAACTCCTCCTGACTAGGGCTACTGACCAATCAGCAGCACCACTGGGAGGCTGTGGCTACTGCCAGAATGACAACTAGCTGAGGCAAAAGATCAAGAAATGAACCAAGTCATTGGTCAGTAATGATAGAAGGGAGCCTGACAGTAAGGGCAGGGGTTTGGCTCTCAAAAAGTGCACCCCTTTATTGATATTGAGTCCATCGATCAGGAACTGAGTGCCTGGAAGTAAACAATGGGGAAGCTAAGAAACTGGCTGCCCAGTTTTCTGAGACATACACCACAAGTCAACAGACCAACTGGCCACTGAAGTGATTTCACCACCAGCAATTTCAGGTCGATCAATAGTTGACCTTCTCATGTCTGACCACTTCTGGTGGCTGCAGGAAGTTGGAGGGGTTGAAGCATGCCACAACCCTACATAATTAAATGCCCTTCCCACCTCCAAACACATCATGAAAGGGATCATAAAATCCAGACCCATGATTGTGCACGAGTGATGAATCATAATAAAAAACTTCTTAGATATACAACATTCCTTACCTCGCCTTGATAAGCCAAGGTGACAAATTGTCTGGAGGAGAAGAGTATGGTATTCTGGGTTTGAGACAAAGCAGAATGTTTTGTGATGAAAATGTTTCTTTTTGTTTTGTTTGTATAGCAATAGTTGGTACAGCAATAGAGCGAGATAAGTGAGAGTTCATTTTAACTTGAAAACCACTGTACTTATCTTTTTAGTCAAGAGTGTAATGCTAGAAAAGCACAGCAGGTCAGGCAGCATCCGAGGAGCAGAAGAATGCCCTTCATCAGGGTGAAGGGCTTGCGCCCGAAACAACGATTCTCCTGCTGCTCGAATGTTTCCTGATCTGCTGCACTTTGCCAGCACCACACTCTCAACTCTGATCTCCAGCATCTACAGTCCTCACTTTCTCCCACCATATATTTTTAATCTAAGAAACAACTATTTAATTCATCCGTTGTTTCCTGCTTGTCAAACTTCTCCCATTCACCAGGACACATTCTTTTAAACTCCTGCTGCCATATGATGACAATGTCATTGCATTGCATTCGCTTGTGCTTTCCGCTTTTCCTTCAATAAAATGTTGTAAGGTCATGCCTAGCATTCTTTTTACAAATCCATACTGACTAGTCTTGCTCAACTTATGCTCTTTTCCTACTTCATAACTTAATTCTATACAATTAGGTTTGCCTGACTTCTACAGCAACTCAAAGTCAATTACTGCAGTAACCGCACTGAAGTTGTATGACAAGAAAATGCAGACTTTGCACCAAGTCTTACTCATACATGAGAGGAGCAGCCTCATGAATCTGATAAATTTGAATACTTCTTAGAGTAAGGAGAGGAGAATCCCTGGTGTCTAAACATGTGGCCAGCTTCTAAACTTAGTTAAGCAATCCAACTAATGCTTTAATTGAGTTTGAGCATTTGGCAAATCATTTGAGACAGCAAGCCATGTTTACACTTAATATAAAATGCAAATATATTCAAACCACTTTGATTTGTCGGACACAAAAGCAAAATATTGTGAATGCTGGAAATGTGAAATAAAAACAGAAAGGCCTGGAGAAAATCAGCAAGTCGAACAGCATCAGTGGTGAAAGAAACCAAGTTGGCTTGTTGACTACAATATGACACTTCATTGGAACTGTTCATTTTGCTTTCAAGTTATGTCAGCCACTGACAATAGTTTGCACAACTCACTTAGCATCAGTACAGGGAGACAAGAGGAAAAAGAAAGACTTAGGATGAAATGTTTAAATAAGGCCCCATTTGTCTGCTCAGTTGGATTTAAAATATCCCTTTGCATTATTTCAAAGGGGAGTAGGGGAATTATTATTGATGTCCTGGCCAATATTTGCTCCCCAGTCAACACAAGAACAGATATCTGGTGATTTTTTTTATGGGAGTTTGATGTATGTAAATTGTCTGCTGCATTTCCTACCCTACACCAGTGAATACAATTCAAAAGTGCCGTAAGGTATTTTGAAGCAACCATTCAGTAGTGGCGCACATTGCTAAACAAAGACAAGTATTTATTATTTTCTCTCTAGAGTAATTTTCTATTGAATAACTGATGTTGTGGATACAAGACAGTTCGGATGTTTTATTTTTGAACTTTTAAAACATAACATGGCAACAGTAGGTCTGGGCAGGGATAGGGGTGGGTGGGGGGATGTGGGGGGGGGGGGAGTTAATGTTGTTGCCAAAGTATCTGAAACAGGACAGCAATAATAGTATGAATAAAAAGTGAAATTGAATAGACTCGAGAGACTTGATGAACTGGATTTTCAAAAAGTAGCATTGGGAACCTACCCCCATAATAAGTATCAGATCCCAACACCACACATGAACTTTGATGGTCTTACAATGCTATTTTTAAGTAATATCTAATTTGAGTAGGAAATGTGCTCAGTACCCAGATAGTTGGTTGGAACATCATGAGAAGGCTGTGGTAACTGCTTGGCACCATGTTAAGACTTGCTGCTCCACCCTCAGGATTAAAGGACAATTGTTAGACGAACAGAGGATAGATGCTCAAAAATCAGCAGAAAACAAGGTGTAAAAGTTCAAGAGATTACTGAAGCGTCTGAAAACTCTCACTATTAGAACAAGAAATGTTCTGTGACATTCTGGCAATAGCCATGAACCAACTTCGCCAAACTGCTCTGGTTCATTGAAATGAGCTTTCAAATTGCGTTCCTGACGGCATGGAACTTCAGAAAGTTCCCAATGGAGTTTAGAAGCTGTTAATTGGCAACAGGCACATTCTCCATTTTCTACCCCTGCCAGTGCTTTGAAAATTATAGATGGTCCAGAAGCATTTGGAGTCCTGAGATGCTCTCCAGTACCGTCAAAGAGCAAGCTGACAAAAGGTGGTAAGGGAGTCTGGACTCATCTGATTAAAACTCTCCGCTGGGTATGCTTGTTGGCAAAATGTGTTTGTAGCCAAACACGTTCATTGCTGCTATAGCTGTAGCACCCTCGCTGTTTAGTGAGCAGTAGATGATGCTATGCCTATCTTAAATCAGTCTGACCATCCATTAGTGCCTGTAAACTCCTTGTGCCCCAGCCTTGTTGGCATGGTAACTCCATGGTAACGCTAAGGTCACCTCTCAGCCTCCAGTCTATCCAGCCTTTCCCTTCAGATCAAATCTTCAATCCCTGCAACATCCTTGTAAATCTTTTCTGAACCCTTTCAAGTTTAACAACATCTTTCCTACAGCAGTTATTATGGACCAAGCCAGATCACTCAAAACATTCTTAAACAGGCAGCTCAGACCAAAACTTTGCAATTTGTTTTGGTAAGTGTACAGTGAAAAATACCCGGATTAAGTTAGCTAGGTTGACTACTACATTTTAAAACAGACGAAAAATTATTCACAAAATTACACAATGAAACACAAAGAACAGAATAAAGAGGCCCAACAGAATTCAGCCTATCCAACTCGGCCTATTCTGAATCAACACAACAATCCCAATAAGCAAACTCCCTTTAAAAACAGCATAAATGGAGCATGTGTTTACAGGTTGAAGTGAAAGGGCAGAAAGAGAGACAGTTTCCACACAGCTCCCTGTTGAACTTTCAACCAGTTCAAGACTGAACTAAAACTGCTCAGCTCAGCTAGACAGTTGACCATTCCCCTTTCATTATTCAGGTCACTTCTAAAACATGATCAATTTGGCCTGAAGTCTCATCTATTTACATATAACCAAAAGGCCTCTCAAAATCCTTTACATCTCTGTATCAAACCAGACTGATTGGAGCCAGGCCTGGTTTATTACCCCTCTGAAAAGAATCAAGGACAGGGTATCTTTGAGCCAAGGAACAGCTTTTATTTAAAAAAAGGACTAATTTTGTGACACCTTCCCCCTTAAAGAACCATCAATACCAAAAGATGGCCTCATTTTTAACCCTTCAAACCCAGTTCATAGTCTAAACACACATGTACACTGTATTAACTGCAAACATGCAAACATGCACAACCCTATGCAAATTCAGGCAGTGGTACACCAACCGTTGAATGCCTCTGCATCTCATTCGAGTCTCGATAAACCATCGGCAATCAGGTTGTCATGACCTGCCACATGCACAATTGTCAAATTGAATGGCTGCAACAACAAGCTCCATCTAAACAATTTGGTATTTTTTGCCCTTGAAGTTTTCAACAAATGTCAATGGGTTATGGTCAGTGTATACGATTGTCTCAGATGCATTGCTAGTCATATAAACCCTGAAATGTAGTAATGCCAACACCAAGCTAACAGTCTATTTCTCCACCGTTGAATATTTCTGTTGGTGAACATTCAATGTCCTAGAAAGATACTTAATGGACCTTCCTAGTCCCTCGTCATCCTCCTGTAGGAGCATTGTACCGACAGCCACATCACTGGCATTGATAGCCACCTTGAACAGCTTTGTGTGGTTAGTACTGGGCAGTGGTTAACACAGTTGCTGGGCTGTCAAATGCCTTTTGACAGTCTGCTGTCCACTGAAATTTCTTGCCCTTTTTTTTAACAATTTGGTCAGTGGTGAAGCCACACTGCTGAAGTTTGTCACAAACTTTTGGTAAAATCCATTCAACTGCAGGAACCATAATACTGCCTTCTCATCAATAGTGTGGGAAATTCCTCAATTACTTTCATTTTCACATCCTGTGGGGCCATTTGTCCATAACCAGAAACATGGCCCAGGAAGGTAACTTTGGCAAATTCACTTTTAGCTAGGTTTACCATCAAGCCTGCCTTCTGAAGTCAATCAAACAAGTCTGCTAAATGCTGTAAACGTTCCTTCCATGAGTGATTTAAAAATCACTCGGTCCTCAATATACACCGCACAGTTAGGTAATCTGGCAAAGACTTTATTAATCAGTCTCTGAAATGTGCTGGAGCATTTTTCACACCAAATGGCATGCTTTTGAACTGATATAGTCCATTTGGCATTTTTTGCTCTCTCTGACAGAGGTACTTGTCAGTAGTATCTGAACAATTCCAATTTAGAAATGTAAGTTGCTTGTCGCACTTTTTCAACATAGTCCTCCAATCATGGAATTGGATATGCATCAGTGTTTGTAACGATGTTGACTTTGCAATAGTCCACACATAACCATTGGGTACCACCTTGCTTTGGCACCATGACTATGGGTAAGCTCCAGTCACTGTACCTCACTCCGATTATAACATCTTGGAGCATGCGCTCTACCTCCTTTTGAACCTGTGCCAACTTTAGAGGGTTATGCCTATAGGATTTTGATTAATCGTAACAGCACCTCCTATCTCTACATCAGTTTATTTCCGCATGTGATAGTAATAACTCTTTCAGGTCATTTCAATTTTCTTGTGAAAGCTAACTCAATAATTTAGCCCAATTTTTGACAACTTCCTCAATTGTCCAGTTTGATTTGAGGAATGTCCGATTCAGAATCCTCTGAACTTGGTTCTTCCTTCTGTGCTGTAGTCATTAATACCTTCTCCCCTTGCTTTCCTTCCCTATCAAAATACCTTTTGAGCATATTCACATGACACACTCTGTGAGATTTCTTCCTGTCTGGAGTCCTTACCAAGTAGTTCACCTCAGTCAATTTCCTCTAAATTTGATACGACATACTAAACCTTGCTTTTAAAGGCTCACCTGTCACTGGAAGTAACACAAATACCTTATCTCCAATTGCATAATTGCAAATTTGTGAATTCTGATCCGCTCCACTTCCTGTTTTACTGTGCGCTGTGATACATTTAAATACCGACTCTCCAACTCGATTTAATCATTGTCTAAAATTTGACACATAGTCCAAATGGGTGGTCTCTGAATTCTGACTTATTCATTTGTCCGTCATCAATTTTAATGAGTCTCTTACTTCGTACCCAAAAATTAATTCAAATGGACTAAATTTGGTTGATTCATTTGGTGTATATCTGATCGCAAAAAGTACAAACAGAACTCCCTTATTCCAAGCATCTGGATAATCCTGAGCAGAAGCCCTCAACATGGTTTTTAGTGTTTGATGCCATTTCTCTGGTGCTCCATGTGATTCAGGATGGTATGCAATAGATTTGAATTGCTTTATTTCCAAGTCATCCATAACCTCCTTGAATAGTTTGGATGTGAACTTTGATCCTTGATCTGACTGGATCTCTATTGGTCATCCATATCTAGTAAAAGGTTTAAGTAGTTCCACTCCAACCCTTTGAGCTCTGATGTTGCATAATGGGACTGCCTCTGGAAATCTTGTTGACACATCCATTATTGTTAATAAATATTTATTCCCACTTTTTGTTTGAGGGAGGGGACCTTTGCAAACAATCAAGACTCTTGTGAAAGGTTCCTTAAATGCTGGAATAGGTATTAAAGGTGCAGGCTTTATTAATGCCTGTGGTTTTCTATTTAGCTGAAATGTAGTTCACATGTAGCCAAGTTCAACTATATCTTTGTGTAGTCCAGGCCAGTAAAAATATCTTTGAATTTTAGCCTGTGTTTTCCTCACTTCTAAAGGACCTCCAAGTGATAGCTCATGTGCCATTGCAGCACCTCCTTTCTATGCCCTACTGGCAAAACAATTTGATGAATCTCTGCTCATTTCTCATCTGTTGAATGTGTGATGGTCTCCATTTCCTCATTAAAACATCATTTGTTAAGTAATAACACACAGGACTGCATTCACTTTCTTTGTCTGTATATGCCTTTGATGTAACTGTTTTAACTCCTCATCTTTCTGCTGTAATTCAATTAATTTAGTAGAGCTAAAGATTCTTGCATGTTCACCTACTTGCTCCTTCTCTGTTCCACCTATCTGACCAAAGTAAGTTTTGGATAACACTATGTCAGCTTCCTTATCTGTGCCTTTTGATCCCTCCTGCTTCAACTTGTGCCACTGTGATCTTGTGATCACACAATCAGGAAAAATCCCTGGATAAATATCCTTCATGTCGTCAGTTGCTTGTATCTCCACTGATTTTTCAACAAGGGTGGGTAGCATGCCTACTGGTGAATCAGCTTTATCATCTGCAAGGACAGATTGTATTCCTGGAGTTGAGAGTTTGTCCCGTACTCCTACTACAAATTCTCCACTCTTCTCTGGACTCTCTAGCCCCACTTTACATAACTGAGCACATTTTGTCTCGTCATGAATTCCAGTTACCAGTACCTTTCCGGTAATAGTCCCTCAGGAGCGCAAATCTCCTCATCCTTCAGCATTACAGCCTGAGAGGATCCTGTGTCCCTTCATATTGTAACCTCCTTAGCTACTACTCCTGGCCTATATAATAAACTTTACTATTGCACATATATTTTTTAATCAGATCTGGCACTTTCTCCTTAATCAACCTCTGATCATCTTGTACACTCTGAAGCGATTGTCTAACTTACCTTGGGTTTTTTGTTACTCGTCTAACAAAACTTCGAGTCTTGTCTGTTTTTTCGACATCTGGCTTTCTCCTAGCCCACCAACACTGTGATATTGTGTGGCCCATTTTATTACAATGAAAACACCGGAGACTTTTAACTTCTTTGTCCCTCTCAAGGGCTTCTTCTTTTAACCTGTGGTCAGTTATCCTTATGATCTTCTCTGAGATCTACCTTTCCCTTTCCACGTGAGGATTTCTCTTTGCCCCAGTTTCTATCCCTCATGGACTGAAATGGATTCTGGAAGCCAAACCAAGTTTTATGGACCAGCTCATAATCATCAGCCATTTCAGCTGCTGACCTTGTTGTTTGAACTCTCTGCTCTTCCACATGAGTTCACACTATTTCAGGCAGTGAATTTTTGAATTCCCCCCAAAATAGTTACCTCTCTAAAGGCATCAGAGGTTTGATAGATTTTTAAAGCTCTTATTCATCTATCAAAATTACTCTGTTTGATCCTTTCAAACTCAATACAGGTTTGACCTTGGCCCCTCCTTAGATTCCTGAAACGTTGTCTATAGGCTCCTGACACAAACTCATATGCACTTAGAATGGCTTTTTTCACCTCATCATACACCCCAGATACATCCTCTGGTCGAGATGTGAATACCTCACTTGCCTTACCTCCAAGTTTTGTTTGGATTCAACAAAACCCATAGCGTCACTACATTTGTTTAGCCACCTTTTCAAATGAGATGAAAAAGACTTTCACATCCTTCTCATCAAATTTAGGCAATGCTTGAACATACTTAAACAGTTTCTCACTAGGTTTCTGATGACTAGGGGCTTGCTCATCCTCACTCAGCCTACCCCCAGTCTTTATCTCCAGCCCTTTAAGCTGACTTTCATTTATAAGTGTCAGTTTTTGAAGTTCAAACACTCTCTCTTTTTTCCCCTGCTCTCTCTCTTTTCCCCTGTCTTCTGCTTTTTATTGTAACACAAACTGTTTCATTTCTGCGGCCCTTTCCTTATCTCTCGCCTCTAACTCGAGCTGCTTCATTTGCAATTGAATTCTTGCCATCACTATAGATTCTGAGGTTTTCTCCAGCAAGTTTAAATGCTGAGCTACTGCTGTAATTATCTCTCCGTTTCTCACAGAAGCAGGCAGTTCCAATTCCAGCTTCTCTGCTAATTCTTGCAACTTGGTCTTATTTACTTTTTGGGTAAAAAATGAGGTCTGCAGATGCTGGAGATCAGAGCTGAAAATGTGTTGCTGGTTAAAGCACAGCAGGTTAGGCAGCATCCAAGGAATAGGAAATTCGACGTTTCGGGCATAAGCCCTTCATCAGGATGAAGTTTCCTGATGAAGGGCTTATGCCCGAAACGTCGAATTTCCTATTCCTTGGATGCTGCCTAACCTGCTGTGCTTTAACCAGCAACACATTTTCAGCTCTTATTTACTTTTTACAAACTTTCCAAAGTCAGCACTTTCACATCCTGAACACTTCTGGCGACTGAAATGCCATTACTATCCCAACCAAACCAATACCCAAAATAAAGACATGAGCACTGACCATTTGTTGTTTAAAATCCCGCAAAGACCCCCCAGTCTGTTCTGGACTAGGCCAGACCACTCAAAACATTCTTATGCAGGCAGCTCAGACGATAACTTTGCAACTTGATTTGGTAAGTGTGCAGTGAAAATTACTCAGATTAAGTTAGCTAGGTTGACTACTAGATTTTAAAATAGACAAAAATATATTCACAAAATTACATAATGAAACACAAAGAACACATTTAAAAAACCCCTCCAGAACTCAGCTTATCCAACTCGACATAAATTACGCTATTCCAAATATACACAACAGTCCCACTAAGCAAACTCCCTTTTAAAACCAGTATAAATAAAACACATGCTGGTAGATAGAAGTTGAAGGGCAGAAAGAGAGAGAGATTTTCCACACAGCTCCCTGTTGAACTTCCAGCCTGTTCAAGACTGAACTAAAACTTCTTAGCTCAGCTAGAGAGCTGACCACTCCCCTTTCTTTATGCAGGCCCCTTCGAAAACATGACCGCTTTAGCCTGAAGTCTCATCTGTTTACGTATAGACATCCTTTCCACCACTGTATCACACCAGACTGATCGGAGCCCAGCCTGGTTTATTACCCCTCCGAAAAAATCAAGGACAGAGCATCCTTGAGCCAAGGAACAGCTTTTAGTAACAAAAAGGGACTAGCTTTGTAACTCAGTGAGACCACAACTGAACACATATTCTAAAAGTGGCCGAACCAATGTCTGCAACATAATATCCCAACTCCCATACTGTACACAATGCACTGACCAATGAAGGCAAGCATGCCAAATGCCTTTTTCACCACACTGTCTGCCAGTTACTCTACTTTCAAGGAACTATGCACTTGCACCTCAGGGTGTCTGTGTTCAGCAACACACTCTAGGGCCCTACCATTAACTGTACAGGTCCTGACGTGATTTGCCTTACCAAAACGCAACATCTCACATTTATGAAAATTAAACTCCATCTGCCACTCCTCGGCCCATCGGCCGATCTGATCAAGGTCACATTGGATTTGGAGATTATCTTCTTCACTGCCCACTATACCACAAATCTTGATCATCTGCAAATTACTGACTATTCCTCCCACACTCACATTCAAATCATTTGTATAAATGATGAAAAGTAGTGGACCCAGCACTGATTCTTATGATACCCCACTTTGCTGACAGGCCACCAGTCTGAAATAAAACATCCACTACTGACCCTTTCCTCCTACCTTCACGTCAGTTTTATATGTAATTAGCTAGCTGCCCTGGATTCCATGTGAGTTAACCATTCTAACTAGTCTGCCACAAAAAACCTTGTTGAACACTTGGCTCAAGTGTGTATCGACAAAGCCAAGCGCTCTGCCTTCAACAACATTCTTTGTCATTTCTTCAAGAAATTCAACAAGTTAGTGAGACATGATTTCCCATGCACAAAGCAATGTAGGCTCTCCCTAATCAGTACTTGCCTTTCTAAATGCATGTAAATCCTATTCCCCAGAATCCCCTCTGACAACTTACCTATGCTGAGATCACACTCACCTGTTTATAGTTCTCTGGCTTTTCTTTCCAGCCTTTCTTAAATACTGGCACCACAACCTCCAGTTGTCTTACTAATGTGCCTGCAGGACCTTTCATATTGTATTTTATAGTCTTCACTAATTTCCTTTTCAAATCTGTAATAGTAATGAAGTGAGTCTACCATAGGACTTGAAGCCCAGAGATATGGACTAATGATCTCAAAATTGAGATCAAATCCCACAATGACAACGGGAAATTTAATTAAGTCAATCTGAAATTTGAAGAAAAAAAGACCATCAGTAATGGAGGCACAATAACTATTGGAGATTTTACAGCAATCCATCTGGTTCACTGATATCCAAAGAAATAACGATTTTCATTTATGTAATACCTTTCATGACCACAGGATGTCTCAAAACACTACACAGCCAACTTTGAACCACTGTAATTATTGTAATATGGGAAACTTGGTCAGTCAACTAACTCTCACAAAAAAACTAAGGTGACAATAGCCAGATAATATGACATTTGGTTTTAAATGAATGATAATTCTTCACCAAGTCATTTAAAATAACTTCACTATTTACTGCTGAAGTGTAAATCTTGTCCGAAAGGCAGCAATTCCAGCAATGCGATAATACCCTGGCTACAACAGCTTTGGACTTGATTTTTAAGTTCAAGTTCTGAGGTAATGCTCAGTGGAGGTGATGGGACATACTGACTAGACAGTTGGCAATAGCTCTAAGCAACTTCTTTTTGAGAAGGCACATGGAGATGGATAATGAATATTGAGTAGCACTGAGCCTTCTCGGGAACCAAAGATACCTGGGGGTGTAAGTCACATCTACCGAAAACTGTCAGCAAGTTTCTATTGATTGAAAATGCCATCCTGGAGGTGGTGGCTGCTTCTGTTACCACATCCATGGAAGATCTATTATCACCATGAACCTGGGCCAGCTTTGTAATGGTAGGAGGTATTCACCAAGGAAGGAGTGAGGATTGTGTCTTTGAACAAGAGACTATGCACAACATCCGCCTTTTCCCATCCAGCACCCCCACCCACCTGGATCCAACAGGCTACTCTGACAGGAGTGAATTTCAACATAATGCATGTCCTGCCCACTGTTGAATGAATATTAGTGGCATTAGGATGAAGATTTTAAAGACTTCAAAGTGTTTGCAGAGCAAAAAGACTATACCTCACTTTCTTGCCACAGATTTAATTGGGACAGTGGTGGGAGGTCGGAGGGGTCACACTCAATTGGCCGCTGCCTGATTAAAACCCAAACCATCATATGGAAGTCAGTAGAAGTAACCTGAGACTGGGAGTTGAATCCAATACCTCACTTGGGGATGAAAAGTTGCTATCCTGACCAGTTTAGCCAATATGTGTGATTCCAGCCTTCAGCACAATAACACTGCATGAAAGACATTTCGACATGAACAACTGACTTGTGGTGACATCTGTGTTTCATAAATTATTTTTTAAAAAAACATGCTTAGCCATTTTATTTTTTGTCTAGCTTTCCCATTTTTTGTTCTGACTTTATACAGTATTCTCTAAGCAAATCTTTTTCAAGTTTGAAATTGTATCTACTCTCCCCATTTATCATTGGAACATTTTTTCCTTACTGATTTGTTTTGTTTTTTCTTCATCTTTTACTTAAGTATTTCCATCATAAATCTTGAGTTATCTTTGCTGACTTATTTTGAACTATCTGACAGCAAGTCTTCGATGCTCAAGTGAATTGATAGCTCCCACCTCACGGTTTTAAAAGTCACTAACTGCATATTAATGAATGCTTTGCTAATGAGGAAGAAAGCACCTTTATCCCTGTATTGTTTTGATTGATTTCTGTGTGTTGAGTTTAATTGCAAATAGAGACAAAGGGTAATGTTAACTGAGTCACTGGAGCAGGATAATCACCATCTTGATTACATAACAATCATAAAGTGGAATTAATAGGTGCATTCTTTAGAAGAGAAGGAGCTTTGTCGTGAAGAACTCTAGTGGGAGATTCACAGAATGGCCATAGAAATGAGATAAATAGCTAGTAACTCTAATTTGCATGAGATTTCGGAGACTAATGGTCGAACCCATTAGAATTTCAGGTCAGGCAGCAAGCAAACGAACAAAAAAATGAATTGCTTACAAAGGATGAAAACACTTTCACCAAGCATAGTAATATTTACATTCAATTTTTCAAGATACTTTCTGGTTCACTGGATCCTCATTCTCATTATGCAATGAGATTGAACTTTTTGAGGAAAATGACAGCACAAGTGGGATATTTTGTGCAACTGAACTATTTTTCAGACTTGTTCTGACTTGTTGCCTATACAAAGCTGAAAGATCCCAACAGAGTTGCCAATGCTTCTAATAACAAATATTTCAAAGATACCTTCACAAATATTCACACTTTCAGCATTCAGACCTATTACTAGAGATTTATTATAATTGTCATAAGCTATGCAACATATATGCTCTAGCTGATCACGTCTCACCTTCCCCAAAACTCCATGACACATTTGTTCAGTGTTGCATGTCATGTATTTTTAGAAGTTTTTATTTATTCTTTTACTTGTGATTAGCTCTTACCAGCTCTGTAATTATGCAATCAAGTGGCATTCACCCAATCTGCCAACATACCCTGAGGCAATCAATGCAAATGGGTGTAACAGTTTGGCTGATCTTCCATTAGCTGTAGCAAATAGCAGGACCCAAGTTCACAATTTCCAATGGTACTTTGTTACTATTTTCATGCAAAACAAATCATGGGTCTTCCAACAACAACCTTGACCAAAAATTCTAAGCTATAGGAAGGATATTGTTAAACAAGAAAGAATATGGAAATATATTTACCAGGATGTTGCTAGAACTGGAGGGTTTCAGCTATAAGGAGAGGCTGGAGTGTCCAAGACTGAATGGTGCTCTTATTGAAGTTTATAAAATCATGGGGGCAATAGATAAGGTGAATTGCAAAGGTCTTTTTCCAAGGGTAGAGGAGTCCCAAGATAGAGGGTATAGGTTTAACTAAGAGGGGAAAGGTTTAAAGGGAATCGAAGGGCAATGTTTTCACAATGTATGGAATAAGCTGCCAGACGATATGGTAGAGGCAGGTACAATTACCACATTTAAAAGACATTTGGACAGGTACATGTACAGGATACAATTAGAGGGATATGGGCTGAATGCAGGCCTCAGGACTAGTTTAGTTTCGGGAAACCTGGTTGGCAAGGGTGAATTGGACCGAAGGGTCTGTTTCCATGCTGTATCACTCTACGAATCTGTGGTCATTCCCCAGCCCGCTCCTGTCTCCAATCTTTGGTGAAAACTGAACATAATATCTTCTTTTGGGTTCTGTAATGCCAATTTTCATTTGAAATAAAATCAACATGGCATCTAATATACAAGATAATACAAGAGATTCAAACAGTTTTGTAAATTAGTTTGTACAGTTTACCCCCAAAATGTTCAGAATGCTACACGAGTTTGACTTTGGACCAGGACATAACCGGAAAGAAAGATAACCTGCCTCTGCAGAAAGACAAGAGATTCTGCAGACAATAGCTCAACAGATTTAATTTAATAACAAAATGTCCCAAGGTGCTTCACAGGAAATTAACAAAACCACATTTTCAACAGGAGTTGAAGGCATGAATGGGCTGGGGAAGGACCAAAGCTTAGAGTTAATGAAATTTTGGAATTTCAGAAATTTTAAATGTGCTGTGCCTTCACCATCCCATGCTAAATTTCTTTGGCCTTTTCATGGGTCAAGAGTTTGTGTTGCTACCTTACACATACCTCTTCTGAGGGTCAAAGTTACCATCTCAGCCTTGTAACAAATATAAGTTTCCTTCTCTCAATACCCTAATATTTTCAGGTGCTTCAGTGTGTGTTTTTATTCTCTTAAAAAGAATCACCTAATTAGAGATATCATGTTCATAGTTCCAGAGATGGATAATTACAATATAGTCAATTATGAATGCTTGGCTGGCTATCAAAATGTAGACGGCCTTTTTTTCTAGCAAAGGCTGAGAAATTATTCAGGTATTGAGCAGTTTCAAGATGTTATAAAAGGGTTACCAGTCTTTAATTAACTGTGAATAGTGTATTAGCTTTCATAAATTTTTTCATTACTTGAAGAGATTTACATGTTTTAATGACTTTTATAAATATGAATTTTCTTCCCAATACATAGTACTTTTGAATGGCAGAGCTCTTCAATGGTGGAATGGCATCCCAAAATATTTGAGTAGTGAATACTGGGTGAGTGCATATGGAGAATACATTGGGAATGGACGGGTCACAAGGAGTATGTTGATACTTCAGGACCATCAAGTCAAAGGGACTATACGGAAACATGGTGGGATAGCGAGTGTGAGGGGGATGAAGAATATGAAAGAATGAAAAATGGGGAACATGAGGGGGTGCAGGTTGAATGGGGTATGAGGGGAGAGGTTTTGGTAGGGGAGCATAATGTTGGGATCCACATATTGATTCTGAAAACTGTGGTGATCCATCAAACCAAACTGTCTTAGCCCCACATAACATCACAACTTGTGAAACTAGATCCCACCCCACTCTCAGGTCCTTGAGACAACAATATGTTGGAATGGCATTTAGAAGCAGTATTCTGAAATCATGAGCTGGACAGACTCATGATTTCCCAGCTCATGATATAAACATGGGCCATTAAAGCTTGAGCAAACAAATAAGTTTTAAGGACTGTCTTTAAAGAGACCTGAAAAGGCAGTGGGACCAGGTAATCATAGGGGTCTGTAATCAAGCGTCTGGATATGATATATCAATATGTTTAGTAAGCTCACTTTGCCAGTTACATCATTCAGCTCAGAAACTGCTTAAACCAACACATTATCTTCATTCAGTAATCAAGCATTTCTGTCAATTAGGACTCATAACAAACATTTTTTTTGCTCCACTGTACCCATGCACAGTTAGCATTAGTGTAAGCTTCAAAATGCCATTTTACAGAGTGTGGACAGTACAGGCTACATCACATAAAAAAAGTAACTCAGTTGCACACTCCCTGTTCTTTCTTTGAGGAGACAATGATGCACAAACAGATAAAATGAGAGTTAATGGTGAGGAAAAGGCACACCTGCGCATCCTAAACCTTAAGCAGCAAATGGAGCTGAACATTGGAGAGCCACTGATTCGCTATTGTCATCAGCAAGGCAGAAACCATCAAAAAAAGTAATGGTATTGTCTCATGTAATCCTCCTGCTCATATCCCATCTGCCCCATATCCAAATTCTCTTCTGATTTACAAGATGTGGAGGGGAAATATGAACCCCACATTTTAACACCACCAAATGCCCCACATCACTGCATGATATGCCCTTCTCCTTTCTGGCACCAAAGTAGTGCAACTTGAAATACAGTGATGCTGAAGGCATAACTCCTCTCGATTTTACACTCAGTGCTATCAACACACGTACTGAACTGCAAACTCAAAGGCCAACAAAGAGCTGAGATCAGCATCCGATGACAAATCAGACATCAAAAAGCAGCAGCTAGGGCAGGGGAAAGGACAGGACCAGAGCCAGGCAGCTGAAAGGTCAGCCATACATCAGGTCAACTGCTGAAGACTCTGATGACCAGATTAATCAAATTAGCAAATCATTTCATGAGTTTGGGTTCTTACAACAATCAACAATGGTTTTGTCATCAACATTAGAGTTTGCAGAGAATCACTGATTAGATTAGACTTACAGTGTGGAAACAGGCCCTTCGGCCCAACAAGTCCACACCGACCCGCCGAAGCGCAACCCACCCATACCCCTACATTTACCCCTTACCTAACACTACGGGCAATTTAGCATGGCCAATTCACCTGACCTGCACATCTTTGGACTGTGGGAGGAAACCGGAGCACCCGGAGGAAACCCACGCAGACACAGGGAGAACATGCAAACTCCACACAGTCAGTCGCCTGAGTCGGGAATTGAACCCGGGTCTCAGGCGCTGTGAGGCAGCAGTGCTAACCACTGTGCCACCGTGCCGCCCACAAATGAGGAGTTATAGCACAGAAGGCAGCTAATTGACTCATTGAGCATGCACCGGCTCACTGAATAAACAATATTACCTAGTGCCAATCTCTTGCTTTTCCTGCATACCCTTATACATTAATTTTAACCAAATAAACATAAAATGCACTCTTGAATGCCTCAATTGAACCTGCCTCAACCACACTTTCAGGCAGTGCATTAAAATGCCTTAATTACAGAATGAAAACAATTTTGTACACCTTTGCTTCTTTTGCAAACCACTTTAAATCTATGCCTTCTTATTCTTGTTGAATTTACAAGCAGGAACAGTTTCTGCTTACCTACTCTGCCTAGCCCACGTGTGATTTTAAAAACCTCCATCAGATCTCCTTGATGGAGAATAGTTCTGATTATTACCATTCTTGTAAATATTCTTTATTCCAATTTGTAATTGAATTTATTTTCAACCATCAACATTAATGAGATTTGAATCTGGGATTCTGGATTACTAGTCTAGAGACAAATTGATGACATAATTGCTTCCCCATGTTGTAGCAGCTTGCCCTGCTTGTGTAACTATGGTCTATTCTCACAGTCATGACCCACTCCAGGGGAATTCCTAAAAGCAAAAAATAACAATCTGCAGAGAACAGTATTTAAATTGCTTTTGCACAAAACAATTGTTCTGTTAATACTCTAATCAACTATAAAAATCCCCAATTGAGTTGAATGAAAACAACAACTGAAGTTAACCAGCATCCAATTAGTAAATAAGATGACACCTGTGAAAACCATTGTGGTGGTTCTTCCTGTTGTTGAACACATGCTCAATTCTTGAAGTTGAGAGGATATTACTTGGAGTTTTGAATTGCCAAAATGGTCATACTGGCATTACACCAGTATTATTGTGTTGTCCGATGCCTTGGTTGGTCTGTGGATATTTTGGGTGGACATTAACTACTAACATGCTCACCAATAGATAATTGTTGCAGATTTCCCAACAGTGCAATGCTGCTTGACTGACACCAATTTTAGCCGAAAGTGCATTTTCAGAACACAGCGATTAAGCATAAGTGATCCTCATTTATTGTGTCAATGTTACCTCTATTGTTCCACATCTACACCATCATCATATCCTGGTCAATGATCTCTGATAAAGTGAGTCAAAAGGATTATCAATCAATTCCAACTGGGAACCAAACTCAAGTGGAGTACATCCTGAAAATCACAAACAACAGTCCATGAATTTCATTTATTAGCTTGTGTCCGAACCATGATTTCTTGTGACAAGTTTCCTGTCGGGATTGTTGCATTACTTTCATCTTACCTACCTCACTCTTACTCCTTCCTCCACCAAAGATTCTGAGCAGCATGTTACGTGTATTTTATCTAATGCCTTCCAAATTTTCTGTCTCGGCATATTTCAGTAAGTGAAGTGGTCTTTCACAGGTAAATTTTGCCACCTTTGAACTTCTGATTGCTAATAATTCTAAAATATAAATGATGCAACTGTGCTTGTTAAACTTACATTGTTTGAACATACATAAAATATGAATATGAAACTGCATCTCTCTTTTCAACTGAGTTTGCAAACAATAAGGTGCAAAACTCTCTCTAAACTTTTACCAGTCTAAAAATGTAGTTGATCGTGAAAGCATTCTACTGAGTAATGTGCAGCAAATCTCCACACATTTATTTCTTTTGGAATATGAAAGAGACCAAATGCATTGAATAATTGAAGCTCAAGAATGAATATGAAGATTCTGTGGAAATAAGCCAATGGATCTTTTACAAGAAATATTACCTACACTACATGATATACTTTTCAAATTGAGAAAAAAAATGAGCGGCAATACTCAAACTTAATTCCAAAATTGCTCATGAAAATAATTAACTCAAGGGAAAAAAGCTGTCAAATTTTACGTACTTTTATAAATATGTTAATTTGAAATGATAAAATCAAATCAGCTAGACAGCTGCCAGCAGATTTGATTAATTAACAGTGTCTCTAATTTGGAATCCTAACAGACCTGCTTATTTGATTAAACCTCCTGATGACAAGTTTTAGTCAAAATAACTCAAAAAATGTATCTATCATTAATCACTGACGTTTCAATATCACGTATTGGATTATCTCTAATCCCATTAAGAAACAATCATTTAATTAGCATTTTTTTCAAGAAGCTGCCATTGATACTTGTCATGTGGAGGTGCCAGTGTTGGACTGAGGTGGACAAAGTTAAATATCACATGATAGCAAGTTATAGGTTTATTTGCAAGTACAAGCTTTCAGAGCACTGCTCCTGAATTTCGGGAAGTATCTTTCAGCCATTCAGCATCACAAGAGACTACACAATTTATCTGCAAGGCAGCATCAGATTCCAACGGAATGAGAGGGCATAGTTTCAACGTGGTTTGCAAAAAAAAGGCAAAAGTGACGTGAAAAAAAACCTTTCGTATAGTGAGTCATCTGGGTTTTGAATGCACTGCTGTAGGTGTCACGATGGAGGGTTCAGTTAAGGTTTCAATAAAGCATTTGGTAAGTATTCAAATCAAAACAATATGCAGGGTTATGGAGAAAAGTCAAGAGCTTGGCACTAAGTCAAAATCACTAAGTCAGAGAGTTGGTTCAAAGTTGATTGACTAAATGACCTCCTTCAGCCCATAATAATTCTGTGATTGTAGTTCCAACTTATGGTGTCAAAAATACATATTTACTCAAAAAAGTATACTAATTAAAGTTAACATAATAGACCAAGAAAGGAAATTGTATTATCCTGAACTACAGTTCAAGACCAAAAGATTAAAACACTACCTATATTTCAAAACGCTATGCAATAGATATGCCATATAATTTCCTAAGTGTAAGGATAAAGGAGAATGCAGAATGGGCTATAAAGTCCTTTTCAGGGAGAAGTGCATTCACTAGTCATTCAAACTGACCACCCAAAGCATAATGTGTGCACTGATGAACCGAGAAATCAACTTACATTTCATGGATTATTGATGTTCTTCTGCAATCAAAAAGCTGAGTCATTAGCCTTTAAGTTTTCATTAGCAGTTTAATTTTAATAGCTACTACTTAACACACAGGTATTATATCTCAATTTTTAACCCAGTGTGCAGGGACAGCAAGATATTACTAGCCAGGGCTACTAATCAGGTTAATGTAGAAAACAATAATTTATTGTGATATTATTGATATTTTGTGTCAACAAATGCAAATATTTTAATTATTCAAAGATGTGTAATGTGAATATGACACTTTGTTAAGTGATTTGCAATGGGATTCAAGATCTGAAATCAATTAGGTTAGATTACCTCATCTATTTCACACTTTGCAGACTTCAACTACATATTAATCAAAACTTAGATGCAAAACATGAGTCATCTCAGCATTTGCTCCAAGTTGTCATTATGGAAAAGAGTTGAGGAGATCAAGAGCAATAATGCTCAACTAATGAACAAAGTCTCAGAGGCCATCAATTTGTGGAACACAGCATAACAATGTTAATGGCATATGCTATTCTATCAGCTTCCTTTAACTTTTCAATTTTCTTTTGCTGTCATGTACTATTTCACCTACTTTAAACATGGCATTTCAAATATGACAGACAATAACAAATAGCTGCCGATATACCACTGAATAAGAAGCCAGAGTAAAAACAAAAGATCAAATCAAAATTTGGAAGTGGTTTCAAATTTCAAATAGAAATGATTGAAGGTAGCAAAACTATAAATAAAGGAAACAAATAAGGTGAGAAGGGAAACTAGTGATGATTGACAATTGTTTGATTGGTATATGGAAGATGAGAGAGGATTTGTGCTAATGTCATTATCTCAAATAACACTTGCCCCAGAAGTGTGTCATTATTCATCTAAACAGATTGTTTGTTCAAAATAAAGAGGAATAATTGGAGAGAGGAGAGAAAACTGTTGGACGGGTATTGTAAATTCCCTGAAATTAATGACATGGGCAATGGTGAAATAATTGACAAAAATTGGTGAAAATAGGAAAAGAAAATGAGATTTGTGACATTGAGAAAGAGAGGTCTGATTTTCAGGAGATGATTTCAATGACCACAAGAGATTCTCGCTGAGGAGCAGGAAGGGCCCTATTTGCATGTAGTACCATCTCATTGTTACCTAATCTCACCATTTCTATTTGCAGGTTGTCCAGGCAGTGCAGTGAAACGAGATTGTGTTGATGCCTAAGTCAGGATGGTTACCTGCTGGTTGCAGCTTGCTGGCACCCAACCCAGGCCTCCAAATTGTCTAGTGTTCCTCAATGCCTCAGGCATTGTGACCACACACAGTCTTGATAACGAAAGGCTGGCATTGGCAAAGAACTAGCCTCAACACTTCATCAGTGCACATTCTGGGCTTTTTAGAGTCTTAGAGACATATAGCACAGACCCTTTGGTCCAACCTATCCATGATGATGAGATTTCCTAAACTAAACTAGTTTCATTTGCCTGCATTTGTTCCATATCCTCAAAACCATTCCTATTCGTACACCTGTCTAGTTGTCTTTTAAATGTTGTAAATGTATCTACATCTACTACTTTTTCTGGCAGTTCATTCCCCACACAAACCACCCTCTATGTGAAAAAGTTGCTTCTCAAGAGCTTTTCAAGTTTTTCTCCTCTCACTTGAACCTACGCCCACTAGTTATAAAATCTTCTACCTAAGGGAAAAGACCTTTGCAATACACCTTATTGCTGCCCCTCATCTCCATAAGGTCACCCCTCAACCTCCTACACTTTCAGGGACGATGTCCCACTTATCCAACTTCTCCTTACAACTTATACTTTCCAGTCCCAGTGGCATCCTTGTAAATCTTTTCTGCACCCGTTCCAATTTAATAATATTCTTCCTGTAGCCAAAGTTTTGTGCAAGTTCCACATGATGTCCCAACCCTTGTACTCAGGCCAGCATGGTGGCAAGACCAGAATGGTGGCTCAGTGGTTAGCGCTGCTGCCTCACAGTGCCAGGGACCTGCATTTGATTCCAGCCTTGGGTGACTGTCTATATGGAGTTTTTACATTCTCCCCATGTCTGCATGGGTTTCCTCAGGTGCTCAGGTTTCCTCCCACAGTCTAAAGATGTGCAGGATATGTGAATTTACTAAATTGCCCATAATGTTCAGGGGTGTGTCGGTTAGTTGCATTTGTCAAGGGTTAATTTCGAGTAATAAGATAGGGCAATGGGTCTGTGTGGGTTACTCTTTGGAGGGTCGGTGTGGACTTGTTGGGTTGAATGGCCTGTTTCCACACTGTAGGGATTTGATGATCGCGTGTGAAATTTATGCTCTGACCAATGAAGGCAAGGATGTCAAACGCCTTCTTCACCGCCCTGTCTACTGGTGACACCACTTTCAAGGAACTATATACCTGACCCCCGAGGTTCTTTTGCTCAACCACACACTGCAGGGCCTACCATTAACTGTATAAGTCCTGCCCATATTCATCTTACCAAAATGGATGATGTCACATTTATCCTAGTAACACTCCATTTGCCATTCTTTGGCCATTTGTCCAGTTGAGCAAGATGTTGTACTCTCAGATAACTTCTTCACTATAGGTATGCAAGGGTATTTTGGTGCCATTTTAATTCTTGTCATGATTGTCAATTTTACTTGTCTTGGTCATAACATTAAGTTCCTAATCATGTTGCATACTCTTAATCTCATTGGTAGAGATGTACAGCACGGAAACAAACTCTTTGGTCCAACTTATCTATGCCAAACAGATGTCTGATATAAATCTAGTCCCATTTGCCAGCACTTGGCCCATATCCCTCAAAACCTTTCTTATTCATAAACCTACGTAAATGCCTTTTAAATGTTGTAATTGTACCAGCCTCTACCACTTCATCTGGTAGCTATTCCATACATGCACCACCCTCTGCATGAAAACATTGTCCTTTAGATCCCTTATATCTATATTTTTCCCCTCTCACCTAAAACTTATACCCTCTAGTTTTGGAATTCCCCATTCCGGGGAAAAGACCTTGCCTATTTATCCTATCCATGCCCCTCATGATTTTATAAACTTCTAAAAGGTCACCCCTCAGCTTCCAATGCTCAAAGAAAAACAGCCTAGCATATGCAGCCTCTCCCTACAGTCCAAAACCTCAAACTCTGGCAACATCCTTGTAAATCCTTTCTGAACCCTTTCAGGTTTCACGACATTCTTCCTAAAGGAGGAAGACCAGAATCATATGCAATACTCCAAAAGTAGCCAAATCAATGCCCTGTACAGCAAATAAATGACCTCCCAACTCCTATAGGAGAAAGTGAGGACTGCAGATGCTGGAGATAAGAGCTGAAAATGTGTTGCTGGAAAAGTGCAGCAGGTCAGGCAGCATCCAAGGAACAGGAGAATCGACGTTTCAGGCATGAGCCTTTTCTGAAGAAGGGCTCATGCCCGAAACGTCGATTCTCCTGCTCCTTGGGTGCTGCCTGACCTGCTGCGCTTTTCCAGCAACACATTTTCAGCTCCTAACTCCTATACCCAATGCACTGACCAATAAAGGAAAAAATGCCAAATGTCTTCTTCACTATCCTGTTTACTTGTGACTCTTCTATCGGTGGGGAATTATTTTCGAGGTGGTGCCACTAATCGCATCATTGCGGCCTAAACCTATCACAAGTCAATTAATTGTCAGACAAGAAACAGTATTATGATATTGCAACATTATACCCATTCTCCAACTGAATCAGAACACACATAAAGCATTTATTTGTATTTGGTATTTGTTGCTTCATGAATCCATGCTAATGTTACTATTATTTATGTACCTATTGTGCTTTCAAGTTTGATTGAGAACATCTCAATAAACCGCACACAGCAATTGAAAATCAGTCATATTTTGGGTAACAGCTTATTTTCTTCATGAATCAACCCAGGAAAGTGCTAGTGTCTGGCAATGTGTGGAAATTACTTCAGGTTCTTGTTTATTCTCAGAGAAGTAATTGATATCCTTCAGTCAACCTGTTGTTGTAGCTGCTAATGCAGGCCGCAACACCACACTTCACTTTGATCTTGTGAAACCAACATAGTGAATGTTTAAGAATTTAAAGATGCTCCCTCAGTGTTTCAATGAAACAGAACTGGGCTGAGGAAACAGATTAATCTGCAGGATGGAAGCTGTTACCAGAGAGGTCACCCACTAAATGATCCTTTATATATCATGATTTGGAGATGTCGGTGTTGGACTGGGGTATACAAAGTTAAAAATCACACAACACCAGGTTATAGTCCAACATGTTTAATTGGAAGCACGCTAGCTTTTGGAGCATTGCTCCTTCATCAACTTGGTGTTGTGTGATTTTTTAACTTTATATATCAATTATATTAAGAATAGTTATTGCTGAAGAGTTTCTGTTGTATGTGCTCTGTATTGCTGTATAAAAGAAACGCAGATTTAAAAAAGTCCCTTGAAGTAAAGCAAAGAATACAAAATGGGTAAAAAAGTAAAAATATGAATAAATCAATGAAAAGGAGGACATTTGCTCATCACTCAAAACATTTTGTTGCTAGTTTGAACCTCTGTCTTGAACTTTTTAACCCAGCTGCAAATATGCTTCAAAATCCCCTAGAAAAAAAAGTTATTTGTAAATTATTATGCTGACTACATTGCAGATTTCTAAATGTTAGTCCACCTAACATCTACCACAATGAGACAGATATCTAAGTTGTTTAGAATACACAATGGAACACTAAGTGCTGGCTACAAAATCACAGAATTACACTCAGTCTGGGTTCTGTGCTTACTGATGTTACTGTACATCATAGATATATAGCTGATTGATTACAGTGATTCCTTGCACAGATGGTGACTGAAGGGGAGGCCGTACCTTCATATTGCAACATCACATGTTGTGATATCATGTATAGCTTTTCAAGGCATAAGTTATCTTGGCCAGAATCAATGCCAGATCATAGTATCACCCATTTATCCTTCAAAGAATGAAAATGATGACTTATAGAATGTGGCATTTTGATATATTATCTCTGTACATTTAGATAATACACAGGCGTATGTACAATATGACCAGATCTGTATCTATTTATTATACATTTATCATGATTTGCTGGTGCAGCTTCACTCTGCTGTGTGCTGTTATTGCAGATGTATCTGGATCATTTGTTGTAAGTGTATGGTTGTTGTCAGGCATGACATCTTCAGTTTCTGACTTACCATTCCGTACAACAATGGTTGATGATAGGCAGGTCAGATCTGTTGCCTATTTCTCATTACAATATCATATTAGCTTTGCGGAACACAGCAATACAATATATTCAAATAAACCTAGGTGTTTGCAACAAAACATTGAACTCATAATTTTTTGTCTGGCACAAGTTGGAATAACTGTCTACTTATGATCATGTACTGTATCATTTCCTCCAATCTTTCCAACGATGGACAATGTACATGTGGTTAGGTGGCAATTAAGTGTGAGAGAACAACTATGTGGATCTATCATATTAATATGAGATCTGGCAACAATGGTAAACCATTGTTATGAGGAGAAGTGCATTGATTTAACATAGCTATCTAAAAGTCATTGTAACTAATTTTTATATTTAATGGTCATACATTATGTGGTACAAGCATTATATTCTGTAAGACCGTTCAACTGAGGGTCGTGAGGAGTGGAGTTATATGTTGAGCTTTCCATTTCACGCACATCTTGGAAGGATGCAAACCAGTGTTGGACTCAAGGTGTTGAGAAAGTCCAAACATCCTGAATGTGGCGGCCAGAATGTCAACAATTGCACATGTGGTATATTTATATTTTCTCAATAATGGGCATATGATGAAGTATCCAGTCATCAGATTGTAATGTAATTATGCCTTGAACATTGAAAAATATGAGTTATCATCTCACATGTTTTACATAATTTGATTAGTTGATCAATGTCCTAAATAATGTCCAAATAATATATGGAAACAGATGCTAATATCTTGGCTTTTGCTGTGACTGTGTGACCTCTATGTAATTTACCCAAACGTGTTTGTAGCATGGCTTGTAGAATTATGAATTTGTTTATCTTTGAAGATTTCATTCTTGCAAAGTGCTCATGTATTCCTGACTGACCAGAGAAAATGTACTTACTCAGGGACCTGTTGAATGTATTTTGGACACCTACTGATGATGTTTTTGAGCTGTCAAAGCTGGTCATCTGAAGTTGTTTGCTGAATTTACTCTCCTCAGCTGTGTTCCTCATAATGTTCGAGATTGATTGCAAGATTACCTTTCAGTTCAGGTCTAAAAGAATATCTTTGTTCTCAGCTGAGTTTCAAAGTAAGAGATGATCATTTAGGAGCCTGGCTGACATCGTACTTTAAACTGTACACTTGGACCTTCAAAGTAGGTCTTGTAATCATGGAGGTGCACTTGTGTCAGGTTTTTGTCTGATCATTTCCAATTATTTATGGTCAGTATGAACACTGAAGTACTTGCTGAATGAATATGCATGAAACCTGCCTGTCTATCCCAAAACTAAAATAAGAGTTTGACTTTTAATGTTGGAGTAAGTAACTCAAGTGGTCACAAGGACCTGGCAGACACTCTCTGATGCCTTTCTGAAATTCACCTCCTTCTGACACAGTGAGCTGGTTGGATCTTGATATTGAAGTATGTAATGACTAGCTGATATAGTATTCTTGAGAGATTGAAAAATGCACCATTGATCCTTCTGCCATTTGTATCACATTTGTTTGCAGAGAAGACCTCAAACAGAAGACACCTTGGTTACAAAATACAAAATGTATGTGACTTTTAAAGTTAAATCAAACAGACACCAACAAAAGCCTCCTTTTGTTGTGTGAGCACCTTCTGTGTATCTTCATATTTGATATGATCAGGTCTAAAACCAGTTAATGAGTAATTTGAATTGAAGAAGTTAATTTGACTCATGTTGATTTGACATTTTTTTTGTATATGAAAACAAAACTATGTTTCCTTGTTGATGTCATGTGCTCATGAATGTTCATATTATGATCATGTTTAGTTCCCTTCAGAATGTGATGTCATCTGTATTACAGAGACAACATGGTAGATTCTCAATGATACAATCCATACTTCTTTGGTATATGTTCAGTCTGTCAGATAACCCCACTGGTAATCTGAAGAAGCAGTATCTACCAAAGATGTGCTCTACAAGTCAGCAGATCTAGTGAGTCGAGGGAAAATTGTATGCACCAATGTCCATTCTTGGCAATGGTTTTGGATACACACAAGACACTTGAGAATTTAAACTCTTCCAGTGTCAGGCTCTTGTGTAGACAACTTTCTAATGCATTGTTCAGTCGCCTTGGGTCTCAATATATAAGTATAGTGCCATCTTTTTTCAAAACATATGCTTTGATGCTGAATCAATCGATATAAAGCTGGACTTTCTGGCTGGCGTTGTTTTGTACCACAGAATCCAACTGTAGTTTGAGCACTTCTTGAATACAGATGATGCACTTGAAGGCAAAGTTGAAGCTGAGCTGGGCATCATCTTCTGTGTTTCATACGAAATTACCTTTCAAATTGTTGAATGCATTAAATGGACATGGGAAAGGTTTAGTCAGGTGATAGACAGATTTGATGTTGCAGTCTGGAATCTTTCATGCTGTAATGGATGGGTTTGTCATTTCATGGATAATAACAATAAGTAGATTAGATTAGATTACTTACAGTGTGGAAACAGGCCCTTCGGCCCAACAAGTCTACACCCACCCTCCGAAGAGCAACTACCCAGACCCACTCCCCTACATTTACCCCTTCACCTAATACTACAAACAATTTAGCGTGGCCAATTCACCTAACCTGCACATTTTTTGGACGGTGGGAGGAAACCGGAGCACCCGAAGGAAACCCACGCAGACACAGGGAAAATGTGCAAAACTCCACACAGACAGTTGCCTGAGGTGGGAATTGAACCTGGGTTTCTGGCACTGTGAAGCAGCAGTGCTAATCACTGTGCCACTCTGCCACCCAGTAGATCTTTCATATTGCCAGACCAATAATTGGTATCCGTCTGTTTCAACTTAGTTAAAAAAAGGGTTCAGGTATCCAACTTGAGTATTCCTATTAACATTTATGATAGATAGTGCAGAGGGATGGAATGTCAGCCCATTATAAGCAGTTGATTTATGGATTACTTTGTGCTATCCCAGTTTCCCAAATACATCTCATTAAAGATAAACAAAGAGATGATATTTGGTTCCTGTGCGGCCTGATGAAGAGCTTACGCTTGAAACATCAACTCTCCTGCTCCTCGGATGCTGCCTGACCGGCTGGGCTTTTCTAATGCCACGCTTTCTAACTCCGACGTCCACGGTTAGATGTTTGTTTTCCAGCTTCCTTGAGTAACTTTTTGCTCTGTAAACATTGCAAGCAAAATGCGTATATTGTGGTGTAATGCATTTTCTGCTTTTATTTTGGCATATCTCTACTATTTCAAAAGAGTTGTTGCTCCTTTATCGCGTTGTTCCTGCATATAATGCATATTGTTATTCTGCTGGTGTGTATCACCTGGATGAAAATATAGGCTTCAGACAGTTTTTGTTGGTGTGTCAAGTTGACCACAAGTTGTCTGATAGCAGTCTGCAACCTATAACATTGCTGTTACTTCTTAGACTTTTTTTGACATGTTTGTGTGCCATGAATGGAATTTTGGAAGCTTCTTTAGCTTTCCTGCTCAGTTATCTATTTCTCATAAGCTGTTGTGAAGAATAATATTTTACTCAGGATTTCTCTAGGTGACTGGATTTTCTAAACACTTCAGCTCTATCTTACGTTATGGAACATAGCTTGCCTATGTTCCAAACTGTTGTTGTGAATGAGATGAGATATACTTCGTACAAGATTTGGATGTTCTACTGGACCCATTGATGGCTGGAGTTATTGCTCCAAAATCCAAAATGTGCAAATGCAGTAGATCTGCAAAAATTGTTATGAACTGTCCAAAAGTGCTTTTCTGAAAGACTTGATGGGTTTAAAGGCAATAACATATTCCATATGCTGTTCAGTTATGTTATCATTGATGAAATTACATTCCATACCTTTCTTTCACTGCCTACTTATGAGTTGATTACTTTTCTGACTATTAGTAGTATGACTTGAACTAGAGGCCATATATTATGATATTGACTTGAACTTTATGTTGATCTTCTAAAGATTGAAATGGTTTTGCCTTTATATTTGCAGTAGTTTTAAGAAATACTAGATAATTTAATCACTCTGAAAATTTCAGATCCCTCAGCAAGAAATTTGACTGCCTGTTATCCAGTGCAAGCTTTTTTGCTGATCCAAAGTAAAGACTGTTCTGATTTGTTCTGTCTTAAAACTAGAATTGTAAAAGAATGTCAATGGATTGTCCATCCATGGTTCAATAGGAGAAAGTGAGGACTGCAGATGCTGGAGATCAGAGTCAAAAAATGTATTGCTGGAAAAGCACAGCAGCTCAGGAAGCATCCAAGGAGCAGGAGAATCCGTGTTTTGAGCATACGCTCTTCACCAGGATTACTTATGCTCGAAATGTTCACTCTCCTGCTCCTCGGATGCTGCCTGACTGACTGTGCTTTTTCCATTGCCACTCTTTCTGACTCTGACATTCATGGTTAGATGTTTGCTTTCCAGCTTCCTTGAGTAACTTTTTGCTCTCTAAACATTGCAAGAAAAATGTCTATATTGTGGTGTAATGCATTTTCTGTTTTTATTTGGCATGTCTCTTCTATTTTCTCAAGAGTTGTTGCTCCTTTATAGATTCTGGGCTTGTGCCTGTTCATGTTGTTCCTGCCAAACAAATAATCAGTCAGGTGTGCCTTTTTTAAAATTTTAGTGCAGTTTGGAAAAATAAAGTGGTAGAATTGATAGAGTTAGAACAGAGAACATAGAATAGTCCAACACAGTCCAGGCCCTTCTTGATGTTGTGCTGACCTTTTAGCCTACTCTGAGATCAAACTAACCCATAAAACCTTCATTTTACTATCATCCATATGCCTATCCAAGAATCACTTAGAAGTCCCTCATGTATCTCTACCGTGACTGCTCACAGTGCATTTTATGCACCAATCACTCTGTGTAAAGAACCGACCTCTGGCATCTCCCTTAAACCTTCCTCCAATCACTTTAAAATTATGTCCCCTCATGATAGCCATTTCAGCCCTGGGAAAAAGTCTCAAACTATTCACTCCATCTTTGTCTCTCATTATTTCGCATATCTCTATTAAGTCGCCTCTTACTCCTCTTCAGTCCAATGAGAAAAACCTTAGGTCCCTTAGCCTTTCTTCATAAGACTTGTCCTCCAGTCTTGGAAGCATTCTGGTAAATCGCCTCTGCACCCTCTCTAAAGCTGCCACATCTTTCCGATAATGAGTCGACCAGAACTGAACACAAAATTCCAAGAGCGATCTAACCAGGGCTCTATAGTGCTGCAGCATAACTTTGCAGCTCTTAAACTCAATCCCCCTGCTAATCCATCATAGCCTTCTTAACAACCCTATCAACTTCAGTGGCAACTTTGAAGCATCTATGGACATGGACCCCAAAATCCCTCTGTTCCTCCACACTGCCAAGAATCCTGACTTTAACCTTATAATCTGCATTCAAATTTGATCTTCCAAAATTAATCCCTTCACACTGTTTCAGGTTGAACTTCATCTGCCACTTATCAGTCCAGCTCTGCTTCCTGTCAATGTACCATTGCAACCTACAATAGCCCTCCATGCTATCCACCATACCACCAACCTTTGGGTCATAAGTAAACTTATGAACCCAACCTTCCACTTCCTCATTTCAAGCAATTTATAAAAATCACTGTTGACTAGGTAAGGCCTTTTCAGATAAGAAATATATTTTTCTGTAATTATTTTATGTACTTTGATCACAATCACTTTCTTCGACTGGAACTATCCTTCAACTTTTAAATTGTTGTTTTGGAATTGCAGTTGTTCTGGACCTCTTGTAAACTGCTATTTTTTTTAAAGCAATGGGTGCAAAAGTACCCACTTTGTTTTAGTTTAATCATGGCTTCAGCTCTGAACCCAGACAGATGTAAAGATAATAATGTCTTGCTCAATACCAGAAAAACAAAGGAGTTGGTCATCAACTTAAAGAAGCGATTGACGAACATGCCTTTGTCTGTATCAATGGTTCTGAGGTGGAGGTGACTGAGTGCTTCAAGTCCTTAGGAGTAAATATTGCCAACAATCTATTCTTGTCCATCTATGTCAAGAAAGCACACCAATACCTCTAATTCCTCAGAAGGCTAAGGAAATTCAACATGTCCACTCGTACCAATTTTTGTAGATGCACCATCTAAGCTGGATACCTCACAGCTTGGTACAGCAACTGCTCTACTCAAGACCACAAGAAATTACAGACTGTTGTGAACAAAGACCAGTTAATCGTGAAAACCAGCCTTCTTTGGGATGGTACAGTGGTTCAGTGGTTAGCAGTGCTGCCCCTCAGCGCCAGGGACCTGGTTCAATTCCAGCTTCAGGCGACTGTCTGTGTGGCGTTTGCACATTCTCCTCGTGTCTGCATGAGTTTCCTTCGGGTGCTCCAGTTTCCTTCCACAATCCAAACATGTGCAGGTCAGGTGAATTGGCCATGCTAAATTGCCCATAGTGTTCAGGGAATTGTAGGTTAGGTACATTAGTCAGGGGTAAATATACAGTCGGGGGATGGGTTACTCTTCGGAGGGTTGGTGTGGACTTGTTGGGCTGAAGGGCCTGTTTCTATACTGTAGGGATTCTATGATTCTTTCCATTGATTCTATCTATACTTCCCACTGCCTCATGAAAGTATGCAATGTAGTCAAAGACCCCATCCATCCCTGTTATAATCTCTCCCACCCTCTTCCATCGGGCAGAAGGTACAAAAGTATGAAAACATTTACTAACAGATTTAAGAGCAGCTTCTTCCCTACTGTTACGAGACTTATGAACAGACCTCTCATAGAGTTGATCTTCCTCGATACTTTCTCAGTAGCTGTAACACTATATTCTGCAATCTGTTCTATTACCCTGATGTCCTTAAGTAAGTTAGGACTTGATTGCATTAGCAGATAAAGCAATATTTTTTCACTGTATCTCAGTATGTGACAATAATAAATCAATTCATATCAAATTCAGCATTTAGTGTCCACTCTCTCTCACTATTATGTGGCTTTCTCTACATTACTACACATAAAATCGACCAATTAGCTCAATGAGTATCGCAATAGCAATCCACTGCACAGGATTGGTGTCACAGTTATATCTTGGATGGGATGGACAGCAGGGAGAAAAAAAATCAGAAGGTCAGGTTCTTGTTGAGGCAGTTTGTCTTGAAGTTTATTTGGAACACTAATTAATATCGAAGAGATGTACAGTGTGGAAATAGACCCTGCGGTCCAACTCACACATGCCAACCGATATTCTATATTTATCTACTCGCATTTGACAGCATTTGGCCCATATCCATCTATACTCTTTTGTATAGCTACAATATCACTTGCTTCCACACAGCTCTGGGTTGTGCTTACTGATGTTATTGTATGTTACGCAGATAGCTGTCTCACTGAAGGCACTAGATGTTCTCTACAATTTGGAAATAGAGGTGGATAACTTTATACATAAACTTCACATCTTCTTGCGTTCAGTAACTGTCTTCAAAGTTCAGATTGGCCTAATGTTTGAGATAAATTAATATGCAGAGTTTGGGAGCGGCACGGTGGCACAGTGGTTAGCACTGCTGCCTCACAGCGCCTGAAGACCCGGGTTCAATTCCCGACTCAGGCGACTGACTGTGTGGAGTTTGCACGTTCTCCCCGTGTCTGCGTGGGTTTCCTCCGGGTGCTCCGGTTTCCTCCCACAGTCCAAAGATGTGCGGGTCAGGTGAATTGGCCATGCTAAATTGCCCGTAGTGTTAGGTAAGGGGTAATGTAGGGGTATGGGTGGGTTTCGCTTCGGCGGGTCGGTGTGGACTTGTTGGGCCGAAGGGCCTGTTTCCACACTGTAAGTCTAATCTAATCAAGCAGCAAAACGTAAATTTCTGTCCATTATGTTTTAGTTCACCATGGTTTCAGACTATATTTGACCTTGTCCTAGGCAGTTAAGTGGAAAATATCAGAAATGTAAATGTAGAGACATATCCCAAGATACACTGACATTGATCCAATATAAAGCTTGAGAAATGTGAAGGCTAGAAACAGGATTTAAAAAAAACATTTAATTTACTTGAACCTGTCCACCTGAAAAACTGTCAGAGGAGATGATGAATGAGAGTGTTGCGAGTGTAATGCCTCTATTTAAGAAGGGTCAAAGAGATGTAGCTCAGAAACTAAAGCTTCTAGAAGTCAGCATAAAACAAGCTACTGTGCACTTGGAAGAACATAAGGGAATTAAGGACACCACTTTGAAATAAAATTTGATATTTTTCTTTCTCCAATTGCTTCACCTAAATTAGTTTCTTTTGGATTTTTAGTGTGAAAATGAAAGCAATCTGTACAAATCATTACCTATACCTGAGCAAACGTGATCACTATAATTGCAGTTTATATGTTTAGATGTTATGAAAGAAGAAACACTAAGAGTTACTGGTCCTTGAAATAATGATCACCACAGCCAATCAGCTAATGAAGTACAACACCAGAGTTGTCCCCATCAAAAGTAGAAACAACTGACCACTCAAAGCTAACACCAACAATAGTGCACCAAACTCATGAAGTACTGCTCTGTTTGAGAAGGATATTACTTAGCAATTTAGAACGGTCTATTACATAGTCTTGCTTTTTTATATATTCAAAGAATGAAACTCAAAAGTGCAAAACAAACTAAATGTGAACAAATATTATATTTTATACACCATACACTTAAACTGGAAAAATAAATGATGCAATATATTATAAACTGCCATAATTATATTAAAATCAAGCAATGTTTTTGTTTGAGCAAGCACATTTACTTGCTGACAAAATAAAAACATAGCAATCAAATGCTACATCTGATTTGAGCTTATTGTAGAATCCTGATTAAATCTACTTAACTTTGATGGAAAATACGGCTGTGCATTTTTTTAACACCATGGTCAGAAAATATGTGAGTGCCTAAAAATAAGTGCAGGCATCATGTTGCATCAGCATACATCACACAATTTCTGGTTTACTTCAATGAGTGAAAATCAACAAGTACTTCTTTAATTGCAGCAACAATTAATAGAAAATGACTAATAACAAAACCAAAAGCACTCCGTGATCCCATAGAACAGTGTTGATGGGAGGAGTAATTCCCACTGCTTGATATATGTTAGGCTAGGTAAAGTTAGCAGATGACAGAACTGAACTGTTGAACTTCAAAACAGCACTGCAAATGAGCATTACACACTGACGGACGAATGAACTAGCTGCTCTGCAACTGCCCAGTGGACACTTATCGGATGTTTGGTAGCATTAATATCAAAATGATGTCCAGCACAGCTGTCACTTCAAACACATGATCAAACAGCACAAGGGTGCAAAGAAGGGTGCTACAGAGCCGAGCCACAATTTGCCGTCTTCAAAATTTATTGAACACAAGTTATTGAGAAATGCAATTAAATAAGAAAAAGCATATTTTAAACTATATGGGAATTGATTCTTCTTTTCCGTTACACTCTCTGATCTTCCATGAAAGGGAGGCAGTAAAGGTTTAGATTACATTTTATCGCTGCTCTATTCACTACCTGTCCACCATCTGCTCTACTCCGTTGTTGTTTATGGTTTCCATTCCTTTTTATTATCTATCCTGACAGCCTGACCTTATCTTGCCATCTGGAAATTTTTCATATATTTCTGGTATCTGTTCATTCATGACCACACCAATTATGCCGAGAACTTTGGCCAATTCAAAATTGTTTTACTGCAGTTTCACACTGCAATTTCATTACAAAGGTACAGAAAACCCAGAGTGGAAATGTGAAAATGGCCCAAAGGATAGTACTACCTTAGCTTACACTCAATATGTTTTTCTTCCAAGAAGATAGTTTTACCTGATATTATGGTGCTATTCTTATCTGTTGTAACATAAGAAATCAGGTATGGTTGTTGTGGTATTGAGAAATCCGAACATCAAGTGATCTGAGTCAATTTGGAGGCTGAGATCTTTAACAGGCAATATTATCATAAGCATGTCTCTTAAAGGTATGCTGAGGAATGTCAATTATCTGAAAGAGTTGGGTGGGCACTAGTTCATTGGGATAATTGATTATTCAGTTAATTGATTCAATGCCTTTCCTCTGGGGCTCGGGGTTTTCTATTAAGTCCACTCCCCATTCAGGAGACTGGGCAGCAGCTCACCGCCCATGAGCCCCCTCCCCCACTGTGCCCACCACCCCCAAACCCCATCCAACACCACCCCTACCCCTGCCCCTGCCTGCCCCAAGCCCATCCCCAAATCTCATCCAAAACTGCCCCTGTGGGCGCCCAATCCCAATCCTGTCCAACACCGCCCCCACCTGCCCCAACCTCATCTAAAACAACCCCTCGTGCATCTCCTCACCCACCCCCAACCCCATCCAAAACTGCCCCCAACACCCTGCCCTCCCTCCAACCCCATCCAGCATCATTCTTCCTGCCCCCCCACCCCCACCCCCAGCTCCGCCCGGACCCGGTCTGGCCCTGCTCCCTCACTGGGACAGCCAGACTGGACCCCAACAGCAAGGCTGTTGCTGCCTCTGCCACCACCTTTTGGGAGGGGTCTCCAAATAGCGCGTGCACGTGCACGCGTGCCCATGAGTGCGCACACACACATACAAACATTCCACCTTTACCCGGTACAGGACAATGTTGGAGAGATTATCCACGAAGGTGGGGTATAGGGTACATTCTGAGTTGAGCTCCAGCGAAAGTGTGGAGAGAGAGGGAGGGCGGGGGACCAGTCATTTGGAGATGGTGCCTGGACTCCCATCAGTCCAGGACTGCTCTTGGCAGCATTTCATTAAGCTGAGTTCACCTTTAATCACAGTGAACAAAAGACATGATCAGTGTTGGAAACATGCCTTTGATGTAATGTTTTTATCAGGACCTCGAAATCTCATTCGGAGAATCCCATATTCGGATAATTGATATTCAGATAATCAAGGTTCCTCTGTACTGACATACTGACCACGAGACAAAAGACAGCAACCTTATCTTTTTTAAAGATAAAAACTTACTCAAAGAACTTCACTTGATTTTACATCAACACTTACTGTCAATTCAACCAGTTATCTTATCCAGACAGGAAGTAAAGACAGCTGTAGTTTTCAAGTTTTTTAAAAATAATCTTTGAGTTGTGTGTGAAACCTGAGTCCCAATTACTTAGCAGTTGTCCTTTTTTCTCAGGAGTTGCAAAGCTTGCACAAATGTTAATGTCGCAGTCAACAGAAGGTTTTCCAAGTGTTGGCTCCTCCAAATGTGCCAGTTTGGGATTGATATTGAGATTGAGAGATGAGTATGTTGGTCCTCAGTACATGGTGCTTTCTCCCTATTCGTTGTCCAAAGAGAGCTGTTGAAACATAGTCTATTTGACCACTTCAAGTCCAGCTCCGGTATCACTTCCAAATTAAACGTTTTGCAGATAACCTTTTATTTTTCAATCTGTAAAATTATCACTCACTGATGAGTAAACCAAGGGCTTGGCAATCATTGAGCTTCAGTGCTTCTTGATTAAAATGCTAATTCCAAGGTAGCTGTGCTTTGTATCTTCCATAAGGGTTGTCAGTACTTGTCAGGTGATCACAGCAAGCAATAAGCCAAGCTGTTTCCTTGTTTAAAACATAATAATCTATGAAAGCCTCACATATTAAGTCAAATGATCACTGCCGACTAATAAGTTATTACTTCAACTGTAATAATTGCCAGATCCTATACTGACATCGCCCATAGCCTTGTGTTCTGCTTCACTAGTAAATGACCCTTGTAGAATTATCCACTGTCTTATTGTTGACATGCTAGAGAAATTATTTATCCAGCCTGGGCTTTAGTTGTGGTTCTCCTGTGATTCTTGGTGACAAGCTGCTAATATTGCCAACGACAAAGTATGTGTTCCCCAACCATTCAACAGGGAAGCCATAGTGGACTTGCACTTGTCATATCCTCAAGTTCGTCAGAACTATTTCTTCCTGCAAGATCAGAGATCTAATTCGAAGATGCCATGACTTGTAGTCTGGGATTCCTTATGCTTATGGAGGTGGGGGGTGGGGGGGGGAAGAGGGAGGGGTGGTGTAGGGGACAGGAAGGAGTGAGGGAGGCAGGAGCAGTTCAGTTCAGGCTGAACTGAATCTTTTTGTACTACCAAATACGAAGACAAACACCATAAAGTATAGGTGTGATAACTAAGGGATACTTAAAAGTCTATGGTACACTGAAGGAAAGTACCATACTAGTTAACAGGTAAAATATGATGGCAAGAACAATCAGAGGTTAAAAGTATAATCCGAATATGTTGCAAGGCTGAAGACTGAAGAAGTACAACATACATAAAAGTATTATTAGAAGGGTCAGAGGTGTTGGTCATGTAGTTTAGTAGATCTGGTGAGGCCATTTAATCTCTTATATGCTGAACAGATATGAGTGAGATTTTAAATAGAACTATGCCACTTGGAGTCAATACTGAACAGTGCAATTCTAATGCATCGTTTCTCTTCTGAGGAAACACCCAAGTCAAACTTTATGAAGTTAGCTGTTTCTTGTTTGACCCCCTTCTGTCATCCATTTTGTCGAAATTGCTTGCTTCTTCCAGTGTCATCATTTCTTTTTCAAGGTAACTAGAAATTTAGCTGCATCTCGCATATACTCTACCCTGCTTTCCATTGGTAATTTCAATGTTGCTGCAATGATGACTAAGAACAACCTTATCTATTGCCATGGCTACAAGATGGATATGTCACATCTATGAAATTATATATCATAATAGAAATGGAAGATCTGTTTTTTTTTAAATAAATGGGCTTACAATGATGCAAATTTTCCAAAATATTTTTCAGTTACAATGTTATCACATTGAGAGGTTTATAATTTTTATATTCTCAGTCACAGATTGTCTGAGATGGGAGTTCAAACAGTAACCATTATTTACAAAACACAAATGCTCTAATATGATATGATTGTAAGATGATGTTTCCAACATTCACACTAAGTGAAATTCTGATCAACCTGAGTGAAATGGACATTTTGGCCCGTCCAAATAAAAATAGCAAACACTGGTATAAATTGTTGATGTATAACTGATGATCTATAAAAAAAACAGTATTTTCATTGCAAAGGCTCATTATACAGCTATAAGTTTTAGAAGAGCAATAAACTTGTCAGAGTATTTGAAGTGTAAACAACCTTGCCGTCACTCTTACTGTATTCTATCACTCTGGATGCATTTGCCTTTATGTGCATTGCTTGGTGACATGCTTTAAATGAGCAAAACTCCTTCCTTAATTTCTGTGATAGATAGAAAGAAACGGGGTATTTTTTTCATGTTACAGCAGAGCAGGTTTAAATCACAATGTGAAGAACACATCAGTTGCATTTCACTTAAATAGTGTATGCATATTAACAAGATGGACAATGGAGTTTGTAATGTATCATAGAAGTTTTGTAATTTAACCTGACAGAAAGTTTTCCTCTAGTTATTATTTCAGACATTTTTAAAAGCGCAAATCAATGAATTTGTTACCAGTGTAATGAACTTGAAGTAATTTTCCTGATCATTACCATTAAACATTGGGCTCTTTTATGACGGTGCATTATTACCAACGTTGAAAGTGCATAAATTAATTTGTCGCTTACCTTATTGGGGCTTATTGCTGTTATTATCCAGACACATTGTGCATTGCTGTCATATTGAAAAGGAAAGTTGGGGGACACAAAGGTACCAGCTGGCCCATGTAAATTCACTCCACATGTTTTCGCTAGAAAAGACAAACAAGGTTATTAAATATGGTTCTTTTAACAAAACAACTAAAATACACTTTAAAAATGTGCAACTATTCATGTAAAATTGGGACCAACTGTTTTAGTGAAATGACCATTGGCTGATGTAACATTAGGAGAAGATCAGGGGAATTGTTCAAAAGGCACAAGAAGGCAGTTCCCAGCAAGCTTATGCTCATGTTACAGCAGCTGATCCTGAGAAGTTCCTGAAGAATTGCCTGGCACACAACTTTGCAACTTCAATACATAGATTTATTAATCGATCGGATTATGAACAACAACATAGAATTAAATACGTAAATGTAATATATGTCGTGTGTATGTATTTTAATGAGAAAAGTTGAAGTAATGTAAAATCAAATTAAAGTAAATCACACTCCAACTTAGAGTCATAGAGTCATAAAGATGTACAGCATGGAAACAGACCCTACGGTCAAACCCGTCCATGCTGACCAGTTATCCCAACCCAATCTAGTCCCACTTGCCAGCACCCAGCACATATCCCTCCAAACCCTTCCTATTCATATACCCATCCAAATGCCTCTTAAATGTTGCAATTGTGCCAGCCTACACCACATCCTCTGGCAGCTCATTCCATGCAAGTACCACCCTCTGCGTGAAAAAGTTGCCCCTTAGGTCTCTTTTATATCTTTCCCCTCTCACCCTAAACCTATGCCCTCTAGTTCTGGACTCCCCGACCTCAGGGAAAAGACTTTGTCTATTTATCCTATCCATGCCCCTCATAATTTTGTAAACCTCTCTAAGGTCACCCCTCAGCATCAGACGCTTCAGGGTAAACAGCCCCAGCCTGTTCAACCTTTTTCTATAACTCAAATCCTCCAACCCTGGCAACATCCTTGTAAATCTTTTCTGAACCCTTTTGAGTTTCACAACATCTTTTCAGTAGGAAGGAGACCAGAATTGCACGCAATATTCCAACAATGCCCTGTATAGTCGAAACATGACCTTCCAACTCCTGTACTCAATACTCTGACCAATAAAGGAAAGCATACCAAATGCCTTCTTCACTATCCTATCTACCTGTGACTCCACGTTCAAGGAACTATGAACTTGCACTCCGAGGTCTCTTTGTTCAGCAATACTCCCTAGGACCTTACCATTAAATGTATAAGTCCTGCTAAGATTTGCTTTCCCAAAATGCAGCATCTCGCATTTATCTGAATTAAACTCCATCTGTCACTTCTCAGCCCATTGGCCCATCTGTTCCAGATCATGTTGTAATCTGAGGTAACCCTCTTCGCTGTCCACTACACCTCCAATTTTGGTGTCATCTGCAAACTTACTAACTTTACCTCTTATGCTCGCATCCAAATCATTTAAGTAAATGACAAAAAAGTAGAGGACCCAGCACCAATCCTTGTGACACTCCACTGGTCACAGGCCTCCAGTCTGAAAAACAACCCTCCACCACCACCCTCTGTCTTCTACCTTTGAGCCAGTTCTGTATCCAAATGGCTAGTTCTCCTTGTATTCCATGAGATCTAAGCTTAAGCTTTAATGATTTGTAGATACCAAGTTTTTGGGTTATTTTTGCTTTTGTTTCTAAGCAGTCTTATAAAGATAAGTTCATGAAAAGACTGGGGTTTGGAGATTGCCTAGGACATCTCAAGAAATGGCAGTTCATAAGATAACATGTTTGTTTTAAAAAGGCAGAGTAGAAGTGACAGAGCTTGAAAATAACAGTTGAGTTCACTGAGCTAAAGAAATAAAAACTCAATGACTAGTGCAATCTACCAGAAACAGTTTCGTTTTTTGGAAGTTAGAGCTAAGTAAGTTTAAAAATATTCAATAAACCTTGAAAAACTCCAAGCCCCAATTACTTTATTGGTTTGAAGGCAGCCTACTGCATACTGTGTCATTTTGGAGATGAGTGAGTTTAGACTAGTTCCTTAGTCAAAATGTATTTCAATTATTGCTGTGAGAGTTTGTTGAAGTTTGGATTTGGTGTGTTTAATAGAACATAGAACATAGAAAAATACAGCGCAGTACAATGTTGCACTGATCCAAGCCTACCTAACCTTCACTAGCCCACTATCCTCCATATGCCTATCCAATGCCCGTTTAAATGTCCATAACGAGGGAGAGTCCACCACTGTTACTGGCAGGGCATTCCATGAACTCATGACTCGCTGAGTAAAGAATCTACCCCTAACATCTGTCCTGTACCTACCATCCCTTAATTTAAAGCTATAAACTTGTAGTTCAGTGAGAGAGAGAAGCTAAAATACATGCTAGTTTAGATAGACCTGCTCCACTGATTGAAAAAAGGAAGCTGGTTTTGTTATTGACCATGTGGAATATGGTTCAAGTTTGGTGAGAAAATAGAAGCTGGAAGATTGCACTGTTTGAAATCAGTGGAAGATTAAGCAATGGTATTCCAAAGCTTTGCACCGGAAAAACCAACAAGCAGATTAACTTGAACTCACCAATTAACCAGACAAAAGACAGTAAAGAAGTGACAAATAAAAGTTACCATTGAGAAATGTTGAAGTTGATGCTGATTAAAGATACCTTCCAGAGCACTGTGGCATATTTACTTAGTTCCCTGTAGAAGTTTAGATTGATTAGATTAGATTACTTACAGTGTGGAAACAGGCCCTTCGGCCCAACAAGTCCACACCGACCCGCCGAAGCGCAACCCACCCATACCCCTACATTTACCTCTTACCTAACGTAAGTCTAATATTGTTGGTCATTTAAGGATAATTCTTGGGTGAAGTAAATAGTAAACCTGAATGTGTATACAGTTAGAAAATACATTGTTAAGTTATTCAGATTTCTCTTTTAAAATCCATCTGGATCATAATATTCAAATCTGTTAATTATACACGAATAATGTTTTTTATATTCTGTAATGTGTGCACCCAATCTATTGAACTTTGCAATGAACAACACAATAATTGCTCCTTATTTGAAAATATTATAATAGCTCCCATAGTGAATCATCCAAAACAGTAGAATGACAATCAGTCCATGACACCTGCACCAACATATTCCATTAATCCTATTCCTTTATTCTCCCTTTCCATAATCCATCCAAACATTTCATTTTTTGTCTATAGCCAGTGTGGAACTTAGCCATGGAGATGCAAAGTTACATGATCAAATTCTAGGCAGGCATTAAGCTAACTGATATTTTCGATGTAGCATTAGGGATATTGCAATTGGCTTCAGCATCCAAATTAAGGGAGTTAAAGAAAACAAATTTCTTGCTTTTCCCACTAATTGTGAATGACCTTTATTTTAAGGAAATGCAATCCAAGTGAGCCCAGAACAGGCTCAACTCTGGTGCTATCCACCGGTGCATTCCATGTGGTGAGACTGCTTGCCTTCACTTGCTAGAGTAGAAATAAGGGAGGCTGGAGCTGTAAGGCCACAACTAGCATATTGTGTGCAATTCTGGAATCCACATGATAGGAGGATGTGGTAGCACTGAGGAGGATGCAGAGGAGATTTATCAGAATGTTACCTGGGTTGCAGAGTTTCAGTTATGATGTTAGATTGGACAGACTGGGAGTGCTTTCCTGAGAGCAGAGGAAAGGAAAAGAGGACTTGAGTGAGATGTGTCAAATTATGAGGGGCCGAGATAGGGTAGACAGGAAGAAACTTTTCAACTTGACGTAGGGATCAATGACTGGGGACATACTTTCAAGGGGCTGAAGGTTTAGAAGAAACCGAAGAGAAAACTTTTCACCGAGAGGATGGTGGGAATCTGGAACTCATTGCCTATAAGATTGGTGGAAACAGAAATGTTCATACTTTTAATAATAATTTTGAAGTACGCTTGTGACACTAAGACATACAAGGCTCTGGGTCAAGTGCTGGGAAACAGGGTTAGAATAGTTAGGAAGTTGTTTTTGACTGGCAGGAATGGGATGGATTGAAGAATCTTTTTTTTGTGTTGTAGATGTCTATGACTCTATGAGCTCTGCTTACTTTGCTGACTATTCAATTAATTACAATTGTGAGTTTGAACTAAGATTGGTAGGGGCAGAAATGTTCATAATTTTAATACCAAGGAGGCGGCATGGTGGCTCAGAGGTTAGCACTGCTGCCTCACAGCACCAGGGTCCCAGGTTTGATTCCAGCCTCTGGCGACTGTCTGGGTGGAGTTTGCACATTCTCCCCGTGTCTCCGTGGGTTTCCTTCGGGTGCTCCTGTTTCCTCCCACAGTCCAAAGATGTAAAGTGCAGGTGACTTGGCCATGCTAAATTTTCCATCGTGCTAGGTTCATTAGTCGAGGAAAATGGGTCTGGATGGATTACTATTTGGAGTGTCAGTGTGGACTGGTTGGACTGAAGGGCCTGTTTCCACACTGTAGGGAATCTAATCTAAATATGCTCACTTGCATATTTAAAGGTCTGAAACTTAAGTTTGTTTCTGTACACAAGGACACGAACAGGAGTGTTTAAAAATTCGATTCTAAACAAAGGTAAGAAATGGACTACTGTACGTCAATGTATCCAGTGCCCAAGAACATGGCAAAATCAGGAAGTTAAAAAATTAGGCAAGTCTACTGGTAACTGTATTTACATTATACTCATATGGTTCACTCATGTCCTTTTGGGAGAGACATAAGCCATTATTGCCTAGTCTGTATTACATGTGACAACAAACCAATTCATATTGGTCCTCTCAAATGGCCCTAGCAAGCCAGTTGCTTCAAGGACAATTAGGGAGGGCAATAAATACTGACCTTGCCTATGATGTCCACATCCAATAGATGAATGAAAAAAGCACATCTAGCTTTGGCAATTTGTTCAAAATCAGGTTAGCTATTATTGGTATTCACTGGAACTATTTAAAATTGCTATTTAGAGTCAGAGATTCAGAGGGATGTACAGCACGGAAACAAACCCTTCAATCCAACTCATCCATGTCAATCAGACATCGCAACTGAATCCAGTCCCACTTTCCAGCACCTGGCCCATATCCCTCCAAATCCCTCCTATTCATATACCCATCCAGATGCCTTTTAAATGTTGCAGTTGTACTAGCCTCTGCCACTTCCTCTGGCAGCCCATTCCATACACGCACCACCCTCCATATGCAAAAGTTGCTCCTGAGTTCTCTTATATCTTTCCCTTCTCACCCTAAAACTATGCATTCTAGTTCTGGATTCCCCAACCCCAGGAAAAGATTTGGCGTATTTACCCTACCCATGCACCTCATAATTTTATAAACCTCTATAAGGTCACCCCTCAGCCTCCGACACTTCAAGAAAAACAACCCTACCCTATTCAAACTTTCCCTATAGCTCAAATCCTCCACCCTGGCAACATCCTTGTAAATCTTTTCTGAATGTAAAAAATGAGGTCTGCAGATGCTGGAGATCACAGCTGCAAATGTGTTGCTGGTCAAAGCACAGCAGGTTAGGCAGCATCTCAGGAATAGAGAATTCGACGTTTCGAGCATAAGCCCTTCATCAGGAATAAGAGAGAGAGAGCCAAGCAGGCTGAGATAAAAGGTAGGGAGGAGGGACTAGGGGGAGGGGCGATGGAGGTGGGATAGGTGGAAGGAGGTCAAGGTGAGGGTGATAGGCCGGAGTGGGGTGGGGGCGGAGAGGTCAGGAAGAGGATTGCAGGTTAGGAGGGCGGTGCTGAGTTGAGGGAACCGACTGAGACAAGGTGGGGGGAGGGGAAATGAGGAAGCTGGAAAAATCTGAATTCATACCTTGTGGTTGGAGGGTTCCCAGGCGGAAGATGAGGCGCTCCTCCTCCAGCCGTCGTGTAGTTGTGTTCTGCCGGTGGAGGAGTCCAAGGACCTGCATGTCCTCGGTGGAGTGGGAGGGGGAGTTAAAGTGTTGAGCCACGGGGTGATTGGGTTGGTTGGTTCGGGCGGCCCAGAGGTGTTCTCTGAAGCGTTCCGCAAGTAAGCGGCCTGTCTCACCAATATAGAGGAGGCCACATCGGGTGCAGCGGATGCAATAGATGATGTGTGTGGAGGTACAGGTGAACTTGTGACGGATATGGAAGGATCCCTTGGGGCCTTGGAGGGAAGTGAGTGTGGAGGTGTGGGCGCAAGTTTTACATTTCCTGCGGTTGCAGGGGAAGGTGCCGGGGGTGGAGGTTGGGTTGGTGGGGGGTGTGGATCTGACAAGGGAGTCACGAAGGGAGTGGTCCTTGCGGAACGCTGATAGGGGAGGGGAGGGAAATATATCCTTGGTGGTGGGGTCCGTTTGGAGGTGGCGGAAATGGCGGCGGATAATACGTTGTATGCGCAGGTTGGTGGGGTGGTAGGTGAGAACCAGTGGGGTTCTGTCTTGGTGGCGGTTGGAGGAGCGGGGCTCAAGGGCGGAGGAGCGGGAAGTGGAGGAGATGCGGTGGAGGGCATCGTCGATCACGTCTGGGGGGAATCTGCGGTCCTTGAAGAAGGAGGCCATCTGGGCTGTGCGGTGTTGAAATTGGTCCTCCTGGGAACAGATGTGGCGGAGACGAAGGAATTGGGAATATGGGATGGCGTTTTTACAGGGGGCAGGGTGGGAGGAGGTGTAGTCCAGGTAGCTGTGGGAGTCAGTCGGTTTATAATAGATGTCTGTGTTGAGTCGGTCGCCCGAGATAGAAATGGAAAGGTCTAGGAAGGGGAGGGAGGAGTCTGAGACAGTCCAGGTGAATTTCAGGTCGGGATGGGAGGTGTTAGTAAAGTTGATGAACTGTTCAACCTCCTCGTGGGAGCACGAGGCAGCGCCGATACAGTCATCGATGTAGCAGAGGAAAAGGTGGGGGGTGGTGCCAGTGTAGTTGCGGAAGATGGACTGTTCCACATATCCTACGAAGAGGCAGGCATAGCTGGGGCCCATGCGGGTGCCCATGGCAACTCCTTTAGTTTGGAGGAAGTGGGAGGATTGAAAAGAGAAGTTATTCAGGGTGAGGACCAGTTCAGTCAGTCGAAGGAGGGTGTCAGTGGAAGGGTACTGGTTGGTGCGGCGGGAAAGGAAGAAGCGGAGGGCTTTGAGTCCTTCGTGATGGGGGATGGAGGTGTACAGGGACTGGATGTCCATAGTGAAAATAAGGCGTTGGGGACCGGGGAAGCGAAAATCCTGGAGGAGAAAGATAATGCGTAAGGTGGCAAAGGACATAGACTTGCCTGCATCCGCTGCACCCGATGTGGCCTCCTCTATATTGGTGAGACAGGCCGCTTACTTGCGGAACGCTTCAGAGAACACCTCTGGGCCGCCCGAACCAACCAACCCAATCACCCCGTGGCTCAACACTTTAACTCCCCCTCCCACTCCACCGAGGACATGCAGGTCCTTGGACTCCTCCACCGGCAGAACACAACTACACGACGGCTGGAGGAGGAGCGCCTCATCTTCCGCCTGGGAACCCTCCAACCACAAGGTATGAATTCAGATTTCTCCAGCTTCCTCATTTCCCCTCCCCCCACCTTGTCTCAGTCGGTTCCCTCAACTCAGCACCGCCCTCCTAACCTGCAATCCTCTTCCTGACCTCTCCGCCCCCACCCCACTCCGGCCTATCACCCTCACCTTGACCTCCTTCCACCTATCCCACCTCCATCGCCCCTCCCCCTAGTCCCTCCTCCCTACCTTTTATCTCAGCCTGCTTGGCTCTCTCTCTCTTATTCCTGATGAAGGGCTTATGCTCGAAACGTCGAATTCTCTATTCCTGAGATGCTGCCTGGCCTGCTGTGCTTTGACCAGCAACACATTTGCAGCAAATCTTTTCTGAACCCTTTCAAGTTTCATAACATCCTTCTGATAGGAAGGAGACCGGAATTGCACACAATATTCCAAAAGTGTCTTAACCAATGTCGCAACATGACCTCCCAACTCCTATACTCAATACTCTGACCAATTAAGGAAGGTATACCAAATGCCTTCTTCAGTATCCTATCTACCTGCGACTCAACTTTCAAGGAGCTATGGCCCTGCATTCCAAGATCTCTTTGTTCATTAACACTCCCAAGGACCTTACCTTTAAGTGTATAAGTTCTGCTAAGATTTACTTTCCCAAAATACAGCTCCTCACATTTATCTGAATTAAACTCCATCAGCCACTTCTCAGCCCATTGGCCTGTCTAATCAAGATCCCGTTGTATTCTGAAGTAACCCTCTTCACTGTCCACTACATCTCCAATTTTGGTGTAATCTTCAGACTTACTAACTGTACCTATTTTGCTCACATCCAAATCATTTATATAAATGATGAAAAGTAGTGAAACCAGCACCGATCCTTGTGGCACTCCACTGGTCACAGGCCTTCAGTCTGAATAACAATCCTCCAGCACCACCCTCTATCTTCTACCTTTGAGCCAGTTCAGTAACCAAATGGCTAGTTCCCCCTGTATTCCATGAGATCTAACTTGTGCAGATTAGTCTTTCAGCTGGAATAATAAAACTGCACAGATTGCCAAACCATTAGATTTAAATGGTGTCCTAAAAACTTTGTTCATTTGTATTGGTTCATGAAAGATTTTACATTTGGTGATATGCAAATGTTAAAAAATAGGATCAATTTGGGGGAAGCGATGGTCTTGTGGTGTTATTGCTGGGCTGTTAATCCAGAGACCTGGGTCTGCATCCTGCCACGGCAAGTGATGACATTTGAATTCAATACTAAAAATCTTGAAAGAAGGATCTAATGATGACCATGGATTAATTGTCGATTGTTGGGAAAAACCCATCTGGTTCACTAATGTCCTTTAGGGGAAAAACTGTCATCCTTCCCTGGTCTGGCCTACATGTGACTCCAGACTCACAACAATGTGGTTGCCCACAGAGCAGTTCAGAGTCATTCAGGGATTGGCAATAAATGCTGCCTGACCAGTGATGCCTCATCTCACAAATGGACAAAAGAAAAATAACGTCTTAAAACTAGCACAGCTTTGAGTGCAATTCTGCCCATGTCATAGAATGTATTCCAAGTATCTGTACTTGTGAGGGTACAGAAAGTAACTAGATTGAGACTCACAGTAATCCAAAATAACACAAAAACATTTGAAGAATACTTTACTGAGATTAATGAAATATTTCATGGTTTAATGGATTCTCCTGACATTTCAATAGATGAATGTAAGAAAAGAAAAGAAAAGTGAGTAAGAAAAGAAAGGTTTGCAGACTAATATTGTCTTATGAGTGAAGTAATATCAATTCTTGATTCAGTAACATAATTTCAATGGTTTAGATGAGGAAAATTTAAAATCTTATTAAAAACATTCCATAACGTAGAAAGAAGCATGGACATTTAAAGAAATAGATACTGAAATAACAAAGTACATTCAGAATGACCATTGAGAAAAATGTGCTTAATTGGTGTGCTTAATGTTTAGAATGATCTATTCAGCATGTGGAAAAGGCAAAAACATTACAATATTAAAAATCATTGGGACATAGAAATTGGAGAAAGAATACAAAATTTAGCCCTTTGAGCCTGCTCTGCCAATTCAATGACAGATCAACTTCATATTAACACTTGCCCAACATGTGAGCCAATGGTTATGTAGATCAAAAATTTTTCAAATGCAGTCTTGAAAATATTCAATGATCTAACATTAACTGCTTTCTGGGGTAGAGACTTCCAAAGTTTATTGAACTTCGGAACAAAAAAATAATTTTCAACTTCATCTTAAATGCAAGGCCACTTTTTGCAAAAATGTGCTCTAAAGTTCTCCGTTCTCCCTTGATGGGGAAAAAAATATCTCAGCATCTGTCCTGTCAAGATCCCTCAGCCCTTCAACACCCCAATTATTTGTTTTAATAAGTAAACTTTTCATTTTTATAAATTCCAATGATTATTCTTTATCTCCTCCCAAACTGATCTTTCACCTTGATATTTCAAAGCCAAAAACATTTTTCAATACTGTGCTAATTTTATTCTTTATTCACAAAGGCAAGCTTCCTACTTTTGTTTTCTACTGAGCCTTCCACAATGTCAAACAATCTTGAATTTTTGATTGCTAGCTGGGAAGCATTAAGAACTTGAGGGCGTTTACTTCAATTGTATTTTCTCATTGCCGATTTTCTTAATGTTATAAAGAAGTACTAGTCTTCAATAAACTTCAAACCTATAAACTGTAGTTTAGAAAGTGGCCTGATGTATATTGTCAGATGTTATGCAGACCTCTGTGGTTCTGGGAAAACAGAATCTGAAAATTGTAACTCACTCAATCTGCAAACCTAATTTCTCCTGAGTCTGAGGCCATCTGTATCAATATTCAAGAAAAACAATAGATAGAAATCAGGGTACCAAAGGCTGCTTATCCTAACATCTCCTGCTTTTGAGAGGGTGCAGAAGCGGTATACCAGGATGCTGCCTGGATTAGAGGATATAAGCTATAAGGAGAGTGTGGACAAACTAGGATTGTTTGCACTCAAGCGGTGGAGGCTGAGGGAAGATCTGATAGAATTTTATAAAATTATGAGGCATAGATAATGTTGATAGTCAGAAGTTATTTTTCCCTCCAAAGTTGAGGGCATGCATTTAAGGTAAGAGGAGGAAAGTTCGAAGGAGATGTGAAGGGCAAGATTTTTTGCACAGAGAATGGTAGGTGCCTGGAATGTGCTGCCAGGGTAGGGGTGGAGGGAGATACAATATGGGCGTTTAAGGGGGCTTTAGATAAGCACATGAATATGCAAGATATGGGGGGACGTGGATCATGGGCAGGCAGAGAGATTAGTTTATTTTGGCGTCATGTTTGGCACAACATCTTCTCAAAGGTATATCAGGTTCAGCAAATTTACTTGAGATTTCTTTCTGAAAATTTTAGTAGTAGGACAGATAATGGTAGCTAGTAGATGTAGATATTTTGAATTACTAAACAGCATTGATGGGCAAACTGAATATTTGGAAAAATCGAAAAGAGTACGTCAAGGAAGTTACACAAATAAAGGAATAATATGTAAGTGTGAATATGCATCAAATTATCGAGAAAACATTTCCTTTCGCTTTCGTTCACACTGTTCTTAAGTGTTTGACAATTTTAAGAAGTTTCAGTCTTACAGCACTTTCAAAGAGGCGGCAGGTTTACTGCAAACAAGGTCAAAAAACAAGGAATACGTACATTGTTACGGGTTACATTTGCAGAGTACTTCTTAACTGTAAAGTACTTCTGAAAATTGTGGTCAAGTAGGAAACCAAATGCAGTCTCGCTTTTAATTTAACCATTTTAACCAATTCATTTTTTTTCTATAGGTGTCACATTAAAATATATGCTTTTAATCAGTTTAATTTCACTCTCCATGTTTTCCAAGTTATCCTAGTTACTACATTGAAAAATTATGATACAATTGTAGTATCTTATATTTTCACTTCATTGCAACTTAAATCAATGGGAAAGAAGAGATTTGCACTTATTTAATTACATTTATTATTTTGGAATATCTTTTCAGTCACTAAACTTTATTTAAAGTGCAGTTATTGTTACACAGCAGAGAGATATGTCAGCCAATTTGTGCACTGCAAAGTTTCATATCCCAAAACAGGATAAATTAACTTTGATTTCACTTCTGTTGGTTGAAGGATTAAATGGTTGCCAGAGCATTGTGGAATATGAATGGAAATCAGCATATTTAGCTGTGCTGTGCTTCAAGACTTCTTTCAGGTGGAAAATCAGGAACAGGCTGCCACACAAAATCTGAGCACAGGCAACAAAGTGAGCAAACCAGTTTTTCTTTCCTTCAGGTGTTCAGCAATTCTCCACTGAAGTTGCACAAACCTTATCTGGATTAATGAACATTTTAACAATTATACAAGTTAAATGACTTGTCTTCACCAAAATCTCCAAAGCGTTCATTTTAATGGAGTTGTAGAAGTCTGGAAAGAGCCGAAGACAGCTATGCTGTAGAGAAGCCATCAGCTACAAGACCAGAAAACACCAAGACTGGATTAATGAGAATGACCACATCATCCAAAACCTCATCGACAACAAGAAGGAAGCTCTCCGTGCATGACTGAAGGACAAAGAGGAAACAGATGGAGTTGCAAGGAAGAATGAGGGAAATCAAGAACTGATGGTGGGCAGAATGCTGGCTGAGGAGTTACAACTCCTTGCCAAAAAAAATGACACCAGGGACTTCTATAGTACCATCAAGGCAGCATATGGACCCAACACCCTTGGCTCAAACCAGCATGGATTAAGGATGAAATCTTTTTGAGAGACAGAGAAAACATTAGCCTTTGATGGAGACAACACTTAAAAGAATGCCAAAACCATGATATAACCATAGGTGAGGATATATTTGAGGAAATGCCTCAATACACCACTGACTCTGGACTCCTACCAGGAGTGGACAGAATTCCAGCAGAGGGTTTCAAAATTGGAGGAATTGAGTTTCCTTGTCATCGCCATCAAGTCTTCCTGAACATGTGGGACAAAGAAAAAGAAACCCTGCTGATCTCAAGGATGCTGTCATAGTCATTGTTTTCAAGAGAGGAAATATACTAAACTGTGAGAATGACCATGAAATCTCCCTCTCTCTCTCCATCGCCAGGAAGATTATCATCTGGATTCTCATCAGGCACCCTCACCCAGTCCCTGAAGACACCCTTCCTGAAAATCAATGTGGCTTCCTGTCAATCTATAGAACGATGGAGACTATTTTTATTGTTCAATAACTCTAAGAGAAATGTCAGGAACAACACCAGCCACTCACCATAGACTTCATCAATCTGATGAGGCTTTTGTCTCAGTCAATCAAGAAGAGCTTTGGAAGAGCCTCTCAACAGTCAGAGAGAAGTTAATCGACATCCTCCAACTCCTCAACAGCAAGATGTCAGTGATAGACAGGTAATATGACACAATCCTTTGAAGTCAGGTCAGGACTTGGTTTGTCCACAGGACAGGCTGAAAACGTTTCAACCTCAATTAGTTGAGATCCAAGAAGAAGACAAGACAGACATTGCTTCAGAACTTCAGTGTGCAGATGACAATGTCCAGAGAAATTCTTCAACATCCTCCATCACTTTCCATTGAAGAGAGTCATGTTTAATGTCTTCCTAAAGCATCTGAAGACTTGGTCTTAGCCTCAAGCTCAAGATAATAAATCCTTTACCAACCCACCCCAGGGCAAATTATGGTCTGTTTCTCCATTAAGATTCCAAATGTGGAAAATGTGCTGTATGTGGAAAGCCATCTAAGGCTGTCACCGATATGGAAATCTAACACTGCATCCAATCTATGATGCTCACATTTGGAAACCTAAGAATGATAGACTTTGACAATCATGATGTCCATTCTCAAAGATGCTTATGAATAATGCAGTCTTCCTGCCAATTCTTTTATATGCTCCAAAACCTAAACTGTGTGCAGACAATAACTCAAGCCCTGGAGAAGTATGACCAATGCTGTCTGAGATAGATTCTCAGCATCAGCTGGGAGGACAGGTGTACTAACATAAATGTACTTGAAAGAGTCAATAGTATCAACTTCGAGACCAACACCAACATGATTAGCCAACACTAACTCTGTTGGCCTGGCCATGTTCTTAGGATGCCTGAGTTCCAAATGCCAAAGCAAATCTTCTTCAACCAACGCAAGGAAGGCACTCAAATGAGAAGAGGATCAAGGAAAGTCTTCAAAGACTCCTGGACTTCCATGAAATTTCATGAAAGGAAACAATTAGATGGAGGCAGTGGCATTTGTGAATGCCTTTGGAAAACTCAAAGGACACTTCACGACATTAGCCTTTTTGCTAAGCATGTATGAGGTAAGAAACAAAACAAAATAAATCCCAAGTGGACGTCAAAGCCTGGGAGAATCTTGTTCAGAAGAAAGTGACTCAAAGGAAACTCCTGCATGAAGGGATATAATTCTTCAAGAAACCCATATAGATCATAGAGATGTACAGCATGGAAACAGACTCTTCGGTCCAACCCGTCCATGCCAACCAAATATCCCAAACTAATCTAGTCCCACCTGCCAGCACCCAGTCCATATCCCTCCAAACCCTTCCTATTCATATGCCCATCCAAATGCCTCTTAAATGTTGCAATTGTACCAGCCTCCACCACATCCTCTGGCAGCTCATTCCATACATGTACCACCCTCTGCATGAGAAAGTTGCCCCATAGGTCTTTTATATATCGTTCCCCTCTCACCCTAAACCTATGCCCTCTAGTTCTGGACTCCCTGATTCCAGGGAAAAGATTTTGTCTATTTATCCTATCCATGCCCCTCATAATTTTGTAAATCTCTATAAAGTCACCCCTCAGCCTCCAATGCTCCAGGGAAAACAGCCCCAGCCTGTTCAGCCTCTACCAGTAACTCAGATCCTCCAACATCAGCAAAAGGAAATACAGATAACAGTCAATAGAAAGGAATGCCAGTGATCGCGAGGTGAAAGCCACCCAATTCCACTTCCTGAACACAGCTGCCAAACGTGTGTCTTTCGGATTGGGTTCATTAGCCACACAAAGATGCACTGAACAATTGAACAATGACACAGAATTTCCTAGGTGAACAATCATACTCATGAGTAAGTATTAGTAATCAAATGATTGCTGTCAACAACCCGTTCAATGGCTTATTAGCTACATTTTTTATTACTACAAATGAAATGGCATTCTCAGGAATTGCATGCTTCAGGTAACTGCTTCTGTAATTTTATTAGCAGTTTACTCACTGTGACAAAGAAAATTGAGACATTTACAATTATTTTCGGGTGGGGAAGAAGGAAATACATATGGACATATACAATAAGAAAAACAAAACAACTTTCTTTCAAGCAAGCATGTTTAATTTTCCACAATAGCTACAATTCAGATTCAACCGGTTAAAAGCAGACATTTGATTGACTCAAAGGAAAATGAATAGATTTCATTCAATCTTTCAAGTTCACCTTATTATCACAGGTCCAGTTATACATTTGAATGGATACCTGGAGAGCATAAGTGGTCGAACTGGAAAATTTCATGAAAGGAAACAATTAAATGGAGGCAGTCCATTTGTCAATGCTTTTGGAAAGCTGAAAGGACACTTCATGACATTAGCCTTTTTGCTAATGCTGTATGAGATAAATAAAAAACAAAACATAAAATGAATCTCAAGTTGCAAGACACAAGAGGAACCATTTGCCAGCTGTTGAAATGGAGCCATTATGAACAGTTGTAAGGAGGTTTATTCTTCAATATCAACAACTCATGGTCAGCTTGACGGCATACCTAAACGAAGTGCAGCTCTGTAACTCAACCACTGGATGCATTTAATGCTGCTGGACCTCAATTAATGATTTTGAGCTGCAAGTCTAAGATCTTAGATCATCTTATCAAACTCAAAATAGCAGAGGGATAGAAAACAGGGAACTACAGTCCAACTAATCTAATATCGGTTATCAAAAACAAAATGCTGAAATGTAGTTTTTAGGAAGTCTTTATGATGTACTTCAAAAATTACAGTAAGACCAGATAGTCAACATAGTTTCTGAAAATGAAGTCATACTTGCCAATTTAATCAAGGTTTTTAAGGATGTAACTAGTAGGATTGATGACCGGGAAGAATAAGGATAAATCTGACATTTTCAAATGAGAAGGCTTGATTAGTTAGTCTACCATGCAAGATTAACCCATCAGGATTGCTGACAAAGTTTGAGGAGTTCTCAAAGAGGCTGAAAAGAGATATAGAGAGATTGGCTGCGTGGACAACATAATGGCAGATTTAAGTATAGGTGAATTCTGAGGTTATTCACTCAAGTAATAATAAATGAAAAATAAAATATTTTTAAAGAGTTGATGATTAGATAGAATGATGACAATGAGTGAACTAGTACAAGAAGCACAGAAAGTTAGCATGAAAGTAAATTAATAATTAGGGAATCAGTTGACATGTTCATGTTTAGTTCAAGAAACCAATTTACAGAAATAAGGAAGTTATGCTATACTTCTATAGGGCTATCATGAAAGCACAGCTGGAGTACTATGTCATTTTCATCTCCTTGTCCAAGGAATGATGTACTTATTTTGGAGTAGTGGTCTCTGAAACAGGAGAGCTGTCATATAATAAGACACTTTATAAATTGAATTAATATTTGCTTGAGTTTAGATATCTCTGAAATATACAAGGTTCTGAGTTGGGTAGACACATTTTGTTTCCCTTCTTTCTCAATGTGGCTGATAATTTTCCAGGAACAGATGTTAATGGTGTGGCTTATGTTATTCCTCTTTATGTAAAAAAAAAGTTATTGAAATATTGAAGAATCTAACATACTTTATTGCTACTAACTAGTGTATACAAACATTTAATTATTTAGGCACAAAAGTGTCTGGGCTAACCTGAAGCTAAACAGTACAGTGTGGTTCTGAGTGGCATGCCATGCTGCAAGTGATCTGAAATCTTTATATCGTTGTGGCCTGACAGTGACCAAATCCTGAACATAGCTCTTAGAGATATATTGACATACTTTCTCTCAAAGATATATTGAAATACTGACCATGAGACATAACACAACACATGGTGATGATTTTCTCTTTCCTGATGCAGGATACATGGTTTTGTATTGATTATTGAATGGGTATCAGCTCAAGCCTGCCTCACATTTGTACCTTATTTGTCAGAAGGCCTTTTATTTTTTTTCTCCCTATGGCTGCCCCTTCCAAATTCTTGATGGAGCATACTCAGAGGTCGTGCAAATTTATCTTTTCAGAAGATGTTGCTGAATGCTTTTGGAGTCCAAGATGTATATATGTTCCACTGAGATCTGTGAATAATGGACTGACCACATCTGAAGTTTAAACTTCTGATGGGCTGTTTATCAATGCTCAGGACTTTCTGAAAATGTTTAAAATACTGGGCTCAGTATCAGGAACCTGTGTGAGATAAGTGAATACTTACTCTGAAACTGTTACCTTGGTTAATACCTAATTATACACAATGTTTGCCCCTTTGTTAATGAACTGAGCACCAGACGTTCTGGTGGCTCAGTGTTTTGCATTGCTGCCTCACAGCACCAGGGACCTGGGTTCGATTCTAGCCTCAGCCAACTGTCTCTATGGAGTTTGACCATTCTCCCTGTGTCTGCATGGGTTTCCTCTGGGTGCTTCGGTTTCCTCTGTTTGCTTCAGTTTCCTCCCACAATTCAAAGATCTGCAGGTTAGGTGAAATTGCCATGCTAAATTGCCCATATTGTTCAGGGATGTGTGGGTTAGGTGTATTAGTTAGGGGTACATGCAGACTTATACAGAATGGGTCTGGGTGTGTTGCTCTTCAGAGGGTTGGTGTGGACTTGTTGGGCCAAATGGCCTGTTTCCACACTGCAGAGTTTCAATGATCTAAGTCACCATCACCACTCATCCTAACACAATCAAAAATCTCCTTCCGTCCCACCCACCCTGACCCGACCTAACTACTACCCTCAATACTCATTCATCCATTCACTTTTTCAAAAACTTGAGAACTTAAAATAAATACGAACTACTGTCATGAAAAAGGGGGTTTATCTATTTTTCTTGTGCTTTCTGGCAGTGATGTTTGTACTGATCCATTGACATTTCAGCAGAAATAGGAAGCCCAGGCTGAAAAATCAGAAAATCGTCAGGTTGCAGAAATCTTTGCAGGAAATTTCAAAGCAAAGAGCACCAATGCTAACTGAAAGATCTGGAGCAACATGCTTCACAGCTCTTTTAAAATAACAGATCGTGACTTACATATTTTAAAATATATGCATCTGGTGTAATCGAGATTATGGGCAAGCACCTACAAATGCTGGGCGCAATTGAAAAACATTGAGAAAATGCAGTTGAAGAATTTTAGAATTGCCATAATGTTTACCGGCACAATATCAATAATTCTATCACACTGAAATGTGTGATTTAATCCTTTCATTTAGCTGTATTATGTACTGTCCTGTTTTAATTTTTCTATTGATGACAAAATATTCTTGCCTCATAAGTTATGCTGGAGAATTACACATAACAAATATCACTTTACATAGAACATTGAACATTACAGCGCAGTACAGGCCCTTTGGCCCTCAATGTTGCACCGACCTGTCATACCAATCGGAAGCCCATCTAACCTACACTATTCCATCTTCATCCATATGTTTATCCAATGACCATTTAAATGCCCTTAATGTTGGCAAGTCTACTACTGTTGCAGGCAGTGCATTCCATGCCCTGACTACTCTCTGAGTAAAGAACTTGGAACTGGAGTGTGAGTGAATTGGCATCAATCACATTATGATTTCGCTTTGGTGTAGGTATGTTGTAGATAGACCCTGAATGTCATGACTCTGACAGCATTGTTTGTTAAGCTGTTTCATCACTTATATGACTTTATTCTTCTAGTCTGATTCGCTGGGTCTTCATCACATTCACAAGGTGTTTTTTTTCTTATTTAATGCATTAATATAATATCATGATACATCCAATGGGACTGTATATCAATATGCTGTTCACCTCATGAATTGAAATATTTGTCCAAACTAAAGTTCAATTTTCTGAGGATACAAAATATCCTCAGCACTGTCTCCATGACTTGTCCGACCTACCTACCTTCGTTTCCACCAATCCACTCCACCGTCCTCCTTGACCTATCACCTTCATCCCCTCCTCCACTCACCTATTGTACTCTATGCTACTTTCTCCCCACCCCCACCCTCCTCTAGCTTATCTCTCCACGCTTCAGGCTCGCTGCCTTTATTCCTAATGAAGGGCTTTTGCCCGAAACGTCGATTTTACTGCTCCTCGGATGCTGCCTGAACTGCTGTGCTCTTCCAGCACCACTAATCCAGAATCTGGTTTCCAGCATCTGCAGTCATTTTTTTTACCTGCCAAATATCCAACCAGTTTCAAGAGTAGGAAGCATGAATATCAATGTCTGTGACATTGACTTGGACGATCCTTCAAGAGCAACCAGTGGAGTGCCACAAGGATTGGTGCTGGATCCACTACTTTTTGTCATTTATATAAATGATTTGGATGCGAGCATAAGAGGTACGGTTAGTAAATTTGCAGATGACACCAAAATTAGAGGTGTAGTGGACTGTGAAGAGGGTTACCTCAGATTACAACAAGATCTTGACCAGATGGACCAATGGGCTGAGAAATGGCAAATAGAGTTTAATTCAGATAAATGCAAAGTTCTGCATTTTGGGAAAGCAAATCTTAGCAGGACTTATACACTTAATGGTAAGGTCTGAGGGAGTGTTGCTGAACAAAGACACCTCGGAGTGCAGGTTCATAACTCCTTGAAAGTGGAGTCACAGGTAGATAGGATAGCGAAGAAGGCATTTGTTATGCATTCATTTATTGGTCAGAGTACTGAGTACAGGAGTTCGGAGGTCATGCTGCAATTGTACAGGACATTGGTTAGGCCACTGTTGGAATATTGCGTGCAATTCTGGTCTCCTTCCTACTGAAAAGATGTTGTGAAACTTGAAAGGGTTCAGAAAAGATTTACAAGGATGTTGCCAGGGTTGGAGGATTTGAGCTATAGGGAGAGGCTGAACAGGCTAGGGCTATTTTTCCTGGAGCATCGGAGGCTGTGGGGTGACCTTATAGAGGTTTACAAAATTATGAGGGGCATGGATAGGATAAATAGATAAAGTCTTTTCCCTGGGATCGGAGAGTCCAGAACTAGAGGGCATAGGCTTATGGTGAGAGGGGAGAGATATAAAATAGACCTAAGGGGCAGCTTTTTCACACAGTGGACGGTCCGGCTATGGAATGAGCTGCCAGAGGAAGTGGTGGAGGTTGGTACATTTGCAACATTTAAGAGGCATTTGGATGGGTATATGAATAGGAAGGGGTTGGAGGGATATGGGCTGGGTGCCAGCAGGTGGGACTAGATTGGGTTGGGATATCTGGTTGGCATGGACAGGTTGGACCGAAGGGTCTGTTTCCATGCTGTACATCTCTATGACTAAGACTCTATGACTATGACAACAGACTTAGTGGCAAAATTAGAAATATTAATCTCCCTGATCATTAGAATTAGTCATAGAATCTCTACAGTGTGGAAACGAGTAATTCAGCCCAACAAGTGTACACCAACCCTCCGAAATGTAATCCACCCAGACCTATTACTCAACATTCCCCAAGACTAATTAACCTACCATACACATCCCAGAATGCTATGGCAATTGAGCATGGCCAATTCACCTAACCTGCGCATCTTTGGACTGTAGGAAGAGCATCCGAAGGAAACCCACACCGACACGGGGAGAATGTGCAAACTTCACACAGACAGTCACCTGAGGCTAGAATTGAACCAAGGCCCCTGGCACTGTGAGGCAGCAGTGCTAACCACTGAGCCACTATGCCACCCCAGAGAATGTGTTTAGACAAAAGAAGATGATACAGGCGAAGAGGCTTTATATCAAAAGTTAAATACGGTTATGTTGGGAGAAATTTACCACAGACTATTCCAGCAAGACAGAAAAAAAAATGCAGACAGAACAGAAAGTGAGTACATGTATCCTAGATGTTAAATAGAAAATACAATGGTGCAAATGTTGCAGTTAGTGACAACTTGACACAAAATTATCTCAGTGACAACGATCCCAGCTTTCCTAACATTAATTTGATTCTGGCACCAAATACATGAGGAATCTGGTAATCTGTGGCAGTGATGTCATGAAGTAGGTAAACAGCAAACCAAACTAAAGATTTATCACAGACAGAAACCCTAGGAAATGAAAAAAAAACACTGATCATCCTCCATTGCTTAGTCCTTCTACAGAATGTAGATGATTAGCTCAGAGAAATGACACTAACATAAAAGCTAAAATATCAGGAAAACCTGCTTTAAAATTCTATATAAAACCCATGGAATGTTTATCGCAATGCAGAAATTTTAATGTTGTTCAAATATAATTTCTTTTCAGTTTCAGTCAGAGTATTCAGCAGTAATTGTGAACTTAGTATACTTAAGAACCCAGCCACATCTCATTTTATATTTTATGCCATTTTGGAGAATTTGTGCATGAGATAAATGACATAAATATGGAAGCTCAGGTTAATTTAAGTGATTTCAAATACTTCATCAGCAGAGATATTGCCAATGAACTCTATGACATGCTAAATCAGACAGTGACATGCACTTCCCATTCTTCATTGGTGAATGTTTACATTGAATATGTACTGCACAAAAAGTGTTGTTTACCCATTGTGAAAACATTAAAAAAAGAACAGAAGTAGACTATTTAGACCCTAAAGGATTGCTCTCTTATTCAATATATCATAAGTGATCTGTATCCTGACTCCATGTACTCGCATATCTTGTGTTATTGAAAGACATCTCTGAATCTGAGTTTTAGAATTAATTATTGTAAAGGGTTGAATGCCATTTGCAAAAGATAGCCTTAATCATCTGCCACTATTTCACTCCTGCAAACCTGGCTTTTACTTCAAGATAATGCTGTCCAACCCTTAGCTGACCAGTCAACAGCAATAGCATCTCTCAGTCTAATCTAATTTTAGCTCTGCTTATTATCTTTAAAAACATTGATCGAATCATCCCTTAACCTTCTAAGTCCTAGGGAATAATAGCCTATTTAACCTCAGCTCCTTTAGGGATTTAACATTTGCAGTTTGGATATAATTACATGTGAACAGAATAACACACAAATTAGGATCAGGAGTTGGCATTTTAAGACTGGTCCAACATTTGGCTGATCTGATTATTCATATTCATGTCTATATCTTACACTTCTTCAATCATTTGCTTGTGAGGAATCTGTCTATCTCTGCATTAAAAATATTCAAAGACTCCAGAATTGCTTTCTTCAAAATATGGTGGAAGCAAACTGAAAAAAAAACCCTCCTGTTATCTGTTTTAACTGGCGACCCCTTTCTCGGTATTAATTTCGCAAACTTTCTCTGGACTGCTTCTAATACATTTACATATTTCTTTAATGGGGAGACCAAAATTGTGCACAGTCCTCCTGATGTGGTCTCACCAGTGCCCTCCATAACTGAAGGATAATCTCCCTACCTTTAAATTCATTTCCCATCACAAAACAATGATTGTATTCTATTAGCTATCATAACATTTTGCAATTCATGAAATCGGACACCTGCTGCTCCCTGTATTTCAGAGCTTTGCATTCTCACATCATTCGTACAGTACACTTCTGTTTATTCTTCCTACCAAACTAGAATTTTCATGTTTTTCCACAGTATACTCCATTAGCCAGTTCCTGGCCTTTCTATAAATATCTATTTCACTATGTAACATATCTATGTTTCTTTATAGCTTCCACCTATCTTTGCATAATCAACAAATTTGGCAATCATACTTTTAGTCACTTCATCTAAGTCATTTTTCTAAATTTTACGAAGAAACTGATATTCCACTGATGGCTATGGCATACCACTAGTTACATCATGCCAACACAACAGTGATACATTCATAGTTACTTAGTTTTCTGTTGTCTAACTAATCTTCTATCAATACCAGTACATTAGCTCAATACCATGAGCTTCTATTTTACACAATGATCTTTGACATTCCAATTTCCAAATAACCTTTGGAATTTTAAGCACAGTACTTCCACCAGTCTCATTTTTTGACAGCACACATTACTTCTTCAAGTATCTCCAATTTCATTTTAATTTTTCATGACGCGCTAGCATCACTGGCTAGCATCACTGCCCAGAGAGTCAACTGCATTGATGTAAGTCTGGATTTAACTGCAAAACACACTATGTAAGGATGACAGATTTCATTCCCAAAAGGACATCAGTGAATCAGATGGGTTTTCACACAGTCTTCCGTTAGGAGAGATATTTATTGAACTGAATACAACTGCCACAGTGAGATTTGAATCCATGACCTCAGAACATTAGCCTGGGGCTCATGGGATTACTAGGTCTTTTACACAACCACATAATCTCCAAAAAGTTATCATTATTTAAATACATTTCAACTTTAATTAATAGGCTGATTTGAGTGCCTTCATCAAACGTCTTTTAGTGGGATATAAATAAGATCTGTATACATTTCTCTGTCCACTATTTTAGTTATGTCATTAAACATTTTCAAGCTCTTCAGACAAAAATATCATCTACAAATCTGTGCTTTTTCTCTCCAATCAGCTGGAAATCCAAGTTCTTCAGAAATGTTATTCTTAATTTTGGATTCTAATAATTTCCTGACAAAATATGGTCACAAGGATGTCAGAATATTTCTTCTTGTGGGAGATTCTGGAACAAGGGCTGCTTTCAGAACATAAGACATTAAGACCATAAGACATAGGAGTGGAAGTAAGGCCATTTGGCCCATCGAGTCCACTCCGCCATTCAATCATGGCTGATGGGCTTTTCAACTCCACTTACCAGCATTCTCCTCGTAGCCCTTAATTCCTTGTGACATCAAGAACCTATCAATCTCTGCCTTGAAGACATTTAGCGTCCCGGCCTCCACTGCACTCTGCAACAATGAATTCCACAGGCCCACCACTCTCTGGCTGAAGAAATGTCTCCGCATTTCTGTTCTGAATTGACCCCCTCTAACTCTAAGGCTGTGTCCATGGGTCCTAGTCTCTTCGCCTAACGGAAACAATTTCCTAGCGTCTACCCTTTCCAAGTCATGTATTATCTTGTAAGTTTCTATTAAGTCTTCCCTCAATCTTCTAAACTCCAATGAATACAATCCCAGGATCCTCAGCCGTTCCTCATATGTTAGACCAACCATTCCAGGGATCATCTGTGTGAATCTCCGCTGGACACGTTCCAGTGCCAGTATGTCCTTCCTGAGGTATGGGGACCAAAACTGGACACAGTACTCCAAATGGGGCCTAACCAGAGCTTTATAAGGCTCAATAGCACAACGGTGCTTTTATATTCCAATCCTCTTGAGATAACATAAGGGGTCACACATTTAAGATAAAGATAAGGAGAAATTGAAGAAACTGTGAAGAGACGGGGGAACTCTCTTCTTCAAATGGCATTAGAAGTAGATCTCTTGTGTATTTTTTAAGCAAGTTGGATTATTGAGAAGCAAAGAATTAAGGTAATTGGGGATAGGTGGGAATGATGCATATTGAGATCAGCTGTCATTTTCTGAATGGCAGGGCAGGCTCAAGTGCATGAGTATTGGCTCTTGCATTAAATTCATGCATTTGTATGTATCTGAGTTATAATTCCCTCTCTCTGAGTCTCCCGAATAGTGGAGAGACATGCATAATTTTACAATCAAGATTTCAGACAAAGTGGGTTAGCCTGGAAATGCAGGGTTACAGGGACAGGGTGAGGGTGGGGTTGGGTCTGGCTGTTGAGAGAGTCTGTGGACTCGATGAGCTGAATGGCCTGCTTCTTCATTGTATGGATTCTGTGATTCCATGAAATGAATGATTCCTGAATTGATATCATTTTTCAAGATTATATTTGGTGTACAAAGTTAAGAGTGAAACAATAGCCCATAAAAGATTGAAGTCCAAAATAGGTACACTCCATCTCAACTGCTACCAACCTTATCATCAATTTAGCAGGCACCACTGCCTTTAAATAATTTAATTGATATATTCTGCAGGTCGCATCATAGAATCGTAGAATCCCTACAGTGCAGAAAGAAGTCATTTGGCATATCAAGTCTGTACTGACCCTCTGAAGAACATCCCACTCTTTTCCCCATAGCACAGCACTTAATATGAGTAAAGCAACATTACCTGCACATCCTTGGAAGCTGTGAAGCAAGTTAGCATGCCCAATCCACCTAACCTGCTCCCTTTTTGACTTTTGGGTGAAACAGAACACCTGGAGGAAACCCATGCAGACATGGGGAGAACATGCTAACTGTGCCCGTGGTGCTGTGAGGCAGCAGTGCTATCCACTGTGCCACCATGGCAGGTAATTGACCAGATGGGTGGCATATAATCCTGCATTGCTAACTTCCTTTGTGATGAGATTCCGAGAATGATCTTACCATTTCTTTTTCAGCTCAATTTGAAAGAATGACAAGATCTATATTGAATTAGCCATTCTTCCTGGATGGCTTTATATGATCAGCAGTGGATTGGTTCAGTGAAGGATTTTGAAAATACTGTTTTTCTTTGTTGCTGTTGTTTTGTTCTGATAACTGCCAATTACATTTCTGCATTATTAATTGCTAATTTAATAAGTATTGCACTGGAAGCGAGCTCTTAACACAAAACTAGTCATGGCCCCAGAATAAAACAGCATGCAGAATGAGTTTCCATAAATACTTCAGTTTGAGCAGCTCTTCAAGTTTCTTTTTGAAGTGCACAGGTACAGGTTGGTACATTTTAAAAAAGAACTGTTGCATAATAAATATGAAGAAACTGTCCAATACATGCTAATGCAACAAGTACAATATGCAGCATTGCTGATGTAAATTCACTTACAATTATTTTAAAATGAGGCTACTCACAGGGTGGAAAAACACTTGATAATTTTTTACGGTAATTAACCCCATTTTCAGCTACATTTCTGAAGCTGTGCAGGTTACAATTTTTAAATATGTTCAGTATTTGTAATGCAAAAGAAAAGATGTTCAGTTACATCACCTGATTATGTTGCCTCAAGGAAAATTTTATACCCATGATTACACAAGAAAGTTTAAACAGTAAATTTGAACTTTAACTTCACCTTAGAAAAATAGCACAGTTTACAATTAGTTTCCTGATTGCAGCTATCATGTCTATAACTGGTGATATGATTAATCAAATCAGATCCCAACCTAAAATGTGGCTTGATGGAAATATTTTGCTTTTATTGATGTGGTCTCTCACTGATATATAAGCATGTTGCAGATAATAATAAAATAGAAGTTTATTATGCAAAAGAAATTAATATGAAATACAACATACCAAACTATTTACATATCATGAGCCTTTAAAGATTTCTAATTGCATGGTCAAAATCTAATTCTCCACATCCAAAGAAACACTATTTTACAGATCCCAAAAGGCTGCTTCATCAATTCCAAAACACTCCTTTACAGATTCCAAAAGCACTCTGTCCATCTGATAAAGCACCTTTTTAGAGTACTTACACCACTCAGAATCTCCTCTTGTATTTAGACTTCATTAATGTCTAATTTACGGATAACTTTTACTTCAACATCAACTCTGTGTAGAAAATATTATTTGAGCTTTCAGACATCTGAGCTCAACTTCCTCACCTTCAAATCACCTTCTCAAGATTTCACCCAAGCACCTCTGGTCTGGACAATTACAGAACTTCTTTCACTGGTGTCTTTTGAGAGAAACTTAAACTATCTTCTCCATTTCTCATTAGTATGTTCTTTGCATATTCATCTTCTAATAGAAACTGTATAGAATGCCAAAAAAATCTAAAGCTAAAATTGAAACATTTCTCTTCAAACTATAGGTATTCTCTCAACCTAAAAAAAGACAAAAATTTCACATCAGAAAGTCTACTGCAATACATTGTGCCCTTTATTCACTCATAAACTCTTCTAATATAAACAAAAGTCCATTAGTTCTTCAAAGCCATTTGTCTCTCAAACTATTTTCAAACAAGTCACTGTGGTTACAGAAATGCTTACAAACTCATCATTGTCACTTCAGATAAACAAAAAGAATCCCTTATGCCCACAGTCCTAAATGTGTAAAAGCTCCAAACTGAAAAAAATGATATAGAAGTTACATAAGATGCATATCTCTCATCACAGAACCTAAAAAGGAAACTGTGACAAATATCTGTAAGACTACGGAATAAGTAAAATTCCAAAATAGACTATAGGGTCACGATAACTAAATACAAACACACACACACACACACACACTCGAATACTTAAATGTAATAAGTCCACCAATCAGAGATGTGATATTCTTCAATTTCAAAGGAATCCTGATGTTATAAGCAATGACAGAAGTTTTGTTTCAGCTGATTTGGCAATATTTTAGAGTAAGTAGAAAAGATGGTTAGCAGGGTCAATTATTTATGAGGAATGGTGGGGGGTGTTTTCTTTGGCAGCAAGTGAAATTCATGATTGTCAAAAGTAAGGTTTTGCAACTCAATCAGTTCAAGATAATGCATAAAATTAACATGTTTTAGCAAAGAAAATTGTCATGTCTAATAGCGATGAAAGTGTTGGGAACTGGCCATTGATGGTTTGGGGTGAGGGAAGAACGCTGTCAATAATCCTCCCTCTTGCGCTATTCTCAGTAACTATCAAGTAGTCTTTGGTGGAGGATGGATCATGAATAAGTCTCAGCAGGAAAAATAAACTCTTTGACAACATGAAATGGTTTGTTGCTGTATAGATGTTGGCATATTAATTATTACTAACAAGAGGCAGGTAAGGCTTGTGAGCCTTAGTTGTGCATGCATCAGGAGACCACAATAAACTGACCCAATCTTGATCTCACTGTTGTGATTAAATCAAATTGGATGAAGGCCTAATATGGCCCATATATTAACAATTTCTTGATAATTACCTTACACAAATATTTTAATTGGGAAACAATTTGAGCACTTGGAAATTGGAGTTAAAAAGACAAGCCAACCTTTGTAACTTAGCTTGTAATAGATATGTGAAATAAATGATCAAGAAAAGCTATTGAAGCCCACATGACAAACAGTTTCAAGAGACAGCATATTAGCTGGCTTTGGCTGATACTCCTTCACGTTGGGTTTAAATATACAGTCAAGGCTAATATACCAATGTGGTCTTGATGGAATGAGGTATTGGGAGTCTAACATGGATCAAAGGTTGATTTGAGGATATCTATGTGTTAATGATTCGGAAAACACTGGAGATTTCATGGTACCATTTTATCCAATTGTCAACATCGCTTCATTCACCAAAAAGTGCCTGGACCACATCATCTGATCAGATCTTATCTCAGCTGGAATAGCAGATCACATTTTGCTGCTTCAACAGATATTATTTCATTTTAAAGAGTTAACTAAAATATGGAGCTCCCTTTGTCAGTTTGGAAGCAACTCAACAAATATTATTTTTGAGTTTGTTGAGGGAAAAGTCAAGGTTGATACTTGAGCAATAATTTGAACTAATATCTATTTTGTTTTCTAAAATTTCTTGCTTTCTTCTTCAACTAGTTGACAGAATTCTACTGACTCTGGGATAGCGACGACAAAGGGTGATAGATTGGCAGGGAGTCTCTTTGAAAAGTTGGGCCCACAGGCTCTCAATTAGGAATCTGACTGTGCCAAAAGAAAATTGAACTAGTGGAGACTCAGAGCCCATATTTTATCCAGTTTCAGTATCCTGAAGGCTGTGGTAAAATTAAGATCAATAACTTTGTTACTCTCCCAACAGATGCTGTCAAAACTGCTGAATACTTCATGCATTTTCTGTTTTCTTTCAAATTCCAAACATCTGTATTCATTTTCTTTTGTACTGTTGTTTTGAAATCGGTTACTGAAATGGACTTTTTTTAACTTTCCCTTATTTTTTCATCTTTAACATACTTCTATGGTCAATTCAAAAGCCATTCTATCTTTGATTTAATTTTATTGACATAAGCCAATTTACTGAGCAGCAGAATATTGCCTGGACAGCTACAAGATCATCAATGAAAAATGTTCTCCCATACTCAAATAGCAATAGCAGGCAGCTTTTAGATTTTTGCTCAGTAAATTCCACAAGTGAACTGACCACCAGTTTCTTAGTTATTACTTAGAATATGACACAGTCATCAACATTCATCATGAGGGAAAACCATTATCGAACCATTAAAACCATTATTTGTGAAAAACAGACTGAGCAGAATTGCCATTACTAAATAAAGCAATGCTTTGAATTAAGGATCTATGGTAAGTGGTCTCTCAAGCTTAACTCTTTCCAAATGAACAGAGGCAGATATGTTCTGTTTATCAACACAATACAAACTTTACAAGATTAATAAAAGATTCCAAAATCAAAATTCCCAGCATTAAAAAAACAATAAATTTGGATAGAAGTTTTTTTTTCAATGAGCTGCTGCAGTCGCCAAATATTAACTATGTATTTATTCATAAATTATTGTTCAACTAATTACTTACGACTAACAGCTTATTGTCTAGTGAGACACTGAGGCAGGAATAGATGGTGAACTGCCAGAGTTCATTGTAATTATCTCTCTGAAACTGATATTGACAAGGTGAGCACAGCACTTGGAAGCCCTATTAGCACAGAGCCAGTTATCACTGAAGACATATCGTGGCATTGTCTCTTGGGCTGCAGTGCTACTTGCATGAGGAGCACAAACAGGAGAGAGGAGAAACTGTGTGCAGGGTAGTGAAGAAGGAGGGCTCTCAGAGAAGGCCTTATCCACTCGGTTTCTTGGCACTTCTACAATCATGTCAAGCATTTGCAATTTTGAAGCTTCCATCAGGAGGTGTGAAAATGGCCAATTACAACTGAACATCCAGCCACACAGCAACACAAGGTAGTGTTGTGAGGGATCATGAAGCGGATCATTACCCTCACTTAAATTCTACTAGGCTGGTTGAGTTGCCAACATCCATAGTTTAAACACTGCTGAAAAGATAGCCATGCCGCCAAAGTTTATCATCTTGCATTTATCAGGAGAAGTACAGGAATGCTAAATTTCAAAAGATCACAACAATTCATATAACATAAGATAGCGGTGCTAATTGGTTGGGAAGTCAACTGATTGCTTTTTCCATGACAAGACTTCGGCCATTGGGTCGCAACAGGCTTACCAATCTCCAAGTTAAGGTAAAAGTTATGAATATAATTCTTTTGTTTGCTGACAATAGATCCCTGCATATTAATGTAACTTCTAGTGAACACAAAATTAACAATGTTATGACCTTACCTGATTATTTCAGAGTTTTCTGTGCAACACTCCATCAGGAAGGTGATAGTGACCCAGTACTCTAGGAGAGAACACTCATTGATCCACGGAGTGGCAAGTGACTTTAGATCAGAGTGGTGCTGGAAAAGCACAGCAGGTCAGGCAGCATCTGGGGTGCAGGAAAATTGATGTTTCAGGCAAAAGCCCTTCATCAGGAATAGAGGCAGGAAGCCTCCACCCTAGAAGCTTCCTACCTCTATTCCTGATGAAAGGCTTTTGCCCGAAATGTCGATTTTCCTGCTCCTCAGATGTTGCCTGACCTGCTGTGCTTTTCCAGCACCACTCTGATCTAAACTCCGGTTTCCAACATCTGCAAGTCCTCACTTATGCCTGGCAAGTGACATTGTCAAGCTTCTGTCCTGCCAACAGTATGGGGAGCTGCATTGTGGTTTAGGGTACCAGGTTACCCTTTTGCATTTATTGAAATATACCTACAAATTCCAACTGACCCTTCATATCCCAAGACCTCAAGGGGTGCAGTCCTTGTTGTCAAGCCTTCAGCATAGATTTGGAGGAAGATCATGAGGATTAAGATGACACGCATTTGAGGGTCTTTTTCACTGTTCAGGCTGTCCATGACATTCAAAGAAGACTCTGGTTTCCTTAAAATCTCACTCACACATCACCATTATTGATCACAGACAATCATAGAATCAAGGAGTTTGAAAGCATGATAATAGAACCTTCAATCCAACTTGTCCACACAACCAAATATTCTAAACTGAGCAAGTCCCATATGTCAACATTAGGCCCATATTCCTCTGACCCCTTCCTCGTCATGTACCCATCCAAATGCCTTTTAAATGTGTTTTTCCAACAATCAACAACTGATTCACAGTCATCATTAGACTCTTGACTCTAGATTTGTTTTTTTATTAAATTCAATAAAGATTCAATGAAATTTCATCTGCTTTGGCGAAACTTGAACCCAGATCCCAGAAATTTTCCTGGGTTTCTGCATTGTACCAGCTTCCACAAACCTCTTCTTGCAGCTCATTCCAAACACACATCTGCATGATGAAGTTGCCTCTCAGGTCCCTTTTAAATCTTTCCCATCTCACTTTAAGCCTGTGCCCTCCACTTTTGGACTCCCCTACCCTGGGAAAAAGATCTTGGCTATTCATTTCATCCATACCCCCCATGATTTTATAACCCTCGATAAGGTCACCCCTCAATTGCCATTTTTCCGTTGCTGTGAAGGAGTAAATCGGACTCATAGGATGTATAGCACAGAAACACTCCCTTCAGTCCAACTTGTCCATACCGACCAGATATCCCAACCCAATCTAGTCCCACCTGCCAGCACCTGGCCCATATCCCTAAAAATCCTTCCTACTCATATACCCATCCCAATGCCTTTGAGATGTTGCAATTGTACCAGACTCCACCTCATCCTCTGGCAGCTCATTCCATACACGTACCATCCTCTGCATGAAAAAGTTGCCCCTTTGGTCTCTTTTATATCTTTCTCCTCTCACCCTAAACCTATGCCCTCTAGTTCTGGACTCCCCACCTCAGGGAAAAGACTTTGCCTATTTACTCTATCCATGCCCTTCATGATTTAACAAACCTCTAAGTTCATCCCTCAACCTCTGACAGTCCAGGGAAAACAGCCCCAGCCTGTTAAGCCTCTCCCTGTAGCTCAAATCCTCCAACCCTGGCAACATACTTGCAAATCTTTTCGGAACCTTTTCAAATTTCACAGCATCTTTCCAATAGGAAGGAGACCAGAATTGCATGTAATATTCCAACAATGGCCTAACCAATGTCCTGTACAGCCGCAACATGACCTCCCAACCCCTGTAGTCAATACTCTGACCAATAAAGGAAAGCATATCAAATGTCTTCTTCACTATCCTATCTATATGTGACTCCACTTTCAAGGATCTATGAACCTGCACTCCAAGGTCTCTTTGTTCAGCAACACTCCCTAGAACCTTATCATTAAATGTATGAATCTTGCTAAGATTTACTTTCCCACTATGCAGCACCTCACATTTATCTAAATTAAACTCCATCTGCCACTTCTCAGCCCATTGGACCATCGGATGAAGATCTCGTTGTAGTCTGAGATAACCTTCTTCGCAGTCCACTACACCTCCTACTTTGGTGTCATCTGTAAACTTACTAACTGTACCTCCTGTTCATACATTCCTGAATCTTGTCAAATATCTTAAAATAGACAATGCCCTAAATCAATTTTCCACAAAGTGTTTTATCTGTCAACATTTTCAAAACTGAACTGTTAATTCTTGTGCATTTCCTTACAAATGTTTCTATCTGTCCTACTTCTCTTATAATCTTACCTTGGTGACTGTCGCATGGCTGGTGTAATAATGCGCATTTTGTGGAGCAGACTATTGATGGGCTTCAAGGATTTCCAAAGTGTTTCTAAGCCTTGAAACCCTGGCATGAAATGTAAAGAAATCCACTACCCAATTCCCTGTGGTAATCCCAACAGCAAAAAAAACCATTTCTTTACGCTTCTATAACATGTGATCATGGGTGGCCCTATTTTCCAAATGTCAGTCGTTGCTGCCTTTCACAAGGAGCATTCGAGGTGCAGGAAAATCAACGTTTTGGGCAAAAACCCTTAAAGGGGTCAATTTTCCTGCTCCCCGAATTCTGCCTGACCTGCTGTGCTTTTTCAGTACCACTCTAATCTAGACCCTGGTTTTCAGCATCTGCAGTCCTCACTTTTGCCATTCACAAGGAGGCTGCACTGTTAATCCAGTGACCCAGGAAAATTTCTGAGATCTGGATTTGAATTTCATCACTGTAGATGAATTTTTATTGAATTCTATTTTTTTAAAATCTGGAATTAAGAGTCTAATGATAGCCATGAATCCATTGTTGATTGTTGGAAAAACCCATCTGGGTCACTAATATTGTTTCGGGAAGGAAACTGTCATTCTTTCCTACATCCTCATCTAAACTTGAACTACATATGGCTCCAGACCCACAGTAATGCGGGTGAGTCTTAACTGCCCCTGGGCAAATAGAGATGGGCAATAAATTCTCACCTAGTCAGTGTTGCACACATCTTGTGAATGAATTGAAAAACACCCTCTTCTGAACCATTAAGGGTAGGAAGATTGAGAGATGGCATATGTTATGGAGATTTACAGTGGGATAGACCTCATTTTCCACTGTGATATATTGGCTTTTACAATGGGTTGGGCATTATTCTACATAACACTGTTTGATTGAGGGAAGGTTGTAAGGTTGGGCTGTTGAGATGTGATCAGCTATAGAAAAACTGAAAGGAATTGCTTCTCACTGTTAGTTAAAGTCTCTTACATTCTCATGTAATAAAACAGCAAAAAATGAATCTAAAAGTTGGACAAGCTACTCAAAAGCATTCTTAAATCATGTATATTTTCAACTAAAAATAAAATAAAAGTATATTGTCTTTAAATGTATGTGAAACCATATACACAGGAAAAGATTCACTAAAAACACAAGGGATGGAACTTTGTCTCCACAAATTGCCAAGTAATTTTGAACTTGATCCAGAACACTCTGTGATGAATTGAAAGCTTCACTGTCACCTAGTGTGAGGTCTGAAATTAATAAATTTGGGTAGTCCACAGCCAGTTCCTTTGGGTGTTGGTACACTAAACAGAGATATCCATAATTCAGCACTAATTGGCATTAAATTGTTAATTTTATTAAGCAAAGCCAAGAGAATTGCTGGTGTGGGAAATGGAGGGAGACAGTGTGAGTAAGTGTGTCAATGAGGGTGACTAAGTGAACATGTGTTGACCTAATTTATTTTGTTGGGAGTTCATTGATAAACTCCCAACTCTCAAGTTCAAACAATCACAAGGGATCAAGAAAATAAGTTCACAGGATGGTTATAGCACTGGAGGAGATTACATGGTCAGTCATGTTTGTACTGGCTCTCTGAAGAGGAATATATCACATGCCACTCCTTGACCGTCTCTCATGTGGGCCTAAATATTCTCAAGATAATAATCCAATTCTCTCAAAAATGCTATGATTGAACTCATACAATCATAGGACTATGTTACAGATCCCACCCACTGACTGTGTGAGAAAATAGGTAAAAACAATGACTGCAGATGCTGGAAACCAGATTCTGGATTAGCGGTGCTGGAAGAGCACATCAGTTCGGGCAGCGTCTGAAGAGCAGTAAAATCGATGCTTCAGGCAAAACGCCGATTTTACTGCTCCTCGGATGCTGCCTGAACTGTTGTGTGAGAAAATACGTTAATCATGTCTCCGTTGCTTTTTATCAAACATCTCAGATCTGTCCACACTTGTTATTGGTCGTTCAATTAATGGAAGTAATTTTGTCAATTATTCTCAGACCAGACACCCGATGATTTTTACTACCTCACACAAATCTGCTCTCAAACTTCTTTTCTTCAAGGAAACAGGCTCAACCTCCAGGTTTTTATCCTTATCCTTGGAACATTTCAGTTCTGTTTTGCACTCTCCCCAGAACCTTTAAATCTTTCCTAAGTTATGATGCTCAGACCTCGACACAATGTTTTAATTGGCTGAACTAGTGTTCTACGCAATTTCAAAATAGGATTCTTGGTTCTGTACTCTACATCCCTATTAAAAAGCTTAGGATGCTGTATGCTAGATTAACTGTTCTGTTAATGCATTCTGTCACATTCAGTGATGTATAATAATATACAGACATCTCCCTCTGCTCCTGGACTCCTTTTAAACTTGTAGTTATATTAATCAAACTGTTCAGACATGTTCCTCTGATGCAGATGGGATTTGAATCTGGATCTTCTGACTCAGAGGTGGGGAAATGACCACTGTATCACAGACCCACTCTTTTACTTGATACTTGATGTGGAAGAGTGGTGTTGGACTGGGTGGACAAAGTTAAAAATCACACAACACTAGGTTATAGTCCAACACCTTTATTTGGAAGCATGAGTTTTTGGAGCGCTGCTCCTTCATCAGGTAGATGAAGGAGCAGTTCTCTGAAAGCTAGTGCTTCCAAATGAACCTGTTGGACTATAACCTGATGTTGCATGATTTTTAACTTACTTTATACTGTCACTCTACATTCTTTCAACCAAAATAAATCATCATGCAAATTTTTATCATAGATTTCATCTGTCTTTGATCCACCTATTCCATGAACCCATCTGTGTTCTTTAGAAGATCTACACAAATCTCCTTACTGTTCACAATATTTTGAAGTCTTGTATTCTCCAAACATTTTGAAATTTTGCCTTGCACACTATGCTCTTGGATATTTAATACACCATGAATAATAAGCATTTGAAAACCTGGGAGACTATACTGCAAATGGTTATCCATCTGAGGAAGGACACTCTCACTGTAGAGGGAATACATCAAGGATTAATCAGATTGATTCCTGGAATGGCAGAACTGACATATGAAGAGGGATCAAGTTAGTTAGGATTGTATTCACTGGAGTTTAGGAGAATGAGGGGAGAATCTCATAGAAACCTATAAAATTATAATAAGACCAGATAGGTTAGATGCAGGAAGGACATTCCAATGGTGGAGAAGTCCAGAATCAGGGTCATACTTTATGGATAAGAGGGAAATCTTTGAGGACTGAGATAAGAAGAAATGTATTCACCAGATAGTGGTGAGCCTTAGAATTTGAAAGTGATTGAGTCCATTATGTGTTTTCAAGAAAAAAATAGATACAGCTTGTGACTGAAAGAATCAAGGGAGATGGGGGAAAGTGGATTAGGGTACTGAGCTCAATGATCAGCATCTTGAATGACAGGGTAGGGTCAAGGGATTGAATGGCCTACTCCTGTTCCTCTCTTCTATGTTTCTATGTTTCTAGGACAAAACAAATCTTAATTTTCTATTACTTGACTAATATATCCAAGTTACTGCTATTCCTTTTATTTCAGATGTCATAATTTTGCTCACAAACACTAGCTGCATAAAAAAAACATTAATCATGTTTTCATTGCTTTATTTTTTCAATTATCTCAGATCTGTCCCCACTTGTTCTCGGCCTTTCAATTAATAGAAGTAGTTCTGTCAATTATACTCAGTCAGTTATACTCAGACACATCATGACTTTCAATACCTCAAACAAATCTCCCCTCAAACTTCTATTCTTCAAGGAAACAATCCCAACCTCCAACTTTGGAGAAACTTTTGCATGGTGACAGTTGTTGACACATGGAATGCTTTGTCCCAGGGACAATTGAAGATAAAACCCTCCAACTTTTGGGAGAAACTGATAAATATTTACATAATTCAAAGATACAGGACTGTGGGAAATGCAGGTCAGTCAGAGTATTTTAGGATTAGAGCAAAGACCTGGCATAGACATGATGGGTCAAATGACACACTTCTATAATGGAGTGAAGGTTTTTCTAAATGTTGAGTCTATTGAATTAATGCTGTAACCAGTCAGAGTGTCTACCAATTTAGAATCCTTGGATCTTGTTTTCTTCTGTGTTGTTACTTTCTACAAAAGACATCCTAGATCAAAATCCCTTTTGGTATGATGCCAGCAACTGATTCAGCAAATACATCTTCCTAAAGGCTCATTTCTGACAAAGGGTTAATTATGTGAAATTTTGGTTGTTGCCTGGAAGGTGCGGAGATATGGAAAAGTTGAGGGAGTCAGCTTGTGATAGCTCTTTGGCGCATACCCATTAATGAGTAGGTTTCTAAGCTTTGGAGCAGGAGACAGATCCTGAGGATATGGACAAATGTAAGACCATCTAGAGTCCAACGCTGGCAACATTCAGTCTACTAGCTCAGTTTCCATTTACATCGATGCTGCCAGATCCCCACCATCTGTTGAGATTTTAGATTTCAATGGCATCTCGTTCTCATTTGAGTGATGCTAGCCATTAGACTATTACCAAACTCCCAACCCCACCCTACCGCTGCCTTTCTCCGGCTTTCAGCCAATTTACAACACAGTGCAGTTTGCACAGATGGAAAGCTGAAATCATACATGGGTTTTGTCCAGGTGTTCCTGTTTTCTCCCACAGTCCAATGATATGCAGGTTCAATGGACTGGCTGTACTAATTTGCCCATAGTGTCCAGGGATGTGCAGGCTAGATGGATTAGCCATGGGAAATACAGAGTTACAGGGATAGGGTAGGGGGTAGGTTTGAATGAGATGCTCTTCATGGCCTGCCTCCACAGTATAGGAATTCTATGATTCATTGAAATGAGCAAAAAGCAGGGATGTTGTATTGTAATTAACCAGTCTGGGTTAACTGTGCATTGTGGTCACACGCTTGTTTTCAGGTCCAACAAGTTTTTCTTCAAATTTCTTTTTCATACATTAAATTTGAAGCTTAGCAATCATATAAAGGAACATAAAAGGCACACTGCCAAATACAAAGCCAATCTGCCTTAGTAAAAAGATTACAATCCAGTTGTGAAGATAAAAGAGAAAACTATGCCACTGACTAGCTATCAGTGATCAGATTAAAGAGATCAGTCTTTAGTCACTGTAAAAATTTGCACCCTGCAGCAAACATAAAATGGCTTACACACAGTGAAGGATTAGAACAAAACAGTAATCATCTGGAAATAGGTAACAAATCTGTTACAGCAAAAGAAGAGATGTTATTATTGAGGACACTTGAACTGAAAAGCAAAAACAAGTCAAGCTCTTGCCATGTATTTTTAGCATTTAATGTTTTCATGCTGAAAACTTAATCAGTGAATAAAAACAGTAATCAAAGCCATTATTGAACAATAGGGAAATACTGATAAGAAAATTGATTTCAGATAGCAACAAGAGAAATGCATATGTAATAACTTAGCTATTAGAATAGGCCAAGATAAAATTTAAAAATTAACAGTAATTCCTCTTGCACAAGAAGTAAATGTCATTCAATGAAAAAATCTGTATTGGCATTCGTGTTGCTTAGGACTAGAATTCCCATATGCCCACCTCTTCTTAGGTCCGTTCAGTCACCACATTAAAGTGTGGACCCACTTGATCTTGGCTTTCCAAACCAACTCTGGAAGCATTTATTAAAGCAGCACAAACCTTCACAAAGAACAGTTTTTCTTGTCATTTCCCATAATTATTTTTTTCATTTAATTTTTATTTTCCCGTGAATTGTTAACTGATAATTTATATTTTCTTGGTTTGGTTATGCCAGTCAATTTAAGAAGCCAATGACACTCAGTTTTGCTCAATAGGTTTGTTATGAAGTGGGACTTCTCATCTACACACTGAAAGTGTGGCAAAGTCTGGACATGATCAGGCTCTTTTTTAAATACAGTTTTCAAAGTGTTGGTCACTTGTTTCTGATTTAAATTTATGAAGGAATTTTGGAAAGTAGGTATCAACAGATTACTTGCATTGGCTGATTGTCTCAGAGTGAATGGGCACTGGCTGTAATGTCTTATGCCTCACTGATACTGTGCCTTCAGTTATAAAAGCTTAAAACTTTGTAGTTTTCCACAAAAGCCTCTCCATTTTCCTTTTGTTGTTTTGTACTGTCTTAAATTATTAACAAGGCTGATATCACTTTACTTTTTTGAAAGATGTTTATTTTATTATTTTTCTAAGAAGTGCTCTGGGTGTTATTTCATATTGATAGTGTTGTATAAATTCTTCCTTCTTTCAAAAAATGGAAGTAATGGCAGCAATAAAGGGTAAAGGGTGAGGTGCAACGTGACCTAGGTGTCCTTTTACAGAAGTCACTGAAAGTAGTCTGTGGGAGCAGTAGGCAATTAACAAGGCAAATGGTATCCTGGTTTTAGTAACAAGAGAATTTGAGTACAGGAGCACAGATATCTGGCTGCAATTGTACGGGGCCTTGGTGAGGCCACATCTGGAGTACTGTATGTAGTTTTGGCCTCATCACTGGAGAAAAGACACTTTGGCTATGAAGAGAGTGCAACAAAAGTTTTCCTGGGATAGCAGGTCTAATGTACAAAGAAAGACTGGAACATTGCGCAGAAGTTCAGGAAAATGAAAGAGGGTCTCAAAGAAACCAGTAAAATTATAGCAGGACTAGGCAAGGTGAATGTAGGAAGAATGTTCCAGGCCAGGGGACCCCAGTTTAAGGATATGAGGTCAGTCATTTAGAACTGAGAAAAAAAAAGATTTCTTCATCCAGAGAGTGGTGAATCTGTAAAAATCTCTGTCACAGAAACTGGTTGAGGACAAAACATTGATTGCTTTCAGGAAGGAGCTAAATATAGCTCTTAGGACTAAAGAGATCAAAGGGTATGGTGAGAAAGTGAAATCAAATTGAGTTGGATGATCAGCCACAATCAGAATGAATGGAGAACGGGCTCAAAGGGACTAAAACAACAAGAGTTGTGGAGGTCTACTGCACAGAAAAGGCCCTCCAGCCCACTGAGACTGATCCTGCCAAAAAAAACACCAAAATGATATAATCCCATTTTCTAGCACTTGGTCCATGGCCTCACATGCTTTTTCATAGCAAGTGAACATCTAAATACTTCTTAAATGTTATAACGATTGCTACTTCAACCACCCTTACAGGCAGTGTTTTCCACATTCCTACCACCTTTTGGGTGAAAAAACATTTTCCTCACATCCTCTTTGAGTCTTCTGCGCTTTCCTTTTGTTCTATGTACCTGGTCATTGAACCCTCTGCGAGGGGAAAAGTTCGGTCTTGTCTATACTGCCTATTTCCCTCACAACTTTACACATCTCAATAATTTCCCCCATCAGCTCCAACAAAAACAGCCCCAGTCCATCTCTCTATTTTTAATTAAAACTCCCCACGCCAGTCTCCACCCTGGTAAATCTCCTTTGCACCCTCTCCAGTGCTATCACATCCCTTCTATAATATAGATCTGACACAATACTCCAGTTGTGACTTAAGCAACACCAATACAGGTGCAGCATAACCTCCCTGCTATTAAACTCTATGCCTCAGCTAATACGCCCAAGTATCATACATGTCTTCTGAACACTTTATTATTAACCTTTCCTGCTACCTTCAGGGACCAGTGGACACGCACAACAAGGTCCATCTAATCCTTCCCAGGGACCTACCATTTGTAATGTATGCCCTTCACTTGCCTATCCTGCCCACCTACATCACCTCACACTGATCTGATAGACTGATAAGTGGTAAATGGAATTCTACCTGACCAGCCCTCTCTATGTTCCTGTAGTCTAAGGTTATCGTTCTGACTAGTTACTACCACACCAATTTTTTTTTTATCATCCACAAGTTCATTGACCAACCCTCCTACGTTCAAGTCTAAATCATTTATGTCACAAACATCAAGTGTCCCAACACTGATCCATACAGAACACAGGCTTCCTGTCACAAATGAGCCTTTTATCATCAATCTCTGGTTCCTACAACTCAGCCAATTCTGGATTCAATTAGGCAAATTTTTGGGGGGCCCATGACCTTTACCTATGCTATCAATCTCCTATGCAGGCCATTATCCATTTTCAAAATTCTTGGTGAAGTCCAAGTCAACTATGTCCAATTGCATTACATATCTTCCCTTGCCAATATTTCTGTCTGAGGCCTGCTGTGGTGCTCCAGTGAGACAACAACACAAAACAACTCATCTCCTACTTAGGGACAATACAGCCTTCAGAAATCAATATGAACTTGAATATTTTTAGAGTATGAACACATCCTTCCATATTGATCAGCCACTCCTACATCTCAGGTACTGTCATGAGATGTGTTGCTTTCAGTACAACCAATTTATTATCATCCACTCAGCCCCATTATCACAATTTAGTTTCTTTGCTCCCCTGACATACTATTTCAATCCTTTTGTCTGCCTAACTTTTTATTTCATTTTTGTTCACTTATCTATCTCCTCCTTTTCACATCCCTTCATTGCCATCATAATACCATCTTTTCCTAACTGCTATCAGTTCTGAAGAAGAATCCTGGACTCAAAACATTACATTCTGTTTTCTCTCCAAAGATGTTGATAGACCTGTTGAGCTTCTCCAGCAATTTTTGTATTTGTGCTTTATAGATCTCCAGCATCTGCAATTCTTTGTTTTATTATAGTACTGAGTCCAGTCCTGGATTTGAAACTATGAAGACAAAGATGGAACATAATATTGATTCCCAGTAAACAAATTTGGAGCTTTCAGCTTTGAATTTGGACTTCCTAGCTAAGACAGCTCATAGAAATAGAATATACTGAACTATGTAGAGAGAGTGAATGCCGAACATGACCTCAAAATAACTCATGAAAGTCACGAGAAAAGGCATTTTTCTGTATAAGGTCAGGGAAGCAAACAATAGAAATCATTCGACTTAAAGAAAAAGAGTTGCAGTCTTCCTGTATGATCAACCTGTTTTCCTATCAAGAGTAAAGTTCTGTGTAGAAGATTCAGCATTCAGAGTTTTAAATGAAAATATGAACACTAGAAATATTCAGCAGGTCTGACAGTAACCATGGAAACGCAAAAAGAGCTAATGTTTCAGGTCAATGCGCTTTCCTCAAAATAATTACAATTTCAGATTTCCAGCATCTGCAGTGTTTTTCTCTTGTACTCAGAAGTTTTGTTTGATTTACTTTGTGTGGTCAGGAAAATAATAGAAACTGACCAAAATCATTCTTGAAGATAAATGAGACTGTTAGAGTTCATAATAGAGTGCACTGTACACGATGTATGTTGGTTCACTTTATTTTTTCTGATTCAATTTTATTTTCTCATGGTCTGTAATGGCAGTTGCACAGCATAGTCACATCTCAACTACTTTTAATACTCTGTCACGCCTGATATGGATTTAATTATACTTGATCGATAGGCTATGCCCTATACCTATCCTCAACGCAAAAAATTTCTTGCGGGATTATTGAGCTCATTTCTTAAATCTTCTAAAGCTTTCAAATAATCTGATTCAATCCTCTGTTTAAGGCTTTCTCTCAATTCATTTGCATTATTGTACAGTAAAACATTTATTTCTAATCATTAGCTTTCCTGTCTGGCATTACAGCTGTGCAGCTGCTAATACAACATTTTCTGCAGGATTTCTGGGCATGGACAAGAACACGAAGAGACATTTCACAAATGATTTTAAAACTTTCATGCTGCAAAGCTGAAATAACTGAAAATGCTGGAAATACCAAGGTCAGGCAGCAACGACAGAGAATAGGGTAAAGTTATCATTTCAGCTTGATGGCCTTTCATCAGAACTGGACGAATTCAGAGATTTCCTACCTTTGCATATACTCATCTGCACAAAGGCAACACATGACAGGAGCATGGCAAATCTGAGAGGAAGTAAAAAGTGAGGTCTGCAGATGCTGGAGATCACAGTTGAAAATGTGTTACTGGTTAAAGCACAGCAGGTTAGGCAGCATCCAAGGAACAGGAAATTCGACGTTTCGGGCCAGAGCCCTTCATCAGGGCTCTGGCCCGAAATGTCAAATTTCTTGTTCCTTGGATGCTGCCTAAATCTGAGAGGAAGGTCAATAAAATGATGGCAGGGAGGCGACATTAAATTGTAAAAGGTCCAAACCTGCAACTGGAAATGGGGGAATACAGAATGGGCACCAACAACCACTGTTCAGAGAGAGAGAGAAAAAAAAAGTTGAGTGGAAAGAATATGACCTGTAATACTTGAACTTATTGTTGAGTCCAGACGGCTATGAAGTGCCAATCCACAAGATGAGTTGCAGTCCCTTCAGTCTCAGAACAGGGTAAGAATCTGAAGGCAGGTTAGAGTTGGAGTAAGGCAGATAAGTAAAATGACAGATGACCTCTCACCTGCTTATCATTAAAGGCCCAAATACTACTTCTAGGGAACACAGCATTTTACTTATATTTTTTATAACTGAGCATATTGTTTGTAGCAATCACATTATGGGCTCCCCTAAAGTGGCAAAAATAAAGGCATCACACTAGTCTGTTCTGCAAATTATCTTTGCCATTTGCAAGAGTTTTGCAGAGTTTCTGATCAGCTGACATTTTATTCTTTGCTCCATTCCAGTGAATAGAGTGAGAAATAATATTTGCTGTCTGATGGAAAATTCCTTCACATTCAAAAGGAACTATACAAACAAGAAGACAGAGCTAATTAGACAATGATTAGAGTGGTATGTTGGCGATAACTCCACAAACCTGCCTTTTATTTTCTTATTTTTTCAATTAACGTCTGTTTTTTTCTTATGCCAACACTCTTTTAGCATTAGATAACAAGCCTTCACCTTTGGCATTGTCTGCTTCCAAAGGACATAGAACAATACAGCACAGAACAGACCCTAAAGCCCTCGATGTTGTGCCGACCTGTGAACTAATCTCAGCCTATCCCCTACACTATCCCATCATCATCTATGTACTTATCCAAGGATTGTTTAAATCTCCCTAATGTAGCTGAGTTAACTACATTAGCAGGCAGGGCATTCCATGCCCTTACCACTCTCTGAGTAAAAGATCTGCCTCTGACATCTGTGTTAAATCTGTCACCTCTCAATTTGTAGCTATGGCCTCTCGTACAAGCTGACATCATCCGCCGAGGAAAAAGACTTTCACTGTCTATCCTATCTAATCCTCTGATCATCTTGTATGTCTCTATCAAATCCCCTCTTAGCCGCCTTCTTTCCAATGACAAAAGACCCAAGTCTCTCAGCCTTTCCTCATACGACATGCCCTCCAGACCAGGCAACATCCTGGTAAATCTCTTCTGCACCTTTTTCAGTGCTTCCACATCCTTCCTGTAATGGGGCGACCAGAACTGTACACAATAGTCCAAGTGCGGCCGCACTAGTGTTTTGTATAGTTGCAGCCTGACGTTACGACTCCGGAACTCAATTCCTCTACCAATAAAACCTAATACACTGTATGCCTTCTTAACAGCACTATCAACCTGGGTGGCAACTTTCAGGGATCTATGTACATGGATTCCAAGATCCCTCTACATATCTACATTACCAAGAATCTTTCCCTTAACCCAGTATTCTGCCTTCCTGTTATTCTTTCCCAAAGTGCATCACGTCACATTTAGCTGCATTGAACTCCATTTGCCACCTCTCAGTCCAATTCTGTGGTTTATCCAAGTCCCCCTGCAAGCTGCAACATTCTTCCACACTGTGCACTACTCCACTGACTTTAGTGTCATCTGAAAACTTAATAACCCCTGCATCTAAGTCATTTATAAAAATGACAAACAGCAGTGGTCCCAAAACAGACTCTTGTGGCATACCACTAGTAATCGGACTCCAGGCTGAATACTTTCCATCAACCATCACATGTTGTCTTCTTTCAGAAAGCCAGTTTCTAATCCAAACTGCTAAATCACCCCCAATCCCATGCTTCTGCATTTTCTCCAACAGCCTACCATGTGGAACCTTATCAAAGGCTTTATGGAAATCCATGTACACCACGTCAACTGCCCTACCCTCATCCACATGCTTGGTCACCTTCTCAAAAAACTCAATGAGATTTGTGAGACATGATCTGCTCTTGACAAAACCATGTTGACTATTTCCAATCAAATTGTTGCTTACTAGAATCCTTTCCAAAGCTTTTCCAACAACAGAAGTAAGGCTTACTGATCTTTAATTACCTGGGTCATGTCTACTGCCCTTCTTGAACAAGGGCACAACATTTGCAATCCTCCAGTCCTGTGGTACTAAACCTATAGAAAATGATGACTCAAAGATCAAAGCCAAAGGCTCCAACATCTCCTCCCTAACTTCCCAGGGAATCCTTGGATAAATCCTATCCGGCCCAGGGCAACTCTCTACTTTCGCTCCTTCTAGAATTAGTAACACCTCTTCCTTACTAACCTCCATCCTTTCTAATCTAATATCTCAAATCTCATTCTTCTCCTCAACAATATTCTTCTTTTTCTGAGTGAAAACCGATGAGAAATACTCGTTTAGCACCTCTCCGATCTCCACATGGTCAATACACAACTTCCCACTTCTGTCTTTGACTGGCCCTATTCCTACCCTAATTATCCTTTTATTCCTCACACACCTATAGAAAGCTTTAGGGTTCTCCTTTATTCTACCTGCTAAAGACTGCTCATGTCCCCTCCTTGCTCTTCTGAAGTCTGTCTTTAAATCCTTCCTAGCCAATCTGTAACTGTCCATCTCCTCATCTGAACCATCTTGCTTCATCATCACCGAAGTCACCTTCTTCCGCTTAACAAGAGGTGCAATTTCTGTAGAAAACCATGGTTCCCTTAACTTACCACTTCCTTCCTGCCTGACAGGAACATACCTATTAAGGACACTCAATATCTATTCCTTAAGCCAGCTCTACATTTCAATTGTCGCCATTCCCTGCATTGTGTTACCATTTTCTATGCATCCTAGGTCTTGCCTAATCGCATTATAATTGTCCTTGCCCCATCGATAGTTCTTGCCCTGTGGCATATATCTAACCCTTTCCATCGCTAAACTAAATGTAACTGAATTATGGCCACACTCTCCAAAGTGCTCATCTACCATTAAATCAAACACTTGGCCTGGTTCATTATCAAGCACCAGCCTTCCCTTTTGACAGCCCTTCGACATACTGTGTCAGGAAACCCTCTTGTACACATTGGACAAAAACTGATCCATCCGATGTACTTGAGTTATAGCATTTCCGGTCAATGTTGGGGAAGGTAAAGTCCCTCATAATGACCACCCTGTTCCTTTCACTCCTACCCAGAATCGTTTTGTCGATCCTCTTCTTGACATCGCTGGAACTCTGCAGAGGCCTATAAAAAAATTCCCAGGTGATGAGACCTCTCCTGTCCTGTTTCTATCCTCAGCCCATACTACCTCAGTAGACGAGTCCTCGTCAAAAGTTCTTTCAGCCACCGTTATACTGTCCTTGACTAACAAGGCCACACTTCCTCCTCTTTTACCACATTTCCTGATCTTAATGAAAGATCTAAACCCTGAAACCTGCAACATCCATTCCTGACCCTGCTCTATCCATATCTCCAAAATGGCCACGACATTGAAGTCCCAGGTATCTATCCATTCTGCAAGCACACCTACCTTATTTATGATAGTTCTGGCGTTGAAGTGGACACACTTCAAACCAGTTTGCAGTCTGCCAGCATATGTCTGTGACTGTGAAATCCTGTCCTTGTCCTCCCTACTCACTTCCTCTTGTGCACTTCTCTGGACTATGTGCTATCCTTAATTGGACTTGGTTGACAGAGGTGCTTTCTCATTTGGCCAACTCTGGGAAGATCAGGAGAAATATTCCACCACAATGGCCACATTGGGCTTCCCAGCGCAGAACTGAGCCCAATGTCAGGGTCCTAAATTTCCCAGAATAATCCAGCCATTATCTCAGTTTCTCCCTCCACAGCTGCTGCCTGAACGACTCAGCATCATCAGCGCTTAGTCTTTATTTTACAAAGGCTCTTTTAATCCCTGATCAGAGCGCAAAGCAAAGCCCTCATGTCAGAGCAGGTCCATGCAAATCCTTCACATTGGAACATTTTGCTCAAACTAGAAAATGACACAACATCTGAGCAAGTCCAAGTAAGTCAATCAGAAATGATCTTTTTATTCAAACTAGAAAATTAAGGTGTTTTCAACTAAACTATGACAGTATGAGCTAAGGTGACAGAAGTATACGTTAATTAAAGACAAATAATTGTGAATCTTTATTGGAAGAATGTCAACCAATGGAAACTTACATTCCAAACTGTAAGTTTAGACATTTTCTAGCCTGATTTCATGATAATTGATCGCATCTGCATACTTTCTTAATATCACTGTCATGGATAAAGGGGAAGGGGGGTGAATTTCCCTTTCAAGCCTGACAAGGCAGGGTGAGAGAGGTTAGAAATTCCAAATTTTGATAAATTGAAATAGTAGTAAAAAGCCAGTTCATTTGAGTTACAACTTCTTGGACTTCAGTGCCCATTGATAGATTCCTAGGTGAGTTGGGCCCAATGTCCTTCCTGGATAGTGTAGGCTTTTTTCTAGCTAAAAGTTTGGAGATAAATGTGAGGGGTCTGTTGCGGGCTGCCGACTGAGATGGGAGTACAGTCTAGAAAGTCAAAGACCAACTGAGGGAACTGTTTAATCAAACAAATCAATGAGATCCAATTTCAGTCATGAGACACAGATAAGCATTACAGGTGCTGGTAGCCCACGTCTTTGAGCTATTGGAAAATCCCAATGCTAACAGTTTAGCTTTACCTCCCCTATCAGAATTTCTAATGTGAGGGTGACAATGTCATTGTAAAAGCATGGGCATCCATTTTAAGATGCTGGGTTTTAAACTTCTTTCTTGGCTGACTATAGATGGCAAATTGCCAGCTCACTGTGTTAGTTTTAACTAGCAGTATAGAGTGTTCAGAAATTTCTCAAAATGTGATTATTTGATCAACCTCAGCATTTTATGAGTTCAGCAACATGCCATTTGTAAAAGAAACAAAATTGAATGCCAAAAATACGAAAGAGTTTTGAATGGAAAGGTCTTCCTTGGTTTTTGTCTTCATGCCTTTTGGGCCACAAGAATACAAAGTAAGTACAAAACATAGTCATGTTGCTTTAGTACTAATAATCTCAAGAAATCAGATCAAACCCTACAACAGTAGATAGATGTTTAATTTCAGTTAATTCAATAAATCTATTTTTTTTAAAACTGCCATCAGTCATGATAACCAATTAAATCACTGTATTGCCTTAAAATCAATCTGCTTCATTAATGTCCTTCAGGGAGAGAAATCTTTTGCTTTTCCTGGCTCTGACCTACATGTGACTCCTTATGTGGTCAACATTCTTTTGAATTGGCTGTGCAAACCGCTTGCATACCTTCAAAGAGGCAACTCAGCATGACCTTCTCAAGGATAATGAAAATGGGCAATATTGTGTTGGTCATGTTCCATGAATGTAAAATTGAAAGTACAAAATGGGTGACAGCAAATTTGAAGCTCCTATTTTTCTCTGTCTGAAATGACAAACTTGTCTCTTCATAGTCACAACTAAAATGAATAGCTTTTCCTTGTCACAGACAGACCCACTGGGCAACTTTTATGACTTACAACATAACATTCCATTTAATACTGCTATTGTTTACAAGTCATGGCAAAAACCACTTTTCTATCCACAGCACCACTGGGCTTTCTGCAGTGGATAGAATAAACAGATTCTTCCTACATACCTTAAATTGATGCACTATTTCCCTCAAGGATTTCTAATCCCTGCAGAGCAGTACCATCAACAATGGTTGAAATATTTCTTAATAATGTAATAGACAGGTAACATTTTGCAGTAACTTCACATTCAAAACAACTGCACAGACACTGTTATCACCCATGAAGAAGGACTAAGTCTCTTGTGTCCACTTGTCATCCTGCATACAATTTCAAATGTTAGAATTCAGTTTCATTCCTTTTGAGTCAGATTAACCTTTTCTCATGATGTGATTGAATAAGTGCCTAGTTTGTTGTGACATGCTGGCTAACTGAGCTGACCATGCAAGACCATTTGTGTATGTAAGGGATTCCCAAAAATTGAACTGAAAACCAAAAAAAAGTTATCTTTAAAATTGGTGAAATGTTCCTGAATCTGGGAGGATTTGAGAATGCAGACACTCTTGAAAAATACAGATTAGTTAAATAGGTAACAGTTTGAATAACCTACTCTGTTCAGTAGTATTATGAATGTATGACTGAAACTAGTATGATCAACATATTCTTGTGTGGGACTTAAACCTTGATTCAAAAAGTATGCTTTTTTGGGAAAAAAAATGTCTGCCTGAGCTCAGTTGCTTGTGATGTTACCTTTGAATGACAATGGGTTCATGACACCACTCCAGAAGGTGAAGACAATATCTAGACTGACAATCCAGTGTCGTACCAAAGAGATGCTAACCTGCCAAAAGGAGCTGATTTTTGGATCAGATTTTCAACCAAAGTGCTGGATGGGTGTAAAAAAAATCCCATGGCATTATTTTGAAGAAAATCAGGTGAATTCTCATAGGTGTCTTGGTGAATATTTATGCCTCAATCAATATCACAAAATATTTCATTATTCCAATACTATTTTTGGCGAGTTTACTCTATGCAAATTAGCTGCTGAAAAATGTGTTGCTGGAAAAGCACGGCAGGTCAGGCAGCATCCAAGGGGCAGGACAATCGGCGTTTCAGGCATAAGCCCTTCTGCATGTTAGATATTAGATACTGTACTTCAAAAGTACATAATGTGGTTCTGAAAAGTGTGATTTACCAGACAAGTCTTGCTTTATTTCATGATTTGGAGATGCCGGTGTTGGACTGGGGTGTACAAAGGTAAAAATCACACAACACCTGGTTATAATCCAACAGGTTTATTTGGAAGCACTAGCTTTCAGAGTACTGCTTCTTCATCAGGTGGTCGTAGAGTAAAAGGTTGTAAGGCAAAGAATACATAGCAAATGTTTATAGTGTGATGCAACTGAAATTTACATTGAAGAAGACCTGAACTGTTTGTAAAGTCTCTCATCTTTTTGAATGACCATGTTGGTTTCAGTTCTTTCAGATGTAAATCCCAGAATTTTTGATTTAAAGTTGCATTCTCAAGTGAACTTTAACAATAGATGCCATGTTGGCCCAGATAATGCATTGAAGTATGAGGTCCTCTGTGTGAGGCTGTCTGTGCCCCAATGTTCAGAATGATTTTATTTCTAGAAAAAGGGATTTACAGAATATTACATGGATTCATGCAGTTTTTGAGCAAAATAAAATGTAATTCTGCAGGTACAAATTCACCCCACTAATGCGTGTGTGCACATGTTTGTAAGGGGGGGTATGAGTGCCTGAGGGAGAGAGTGTGTGTGGGTGTGTATGTGTGAGTGTATGAGAGAGAGCTTGTGCATGAGAGAGAGTCTGCCTGTGCGTGTGTGTACGTGCGTCTGTGTGTCTCTGCATGTGTGTAGTGCAGTGGGGTCACCTGTAGTGTGACATGAATCCAAGGTCCTGGTTGAGGCCATCCTCGTGGGTGCCAAACCTTGGTAATCAGCCTCTGCTCAGCCACATTTCGCTGCTACCTGTCCCGAAGTCCACCTTGGAGCATGCTCACTCAAAGGTCCAAGGTCGAATGTCCTGGACCGCTAAACTGTTCTCTGACTGTGAGGGAACACTCCTGTCAATTGATCATTGTGCAGTGCCCATTCCTCCATTGCTGTAGCCTCTGCTCAGTCACGCCAATGTATCATGCCTCAGGGCATCCTTGCCTGCAGTGTATGAGATAGACAGCATTGGCTGAGTCACATGAGTACCTGCCACACACATGGTGGGTGGTGTCCCGTTTAATGGTGGTATCCGTTTCGACGCTCTGACACGTCTTGCAGCATCCGCTGTGACAAGGTTTATTTGTGTTATCCTTAATGCCAGGCAGTTTGCTGCAAAAAATGATCTGTTTGAGGTTTGGTGGTCATTCAAAGGCAAAAGGTGGAGGCATGGGGAAGGTGTTCATGAGGTGTTCATCCTTATGAGAATGTGTTGCAGGCTGCAAAGAACATGGCACAGTTTTTCATCTCCTGGGAAGTACTGGACAACAGAGGATACCCTGTCAGTTGCAGCTTGTGTCTGTCTCCTGAAGAGGTCATTACAGTTTCTCTCTGTGGAACGTTGGAGTTGGCGGTCAATGAATTGAGCATCTTACAGATCACCCTTGAGTACTTCCAAGTGCCTGTCACGTTCCTCCTCATCTGAGCAGATCCGGTGTATGCGTAGGGCTTGTCCATAGGGGATGGCTATTTTAATATTTTCAAGTGGAAGCTGGAGAAGTGTAACATTGTAAGGTTATCTGTGGGTTTGCGATAGAGTGAAATGCTGAGGTGTTCGTGCATGATGGAAATGCATGTGTCCAAGAATGAGACAGATAATCGAGAGTAGTCCATGGTGAGTTTGATGGTGGGATGAAATTTGTTGATATCACTGTGTAGTTGTTTCAGTGACTCCTTGCCATGGGTCCAGAGAAAGAAAATGTTGTCAATATACCTGGTGCATAGACTTGGTTGGAGGTCCTTAATAGAGAAAAAATGGGTGCAAATTTCGTTCCCATGGTTATTCCACGTGTCTGGATGAAGAACTGGCTGTCAAAGGTGAAAGTGTTGTGGTCAAAAATGAAGCGAATGAGTTGTAGGACAGTTCTTGGAGATTGGCAGTCATTGGTGTTGAGTACTGAGACTGTTGCCATGATGCTGTCACTATGGGGATGCTAGTTTAGAGTGCTGAAATGCCCATTGTGATGAGGAATGGTCCGTGGGTGCTGAGTTTCTGTAAAAAATCTATAGTGTCGCAATAGAAGGTGGGAGTCCCCTGTACAATGGGTTTCAAGATGTTTTAACATAGCCAGAGAGGTTACACCAATCTCCAAAGAGCATCCCAACCAACGCCTGTAACTCAGCATTTACCATGAGTAATCCACCAAGCACACCTGTGGACACAATAGGGCAATTTAGTATGGCCAATCTACCTGTGTGAGGAAACCACAGCATCCAGCAGAAACTCACGCAGACACAGGGAGATTGTCTGCGTGGAGTTTGCACAGTGTCCTAAGGCTGCAACTGAACAAAGGTCCCTGGGGCTGCAAGGTCTCTCTCTCACACACTCTCTCTTACAAACACACACACACTCTTTCTCACACACACACACGCACACACACACACACACACACTCTTACTCAGACAGTCTCTCATATACTCACACATACATAACCACACTCACACCTACACATGCACCCTCTTGCAGACTTACATCTTCTACACACACACACACTCTCGCAGGCACCCATACCCACCCTCACATGCATATACGTTAGTGGGGTGAATTTGTACCTGCAGAATTACATTTTATTTTGCTCAAAAACTGCATGAAACCATATAAGATTCTGTAAATCCCTTTTTTCTAGAAATAGAGTCAGTCTGAACATTGGGGCACAGAAAGTCTCACACGGCACCTCACACCTTCAATGCATTAGTGGGCGGCACGGTGGCACAGTGGTTAGCACTGCTGCCTCACAGCGCCTGTAGACCCGGGTTCAATTCCCGACTCAGGCGACTGACTGTGTGGAGTTTGCACGTTCTCCCCGTGTCTGCGTGGGTTTCCTCCGGGTGCTCCGGTTTCCTCCCACAGTCCAAAGATGTGCGGGTCAGGTGAATTGGCCATGCTAAATTGCCCGTAGTATTAGGTAAGGGGTAAATGTAGGGGTATGGGTGGGTTGCGCTTCGGCGGGTCGGTGTGGACTTGTTGGGCCGGAGGGCCTGTTTCCACACTGTAAGTCTAATCTAATCTAATTATTTGAGCTGACATGGCATCTTATTGTTAAAGTTTATTTGAGAATGTAACTTTTAAAAAAAAGTTCTGGGATTTACATATCAAAGAACTGAAACCGATATAGTCATTTGAAAAGACAAGAGACTTAACAAACAATCCAGGTCTTTTTCAATGCATAATTTCAGTTGCATCACACTGTAAACTTTTGCTATAAATTCTGTGTCTTACTATCAGATACTTCATAACTACCTGATGAAGTAGCAGTGCTCCAAAAGCTAGTGTAGTGTTTCCAAATAAACCTGTTGGACTATCACCTGATGTTGTGTGATATCATCCTTTTCTTCAACCTTCTCATCGGATCACAAAGAATGCTGGGAAAGTGTAGTTGATATATGAAAAGCTGGAAAGTTTTTAACAGGAGATATCATGGAAATTCAAAAATTTGGATTACACAGCATACAAGACCGCTCAACTCGCTTCAAGAGCTACCTTTTAATTAATTGGTCTCAATTTCCTATTTTTTCTCCACAACCATGCAAATATTTGCTTTACAATTATGTATTCACAGAATCATAGCATCCCTACAGTGCAGAACAATGCCAGAAAGCCTGCACCAACCTCCAAAGAGCATCCAAACCTATCCCCATAACCCAGCATTTACCATTAGTAATCCACCTATTCTGTACATCCCTGCACACTATAGTCCAATTTAGTATGGTCAATCTACCTACCGTACATATCTTTAGACTGTGGGAGGAAACCACAGCATCCAGCAGAAACCCATGCAGACACAGGGAGATTGTCTGCATGGAGTTTGCACAGTCTCCCAAGGTTGCAACTGAATACAGGTCCCTGGAGCTGTGGGGCAGCAGTGCTAATCACCGAGCCACTGCGGTGCTCAATTCTCTTCTCTTTGAATTTAACAACTGAATATGTATTGGTCACCATTTTGGTGATGCATTCAAGATTGTAATAGCTTGCTATATTAAAATACTTCCTATCTTCTTTCTTAGCTTTGCTAATAGTTTTAAATCTATGCTCAAAAATGTTAGCTCTGTAGCTGCTTAGTCAGCTCTTGGTCTCGAATATTTCGGAGAAAATAATGGTGCCTGTACTGCTACTGCACATTTATAATGTGGGACATTGCAAGACGACATTTTCAGTGAATGAATGAGCATAGGAGTTAGGAACATGCACTGGAAGTGTGCAGAGTTGTCAGACCATGACATCAGTCTGCTGGAGGTGCAAGTTCTAACTTCAACAGTTCAACTGTTTGCTTCTTGTAGTCTTGCCACAATTGATTTTCAACAGCAGTTAAAGTTGATGAAGTCTACAGGGAATGCTGTTGCACATGGGGAAGTTGTCAGTCTTATTTCAAACATCTATGCTCAGACCACTTACTTCGCAGCCATTCTATAATCCTACCAACCTCAATGTGTAGCCTGATCGGGAAAATGCAAAGAGGTAAAACAGCAAGAAAGATATGCAGCTCAAAATGGGACTGCATGGGGATGGACGTATAGGGAAGAATCCTCAACAAGGTAATAACAGTGCAGCCAGTAGCTGTAAAAGATCACTGTTATGATAAACCTGTTTGCATCAGATCCTGACAACAAGATAGGTGAGTATGCTAATCTTATGTGAATCAAATGGATCCAGTACAATATTAATCCCTCAATCAACATCCCATTAAAAAAAAATCACATAGAATTTTGGGAGGAGAGATGCAGCATGTTAACATCTCTATGAAGCAGCCTGAGAGAATGGCCCATATGGAAATGGCAGCAGTGGGAGGTAAAATTGGTGGCAGGAAGAGCCTTCAAGCTGTTTCTTTCTGTCAGAGCCAAAGTCTGATGTCACAGCAAAAGAAGTGGGTGATCAGTGGCTCCTCCTTCTATGATTCTTTTGATTGGACAAGTGCTTTAAGTCAGGAGAAACGATTACTAGTGAAGAATTCAGATAAGCAATTCATGCTTAAAAAAATCACATTGAAACCAATTAATTGAATATGAAGCAGATGAGGGCAGCTCAGTGGTTAGCACTGCAGCCTCACGGCATCAGGGACCCGGGTTCAATTTCCGCCTTGGGTGACTGTCTGTGAGGAGTTTACGCATCCCCCGTATGGGTTTCAGTAGGTGATCTGGTTTCCTTCCACAGTCCAAAGATGTGCATGTTAGATGGATTAGCCATGCTAAATTGCCCCATACATCCAGGGGTGTGTAGGTTCGGTGAAGTAGCCACAGGAAATGTAGGGTTACAGGCATAGGGTCAGAGGAGCGGTGGAATGCTCTTCAGAGGGATAGTGAGGACTGCTTCCACACAGTAAGGATTCTATGATTTGATTGGAGTTGTTGGACACTGGCAATCCACCTTGTACCATACCTGCACCAAATGAGGAGCTTCACCTCAGATTTGATGGGCTGAAGTCTAAAGTATGAAGACTGTGACAAACCAGAGGAGATGAGGGTAACTGGGATGGTGTGTTTCCAGAGACAGTTACCTTGTGTTAAGAGCACAAAGATGTGAGGCAGGTATTGGGACCCAAATTTTGGTTTTGAACATCAGAGAAATAGCAGATTAATCAAACCAAAATTTACATTGGTCATCACAGTGGACATAAATTTTCCAAAGACAGCAGATAAGCAAGTTGCTAATGGGAGTAAAGGTTGTATATCTGTTTCTATTATGAGGGATAACGTATTTGACAAACTAATGGGACTTAAGTCAAGCAAGTCAGCAGGACATGATGGCCTGTGACTATTGGTTTTAATGAAAGTGGCTGCAAGGTAGTGGAGATATTGATTAAAATATTCTAGAATTCACTCAAATTTCAGGAAAGGTCCAATGGGTTTGAGAGAGAGAGAGAGAGGAAGTAGGAACTATAGGTGAGTAAGCCTACCATCTGGCATTAGGAAAATGTGAGAGGACATTATTGAAGAAGAAATAGCAAGATATTTAGAAAACCTTAATGTAATCAAACAGTGTCAATGATATCTTGCAAGAAGGAAATCATATTTAACTAATTTGCTGGAGTTCTTTGAGGATTTAACAAGCAGATAAAGTGGAATCAGTAGGTGTTGTGTTTTTGGATTTCAAGAAGGCATTCAATAAAGTGACACAGAAACTTTATTGTACAAGATATAAGCTTCAGTTATTGGGGTAATATACCAGCATAGTGAGGATTTGTTCAAATACAGAAGACAGAGAATCACAATCAGGTTGGTAATACATCATTGGCCAAGAAGCACAATGAATCACTCCAGGGAACTCAATTATTTACTATCAATATTAATGATTTGGAGTAGGGGGCAGAATATGCTGGTAATAAAAAAACATTGATGAGGAGATAAGAAACCTGCAAGGAGATATGGATAGAGACTTATCAAACCTTAAATAGGTTAACCACACAGAAATAGAACAGTATACTTCAAGTTTAAAGTTGAAACAATCAACTGCAAGAAATAGAAACAATCAGTTGCTTCAGTGTTCACTAAAATAAAACTCTGAGCTAAAAATAGAGAATGCATCCTGAAGAACATTGTAAGCTCCAATAAATGATTTGAGAATTTAAGAATTATTATTTGTTATAAATAAATAGACTAGCCACAATTATGTGTAAAAAATGAGGTCTGCAGATGCTGGAGATCACAGCTGCAAATGTGTTGCTGGTCAAAGCACAGCAGGCCAGGAAGCATCTCAGGAATAGAGAATTCGACGTTTCGAGCATAAGCCTTCGGACCATTGGCATATAACTCTACTGGCTAAAACTTGAATCTGATTATTTCTTAGACATACACACAAAGGGAAAAAGAAAATAGGGGTATTATGGACAGAGTGAAAACTTGGAAAATGACTCAGCAGTCTTTGTTCACATAATCTGCTAAGATGTTTTTAGTGCTTATTAAAATGCTGCTTCTGGGTCATCCTTCGCTGGATATTTTCATAGGAGATGCTTATGAAACTTATAAAATTGCTCCAATGTATCAACTATAACTATTGGAGGAAAAATAAACCGAAAATAGTAATTACTGCAGGGATTAGAGAAAGCTCCTGAGTTGCAGGAGGTCTGTAGGTTCCTCTGCATTTTGTTCACATCTCAAGATGGTCAGCCACCCTGAAAATCAATCACATAGACATTGATAGGGAGAAGATCTTTGTCATCAATAACTTGTTGCTCATCCACAGCTACTTGTTGCTAACTAACTCTCTACTTGTACATATCTCATTGCCTCCAGATCATCTGTAAACTACACTTCAACCACTGTTGGAACTAGTAGCTCTGCAAACAATGTTGACAACGAGTGCCAAGTTACTTGCTTTCAAAACATACAGTAATCCTCCATTAATCCTTGAGTTTAAAACAGCTGTATTCCAACTTCAGTCTATAATTAAAAATACATAAAAATAAAAAGCACGATCTCTCCAATTATTAAGCATACAAATGAATCACTGAAATTCAAAAGGTTTTTAATTGTAAAGAGCTTTAAGCTGTTTTAACAAGGTAATTACTGTGGAAGTACAAGTATTGGGATTGTTATGGTGTAATATTGCATAATTCATCCTACAAAATTCATACACCTAAGTGCTGAAACCTAAAATCATGGCCTGCCTTTATTCTACGTTCTCAATTTTGTCCAAATGCTCAACCTGAACAAGCATTCATGATTTGACATATCCACAGCAGCATATTTTTCTTAAATGGTTGAAATACAAACTCCACATTCTCAAGCCCATAATGCATCCCCAAATAGTGTAAAGTCAAAATGCACAATGTAGTGATGCCCTCTGGGTGCAATCTCAGATTATAAAACAGAATGTCAGAACAGCGTAATTTACTTGAATTTCACCAGAACAAACTTGAATCTCATTGGAGAACATGTAACATAGCGACAAGACAAAATACTGAAAAAACAAACACAGGTCGGTCAAGGAAAGATTAATAAGATCTGATGTTATTTTAATGGTCTAAAGGTTATAAGGCTGAATCATGTAACAATTACATTTTGATGGTTTATGTATTAGTTATGTATTTAACTTTACTTCCAAATAATCAATCATAATAGAATGCATTGCTGGCATGAGAACTGTACAAAGAGGACCTTTTCATAACTATATTGCTCATGTTTGAATGTCTGCAACAACCGAAGTTAAATACTGTACTTTTTATAACAGGGAAACAAAATTTAATATTACACAAACAATACCAGCATTGGTCAGCATCCAAAATAATTCCAAATATCTTGCTGTTGCTCTATTCCAATTTGTAAACCGTTTAAGCAGAGATGGTCGTGAAATCATAAGTAGTAAAAAAAATCATAAAATGAATGAAACGTAAATCAATCCTTAATAAAGACTGCATTCCACTGGAGTAAATTGTAGTGAAAAAGATGTCATTTGTATACAAGTGACTCAGTACAATCATTGGTTAATAGAGATAAAAAAATTTGACATCAGTCCTATTTTCTCATGTCGCCCAGTAGACTGAAAGTTCTTTTTCAATGTGTTTGATAGTATGTAAACACAGAGCTTTTTGAACATTGATAGGAAGAATACAATGCAGAATCAAGCCAAGATAGGAAAGAAAATTTAGTTTTTATTAATACAGAGAAATCTAAACATTACATCCCAAAATTAATATCTTTGGGAAGTGCATCAATCTATTTCACCTAACCTGTTTGAACATATTCCGGACACAGCTCTAGCAAGAAAGAACTTGAACCCAGACTTTCTGGCTCAGAGGTAGTGACATGACCATTGCACCACAAGAGCCTCAGAACAGCATTTATAATTAAAATGAGATTATAATCATCCAGTCTGTGCTTTTTCTCCTGTCTATAATGGCTCTTAGCAAAAAAAAACAGGCATTGCTGTGTCATTGCAAGTAAGTGCAGAAAAAAGTCTTGAATTTAAATTCCACTTTAAATGTAGAAAAACATTCCAAAATGCTTCACAGAAGTCAAATTTGAGCAGCAGTGAAAAGAGAAGCTATAAGGGTGGCATGGTGGCTCAGTGGTTAGCAGTGTTGCCTCACAGCACCAGTGACCTGGGTCTGAATCCACTCTCAGGTGACTGTGTGGTATTTGCATATTCTCTCCTGTCTGTGTGGGGTTTCCTCCCACAATCCAAAGATGTGCAGTTTAGGTGGATTGGCCAAGCTAAATTGCCCACAGCGATCAGGGATGTGTAGGTTAGGTGCATTAATCAGGGGTAAATATTGGATAATAGGGCAGAGGACTAGGTCTGAGCGAATTGCTCTTTGGAGGTTTGATGTGGACTTGTTCTGTCAAAGAGCCTGTTGCCACACTGTCAGGATTCTATGATTTATGGATGTGCATGTTTTGGGTTTGGGTGAGATGACATGTGTGGAGGATAGAGGGTCAGCTCAAGAGTTAAGAGTAATCAAACATGAATGCACTGAAGACATGGATGATTATTTTAGTGGCACAATAGTTAAAGCAGAAGAAATAATGCTATGGAGTTAGTTGTTGGTTGTGGGTGGGGGTGTGTGGGAATGTGCGAGTGCGTGTGCGAGTGCGTGTGTGGTAAAAATGGGAGGGAAATATGGAGATTGAATCAGCAATAAAAACTAAATAGTGTTTGGTGACAACCCAAGATGACAGTTTTGTTTTCTCAACATTTAGTTACAAGAACAGTACAATTACCAGAACGGACAGAAGTGTAATCAGGTAAACTATTGGATGGAACATATGAAAAACGTAATTGAACACTTGATCAAAAGATGGGTTTTTAAAGAAGGTCATAAAAAATAAGAGTGAGATGGAGGATTTGATATTGTGGTCAGTTCCTGATGTAGAAACACATAAAATACTCTTGTTCCAAGGAAAGGTTGATTGGCTGGATTGATTGATTGATTGATTGATTGATTAGCTTTGCACCCATTTTACAGATGAAAAGTAGCCTATCTTCTGCAACATAAAAATGACCAAGATTACACTGGCATTGAACGATTTTCAGGCACCTGGGACTGCTGTTTAAAGCAGATCTTCTGTTCCATATTGTGCTATTGCATGTGCTAATTAGGGCTTGAATGTCTGTTTTTGGGACTTCCCTGTAACAATGTAACTGCCCTGAATACAGCAAGTTCAAAGCTTGCTCCACTGACATACCCTGGTGCAGATATTTCTGATTTGCTGTCACAAATTTGAAAGCTTAACTTTTAAAAAAATAATCACATGGAACCCTTTCACTTTAGCTACACAGAAACAGCAAGAGAGGAACAAGAGATAACAGCTGTTGGTACAAAGGTAACAAAAAGGATCAGAATATGCACTGCATTCATAATATAATAAATGAAATAACAGTGCACATTGAAGTAAATAAATAGCCATTCCACAGATATGGTGCACAATGGCAATGATTAGGCCTGAATGTTGAAGTGGATATTTCACTCATGAACAATAGGAAACTGAGCAAAGGTGATGACTAATCAAAAAAAAATACATTGGTGCAAGATTTAGAGATAATCTTATTTCAAGAGATCTGGATGTAGGATTTGTTTTGGAGAAGTTGAGGAATAATAATGAAAGGAGGAAGTGATGCACAGGACCACTAACAGGAATCACAATGTGGGATAAAGTATAAAAGAAGAAATATTGGGTGTGAGTGATGAAGAGATCAAAATAATCATTGAATGATTTTCATATGCATATAAAAAGGAAAAAAAAGTAATTACCAATAATAGTTTGAATGAGGAGTTCACAGAATGCTTTTGAGAAGTTTTTTTTTATATTTCATCAAATTCTTAAACTAACCAGAGAACAGTTTTATTAGACTTTGTGGAATGAGACAGGATTAATTAAGATTCCAAGAGTTAAGCACCTCTGGGTAACAGTGACCACAGTAAGATTGCATTTTACATCCATTAAAAAAAGATGCATGGCTTTAAAATTCATATTTTAATCTCAAATAAGCACAACTATGTGGGCATGAAAACTGATCTAGCTGAAGAGAACCGACATAATAGGCTAGGAGTCAGATCAGTAGAGACTCAGCAGAAGGTATTTGAGGGGACATTTCAGAATTTTCAAACTAAGAACTTTTCTACTCTGAGAAAAGTTTCCAAGGGGAGGTCTCCCCAACTGTGGTAAACTAAAAATGTTAAGAAAAGCATCAAACTTAAAGAAAAAGCAGATAATCATACAAAGATGAATGGAAGTTCAGATGATTGCTCAGAATATAAAGAACAGCAGAAAAGATCGAAAAGGTTACTCAGTAGAAAGAAATAGGATTGAGAGAAAGCCTGCTAGAAAGATAAAGAAAAGAACAGCAAGAGTTTTTACAGGTATCCAAAATGAAAAATAGCAAATAAAGTCAGAGTTGGTCCTCAAGAGAGTTAGAATTGAGAATTACAATACATAATTGGGAAATATTGAGGGAATGAGCAAATATTTTGCTTTTATTTTCACTTAAAGAAGATATTTTAAAATGTCAGTAATAACTCTATACCAAGCAATGGAAGGAAAGCAGGAACTTGGTGAAATTACAATTATCAGGGAAGCAGAAAGAAATTATAATATGAATCAAGTACAAGGGAAGCAGTATGAGCAAACTGTTGGGGTTATATGCTTACAAGACTCGAGATCCTGGTGGATTTAATTGTGGCGTTTTGACAGAGGCAGTAAAAGAGGTAATAGAACAATCCAAAATACCCTCAACTAAGAAAAGGTTCTGTTAAATTGGATAGTAGCAAATATAACTGCTCTATTGAAGAAGAGAGGGAGGCAGCCTATTAGTTACTTTTTGTTTTAAAGCTTTGAAGGCATGTTTTGAATGTTACATGAATGTTGTGAAATATACATATTCAGTATTAGGGAGCAAAATGAAAAAAAAAATGTCCATTGATATTAAACATGATTAACTCAGTTAGCAGAAATATGCATTTACACAATTCTATAATCATCTAAATGAAGGGAGGATTGTATTCGGCACAAGATATCCCAGAATGAGAGTATGCCTATTCAGAAGAGAAACATACACTCAGGAGAGCAACTGACATGGATACAAGTGCTGAGCATATGAATTAGCATCTACAGCATAATCATGGCAGGACAGATCAGGTCTTGCATGACACAGACAGATAGGTACAAAGTGCAGAACAATCACAGACAAAGGGCAGGTCGCAAATACTGTGTAGGACATCGTGCAATGGAGAAGAAGACATGTTTAGTGTTGGGGAAGCAGCCTTCTCACTGCAGGAGGCTGAATAATTTGGGACACAGATGTCTGGCTAAAATGTATAACAAGCAGATACAAATTGCCACTGGAGAGATAGTGGCTGACAAATGGTTGGTTCAGTCAAGTCAGCAGGTGACGTATTGCTTGTGACCACTTAAGGACTAAAGGAGAACACCAGGTCAGCCTGTCTGCCAGATAGACACTGGTGTTTCCTTCAGCATCATGGCTTTCATAGACCTGTGTGCAGTATAATAAATGGTAATCTAAAAATGAAACACCTTGAAACTAAGTTGAAGGCAGGATTCTGTCTGAGAGGACAGATTACTCTGTGAGGCCACTGCAAAAACAGGAACAAGGACTTGGGAGTCTAGATTAAAGACAGCAAGCAATTGCCATTCAACTCAATCAGAGCAAGTTTATAGCTTAGTACGGTAACCATCAAAGTGCCAGAAGAGATTTGGAACATATAGCCGCACATTGTTCAATAGAGCCTAAAAGCGAACAATGTGTTTCCAGGGTTAAATTGACTTCCAGGAGAATACCATCTCAATGGACGTTAAATGCATGACCAATTCAGCATCAGCAGCTCCAACTGCCCTGAATTGCCGGTGTGAAGACAACATGGAAGAACTGGAAGTGAACAATCAAGAAAGTGACAATTTGCATAGAACGGATTAGCAACATGGTAGCATGGATACAACCTGGAAATGTGACAGTATGTGGCAGTAACGCCAAGAATCTACATGAAACCCTGAAGTGATATCATGACCCTATGACAACCATTGAAGGCATTTTGGCCCAAACTTGCAAAGGCAAATATCTACAGTACTCCAGATGTGGAGAATGGTTCCAGGCACATGAAGCTGGATTAAAGCAACCTTATTTTTTACTATGTTGTGGATCACCCCTCTGACATACTGTAATTGTATACACTTTTGACATTACCAATGCTTCAGTTAGGTTGCAAAGCAAACGGCATGGGATAGTTTGTGATCTCCTCAGAACAGATGTTACTGCTGGATTATGGATGCACAGACATACTGGAAGAACACCTCATATTCTGTGTTGGGACCCTGCAACCACACAGGATCAATGTGGATTTCACCAGTTTCCTCATTTCCCCTCCCCCCACATTATCCCAGTCCCAAGTCTCCAACTCAGCACCACCCTCTTGACCTTTTTCATCCATCCACTCCACCCTCCCTTCTGACCTATCACCTTCTTCCCACCTTCATCTACCTATCGCATTCTCAGCCATCTTCACCCCCACCCCACCCCCTCCCATTTATCTCTCAGCTCCCTGGTCCACAAGCCTCATTCCTGATGAAGGGCTTATGCCTGAAATGTTGATTTTCCTGCTCCTCGGAAGCTGCCTAACCTACTGTGCTTTTGCAACACCAAACTCTCTACTCTGATCTCCAGCATCTGCAGTCTTCACTTTCTCCCTCCTGGAAGACGCCATTGCTGATGCCAATTGAAAACAATTTCTTGACAGAACTTACCAAGTGAATCTCATGCTAAACAAGAGGAATCTTCAATTCAAGATGCCCAAAGGAAAGTACATAGGTGAAGTACTGACTGCAAAAGGTTTTTGACTAGATCCCAAAAATGTGAGAACAGCAGCAGTGATGCAGCAGTCATTCATTCATTCATTCTTTGGTGGTTTATCACAGAGGAGGATAACTCTGTTCCACTCTCAGGGCGAGTCCATAGCTGGCTGTCCAAACTAATGCAGCTACCACCGGCTCTGTAACACTTGCAGCAGAAAATGGTCAAGGGAAGGGATGAGTGAGCATTGATGTGTCAGCAAACTCCTTTCACTGTTTTTTGCCTGGTTTCTGCTTTTTCTCCAATGGCAAGTCTCAAGGTGCTCGATGCCTTCCCAGATGTTTATCTTGTACTTTGGACAGTCTTGTGCCAGTGATTCCCAGGTCTGTCTGGGAATGCTGCACTTCACCATTGAGACATTGAGGGTATCCCTCAAGCCCTTCCTCTGTCCACCTGGGGCTTGCCTGCTGTTTTAGAGCTGGGAGTACAGCACCTGCTTAGGGAGTCTCAGGTCGGTCCTGTGGACGACATGTCCAGCCCACCGGGGCTGAGCAAGGGTGGCCAGTGCCTCACTGCAGCAGATGTTGGCCTGGTCGAGGACACTGGTGTTGGTACGCATTTCTTCCCAGTGGATTTGCAGGACTTTGCATAGACAGCCTTGGTGGTACTGCTCCAGTGCCTCGAAGTATCTTGTAGACTGTCCAAGTCTCAGAGTCATATAGGAGAGTGGGATCCACTACAGCTCTGTAAACCATTATCTTGGTTTCAGTTCAAATGTTGCTATCCTTGATCAACAGTTCAAAATTGTACAGTCAACAGTAGTGGAAACAGTGCAACAATTTATTGGATTTGTCAGCAGTTTTGCAAAATTAGTGTTGAATTTGTCATCAGAGTGTAAACAATTACCCTAACAAATGGCTGAGGACATGCAAAGGTATCGGGGCATGAAACAAATAGAAATGTTCACTAAGATCAAGCACTTGGAGTTGGCAGCATAAAGTGCTGAAATACTATGACATGAAATGATGAAGTCACTCTGCAGAGTGATGCCATAGAGACAGTAATTGGAGCAACCCAAATGCAGCAAGACCAATTAGTTCCATTGGCATTCAGGCCACCAACACAAACAAAGTGCTATGGTAGAAAACGTGTTGCCCTCTGTTGTGAACATTTTCATTTGTACCTATTTGGAAGAAACAAAGCGACAGTTGAGTGGGGCCACAATCCATTTCACAGAATTTTCCTCAAGCCACAGTTATCTCTGCTCCAAAACATCTTCAAAGCATATTACATTAGTTGCAGAAATATCATGGGGTATGATAATGTAAATGAGAGAGGCAAATCTACTTTACAGATGTGTTGTCAAGAACTCCCAAAGAAGAAAAAACAGGATTCTATAATCGAGTGAGAAATTTTGCATCAAGCAGTAACTTGTCATGCTCTACAGAACAGAAAACAGATTATAACAGACAAGTGCCTTGTTTAAATCAAGCAAATCACACAGCAATATGCTGGGTTCAAATTTTGCACGATGAATGAATAGCCAGATAGCATCAAGAACACACCTATTAGCATAACTGGGTAGCAGGCGTTCAGAACTGAACTGACACCCCAAGGTGGCACGTTGTACAAAGACAACAGTCATATTCCACCTGGAATTAAGAGCACATCCATGCAAGCCACCAAATAATTAAATCAATTCTGAGGAAGGGAACAGATGTACTCTAGTGGCCAGGCGCAAAACAGCAAAATCAAGGATGACATCAACCAGTGCAGTGTTTACAATGAGTCACAAGCTAACTAAATTAAAGAACTGTTGACAATACATGACATCCCAGAAGACCGTAGATGAAACTGGGAGAAGAACTCTTCATACTCACAGGCACTAATTATCTTGCCACAGTAGACCACTATTCTGACTACTGGGAGAAGGACCAGCTGACTTCAATGACCACCATTCAGGTTGTTGATCGCCTGAAAGCATACTTCAGCATTTCTGGCATTCCTGGCACAGTCATGAGGAACAATGACTCCCCATTCACAAGATCTATTGGAAAATTTAACACCACAGTTCTTTAATTTGCTTAGCTAGTGACTCATTGTAAACACTGCACTGGTGGATATCATCCTTGATTTTGTTGTTTGTCCGGATTTATCCTGAGGCAAATGGAAAGGCTGAGCTGGCTGTGAAAATTGCAAAATAAAACAAAGAAATTGACTAAATCCCACACAGGAATGTCATCCAGTACAAAAGTGAATGTCATGGCACACACAAACTACATTTCCAGTCGCAGAACAGACACTGTAGCAACAGGTGTGGTTGACAAAACCCATGGTGAAGTGGCAGGAAACCAAATTTCATTCGGATCGGAATGCTAAGCCGTGGTCAAAACTGACATTTGAAGAGCCCATCAAGCTACAAATCTTCAATGCTCTCAAGAAAATCAGTTTAATTTGCAACTGTGATTTGAATGGAACAATTATCACCTTGACTATACACAGAAGAAATGAAACATCAGACATACATTGCAAAGACAGGCAGGATTGCCCTAGTGCAGGATTGCCCCAGTGCAGCTGTTCAGGCAGCTGAATTGGAAAAGGTGAAATCACCATCTGCACCGATCACACATCAACCATCAGGGAACACTGGCTACTGCAGCTACAATAATTGACACAGGAAAGATACCCCGTTGGGAAACTACAACACCCAGATGAACTGCCAATGGCAATAACATGCTAAGGTAGCATTGAGGGACCAGCATGATTTAAGGTTTTTGAGTGCAATGAAAATGTGTGTATTCATGGAGATAACAAACTGTGAAGGCATAAGAACAGTCATTAATGTGTTTACTAACTTGGGTAACTCAAAATGTGTATGAAAATACATGTACTGTTTTCTTCAAAACGGAGGATGTTTGGATTGAAATGCAATCATATAAAATATTTCCTCCTTGTCTATAGGTGCCTAGTCTCTTCCAGAAGGCATGCACACTTTACAGACAAACATTTTAAGCTCATTTGAATAAAAACCTCAAGTTGAGCATCTTGCTGCACCATGAAGCGTAAGTGAAACAGGAGTGCTCCTCTTGGCACTGAATTACATTTGCTGACTACTGACAGCTATGTTCATCAGCATTTTCTAATTCTAGCAATTCTCCTCCCATCCCAACATTTACCAGAGGACTGCTACTGGCAAGGCAAGAAGCCAGAAATGTTGTTTCTTCAGGACAGGCTGCCAATGGTGGCATGGAAGCAATCTCCAGAACATGGATGACAAATTGATCTGATGCTACTAATCTTGGCGAGTAAAGAAAGTGGAGTGGAGGTAAAGCACTGATAAAGCATTACATTAATGGAAATTTAAATGTGTATGGTAAACTTCAAGACAGCAAAATAAGCATGTATTGTTGAAGCTTCATTCAGCACAATGGAATTTGTTCAGGATCCCTTCCAGAATCAAAAGAAGAATGCAGAGTTTGAGCTGGATCTTTTAACGTTGGACAGGTTTGGGAGGAATTAATACAATCACACAGAATACTTACTGTGGTGTTAAATACATCAATTGTTTTGTGGATTGCCACATTACCCATCACATCCAAATTCCAAATCTTATTTACATTTAGAAACTTGCCATGTATCTTTTTTTATAAGTGTCAATAATCTATCCATTTCTGTCATTACGTACTGTAATTCTTTTTAAACCAAGATCTGAAAGACAAATCTGCAGAGTAAATACAGTTCAAGTAAATATGTTTTATTAAACTCAGATATCTTCACTGATCTGTGTTTCTGAATTGAGAAATAAAATTGCTTTTTTTCCCTCTATTCTGCAGCTTAGTTTTGACTCGGGTACAAACTGTTATTTTGCACATAATGATTGATAGTGTCTGGCATCCTTATCTAAAGAATGTGACTTATGAAAGTATCTATCACAGTTTACTTAGATTTCAAAATGCTATCAAGCATTTCAACTTACTTCAAGGAGTTGTCAGCAAATCCTGTAAGTTCTCAAATTACTAACAGTACCCAAAAGAGCGCTCAATTATAAAAAAACACAGTCCTTGAAGAACCTTGTTCTTTTCTGGTTTATGATGATTTTATTTGATGTAGTCATCATTGTATCTCACGACATGTAATTTGTATTCCGTGTTCTTATTTCATTCCAAATGTGAGATTTGAAGTGGAAATAAGAACAGTCAACAATAATTTTCAGGAAGTTAATAAGCAGTTAATATGGAATTTTAGCTTCTTCTCCTCATTTGATCAGCTGTGAGTGTTTACACAGTAAAGGGAACTGAAGTGTATCTAGCTTATTTCTATAGAGCAATAATATGCAAGCATTACTCACTATGTGCCCGAAAGTGCGAAAGTAGCACCATTGCAGGTACATAGTGATTACATTGCTTTCAATATTCCCATTTTCAAATTTGCATTTGACAAACATAACTGAAGAAATAGCACCGTCTGCATTTGATTGGCAACCATTAAACTAGGCCACAAATAAAGTAATGAGCTGTAAGGAATCTGAAGCTTTAGTTGAAGTTCTCTATCATCTTTATTCTCAGACCTTTAACATAAACATGGGATACTTAGATCAAAGATTGTCTTTTCAGGAGCTTAGTAGATCAGCCTTTTTGAAATTGCCTACTCAAAGAGTGCTTCTGGAGAATAAAATTACCTTACTACACATTCAAATTCTTTGCAAACAGATAAATTGAGGCAATAATGTTTTTTATAAATCTGTTGCCGTTATCCTAAGTGGCAATTTCATTTATGTCTTAAGGGAGATTCTTTGAAGTTTATAGTAATCGTAGCCATTGTTTTGGGAAAGCATTCCAAGATGATTCTGTAATTTAATGGATAACCATAACCACTATTGATAACACTTGGAATTGTATTCTTTGATCCATCTAGCTGTTGTCCATAGAATTATAATATTTCAGGATAAATTAGTAAATAAATAGCAATTTCTGTGCTATTCTTGCTATGTATAGTATCTGGGATGAAGTGTGAAGCATTTTAAAAGTTATATGACTATAAACAAAGTCATTCCGATTCTAAAATTGTGAAACAAATCACAGGATTGGTAATTTAAGTTAAAGGAAAAGCTGACACAGACAAAACATCATCTTTTAATGAAAGGCAAGGGATATATTTTCTGCTAATGAAATAACAATCTGCATTTATATTGTGCTTCTATTGCAAGATATTCTAAGATGTTGGTCAGGCAAAAGTTGAAAGACAGATATTTGGCTGAAAGATTTTTCAAAGGCATAAATTATGGAGAGTACAAAAAGGTGACAAAGGAAGAACTGTGGAGAGGTTTTGTGAGAACATTGAGAATTTGTTACCCAGACAGCTGAAGGCATAGCCACCAGCAAAATGGTATTGAAACTTGAGGACGCAGAGAAGCCGAGATTTGGAGGAGCATAGAGATCTGCACATGAAAGAGAAAGGCTACCAAGTGAACAAGAAACAAAGATAAGGATTTCAAAAGAGATATGATGTGGGATTATAAAACAATGCAATTATGTGAATGAATGAATGAAACAAAATGCTGCAAACTTTTTGATGAGCTAATGTTTATTGAGAGTGGAAGATGGGAAGATGAGAAATGACAGCAATTTGATTCACTGATGATGACAACACAGTTCTTACTTGCTATCAGTACTGTATTTGGGTAACGAGGCTTTTTTGTTATGGGAACACATAATTAGTTTATCTCCTTATTTGATTTGGAGAATTTGAATGTGTAACTTGGAGAAAGTAATTTTCTTGTGTTGGACACATTGAAGGGTTATTATCCAAACTTGCTTATATCTTGCGGCAGGAAACATTCCTAAGATAAACAGGACAGCAGCAGAGTGCCATAGAAAAGAAACACAGTTTATCTAATGCTCTAAAAGTCTGCAAGAAATGTTTGAACAACAAAGTTAATGGTGAGGATGACACTGACCAGGAGCAATTAAATTATAACTTCAGTGGTGTGTGCAATTGACATCACCATAGAGACCAAATAACTTAAGAATGCATGCTTAGCAAGATAAGCTGTTACTAAAACTATTTCTTGAAGGATTCAAAGTAAGATCATTCAAGTAGTCTTATCTGACAGAAATGCCTTTGGAGTAACCAACCAAATCTGTTTATGTAAATATACTTTCATTCCAATTATCTAAGAACAGAGAAATTATCAAGTCTTATCAGTGACAGGTACTTTGAATCTGCATAAATAAGAGCTTATAATGGAAATGTTGCATAAACTGATGAATGTTTTCACCATTTTTGTGTTTGGGACTAGATTGGGTTGGGATATCTGGTCAGCATGGATAGGCTGGACCAAAGGGTCTGTTTCCGTGCTGTACATCTCTATGATTCTAATATGTATTACACTGACTCTTGTAAGAGTGTATAAAGGAATAGGACCATAAGACAAGGAACCAGGAGTCGGCCATCCAGCCCATCGAGACTACTCCACCATTCAATGATCATTCACAATACATGCAGCAACAGAAATTGCTGGAAAAACTCAGCAAATCTGGCAGCATCTATGGAGAGAAAACAGAGCTACAATTTTGAGTGCCAGTGATCCTTCTTCAGAATATGACTTCAGACTAGACTCAAAACTGTTTTCTCTCCACAGATGCTGCCAGACCTGCTGAATTTCTCCAGCAATTTCTGTTGTTGTATGTTTTATGAATGATCAGAATGACCTCATTGAATGGTGGTAAAAGCAATGACTGCAGATGCTGGAAACCAGATTCTGGATTAGTGGTGCTGGAAGAGCACATCAGTTCAGGCAGCATCCGAGGAGCAGTAAAATCGATGTTTCAAAAGCCCGTGAAGGGCTTTTGCCCGAAATGTCGATTTTACTGCTCCTCAGATTCTGCCTGAACTGCTGTGCTCTTCCAGCACCACTAATCCAGAATCTCATTGAATGGTAGACCATTCTCTTCTGGTGTGTATCAGATCTCCAGCAGCTGTGTCTCTGTTTTATGATAATTCTCAACTCTATTTATCTAGCTTTTCCCAATAATGCTTGATTCTTTATGATTAGAAATGTATCTGTCTCAGGCTTGAAATAATTAATAACACAACCTCAACAGCCCTTCATGTTAAAGAATTCAACAGATTATCTCTCCTCTGAGAGAAGAAATTTCTCCTCATGTTTATCTTAAATGGGGCAGTACCTTATTCTGAGATTAAGCCCTTGATCCTTGACTGTCCCACAAGGGGAAAGAACGCTTCCACATCTACCCGGTCAAGTCCCCTAAGAATCTTATATGCTTCAAAAAGGCTGCCTCTCATTCTTCTCAATTCCAATGAGTATACGATCAACCTACTCAACCTCTCTTCATAACAGAGTCCCTCCATACTGGTATTAGCCTAGAGAACTTTCTCTGGACTGCCTCCACTACTAGTACATACTTTCTTAGATTAGAGGACCAAAACGGGTTACAGTATTCCAGCTGTGATCTGACTAGTATCATGTATAATTTTAGTAAAATTTTCCTAATTTATATTTGATTCCTTTTGAAATAAAGTCCAACATTCTATTTGCTCTCCCTATTACCTGCTGGACTTGGATGGTTCATGAACAAGGACTACTAAATCCCTCTGTTCTGTAGTTTTCTGCAGTCTTTCTCCATTTATATAACACTGAACTCCTCTATTCTTCTTGGTAATTTACGTAACTTCATGTTTTCTACAATAAAATCCATCTGCCATCCTTTTGTCCACTCACTTAGTCTGTCTGGGTTCCTCTTCAAACACCTGCCTTCCTGTCCATTTTTTGCCATCTGAAAACTTGGCAAGAGTATATATTCACTTTCTTCATTCAAGTTATAAATATATATTGTAAATTTTTGTGGCTATGGCACTGTTTCCTTTGGCAATCCACTAATTACAGGCTGCTAGACTGTAAATGTCCCCTTATCTGAACTCTCAGTTTTCTATTAGTTTGCCAATCCTCCATCCATGCTAATATATGACCTCCAACATTATGGGCTCTAAGCTTATTAAGTAGCACAATGCATATCACTTAAAAAAATTCCTTCTGAAAATCCAAATATATTATATCCACTGCTTCTTTTTGTTTTATCTATTTTGCTTGTTATCTTCACAAATAATTCAAGCAAATTTGTCCTTTATCCTGATTTCTTCTTTTGTGTCACCAGTAACATATTTCCACCAGGAATTTCACACATAACTTCTCGATTGAAAAAGTTCCTATTTCTGGTGATTAGTTGCTTGATTTTTAGCAGTTGGTAGGAAAGCCCAATTAAGGAACTGAAACACCCCTCCTCACGTACATTGCAGATTGATCGCTCGTACAATTTAAAAGACGGTCAGATCTGGGGCTGGGGTCACAATATTCCATCATGAACGGTCTATGCACGTTCAAATATATTGTGAATTTGAGGTTGACTGACAGTTGCTTGAACATATTACAACAAGTAAAGGACTAACTGCCTCATTGTAATTGCAATAGTGATAACAGCTTCTCAAGCAAATAACAGGCAACTTAATCATCAGAATTGGAAACTTTGTCAATCCAGAAGTTTGTGTCAAATTCTTGATGAAATATTTTAATGGCAGCCACAAAAAAAACTTGATCATTAAAGAATTTCTGCTACTGATTCAGTGTTCCTGTTGTTCTGTACAGTAACTGAGCTGTCAAGAGGCAACATAATATTGTTACTCAATACTCACATCTCAAACTAAGAGTAAGTTGTATATCCATGTTGCTGTCAGGAAGATGACTCTCATATTTTATGGTTAATTATGTTGGCCCTGAAATGTTCCTGGCTGTCTGCTATCTGCCTACATTTCAAATTCTTGCACATCAGGTGACTGTGAACAACTGATGGCTTTTCTCCTTGGAGTTGATGGAAGGAAGAAAAGGAGTCCTGTTCCTGCCTCAACAATACATTTTAAAACCAGGTCAACATTCTGTGGTAGATTTTATAATCTGATATTAGGAGCCAGCAGGTATTGAGTATTAAAGATGACTTCTGGTGATTGCAAGTGTAGATCTGACAAAGGATGTACCAATTCCTTCTATTAATGCAAACTAATGCCTCAATACAGAGAATAGTCCTGAGTGGACAAGTAGTTGGTTATAAGCACTCTGTGTAGAGCATTTATTTATTCATAATAAGACTAGTGTTAATCTTACATTCCTAATTGCTCTCAAGAAGGTAATTAGTAATTCTCCTTGAATTCAAGGCCATTTCAGAGGGCAATTAAGAGTCAACTATGCTGCTGTGGATCACTGAGGATAACAGATTTCCTTTGCTAAGAAGCATTATGGAACCAGATGGGTTTTATGATAATCTGATAGTATAAGCTTTTCAATTCAGATTTGTTTAATTACATTTATATTCCCCAGTTACCTTGCTAGGATTTGAACTCATAGCTTTAGGTCAATATTGGAGACCTCTGGATTTCTTGTTCAGTTACTCTCTTCATAGTACCAATGACTCAAAATCTACACCCCGTACTCTCTGAAGCAAGGTATTTTTTATATCTATTTGTGGATCTGAGCTTCACTAGGAAGCTCAGCATTTATTCTGCATCCTGAGTAACTAAGACCAGTTCTATAAGAATGAAAAATATGTGAACATCAAGGATGTTGTCAGCATTGGAGAATTTTAGGAATGAAAAATGATTGGAAAAGCTGGTAGGTTACGATGTTTTATTTGGAACATGGAGAAACTGGCATCTTAGGAAAAGAATGCTGAGATGCTGCATCTTTTTCTCTATCTTTAATGTCTCAGAGACATAAACAAGAGAGATACAGACTATTTGTAAGTTGAATGCATTCAAGAGGTGGACATGTAAGAGAATGACCTACACGTCCTACTTCGACAGAAAGACTAATGAAGAAGTCCTGAAAATTGCAGGCAAAGAGAGAAAAATCATGCAGAAAGATATAGTACAGTGGTCACATGATTAGAGCACATAATTAAATGGATAATTAGTGGAAGATTGATGGAAAATTGCGAAGATGGAAGGAGTGCAGAATGCAGTTGACCTATGACAATTTTCTATTAATAAAATAACATCAGCGAAAGAATAAATATAGCATGCTTGCAGTCTTCTTGAATTGCTGCAGTCCAAATGGTTTCAGTACATCCATAATGCTTTTATTTTCTGTTGCAATTTGAGACAATTGACTGGCTTGCATTGCTTTTTCAAAAGGCAGTTCAGAGACCACCATATTATTGTGGATCTCAAATCTGATGGATTAATGGCAAAGGGTGACACATTTCCTCCCTGAAGGACGTTATTAAATAAAATGTATTTTTACAAAACTCCAGTTTCATGATCTTATTAAAAAGATGAATATTGCCTCTGGAACATCAGTCCAGCCCTTTGCATTACCACTCTATTGATATTGCCATCATCTGCCTCTTCAATCCATCAAGAACCTTCATATTAATATCAATTAAATTTCTCCATGTTTTGCTGTGTTTCAAATAAAACATCATAACCTACCAGCTTTTCCAATCATTCATCATTCCTAAAATTCTCCAATGCTGACAACATCCTTGTAAATCTCTGTTACAGCCTCACTAGTGTAAGGTGCTGACTAGGTATGTATGCTATGCCCTAGCTGTGGCTCAATAGTTTAGATGTTCTAATAAAATCTTCTTCTGCTTACATTACATATCATCGCAAATAAAGGGACAAAAACTCCTTTAAGCACTTCATCTACCTGTGCTGTTGCTGTCTGCTGTATGTGGACATGCATGCTAAAAACCTCAGTCTCCTAATACTACTCAATCCATTATTATGCATTCTCTTGCTTTTACTGTTTTCCTCAAAGGCATTACCTCACACTCGGTGAATTAGTTCCACTTTTATGCATGAAACAGTTTGGAAACAGGCCACTTGGCCCAACAAGTCCACACTGACCCTCCGATGAATATCCCACCCAGACTCATTCTCTTACCCTATTACTCTACATGTCCCCTGACTAATGCATCTAACCGACACATCCCTACACATAAGCTAACAAGCTTCCCTCCAACCCACTCATCATCCTAACTTCAAAATATGTTTCTATTCCTTCAAGTGTAACAGGTCTCACTTAATAGCCTCCCTCCTTAACAGCAGTATGGCTGCATTCTTACATTAATGGACTACAGCAATTCAAGAAGATTGCTTGCCACAACCTTTTTAAGTGCAACTAGGGATGGGCAAAAGCAGTCAGCAAACCCTATGTCCTATGAGTAAATGAATTTTCGAGAAATGCCACCCTTCGTTTGGAAATGTAAAAGTCACATGATTAGACATGCAAATTTGTTGGCTGATCTTATAAATACCAAGTACTGTTCTGCAGAGCCACTTCCACTGAAAGTCATTGAAAATACTAAAAGTCAATCAAGCAGCTAAGATAATAAATAATAGAAAACTGGAAGCTTTCTAATGAATACAATGATTTTTTCCAACCTGTTGTAACTTTGAATTCATCTAAGAACCAACATCTTGGAAATTTGACTGCAATAAGCTTGTAACCTATTGAAAATTCTTTGATTTATACAAGTTTAATTTCAACTTTCAAGAGTTTCCTTCATCTAAGAACGAACAATGCGACTTTGATAATTAAAAGTTCTGATCATATAATTTTGTTTTCAATTCTACCTAATCTATTGTGTGTGAGGGTAAGAGAGGGGTAAATGAGCAAGGCACCATGTTTAATAGCCTGTGGCAAGTGTATGACAACAAATAACCTCCCATATTTAAAACTCTCAATTTATTTGCTGCTGATTTATTTAATTATGAACTCACTGTCTGAGGGTAAAAAAAAATACATCTTAATAACAAATATGTTGAGAATGGGCAGTCAACCCAAACACACAAATTCTATCTATGAAACCATAAATAAACAAGGGACATGGTCATGAATTTTGTGGAGTCTCAGTGGAAATAATTATCTAGAATAATAAGACTCATCAACTACTAGGGCAAGCTTCTTTCTTCTGATTTAATTTTGAATTCAACTTTCCACTTGCCTTTAAATCCCACCAACCTCTACTTTTCTGATAAGTTTTCCATGGAGGATCTTGCCTAAGGCCTTGATAAAGTCAACATAAAGTCCATCAAACTGGTTATCTTCATCAGCTTCCCTTGATACCTCCTCAAACAATTCACTCTTGGCAATCTTGGCCATTTGCTGACCTTCCTTCAGCAAGTCTATGTTGATTGTTGTTGACTGCCCAATTTTAAATAACAATTAATTCTTTCACCATGGAGGTTCAGCTGTTTGGTTTGTCATTGGTCAATGCTCTTTCTTAAATACAGATTCAATTTCTCTTGTCAGAAGATATTGGAAATGATGCTCACTACTCTCATTTTTCTAAAGAGCTTAGGATTCATCTCATCTGAGCCCAAAGATTTATCTACTTTCCAAGTTGGTAAACTCCCAAACAACTTATTTAAATGTTTATCCCATTCAGTATTTCACAGTCCAGTTCACAAATGGCACATTGCCATTGCAATGTCCTCTGACTTTGTGAAAATGTGTGTAAGGTATCATGTGGAACCATGTCCAGACTTTTCATCACATACCATAGGTTACCTTCTTGGTCTTGAAGCAAACTTATTTTTTTCTTAATTATGCTCTTGCTTCTTCTGCATCTAGAAAATATCTTTGAGTGTTCCTTAAATATACTTGACAGTACCTTCTCATGCTCTTTCTTTTTCAAATTTCCTTTAAATTTCAACTCTTATCTTTCTAGAATCCTTATAGTTTCACACAGTAGCAAGTTCCCCTTTTATCTCCAAAATGGTTTGAGAGAAAATAAATGCTTTCCATTGAGTTTTAAAGAGGAGCATTTTAACTTGGTCTACCAGTACAATAACTTTTTATCATTCAAAGATGTAAGCAATTATTTGGCCCAGTGAACTGCTAAGAATGGGAATTTTGCTTTTCTTGACTAGAAAAATGGCATATAAGCGAGTTGTTAATAGGAATAGGACCTGTGTTAGCACCTAATCACCATTGTTAACCATATACTAATTTTTTTACAAGAGCATTTCATGCTTCGCAAGTTACTGCAAAACAACAGCCTTTAAAACTCAATGTTTACAACATCCTTTATCATTGTGGGTGCTGACAGGAATGTGCATTATCTTCTCCGTCATAGCATTTGGAAAGGTTTAAAAATAAAACTCTCAACTATAAATCATTTTCAGACAAACAGTCTTAGTATAGTGCCTTTGTCTGTGAATTTCAGTACATCACAGTGTGTATTACAGGTAAATAAGTATTTTCTGAAGCCGAGTCACTGTTTTAATGTGAGGAACACAGCAGTGAAGTTGCGCACAGTAAGGTCACACGCAAAACAATGAGTGAAAATGACCAGTTTTTTTGTTTCTTTTAATGTAGATCATTAAGGGAGAGTTACTGTCCCAGGACAATGAGAAGAACATGCAGGTTCTTCTTTTAACAGTCTTACACCTTTCACATGTAGAGTCAAAAAGTGTAGTGCTGGAAAAGCACAGCCGGTCAGGCAGCTTTTGCCCAAAATGTCAATCGTCCTGCTCCTTGGATGCTGCCTGACCAGCTGTGCTTTTCCAGCACCACACTTTTTGAATCTGATTCCCCAGCATCTATAGTCCTCACTCTCTCCTTTTACATCTGCCCAATTTAGTAGATGGGGCTTCAGTTTCAGATCTCATTCAATAACCAAAGATGTTAAAGTAAAGGGTAAGTTGTAATGAAAGCCAAGGAATTAGTACTGGCAACATTTGATGGAGAATCATTGCCAAGATATTAATCATTCCAGTCAAAAAGTGAGGTGCTGGAAAAGCACAGCAGCTCAGGCAGCACTTGAGGAGTAGGAGAATCAATATTTTTGACATAAGCCCTTCCTGATGAAGGGAACATCGATGCCTGAAACATAGATGCCTGAAACATCGATTCTCCTGCTCGTTGGATGCTGCCTGATCAGCTGTGCTTTTCCCGTGCCACACTTTTCAACTCGAGTCTCCAGCATCAGCAGGCTTTCTCCTAGTACCTTTTCCAGTGTTTAATATTTCAAAGGGGGTCTTGATTAGTTGTTTTCTATTGAATATGATATCAATCAACATCACACAAACACTGAGCATTCATTCGCTAAGATCAGCAAATAAATGTTCAACTAACATTCCAGCAGGCTTTTTTTCAGGTGATTAGCAGTGAGGAAATCAGATCAAATTCCAATTGACTGTGACTGTGTACGTTAAAACCTAGACTGTCATTCTCAGTGTTTGCATCATAAGTGCAACACTGCAGAGTTGTGTCTCCCCTAATGAGCTGTATTTAAAGAGAAAAAAACTGATTATTTTCACATATTTTTTGTGGTACATCTCGACAGTGTTGCACTCTCATGATCCAAAAACTGAGGCCTCACCTACCGTCTCAGGTGGAGATAACATGGTCCCATTTCTAAAAGGAGCCTGGGGAATTTTCCCTGTTGAGCCAATCAATCTTAGTCCTTTTATGCGATTCCTTGGGATCAAAGATTTTTGTTTTGACTCCAGCTTGATGGGTTCTGAAATGTCTCCAAAATCCAATATGTGATCTGCAGACTCTACCACCTGAAGGGCAGATGGTGCTTGTAGGATTAGGTAGGTAATTTATTCTCTCTAATGCCTTGATTTAATCTCCACCTATTCTCCAAACATTATCTCAATATGTTCCCAAATGAACATTTTCCCTTTTTGTCAGCCATTCATAAGTTACTGGGACTGCTTGATAATGGCCTAAAAAATTTCCATTTTTCCTTCTAGGAATTTATGTGATTGTTATGTTACTAACTCAGGGTAAATAAAACTGTCATATGACCTGTTCTGCAGTCTAGGTAAAAGTGACTACTGCAAATGCTGGAGATTCAAGTCAAGAGTGTAGTACAGGAAAAGCACAGCAAGTAAGGCAGCATTAGAGGAGCAGGAAAAGCGACGTTTTGGACAAAAGGCCATGAAGGGCTTTTGCCGAAACATCGATTGTCCTGCTCCTCGGATGCTGCCTGATGGGCTGTGCTTTTCCAGCAGCACACTCTGTTCTGAAGTCTGCCTGACCACAGGCTAGTTGATTGCCATGATCACAGATCAGATGATCTAAACACTCTGGACATTTTTAACCTAATACCAAGCTTCTTTTAAAATGACTGCTTTAAAGATAAGGCAGCTATAGGTGTTAAAACATTTGTGTGGGACCTAAGGGATATAACATCTGAAGATGTCAAAATTAAACTTCCAGATTGGACAGTGATCTCTTGAGATGACAAAAATATTGGTGGGGGGGGGGGGTCACAAAATCTTTATACCTCTCTCTTAACAATACTCAAAAATTCTGCTTTCAGTGCCTTCTCAGTACGACAGCTCCAAAGAGAAAAGAAAAGCCTTGTCTCTGCTTTAAATTAATTTTTAAACAGTGATCCCTTTTTCTAGATATTTAAATATTTCTTGTCCCATTGAGATGCCTTAGGTCCTGACGTTTCAATCAAGTAACCCTGTACTCTTCGAAATTCCAGGAAATACAAGTGTAGCCTGTGCAATTTTTCTTCTGAAGACAACTCCAACACCGCCCATCTCACCCCCACTCCTGGTGGCTCATAAACCACCTTTGAACAGCCTCAAATGCATTGATATACTGCCTTAAATAAGGTGATTAATATGCAATATTCCAGATGCAATCTCACCTACACCCCATATAATTGAAATACAATCTCCCTACTTTACTATCCAATTAACTTCACAATAAACAATAACATCCTATTCATTTTCTTAATTACTTGCTGTACTTGTGATGTATGAAGTTGGACATTCAAATCTCTGTGTATCTCCGAGCTGTGCAATTTCTTACCATTTAGATAATTGTTTTTTTTCTATTCTTTCTGCCAAATTAGACATTTTCATATTTTCCCACAACTTATTCCATTTGCCAGATTTTTGTCAACTCACTTAACTCATCTATAGTCTGTCTTAGTTTCCTTACTTTCGTGACATCGGTAACTTTGGCAACCCTAATTTCCATTCCTTCATCCAAGTGATTTATGTAAGTTGTAAAACATGGAGGCTCTTGAACAGATCCTTGCAGCAGACCACTTGTTACTTTTTGTAAACTTGAAAAAGAAACAGTTATGCTCGCTTTCTGCTTTTTGTTAGCAGTCAATCTTCGAATCATGCCAATATGCTGCCCGCAACACCATGAATTTTAATTTTCTGGGATGCCCTTTGCTTTAATGCTTATATAACATTGTACTTGAATGAACAAGTTGTAGTCTGGTCTGTCTTGTTCAGTGGGTATCAACTAGATTCTTGTATCATCTCCACATCCTTTATGAGTTTCAATGTTGGATCTCGACATGTTATAGTGATGTGGCATAACCTTTGGAGGAGCAGATCCACACTTAAATATGCATACATGGTTACACAAAGTCCATATCTGATATACTTCTTAATAATAGAGAGCACTGATGGTCACTTTTTGCTTTTCCCACAGCAAATTCTGGGCCTCTGTTTCCTAACGTGTCACACATTTTACATTTTAATGGGTAAAATTTCCCAATCTGCTTTGGTGTGTCCAACTGCTTATGAGATAGAAATAATAAATTTGTCAAAAAAAGAAATATGTGAGAAACATTGAGACAAATTCAGTCATTTTTTTTAGAAGGATGTAACTAGAAGGATAGATAAAGGGAAAGCAGTAGATGTAATATGGAAAGTTAATATGCAAGATAAGGGTACATGAATTGGAGGGTACATGAGACCTGAATATGGAAAATTGGAGTTTTTAATAGTTAATGAACAGAAAGCAGAGAACAGTAATAAGTAGATCACTTTTCTAATGAGCAAGCTGAGATGAGTGAGCTTCTGAAGGATCAGTGTGAAGGCTTTAATTATTTACAATCCACAGCAATGACATAGATATATTACTCACTTTCTATTTGTTAAAGTTTGCTGATGAAGAAGAGCGAGATGGGTGTGAGCTATGAGGAGGACACAATGACACTACAAAATAACATGGAACAGGTTGAGTGAATGGACAACCAGGTGGCAGGTGGAGTATAATGAAAATAAGTGTATGGTTGTTAACTTTGTTCGTCAGAATAGTGAAGCAAGATATTTTTTAAAGACGTGAAATCTAAACGTAACAGGGTTGCACATGTGTGTGGAACACTAAATCAGTGTCTACAATTAAGCAAGTTAAAATACAAATGCATATTGTCCCTGATTAAAATGTATGAGGGTTCAAGGATAAGGGAAAATTTACAAATATATGGAGCTTTGCTGAGACTACCTCTAGAGTGTTCTGATCTCCATATATTGAAGGAAAGAGATACTTGCATTGAAGGCAGTTCAGCAAAGATACAGTGAACTGGTTTCTTGAATGAGAGGGTTACAGACCTGAAATGGAAGGCAGAGAAAATTGGGCAAATACTCTTTGGAGTTTATAAGGATGAGAGGTGATTTCATTGAAATATATAAAATTCTGAAAAGGCTTAACAGGATAAACACTGAGGTAGTGTTTCCACACAACAGAAATCTGAGACACCAGGTTATAATCTCATGATAGTAGTTGAGGATTGAGATGAGGAGAAATTCCCTCATGCAAAACCATTGAATCTTTTTCCCTGTAGACTTGTGATGTTCTAATGCTGAATCTGTTATTTTGTTGAATATATTTAAAGTGTCTCAGATTTGAAAGATGTGGGAGCAGGAAGGAGGTGGAGTTGAGGTAGAAGGTGACTATGATTATACTGAATGAGGAAGCAGTCTTATGTAGCTATATGGGCTTCTCCTAAAGGGGGACATTGTTGTTTGTGATTCACAACCATATTATCTGAAATATCATGTACAGAAGAACTTTGATTATCCAGCATTCGATTATCCGAATGTCAGATTATCCGGCAAGATCACAAGGTCCCAATGCTTGGCCAAACTATGTTAGCTGGCATTCAATTATCCAGAACTTGTTTAACTGAACAAAATACTCCTCACCGTGTCCTTCACATAATCGAGGTTCCTCTGCATATTGTTACAATAATGTATTGTTGTTAACATCTGATAGAGTCATAGAGTCAGAGAGGTGTACAACATGGAAATAGACCCTTCGGTTCGACCTGTCCATGCCGACCAGATATCCCAACCCAATTTAGTCCCACTTGCTAGCACCCAGCCCATATCCCTCCAAAGCTTTCCTATTCATATACTCATCTAAATGTCTTTTAAATGTTGCAATTGTACCAGCCTCCACCACTTCCTCTGACAGTTCATTCCATACATGTACCTCCCTCTGCGTGAAAACGTTGCCCCTTAGGTCCCTTTTATATCTTTCCCCTCTCACCCTAAACCTAATTCTGGACTCTCCGATCCCAGGTAAAAGACTTTGCTTATTTGTCCTATTCATGCCCCTCATAATTTTGTAAATCTCTGTAAGGTCACCCCTCAGCCTCCCCCACTCCAGGGAAAACAGCCTCAGCCTGTTCAGCCTCTCCCCATAGCACAAATCCTCCAACCCTGGCAACATCCTTGTAAATCTTTTCTGAACCCTTTCAAGTTTCACAACATCTTTCCGATTGGAAGGAGACCAGAATTGTACACAATATTCCAACAGTGGCCTAACCAATGCCCTGTACAGCCGCAACATGACGCCTCAAGTCTGGAGTCAGAGTATTGAGTACTCTGAAAGATAGAGCAGGTAAGAAAGGAGGAGGTATGGTAGTAATGACCAACTTCTGTGCAATAACTCCCAGGTGATTACTTCTGTTTCTTTCTGTTGTACGCCTGCTCATGTTTAACTCCAGATCTGTCCTTTATATTGAATACTGTCCCTGATAATTCCCCTTCCATCAAGCCAGTCAATACTTGCAGCCTTGTTTTAAAGACTCAGAAATGTGTTATTTTCAAGTTTAGCATGAGCTCCAGCTACACTCCTGTATAGTCATTTATAAAGACCTTCAGCCTCTGGCTGTTGACACTTCCAGGATCATGGCTGTTTCAAGTGACAGTCAACATTGAAATGATTAGAGACCAAACAAGACAATGACTTTATTCTATAAAGTAACCATACAGGGACACAGCCTAAGAGAGTCTGTTAAAAGTGCAAATTGTGTTATGCATCATTATAGATATTACAGATTGCTTGCTGCTCAAGCATGCTATTTATTACATGGCCGCAACACAAGGTAGCTCGCTCATCATGTATCTCTTTCATTCTCCCTCGGCCCTTGAAGCAGACTGTTCTGTATCTCAGAATGGTTAGATAACTTTTGCTGTCAAATCCATTCAGATTTGCATTACATTGAGAGGCAAACCCGATACGGGATCCCTATGGGGCTGCATCCCTTCCCTGTTGGTGTTGCATAAAAATGCAACGCAGCAATGTGAAAATCTAGCCTTATTGCTTGATGCTCAATAATAATTTATTTGATAGTATTCACCATATATTTTATGAGAATGGGAGAGCATGGAGTAACAATGTGATGCAGGTCACTCCCCACATAGTACACATCATGAAATGGCTTGCCAGTTTCTGTAGTCTATTGTCAGGCACTCTTTCACTCGGAACCTCCAATAAATGAAATATCGCACACATTGTGTTAACAACAATCATGCATGTTGTGTTAGAAACCAACATTCCCTCTGTGCTGCGTGACTATGTTGTTATGCCAGACATGGCATTAACTTCTGGTTCTGGAAATCACTGCCATGCACAGAGCCTCAGAGATCCATGCAGCCGGTAAGAAAATTAAACAAAGCATTGTTGGTAAGCATTGAATGACAAGTGATTTCGAGAAATAATCTGTCACAGGGATGTAATCTTTCCTGTGCCCTATGAAAAGGTCTGTTGCTAGCTTCATCCCAGTGGTGATTGGACATTATGGGGATGTAGACATTCCTCTGCTAATACAGTTGATGTATTTGGCAAGTCCCACATGCCTTCATGAGTAGTTAAATGTCCCGATCCATCTCAGAACAAAGGCAGACTTTGCAGCTGCTATTACTAAAGAACCTATTACCTATGTATCAACTATCAGGAAGTAGTATTCTCATCTGCTGGGTTTATGCATAGCACTGACTTTGTGTTCAAGCTCAAAAAAGCACTGCAACCTTTTTATTTGTTTTCTGAATTAAGACAGCCTTAGAAATTTATGTTATCATGAAAGAAATTGCATTCTATTTTTTTTAAAAATAGCTGCTTTCTTGATGATTGATACTCTGTCTACGTATCTATACAATGATTGGATACTGATACTGCTTAAAAGTACCGAAACTCCTTTTGTGTTCAAATTCTCCGTTGTCCAAAGCGATTGTCCAGTTGTACTTCAGTTAGCTTACCAAGTATCTATCATCATATTTAAGTCATTTTTAGATGGTCACTGCCACTACCATGGTGTGACTTTGCTCCATTTGTGTGTTTTACCTGTTGCAAAAATCCTGACATTATTTCCCATGACAAAGAAGCTGTGTATGGGATAATAGTGAGCTGTTATTTTATAACAGAGGAGCATGCTGCCTGTACATTGATATACTTTAAGTAATCTGAAGTAAGATGAAGCATGGGAACGTTATATGCCAATGTCACATGTTATGAATCAGTGATGACATCACGAGCATTTCTATTAAAGATATACTGACCATGAGACACAACACAACACCCTCCTTATAAAAATTCCAACACCACTGACTAGCTTTTTCCCCTCAAGTATTGGGTCGCTTTGACCAACTTCAAGGAAAAAAAGATATTGTCTTAAAATTTTAGAAAACAGCTGACATAGTATGGGAGAGTCGCAGTATTTAATACAAATTGAAAAGTTTACTTATTTTGAGACCACATTTTATAGTTTTTTTAAAAAAAATCTAATTGTTCAATAAATAAGGAAAATACATTTTAAATAGATACTATGCCATCACATCTGTTTACATTTTAGGTTGCACCACAATCAGATGAACGAATTGTTCGGATCATGAACTGATAAAATTTGAAAACATTGTGACTGAATCTGACTGAGAAATTGCTGCATAAATGTACATATATCACCACATGCGGTGACATAGAAAACTTCTTAGTAGTTGTCTCTGCATTATTCTTAAGTTTAAGGTCATGCATTTCTGAAATATTTGCAAGTTATGTTTCTGGGATAATGTTCTCTGCTATCTTATTAATCTTAGGAAAAACAATGCTATGATCTGCCATTATATGGGACTGCTCATGAAAGTTAAAGACCCACTCTGATGGAAACATTAGTGGAATATTGTAACATATTAAAGGAGTCAGAACAATTGCATGAAATAGCAATTGTAAGTGAATTTTCCTACCTTTACATACTGGCCTATGGTCGCTCCAAGCTGCAAACACTTCAGCAATGGTCTGGCATGTAATACTTTTGGATCCTTGCAGAACAAAGTCTTCATCACAAGTAAATTGCACAGCTGCTCCAAGGCTAAGAAAGAAATGGTGAGTAAAATATTAACTTTCGTACATGCAAACAGTCTAATTAAAATAAACAACCAGTAACACATTCAAAACTGAAGTCTATACCTCAAAAATAAATTGCATAGATAGTGCGTATTTCTGCATTAATTATTGTAGTTTTGCTGAAAATTGAGGTCAGTAACAGAATTGGTGAACCAAGCTGGATTGGTAATATGGGAAGGGATTTGTCAGCACAGTTACTCAAATGTTACAGCAACAAAAGAAAATCATACATGTTTGCTGTAGAAATGGTTCATGTATTTGATTTATAGACTTGGATTTTCAACAGGCGACACGTGTCAGGACAAAGAGCACCAGCACATCCTGCCCACACAAATATGACTAGCACAAAACATCCTACAAATCAATCACTTTCACCACCAATGTCCTTCTCACCATAGTGGCTAGTCCCAAACACTGCCAATTTCTAACTGTAGATATCAATAGGTGCCCCATTTACCAGCTAATTTTTATTTGAGATGCTGTAGAATATAATTAAATGGGGTAAAATAGGAGAGACGATGACATGAATAAATGTGCATACTTTTTCAAATGTCAAATAAAATTGATTATCTGATTACAATTCATATACATAAGTAAAAGAACTAATTACCTAAAATCAGAACCAATTCTTTCTCCATGCTCTGGTTCACCAGGATCTGGACATGAGTTAGATGGTTGCTTAATTCCTCCCTCATTCACTGCAAAATAATGTAAACAGAATAACAATTTCCTTTTAAATTAAAAATAAACCCAATTTTTCAACAGAAATTCTTATAATCTTATTTTTTTCTCATACTTTAATCTGGGAAATCTTTGTTCCTGAAAATGGGGTACAAATATTCATACTGTTATATTACTGAAAAACAGCTGGTGATGTTTACTCAGTCTTTACTCAGTCTTACACTTATTTAGAGTGAAGCATTACCTCTTTTCTCAACCAAACGATAGTTTCAGTAAATATACCTGTAAATGAGCTTATGTATAATTCCAATTCATATAATCCATCTAAGTATGACAAAACATAATTGACGTGTAACTTTCAACCATCAGTAGTAAATTGTGCATTCCATAAAGTTACCATTGAAACAGAACTGAAGTTGAAGCACTTAAAACTTTGCTTTCTTTGTAACAAGTTAAATAATTATTCTTCAGCGAAGTGTTCTACCTTTATTAACATTTCCAAAGATGTTTCCTTCTTTTTACAGCAGATTCAGATTCACAACTACTGATTCAGAAAGCAGAAACTTGCATTTATATCATATGTTAATACAGTTTCAAGATATTCACAGCATTCAGTAATGGTCAATTTGTTTTTTGAAATGTAGTCACAACTGCTATGTAGACTAACACAGAGTGCTATTTGCTGAATTTGGTGTGTTGCAAGTTGAAAAGAGGTTTGAGACAAAAACAGAAATTGCAGGAAAAGCTCAGCAGGTCCGGCAGCATTTACGAAGAGAAATCAGAGTTAACATTCCAGGCGCAGTGACCCTTCCTCAGTTAACTCTGATTTATTGTCACAGATGCTGCCAGACCTGCTGAGCTTTTCCAGCAATTTCTGTTTTTGTTTCTGATTTACAGCATTTCCTGTTCTTTTGATTTTTGTTGTTAGCAAAGAGGTTAAATTGTTTTTGAATGATATTGACTGGGGAATGAATGTTGGTCACAATAACAAGAAAACTGAACTGGGAAGACAGGAAAAGTTTATCTCTGTCATGTGAAATGAAAGGCAGCAATGCACTCCTTCTAATACTCAAATGATGTGTCAACTTGAATTCTGTGTTCAAGTTGTATTTGTATCCATTAGATTTCAACTCAGAGACAAAAATAAACTAAATTGTTATGACAATTTATAATGATTCATGGTCAAATGTGCTGTAGAAAGTTCTGCTGTGTCAAAGGAAGTCTAGCTTGCGGATAATGCATATCAATAACATGATGTGAACAGTTTCATTATCAGTCGGCAACATACACATGCAAATTTTAATATGTGCAACTGATAGATGAGGCTTTTCTCTAACAGCATGACAAAAGAATATTATCTCTTGAAAATAGGATAACGTAGATTGTCTCCAGCTGCACATTCGTATAAAGGTGCAAAATGTGATTGTGTCTTTTCAAAGGTTAAATAGGTGGAAGGAAAGCTAATCTCAAAAGAAAATGCTAAATGAATTACCATTTTTAATTGGTTTTTGTAAGAATAGTGCTTCAAACGTCAATGAGATTTCTACACAGTTTGAATTGGTCTCATTCTTGCCACTTCCTGTTGCATTCCTATGTCATCTGAGTTAACTTTGGCTATGGTGCATATTTAGATTGGTACTCTCTGCATAATTTGTTCCATTTACTCTTCGTTGACAGATTACACTTAGATTAGATTAGATTATTTACAGTGTGGAAACAGGCCCTTCGGCCCAACAAGTCCACACCGACTCTCCGGAGCACAACCCACCCAGACCCATTCCTCTACATTTACCCCCTCACCTAACACTATGGTGTAATTTAGCATGGCCAATGCACCTAACCTGCACATTTTTTTTGGGCTATGGGAGGAAACCGGAGCAAATCCACGCAGACACAGGAAGAATGTGCAAACTCCACACAGTCAGTCGCCGGAGGCAGGAATTGAACCCGGGTCTCTGGCGCTGTGAGGTAGCAATGCTAACCAACTGTGCCACCGTGCCACCCTTACATCAGAACTCAATACAATACTTACTCTCTTAATGGCTCAGGCTGTCAACGGCAAAGATTGCAGATAGTTAGTCAGGTTTCTTGGCATTCACCAGATAAGAACATAAGAACAATCAGCAGGAGTAGGTTAGTTGGACTCTCGAGCCTCTTCCAATATCAAATAAAACCCTGGCTAATTTGATTGCAGCCTCAACTCCCCTTTGCTACCTGCCACTACTAATCCTTGTCTAACTCATGCTGGGATATGTTTAATGCAGCTCATTTACCCTCTGACGTAGATAAATTACAAAGAGAAAAATTTCCTCCTAATCTCCAACTTAGATGGGAGGCAAATTTATTTGATTTAATTTGTAATGTGTGCTTAGTTCTAGCATACACTAAAACGGGAAATATCCTTTCAGCATCTAGCCTGTTAACATCCCTCAGAATCTCATTTGATTTAATATGGTCATTTCCCATTCTTCTAAACTCCCATTAGTTTCAGTTGAGAGGGAGGTGCTGGAAATGTACAGCAGGTCAGGTAGCATCCAAGGAACAGGAGAATCGACGTTTCAGGCATAAGCCCTTCATCAAGAATAGCATTCCTGATAAAAGGCTTATGTCTGAAATGTTGATTCTGCTGCTCCTCGGATGCTGCCCTGACCTGCTGTGTGTTTCCAGCACCATTAGCTTGACTCTGATCTCCAGCATCTGCAGTCCTCGCTTTTTCCTCCCATTAGTATAAGTCCAACCAGATTGATCTTTCCCCATTAGACACATACTAAGAATTAGCCAAGTGAAATTTCTTGGAACTGCCTCTGATGCAAATATCTCTATCCTGTAGGAAAACAAGGAGACCAAATCTGCCTACAGACTTTTGGTGCAATCTCAAAAATTCCCTGCACAGTTGTAGTAAGAATCTCAACTTTTATACTCTAGCCTTCTTGCACTAAAGCAAACATCCCAGTTGCCTTCCTGATATTTGCTCTACCTAGTTTATATGTAAGAATGAAAGCAATACCCCTCTGTACTTTAGCATTCTGCAGTGTGTCCACTGAAATACTATTCTTTCCTTAGATTCTCCTCACTGACATGAGCAGCATTACATTCTTCCACATCATACTCATGCCTGTCTAACTCCCACTCACTGACTTCACTTATATTCCTTTGCAGTTTACTTGGTCCACACTTTTATGTCCTGTCACTGGGTTGGGCTGATGGGGTTCGCACAATGTAAGGTGGGATTTAAGAATGGTGGGTAGAACCCAACATCAGGATTCCTGCCACTATTGCAGAAATCTTTGATCAGCATGGAACAATGGAGGTTCTGAACCTCGCTTTAGCTGTTCAGATATTATTTGACCATTTGTTAGATTGAGGTAGCAGGAGCAGTTAGTTAGATGCTGATAGGAACTGTGGGAGAAAAGAATAACATGGTTTGAAGGCAGGACCATTTGACAGCAATTTCAAAAGGGGTTGCCAAATTCATGTATTATGATGAAGCAGAATGAGACATCAGGGTACATTTGGGTTAAGGGGAGCAATTAAGGAGGATGGGAGGTTGAGAGGGCTGGCCAATGAAGGAACTCCAAAGGTTCCTTATAGGACAGTGAGGAAGAAACTTATGGTGCTGAGGGGAAAGAGAGTAAGTGGAAAAAGGATAGGATGGTGACAAGGATGTGAAAAGAAAGTTGAGGAGTTTTTTTCTTAAATTTATTGCTCGTTGGTTAGAATTCATTTCCCATCCCTAGTTGCCTTTGAGAAAATGGTAGTGAGCTACCTTCTTGAACTGCTGCAGTCTGTGCTGTAGGTAGACCCACAATGCCTGTGGGGAGGGAATTCCAGAAGTTTGACCCAGTGACATGGGACGATGATATGCTTCCAAGTCAGCATGATGAGTGGCATGGAGGGGAACTTTCAGTTGGTGGTGTTCCCTTGTAATTACTGCCCTTGTTCTTCTAGACATAAGTGATCATGTGTTTGGAAGGTGCTGTCTAAGGATCTTTGGAAAATTTCTGCAGTGCACCTTGTAGATAGTACACAGTGCTGTTCCTGAGCATTGGTGGGAGTGGATGTTTGTGAATGTAGTGCCAATTAAACATGCTGCTTTGTCTTAGATGGTGTAAGGTTTCTTCAATGTATTTGAAACTAGACCCATCCAGACAGGGTGCAGTATTCCATCACATTCCAAACTTGTGCCTTGTAGATAGTGAACAGGTTTTGGAGACTCAGGTGGTGATTTTCTGGCTTCAAGATTCCTACCCTCTGACTTGCTGTTGTAGTCACAATATTTACACAATGTTGACAGAGGGGTATTCAAGGATTGTAACACTATTGAATATCAAGGGGAGATGTTGGACAGAATCATTGCCTGGCATTTATTTGGCATGTATATTGCTTGTCACTGATCAGCCCAAGCTTGGATGTGGTCCAGATCTTGTTGCATTTAGACATGGACTGCTTCAGTATCTGAGGAATTTCAAAAGATGCTGACCATTGTGCAATCATTGGAGATCATCTATACTTTTGATATAATGCTGGAGGGAAGGTCACTGATGACGCACCTAAAGGTGATTGGGCCAATGAGGAAGTCCTGCAGAGATGTCCTGGAGCTGAGATGACTGACCTGTAATAACCAAGATTGTCTTCCTTTGTGCCAGGTATGACTCCGATCAGCAGACAGTCTGACTCCTGATGCCTATTGATTCCAGTTTTGCCAGAGCTCCTTTATGTCCAAAGCAGCCTTGATGTCAAGGGCGGTCAATCTCATCTCACCACTAGAATTCTTTTGTCCATGTTTGATCCAAGGCTGCAATGAGGTCAGGAACTGAGTGGCCCTGTTAGAAACACAATCGGATGTTGCTGTATGGTTATTGATGATCAGATGCTGCTTTATAGCACTGTTGATGACGCCTTCCATCACTTTACCGATGATCAAGAATTGATTTGTATGCAGGGCATACCTGGGCAATTTTCCACATTGTCAGGTGGATGTCAGTGTTGAAACAGTTTGGCTAGAGGAGTGGCAAGTTCTGGGGCACAAATCTTTAGTACTATTGCCAAAATGTTGTCAGGCCCATAGTGTTTGCAGTATCCAGTAACTACAATCATTTAGTGATATCAGTATATGGAGGGACATACTGAAGACTGGCATCTGTGATACTGGGGAGCACTGAAGGAGGCTGATATGGATTATCCACTTTGCACTTCTGGCTGAAGATTGCTGTGAATGCATCATCTGATCTTTTGCACTGATGTATTGGGTTCTTCCATCATTGTTTCAGGGATACATGTGGAGCCTTTGTCTTGAATGAGTCGTTTAATTGGCCACCACCATTCATGACTGGATGTGGCAGCACTGCAGAGCTTGAAACTGATATGTGGATTGTGAGATCACTTAGCTCTGTCTATCATTTGCTTGTGAAGCTGTTTGAAATGCAAGTAGTCCTGATTGGTAGCTTCATAAGGTTGACACTTCATTTTTGGGTATGCCTGGCATGCCCTCCTGCATTATCCATTGCATCAGAGGCTATCCCCTACCTTAATGGTAATGGTTGAGTCGGAGATACATCAGGCTATGAGGTTGCTGATTGTTGATGGCCCACAGCACCTCATGGATGCCCAGTCTTGTGTTTCTAGATCTGTATGAAGTCTGTTCCCATTTGGCACAGGGAAGTGCAACACGATGGAGGGTATACCCAATGAGATAGTAGGACTTCGTCTTCACAAGGACTATGTGACGGTCACTCTTACTGATTCAGTCATGGAATGGTGAATATACAATGAGTAAATTAGTAGGGATGAGGTCAAGTTTTTTTTGCCTCTTGTTGGTTCCATCTCCAGCTGATGCATATACTGTCTAGAACATAGAGAACATAGAACAGTACAACACAGAACAGGCGCTTCAGTCCATGATGTTGTGCCGACCACTGATCCTCATGTATACACACTCAAATTTCTGTGACTAGCAACTATGTTCTTTAGGAACTGGCCAGCCCAATTGCTTTTGTCCTCAATGTCCATTAGAAACTGACCAACGCTCAATAGTGCTGCAGCCAAACCACTCTTGGTGGTGGACATTGAAATTATCCTTCCAGAGTACATTTTGCATCTTTGGCACCCTGATCCAATCCACACCTGCATAAGTCCAGTCATGCAATGTTTTTTTCTCATGACATTTTCCATGTTAATTTGGTGTAAAATAAAACTCCAATTCAGAGCTGTATTATCAGATTAAATCAAATGCTCAGCTGGAAAAGAGAAAGTAATGAAGATTGACCAGATTTTGGACCAAGAAACAGGCTAAGAAGTTTAGAATGTTGAAATGTAGAAGAGTTTCAAACCGAATTCCTGATCATGGTGATCATGAGATATACATTACAGAGAAGAGGGTTGTAGTGAGAGGGGACAGTCAGAACAAGCAGAAACACAGAAAAGAGAATGGGAAGCAAGGTTTTGACTGTTGGTCTAAATGTAAATGATAAAGGTATTTCGGGAATTCAAACACAGTTTGGAGGACCAGGAGTCACTAAGATCAACAAGGGCATAAGTGATGTGTCAACAGGATGTAGATATGTTCTAATCAACCCAGTTAGAAATGTTATAGCATACCTCTGGAGCAGGTGGGACTTGAACCCTAGGTCTCCTAACTTACAGGTCAGGACCCTACCTCTCTGCTACAAGAGCCCTTCAGCAGAAGAGAATACAAATTAGAATATAGATGGCAAAGTTTTGCAAATTTATCACTGACTGGAATAGTCTGGACAAGAAAGACTGAGAGAGCTGAAAACAGGCCATTTGATATATCTGTAAGTCATTCATCTTTTTGACTGGACCTATGTGGGGTTATAAATTGAAACTTTTGAAACTATATTTAAGTATTAGAATTCTGAGTCCAATTATTGCTGATAAGTATGTTTAGATTAATAATGCTGTTTTTATTTGAGAGTAAATACTTTGAGTCAGAAGGTTATAGAGATTGATGGAGAAACATCTTGGTTTCAAAATTTGATGGTGAAGCTGAGTGAAAAAGTTGGAAATCAGTGAGATTTGAGTTTAGTTGAAATCATAAGGTTAGTTTTAAAAGGATGAGAGAAAAAGTGCTGCTGCAGAAAGAAAAGCCTGCAGTTTTGTTAAATGGAAAGGATAAATATGTGAAAATACATCCAAGGGAAGCGCAGTCTGTCTATTTAAGATTAGCTACTCTTCAATAGTGTTCCGGAGGGAATATGGAAAGCTAGAAGTAATTACAAGGTATTAATCTAATTAAGCAGCTAATATGCACTCCTCAACTACATACACAAAATAAAAATGTCTTATGATCATGGTATGTCACAGCAGAGATTATCTCATCCACAATATTTGTTGTCTCAGCCTCTTGGTTTTATACGAATCTCATATGGATTCTTCTTAGCTTTTAACATTGCTTTTCTTGTTTTCACATGCTCCATTAATTGTTCAACAGCTGGTCATACATCCAAACTGTGAGAGTATGTACATAAATGTAGTTGACAAGTGATCCTGTGGGTACATGGGACAAAGGTCCTTTTCCCTTATGCGTTTCCCATATCCCTGTCATTACTTTGCTCAGTTATGCCTTCCTTGAGCTATCCGACTTCTATTATTCTGACTTAAAATTATAGTATCATACAGAAGAGGCCCCTTGGCCCATTAAGTCCATGCTGCAACTACTTACACAAGTTCCACTTTCCTGCATTAGTCCCATAGCCTTGAATATTATGACACCTCAAAAGTGCTCATCCAAGTACTTTTTAAAGGTTGTGAGGTTTCCTGCCTCAACGACCTTCCCAGGGAGTGTATTCCAGACCCTTACCACACTCTGGGTGAAAAGCTTTCTCCTCAAATTTTCTTGAAACCTCCTGCTTTATGACAAGGTACCTTTGATAGAGAGAGTTTCCAAATCAAGTCCCCTTTAAAATTGTGCTCCCTGTTATTGACCCATTGACCAAGGAGAACAGCTGCTTTCTATTCACCGTCCATTCCCCTTCATGACCTTTTGCATCTCTAACAGGTTCCCTCTCAATCTTCTCTGCTCCAAAGAAAACTATCTGAGCTTACCCAGTCTCGCTTCATAGCTGAAATTCTCCACCACATTGTCTTTCATCCCCTCCAATGCAAATACATCCTTCTCATAATGCAGAGACTAGAACTGCACACAGTACTCCAACTGTGGCCTACCCAAAGTTTGGTATATGTCCAACATGACCTCCACACTCTTATAATCTATGCCACAATTGATAAAGGCAAGTGTCCCATACACCTGCTTAACTACCTTAAGGACCTGTACTGCCACCTTCAGGGATCAGTGGACAAATGCCCCGAGATCCTTCTGTCCCACTGAGCTTCCTAGTGTCTTGGCATTCACTGAGTACCCCCTTGTTTTGTTCCTTCATCCAAACTGCATCACTTCACATTTATTAGGGTTAAATTCCATCTGTCACTGAACTACCCATTGATCAAGCTGTTTATATCCTCCTATCACCTCACTCTCAACCACACAGCCAATTCTTGCCTCATTTTGCATTATGCATTATCCCTCCACATTCTCACTTACATTATTTGTAAATTTCACAAACAATCAGGCACCCAGCATTGATTCCTGTTGCATGCTACTGTACACTGGGCTGTAGTCATGCATCAGCCTGGATTACCACTCTCTCCCAATTTTGGATCCTTTGTGCCAAGTTACCCAGGATCTCACGAATTCCTACCTTCTTTATCAACTTCCCCTATGGGACCTTGTCAAATGCCTTGCTTAAATCCACATAGACTATATGAACAGCTCTAGTTTCATCCAAAGAAATGGTATATTCTTCAAAAAATTCCAGCAGATTGATGTCCCTCTGACAAAGTCATACTGACTGTCCCTAATCAAACCTTATCTTTTGAAATGGAAATTCATTTTCTACTTCACTATTTTCTCCAATAATTTCACTACAACTGATGATAGACTCAGTGGTCTCTAGTCCCCTCGTCTATCTCTCCTATCGTCCTTGTAAAGTGGAAGAACATTAGCTGTCATCCAACCATCTGGCACTTGACCTGTGGTTGGGGTTGTTTTTTAAAACTTGGGTAAGGGCTCCTGTAATTTTTCCCTCATCTCCCATAGCAGCCTGAAATACAACTCATCAAGATCCTGCAAACCTCCAATATCACCTCTTCTCTTATATCAAGTTAAAAATCACACGACACCAGTTATAGTCTAGCAGGTTTATTTCAGAGCACTGCTCCTTCATCACATGGTTGTGGAGTACGTGATTGTAAGACACAGAATTTCTAGCAAAAGTTTACAGTGTGATGTAACTGAAAATATATATTGAAAAAGACCTGGATTGTTTGTTACATCTTTCATCTTTTAAAATGACCATGTTGGTTTCAGTTTTTTTCCTATGTAAATTCCAGAACCTCTTTTAAAGTTACATTCTCAAGCGAACTTTAAAAATACGAGTCATGTCAGCTAATACTTCCCAAGAAACCTGTTGGACTTTAACCTGATGTTGTGTGATATTTAACTTTGTACACCCCACGCCAAGATAGGCACCTCCAAATCAGCACTTCTTATATCAGCTTGCTAAAGAGCTGAACACTGCATCTTCTCTAATTCTGTACTTACGTCTTCCTTCTCCCTAATAAAGACAAATGTGAAGTACTCATTTAGTACTCTACAAGTGTCCTCTAGCTTCGTACATGGATTGACCCCTGGTCCCTAATAAGGCATACTCTTCCCTGCCAGTATTTTCTCATGACCCCTCTTTGCTCTTCTAATTCTTTTATTGAGATTCTCCTCCCCCCCAACACCCCCCCCCCCCCACCACCACACACACACACTTTCTATACACCTCTCTGGTTTCTGTTGTTTTTCTCCCTTTGTAACTACTAACAGATTTTTAAGAAATAAATATGGAGTTTGCAGTCTAATGCAAATGATATTTGAAATGAATCGGCTCTTATTTCTTAAAATGTTTTGGAGGAAAGGATATAAACACAGCGATTCACAGGGCTTTGTTCCATCATACTGGATATAGAGAGTTTTTATTGTTGATTCATCAAAATCTTGGAAATTAAAGAATAAACCATTGAGGCAGAAATGCAACCTTTCATGTTATGAGGTAAATCAATTGATAAATCACCACTCTAAAATTACAGACTTCACATTTTCAATCAAATACTTTTGAATTGTAAGGCTGTTCTAAAAGCTTTTGCTACAACAAAGTTTGTGAAATGAACCTATTGAAAATATGGTCACTGGCTTTGTTTCATAGCTATGCTGATAGCATTGGTGGCAAGCAGCATTGAAGTAATAAATTGACTTCATGAATAGCCTAATATGCAGAAATGGCATGCTTTTACTATGACAATCTGGTCTAGATTTTATGCTCATATCTACATGCTATGTACTTTGGCAAGAGTTTGGAGGAGGTGTGAAGAAAAGCCTTGGACTGATTGAAGCCTTAAGTAGGTAATTAATGATCATTTTTTGGCTTCATTCCACTCTTGCCAAAGACTGATCACAAAGGCACTTACAGCAAGGGTAAAGGCCACATAATAACAACAAGCCAACCTATTCATTAAACATCATTGAATTTCCCCACACATTCATAAGGGTGATTATTTGAGTTTTGAATTGAAAATTGTGTGCTTTATTGAATAAGGCTGGTATGAAACGGTTGATTTGTGGTATTATTTTTTAAAATTTCAGGATAATGGCCAAAAGAATGCCATTATGGTCTCAAACAGAGGAACAGTGAGGTTTCAGAGTGTTGTAGCAATGATGATCTGGGCTTTCTTTCAGAGGGATCAGAATCTGCCAAAGCACTCATAGTTAATCTGCAGGGAATGTGAATGTGCCAGCTATCCTTTCTCTTTCTCTTCTTCCTCCTAATACTGTTGCTAAATGTTTGATGCAAGGGGTACACACTTAAAAAAGGGGGGAATACAACTGGGCTCCACTAAGCAGAACACTCACTCTGCAAAGTACTGGTGCATTCTCCTCAAATGGTTCCAGCACCATTCATTGCGTCACATTTACCCTAGTTGCGTGTATGTTGCCCGTGCACTGTGGGTTTTTAGAAAATTCTGTTAATGTGAACTTAGCAGAGTTGGGACAACATTTACAATCCATCCCCAATTCCCTTCAGCAATTGGCAGTGTTGCCATTGAGCATCTGTAATGGAGGAATTGAACTGGCCACTTACAGAGGAAAAAGTGAGGTCTGCAGATGCTGGAGATCAGAGCTGAAAATATGTTGCTGGAAAATCGCAGCAGGTCAGGCAGCATCCAAGGAACAGGAGATTCAACGTTTCGGGCATAAGCCCTTCTTCAGGAAAGGCTTCATTCCTGAAGAAGGGCTTATGCCCGAAACGTCGAATCTCCTGTTCCTTGGATGCTGCCTGACCTGCTGTGCTTTTCCAGCAACACATTTTCAGCGCTGGCCACTTACAGAGCCTAATTTTAATGCCCCAGACCTCACGGAATAAAAATGCAAGTCCAAAAGTTAAAAGGTAACTTCTGTGGTAGAAATAGTTATCAGGTGTGACTGCAAGTTTCTGCATATTTATGTGAGGATCAGCTTACTGAATTATAACTTGATTCCAAATGGTAATTTGGTGCAAAGGCAGACAAAAGTGGTTTAACTTAGGTTCACTGCAAGAAGTAAGTGCTCTGGAGTGAGAGGTACATGACAGAAGATAAAAGGCATGGATCATAAAACCCACCTGCAGTAATAGTGTTACATCATGAATTACAATGTGGCACGAGTGCATGGAAAACAGTTAATTATTGTGTAGGATTGGGGAATATTTCTAGTCTTTAAAGTGAAAGCAAGCTCTCAGCTTCTGTTTGGGTCATTTTTTGTCACTTTTCTTAAAAATAACTTGTTAAATTTCAGATTTTTAAAAGCTTTTTTTAATCAGGGAAATTGCAAGAAAGTGCAAACAGCAAGGCTTTCAGAGTAATTAATTAACACATTAATTCCATCAAATGGCCATGTTACAGTTATACAGGACATTGGTTCAATGTCTTTTGGAATATGGTGCCCAATTCTGGTCTCCTTCCTCTCAGAAGGATGTGATGAAACTTGAAAGAGCTCAAAAAAGATTTATAGGAATATTGCCAGGGTTGGAGGATTTGAGTGATAGGGAGAGGCTGCAGAGGCTGGGGCTGTTTTCCCTGGAGTGAGGGGTGATCTTAAAGAGGTTTATAAAATCATGAGCGCTTGGATAAGATAAATAGACAAGGTCTTTTCCCTGGGCTGGGGGAATCCAGAACCAGAGGGCATAGGTTTAGGGTGAAAGGGGAAACATTTAAAAGGGACCCAAAGGGCAACTTTTTCATGCAGCAGGCGATGCGTGTTCGGAATGAGCTGCCACAGGAAGTGTCCAAGGCGATTACAATTACAACATTTAAAATCATCTAAATGGGTGTATGATTAGGAAGGGTTGAGAAGAATATGGGCCAAGTGCTGCAAAATGGGACTAGATTAGGTTTGGATATCTGGTCGGCATGGATGAGTTAGACTGTAGGGTCTGTTTCCATGTTGTACATTCTATGACTCAAAGATTCGAAATACAATCGTGACAACAGGACCTGTGATGTATTACTACTGCAGTTTGCAGAACATGCTGGACACTAAGGTGACCCAGAACAAACACATCTGGAGGGAGTATTTGCAGATGCAGGAACTTTAAATTAGAGTTGAGGAATTGGAGTCTGAGCTACAGGCATGGCTACACATCAGGGAAGGGAAACGTATCCTGGACCAATCTGAAGGGTAATGTCTTTTGCAATTGTCTAACAGAACCCAAAAAATTTGGTGGTCCTTGTACAATGAAAAACAGCATATGAGTTCAGCAGTTAACAGGGAAGGCAAATGGAGTGATGGCAAAAGAAAATGTAATATAAAAATCGGGAAGTTTTGCTAAAATTATGCAAGGTACTAGTTAGACCACACTTTGGATATTGGGAACAGTTTTGACTATTCTCTCTGTGGAATTCTTTGCCATAGAGAGCTGTAGAGGCTGAATTGTTGATATATATTTGAGGCTCAAATAGACAGATTTTTAATCAGTAAGGGAATCTAACGTTATAAGAGAGAGACAGGAAAGTCCAATTGAGGATAATCAGATCAGCTATGATCTCACTGAATAATGGCCTATTTCTACTCTGACATCATACGGTCTTATAATCTCTGCATTTATATGTCCTCCTGCTTATGAAGGAGGATGGACCATCCTGCATGGTCAGAGTACAAAGACAAATCCTATAGTGGCTCAGTGTTGACGTTTGCATCTGGCATTGCTTCTTTTGTCTTATTCCTTACTACTCTGAAAATTGAAGAGTTCCTCAATTGATCCAAACTGTAGCACATAATAAACAATACACACATAAAGAGGTTGACCAAGCAGATGTAATGCAATTTCTGAGAGATCGACTCTGTCACAGCACTAACCAAGCAGTGGACAAACAAATATGTTGTCCTGCAGCAAGATGTACTATATATGTACGCATAACTACCAGGTAATTGGAACAATTTAATAAAAATATAAAATAAGTTAAAGGCCCTATCTAAACCACACTGAATAGGACACCTTTGAAGCAAATGGTATATCTGGAGGCAAAGATATGGTACAACACCAATTAAATGTGTCTGACTTAATGAAACTCAGGCAGCGCACATACACCTTTGTTACAACCTCCAAGTGTTTCTGACTGACTTTATCACTCAAGCTACCAGTACAGAAAGCACAAGCCATTGATCTCATTCTCAGCTTCATGCTATCAATTTTGTTTGATCAGTATGATCCACAAATTGTTTTCTCTTTTACTCGGCAGAAGACAATGTCTGTATTGATTTAAGGCATAGCATGCAAGATATCTAGTCCAATGATTTCAGTGAGGGATTTCATTCAGTCACATTCCTACACATGACCCCAATGTGGAACTTCAATCATCACTCCAAACCCACTCCTCAGGCCTGCTCATCCTTCCTCAAATCACCTATGCTACCTGTATGTCCACATTCATATATCATGTCCGATGTATCTATGTATCCTCCATAGGCGCCTATCCAGTATCCAACATCAACAGTCCTCGGAATCTATGCATTATCAACAGTAAATATTTTACATTCCTTGGGGAGTGAGCCTCGAAAGCTAACCATCTAATAAAATAGCATCAATGCTACTAAGAAGCCATATTTTCTATGACTGAATACATTCATGAAAAGATTGGAAACCTCTAATCTTATTATCTTGGTTCAACAAACCATAAAACACACTGATGACACAATCTATTGATACAACTGCTTGAAACCGTCATTTCCTTCTCAGATTAATGTAAGATCTTATTAGCATTTGAAACCTATTAGCATTTGAAATGCAGTGAAGCATTCAGAAAGGCTCCAGCTTTCCAGACAACATACTGCTCTCTGGGAAGGAAGTCAAAACAGAAGGTACTCACATTAATGTCAATGCAGAATGTTTGTCAATCAATTTGGGATCAAGCGGTTAGGTATTACTTGTATAATTGTGTTTTTCAAATGTCAAAACTAAATGCATTTTCCTGAATCATCTAGGTCCACTTCAATTCCAGGAGAAAAGATGACAGCAATGGGAAACAGGATTTGTTGTAATTTGGTTAACTGCATTATACAGAAACACTGGAATGCAAGACTTGCCAATATAAGGATTCATTTACCTTTAAATCATTGCATTAAAAACACATCAGCGTTACAACATAGCATAGTGACATTTGAAGGGGTGAGACACTTTACACTTACTGTCCAAAGACAAAGCATTTATTACAAATGGAGGGGATAGGACACAGCCATTAAAAATGGCTACTGTGATTCATCTGGATATGTGCAATTTCACCTGTGACAGAGGTAGGATCATTATCACTGTGCCACAAAAACTTCTTGTTTTACATGTATATGTACACTTGGGGTACTACCCCTTTAAGATAGTTGGTCAGGCAACCTGCAGAATGGGGACTCAGTAGAGCCAGCTGTAAGGTGTGAGCATCTGAAATAAAGTGCTGCTGTTCATAGTGTTACCTGTGTCTCCCTTGCAGATAATTTGTGGTTCCCAGCAAATTACAAACTTAACACCACCATCATTTTTTAAAGATACTTTCTAATCAGCCTGTACAGAAATGTTATTGCGCATAACTGGAGCAGGTGAGACAGGAATCTCGGTTTCCTGACTCAGAGGTAGGGATATCACCACAAGAAACTATCTAATTTTTCAGCCTTTTCCAAATTATTTTCTATATCTGTATGTAACCTTTTATGTGCAAGGACCCCCAAGTCACCATAATAGTTTCCCTTTAGTGGAATAGCTATTTACTGTTTTTGCTATCAATGTGGCAACATCATTTTCCCAGCTTATACTCCATCTCTCAAATATTCTTATGTCTCACCAAACCTACTTATATCCATTCACAAATGTTTTGGATTTTCTTCACCACTTGCTTTCCTACCAAGTTTTGTCTCATCAATAAATGTTGCTTTAATACAGTTGATCCATTCATCCACATCATTAACAGGGATGGTAAAGAGTTGAGGCGTCAGCACTAATCTCTGAGGTTATTGTTTACTGGTTATTGTTTACAGAGTTGAAAATTATTGATTTATCCCAACATTCTGTATACTGCTTGTTAGCCAAACCCCTACCCATGTTATTATTTCACTGACATCAAAAGACATTATTTCATTAGGTATGACTGAATGTCTTTAGAAGTCAAAATCGACTGATTTCCCTTCATCTTTCTGCTTGTTACATCATCTTTGATTTTATAAATGTCTTACCACTCCTTCCTTAATAATCAACTCCAGCATTCTTCCAAATGCAGATATTAGGCTAACTGGCTTCCCATTTCTTGCTTTCTGTCTCACTCTTTTCTTGAATAAAGATGCTACATTTGTAGCAATTATCTCTCCAGTCACTATTGCTGAGATGCTAGGATGTAGGTTAGCAGACAGAGGTAACTTGTCAGCTTTGATTCCTAAAGTTTTCCTCACATTTTTTAAACAATATGGATTTGACTCTTCATTCCTTTTTGTCCTTTACTTTTCTATTATTCTGGGGATATACTTTATGTCTTTCTTGTGAAGGTTGCTGCAATATACGTGTTCAAAGTTCATTGTCATTTATGTTTTCCCCATTAAAAATTACTAGATTCACCTAATGTTAGCTAATCTCTTCCGTTGCTGGTTGCAAAAGGCTTCTAGTGCCTGTATAACAAAACTCAAAAAATGTTAAAAAAAAAAGCAATTGCCTAATTCAGTTACAGCTGAATTAGACAATGTTAAAAGATGTTTTTGATAGATTTCAAAAGAACAATTTTATATTCCATCAAATTAAATAAATACTCATTAGTGGAGGGCCAAATGGAGCATCATAAGTGTCCAGCTTTCCACTCAATTGGTCTTTCGACAGCACAGAAAGACATTTCATGAAGGCAGACTTTTAGGGCCTTTCAGGTTGTGGGTAAGGTGGTCAGTAAATTGAACATTAATACGTGGGCTTCTAGGCTGGTTTATGAAAGGGAGATGGTAGCTTTCATCTTCAGGATGTGTTGATTTGACCTTTTAGTGTTCTTATCTTGATGCACTAAATTGTTTATTTTTAATATACAGGTTGTTCTGTTATAAGACATGTTTCACCAGTGTGAATTGGCAAGAACACAATCGATGAACTGTGGATGTTGTTTGGATGTCTACTGAACAGGTACAATGATTTTCTATTAACAATCTTCTACAGGGTGATTTTCTGTAGCAGTTCCATTGCACAATGTTCAATAGCACAAGGCTGCAGAGAAACACAACTGTCTCATTATAGTAGAAAGACCTGTACAGGTTTCCATTTCTGGCCCTAAAAAATCACTTTTCATCACAAATCATTCCTGGATGCACTTCAATTGTTGTAAAAGTGACCATGATCAGTGACCAGAACTAACACTATTATTCAAAATGTAGCCTAATCAGTGCTTCATATAATTCAGCACTACGTCTGACATTCTGATGAAACACTATCAATGATCTAAAATGTTAAATATTATGCACATATAAATGCCAACAAGCTGTTGACCCAGACCGATCCATGAGGCACTCTGCTGGTGACAGACCTCCAGTCTGAGTAGCAACCCTCCACCACCATGCTCTGTCTTCTACCTTTGAGCCAGTTCTGCATCCAAATAGTTAGTTATCCCTCTATTTCATGTGATCTACCTTGCTAACTAGTCAACCATGAGGAACTTTGTCTAACACCTTACTGAAATCCATATAGATCACATCCACCGCTCTGCCCTCATCAATCCTCTGTGTTACTTCTTCAAAAAATTCAATCTAGTTTGTGAGACATGATTTCCCACACATAAGGCCATGTTGACTATTCTTAATTAGTTCTTATCTTTCCAAATACATTCCCTCCAACAACTTGCCCACCACAGGCATCAAGCTCACCAGTTTTTGCTCCCTAGCTTTTGCTTACCATCTTTCTTAAATAGTGGCACCATGTTAGCCAACCTTCAGTCTTCTGGTATCTCGCCTCTGGCTATTGACAATACAAATATCTTAGCAAAGGGTCCAGCAGTCACTTCCCTGGCTTCCCAATGAGTTCTAAGCTATACCTGATAAGTTCCTGGTTATTTATTCACGCTTATGCTTTTTAAGACGTCAGGCACATCCTCCTCAATATTATGGACATTTTTCAAGATGTCACTATTTATTTCCCCACGTTTTCTATCTTTGATATCCTTCTCTACAGCAAACACAGATACAAAATGTTTGTTTATATCTCGCCATCTCCTGAGGTTCCAAACATAGGCGGCCTTATTGATGTTTATGGGGCCCTGTTCTGTCCCTAGCTATCTTTTTTTCCTTCATGTATTAGTAGAATCCCTTTGGATTCTCCTTAACCTGATTTGCCAAAGATATCTCATGTCCTCTTTTTGCCCACCAATTTCCTCTTTGGGAGACTCCTACTGCTTTTATACTCTTTTCGTCCTGCTTTTCATCATTTATATAAATGATTTGGATGTGAACCTGGGAGGTATGGTCAGTAAGTTTGCAGATGACACCAAACTTGGAAGGGTAATGGACAGTGAAGAATGTTACCTCGAGATAACAATGGGATATTGATCAGATGGGTCAATGGGCCGAGGGGGGGCAGAATGAGTCTAATTTAGATAAATGTGAGATGCTACATTTTGGAAAAGCAAATCGTGGCAAGACTTATACACTCAGTGGTAAGGTCCTGGAGAGAGTGCTGAACAAACAGACCTTGGAGTGCAGGTTCGTGATTCGTTGAAAGTGGAGTCATGGGTAGATAGGATAGTGAAGATGATGATTGGTAGACTTTCCTTTATAGATCAGTGCACTGAGTATAGTAGTGGGGAGGTCTGTACAGGACATTGGTTAGGCCAATTTTGGAATATTGTGTTCAATTCTTCCCCCTGAAGGAAGTATGTTGTGAAACTTGAAAGGGTTCAGAAAAGATTTACAAGGATGTTGGCAGGGTTGGAGGGTTTGAGCTATAGAGAGAGACTGAATAGGCTGGAGCTATTTTCCATACAGCATCGAAGGCTGACAGGTGACATTATAGAGACTTATAAAGTAATGAGGGGCATGGATGGAATAAATAGACAAGGTCAAGGGTGTGGTCCTGGAAAAGCACAGCAGGTCTGCAGCATCCAAGGAGCAGGTGAATCGATGTCTCGGGCATAAGCCCTTCATCAAGAATGAAGCTTGTGGGCCTGGGGGGCTGAGAGATAAATAAAGGGGTTGGGTGTGGGGGGAAGGCAGCTGAGAATGCAATAGGTAGATGAAGGTGGGTGAGAAGGTGGTACGTCAGAGTGGAGGTTGGAGCAGATGGATGGGAAAGACGATGGACAGGACTAGAGGACAGTGCCGAGTTGGAAGCTTGGGACTCGGATAAGATAGTAGGAGGAGAAATGAGGAAACTAGTGAAATATACATTAAACCTGTGTGGTTGCAGGGTTGCAAGATAGAACATGAGGTGTTCTTCCTCCAGGCATCGGGTGGTAAGGCTTGGATGATGGAAGAGGTCCAGTAGGAGAAAGTGAGGACTGCAGATGCTAGACTACCAGAGTTGAAAAATGTGGTGCTGGAAAAACACAGCAGGCCAGGCAGCATCCGAGGAGCAGGAGAATCGACGTTTCGGGCATAAGCCCTTCTTCAGGAATGAGGCTGGTGTGCCAAGTGGGCTGAGATAAAAGGTAGGGGGAAGGGAATTTGGGGGAGGGGCGCTGGGAATATGATGGGTGGAAGGAGGTGAGGGTGAGGGTGATAGGCCGGAGAGGTGATGGGGGCAGAGAGGTCTTCCCGACCTCTCCAGAGATGTTTGCTGAAACAATCTGCAAGTTGGCGCCCTGTCTCCCAGATGAAGAGGACACCACATCGGGTGCAACAGCTAGAGTAGATGACATTGGCGGAGGTGCAGGTAAATCTTTATCGCTTGTGGAAGGATCCTTTGGGGCCTTGGACAGAGGTGGGGGGAGGTGTGGATGTAGGTTTACACTTCCTGCAGTGGCAGGTGAAGGTGCCAGGAATTGGATGTGGGCTGATGGTGGAGTATGGATCTGACAAGGGAGTCGCTGAGAGAATGGTCTCTCCGGAACGCTGATAGGGGTGGGGAGGGAAATATATCACTAGTGGTGGGGTCTGTTTTAGCTGTCAGAAGTGACGGAGGATGTTGCAACATATACAGAGGTTGGTGGGATGAAAGGTGAGGACCAAAGGGGCAATTTTTCACGCAATTGATGGTGCGTGTATGGAATGAGCTGCCAGAGGAAATGGTGGATGCTAGTACAAATATAATATTTAAAAGGCATCTGGAAGGGTACATGAATAGGAAGGGTTTAGAGGGATATGGGCAAAATACTGGCAAAACCGGACCAGATTAATTTAGGATGTCTGGTCAGCATGGACGGGTTGGACCAAAGGGGCTGTTTCTTAGCTGTATGTCTCTGTGGCTCAATGACTCTATTAGGATTGTCCTTGTGTATTTTCTTTAACAATGGTAGCAGAGATACCATTCTTCAATGCTTTGGCAACATTTCTGCATTTAGCAAAGTCTGGAAGATGATGTAAATACCTGTTACACAATAACCTGAATCAGGCAAATTATTCACTGTAATTATTTATAGGCAGACTTACCAGAAGATGTAGTTTCTTAATTTTTCACCTATCTATTACCTTCAGAATTTCCACTTCTATCAATAACTTGAGACCATTACCTTCTCCTTAAGTGTTCTAGCCTTGTCACCTGTCTATGCCAAATCATGATTGTGGACCACCAGCAGCAGAAAAATCAGAATATAACACCATGTGTAACTCCATAGTCTAATGCATCCCTCAATCCATTAAACCAAGGGAGCAAAGTTGATTCAATGAAAAGCACAAGGCATGCCTAATCATCAGGTGCAAATCTGGTGAAGCTAAAACAGGTTTTCGTGCATTCAAAGCAGTTGCAGCATGCTTTCATCAAATCTACACAATTGTGCTTTGAAATCTTCAGATCAATAATCTGCAGTTCCCACAAAATCTCGTAGTGAATGTTACTGGACAATTAAGTAACTAACAGAATGAGAATGTTTGATATCCACCATTATTCCTAATAATGATAGAGGCTCCAGTATTTCTGAGAACAGTCTGCTACCAATTCCCCATGCTATGATATGCTGCACACATTGGGCACAGTGAAAAGTATTGGGCCTGACAACACGCTGTCCATAATGTTGAAAACTTTTGCTCCTGAATTGATTGTGTCTCAAGCAAAGTTGCTGGAAAAGCGCAGCAGGTCAGGCAGCATCAAAGGAGCAGGAGAATTGACGTTTCTGGCATAAGGCCTGAAGAAGGGCTTATGCCCGAAACATCGATTCTCCTGTTCCTTTGATGCTGCCTGACCTGCTGCGCTTTTCCAGCAACACATTTTTAAGCTCTGATCTCCAGCATCTGCAGTCCTCACTTTCTCTAGCAAAGTTGGTCCAATGCACTTAGAACAATGATATTTGTCTAACAATATTGTGAAATGACCAAGGTATGTGCAGGGTAAATACAACTACATTATTAATTGACCTATTAGCTAGGTAATCAGCATTGCTAACAAACAGCTCTTAATGAGAAATAACTAACTCATTGATGCTCAGACATATTCATCAGATCAAGAAGGCAGCTCAATCTTGGAAATACAATCAGGGATGGGCAGTAAATATTAGACTTGCCAGCAATGCCCACATCCCACATGAATAAATGAAAAATAAAGTTAAGAAGTGGTGAGAATAAAAATTAACTTGGGATTCTGAACGTTCTTCATGATAAGGCTGGGAATGAATGTTCAGTAAGCACCAATAAATGTCACTACATTATACACACAATTTGATTAAAAATGTGGTACTGGAAAAGCACAGCTGGTCAGACAGAATCTGAGGAGCAGGAGAATCGATGTTTCGAGCATAAGCTCTTCATCAGAACTGATCTCCCATATTCAGCTGTCTTCCATTGAAAAATGTTGCTTCAAAGCTTAAATTGTTGCTTAAATGCAAAAATATGAGAGGATAGGCAACTGACTAGCATTGTTTATGCCAGCAGATTGTTGGTTCAGCAAATACACAATTGCACATCTGGGTTGCTTCAAGCCTCAGGTTGTATAAAGTGCATGAAGATGACAACCTTTTTTAGCCAGTCCAGTAAGGGTCTTGTTGAGAAAAAAAAATGTATTATCAAATGTGTCACAGATTTTATGAATGTGTCAAACATTAATACAGGGGCTGATGGAAACACATAAGTCTCATGGCTGTCTCCTAGAGCTCTTTCCTTTCCTCTACCTCAGTTCTCCTGGCATCATCAAGGTGAGTAGTGGTTACTGCACTCAGTCAAGTATTGACCCTTTCAGACCCATCTTCTCCCCCACCTTGTCCTACTGTTTTTTACATTAACCAATATTCACCCCAAGTGTGTTCATTTTGATGTGGAAAATGCTAGTTTGTTAAGTAGAGGGCAGTTCAATTGAAGTCTATAGATGTATTTTGAACTTGTCTGTTCTAAACCTCTTGTACTTCCTTCAATAAGGACTTTGGGTGATGTATGTTTATTCTTTATAGCTGTTAGCATGGTCAAGGCGATAGCAGGTAATTTCTTCTCAGCTGTACCCTGGATGATTGCATATTGTTTGTTTTTCTTTGTGATGTCTTCCACAGACTTATATTCATGGCTGAAAATATGTTGCTGTTAAAGCACAGCAGGTTAGGCAGCATCCAAGGAACAGAAAATTCGACGTTTCGGGCCAGAGCCCTTCATCAGGAAATCAGACTTATATTCATCCCAACTTAATAAGAACATAAGATGTAGGAGCAGAAGTAGACCATTCAGTGACTCATGACTGTCTGCCATTTAATGAGATCATGGCTGATCTGATAATCCTCAATTCCATTTTACTGTTTTTTTCCCCAATTACCCTTCATTCACTTACTGATTAAAGGTCTCTCCATCTCAGTCTTGAATATAAATAATGACACTGCATTAACAATCCTCTGTGCTAAGGAATTCCACAGATTCATTATCCTTTGAAAGAAGAAATTCCTCATCATCTCTGCCTTAAATGTGGTTCCTTTTGATTCTAGACTCTGCCACAAGGGGAAACAACATCTCCATATCTACGTTGTCAAGTCCCCTAAGAATCATGTATGTTTCAAAAAAGTTGTCTCTCATTGTTCTCAATTCCAACTTGTACAGGATCAACCTACTCAATCTCTCCTCAATTGACAATCCCTCCATACCTGGTTTCAACTTAGTGACCCTTCTCTGGACTGTCCAAAAAGCCAATACAAGTTTGCTTATTTATGTGGCCCAAAACACCATGTAATATTCCAACTGTGCTCTGACTAGTGCCTTGCATAGTTTCTACAAAGCCTCCAACTTTTATCTCCATTCTCTTTCAAATAAAGGCCAACATTCCATTTGCCTTCCCTATTACCTGTTGATCCTGGATGTTAGTTGTTTGTGATTCAAGTCTCTCTGTCTCTTTGCTCTCTGCAGTCTTTCATATTTAAGTAAATATTCAACTCCACTGTCCTTACTGCCAAAGTGCATAATCTTGCATTTCCCATCATTGTCTTTCATTTGCGATGTTTTTGTCACTTGCTTTACCTGTTTGAGTTTCTCCTGCAGATTTTTTGTATAATTTTCAGGATTTGCCTTCCCACCTATTTTTGCACAGTACATTCAATTTCTTCATCCAAATCATTAATATATATATTGGAAATAATGGTGGCCTTAGCACTGCTCTTTGTATTATTCCACTAGTTACAAATTGCCAGCCTGTTGACATGCCCTATTTACCCCAAATCTCTGTCTTGTATTAGCTAGCAAAAGTTCTATTCGTACTAATGTACTAACTCCAACGTAGTGGAGTTCAAGCTTATTAAATAGCCTAATGTGTGCCATTCATCAAACACCTTATGAAAATCCAAATATATTACATCCACTACTTCTCCTTTTTTTATCCTACTTGTTACCCCGTCTAAGACTTCTAGAAAGTTTGTCATAAATGATTTCCCTTTCATGAATTTTGCTTTCTGCTTGATCATATTATGTATTTCTTCATGTTTTGCTCTTAAATCCTTTACAATAGCCTCTAACATTCAACTTACGTAGATGAAATTTATTTCAAATTCTGCCAGCAAATCTGAGCTTAAGTATGTAGATATATTTGGGCTTTGTCTTCCTCTCTTAATGACTGAATTATTGGTGAAACCGATATGTTCATTTCCACAATGGAGATTCATTCTTGCTTGATTTGAAATCCTTCATCATCATTGGAAATTCTTCTTTGGAAGGCAGGAAGGTCAGACATTTTCCTTCATATCATCTGTATTAAATCATCTCAGTTTCTAATATCAAATTTAAATTTGGATTAGATAATTCTCATGGTGCTATGTAGCAAGCTGACTCAATTTAGTTGGAGGTGCTTACAATATCGGTCACTCTAAATCCTATTCAGTGGGTGTAGATAGATCAGTCACTACCTTTTGGCTTGCACTTCACCTCAAACGTCTGAATCAGAACTCTCTTTAGCTTCACGGTCAAAAACATTTCAACTAATCCAGATTTCTAACTTATTTCTGATAAAAAACAAACTGGTATTTCAACATAACTGCCAGAAATTAGATAACGGGAAGCCAGAAATGAGATTACGGGAGTCCAGAGAAAATATATTCCTGTTCAGGTCAAAGGAAAGGCTGGTAGGTATAGAGAATGCTGGATGATTAAAGAAATTGAGGGTTTGGTTCAGAAAAAGAAGGAAGCATATGTCAGGTACGGACAGGATAGAGCGAGTGAATCCTTAGAAGAGTATAAAGAAAGTAGGAGTATACTTAAGAAAGAAATCAGGAGGGCAAAAAGGGGACATGAGATAGCTTTGGAAAATGGAGTTAAGGAGAATCCAAAGCGTTTTTACAAATACATTAAGGATAAAAGTGTATGTAGGGAGAGAATAGGGCCCCTCTAAGATCATGAGTTAATTCCTGATGAAGGGCTTTTGTCCGAAACATCAATTTTCCTGCTCCTTGGATGCTGCCAAATCTGCTGTGCTTTTCCAGCACCACTCTAATCTTGACTCTGATCTCCAACATCTGCAGTCCTCACTTTCGCCCCTCAAAGATCAGCAAGGCAGCCTTTGTGGGGAGCTGCACAAAATGGGGGAGATACTAAAAGAGTATTTTATATCAATATTTACTGTGGAAAAGGACATGGAAGATATTGAATGTAGGGAAATAGATGATGACATCTTGAAAAACGTCCATACTACAGAGGAGGAAGTGGTGTGAAGTGCAAAGAAGTGGGTAAATCCCCAGGACCTGATCAGGTGTATCTGAGAACTCTGTGGGAAGCCAGGGAAGTGATTGTTGAGCCTCCAACTGAAATATTTGTATCATCAGTAGTCACAGGTGAGGTGCCGGAAGACTGGAGGTTGGCTAATGTGGTGCCACTATTTAAGAAGGGTGGTAAGGACAAGCCAGGGAACTATAGACCAGTGAGCCTGACATCGGTGGTGGGCAAGTTGTTGGAGGGAATCCTGAGGGACAGGATGTACATGTATTTAGAAAGACAAGAACTGATTAGGGATAGTCAACATGGCTTTGTGCATCGGAAATCATGTCTCACAAACTTGATTGAGTTTTTTGAGGAAGAAACAATGAGGATTGATGAGGCCAGAGTGGAAGATGTGATCTATATGGACTTCAGTAAGGAGTTTGACAAGGTTCCCCATGGGAGACTGGTTAGCAAGGTTAGATCTCACGGAATACAGGGAGAACTAACCATTTGGATACAGAACTGGCTCAAAAGTAGAAGACAGAGGGTGGTGATGAAGGGCTGTTTTTCAGACTGGAGGCCTGTGACCAGTGGAGTGCCACAAGGATTGGTGCTGGGTCCACTGTTTTTCGTCATTTATATAAATGATTTGGATGTGACCATAAGAGGTGTAGTTAGTAAGTTTGCAGATAACACCAAAATTGGAGGTGTCGTAGACAATGAAGAGGGTTCCGCAGCTACACTGGCACCACCCCCCACCTTTTCCTCCGCTACATTGATACTGTATCGGTGCTACCTCGTGCGCCCACAAGGAGGTTGAACAGTTCATCCACTTTACTAACACCTTCCACCCCGACTTCAAATTTACCTGGACCATCTCAGACTCCTCCCTCCCCTTCCTAGACCTCTCCATTTCTATCTCGGGCGACCGACTCAACACGGACATTCACTATAAACCGACCGACTCCCACAGCTACCAAGATTACACCTCCTCCCACCTTGCTCCCTGTAAAATCGCCATCCCATATTCCCAATTCCTTCGCCTCTGCCGCATCTGCTCCTAGGAGGACCAATTCCAATACCGAACAACCCAGATGGCCTCCTTCTTCAAAGACCGCAATTTCCCCTCAGACGTGGTTGATGATGCTCTCCACCGCATCTCCTCCACTTCCCGCTCCTCCATCCTTGAACCCCACCCCTCCAATCGCCACCAGGACAGAACCCCACTGGTCCTCACCTACCACCCCACCAACGTCCAGATACATCATATCATCCTTCGTCATTTCTGCCACTTCCAAACAGACCCCACCACCAAGGATATATTTCCCTCCCCTCCCCTATCAGCATTCCAGAAAGACCACTCCCTCCGCGACTCCCTTGTCAGGTCCACACCTGCCACCAACTAAACCTCCACTCCCGGCACCTTCCCCTGCATCCGCAAGAAATGCAAAACTTGCGCCCACACCTCCCCCCTCACTTCCCTCCAAGGCCCCAAGGGATCTTTCCATATCCATCACAAATACACCAGCACCTCCACGCACATCATCTATTGCACCCACTGCACCCGATGTGGCCTCCTCTACATTGGGGAGACAGGCCACCTACTTGTGGAATGTTTCAGAGAACACCTCTGGGACACCCGCACCAACCAACCCAACTGCCCTGTGGCTGAACACTTTAACTCCCCCTCCCACTCCGCCAAGGACATGCAGGTCCTTGGCCTCCTCCATTGCCAGACCATGGCAACATGACGCCTGGAGGAAGAGCTCCTCATCTTCTGCCTCGGAATCCTCCAACCACAAGGGATGAATGCAGATTTCTCCAGCTTCCTCGTTTCCCTTCCCCCCACCTTGTCTCAGTCCCAACCCTCGGACTCAGCACCACCTTCTTGACCTGCAATCTTCTTCCTGACCTCTCCGCCCCCACCCCATCTCCGGCCTATCACCCTCACCTTAAACTCCTTCCACCTATCGCATTCCCAACGCCCCTCCCCCAAGTCCCTCCTCCCTACCTTTTATCTTATCCTGCTTGGCACACCCTCCTCATTCCTGAAGAAGGGCTTATGTCCAAAACATTGATTCTCCTGCTCTTTGGATGCTGCCTGACCTGCTGCGCTTTTCCAGCAACATATTTTTCAGCTCTGATCTCCAGCATCCGCAGTCTTCACTTTCTCCCAATGAAGAGAGTTACCTCAGATTACAACGGGATCTTGATCAGATGGGTCAATGGGCTGAGATGTGGCAGATGGAGTTTAATGCAGATAAATGCGAGGTGCTCACTTTGGGAAAGCAAATTATAGCAGGACTTATACACTTAATGGCAAGGTCCTAGGGAGTGTTGTTGAACAAAGAGACCTTAGACTGCAGTTTCATAGCTCCTTGAAAGTGGAGTCGCAGGTGGATAGGAGAATGAAGAAAGCATTTGGTATGCTTTCCTTGATTAGTCAGAGTATTGAGTACAAGAGTTGGGAGATCATGTTGCAGCTGTACAGGACATTGGTTAGGCCACAGTTGGAATATTGCATGCAATTCTGGTCTCCTTCCTACTGGAAAGATGTTGTGAAACTTGAAAGGGTTCAGAAAAGATTATCAAGAATGTTGCCAGATTTAGAGGATTTGAGCTATAGGGAGAGGTTGAATAGGCTAGGGCTGTTTTCCCTGGGGTGTCAAAGGCTGAGTGGTGACCTTGTAGAGGTTTATAAAATCATGAGTGGCAAGGATAGGATAAATAGACAAAGTCTTTTACCTGGGGTAGGGGAGTCCAGAACTAGAGGGCATAGGTTTAGGGTGAGAGGGGACAGATATAAAACAGACCTGAGGGGCAACTTTTTCACGCAGAGGGTGGTACGTGTATGGAATGAGCTGCCAGAGGAAGTGGTGGAGACTTGTACAACTGCAACATTTAAAAGGCATTTGGAAGAGTATATGAATAGGAATGGTTTGGATGGATATGGGCTGGGTGTTGTCAGGGACTAGATTGAGTTGGGTTATCTGGTCGGCATGAATGGGTTGGATTGAAGAGTCTGTTTCCGTGCTGTACATTTCTATCACTCTGTGGACTGACCTTGGGAGTTTTCATTTTTAGCGGTTAGGTCCTGATTGAAGACAACTGATTGTCCTAATCAGGATAGAAAATGTTTGTTTATGAAGTACATGTCGGGGATAGCAAATGCGAGAAATCTCTTTCAGAGTGTTGCTTAGAGCAGAATGTATTGTTATTTGTGTCTTTTAATTTAACTTTTGTTGATTGTAAGCAATGTCTCGTCAGATAAGCTTAACAATGTGATAACATTATGACACTTGCCCCCTTGTCTAAATAAATAATTGTTACATACCCATTGACATAAATGTCTGATGCAACAATATTCAATTGCTAACTGTTCTGAGAAAACATATTATGTTTATCTTCTACAGAAGATTAATGGATTTAATCTGTATTGATAGTTCTTTTTTTCTTTTGCTTTGTTGTATTCAAGTCCTGCTTTGGCACATATTTTTGAAAGTGACCTTTGTTCTTCAAATAAAGATATTTATTCTTCGAGCTGGTCAATGTTTGTGTCTGTGAGATTTCTTTGCTGCACATCATTAGCAAACATTGTTAGTGCCTTCTTATTACTGAGTTAGCAAGAATTACTGCTAATTGAGCCCCACTATTCCACAACCGTCACAATGTTTAGCTACCCAATGAAGCCACCAATTTGTTGACTGGTTGCTATTCAGGACAAAAATAATTCACACCAGGATTAACAGGGAAATAACTCTCAACATTGTAAGTAAATGTCAATCAAAAATGGATTACAGATTGCAACAATGCAACTGAAGTTATTGCATTTTAAAACTCTAAACAACTATTCATTCAAGAATAAGACAACACAAAAAGGGGATGATTTGACACAAATACTACTGTGGAAAATTGTAAGCCAGGACAAACAAATTCTGTAGTTCAAAAGTCCAGACCACAAGAGTGGGATGAGTTTTTTCTCACATATTTTTGATTTTTCTTTTAGTGATGGTGACATGTTGTCATCTGCAGAGGGAGCTCAGTCTTCAAATCAGTAGCTAATTAGGTAGGTCTTTGCTTTTATTAGAATTGTTTCCTTTTGCAGTCTTCAAGTTTTGGCTTTCTTTCTCTGAGAAAGCTGATGAGAGATATTTCTTGTTTGCAGGCTTCTGGATGTTTCTGAGTATAAATGCATTCACAGGTCTGTGACAAACTGCAATTGCACCAATCTAAAGACTATTGTTGAGCAATTTCCCTTTTCTCCAAAGATTCCTAGCTCCACTTTATCTCAGAAAAGTTTACCTTCTCACTGTTTCTGTGAGGTTGGAATATACAACATGCAATACTAAATGATCTTTAACTTGTGAAAACTTCCAAGTATTTGTAACTATGAAGCTGTCTAACTTTAATTTTCCAGTTAACAGTTCAAAAGGGAAACAGGTAATGTGGTTCCTTACATTCTGGTGTCGGTTCTACCCACTACAGAAGTTTATTATTATGACATGGGGACAGACAGCCAAAACAAACCCATCTCCCTACCTCTGTATTCACAACACAGGTAGAATTTAAAAAACTTCACAGACCCTCAAACTAACCTCAATGTCTTCTAACCACATGTTTTGAACAACAAATCCCAGACTTATGTGAATAAACAAATCCAGTCACTGTATCTGTAGCTTGAACAAAATATTTCTCAATATATTAACTACACAGTAATTTAGCAGAGCAAGATGAAACAACAAAGTAATCTAATTAACATTCATCTTTTAAGCCATTAAACTTTGTTTCCATCCCTTTCCATACAAAAGACAAACATAGCTAAGAGACAAATTAAACAAATAAAACCACAAAGCTGGCAAGACTTCTCAGGTGGTTTTCAAAATGTGTTGTTCCACAAGCATATACAAATTTCTGAAGTTAAAAATCACACATCACCAGGTTATAGTCCAACAGGTTTAATTGGAAGCACACTAGTTTTCGGAGCGACGCTCCTTCATCAGGTGATAGTGGAGGGCTTGATCGTAACACAGAATTTATAACAAAAATTTACAGTGTGATGTAACTGAAATTACACATTGAAAAATTGATTGTCTGTTAAGCCTTTCATCTGTTAGAATATTGTGATAGCTTCATTTCTTTCATGTCTAAATCACAAAACCTTTTTTTAAGTTGCATTCTCGAGTTAGCTGTTAATAATGGTGATAGTTAGACAATAAGTTGAAGGTGTTAGCCCCTAATCTAAAAAGTGAGATAACAGAGTTTTACATAAATTCATGCAGTTTTTGAGCTCAGAGTTCTACATGAATGTATGCAGTTTTTGAGCAAAGTGCAATGTAACTCTGCAAGTACAAATTCACCCCACAAAATATATGTGTGCATGTGAGTCTTTGTCTGTGTGTGTGTGTGTCTGTCTGGGGTGGGGGTTGTGAGTGTGGGAAAGTGTGTGTGTGTGTGTGTGTGTGTGTGTGTGTGTGTGTGTATATGTGTGTAGTGAGTGCAGAGTGTCTTAAGTCTGTGAGGGGGTGCATGTGTGAATGTGGGAGTGTGTGTGTCTATAAGGGTGTATGTGTGTGTCTGCATGCGCATCAGTGTGTACCTGTGTCCGTGTGTATGTGAGAGTGTGTGTGTGTAGGAATATCTGTGTGTGTGTGTAGTGCAATGGTGATCGCCTGTCATGTGACATGAATCCAAGGTCCCGGTTGGGGCCCTCCCTATGGGTACCGAACTTAGCTATCAGTCTTTGCTCAACCACTTTCCTCTGCTACCTGTCCCGAAGTCCATCTTGGAGGATGATCACCCAAAGATCCGAGGCTGAATGTCCTATTACCTAGTGTTGTGTGATTTTTAACTTTGTACACCCCAGTCCAACACCGGCATCTCCAAATCAAATTTCTGAAGACATCAACACCTTCCAGTTCACTCCATGGAAAATTCATTTACTTAATTTCTATTCTCTGAACCTGAAATAGCTAACAATAGAAAGTTATACAGTGAGTTTTCACATCTTCATGTTGTTGCATCAACAGTCAAATTCCTCCTCCCAGAAACACAGTGCAAATCTCAGTTCAAACTCTGGCCTCTCCCTCTGTTTGACCATCATTTATGGTCCCAGACTTGGTGGCATCAATTCCCAGATATTGGCCTTGTTACTGGCCAAATATCTGTTATCTGTTGAAACATGCTGCTTTCCCTGGTGTCAAAGTGTCGATCAACTCCTTTAAGCAAGATCCAACCTGAATATTAACCTCCAGATGTGGCCTCACAAATGAAGAACAGTTTGTTTCTATTTTTCAACACAAGCTGCTGCACCCAATCAAAAGGTCATCTACAGGTCTGAACCAAAATTAATAAAAGAATAAAACAAAACTATTGAAATGTCAGTGAGGTTTCTAAAATTATCAAGGGACCTCTTATTTTGTTTTGCACTTTGAAAGAAATTAATAGATTCAGGGGATCTCATAGTCCGGGTGCAATATTTTCTTCAGAATACCTTGTTATTGTTCTGCTTTAGTGGACAGTTGAATGGCTCGCTATTGCAATAAGTCTTTTTTGGTCTTTTAAAACAGAATTGTTTCCTGAAATGTTGGTATCACTTGGAAGAGCAGTATTTATTGCCCATCACTACTTGCCCTTGAGTGACTTGTTAGACTATTTCGCAGGGCAGTGTCATTACACTCCAGTCTGGATTCACATGTAGACCAGGCACAGTAAGGATGGCAAAGATCCTTCCCTAAAAGAGTACGAGTGAGCCAGATAGACCTTATGACAATAAACAATGGGTTATGATTGCCCTGAGGCTGGAATTTAACTTGTGATGTTATCAAACTGAAATTTCACAATCTTTCATGGTGAGATTCAAACCATGTTCTCAGAATTTTATCCTGGCACTCCAGATCATTTGACTTTGCCACTAGATCACCACTATCCCTGAGTGAAAAGAAACAAGGTCTTCCCTGGTGGAATTGAACTCAATGCCCCAAAACATTAGCCTGGGATACTGGATCACAAGTAAACCAATTTTATGCACTCCTTATACACACACAACTGTGTGGCCAAATTCAGCTCTAACTCCATTCACAAATTTGCTGATGATACCATCATCGTGGGTCAGATCTCAAACAGCGATGAGACAGAATACAGGAAAGAGATAGACAGCTTAGTGTCGTGGTGTAAAGTCAACAATCTCTCCCTCAATATCAACAAGCTAAGAAATTGGTCATTGACTTCAGGAAGTGGAGTAGAGGAAGGTCCCTGTCTGAGGTGGAGATAGTCAAGAGCTTCAAGTTCCTAGGAGTAAACATTGCTAAAGATCTATCCTGGTTCATCCACATTATGCTACAGTCAAGAAAACACACCAATGCCTCTACTTCCTCAGAAGGTTAAGGAAATTCAGCATATCTACAATGACTTAACAATTTCTAAAAATGCACCATGGAGAGCATCCTACCCAGATATATCACAGCTTGGTTTGGCAACTGCTCTGCCCAAGACTGCAAAAATTACAGATGGTTGTGAACACAACCCAGTCCATCATGTAAACCAGTCTTCCTTCCATTGACTCCTATGTACATTTCCCACTGCTTTAGAGAAGCAGCCAATGTAATTAAAGACCTCTGCCACCCCATTTATATTCTCTTCCACCAACTTCATGCTGTAGCATCAACAGTCAAATTCCCCCTCCCAGAAACACAGTCCAAAACCCAATTTAAATTCTGGCCTCTCCCTTTGTTTGACTATCACCAGAACATACAAAAGTTGATAACACATATCAACAGACTTAAGAACAGCTTCTTCCCTGTTATTATCAGACTTATGAAGGGACCTCAGATATTAGAGTTGATCTTTTTCTGAACCTTCTTTGTAGCTGTAACACTACATTTTGCATTCTGTTCTATTACGGAGCTGAAAATGTGTTGCTGGAAAAGTGCAGCAGGTCAGGCAGCATCCAAGGAACAGGAGATTCGACGTTTCGGGCATAAGCCCTTCCTATTCTGTTCTATTACCCTTACATTGTACTAATGTAAGCTGTAGTTTGTCTGGTTAGCACGCAAAACAATACTTTCACTATTTCTTAGTACATATGACAATAAGAAGTCAAATCAAGCATTACTATACTGCCACCGCATCCTGTTAATTGCAACCCACCTGCACTTTGCTGCTATGCTTGAGGGATTTCCCATGTTGTGTAGCTGTGACAGAGGTTTACATGAGCTTTCGAATGTTGCTATGACCCCTGCTGAGTTCTCATCTTTCAAAAGGAAACTTCTGTCTTAGAACAAAATCATGTAGTCCTTTAAATAGCCCGAAGCTTACTTGCTTGAAGTATCTTCTCTGAAGTATTTCCTTGGCTATCTACTCCTGTGACCTGCATGTTTTCTCAAATTCTCTTGATTTCATTTATCCAGCCATACTTCACAGAATCTGTGCTTGGTGAGAACAATCACGATTACAACCTACCATTTCAACCTCAATTATTACCCCGAATGAAGAAAGGCTTTTTGGTTTTGACTCTGACAATTCTGGATGTGTGGTAGTCTCATCTCAGGCTCGGGACCACTCATATCATAGAGTCATAGAGATGTGCAGCATGACACAGACCCTTCAGTCCAACCCGCCCATGTCGACCAGATATCCCAACCCAATCTAGTCCCACCTGCCAGCAACTGGCCCATATCCCTAAAAATCCTTCCTATTCATATATCCTCCAAATGCCTCTTAAATGTTGAAATTGTACCAGCCTCCACCACTTCCTCTGGCAGCTCATTCCATACATGTAACTACCCTCTGCATGAAAAAGTTGTCCCTTAGGTCTCTCTTATATATTTCTCCTCTCACCCTAAACCTATGCCCTCTAATTCTGGACTCCCTGACCCTAGGGAAAATACTTTGTCTATTTACCCTATTCATGCCCCTACCACTCTCCCTGCCTCTTGAGGCAACCTGGACCTCTCCTTTGGAATTGCAGGTATCTTCTGTCCTACTGCATTCTCTAGTGTTCGACAACATTTTCTGTACTATTCTCTGAAGTATTCTTCATTACTGGGTGTTCTTCGAGGTATGCGGGATTCACATTCCTCAGCAGCCAGCAGCAACCTTTCCTATCAAAATCTTCTGGGTCACCAGCATGTTTATTCTCCGACAGTTTTAGACTGAGGAGGCTGAAATACAATTTCTCTCACATGTCACCATTGCTGCTTATTATATTATGACTTGGGTCCCCCATTGCCACCAATGGTCATCATGTTGTGTGTATCTGGGGTCCTTCAAACTCAAAGTGCCACAGCATAGATGAGGATTGGTGCATTTCTGATCTACCAATGAGAGACTCAAGGTCTAAGTAGTATCAGTCATATTGCATCACTGTAATAATTTACAGATAGCATGAATATGACCTACATTGCTACAGAAACTATTGAGAAGATACGAGCCCCATGACTGTCTCAGCAAGCTCCTTCTTTACTCTACCCAAGACATTATCCCAGCAGGTGGAATTTACTTCATACAATCCATCATAAATAGAAAATAAATTATCTTCAACATCACACAACACAAATCACTTTCTCACTGGGAATAACTTAAGTCGGGATTTCTTTTCTTTGAATTCAAAATCTATCCCAAAGAGTGAAAAATAAGATGCACCATAATAAATTGAATATAGGTGAAATCCCATTATAGTACCCTACAGTCCCATCAAATTGTTTGGATGGATTCTGATGGCTTAATTTTGATTCACAGGAAAATAGTGTATATGATTGAAGTTGAGACAAATCAAAACAAATTTCCACTTTTTTGTCTGCCCTTTTATTCCCAAATGAGAAATATTTATTGGCATTTACAAAAAAATATCATATTTATGATAAAACTGTTTTGCAAACATGTTAACAAATATAATACAAAATAGCATAGATCTGTTTTCTCAAAATTGATATATTCCCAGAAGAAGAAAAAAGAAACTCAGTAGATCACATTGCAATGTTTGAGATCCTGATTGATACAAAAGCTGACTTGTACCAATTTGAGTATTAATGTAAGGAAATGTACTCTAATTTTCATACTCAGTAGATAAACCAATGCTATTATGTAGTGCTACAGAACTATTTTAAAAAGCAGTATGACTCATGCGTTCAAACAAAACAATAGGAGAAATTACTTGAATGTACTACATGGAATGCACAACTGTTTACTGAGTCTGCCATCTGCCCCACAGACCCAGCACAGAAGGATTGGAAACTAATCTGCATCTCGGTTTAAGGGATAGAAGCTCTGGCAAGTTCAAACAAGCTTGAGAAGTGTGGTCCTGGAAAATCACAGCAGGTCGGGCAGCATCCGAAGAGCAGGAGAGTTGACATTTCAGGCATAAGCTCTTCATCAGGAATGTGGGGGAGAGGGGGGAAAGGGGCTGAGAGATAAATTGGAGGAAGGGTAGGGCTGGAGGGGAAGGTAGCTTAGAAGGCAATAGGTAGATGCAGGTGGGAGGTGATGGTGATAGGTCGGAGTGGAGGGTGAAGCGGATAAGTGGGAAGGAAGATAGACAGGTGGAACAGTTGAAGAGGGTGGTGCAGAGTTGGATCTGGGATGAGGTGGGGAGGAGAGGCAAGTTCAAACAAGGTCAGCCAAGTTTACTAAGTTCAAATCCCCAACCTCTGAATACCCTTGAAGGATATTTAAATTAATATATCACAAGTGGGCTCCAGCTTGGCATCTGAAAATTAACAAAGACAACTATGTTCTCTACAAGAACGAATATGAGGTTTATAGATGCTTGCTTTTACTTTATTTTTTCAGTAATTTAAAGAAAACCAGAATACAATGAAAAAGGGAAATGGTGCAAATTTGTATTCATCTCAGTTGGACAACAGACAAGATTATGGTTACAGTCACGGCATGACATTCAAGTTTAGACTGATTGAACCAGTGGGCCAAAAATTCTGAAACAAAAGTACAAATTCAAGGAAAAACTCAGCAGGTCAAAGCAAAGTTAACATTTTGGGTCCCATGACCTTTCTTCAGAACATAATTCTGGTATATTATGAACAAAAATAAAACCATCAGAATCTGTTCATCCATTTGATGGGACTGGTGCTATTATAATGAAACTTCAGCCATAGTTCTGAATTGAACAAAAAGAAAGAGGTAGCAGTTTTGCTTCATTCAAACTTACAGCCTGCCTGAAAAAGTATGGAGAGAGAAAGAGAGGGAGATAGAGATTGCGTGAGAGAAAGAGAGAGAGAGAGAGAGGCGCTCAGATAGACATCTGTTGCTGTGATCAGAAAACAAAAGATTGTTCTGTATGACAACAATCAGGCAGAATGTTGGGAAAAATCATGACCACTGTTCAAAGAAAAGGAACCCAGCACAATCTAAAGACATTAGAAGATATGCCCCAGCAAAATTTCAACAGAAGACATCATTGGAATCAGTCCTATTGCTAATATTTCCTAGGGCACTGAGGCAGATGGCCATTTATCATCAGAAATGTTACAACTCAACAAAATGAGAAGACATTAATCTACTGCAATGGCTGAACTACAATATGCAAAAGGCTGCAATCTTGTGGAAAGACGACTGAGTATGCATTTGTGGCATGTGGCTATCGGTCATGTGAAGCCATCAAGTAGGGACAGTGTTTCAGTAATGTAGAGTATTAGTTGGCTACTGTGTTATATTTAGTCCATGTTGGTTTTACTTGTCACACCGAAAGGCTTAACGTTTGTAATCCAGAATTCCATGTTAATGTTCTGGGAATACAGATTCAAATCCAACTGTGGCAGATGATGAAATTTGAATCTGGAATGGAGAGCAAGCCCAATGGTGATCATTTAAACATGGTTCATTGTTGTAAAGAAAAACAACAAATTATTATTTTGAAAAGGAAATTGTCTATCCAGTCTTGATCAGGCCTATATGTAACTCCAGCAATATGATTGACTCTTAATGACTTATAGGAGAATTAGAGATTGATAACAAATACTGGTCCAGCCAGCAACACACACATCCAATGAACAAATTAAAAAAAGTGTGCAGGGATGCACATAATAAGCATTATCTATTCCATTGACATTGACTGTGGGGTAACTACTGGCCAGTACATTGGAAGAATTGTCCCTAGTGCAACTATGAGACCCTTTGCATCCATAAATGTCAATTCAACAACTCATCAAAAAATTGTACTTAGGACAGTGCAGTTTTCCCTCAGTACTTTGTAGAAGTGTTAATCAGGATTCTGTGTTCAACATTTTTGGAATGGGAGTTGAACTCAAAACCAACTGACTTAGAGGAGAGTGTTCTGTTATCAATCCAAGGATAACATTTACAACTACACATGATGGAGTAGGATGGAGTCACTTATTTTAATGAAGAGTTAGGCTTAAAGGATTAAGAAATGTTCGTTCTTTCCAGTTATTCAGTTGTGTTTCCAGAATTTTAGATTTTTGTTCTAAATGTCCCAAAATTCTTAAAAGGTCACACTATGAGCAATTGTGATTGCACAGATTAAACCCTCCTATCATCACAAAAATACAGTTGGAATTATTAAGGTAGATTTTGCTCAATGGATCTACCTCACTTGTAAACCCTCCCTCATGGTTCATTCCAGGTATATGACCAACATGAGGCTGACTTTCAGCAGTTAACCATAGAATGAAAGGATGTTGGCATTGTGGAATTTTCACTGAATCAGCAATTCACCAAATCAATGTTCTCGAGACCTGGGTTCACATCCCCCCTCAATAAAGATTATGAAAGTTGATTTAAATTTCCAAAAAAGGAGAAGGAAGAGCTGAACAAATGGCAGCCATGTAATCATTATCAGTTGTTGTAAAAACCCAACTGGAAGGAAATCTGTCATCCTTCCAAATAAAATAAACTCTCAGAAGATAACCTGTTGGCCCATCATGTCCTTAGAAACATTTATCTCGAATACCTGCGTTTTCTTTTCGTTTATCGTCCTGTTTACTTTTCTTTTTCCGATAATGATTGCATTGTCTATTGAATGCTTAATTGAACCCATTCTCAGGCACCAACTTGGGAAAAGAAGGCATTTTTTTGTAAATAGGTCTGTACAACCATTTTAACTGTCCACCTGTCCAGTTTTTCAAGGAAGAATTGCTCAGTTTGTTTCTATTTCATTTTCAAAATCAAAAAGGGATATACATGTGACCAAATTGCTAATGAGGATAAGCATTGAACATTGGTGACACATGCTAATGATCAAACAGTACTCATAATATCAACAGAGTTCAGCACCATGGATCATACGGTCAAGGAGATCCTGCCTTCCTTCTGAGCTTCAAGGGTAAGAATATGTTAGTAAAAAGTACAACTGAATATTCAATGCTAGTCTACCTATCTTTAAATTACATAAAACTCAATTTGACCAAGTATAGCACAAGAAGCTCTAGAAAAACTGGATGTGAATCAAGATTAAACTCTCCACTGGTCAGAGCTAAACCTGGCACAAAGGAAGTCCTGGGTATGGTCACTGAATGTCAGTCAGCTAGGCTTTAGGACATCTCTGCAGGAGTTCCTCAGGGAGTGTCCTAGGCCCAAACATCTTCAGCAACTTCAGCGGTGATGTTTGTTGCATCATTTGGTTGAAGTTGGATGATTGCACAGTGTTCAGCATCATTTGTGACTCTTAGAGATGTACAGCATGGAAACAGACCCTTTGTCTAATCTGTCCATGCTGACCAGATATCTGAAATTAATCTAGTCCCATTTGCCAGCATTTAGCCCATATCCATATAAACCTTTCCTATTTATATACCCATCCAGATGTCTTTTAAATATTGTAATTGTCCCAACCTCCATCGCTTCCTCTGGTAGCATACAGGCACCACCCTCTGTATGAAAACAATGCTCCTTAGGTCCCTTTTAAATCTTTCCCCTTGTGCCTTAAACCTACGCCCTTTAGATTTGGAGTCTGCTACAAGAAAAATGGCCTTTTCTTTTCCTCTATAGTCCTGCGTACTTTTCTTTTTCTGATAATGATTGCATTGTCTATTGAATGCTTAATTGAACCCATTCTCAGGCACCAACATGGGAAAGGAAGGCATTTTTTGTAAATAGATCTGTACAACCATTTTAACTATCCACCTGTTCAGCTTTTCAGGGTAGAATTGTTCAGTTTGTTCCTACTTTATTTTCCAAAAGCAATAAGGGACATATATGTGAACAAATTGCTAGTGAGCATCAGAATTGAACATTGGTGATACATGCTCCCAAGAATGTGGAGGCAGATTCAATCAAGCAGTCAATAGGTAATGCAATCATTGTCAGAAAAAGAAAAGTATGCAGGACGATTGAGGAAAAGAAAAGGCGGTCACTCTAGATAAATGTTCCTAAGGACATGATGGGCCAATTGGTTGTCTTCTGAGAGTTTATTTTATTTGGAAGGATGACAGATTTCCTTCCAGTTGGGTTTTTACAACAATTGATAAAGATTACATGACTGCCATTTGTTCAGCTCTTCCTTCTACATTTTTGGAAATTTAAATCAACTTTCATCATCTTTATTGAGGGGGGATGTGAACCCAGGTCTCGAGAACATTGACTGAGCATATACTGAACAGGACTCATAATATCAACTGAGTTCATATCTGTGCCCCTCATGATTTTATAAACTCCAATAAGATCACCCCTCTGCCTCTGTCACTTTAGGGAAAATAGCCTGTTCAGCCTCTCCCGATAGCTCAAACCCTTCAACCCCGGCAACACCCTTGTAAATCTTTTTCTGAACCCTTTCAAGTTTCACAACATCCTTCATGTCACAGGGAGACTAGAAATGAATGCAGTTTTCGAAAAGTAATGAAATGAATCATGTTCACATGATGTAAAACTGGACAAATCTAGGCTTGAGTTGATATGTGACAAGTTATATTCACCCTGTGCTAATGCCAGACATAGGCCTTCTACAACAAGAGAGAATCTAATCATTGTACCTTGATATTTATTATCATTACCACTGCAGAAATTCTACACTAACAACATTCTGGAGGGTACCATTGACCAAAAACTGAATTGCACCAACTAGCACCAACAACAGCAAGAGAGAGGCAATGGCTCTCATAATGATTAACTTACGTTCTGGTTGCTTATTACCTGTCCATCATCTACAAGACACCAGTCATTCCATATGTTTAGAACAGTTTAGCTTCAACAACACTCAAAAAGTCTATACCATCCAAAAGATACCAATCTACTCAACTGACACTCCATCCACCACCTTCAACATTAATTCTGTTCACTACTACATACCGTCTACAGATGCACTACGACAACTTACTAAGGTTCCTAAAACATCTCATTCCAATCTCATGATCTCTAGCTCATTGCAGGACAAAAGTAGGAGGTACATACAAGTACCTGAAAGGTCCCCTTCAAAATGTCAAAAAAGATTTTATTGCTCCTCGGATGCTGCCTGAACTGCTGTGCTCTTCCAGCACCACTAATCCAGAATCACTTCAAATTAGTCACTATCCTGACTTGGAACCTTATTACTCTTGTTGTCGGGTCAATATCCTGAAATTTCCTTTCTAACAGCACTGTGGGTGCCCCTGTGCATCAAGGACTGCAATAGTGCAAGAAGGCAGCTCATCATCTCCTTCTTAATGATAAGTAGTAATTGGCAATACATGCTGACTTCGTGATTCATAGTTTGAATCAGTAAATGGAATTAACAAGAATAACATCTATTTATGTTGTGTTTCAATGCATTTCACACAAAAGCTATTAAACAAAATTTGGCACATTGCTATATCATGATTTTTGGGTCGATACCAAAATAAAATTAGCCAAAGAAGTCAATTTTAAGAACCATTTAATTGGCACAAAGGGGAGTAGAGGACTCCAGGTTTGGAGTGGCATACAAAACAACACAGAATTTTCAGTAGTCTAAAATGATAATAAACCACTAATTAGCCTGTTTCAGTGAAGCTGAAGTTTTTGTAATTTTATGGTCAGTGAAAAAGAGCATAAAATGCTGACCCACTTATGTGGCAAAATAAGTTTCAATCATTCAATTCAGATAAAATGTGCACCAACATAGTATTTGGCTAAAATCTGGTCAAGTGGGCAATTTCATATTTCCTGTATGTATAAATCACCTTTACCTGATGAAATTTGTTTACATGCATAAGAGTCAAAGGAACACAGGAAGAAAAAATAAATTGAAATGTGTTTGAATGTTACAATGTGTAACAGACACATGGTGAGAAAAAATAAAATGAATAACAACTTGTATTTATACAATATTGTCAAAGTGGTAAAACATCCTAAAGTGTTTCACATGAGGTATCAGAGAAAAGTTAACACCTAGCTGTAAAGGAACATACTTGATAAAGGAGCAAATGCTGGTGCCAATGTCCAGAGATCCTTGAAAGTTGCCACCCAGGTTGATAGGGTTGTTAAGAAGGCATATGGTGTGTTAGCTTTTATTGGTAGAGGGATTGATTTTCAGAGCCACAAAGTCATGCTGCAGCTGTACAAAGCTCTGGTGCGGCCGCACTTGGCGTATTGCGTACAATTTTGGTCACTGCATTATAGAACGGATTTGGAAGCTTTGAAAAGGACACAGAGTAGATTTACTATGTTGTTGCCTGGTATGGAGGAAGGTCTTATGAGGAAAGGCTGAAGGACTTGAGGCTGTTTTTATTAAAGAGAAGATGGTTGAGAGGTGACTTGGGACATATAAGATAATCAGAGGGTTAGATAAGGTTAGACAGTAAGGGTGTCTTTCCTCAGATGGCGATGGCTTACATGAGGGGACATAGCTTTAAATTGAGGGGTGATAGATATAGGACAGATGTCAGAGCTAGTTTCTTTACTCAGAGAGTAGTAGGGACATACTACTGCAACAGTAGTAGACTCACCAATTTTAAGGTCATTTAAATGGTCATTGTAAAAATGGAATAGTGTAGGATAGATGGGCTTCAGATTGGTTCTACAGTTTGGTGCAACATTGAGGCCCGAAGGGCCTGTACTGCACTGTAATGTTCTATGTTCTATATGCTCTATGAAAAACCATGATGAAAAGGGCAAGGTTTCAAAAGAATAAAAATGTTGAGAGGAATAGACATTCAGAGAAGGAATTCCAAAGCTCAAACCTGGGACTGTAGAAGGCATGGGTTCAATAATGGAGCAATGGATCACTGTAGGTTAGAAAGCGATAGATGACGGACACTTAATACAAGTTATGATACAGACAATATTTTCAGAAGATGCAGTGTGAAAAGCTGGCCAGAACAGTACTGGGAGAAAGATGGATTTAGTGATGATGAAATACTGCGAATTGCAGTAACAAATACAGTGCTTCATGTGAACTAGGAGCAGAAGTATACCATTCAGTCCCTTCAAGCCTGCTCCTCCATTCACCTGTTTGTATCTAAAATGTTCGAATGTTTCAATATTTTTTTAAAGCCTTTATTACTGCCCTTCTAACACTAGACATCAGACAAACAACATGACAAAGGCATTGGAGCAGTCAGAAAGGTGGTTGTCTAGTGGAAGCTTGGTGTTGTCGGTAGGTTTGTGAAATCCAACATTTAGTTTTCAGAATGTGTAATACATGCAATACATGCTTGGGGGACTCCAAAGATATCGGTTTGAGAGTGGCAAGATATTGCAGGTTTTTTTTTAGTTATAACTGACAAATAGAACCTTGGAAGCAAGGAATATTAATCCACAAAATATGCAGGACAAACAACTTCTCTGCTCACTCTTCCCCAATGCTTGCCAGAGCAGCTAAAATAGGTATCAAGCCCCTTTCCATGAGAAATATAGCACCTACTTTAAAGAGTCTCCAACAATGTCCAACAGTATATCGTGATATGATTTCAGGAAGGATATTTTTCAGGCATGGTTGAAGTCAGATCATGTTTTGTTCTTGTAGATTGGGTCTATCGGTTGCACCTTCACAATGATTTGGAGTCAAGCCCCTGTCCAGGAGTTGAGTATAAAGGATTAGGTTGAACTTCTGTTTAAGACTGAGGGAGAACTGCACTGGCAGAGGTGCTGTCATTGAGATGGGATGTGAAATTATGGTGCCATCTGCCTGTCCAGATGGTTATGGAAGAAGAGAAAGGAGATATCCTATTGTCCAGGAGAGTTACTCCCATCCCACAACCAACATTACAAAAACGGATAAATCGATCATTATCACATTGCTTTTTTCTTTGATTTTAATGTTTGTATATTGGCTGCATATTTTCAATATTACAATAATGCCAGATTCATCAGCCGTACCCACAAGGTAGAGCAAAACATCACCCGTTCACAATGCAATGCCATCCAGGCTCTCAACATTGTCATCAAACCAGCAGATAAAGGAGGAGCCATTGTCATTCAGAATAGAACAGATTACTGCAAGGAAGTGTACCGACAACTGAACAACCAGGAACACTATAGGCAACTACCAGCTGATCCGACCAAAGAACACATCCGAATATTAAACATTCTGATCAGAACTTTGGACCCAGTCCTTCAGAGTTCCCTACGCGCCCTCATCCCACGTACTTCTAGTGTAGGCGACTTCTACTGCCTTCCAAAGGTACACAAAGCCAACACACCGGGACGTCCCATCGTGTTGGGCTTTGGGACCCAATGTGAGAATCTTTCGGGCTATGTGGAAGGCATCTTGAAACCTATTGTACAAGGGATCTCCAGCTTCTGTTGCGACACTACGGATTTCTTACAGAAATTCAGCACCCACGGACCAGTTGAACCGGGAACATTCCTCGTCACAATGGACGTTTCCACACACTACACCAGCATCCCCCACAAGGATGGCATCGCAGCAACAGCCTCAGTACTCAACACCAACAACTGCCAGTCTCCAAACACCGCCCTACAACTCATCTACTTTATCCTCGATCACAATGTCTTCACCTTTGACAACCAGTTCTTCATCCAGACACACGGAACAGCCATGGGGACCAAATTTGTGCCTCAATATGCCAACATTTTTATGCACAGTTTCGAACAAGATTTCTTACCAATGCAGGATCTCCAACCAACATTGTACACCAGGTACATTGACAACATTTTCTTCCTCTGGACCCATGGCGAGGAGTCACTGATAAAACTACACAGTGACATCAACAAGTTTCATCCCACCATCAAACTCACCTTGGACTACTCTCGACTATCTGTCTCATTCTTGGAAACATGCGTCTCCAGCAAGGATGGACACCTCAGCACCACACTCAACCGCAAACCCACAGACAACCTCACAATGCTACACTTCTCCAGCTTCCACCCAAAACATATTAAAACAGCTATTCCCTATGGACAAGCCCTAAATATACACCGGATCTGCTCAGATGAGGAGTAACGTGACGGACACCTGGAAGTACTCAAGGATGCCCTCACAAGAACGGGGTATGATGCTCAACTCATCAACCGCCAGTTCTGACATGCCACAGCAAGGAACCGTAATGACCTCCTCAGGACACAGACACGTGCTGCAACTGACAGGGTACCCTTCGTTGTTCAGTACTTCCCAGGAGCTGAACAATTACGCCATGTTCTTCGTGACCTGCAACACATTATCAATGAGGATGAGCACCTCACCAAGACCTTCCCCACACCTCCACTACTTGCCCTTAAACAACCGCCAAACCTCAAACAGATCATTGTTCGTAGCAAATTGCCCGGCTCTCAGGACAACTCCTTACAACCCTGTCACAGTGGACGCTGCAAGACATGTCAGATTGTGGACATAGATACCACTATTATGCATGGGAACACCTCCCACCTTGTACATGGCAGGTATTCAGCCAACGTTGTCTATCTTATATGTTGCAGGCAAGGATGCCCGGAAGCATGGTACATTGGGGAAACTGAGCAAAGGCTACGACAACGGATGAATGGGCATCGCACAACAATCAACAGACAGGAGGGTTCCCTCCCAGTTGGGGAACACTTCAGTGGTCCCGGACATTCAGACTTGGACCTTCGGGTGACCATCCTCCAAGATGGATTTTGGGACAGGCAGCAGAGGAAAGTGGCTGAGCAGAGGCTGATAGCTAAGTTCGGTACCCATAGGGAGGACCTCAACCGGGACCTTGGGTCCATGTCACATGAGAGGTGATCACCATTGTACTACACACACACACAGATATTCCTACACACACACACACACTCTCACATACACATGGACACAGGTAGACACAGATGCGCACACAGACACCCACACACACCTTATAGACACACACACTCCCACATGCACCCTCTCACAGACTTAAGACCACTCTGCACTCAACACACACACACACACACACACACACACACACACACACACACACACACACACACACACACACACACACACACACACACACACACACACACACACATTCTCACACTCATAACCCCCATCCCAGACAGACAGACACACACAGACTGACAAAGACCCACATGCACACATGTGTTTTGTGGGGTGAATTTGTACTTGCATAGTTACATTGTACTTTGCTCAAAAACTGCATATATTCATGTAGAACTCTGAGCTCAAAAACTGCATGCATTTATGTAAAACTCTGTTATCTCACTTTTTAGATTAGAATCAATCTAAACATCATGGCATAGACAGAGAACACAGGGGGCCAACACCTTCAACATATTGTCTAGCTATCACCATTGTTAACAGCTAACCCGAGAATGCAACATTTTAAAAAAAGGTTTTGTGATTTACACATGAAGTAAGTGAAACTATCACTGTATTCTAACAGATGAAAGGCTTAACAGACAATCAATTTTTCAATGTATAATTTCAGTTACATCACACTGTAAATTTTTGCTATAAATTCTGTGTTACAATCGACCCTCCACTATCACCTGATGAAGGAGCGTCGTTCCAAAAGCTAGTGTGCTTCCAATTAAACCTATTGGACTATAACCTGGTGTTGTGTGATTTTTAACAATAATGACTATACTTCAAAAAAATATTTCTTTACCTAAAAGGCACTTTAAGCCATCTGCTGGTTGTGAAAAGTGCTTCATAAATACAAGTCTTTATTTTATTTTTATATCATTACAATTGGCATCACAAAATTCTATTTCTACTACCAAAGTACTTCATGCCATGTGCTTATTACTGAGAGTTCAAATACAGAGACTGGCTAGGCTTACAAGATGGTCCTGATTGTTTTAGATTAGATTACTTACAGTGTGGAAACAGGCCCTTCGGCCCAACAAGTCCACACCGACCCGCCGAAGCGCAACCCACCCATACCCCTACATTTACCCCTTACCGAACACTACGGGCAATTTAGCATGGCCAATTCACCTGACCCACACATCTTTGGACTGTGGGAGCACCCAGAGGAAAGCCACGCAGACACGGGGAGAACGTGCAAATGCCACACAGTTGGTCGCCTGAGGCGGGAAATGAACCCTGGTCTCAGGCGCTGTGAGGCAGCAGTGCTAACCACTGTGCCACCGTGATAGTCAAATAGAATGTGCTAAGCTCCACGCCAGATTGTCTTATAAGCATGCCAGTCACAAAAGGTTGTGTACCAGTACAGTTAATTCATAAAATCAACTGCTATAATTCAAAGCAAAATTATTAATAGCTATTTGAACGAAAGTGAAAATTGGGCCTTCACGTCCATCTCAGTTTTCTTTTTGAACTTTCGAGTCTGTTGTTGTATGAGATAGTTGAGCTAATATTGAAATCCACAATTATTTTCCAATGAAGTTTCTCAAAAGCTATTTAATATAAATCCCCACTCTTCTGCAGAACAAGGCATATATTACCGAAGTGCAGTAATGGTTTTGACTTAAGGCCGCTTTTATTTGTCTGCTTCCATCCTCTGATTAAAATTGTCATTACTAAATTAGTTTTCAGTCCAATCAATGGAAAAACCTCTTGATCAGAATGAAATTACAAAACTACTGATAGCACTTTGAAATGATAATTTGCATTGGGACTAGCAATGCTATTACCTTCAAATATGTGCTAAAAGAGATACCTGGAGGTATTTTCAGAAAATGTTCACAGTACTCAACACATATAATTGAACAGTTTCTATTTGTTATACAAATTCTTACAACAGGAGGAGTTACTCATGGCAGCATAAGCAAATCATAAGGATCTGCACAAATAAACCTTGGGAAGATTTGCCAGAACTCTGAAAGAATATCCTTCAGCTGTGGGGATGAGCGACAGGTATTAGCCGTGCATGCAAAGCATAAGCTGGAGTGGAATCAAGTGTGAATTTGAACAGATACTGAAAACGAAACAAACTGGCAGACACCAGAGAGAGAGAATAGGACTATTGCTAACTTCATCACTCCTTTCCCTCTTAAATGTCTACAGAAACACTTGCTGGCTTTCTCTTGAACACTAGTCCTCCTCACCCAATTTTTTGTTTTAGTTTTTGATTCGATTCGAGTCCCTACATTGTGGAAACAGGCCCTTCAGCCCAACTCAAACCACTGAAGAGTAACCCACCCAATCCCATTTCCCTCTGACTAATGCACCTAACACTAGGGGGAATTTAACACAGTCAATTCACCTGACCGTTGCACATCTTTGGACTGTGGGAGGAAACCAGAGTACCCAGAGGAAACCCACGCAGACACAGGGAGAATGTGCAAACTCCACACAGACAGTCACCCGAGGCTGGAATCGAACCTGGGACCCTGGTGCTGTGAAGCAGCAGTGCTAACTGCTGAGCCATCACGCCACCCTCTTCTTTGCTTTGTTTTAATATCCTGTTCAATCCGCTGACCTATAATCCATTTTTGTCAAATGATATGCTTTATTCTTTAAGTTTGATGTAACCTTGAACAATTTGTTGGTTAGCCATGAATGGTGGGTTCTCCCCTTGGAATTAGAGTCATAGAGTTGTACAGCATGGAAACAGACCCTTCAGTCCAATGCGTCCATACCAAACAGATATTCAAAATTAATCTAGTCCCATTTGCCAGCATTTATCGCATATCCCTTTAAACCCTATTTATGGGCCCATTCAGATGCCTTTCAAATGTTGTAATTGTACCAGTAAGGTGTAAAGCACATTGGATGAAGTGAATAGGGTAAGTCCTGAATGTTTTACGATAGGAGAAGTTAAGTAAAAGGTTTGAGCTCTCTTGAGGTATACAAATAGCAGGATCAGCCATAAATTAAAATGGTGTTACTGTAATGAAAGATATTAAAGGTTGTTCCTTATGATGTTCCTTTTATCTCTGACTTGCTTTCTTCTCAAATCATCAAGAAACAGCCAAATATCTTTAAATAAAAAGGAATTGTGTTTCCTGCATGATTATGTGTCACCAGCCACTGACCATCTTTACTTCAATGAAGTGGAATTCCTTGTGGTTCATGAAAGTATGAGATCATAACATATATCAACATTTCTTTGGACATGAAAGAATTCTACGATGCTGACCTCAGCATGTTCTCATTTTGCTGATCATTTTATTTGGGAAAATTGGAGAACGTGCTTTCCAGTTTTTTGTATTGCAGATGGAACTATTTTTGCTAATGTCCCTTGTAATAAATTGATGACAATTTTCAATGTCACAGCATTCCTACCTCTATGAATCTGAAGGTCAGATTCCAACAGACAACACAATTTGAGCTACCTGTACAAGGAGAATCTGCAAGGATATGGACAATGTCTCAGATGTTTTCAACCAATCCACTGTCCCTCCTTCGACCATACTCTTCTTCCTCTAGAAAGCATATGAAAAGAAATAGCTCCAGCAATTCCAACCTTGTACATACTGACTTAACATCTGTGCTGTGAAGTGCTGCCAACTGCACTTAAAACCTTACATTTAAGCACACAAATGACCAGAAGTCTACAAAGCAGCGATTCTTTATTCGATTGTTGTTGGGTGTCTACTCTCAATATGTAAAACTAATACAAAACCCAGGAAAACAGGAGTTGCTTTAGATTAACTTCAAGCTGCTCATCCTTCTTCCATAGACTGTTTGTCGGGACTATATCACTCCACTACTCTGAGACTTCCCACACCACCTCCACCTGCTGCTGTGAGACCCTGCAATACACTCAATACAGTCATCAACTATCATCAAAAATGTTATACCTCTGCTACGATGATCTGTACATATCCGATTTAGACCTGCAGTTCTCCGTTAAAATATTTTTCCAAGATGGTTTTCCAGATCTATGTTAATCATTCTAGAATGAGACAGAGATACTGCTTTTGAAAAATAAAAATAACCTTAGTAGACATGTCAAACCTAACTTGCGTAGCTTCTTATCGATAACCTGGTTGTGATTAAACACTTACTGGATCAAGACTGAGAAATTTAAGCATATGATTGAATGTTTCATGCTTATATAACAATTTGGTGCTCCAAGCTATCTCAGTGTTCGTTTTGTTTATTCTTCTTTCTTCTGGTAGTTACTTATTGAGGTAAATAAGATTCTTCAGTACTTGCATTGTCCTATGCTTTTTATGAGTGACCCTTAGGGCAAGAAAGGCAAGATTAATTCTGAATTTCTAAGAGAAAACAAAAGAAAGAAACTGCATTTATATAGTGTCTTTCATAATGTTGGGATGCCCTAAAATTTTGAGAGGACCAAAACAAAGTACTGAATAGCATCTTTCGACAAATAAAGCCTTTTCGCTCAAGACTTCAAATGGCTCTTCAGAGCTGTGACAATGTTTTTTTTTATCCTATAATGCCCGACAGATCTCTTCAGATATACTTCAAACTCTGGTGGAGTCAGAACAGGTCAGGCATTCTGTCCACAGTTAAGTAAGGGGGGTGGACAATTAGGGTTGTTATTTACTATGACATTTCAAAGAACTGAGTTGAAATTTTGTTAGATATCTTGTTCACAAACTCAAGGTAACAGAAATGCAGCAGCTTCAAATATATCAGGACACTGTACACATAAATGCAAGACAAAATCATTCAAGTATATCTGTATCTCAAGAATGAAGAATTGAGTGTGTTCTTATCTGATAAACAATATTCTCTCCCAAGAGGCATTTCAAATAAAGACAGGAAACGAGTATGGTCCCTGTTATGCTGTAGAGCTAACAGTGATGAATTGCTTGGAAAACAATGACCTCCATTTCGACAGCATTGTAGGGAATCAAAGTGAAAATTAGGTTTTATTTAAAATGTTTTTTTTTAGCAAAGATACTCCTAAATACTCCAACAGATAATTGTACTCAGTAAAGGATTGTGCAAGAATATCTAAAGGAAACATTATTTTCTTTCAAGAAGTGGAAAGAACACCAAATCTTCAAAGGCATCAGGTTGGTAATTTCCAGACACAAGTTTATTTCCAGTTTCCTGGCCATTATGGAGGAATTGTGTTGAGAGTGTGTTGCTGGAAAAGCACAGCAGGTCAGGCAGCATCCGAGGAGCAGGAAAGGAATCTCTGTTCTGCATCAATCAGGTATAAATTTGAAACATTCACGTCATATATCAAGTCTCCTGAGATGATCATACTCAAAACTTGACACCTTACAGAAGTTCAAAATTCCACTGGAGAGAAAGAATCTGAGGCATATGTCACAACAAATCTATCCAGCGATGATTAGCACCATCATTGGAGAGGGCCTACTGTCAAGAATACATAATCCATTGTGGACTTACAGTTTGGCCCTTTATATATGATATACCACACACAGATCCATAATTAGGACTCTTTCCATGACATGCGGTCAAAGATACGAACATGAATTGACTGTACCAGCCTCAGATCAGCTACCTAAATATCAAGGATGTTCTTCACAATCTCTGATCTTGCTGAAATTACCTTCTGGCAATTCTGACACACAGGCTGTTTAACAATCAAGGATCTTTCATTCATTTTTTTTGATAACTTTCTCTATCTATCTTTTTCTTGAAGTTATTAACTCCTTACCTGCAGTAACTTGCACAAATTACCTCTCCATTTTTGAATTTTGACAGTGAATGTGTAGTGAAATAACTATGGGAAACCAGGAAATGGCAGAGGACCTGAATAAATACTTTGCATTAGACTCATAATAGGAGACAGAATAGCATTCCAAAATTACTATTATTCAACGAGCAAAAGGAGGAGAGAAAATAAATACAGCAACTATCACAAGAGAATAATTGTCAAGGAAACAATGGAGTTAAAAACTGAGCAGTCTCCCAAACCTGATGGGATGCATCCTAGGATAATAAAAGACGTAGATCCAGAGACAGTGGATGCACTGGTAGCAATCTTCCAGGAATCTTTAGATTCTGGAAAAGTTCCAAAGTATTGTAACATTTTTATTTAAAAAGGGCCACAGTTAAAAGAAAAGTTAATTATCAGTCAGTTAGTTTAAGGTCTGTTCTTGTGAAGATGTGAGAATCTATTATAAAGGATGTGAAAGTAGAACATTTAGAAATACATAATATGAAAATGTTTCTTGAATGGGAAATCATACCTGACAGTTTATTAGAATTTTTGAATAAGTAACAAGTGTGAAATAAAGAGGAAACAGTGGGTGTAATACATTTGGATATTCAGAAGGCATTTAAAAAGCATTTTGGTCTGTGAGGAAAACAAGGGTTATGGGGAAAAGCAGGAAAGTGGAGTTGGGGATTAATAAGTCAGCTATGGTCTCCCTGAATGATGGACAAACTGGATGGGCTTAATTCTGCTCCTCAATTTATAATCTTATTGCAATGACACTGTTGAGATTAGTTTCAGCTGCTTCAAAATCAGAATAAAATTAGCAGTGAGATGATAAAATGATTATGCTTTTAAATATGTGCATCAAGATCCATTTGGACATTTGTAATTGGACCTATGACATCACATAATAAACATATGCTAACCAAAAATGGCCAGCATTACAATTTTGCATTTTGATTTCTCTAAGTGGGTTTAACTGGACTGAAGATTTTATAAGGATCATTTATTCAGTACTAAAAACCGTCATGATGCATTTTGACTTTTCTGGAACTCTGAACTCCCAGACTGCTAAACTGAAGGCATCTCCTGGTTATTATTAGAAACAGATAAGAAAAAAAAAAGCCAAACCAATGCATCTGGTGCACTTTTTTTTAAGAAACACAGAAGAAATGAAACATTTCTTTGTTGAAATTTCAATTCTGGTTGAACAGCCTAAAGTGATGAGTAGCCAATTCAGAGAAAATATGACAATTTCAGTGTCAATTCAACTTGTTCCTTGTGCAATGTTTCTTATGTTTTTATCAAATGACCACTCCTGACATTTTGTAGTATTTGCCACCTAAATCAGTATGTGAAACAGGGTAGGATTATTTAAGTAGGAGAAAGTGAGGACTGCAGATGCTGGAGATCAGAGCTAAAAAATGTGTTGCTGGAAAAGCGCAGCAGGTCAGACAGCATCCAAGGAGCAGGAGAATCGATGTTTCGGGCATAAGCCATTAATGAAGAAGGGCTTATGCCTGAAACATTGATTCTCCTGCTCCTTGGATGCTGCCTGACCTGCTGTGCTTTTCCAGCAACACATTTTTCAACTAGGATTATTTAAGGCAGTTGAGTACCATCAAGTGCCCTTTGTGCTTAATTTGTCTTGGACCTCTCCAGAGGTCAACGGGGGATGATACACCACAGTTGTGTATTTACAAAAGAGACTCTGTCCTTAGATAATAAGAAAGTTATTTTGACATGATAGCATGAGTACAACTCCATTTGGTCGCACATAATTACCAGAACCTTAGAGGTCTATTACAGATACTTCTGCTACCATCTAAACAGGAAGCAAACTGCTCGTTTCCACCTACAGACTGTGACATCAGTAGAATGGTGGACTCCCCTGTAACATTAATAGTAATCTCTGCAGAAACGTACCTTACATAACACAAACAAATAGCTATTTCTAAGACAGCCAAGAGACATCAATGGAGTAACCATGGTGAGCTCACATTGGCGATAGTGCAGATGGGTCCTGAGATGCAGGAATTCCTCTGAATTTGACTCCAATTCTCTACTAAATGATGAACGGAGGCCATCTCAAGGAAGGAACACGTCATTCATGACTGTGGCCACGTAGCTATCACCCTGCCATTAAATGGTCTGGCCCATTTAAAAATCTCAGTGGGCACATAAAGGTAGTATTAGATTTGAAGAGGAAATATATCAGATTGTTTGTAAAAACAGAAAGTCTGAGGATGGGAGTATCTCAGGCAAAAAGGATAAAACAATTGCAGGGAACTAAAAAGTGACTGTAAAAACTTCCTTAAGTATGTGCAGTGAAAAAGAAAGATAACTAGCGTTAAGACAAATATAGTTCTCTTAAAATAAGAATGAAGGACATTATAATAAGGGATGAAGAAATGGCGGAATATTTGAACATATACTCTGCTTCTGATTTTTGGAAAAAAAGGCACAAAAACCCTCCTATAGATGTTTAACAAACAATAATATTGTAAGAGAGTGAAATTGAAGGAAACCACGACCAGTAAGAAAACAATGCTTGGGAAATTTATGAAGTTAAAGGTTGACAAATCCCCAGGGCCTCATAATCTACATTCCAAGTACTAAAGAAAGTGGTCCTGGAAATATTGCATGCTTTAGTAGTCATCATACAATATGCGATAGATTCTGGAGCAGTCCCTACAGATTGGAGGATGACAAATATAGCATTATTATTTAAAATGAGTGGGAAAGAAAGAAAAAGAATTGCAGATCGGTTAGCCAATCATCAGGAATGGGGAACATGCTCACTTCTATTATAAGACATCACAACATAACCCTTGGAAAGAATTAACAGGATTGGACAAATTGAGTACAGGATTTCGAAAGAAATTTCATACTTAACAAATCTATGGGAGATTTTTTAAAAATTAAGGTTGCAACTGGTAGAAAAAATAAGAGAACCAGTTGAGGTTGTGTATTTGGAAAGATTTTGATGAAGTCCCACAGAAGAGATTGGTATGAAAAATTAAAGTACGGGGCGTTGGGGGGGGGGGGGGGGGGGGGGGGGGTGGGGGCGGGGGGGGATCTGGGGTAATAGACTAGCATAGATTGATAATTGTTTCACAGAAAGAAAACAGAGTGGGAATAAATTAATCTTTTTCCTGGTGGCAGACAATGATTAACAGTGCCACAAAGATCAGTGCTTCATTACTAGCTATTGTGCATTGGAAATCATGTCTCACAGACTTGACTGATTTTTTTGAGGATGTGACCAAGAGGGCAAATGAGAGCAGAGTGATATATGTTATTGTCGTGGAGTTTAGCAAGGCCTTCAACAAGGTTTCACATGGTAGACTGCTTAACAAGGTTAGATTACATGGGATTCAGAGCTAGCCAATTGGATGCAAAATTGGCTTGATGATAGGAGACACAGGGTTGTGGTAGAGGGTTATTGTTTGGACTGAAGGTCTGTGACCAGAGGTGTTCTGCAAGGATTGGTGCTGAGTCCACTGTTGTCTGACATTCTATGAACAATTTGGATCATAATATAGGAGACAAAGTTAATAAATTTGTGAATACATCAAAATTGGTGGCAGAGTGGACATTGAAAAAGGTTACCTACAAGTACAACAGAACTCAATTAGCTGGGCCAATGGGCCAAGAAGTGGCAGATGGAGTTTAGTTTTGATAAATGCAAGGTGTTGCATTTCAGTAAGACAAACCAGGGCAGAACTTACTCTGTCACTGGTAGAGACCTGGGAAGTGTTATTGAACAGAAGAACTGAGAGGTTTGATATAAAGTTCCCTGGAAATGGTGTCACAGGTAGACAGGATGGTGAAGAAGGCATTTAGCATGCTTGCCTTCATTGGTCAGAGCATTGAGTCTAAGAGTTGGGATGTCATGTTACAGGCTGTAGAAGACATTGGGGAGGATATTTTTGGAGTACTGCATACCGTTCTGGTCATAGAGATGTACAGCATTGAAACAGATATGTTGGTAAAGCTTGTCCATGCTGACCAGACATCCTAACCTCAACTAGTCCCATTTGCCAGCATTTGGCTCATATCTCTCCAAACCCTTCCCATTCAAATACCCATCCAGATGCCTTTTAAATGTTGTAATTGAACCAGCTTCCACCAGTTCCTCTGGCAGCTCATTCCATTCACTCACCACTGTTAATGTGAAAAAGTTGCCTCTGAGGTCCCTTTTAAATCTTTCCCCTTTCATATTAAACTTATGCCTTTTAGTTCTGGACTCCACCCCCCCCCCCCCCCCCCCCCCCCGCCCACTCCCCACCACCCGAGGAAAGAGACCATGCTTATTTCCCCAATTCATGTCTGATAAGAAGAATGCTGTTAAACTTGAAGATGTCCAGAAAAGATTTACAAGCATGTTACCAGGACGAGAGGATTTGAGTTAGGGTAGAAGCTGGGACTTGCTCCCCTGGACTATAGGAAGTTAAGGGGTGGCCTTATGAATGTTTATAAAATCATGATGGACATAGATAGGGTGAATAGCTATGGTCTTTTCCCCAGGAAAAGGGAGTCCAAAGCAAGGGAGCATAGGTTTAATGTGAGAGGGGAAAGTTCTAAAAAGGACCAGAGGGGCAAATGTTTCACACAGTGGGTGCTGAGGATGTGGAACAAACTGCCAGAGGAAGTGGTTGAGGTGGGTACAATTATAAACATTTAAAAGACATTTGGACAGCGACATGGATAGGAGAGGTTTAGAGGTATATGTGCCAAATGCAGGCAGATGGAACTAGGTTAGTCTGGGAAAACCAGTCAGCATGCAGTAGTTGGACTGAAGAGCAACAAAGCTGGAGGCTCCAGGGTACAGGAAGGGTATCATTGGCCCAAATTACAATAAAGAGTTGAAATGCAACTATAGACTCTATGACTCTATATATGCATGCCAAAGTGTGCTGACAATACAAGAGTAAGAGTACCACAAGACCTTGATCAGCCGGGCCAAGGGGCCAAGGAATAGTAGATGGTTGTAAATTAAGAATTGTAATGAGGATGGAAGGAGGCTTCAAGTTGATTGAGACAACTTGAGCAAATAGGCAAGCATATGGCAGATATAGTAGATACATGGGAAGTTATGCATTTTGCTATGAAAAATAGAAAGGTAGAGTATTATATGGTGATATACTGGGAAACGCGGATGTACTAAATGTGGATGTATCCCTGTAGACCAACAATGAAAGTAGACAGATGCAACAAACAATTAGGAAGGCAAATGCTATACTGGCCTTCATTATAAGAGGGGATGTCTCATTGTAGTTATACAGGACTTGGTGAGGCCACACCTGAAATTGTGTCTGCAGTTTTGGTCTTGGTACCTCTGAAAGAACATACTTGCCATCGTGGGATTGAAGTAGAGATTCACAAGGCTGTTCGGGAATGGGATGAGATGCTCACCTGGGCTTATATTCATTAGAGTTTAGAAGAATGCAGGGGGATCTAACTGAACTGCATAAAATTGTAAAATGGCTGAACAGACTAGATGCAGGGAGACGGATTCCCTTGGTGTGGAGTTTAGAGCCGAGGGTCACAGTTTCAGGATTTGGGGTATGCCCTTTAGAACTGAAATGAGCAAATGTTCCTTCCTTCTCTCAGAAGTAGAATTCACTGTCACAGAAGTCACTGAATATTTTCAAGAAAGAGATACAAGTTTTTTTACAGAAAGTAATGGCATGGGGTGTTGTTTGGGGAGAAAGTGGGAAAAGACACTGAGGTAGAGGATCAGCTGTGATCATAGAACAAGCTTGAAGTGCCAAATGGTCTACTCCAGCTGCTACCTGTTTCTATGTCTAGAATATGGCACATGGGGTCAGGAGCCAGAAAAGGTCCCAACTTAGAATTCCCGATCCCAGATTGAAATCTAACCCTGATCAGAAATATGTACATGTTCCTCCAAAAGACCTACAAGGATGTCTTCCTAATATATATGAACATTCTGTCCAAAAACGAGATAGAATCATGTCTCATTCCATTCTTCTGCCAAACATCCTGAACACACTGAAAAAACCTGGTGTGTCGTTTGGATTGCAATAGAAATTGGATATTCCTGAATTCATCAAGCAAATTTATTTGCATCAGCTCTATACAAAAAATACCCAATGGTTGCCTTTGGTTGGTGCTCAGCACTTTGGCTGATATACACTTCCAGAGCTCATTACTGTCATATTCACTGACTTCATCTTACCCTGGAACATCTCAATAGTGATCAAAACTGGTCATAGTATAAACTGAGTGACCGATTGATTGTGATCTTATATTGTGTCATTGATGAAGAGCATTCTCACAGCCAACTCTAATTACTTGCATGTGAGCTAATTGCTTATTTCTATGATTCTACTCCAAATACCTGCCTAATTCTTACTGACTGCGATTCTACTGAGGCTTCTTAATGTTCAGTGAAATGTTGTGTTGACGTCAAGGGCAAACACTCTTAGTTTACCTCTGGAATTCAGGTCTTTTGAATATGTTTGGAATAACATCAGCAGCTTTGGTAAAAAACAATTTAGAACATTAACGAGCAGCTTATTATTGAGTATATTTGGCTTAGCAGCACACTCAGTGATTATACTTTTCAACATCTTGTTGATGAATGAGGGCAGATTACACTATCCTCCGTTGCTTTATGGATGGGAAATAACTGGGTTATTTTCAACATTGTCAGGTTGATGCTTGTTTTCTAAACTAGACAGGAATAGCTTGACCAGTTGTACCACTAATTCTAGAGAACACATCTTCTCTGTCCCTGCCCCTAACCCCGCCCCCAGCTCCAGCTCCAGCTCCAGTCCCACACCAGGTCCTAGCTCCCAGCCTTGCCGGATTTTCACCATCCCTCCAGATCTCCCCCTCTCTGAGGATGAAAGATCAGTCCTCAGCAGGGGCCTCACCTTCATTCCCCTACGCCCTCGGATTAATGAGTTCAACACGCGGCGAGATATTGAACAATTCTTCCGCCGCCTTCGCCTCCGTGCCTACTTTCAGAACCAAGACTCCCGCCCACCCTCTGACGACCCCTTCTCCCGCCTCCAACACACCCCATCCACCTGGACACCCCGTGCTGGCCTCCTACCCGCCCTCGACCTCTTTATAGCCAACTGCCGCCGTGACATCAACCGACTCAACCTGTCCACCCCTCTCACCCACTCCAACCTCTCACCCTCAGAACGTGCAGCCCTCCACTCCCTCCGCTCCAATCCCAACCTCACCATCAAACCCGCAGACAAGGGAGGCGCGGTGGTAGTTTGGTGCACTGACCTGTACGCCGCTGAAGCCAAACGCCAGCTCGCAGACGCCTCCTCTTATCGCCCCCTTGACCACGACCCCACCTCCCACCACCAAACCATCATCTCCCAGACCATCCAGGACCTCATCACCTCAGGGGATCTCCCATCCACCGCCTCCAACCTCATAGTCCCACAACCCCGCACCGCCCGTTTCTACCTCCTGCCCAAAATCCACAAACCTGCCTGCCCCACCGAACTCATCTCCCAATACCTCAACACGGTCCTGTCCCCTTTAGTCCAAGAACTCCCCACCTACGTTCGGGACACCACCCACGCCCTCCACCTCCTCCAGGATTTTCGCTTCCCCGGTCCCCAACGCCTTATTTTCACTATGGACATCCAGTCCCTGTACACCTCCATCCCCCATCACGAAGGACTCAAAGCCCTCCGCTTCTTCCTTTCCCGCCGCACCAACCAGTACCCTTCCACTGACACCCTCCTTCGACTGACTGAACTGGTCCTCACCCTGAATAACTTCTCTTTTCAATCCTCCCACTTCCTCCAAACTAAAGGAGTTGCCATGGGCACCCGCATGGGCCCCAGCTATGCCTGCCTCTTCGTAGGATATGTGGAACAGTCCATCTTCCGCAACTACACTGGCACCACCCCCCACCTTTTCCTCCGCTACATCGATGACTGTATCGGCGCTGCCTCGTGCTCCCACGAGGAGGTTGAACAGTTCATCAACTTTACTAACACCTTCCATCCCGACCTGAAATTCACCTGGACTGTCTCAGACTCCTCCCTCCCCTTCCTAGACCTTTCCATTTCTATCTCGGGCGACCGACTCAACACAGACATCTATTATAAACCGACTGACTCCCACAGCTACCTGGACTACACCTCCTCCCACCCTGCCCCCTGTAAAAACGCCATCCCATATTCCCAATTCCTTCGTCTCCGCCGCATCTGCTCCCAGGAGGACCAATTCCAACACCGCACAGCCCAGATGGCCTCCTTCTTCAAGGACCGCAGATTCCCCCCAGACGTGATCGACGATGCCCTCCACCACATCTCCTCCACTTCCCGCTCCTCCGTCCTTGAGCCCCGCTCCTCCAACCGCCACCAAGACAGAACCCCACTGGTTCTCACCTACCACCCCACCAACCTGCGCATACAACGTATCTTCCGTCGCCATTTCCGCCACCTCCAAACGGACCCCACCACCAAGGATATATTTCCCTCCCCTCCCCTATCAGCGTTCCGCAAGGACCACTCCCTTCGTGACTCCCTTGTCAGATCCACACCCCCCACCAACCCAACCTCCACCCCCGGCACCTTCCCCTGCAACCGCAGGAAATGTAAAACTTGCGCCCACACCTCCACACTCACTTCCCTCCAAGGCCCCAAGGGATCCTTCCATATCCGCCACAAGTTCACCTGTACCTCCACACACATCATCTATTGCATCCACTGCACCCGATGTGGCCTCCTCTATATTGGTGAGACAGGCCGCTTACTTGCGGAACGCTTCAGAGAACACCTCCGGGCCGCCCGAACCAACCAACCCAATCACTCCGTGGCTCAACACTTTAACTCCCCCTCCCACTCCACCGAGGACATGCAGGTCCTTGGACTCCTCCACCGGCAGAACACAACTACACGACGGCTGGAGGAGGAGCGCCTCATCTTCTGCCTGGGAACCCTCCAACCACAAGGTATGAATTCAGATTTTTCCAGCTTCCTCATTTCCCCTCCCCCCACCTTGTCTCAGTCGGTTCCCTCAACTCAGCACCGCCCTCCTAACCTGCAATCCTCTTCCTGACCTCTCCGCCCCCACCCCACTCCGGCCTATCACCCTCACCTTGACCTCCTTCCACCTATCCCACCTCCATCGCCCCTCCCCCTAGTCCCTCCTCCCTACCTTTTATCTTAGCCTGCTTGGCTCTCTCTCTCTTATTCCTGATGAAGGGCTTATGCTCGAAACGTCGAATTCTCTATTCCTGAGATGCTGCCTGGCCTGCTGTGCTTTGACCAGCAACACATTTGCAGCTGTGATCTCCAGCATCTGCAGACCTCATTTTTTACATCTTCATTACAGTTGGAAATACTATCAGGACCAATACACTTTGCTGTATCAAAGGGAGTTAGCAATTTCTTATTAATTAGCTGAAAACTAGCTTCCGGGGCATTGGGTATTGGAGGAAGAAGTAATGGTAAATTATCAACTGAACACTTCTGGATGAAACTTTTGACAAATGTTTCAGCCTTGTAATTTATTCGTTTGTACTGATATGCTAGAGTCTGTCATCATTGCAGATGTGGATGTTTGTGGAGCATCATCTTGCATGTTGTTGTGTTTCGATCTGATCAGTTGCCGATGTCATGTTCTCTGGCAGACTGCATCTGCTGCTTAGTATTCTTGTAGCCATTTAGTGTAGCTTCAAAAGGTTGGTACTTCACTTTTACATTTACTTGCTGCTCTTCTATCATGCTCTCTCAAGCACTTAATTTAACCAGGGGTTGTTCCCTTGGATTAATGATCATGATAGAGTGAGGGATTTAATATCCTTACTGAACAAATGTCATTTTTTTCACCAAAAAAAAACAATAATTGTGTATGTTGAATAAGATGGATTTGCATTACACAAGAGTGAACATATCCATCTAGATGAATGTTCCAACCAATATGGGAAAATCAACTGGAGTGTACCTGAGAAATTTAGTGCTTTTACCTTCAGTACATTTGGAATTAAACCATTACTACACCTCAAAATGATCAAATGATAAAGAACCTCCAAAAACAAATGTGAAAGCTATAGTTTAATTTAAGACACAATCTCACCAGTTGCATGACAGAGCATGAAATTGTGAAATCTTGAGGTGCTGCACTGGGATAATTCCCAGGTACATTCACAACAGCATGAAAGTTTCCAATTGATGAGAATGGCAGCAGCTTGGCATTCTGTTGAATAGAATACAACTAGTTTGAAATATCACTAACCCAATTAAGGTGGGTTGTCCTGGCAGTTTGCATTTCATCAGTGAAAGAATAACCAATGACATATGGGTAGGCAAATTCTCTCCAAATTCCTGAAATAAAGTGGTGGGCAACAAAGATGGAGGCTTCAGGGTAGAGGAAGGGGGGATCATTGGCGTATTTAACCAGAGTTACCATGGGAGGGATTTCCCATCCTTCCTCTGGGTCCTCTGACTACTTATCGAGTCATAGAGATGTACAGCATGGAAACAGACCCTTCGGTCCAACCCGTCCATGCCGACCAGATATCCCAACCCAATCTAGTCCCACCTGTCAGCACCCAGCCCATATCCCTCCAAACCCTTCCTATTCATATACCTATCCAAATGCCTCTTAAATGTTGCAATTGTACCAGCCTCCACCACATCCTTTGGCAGCTCATTCCATACACGTACCACCCTCTGCATGAAAAAGTTGCCCCTTAGGTCTCTTTTATATCTTTCCCCTCTCACCCTAAACCTATGCCCTCTAGTTCTGGACTCCCCAACCCCAGGGAAAAGACTTTGCCTATTTATCCTATCCATGCCCCTAATGAGTTTGCAAACCTCTATAAGGTCACCCCTCAGCCTCCGACAGTCCAGGGAAAACAGCCCCAGCCTGTTCAGCCTCTCCCTGTAGCTCAAGCCCTCCAACCCTGACAATATTCTTGTAAATCTTTTCTGAACACTTCCAAGATTCACAACATCTTTCCGATAGGAAGGAGACTAGAATTGCATGCAATATTCCAACAGTGGCCGAACCAATGTCGTGTACAGCCGCAACATGACCTCCCAACTCCTGTACTCAATACTCTGACCAATAAAAGAATGCATACCAAACACCTTCTTCACTATCCTATCTACCTGCGACTCCACTTTCAAGGAGCTATGGACCTGCACCTCCAAGGTCTTTTGTTCACCAACACTCGATAGGAACTTACCATTAAGTGTATAAGTCCTGCTAAAATTTGCTTGCCCAAAATGCAGCACCTCGCATTTATCTGAATTAAACTCCACCTGCCACTTCTCAGGCCATTGGCCCATCCTGTTGTAATCTGAGGTAACCTTCTTTGCCAGTCCACTACAATTTTGGTGTCATCTGCAAACATACTAACTGTACTTCTTATGCTCACACCCAAATTATTTATGTAAATAACAAAAAGTAGTGGACCCAGAACCGATCCTTGTGGCACTCCACTGGTCACAGGCCTCCAGTCTGAAAAACAACCCTCCACCACTACTCTCTGTCTTCTACCTTTGAACCAGTTCTCTATCCAAATGGTTAGTTCTCCCTGTATTCCATGAGACCTAACCTTGTTAACTAGTCTCCCATGAGGAACCTTATCGAATGCATTAATGAAGTCCAAATAGATCACATCTTTCCTCATCAATCCTCTTTGTTACTTCCTCAAATAACTCAATCAAGTTTGTGAGACATGATTTCCCACAAACAAAGCCATGTTGACTATCCCTAATCAGTCCTTGCCTTTCCAAATACACACACATCCTGTCTCTCAGGATTCCCTCCAACAACTTGCCCACCACCGATGTCAGGCTCATTGGTCTGTAGTTTCCTGGCTTGTCCTTACTACCCTTCTTAAACAGTGGCACCACATTAGCCAACCTCCAGTCTTCTGGCATCTCACCTGTGATGATCAATGATACAAATATCTCAGCAAGAGGCCCAGCAATCACTTCTCTAGCTTGCCACAGAGTTCTAGGGTACACCTGATCAGGTACTGGGGATTTATCCACCTTTATGCATTTCAAGACATCCAGCACTTCCTCCTCTGTAATCTGGACATTTTGGTCCACTTAAAAGTATGTTTAATGTTCACTTTTCCAAAGATGTCTTCAACAGAGGTCGTTCATATTCTCCTTAGACCAGCAGATGTAAACTTTCAAACTCCATTTTCAAAATTTATGTCTACTTATTTATCATTGCTCATCATCATTAGCAATAATTACAATGTCCCTAATTTAACATTTGACTGCAATGAATTAAACATGATTTACTGCATTAATGAATTATCATTCAGCTTTCCACATTGCATATTAAAATGTCAATTTGCCACTTCTGTGCTCTTACCAGCAATGTTTTTCATTAAATTACCAACCCTTTCCATGATCTTATCACTCTTAAAAATTAATAGACTGAAAATTGTAGGCTAGAAGTGAACAACAGTGATATTTGCTCTCGACGTGTTTTGGAATTGCAGAGACAGCAAACCTAACCTCTAATTGCAAAGCAAAACTCAAATTTGAGGAGATATTGCTGAAAGAACCACGCACTGTCTTCTCAAATAAATTGTACTTGTTCGTTGAGATCCCCCCTTGTGCACAACCCAGATGTTTCAATCAAAATAATTTTTGAAACTTTGTCAATTGGGCCAATGTCAAGTTACAAGTCAAGAATCATCCCAATCTCATTAGAACATGTGAAAAACTAAAATTGGCTTAAGTGATTATGAAGTAGTCCAAGAAAGCATTGATGCAACACCAGAATATTTCTTCCTGTCTTAAAATTAAATTATTATTCAGGCGCATCAAACATTGGTTTAAGAACCAACAACTGAATTGGACAGCTTATATTTTATCAGAACTTTTGTTTTTCCATAAATGCAAGACATGTTTCAGTGAGGATTTTTCTTTTAAAGGAAGTAAAGTGAAAAGGAAAATTAGGCTGCAATGCCATTTTGATTTTAAAAAAAGTTCATCATGTGTACTGATTGACAGGCCATCTGGTATACCTTAGGAAAACATCTTCACCACCTGTTCTATAGACTTCATTGCTGACAGTTTCTCAGGGTTATTGTTACAAGTGAGTTTACTTGCATGCTCCAAAATTACTGATGGCAGCTGTAGGGCTGAGTTTATATTTTCATTGATAGTTTTAAGAGTCTATTGAAATATTGGCTGTCTTTGGTATAGTTAGTGAATTGAAATTTATTTTTATAACACACATCCATCTGTGGAGATTGAAAATCTTTGTCTGGATTTCATGATTTTCTAAATAAAAAATAAATGAATGTGAATCATCTGTCTATTAAATTGTTAGAAGTTTCTTCTTTTATCTCCACTTGGCTCGTGTAATATCGCCATAATGGAAACTAGTTGAGTGAGCAACTCTGAAAGTTTTGTTTTGGAGAAGTAAAAGGTGATGCAATGAGGTGGGATGTAGGTGAATAAGGATATAGTGATGTGAATATGGAGCATCTGGGTGGATGGGTAGGAACAGTGAGGAGCATCAGCTCATGGGTCTAACCATATTTTACTAAAATAGTGGAGGATGCATGTCTGACAAGTTGGAGCTGTGAAGTTTGGAAGAGACAAAGGTGCCAATTTGGCTTTCAACAAATATGGAAGCGTATGGCAGACAATATTATTATGTTATAAGAAATCATTGCCTACACAGGGTCTGAAACTTAACTCAGTTGAACAGATTACAAGAAGTTAAGACTCTGGCTGAACTGGAGAAGGATGAGGATTGGGATGAAAACAAAGGCAGAGCGCGTAATATGCAGCTGAAGCATGTAGCAGGATGGACTCAATGTCAAATTGATGGACTGGATGTCAAGTAAGCAGTCTGAAAATAATGAGGCAGAGAGAGAAAATGGACATTCCAGTGCTATCTCTAGATATGTGAAACTTGACACCACAATGGATATTTTAGATCTGCATACATATCTGACAAAATCTGAGTGGAGAATGGTTGAGTAAAGTTATGGGGATGGGTCAGCTTATGACACAGCACAGATATGGTGGTCTGAATACTGTGCTCTGAGAGTTAGATTTCCTATGTTTGCGATTCTGATCGTATCATTAGTACATTTCCTTCTTTAAATCAGAAAAATGCCTCCTTGTGCCATTAACTGAACCCATCTTCAACATTAAACCTGAGGAGTGAATTATAATGGCTTCCCCAATAGATCAAACCAGCTAGGAGCTGGACTGAGTTCAAAAGAGAATTTCCTAGAGCCAAGCAGAAATACTTGAGCTCTCTGTCATGAATACAGTTGCCTTTAATCCACATCACTGACTGTACAGAACGGTAATGTTGAGTCGTTCAAGTGTGCTAACTGTCAAGAAAAGTCATCTATACCTTTTAGTGCAGCTACTGGGTATGTGCAAAGGGAGCTGTATCATAATGTCATATTACATAGAAATGGAATTTGAGACTGCAGGGATCCAAGCAAAATGTTCTCTCTTCCTGCCCTTTCTTTATAGCTTGTTAATATTCAGTCACAGAAGTATAAGTGGTAACAATGACCAAACCCATGGAATCAGCAGTGGGTGGTAAAATCTTTAAGTGAAGATTGTTGATGGTAAACCATGGGACCAACCCTTGGGTTCCAAACCCAGAGTTGGCAAATTACCTGAAGTGGACTTCAGTGGTGGGATGGGCTGGCTGGCGGGTGACACTTAATCATGAAATGGGACCTCGCTCAGATGCTGAGAAAAGCAGCGTGGAAGTAGTCCCATGTACAATACTAAAAGTTAGAAATCAATCAGCCACATTAATTGAAGTAGCACAGAAAGCTCACCAACAGTTAATGCACAAAGGAACAGGAAATGATTGATGAAATGATCCAAGACATGATCCATAAGCCAGGAAATAAATCTACCAGTGGAGTCCTACTCCAACCAGTTTTATAGTCAAGAGAGCAAAGAAAGAGACCAAGGTTGTAGTAGCAGGACAGAAAATTAAGCACAGCCAACAGCAGCCTGCAGAAGTCCCAGCTGTAAGAGGCTGCAGAGGAGCAGAATAAAATCTTCTTGGTAGAAGTAACATGACCACAGAAAGAATTTAACTTCCTTGATGGTACAGATTTGGAACAATGATTTTGGTATGCAGAGAATAAAGTAAATAGCAGGGACACCAATATTTCAAACTGGATACTGGAGTAGGTGTATCAATCCTTCAGAATTTCGCCCCAGATTGATGTGTGAAATCCTCAAATTCTACTCCATTAAACATTGGGGTTTGGGAAATTCAAGTATCAGAGTGAGAGGTCATGTGCATGTTACACTTTGCTACAGTGAAAAAGAGATTAAGGAGACCTTATACATAATTCCTAATGACCAGGACACTTTATTAAACAGAGGTGGTGGCGTAGCATTAGGCACTTAACTGTGAACAGATTTCTGTAAATAAAGACATTTCAGATTTAATGTGAAAGGATGGGCCAAAAGCTGGGTGAAGAGAGTGCCAAAGATGGTGCAGGGCATTCCTGACAGTGATTTATTGTTTTAGAACATAGCTACAGGGAGGAAACCAGCTCACAGTCATTCATTTTCCTGAACCTGATATTTTGCACCTTCTTGTGCTTCTGGGGTTCTGAGCAGACCGTTACGGAGCACGGGGACTGATCTTTTGAGGATAATCAGTCCCTTCTAGAAAAAAAAAATTAAAGTTATTTATATCCTGACAAAACCTGCCCAGGGGTGTAGTAACAGGAACTGCAGTCACAATTCGATGAAAAAATATTTTCCAGTATAAATGTCCAGCAGACTTCTGGAAAGCCAAGGAAGCAGCCTTGTGCCAGTGCCATAAAGAAGTGCGTGAAACTTTAGAAATATTTATCTACAGCTAGTAGAGTAACATAGGACCTAATATAGCAAAAATTTGAGAGTGAGAAAGATATCTTCAATCCTGTAAAGATGCAGTCTCAGAACTTCAAAATAAGTTTAACACCATTGGATCTTCAGTGAGGATGGATGGTGTCACACTTGCACAGATGGAAATTGGTTATATGCAGCAATTATTTGCAGGCGTGCACCATAGAATACCACTGTCGGCTTGATATATTCAGAGAGAAAAACCTTCAAACCTCAGCAATGGCCGACCAAGAAGCGAGACAACAATTTAAAGCAGCGGAGAAGAAGCTTTCCAGTGTAAAAGAGATTCTCCAGGCCAAAGAGCATCACATTAATATTTAATGCTCAGACATTGTTCATCTGTCAAAATAGCAGCTGGAGGCCAGAGAGGAAACCCACCAACAAACTACAGAAGCACATGAATGTTTTATTCATCCAAAGCCAACAAAATCAACCTTCTGAGCTTAGATTAGATTACTTACAGTGTGGAAACAGGCCCTTCGGCCCAACAAGTCCACACCGACCCGCCGAAGCGCAACCCACCCATACCCCTACATATACCCCTTACCTAACACTATGGGCAATTTAGCATGGCCAATTCACCTGACCCGCACATCTTTGGACTGTGGGAGGAAACCGGAGCACCCGGAGGAAACCCACGCAGACACGGGGAGAACGTGCAAACTCCACACAGTCAGTTACCTGAGGCGGGAATTGAACCCAGGTCCCTGGCGCTGTGAGGCAGCAGTGCTAACCACTGTGCCACCGTGCCGCCCATTGCGAAAGCAGAGATATCCTTTGCTAAATTTAAATTGAACAGAGGAGTGAGCTTGAACAGATCAAAACCCAACAACAATCTAATTACCTCAAGTTAACTACTGAACTAAAAATCCAGCTGTTCGTAACCAAACAGGCTGCAAATTAGATGCTTGACAAAGATTTACAAAAATATTACACTTAGTCAGCCAGGGTTATCACCCAACTGACAAAACAGGCAGATATTTTTGGTGGATGAAAAGGCTATGTTCCAAGTTCGAAGATCCCATAGACCATTCAGGTGAAGAAAAATTGCTGCCACAGTTAACATAAAATGACCAAGTCTTTCAAATAAAAACCTGGTCAGGGAAAACAGGTCTCCTCTGTTCTTTATCAATGACAAAGATTACCTGAGGATGGATGTTTTTCTTTCAAATTGCTTTACAAATCAAGTATCACACAAGTGTTTCCTCATGGCTCTGGTTTGGCAGATTATTCTGTCAGCCATGATGGTACAATCTCAAAGAGCTCCTGAGATGTCCCAGCTTGCACCTCAGAAGTTTAATGTTGCAGCTATTGTTGAAGTGATATCACAACTAATAGAAAGAGAAATTTCTTCTCCAGAAGTAGTGGAGATACCTTTACCATCTGATTAATGACAAAATCTTCAGAACATCCTTTGTTCTTCTCATCTCTTACATTTGGCCCAAAAATAGAGGAAAGCAGACAGAAAAGAAAGGTGAAATTTTCACTTCCTTTTCAAGAGATTGAGATGATTCAGTTCCTGGAATTTTGTTTTTGAATCCATCTTTTCTTCACTGGTGTTCACTGCTGCTACATTCAAAACATTTTGTGTCGCACAGCCATTGTTAGAACCTGCCTATCCATTCTATCAATGTTTTGTCCCTCCGTGGAAACAAGAGAGCACCTACATCCTGAATGTCCTCTCAGGGAAATAAGAATGCTGTAAGAGATTACAGCTTCAAGTGAAAGAGATTTGTGGGCTGGGAGGGTGGGGAATGTGGATAGAAAGTTCATAGTTAAATGTTAATGGTAAAGAAAGGTGAAAGGAGCTATATCACATGGATATCAGATCACATGGAACCAGATCTGCATCGATAGGGCTCCAGGTTATGTCTTACCATCAATGATTCTAAGTTCACAGTGGTGCAAATCCAATGTTACTACGATCATTTCTAATTATTAGGTAAACGAAGATGCCTTTTCATCCACCAAAAATATCTCTGTTTTGTCAGTTGGGTGAGAACCATGGCTGACTAAGTCTAATATTTTTGTAAATCTTTGTCAAGTGTCTAATTTGCAGCCTGCTTATATTGTTTGGTTACGAACAGCTGGATTTTTAGTTCAGTAGTTAACTTGAGGTAATTAGATTGTTGCTGAAAATGTGTTGCTGGAAAAGCGCAGCAGGTCAGGCAGCATCCAAGGAACAGGAAATTCGACGTTTCGGGCATAAGCCTTTCATCAGGAATGTGCAGTAGGTTAAAATCTTCAAGGAGAAAGTGAGGTCTGCAGATGCTGGATCCTGTTCCTTGGATGCTGCCTGACCTGCTGTGCTTTTCCAGCAACACATTTTCAGCTCTGATCTCCAGCATTAGCAGATCTCACTTTCTCCTCAAAGTAATTAGATTGTTGTTGGGTTTTGATCTGTTCAAGCTCACTCCTCGGATGCTGCCTAAACTGCTATGCTTTTCCAGCACCATTAATCCATTTCCAATTATTAGTTCAGCCAGTCAGTAGGTCAGTAATTTCATTTGGGATGCTGATGTAATTTGTAAAAAAAAATGAGCCCTGGAGCAGAAGCCTCTCTGGGCATCAAAGGCATCGTCTTACAGCCTTCTCCCACTTTGCTGCTCTATATATCCAATCTATCTCATCATAAAACTAATCCAAATTGTCAGTGGATTACATGATCAATGGACCAGCATTGAAAGGAGGAGGAAGAGGAGGTAAGATGATGCTCCTTAAAGAATCCAAAAGTGAAAGAAAGTGTGGAGCTTTGGAGGTTTTTGGGGGCTTGAATGTGGAAATATCGCCAGACCTGGATGTGTTGTGTCCCCGGGAGGTAGGAGAAGAAATTACAGGGCCTCTGACCCACACTTTTGCTTTTATTCTGCCCACAAGGGAGGTGCCAGAGGCCTGCAGGATAGCTAATTTGACCCCACTTTTCAAGAATCTGGCAGAGATAAACCAAGGAATTAGAGACCAGTGAGTCTCACATTGGAGGTAGGGAAATTATTGGAGAAAATTCTGAAGGAGGGAATTAATTTCCATTTAGAGAGGCAAAATTTGTTTAGGAATAGTCATCATGGATTTGTCAGAGGGAAATGATGCCTGACAAATTTGACTGAATTTCCAAGCAGATGATCAGGTGTGTAGATGAGGGGAATGTAGATAATGTAGTTTACATGGATTTCAGCAATGCCTTTGAGAAAGTCCCACATAGAAGACTGATCAAGAAGGCAACATGGCATCCAGAGTAACTTGTAAAGTTGTATCCAAAGTAAAGATAGTAGAGATAGGAAATATTATAAAGTGGACGAGCACTTGAAATGTCACAACATTCAAGACCACGAGCCATGTGTCAATCGGTGATGAGGTTATTTTTTAAGTGCAGATTCAATCTGTATTGTATACCTCTATGTCTCTATGAGTATTGGTAACCGTACTTATGGGAGGATGTTAATGTGTTGGAAGTAGTTCAGAGAAGCTTTATTAGACTAAAACTTGGGATGAGTGAATTTTCTTATGAGGAAAGGCTAGCTAGGCTAGGCCCGGATGCTCTGGAATTCAGATGAATTAAAAATATTTTAACTGAAACATAGAAGATCGTGAGGGGATTTGACCGGTTGGACATCAGAAGGATGTTTCGTCATGTAGAATAATTTAGAACTAGTGGTTATAGTTTTTTAAAAAAGTGGTTATCCATTTACGACAGAGATGAGGAAAACATTTTTTTTTAGAGTTATGAGTCTTTCGAATTCCCTTCCTGGAAGGATAGTGAATGCAGAATTTTTGAATACTTTTAAGGCAGAGGTAGAAAAAAATCTTGATTTCCAGGTCCATGACGAAATAGAGAGTTCAGATTAAAATCAGATTAGTGGCAGAACAGGCTCCAATGGCCAAATAGCGAAGTCTTATTGCTAGTTGTAGTCCATGTAGCTTCTAGAGTCTGTTCTGTCATTTAGTGACTGATCTGTTACCTAACTGTGCATACCCTTCTTTGACCTGCATCCCTTCATATGATTGAATAAAAGAAATTGACAGATTCCAGATTTAAAACTGACAGTTAATATAGCACTGATTGCCATTTGTGTTCCAAATCACTCTCTTGTGGAAAAAATGTTTGTTAGATTAATGCCTCAGTGTTCTGACTCTAACTTTTATACACTACCCTTTACTCATGGACTGCCCAGCCAGCAGAAATATTTTCACGATATAGTTTCTTTACACTCCTTAACATTTTAAAACTTTAATCAAATCAATACATGATTAAATTACTGAGAATACAATTCCAGTTTGCGCTGTCCCTCCTCATAATTTAACCCTTACAGCTTAAGTATCATTCTAATAAACGTATATGGCACTTGCTACCAGAACAACTTATCATTCCTTCGGTCTGATTCTCTGAAAGGCTCCTAATAGATAATGCATAACTTATAGATTCTTGTATTCTAGTTTCATTGAGATAAAGGTTAGCATTCCATCCACCTTTTTGATTCTTTTCTACACTAATTCACAACATGTTAATGAGTTACATACCTAATCAACAAATTCCCTTTAAACCTCCTTTATTGAAGGATCTTTAATAAAATGAGGAAACATTACTGATTTGTTCTCTAACCAAAATACATGGTCTCATCTTCACCTGCATCAAAATCCATTTATCTGATTTATCTGTTCACTTAATCTGTTAAATAACTGACAATAATTTTCTGATTTGTTTGAGAATGTTTACATTACTGCATATTTTTGTGGCATCAGCACAGTCAGCTCAACTTTTCCATCCCACCATTTGAGTCATTAATTAATGCAATGAACAGATGTGTATCTATCAAAAATAGTTTTCTGAAGGTCTATGTAAGTAGTCCAATTTAATCAGGTCATCTGACATGACATGCTCTTTACAAATTCCTTGTGTCTCTCTCTCTAATTAACTGAAAATTTTTGAAGATTCGAAAGCATCATATTTTGAAGTAGACGAGATAGCAAGTTACATTAGATTTGGTATTGTGTAATGTGACAGGATTAAGAAACGATCCGAACGTGAAAGCAACAATCAAAATTTAATTGAATTTTACATCCAGTTGGAAAATTAGAAGATTAGCTCTAAACCTAGGACTAAAAAATGCATGCAAAAGGCAGGTCAGTTAGCTTAACATCTGCAGTCAGGAAAATGCTGGAGGCTATCATTATAGATGAAATAGTGAGACATCTGAATGGAAAGGGTTCCATCAGGCAGACGCAACATGGATTCAGGAAGGGAAGGTCATGTTTGACAAACTTACTGGAGATCTTTGAGGATGTAACAAGTGTGTTGGATGGAGGGGAGCAGGTGGATGCTGTATATATGGATTTCCAGAAGGCGTTCAATAAGGTGCCGTATATAAGACTCATCCATAAGATAAGAATGTATGGAGTTGTGGGGAATTTACTAGGATGGATAGAGGACTGGTTAACCAATAGAAAGCAGAGAGTTGTGATATAGTTGTTTCTGTGGTTGGAGATCAGTGATGAGCGGAGTGCCGCAGGGGTCAGTGTTGGGCCTGCAACTGTTCATGATGTATATAAATGATTTGGAAGAGGAGACTGAGTGTGATGTATCCAAGTTTGCTGATGACATTAAATTGAATGGAAAGGCAAACTGCGCAGAAGATGTGGAGAGTGTGCAGACAGTATTAGATGGGTTCAGTGAGTGGGCAAGGGTCTGACAGGTGGAGTACAATGCTGGTAAATGTGAGGCTATCCACTTCGGAAGTAAAAGTAGTAGGTCAGAGTATTATTTAAATGGTGAAAGATTGCAGCATGCTGTTGTGCAGAAGGACTTGGAAGTGCTCGTATATGAGTCACTACAAGTTGATTTGCAGGTGCAGCAGGTAATCAGGAACGCAAACAGAATATTGGCTTTCTTTACTAAAGGAATTGAAGTTAAGAGCAAGGTGGTTCTGCTGCAATTGTACAAGGTGTTGTTGAGGTTGCAGTTGGAGTCTTCTGTTGTCCTTACTTGAGGAAGGATATACTGGCTTTGGAGGTGGTGCAGAGGAGGCTCATCAGGTTAATTCCATAGATGGGGGTGTTACCCTATGATGAGAGGTTGAGCTGTCTTGGACTGTACTCACTAGAATTTAGAAGATGAGAGGGAATCTTACAGAAACACAGAAAAGTTATGAAAGGGATAGATAAGATAGAGGTGAGCAAGTTGTTTCCACTGATGGCTGAGACCAGGACCACGGGACAAAGCCTCAAGATTAGGGGGAATAGATTTAGGACAAAGATGAGGAGGAACTACTTTTCTGAGAGTGTAGTGAATCTATGGAATTCTCTGCCCTAGGAAGCAGTAGAGAGAGCTTCATTAAATATATTCAAGATAGAGTTGGATGGGTTTTTGCATGGTAGAGGAATTAAGGGTTATGGAGGTAATGTAGGTAGGAAGAAATAAGATGTTGAATATATCAACCATGATCTTCATGAGTGTTGGAGCAAACTCGATGGGCCAAATGGCCTACTCATGCTTCTATTACTATGAAACTATGAAACGATGAATAAGCAAAACTACTTGAACTTGAAAGCTGAGCTGGAGGAAGTGAACTGGCATATTAGGTGAGGGAATAGATCAACACAAACAGTGATGGATGTTTAAATGGATATTTCAGAATACTCAGCATAACTATATATCTGTTCTAAAGAAAAAAAGTCTAAAGGATGGATCCAAAATCCATGGTTAACTCAAGAAGTTAGCAAAAACATTGATTTAATAGAAAAAAGCATGAAACTGAACAAGGTGACGAGTTGGAATATAAAATCTGGGAGAGAATGTCTAAAAGGGTTAATCAAGGGGAAGAAATTAGATTATGAAAGGAAAATAGGTCCGAATATAAAAATTGATAGCAAGTTATTTTGACAGGCATTCAAAAGGAAGAGTAAATAACATGAATGTTGGTCCCCTCGGGAGTGAGGCTGTGGAGATAAGTATAGATAACAAGAAAATACTGAATGAAATGGACAATTATTTTACCTTTGTAAAGAGGATTTCTAAAATAAATCCTGGTGTTACCTTTGAGGTGGAAGGGAGAGAGGAATTTTGTGAAATTAGAAATGCAAAGTAGACATTACTAAACAAATTGATTGAGTGAAAGGCTAATAACTCCTTGGATCCAGATGCACTTCATCACAGGGTCATTAAAGACATTGTTAATGAGGGAGTAGATACATCGGTGTTAATTTTCTAAAACTGCCTTTATTTGAGAAAGGTTTCTTCAGACTCAAAGGAAACAAATGTACCACCATCTATTCAAGAAGGGAATGAGACAGAAAATTGAAATTGATAGGCCAATTAAATTGAGGTTTTAATCTGGGGAATGTACTGTATAAGAGACAATCATTGGAAGAGTCAGTTTTATTTCATCGAAAGAAAATCATGTTTGATCAATTTATTGCAGCTATTTGGAGGAATAATGTGCTAAGCACGTAGGGGATCCTGCAGTTGTACTGTACTCAGATTTCCATTTGATAAATTGATACATCTTAAGTTTTTTGGAAAAAGCAAAGTTCATGGTATAGTGGTAACATATGAGCATGGGTAAAATGATTGACTAGCTGAATGACTGACAGAAAACAGAATATGCATAAATGGATTGTTGTGTAGTTGACAAGTTATGATGAGTAGAAAATTATAGAATCTGGGCTAGTGCTTAGGGGAAGGAGCAAAGCCATGAAGTCAGAGTCATAGAGTCCTACAGCACAGAAACAGACCCAACTTATCCATGACGATCAAATTTTCTAAACTAAACTACTCCCACTTGCTTGTGTTTGGCCCATATTCCTCTAAACTTTCCTGATCATGTACCTGTCCAAATGACTTTTAAATTTTGTAAACGTACTTGCACTTACCATTTCCTCTGTAATTCATTCCACATATGACCACTTTATGTTTAAAAAGGTTGCCCCTCTGGTCCCTTTTAAACCTTTCTCCTCCCATCTTCGAACTCTAGCCCCTAGTTTGGAACTCGTCAACCTTTGGGAAAATACCTTTACTATTCACCTTATTTCTGCCCCTCATGACTTTATAAATCTCTATAAGGTCACTTCTCAACTTCCTACACTCCAGTGAAAGATGTCTCAGCCTATCCAGCCTATCCGTATAACTCAGACCCTATCATCCAAGCAAGATCCTGGTCATTCCTTTCTGAACCTTCTTCAATTTAAGCATATCCTGTCAATTGCAAGGTGACCAGAACTGCACACAATACTCCACAAATCATCTCACCAACATCCTGTACAACCTCAACATGATGTCCAACTCCTATTCTCAATGGCCTGAGCAATGAAGACAAACGTGTTAAAAGCCTTCTGAACCACTCTGTCAACCTGTGAGGCAACTTTCCAAGAACAATGGACCTGAACCTCTTCACCTCTCTGTTCAACAAAATTTCCTGGGGCCCTCCATTTAACTGTTCAGGTCCTGCCCTTGTTTGATGTACCAAAATGCAATAGCTTGCATTTATCCAACTAAACCCCATATTACTCTCGTCAGCCCACTGGCTCACAGTTAACAACAATAGAGGCAGGACTGTGTTTTGGGAAGACATAAGGAAGCTGCAGATAGACAGAGATAAGTTGAATATTTTGATTTAAAATAGTTTGGTCTATCATGTGATCAAGAAGGCTAATGGGATGGTGTTTTTGTAAGAGAAATTGAACAGAGAAATAAGTATTCGTGCTTTAATTATGTAAGGCATTGGTGAGACCACATCTTGAATAATGTACATCGTTTTGTTTTCTCTTCTTACGAAAGGTTATAAAGATTTCTGAAGTGTTTTACCAGATTGGTACTTATAATGAACAGGTTGTCTTATGAAGACAGATTGTCAAGTTGGGCCTGTTTCCACTGGAGTTTAGAAGAGAGAGAGAGATGACTTGAATAAAGTGTTTGAAATCTTGAATCATCTTGACAAGATGGACAAGTTCAAGAAGTTTCCTCTTGTGGAAGAGTCCAGGACTTGGGACAATGTTTAAAAAATAGGGTTTATCCTTTCAGAATAAAGTTGTGGTGTTTTACAGCATAGGCAGAGACCCTTTAACTCATTGTGGCTGTTTGGCCATCAAGCACATATTTACTCTTGTTTCATTTTCTAGCACTTGGCCCATTACTTCTTAAATATTGTGACAAATTTATTTCTCTCATCCTTTCATGTAGTTGCTTACAGATACCTATCACCCTCTAGGCAAAAAAACTTCCTTAATTCCCTTGTAAACTTCTTGCCCTTCACCTTAAATTTAAGCCATTTTAGTGATGTCTCAAGTAAGGGAACAAGTTTATTCATATCTACATTGTCTGTGCCCCTTATTTTTTGCCATCAAAACCATTTTTCATCCTTCTCTTCTCGAAGGAAAACAACCTCAGCCTACTTAGGTTCTCTTTATAGCTGAAATGCTCCAGCCCAAGCAACATCCTGGTGAATCTCCACTGAATCCTCCCTCATACATCCCAATCCTTTCTGTAGTGTGATATCCAGGACTGTGCACCACACTTGAGTTACAGCCTTACTAACACCTTATACTATTCAATTATAAGCACCCTGCTTTCATATTCAGAGCATTGACGAAGAAAGGCAGGTGTCCCAAATGCCTTCTTAACCATCTGATCGACTTGACCTACTGCCTTCAAGAATTTGTCGACATAGGCATCAAAGTCTCTCTGATCCCCTGTACTTCATGGAGTGCAATCACTCATTGTTTGCTCCCTTAACTTGATACACCTGCCAAATTGCATCACTCCACATTTTTAGGATTAATTGCCATTGTACTGCCCATCTGTCCAGTCCAACAAGAATGATCTGAAGTTGAGGGCTTTCCTCCCCCCTATTTTACACACCAGCAACTTTTGTGTTATTTGCAAACTTAGAATCATTCATTACAGAATTAGCCCTTTTGCCCCTTGAGTCTATACCACTAAAGTTATGTTCAATCTACACTAGACCCACTATCCAGCATTAGGCCCACAACATTTTAATGCTATGATATATCAAGTGCTCATCCAAGTACATTTGAAGATTATGAGATTATCCACCTCAACTACTCTCCTAGACAGTGCTTTCCAGATTCACACCACGTTCTGGGAAGAAAAACAATTTCCTCAATGCCCTTTAAACCTTCTGCCTTCCACCTTAAAAGTGTGCCCCCTTGTTATTGGGCCTTAAACTAATCGGAACAGTTGCTTTCTATTCCGTCTGTCTTTCCCTTCATAAATGTGTACACCTCGAATATTTTCCTCCTCAATCTCTCTGATCCAAAGAAAACAACTTGAGTGTATCCAGTCTTTCTTCATCACAACATTGCTCCATTCCAGGTAACATCTAGTGAATCTGCTCTGCACTCCTTCCAGTCTGGGCACATCCTTCCTATAGTGCAGTGACAGAACTGTATACAGAGTCTCCAGCTATGGCCTACCCAAAGTCCTGTACAGGTCCAACATAACCTCCTTGCTCATATAATCTCTGTCTCAACAGATAAATACAAATGTCCTATGTGCCTTCTTAATTACCCTATTAATCTGCCCTGTTACCTTCAGGGATTTGTGGATGAGCAGCCCTAGATCCTTCTGTTCCTCTGAGCTTCCTACTGTCCTACCATTTATCAAGTATTCCCTCACACTTGTTAGGGTGAAGTTACATCTGCTATTGATCTGCCCACCTGACCAATCTCTTTATATCCTTCTGTAACCTATGACCTTTTGTCTCATTGTTAACTATGCAACTTGTCATGCACAACCCTCCCACATTCCCATCTTCATCACACACACACACATATATATATATATATATATATATATATCACAAAGAATATGGGACTCAGCACCAGCCTCCAATTCAGTAAACAGCCTTCTATGATTACCCTCTGTCTCCTGTCACTAACAGTCTTTAGCAGTCTCCCATATGGGTGATCATATAAACTACACAACCTCACTTTCACACTCAGACATTTCTCAAACAAATCAATCAGAATCGTTAGGCAAGATTTCCCTGCATCAAAGCCATATTGGCAATTTCTGTTGAGACCTTGCCTCTCTAAATGGAGATTAGTTCTCTCCTTCAGAATTTTTGCCAATAGTTTCCCTACCACGACATGAGGCTCACTTAGTGGTTATATGTCCTAAATTCATGTCTCAATCATTAATATGCACTCCAAACAATAACGGGTCCAGCATCAATCTTGTCATATGATACTGGACAGGCTTCCAGTCAAAAAGAACTTTGACGATCACTGCCTCTGGCCATTAATGTAATTTTGGATCCAACTTCCATCTTCCATACGAGGCCTTGATAAAAAATTTGCCAATGTCCATATAGACTGTATTAACTGTCCTAATGTCAGCCATATATCTAGTTGACTCCTCGAAAAACTCAATCAAACTTGTCAGATATTATTAACCTGGCAAAGCCATGCTATCCTTGCTTAACCCCTGTGTCTCCAAATGGAGATTCAAACAAACCCTCAGTACATTTTTCCAATAGATCCCCTACTCTGATGTTAGACATAGTAGCCTTTGGCTGCATGGATTCTCTTTCCCACCATTCTTGAATAATAATACTATTCTTTAGTTCTCTGGCACTTTACTGTTATCCAGAGATAAATTAGACATTAATGGCAGGGTTTCTGCTATCTCCTTCCCTGCCTCCTGGGATACACTTCATCTGGGCCTGGAGATGTATACAATTTAGACCCCACTATAGCTGTTAATATCTTCTCCATGTCAATATTATTTCATTAAAGTATAGCATTTTCCTTAATCCTGACTTAGATATCTGCATCATTCTTGTTTATTGTGAATACATTTGTAAATTACGCATTTAAAATCTCACCTACTTCTTTTGCTTTCACTCACAGCATAGCACTCAGGTCCTGAACAGGTACACTATTTCCCTGGCTTGCATTGTTTCCTTTATGCATATTTAAACAACTTTGCATTTTCCTTTTGTTTAAACTACACCTCGCTTTATTCTGAATTTTTTTTAATGTTGCCACAGCTTCCAATCTTCTAAGTCTTCAATATCGACTGTCAACTTTTCTTTCTTTCCTTATCCAATCTTACATTCCTCAATATCAAGGATTCTCGAAAACCTCTGATCCAACTTGCTGGTCTTGGACTTTCACTACTTTGTTTTTTAAAACTCTTAAAGTAGGTCTTAAGAAATAACCAATCCACTGTGGCCAGATCATTTATTATGATAATAATATTGGCCTTTACCCAAACAGAACCTAATTTCTGTTCCACCTTTATCCTTTTCCAAAATAACCTTAAATCTTACCGAATTATGGTCACAATCACCAGAACTGATACTTTTCCCACATGCCTGGCTTTGTTCTCTTAAATTAGGTCCAGTTCTAAACCCTGTCTTACAGGACTTTCGATATACTGGCTTAAAATGCTCCCCTGGATACATTTTAAGAATTCCAACCACTCTAAACCTTTCACATTTTGCTTATCTCAGTTAATATGGAAGGAATTAAAATCTCCTACTATTATTATCCTATCATATTCAAATATCTCTGAAATTTGCCTCTGTTACTGTCCTTCTATATCACTCAGCTTTGGGAGAGTCTATAACAGATTCCCAATAAAGTGGTTGCCCCCATTTCTACCCACATGCTTTAATTCAGGAACCATGTAAGATCTCATCCTTCCTCATTGCAATAATTGACTTGTCAATCAAAATTGGGACACTATTTTCTCTTTTACACCCCTCCCTGTTTCACTTGGAGACTCCACAGTCCAGATTATAAAACTACCAGTCCTGGTCCTCACTCAACCATATCTTCATGATGGCAGAGATGTCGTATTATCATGTGGTAATCAGCATCCTCTACTCATTTGTCTTACTGTCTCATTAAAATAAGTTCCATCAAACCCTGATGAGCTCCCTTGTGTCTTAATTTGACTAAAGATGCTATGAATGCCAGACTAACTTGGCTTTTCTTCAACATTTGTCTGTGGATCATCCACTAAAGTGCCTACACTCTATGTCCCATTCTGTGGCCAAATTTGTTTGAACTTTCACCAACAGTACTAGCAAACCATCTCATGAGGATGTAAGTCCCATTGCAGTTTAAAGTCCAAATTACACAAATCTCATGTTCCCAGAAATGCCCTAGCAATCCATGAATCTAAAGCCTTAATTAAAGCATCAATTCTTCAACCACATTTCACCCATTCTGTTCTCCAATTCCTACACTCACTAGCATGAGGAACTGGGAGTAATCTATCCTTTGTTGTCCTGCTTTTCAAATTACTACCCAGCCCCCTAAACTTTTGTTGCAGACATCATTCCTCTTTCTACCTGTCATTGGTAACAATATAAACCATGACCTTTTCCTATTCATCTTCTGATTTCAGAATACACTTTGGTCATTCAGTGACATCCTTGGTCCCAGGCAGCCAACACATCATTCTGCTCTGCAGCTGCAGAAATGCTACTCTGTATCCTCCACTATTGAGTCTCCTCCCACTGTAACTTTTCCTCTACATCTGCTCCCTCCTTGTGCAGTTGGGTTTTGATTGTGCTCCACAGGCTAACTGTCACTCTTAACATTTTCCAAAACTGAAAACCAATCTTGAGAGAAATGCACTGAGATGAAATGAGCAGCTTCTGTTCTTTAAAATAGTACTCTATGTTTTGAACAACTGTGGCCATTATAAGGACTTGTCTGAGCTTCAAGTATTAATAGTTTTCAGCACAGCAGTTGCTCCATTCATCTGAGGGGTTGTGAGAGGAATTGACTTTTGATGTGGTTCATCGTGTGTTTGATAAAGTCCAATAAGATTAAAAGGATTCCAACATTTTTTTCCACAGTGTTGAATGTATTTTCCCTCAGAATTAATGTCAGAGTACTAGGTAGAGGCTTTTATTTTATTAAATGGTGAGTTGTGCTTTTCCAAAGGGAATGTTAAATGTTTTCCATTGATATTGAATGGATAAATCTGAAAACTACACAGTCGATTTTGATGAGTGATTGTAGAGCAAACATTATGGTATGTAGAGAGGGCACAAGATAGCTGGGAGTGGTGGTATACTGAACAGTGAACAAGGTTATCTATGAGTACAACATGATCTTGATCAGCTGGGCCAATGAGCTGAGGAGTGGCCAATGGATTTTAATTTACAGAAATGCAAGGTGTGCATTTGGTAAGACAGGGCAGGACTTACATAGTTAATGGTGGGGCCCTGGGCAGTGTTGTCAAACAGAGCGAAAGAGGGATTCAGGTACATAACTCCTTGAAAATGGTGTCCCAAGTAGACAGAGTGATGAAGAAAGTGTTTGACACACATGTCTTCATTGGTGAGAGCAATGAGTATAAGAGTTGGGACATCATATTGCAGCTGTACAGGACATTGGTGAGGCCAATTTGGGAATAGAAGTTATAGTTCTGGTAGCCATGTTAAAGGAAGGATATTATTAAATTGGAAAGGATACCGAAAAGATTTACATAGGTGTTGCTGAGACTGGAGGGTTTGAGTTTAAGGAGAGTCTGGATAGGCTAGGAATGTTTTCCCCTTGGAATGTAGGAAGTTGAGGGGTGACCATGCAGAGGTTTATAAAATCATGAGGAGCATAGATAAGATGAATAGCAAAGGTCTTTTCCCCAGGGTAGGGAGTTCAAAACTAGAGGGCATAGGTTTAAAGTGAGAGGGGAAAGATTGAAAAGAACCCCGAGGGACATCTTTTTCACACAGAGAGTGGTGATTGAATGAACTTGCAGAGGAAATGGTAGTTGCAGGTACAATTACAACATTTAAATGTCATTCAGACAGGTACAGGAACAGGAAAGATTGTAAGGGAGATGGGACCAGTTTAACTTGGGAAACCATGTCAGCATGGATGGGTTGGACTGAAGGCCCTGTTTCTGCACTGTATGACTGTATGACTTTCTGAAAGGGGGAGTGAGGGGATGAAAGGTGAGGTTTAGGCATTTCAATTAACTTTAGGGGCCATGTCAAGTGATGAGGATGACACAAAGAGTCCACAGAGAGATATGGAGAAGTTAAGTGAATTGACAAAAGCTTGGTTGATTGAGTATAATGTGGAAATTGTGAGGTTTCACACTTTGGCAGCAAGAATAGAGGGAATGAATATTATTTAACTAAAGAAAGAGTACAGAAAAGGAAAGTAACTGAATAGAGGTATGTTGGGATGGATATATCATAGGCCTAGGGAGGGTAGAGATGTAGTTACTTCTTGGGAAATCGGGGGGCGCTGCGGAGCTGTTGTTTGGACTGTTTACCGAAACTGCCTGTGCAGCTGGACTACCAAGGTCAGACCAATACAATGGCAGCCTTTACTCGGAGACCTTGTTTACGAGACAGACCATCTCGTGGATACCTGCCAAGGCCGAGGCCTGTTCACAGGAGGCCTTTGTCTGTGAGAGATCACGTGTGTGAGTGATTACGTAGCGTTAGCTTAGCGAACAATCTATCAAGCAGGGGTTTTGGAAAGATTTCAGAACGCGCCTTCTCCAGTGAGCTAGACACCTCACTGTACTGTGTACGATTCTCTCTCATTAAACCTGTTTATACTTTTAATCAGACCCGGTGTCTCTCTCCTCCAAACGAACACGGGGACAGAAGATCTGTCCCAACAGGTATTTGGGAATTCTCATCAATGAATCATTAAACCTAGCTTCAAAGTTCAGCGTGCAATATGGAAGGAAAATGGAATGCTGCCCTTTGTTTCAAAGAGGATAGTGGTGTAAGAGGAGGGAGATTTAGCTAAAACTATAGAAGTGACAAATGGCTAGTCAGACCACAGCTGGAATACTGTGAACAATTTTGGGCCTTTATCTAGGGAAAGATAATACTGGCATTGGAAGCAATCCAGAGAAGGTTCACTTAGCTGAGGTAGGTATGGGGGGACTTTCTTCTGAAGAGAGGCTGAGTAGACTGAGCCTGCACTCATTGGAGCATAGAAGAATGAAAGGCAATCTTATTGAAATACACAAGGTGCTAAGAGAACTTGACAAGGAAGATGGGTAAGATTTGTTTCCTCAAGTGAGAGTCCCTAGGACCAGAGGACAAAAGGGTGTTGCACATTTAAGACAAATGTCTTCCTTCAAATGGTTATAAATCTGTTGAATTCTTTGCCACAAATAATGTTTCAAGTTCCATTATGAACAATATTCAAAACTGAGATAGACAGATTTTTAATCAGCAAGGGAATTAAGGGTTAATGTGAAAAGGCTGAAGAGTGGAGTTGAGGATTGTCAGATCAGCTGTGATATCATGCAATAACAAACAAATCTTGATGGGCTGAATGGTCCACTTCTGCTTCAATGTCTTATGGCCCCTACCTCTAAAGGTATGGCCTCCAAATGTCAAGCAATTAAGATGGAGCTGCAGAAGTGACCATCAGTGTAGGAATGCAAATCCTAGTTTAGATTACATTAGATTATTTACAGTGTGGAAACAGGCCCTTCGGCCCAACAAATCCACACCGACCCGCCGAAGCGTAACCCACCCAGACCCATTCCCCTACATTTACCCCTTCACCTAACACTACAGGCAATTTAGCATGGCCAATTCAGCTAACCTGCACATTTTTGGATTGTGGGAGGAAACCGGAGCACCCGGAGGAAACCCACACAGACACGGGGAGAATGTGCAAACTCCACACAGAGTCGCCTGAGGTGGGAATTGAACCCAAGTCTCTGGCGCTGCAAGGCAGCAGTGCTAACCACTGCTAATCTCTTAGAGGGTTGTACAGTTGCGAGAGGTTACAAAGTCAGGGATGTGTGAGAACAACGATGGCTTTGAAAACCAGGAAGACAATTCAAAAACTCAGAAATCATTTAACAGAAGGAACTCTAAGCACGGTGGTGATGGATGAACAGAACTTGGTGTATTTTTTAATACAAATAGGAGAATGTTAGATAAGCTGGTTTGTTGATGGTGAAAGATGGTAGGTCAATTCAGCGATGTTTCGGAATAGTTTAGCACAATAAATGGATGGATGCAGGTTCAGTCTCAGATGTGCTGAGACAGTGGCAGACTTGGGGCTTTGTTAGAGAAATGCAAATAACTGGACTGCGTGTAACTGAAAGCTCAGCTCACGGTCATCTCCCACACCAAGATTACAAACAGTTTGAATAAGCATCTGGCAACTACCAGGGAGAGTAATGGAGTCCAATGTAAGCATTACTGCAAATATTTGGATTGCTTATATTCACACTGTTCTGATGAAATACAAAGCATTTGACTTCAAGTCAACTTATTTTGCAAACATATCAACCTTCATTGACAATTTTAGTTATGGCAATATATTTCACACAAAACAATTTCCCATTAATAACAGACATTAGTCACAGTTACATGCTATATCCTGTACCCTGAGGTTTGACATGAGTTTTCATGCAAATGTAAGGATCATCAATGCAAACACATTGCTCCCTAAGTCTCATGCAAAATAAGCATGCAAGAATGGTTTGAAAAGTCAGACCTGATTTCTCTCATAGGTTTGGATGTGCACTTTTTTTAAAAAACAGCAGTTTTCCTCATTCTTGCTCCGAAAACTTAAGTCACTTTCAGCGTTGACGATAAGAACAGTAAGGATACCCATGCACACTGTCACAAAGCTGTATCCATCACAATGACTAGCAACAAAACATCAAACAAGGATAAAGCACAGGAAACGCGTACAGGGAACACATCACAAATGACACACACTCATTTCATTACTCCTCTAGAAAAGGTAACGAAAAGGTAGACTCACAGATAGAAAACTTGTTGCTGGTGTCTTTCCCTGGGAACAATTTAACTCCTCTAGATTTAAAATCTATGGACTTTTTCACTATTTAGAAAAACAAACAAAAATATACATCAGAAGAAAAAATTTAAAAGGAAACCTTTTCCTTTAAAAGAATCTTGTTATTTAATATGCTGCAGTGGTGATGTAGTTTATTGCAAGAAATAAAGAAATGAAGTAATTCACAACTTGTAAAACGTTTACTAAATTTCCTTAGAAAAAATCTATTCAAAGATAACTTCAATGGAAAAGGAAATGTTGCTTGCTTTTTGCACAATTCCTTTATCACATGATATGACAACGGCAATGAGAAATTTAGAGCCTCAATGAAAGTCAAGGTTGGAATTACTGCTTCCAAGCTGGCCCAACCTGCCTCTGTTTAAAGCACCCGGTCAACTTTAACTCCGGAAGGGGCTGCTGGGGAATGGCACCAAGCCTGTCAATTCTGAAAGCAGGTCTTAAGACAGCCACAGCAGTGGGCAAAGTTTGGAGTGTATTGGTTAGAAGGCCTGGCAGATCCGTGGCACTTTGTCCCAGTTCTAATAAAGAAACTCTCAGGTGCTCAGTCCCCCAACCCTCACACCCCTTCACCCATCCCATCCAATCTCCATGGCCTCTCACGCTTGTTATTCCAAATGAATGCCAGCTCATGCCCCTGTAGCCACTCCCTATGACACCTCATTCTCTCTATGCCAAATTAGAAAAACAATTTATAACAACTATTTATGTCAATCCAACAATTTCGACAATTCACTTTATTTCTGTTAAGTTTATAGTTTGATTGGCCTTAAGTGTTTGCTTTAATCAAGACAGGGGGAATCACAAATGTCTAGCCATCCACTTTTGTTTCAATGTTTTGATGTTTATTTGAACAGGATTAAGAGCTGTAAAGTGATGGAAGCCAAAAGAGATGTGAGTTGGCATAGCAAACATGAATGGCCATGCAGAGTATATTTGAGCATCAGTTGACTTTGAGTTGGCATAGAGGTTTGATGTCTTATAGAAATTGGCTGGGAGGTATGGATAAGACCTTTTAAATTTACATTTAAAAAGGTTCCTGAATCCAGACTATGGTTCAAGACTCATTTGAAGGCCCATGTACCATGAGACATGTATGTACGGTCAGCAGCTGGTGCTTTGGAGAGAGACTAACCTGTAAATTTCCTGGGTGGTCTTTCTGCCACCCATCCATATGCCTTGACTTGTTCACAATTATATGTGGAGCTGACAAGGCCCACAGTGGCCCACCAATTGAGGCCTTCATTATTGCGAGCTTGTCTACTCAACCACAATCGTAAGATGAGAGGGAAGGGTTCAGAAGGCTGTAATGATGGATAGGATGTGTTCCCTGCAACTCCAGGTGGAAGGACACGAAACCCTACTTCCAAAATATCCTGTCCTGAAGTTGGTCTGACTCCACAAAGGTTGTGGAGTATGAGAAGATGCCTATCCTCTGCATTGGCATCAACAGATGGAATGCAGTTTTTTTACTTGCGATTCACACCAATATCTCATGAAGGCAAATATTTTTGGGAACATGCTTTGTAATCCCCCAAATCAGGTCCTGCCCTCTAATTTCAAAATATCCAGAGTCAATTTGACTCTGTGAAAACTGTCAATTGTATTATTTTCTTAGGATATGTATATCCTGAGCAAGAAGATAATTCAGTCAGCTCTAAACATGTTTTGTTTTTGAAATACACAACTGTACTTGTCCACTCGGTTTTCTTTTTATGAAGCAATTAGCCCTCCAGGTACATATGATTCATCTGGCTTCAAAACTTGTACACCACCAATTTACGTTGTTTCTCTCACAGAGAAAATGTGTGGTTTGAAAATTGCCACGTATAATTGGCAGGTCATAGGTGCATGAGATAGTATTGAAGACACATAAACTAATCTGAAATGAGTCATTTTATGCTACATATTTAACCGATACAATGGACATCTAAGCATCTAAGGCTGTAATAGCCAAGAAAAAAACATGCTAGTTTGTATTTTTAAACTAGTAGATGATTTCTAATGTTTCATTATTGTGCACATAATAATATACTCCTAAATGATGAAAAACGTTTGAACTATTTGCTACAGTTTTTCATATTTTAGATCATTTGCACAATTGATTTACTTCAATACATTTCATTTTATATTTACATATTGCTTGTGTGAAGTAGTCTGTTTTAGAAGTTTTGTAGCACAACGTGTTACAGAGCAATGTGCTATGACTACATGTAATGGAAATTAATTCATAAACATCATTCCCTATGTGGACAATGCCTGACAATGACATTCTGATTTGGAGAACAGATTTGGAAGAGTTAGCCATTTCCTGCAGGAAACTGATAGGTTAATTATTTGGAATCAACCTTATACTTCAACTGAAGGTCAGCTCCAAATTTGTGGCAAGTTCAGATCAAATTAATTTCCTGCTGAGAAAAAGGTGCACTGTGTGGGGTATCGCTAATTCAGTGGCATAAGTTTCATTCAGCTTCCTCTGCTACTGTTTTAAAGGTACCTTCTTTATGGGTATTTTTTGCTTCAGGACTCACACCTGAAGGATTGTGATGTTTGTCTGTTGTGATACTAATCAGAAATCTAAACCTTTTTTTTTGAAAGATTACTAACTTAAGCAACTGCTGACTTTCTGGAAATGACAGCTTTGGCTGTATGAATGTCAGCAGTGTGGATATTTGGTACTGTTTTGGGATTCATTCAAGGTGTAGTCTGATAAAACCAGCAGCTTAGTCTTTGTCATTTTTTAGAGAACCCTCAAAAATCCAATACAAGAGTTGAGAAGCAGATACAGTTCTTTTCTCTGGAAGGCTTCTGGAAGACTTCCTCTCAGCATCTTAAACAGCTCTGAGGACATCCCAAAGGAATAACCACATATTTCTATTGATAGTTCTATTTGCGCAAGGGAGGTCAGATAGAAAACATTCTGGAAAATTCCACCTCTTATCATTTCATTGTATGATATTTAACAACTATTTTGGCCAATGTGTCATTATTTTATCAAATACTATCTCCACAAACAAACTTTCCTTTTTGCTTTTCATTCACTTGTATATGAAAATGTGTATATCTTGCAGGTAAATGCATATACCTTCAGATTTCAAACTTGGTGTTAGCCGATCTTGCATCTTTTTAAAAGAAGTTTTGTCGTTATGATAAATCAATAATGTTATTATTTATTGCATAAACCAAAAGTGGACAAAGTATATAATTGGCAATGAGAGTTGCTGAGGATAAAGCATTAAGACATATGTTGAGATCAGTGGAAAAATCAGAATAGAAAGAAACAGTGCACACCTGCAGGCTCAGTCATGACAATATAAACACTGTTGTTTAAAGTGTGCCTTTGTGAAGTCCCTGCTAATACAAAAGTTTCATCTTTTGCTTGTTTATATGAAAAAAAGTGGTAAACAAATGAAGTCTCAAACATTCCAAACATACAAAAATGCTCTGGATGCCTCAAAGTAAATTTTTTAACGCTAAATTATAAAAAGATAACAAACACTTTTCTACAAACCTGAATGCTAAATGTACTTGGATAAACAATCAATAATCCTATATAGAAGAATAAACACACTTAAAATTAAAATGGCGGGAAGAGATGCTGAATTTATATGTTAATTACTTGATTGCTTAAGAACTGTATAATTTGTTTGAAACATAACCAAGTTTAAAGTTGCAAGTAACCATTTGCAATTGCTAATGTCTCACATTAAATCAACTTAAAATAAATGTAAAAATAAAACAATGCAAATTGGATAACATGTTATGTCAGTAGGTTTCCTGAAGAAGGGCTCATGTCCGAAATGTCGACTCTCCTGCTCCTTAGATGCTGCCTGACCTGCTGCGTTTTTCCAGCAACACATTTTCAGCTAAGATGTTATGTCAGACATGTAGTTGAAGCAGTGTAATGGTTTAATAAACAAATTAATCAGCCATCCTTGGGTGAGTGAGGAATCCACATATAAAACTTGTTAGCGAGTTTTGAGATTTGTAGCTCAGGTTGAGGTTGTGGACGCTTTGTCACCATGCTAGGTAACATTATCAGTGAGCCTCCGAATGAAAATACATCTCTCCACAGATAATGTGTGAAATTTTCCATGTAGCTTAAATTTAGTACTTGTGATTGACATTTCCAGCTTCCACAACGTTCTATTTTGTTCGCACTCGGGGTAGTCACTGATTAGAATGGATTCACAGTCAGATGTTTCTCAAATAACACTATTTCACCTTCAATAGTAGAAGAGAAATGTCAAAGATTGTCTCAGCCAACCAAACACCTGTCAGCTGGAGTCACTAGGACTCTAAGTATGTAACTGAATACATGTGAGGAACTTTAGCAATGATGCATAGCAAACCATACCCAAAGTTACATGAGTGCAAAGGGATCATGAAGTTAACTACCTGGATGCTGTATTTCAGCTGTATGAAGAGATATGGGATGAGTTTCAGTATCCATTAGCAAGGTGGTCCAGGATGTTAATGGCCTGGTGCACCTTTGACACCAATATAAAGATGATGTTTACTGTATGAATAGGAAAGTGATGATTGGTCTGCATTATTAAAGGAGGTAAAGTAAGAGAAGCAGCAAGACAAGAAAGACAATTCTCGAGTGATGAGAACACCTGCAGCCAGTCACTTAGCTGTCACGGATGTCCAGAACTAACTATTTCAGGCACATTCCAGCTAATCTTTGGCAGTGAAATCATCTAGCAAACCAATTATGGACCCATTGTACTCTATATAAACTCCACTCTCACTGCCTTGACACTGTAGCACAGTACAATTTCACAGCTAGAAATCCATCTCTTTCACGGACACCCATTGCTCATCATTTACTCTTGTCATACAATTTTCCTTGAGGTTAATGACCACTTTACTGGGGGCAGCTGATAACAGAGGGATGGAATCTTGCACTTATGGTTCATAAACATTGAACAAAATAGTGACAATGTCACACAGTGCTCAACTGCCAAGTGGTTTGATCTATACAACTACAAATTCTTTCTTTTCCTCATTCATGTTGCAGCCATTGTGGCTTCAAAACGTGTCCTTGCACTGACTTCCCTGATTCTCATGGCTAGTTTCCTCCAGAGGTCGGTAAGTGCACTGCCAAAGAATCCTGTCCTTTTGCTAATGAAAGGAGACATTTAGCTGCTGGAACAGGAAGTAGCATAAGGAGCTCTTACTGGGGACTTCAGATCTGGATGCAAGTGGGCAAGCAATGAGGAATAGAAGTGGCTTGAGCATAGACCCCACTTCCACATATCCTTGATCCATTTTTCTTATCATGGCCAACCAGATAGGCTTGCCTGCGAGCCAAGAATCAACACCATTTGGTTGTATTTCAGTGAGGTGTAGAATTTCTAAGGTAAGGCTTTCCTCCAGTATGAGTATGCAAACTGTTGGTGAAGTGGGCATGCATTCATTGTGTGTGTGCTCCACACAGATATGCAGTCTTTCCATGGAGGTGGACATTACTGTGTCAGCTAAAATGCACTCATGATTATGATCAAGAGAGATCCTCCAATCTCTCTTGTCAACTGAGCACAATGTCCCTGGAAAGGCTGATAGAACATCACACATTTTCAGCAACTGTTTCGTAGTGGTCTTCTTTATTCATAATCCTAAAGTTTAACATGTGCATCCAGTAGAGTAGAACTTGGGAGCTTCCAGCATCCCCCAACATGAATTGTTCACTGTTGCTTCTGTCTTTAATGCTTGGTCCATTTCACTTGTGCAATGTAGCTCACCACATGATGACTCGCTACCTGCTTTGGGACCTCATTGAATTGCGTGCACATACACTAATGAAGGATCATGATGAGTCATATGCTGGTGCTCCCTCAGAGTAAGTAACCCTCTGTAATCTTCTGTGCCACCCTCTCCTGATGTATGCTTGCTTGATCTGTGGAAATGAAAGACATGAATTTAGAACTGAAAAGGACTCAGAACTCAAACACCATTGTGCAAATCATAATTTCTCATTTTGTGCTCTAATTCAACATCATATGACTCTGTGAAATTCAACTCTATCACCAGATAGCCAGGAAACTCCTATCTCCATCTCTATTACCAATGTAAAGGCAAGATCAGACTCTTCTTATTGCCACTACATCTTTCTCCACTCCAGCCAGATTGATGTTGACTGAAAGTCTCTTCAGGCTTTCTGTATTCTGTACTTTGTTCTCCTGCAAGGAAAGAATGAAAATATCTATAAATGTGAGTTAAGGAATGTTTTGAGATGATGAATATTTACTGCAGGTGACTGAGAAGGATGAGTATGAATTGACAAGTTGAGATTGAGTATCAGTAGTAGCTTATCTATTGGGAACCTGTGGAGGTGCCACAAGATGGTGGGATGGATACTCTTACAAAATGAGGTGGCTCAAAGAGTGATATGCAGAATAAAGCTCAAGAAGTCAAAATGTGTGTGAATATGGCATGCTACTCACCTTTCTTGCCCTGATCAGGTATTTGAACTTTTGCACAGTATTCAGTAGCAAGGAACTGTATGCTTGTTGTTGACCTCCATTTGATCACTTCCAGTCAGGCCTGCTTTTTCTGTGAACAGCACTTCTTCCCATCCACTGGAAATAAAATCTCTCAGATGGCCCTTCTACACAGCACCATGTCCAGAGATACATCTGATAGCCATGGTGGAGCTCTCCCTCAGTGACATCCCATCACACATGGCTGGATTCCAGCTGCACTTTATCATCATGATAATTGCTTAAATTGGTCACAAGAAGTCAGGTGCAAAAGCTGCTGCTTCATTGAAGAGATTTGGATAAACCCACCGCTATAAACTTAACATTCCTGACATGAAGCCAACCTCCTTAAGATGAGTGGGTTAAAAGGTAACAATTCACTTTCATGACAAAACTATTTTAAAAATATGATTTGGCTCTAAATTATCTCATGAGTAAACTTACCAAAGTCTTACCAGATCACTGGGCTGCTATCAATAAAGAGAAATGACTGGTAGTGATTTAACTCATTTCACCTCATTTCAGGTGAGAAGGAGATCCCTTCATGGTAACCTCACTCAGTGCAGGAATTGACCTCATACTGTTGGCATCTTTTTACATCACAAACCAGTTGAGCTAACTGATTCACAGGCATGAGGAAGAAATAAATGGAAATAGGAATGTTGTGGGGTGACATCACTGAAGATCGGAGGTTTTTTGTTGTGCAGCATAATGCTTGGCATTGATCTTTTGGGTCAAATGGCTTGTTTCTCCGATTCAAATCCTATATAATTCAATGTGAGAAATAAGTAGCTCGAATGCACTTATGTTAGATTGCAGACTTAAAACAGAAAAGTATCAAATTAACTGGCACTATAAATCTTTGAAAGTCAATTTCCAAAAAAATTTTACTGCCATCAAAAGAAATGCAAATTGTGTTCTGATATTACTGAATACTTTCTACCATATTGATGTGCATTCCAAAATGTCAGACAAAATCTCCACACAACATATTGTTATGTATTTGTCTCAATATACATAATTCACAAATACAATAATAACATTATTCTGTAAGAACTGACATGTATTTGACATTTTTTTTATCAGTAGAACCCCAGAGGAAGGGAAAATTGCCACATGACTGAACATTCTAAGATTCCCTGTAGTTCCAGAAAGGAATGATATCCACTCTGTAAAAAAGCTCGCTGTTATATATGAAACAGAAATGAAAAATAAGAAGAACTCAAGTGGTAAGTTAAGAAAACCTTTTCTTTTTCAATTTTAATAATTTCAACAGTTCGGTATATCATATCAATTAAAAAATTAGCACACAATAGATTGCTATTTTGTTCCACAATCTTATGCCCTAATTTGATCAGATCAGATCAAAATCTTATAAGTTGTATACTTGACAGAAGTACGGAAAGTTTGGAAAACTACATTATAGACTAATATACAAAATAAGTTTCTACTTTTGTCCCAAGATACTGAATATATTAGTCTGAGGGATTCTGTAGCTCACTGACTATTGGCAGTCTCATCATAATAAGGAATAGCAAAGTGTACATTGCACAGTCACATGGAGTTGTTAAAATTTTACATGCATAGACAAGATCCCTTATCTCTCCATGGAAGTCAAGGGATCTATCGTTTGTCTAACATCTTTTTCATTTCAGACAACCTTCAGGGAGACTTTGTGGACAAAATGTCTGGAAGAAATGTACAGCTGCATTTTGAGTATTTGCATCATCATGAAAATGTAGCAGTTAAGTATGAACCAATTAATCCATGTCACAGAGCACAACACCATGAGAATCTGGAGCAAATTTAGGCCACATAGATCCTTTAAACTGCTTGGCCATTTCCTAAAACCACAGCTGATCTGAAATTGGCCTCAGCTCTACTTGTTTGCTCCCTCTAAGCTTCAACTCCCTTATCAATCAAAAATTAATGTAACTCAATCTTGAACACATTCAATGACTCAAATGCCACTGCCCTCAGCTCAAGAGAATTCTTTGATAGAAAATAATCATTAGTTTAAATGAGAAACAACTAATTTTTAAACTGTATTCCCAAAACTAGACTTCATCACAACTGGCAATCATTTTGATGCGTCATAACATCTCTGATTCTTCTAAACATCAATGATTAAAGGTCCAATCTGCAATAAAAAAGTCCTCAAAAGAAAACTCGTTTATTATGGGAATCAAATGAACCTACTTTGAATTTCTTCCAATATAATTATATCCTTTAAGTAAGGAGATTAAGCTTTAAAGTGGAGCATAAACTACTCCAGAGGCAATCTCACTGAAGCTCTCAGTAGATGCAGCAACACTTCCCTACTTTTACAGTATAAGACCATAAGACATAGGAGCAGAAATTAGGCCATTCAGCCCACTGAGTCTGCTTTGTCTTTCAATCACAGCTGATAAGTTTCTCATACCCATTCTCCCACTTTCTCCCTGTAGCTCTTGATCCCCTTGATACAGAAGAACAAATTCAATTCCTTTTGGGCATTATGTACTCTCCCTGCATATGAGCAATTTTTGGGAATCATGCATCAAGACGCCCATTAACATTTGTACTGTATAGTTCTGCCATCATTCTCCATTTAAATAATACGTTTTCCTACCTTTCATGTCAAAGTGACAAGTTCCACACACCCCATCTGACATTTGTTTTTGCCCAGTCACTTAAAATATTTAAATCCATCTGGAGACCCTTGACATCTTCTTGCTAACTTAGTTTCTTCTTTCTATCAGCAAAGATAGCTTCCAAACTCAGTCCATTCTGTTTATCTGCATTTCTACCCATCAAATACATTATATCCATTTCCCCAGATTTCTCAAGCTTCCATACATACTCGTTATGCTATGGATATGATTTACATATCCTGTCACTCTTGCAGTTTTCTTTTCCTCTAATGTCTCTGACTATTCGCTTCTTTTGATCTTCACCAACATCATTGATTAAATTTAATCTTACCCTGCTGACATACATTCCCTTGATTACGATAAGGCGTTCATCCAGAACATTTTCAAGTTCCGGTGAAATACTATGAATGTGGATCAATAATCCAACCTCCCTCTCTCTGTAGATCCTGTCAGACCTGCACAATGTGTGCATCTCCTGTGTTTAATCATTCTCAATCAACATTTTGTCCTTCTGGTGTAATCCATGATATTACCATGAAAAATATACCTTCCTATTTTATGAGTTGATGCCCCAACAAAAAAACTACTTTTGGTCAAATGTTATCTGTTCCATTTTTGTCAACCTGTTTGGGCTTTAACACCACTTTGAATTGAGTCATTATATTCTTTAGAATTCATCAAGCTGCACAAAGCTCAGAGATGCAAGGCTAATAAAACTTACCAATATTTATATGCAAGTGCGGCAATAACTTTAAACAAGAGCAGATGGTCACATAAAAATAGAAGTCAAAAGTTTGTTTTTGGAGCTCTGTTATTCCAGCACTAGCTTCTTTACAATGACACCTCTCTGTTTCTGCTTTCTCTTTGTTTCTTTTTATTTGAATCCCACTCCCAATGCATTTTTTCTTTTCTTGGTTTCTGTTTTGGTCATCTATTTGAAAGGGAATTTATCATTCGAAATTACACTTCAGTTTCAGTCTTTGAAGTGTGCGCTTCTGAATCCTTCATTCTGATTTGTTGTTGCTTTTTTCGTTCAGTTCCTGAATTCCTTGTGGAAGGCACACTGCCAATTCTGCCACCCAGTCTCAGAAATCTGATAGGCAAAATACTGTTGAGAATGACGTTGGTCTGCCAAGCCAAGATTTTAGGCCAAAAATGCTCCATTTGGTCACTTGTACTTAAGATCCCTATCAATATAGCCTTGGATATTTCATGCTCTATTAACTACTTTCAAAGCATCCTGTTACTGCCAATCAGTTATGCACTCATGCACCTGTCTCCTTCAGGTCCTCCTTTAGAATTGGACTTTCTTTAAAAATACTGCCTTCTGACCAAAGTGAACCAATTCACACTTCTCAATATTAAATTTAATCAGCCACTTAGGTGTCTGTTTCACCAACTTGTCTGTGTCCTTCTAAAGTTCTACACTATTCTACTCATAGTCATGATGCTTTCAAGTTCCATATCATTAGCAAATTTTGAAATTATATCCTGTACACCAATATCCATTTCATTAATATACATCTGGGAATGCAGTATCCAAACACTGAACCGTGGGAACTCTAGTAGAAACGTTTATACTCTGAGAAATATTCATTAACCACTATTTTGTTTCCTGCCATTCAAGTGATTTTATATCCAAGATACTCATTTTCCTTTCATTTCATGAGCTATAAATTTTCCTTACAATTGCTAATGCAGCAGTGCTCATAATGTCTTCTGTAAGTCCATGTACGCCACAATACTGGCACTGTCCTCATCAATTCCCTCAGTTACTTTTTCAAAGCACTCTAAAATGTTAGTCCACATGATTTTTCTTGTAGTTCCAGTTTGGCTTTCTTTAATTAAATCTTTCTATTTTCTAAAAGAATTGAAATAAACTGTTTTAAGTAGTTCCCTCCTATTTATTTATATCCTAAAAAATTCTAACTGCTTTGTCAAGCATGATTATGCTTTCTAAATTGATTGATTCTGATTATTTATGATTTTCTAAGTTACCTCATTCATGACAAGAATTTATATTATTTTCCCTTCTAATGTTGCTATGCTAAGTGGTCTTGCAGCAGGATTTCCCCCTCCATATAAGCAACAGGACAGATGGCAAGAAGGGTAAATAATGGGCACAGATTGACACTGGTGGTGTACCTACTCCATCCATGCCATTGCAACTCTCAGGTCCATGGGTAGAAACCTTCCCATTTTTCAACATGGTCAATTAATAACCATGTAAGAACACTAATGTACCACCCGCCCAAATAACCACTTTCCTGGCAGCAAGAGAAGTACTGTTTTTCAACAGGAAGCACGGTGATTGGTGGGAAGGCATTGTGTCAGATTTAAAACTGTAGATTCTTTTAACACACAAACAAAATGGCTCCAGGGGTGACGGAGAGTAGATGATCCACATTGGACTTTGTATATAAGAACTGGGTTGTTCCCTCTTGAACCTCCATTTTGATTTATTCCCGTCCCTCTCTCCCTATTTCGCTCTCACCTTTCGTGGTCTGCATTGCCATTTATGAACTTTGCACACAACTTAGTCATTTGGAGGACATTTACTGGTGGTGGTGAAGAGGTGAAAAAATACCATGGATGATTTGATGATGGGAAAACAAGACCATTCAGTTGTGTGTAAGAGCACTTCTGGTTAAAAAGAGAAGACCTGGATTCTGGCCTCTACCTTGGACCAAGAGACCCAAATTAAAAGTCCCATCTGCTCCAGAGGTATGTGGTAACATCACTGAACAGATTGATTAGAAATATATACATTAAAAACAAAGATCTGAGTTCTGGGGCAACAGTGATGTGGTGGTGTTGACATTAGCTTGGCAATTCTGAGGTTAATGTGCTGGGGACATGAGCTCAAATCCCACCGTGGCAAATGATGAATCTAGATTAAATAAATTTATTTTAAAAAAAAGACTGAGTTCTGGAAGAAGAAGAAAAGAATTGGGTTATGGAAATGCCCGAACAGTTTGACTGGAGGTATTTGCGGAGTTTGTGGATTAGGTAAAAACAATGATTGCAGATGCTGGAAACCAGAGTCTCGATTAGAGTGGCGCTGGAAAAGCACAGCAGTTCAGGCAGCATCCGAGGAGCAGGAGTTAGTGGCTTGGTTACAGGAGACTACATTTAATTGTATTACTCTTCTGGTTGTATTTCAGCCCCGTGGTCCTGGTCTTTGATGCAGAGCTGGGGGTCAGACAGCTCGGAGGAGCTCCTGGTGGACCTGCACCTGGGTCTGGCTAAGGTAGCCATGAACAGATCCAGGCAGCAGGCCATAGAGGGAGAGCACCCTCTCCTGGGACACCAACAATCTCAAAGCATTGCAGGAGAGGAGGCAATGCTGAAACTGAAGTCAGAATCTTCTCTGTCAACACCATTCTGTTCAGATCCCTCCCTTGCTATCCCCATCATAATAAAATATGTGGTTGTGGAATTGTCACGGTGCATTGCCCTGTAATTTTTTTCTTTGTTTAGTTGGTAGAGTAGGTGATTCAGCGGTCAATTTCAAAGAAAGAAAGAACAACGAATGCATGAAGTCAAACCTTCCGACCAGCGATAAACACTCAGAAGGCAGGCAGGATTCAAGCACACGGCAGGCTTTATTCCTATTCAAGTAGTCACTACATCATGCAGGGAGAGGCCCAGAGTCTCCCCCCGAATCTGACCTTGACATGAGGACTCAATTATCCTCTTAATCTTTTGCTCAGTTCAGAAGACAGGTCAATAACTATCTGATTTTCACAATGAGTTAAGTATTTTTATACATTTTCTGTTACAATAATCACATATAACGTGGTCACTATTCCCTTTCCCTCATTCTATACATCTAGTACTTTGAATTACCTAATCAATGAGGGACACTCCTGTGGACAGCCCTAGGTTCCCCATAATGTTAGGATGTTTACAGACATTTTAATCACCAGACCTTGAGATCTTTCCATGCATCCCATAAATTTGCATTCCAAAGTTACTGCCTGTACTCCTTCAGACATGTCTCTGCTCAGACAAAATTCCACAATGGCCAATTCCAGACTTGCTTATATATAAGGACTGCTTGAATTTTGTCCATTGTATTCCTTTCCTATATTTATCAAATTGTCCTAATTATATATAAAAAATACAAAAGGCAGTTAGTTCAAACTAATGGCTATAGGATTCATAATATTACTTCATATTATATGTAAAGGTTTATAATTTGGAGGTGCTGGTGTTGGACTGGGGTGTACAAAGTTAAAATCAGACAATGCCTGCTTATAATCTAATAGGTTTATTTGGAAGCATGAGCTTTCAGAGCGCTATATCTGATGAAGGAACAGCGATCTGAAAGCTAGTGCTTCTAAATAAACCTGTTGGATTATAACCTGCTGTTGTGTGATTTTCAACTTTACTGTTAGCACTCTTCAGGTAATGAGTTGCAAGCAATTTGTTTCTTACAGGATAGCTAGGCATCCCTTTAGTGATAAAGAAAAAGCTTCCGGAGTCTAATTAACTTTTACATCGATGTTTGAATCTTTTCACCTAATGCTTTTCAGTGATCAGTGTATCTTGTTATATACATGTTTCTATAATTATGTTTGAATCTACCTCTGATTATCTGAAGAATCTTTGACTGCAAAGTATTTGTTAATATTGTGAATAATTTCAGAGAAACAGCTAATTACTGCAAAATAACTTTAGCTGCTGTTTTCACAGCTGCATGATGAGCTTGGCTGACTGTCTTCTGGACTGCAATTTATTGTCCTTATTGTGACTGATTCTTTTCACCTAATGGGACAACATGCTTTCAGTAATGAGCCTGGAGTCAGTCACTGTCATAATTTAATGAACTTGTCTGATCCTCCAGATTTTTATGAGTCACAATCCCATTAATTTAGCTATGTTTGTGTTGGTAGGAGTTCACCTTTTTCAGAGTTTGTTACAAATGTTCAAACTGTCTGTTCTTGAACGTTTTCTAATCAAACTGTCTCGGGTTGTTCGTTTGGGCAGGACCCCCTTTCACTGTTCAACAATACCACTTAACTGCTGGAGAAGGTTTTTTTTTAATTCTGTGTAATCCCTTGTTGGTCATTTTGTGTCAAAATGCTGGAGGAGGCTTTTAATTCTGTTTATTCCCGTCTGTCTCTCAAAAATGGGCAACCCTTACAGTGAGGAACTGCTTTCTGGACAAGGAAAAGGCCCTGGAGGGAAAGGGGGAACCTGGCATTTATGCCAAATTATCGATTTCAATCTCTGAAAGCCATTTTTTGCCTAATTCAAGGAATGTATACAGACCTGTTAGCAGTACATCAGGCACAAATGTGTTCAGAGTGCTGGCTGCAGAAATATTGCCCTTGCTTCAAATTACATTCCCCACCATCCCCACCCTATCATGTCTCTTCCCCACTTCCCTCCTCCCACCAATCCCACCGAAAGAGAACACCTACCCTCTCACAAAGTCCAGAATTCATGGCCAGGAAGTGGAGGCCTGTCAGCTCCCATTGGCTGCTGGTCTCTGGCAGCCTCAGATGACTTTAAGTGCCTGATTGGTATTTGATCCAGTAGCCTTTTGCACTGAAGGTGGGACTCCTCGTCACCATAAAACATGTTGACTCTCACACTTAATCAAATTCCAGCTAGTGTTTATCGTTTTCTCTTTTCCTCTTTGCTTAAAAGCTGGGTTTATATTTTCAACTTTCCAATCCTTGGGACTGTTCCAAAGTCGAAGCAATTCTAGAAGATCAGAACAAAGGCAACTACTGCTCTTCAGAGACATTGGTTGTCAGGCCAGGGAAGTTATTGCCACGTTGTCCCCTCAATTCTTTATTTCTTTGTCTGATTTCTTTATGTTTCTCATTCTTGCTAGATCCTTAGATCTCCTCTAAACTCCAGATTCTATTTTTTTACCGTGAGCGCAGAGGGAAACTACATGTTTCCTGCCCATAGCATTTACTTATTTTCCATTATATTACATCTGTCTTGGCCCTAATGAGTCCATGTTTATTTCCAATAATCTCATCCTAGTTACGCTCCTGTAAACATATTTAGAATATTTTTGTGTCTTTTGTTGGCCTATATTCATATTCTCTCCTTCTGTTCCCATATAAATTTCTTTTGTTGAATTCTAAAATCCTTCCAATCTTTCGGCTTACTCGATGCTTTTTCATAATTTTATAAACCTTTTCCACATTCCACTTCTGGTTCACAGTGAATAGATCCTTTTCCTGGTGGACTTTGAGACCTGAAAAGAATGGATTTTGACTGCACTTTTTAAAAACAAACAATTACTGGCCACTGCTTATCTCCGAGGCAAAAGTGAGGACTGCCGATGCTGGAGATCAGAGTCAAAATTAGAGTGGTGTTGGAAAAGCACAGCAGGCAGGCAGCATCCGAGGAGCAAGAAAATCAACATTAGGAATTCCTAATGAAGGGCTTTTGCCTGAAATGTTGATTTTCCTGTTTCTCGGATGCTGCCTGACCTGATGTGCTTTTCCAGCACCACTCTAATCTTGACACTGATAATCTACTGAGCTGAAAATGTGTTGCTGGAAAAGCGCAGCAGGCCAGGCAGCATCCAAGGAACAGGAAATTCAACGTTTCGGGCATAAGCCCTTCGTCATGAATGATAATCTACTGTCAAACATTTTCATGTTGGTTCCCAATCTACCTTTGCCACCTTACCTCTATTAACTTTGAGGTCCGTGTATCCATGTGAAATGTTCTATCTTGTATATATTCATGTGAACCTTCAAGCGTGTGTGCGTGTACACACACACACACACACACGTAATGCTTTTAAAACATGTCTGCAAGTGTCCTTACCCCCAGAAGAAGCAACAGCTTATAGTAAGAGCCTGACTAAAGGAAGAGACTTTCAATAGTTTTTCATTTTCTCCTGGACTGTGGTCAGTTTGCTAGACAGGCTCAACTTCTGGCATGATATTTCTGAAACAGCGCTTAAGACTATGAACATTTGATTTGTTCTGTACAGAAATTACAGTTAAGATTCTGCAACTTTTTAACCTTTTTGGCTGATTTAAGATGAGTTCTATATGTGGAAAATGTAATTGTGGAAAACTTTAGCCTTAAGTAAGCAAATGCAATTAAAATTCACTTTCTACGTATATCATTTTTAATAAATGTATACATTTTGTGGGATGTGGGCATTGCTTGCTGGCTGGAAAACATTTATTTCCATCCCTAGTTGCCCTTGAGAACACAATACATATTATTGTTGAAAATTAACCCAGCAGAGATTATGGACTGTCAATGGCATTTTAATTCAGTATTTTTGATAATACTATTTAATATTTAACTAAGATGAGAATAGACTAAATCCTTTGAATAGTAATTTTGCCAATGTATTTTCAAATAAATGTACACTCTTATAAAGCAGCACATTAATTGAAGTGGTCTAAGGAGGGATTTATCTGAATTAGAGCAGCCAGAAATAATTACATTAACAGGACAAATAAAAAATAATCTTTTGAAGAGCTTAAATGGAATAATGCTATGGTTGGTATAAATGTGGAAAGAGGTACCAGCTATAAGCGACATGTTGCACTTTCAATACTGATGAATTCTACGGACAAAAAAAAACCAAAGTAGAACAAAAAGAGACGTGATTATTTAAAATTATTATTATTCACTACTTCTGGAATTGTAAACCTGGGAAAATATGGGATTCCAACATTGCTTCCACTAAAACCCTTAATCTATCATCTTTGCAGCATCAGTTTATTCATACCTAAAACTGTTGAAAAAAAATAAACATTTTGTGAAGGAGGACTAAATTATATTGATGATGGTGAAGTCCCATTTATAGATTTGAAGGTGGATGCTAAATATGATTTAGCAGGTAGTGGGATCCCTGGGATGGCACGTTATAGTCAATATATTAAGAGGCAGTCACTGAGACCACTATCCAATGATGGTTGATAGCACTGTCCTGAAGCTAGTGGCCAGAGGGTGACACCTCAGCAATGCCAACTCTAGTGGTGACCATTGCTGAGGCTGTATCACCAGTGAGAGGACAGTCAGAGCGGGGCACACTTGAAGATAGAGCATTATTACTGGGGGAAACCAGAACCTGACAGCTGATAAGATTCAACCCACAATGTTGTCTTTCCAAACATGTTGATCATTTTTAATTGGTAAGATTTAAACTTCTCTTACTTTATTCAGTGCACTGTTTTATACAGTTTCTAATTCCAATTTACTGCATCAACCTAATTATGATGTTCAGATTATAATCAGATAATATACAAAGACATTTGTCTATGTGCCTGCAACACTCTGCCCTACACACTAGCAAGTTTGATGATTGGAGTTTGGGTCATTTAATTGGATGGATAAAGATTAAGTCCACGGAGGAGGGGAAGAGGAGAAGGTGGGGAAGAGGTAGTTTGTGAATAGTTTTCCACCCCACTGCTGATTGAAGCCATTAAGTGGTCAATATACTCAATTAAGGCCTCAGCCTGTCTCTGTTGACCTAGCGGCATTTCCCAGGGTTGTCTGAATGATGGCCCTGTTCTTGGAAAAGGGATTGCTCTAAAAACCTCTCCTGACAACAACCCCTTCCCGTCAACCACCAGAACTCTGCGACTGAAGACTTAGCAACATTGAGAGATCTTAGATGGGTATCATATTTACAGCAATCACTTCATCGGTGGTGCCACCACTCCCCAGACCTCCATCTTCTTAATGGTTGGCAGCTCTCAGCAGTCAGGGCTCTTCCATGCCACTAACCTGTGGCACCCATGTGCCACATGCTGTGGAGGGCATTAATGGAAAATGTTGACATTTGGGCTCCTAATAACTCTCCAATAATTGTTAGTTGAGAGCTTTGTTGCCTCCACATGGTTTCAGCCAGAGAACTATACTGACTTCCTAGTTTTTCTCTAACTCCAGCAATAACCTATTTTCTGTATTTATGTGCTTATATGGGTGTGCACATGTAAGGTTATGTTTATAAGGAGTTTTGAGTTTTTGTTAGTAGTGTCATATGCCCATGATTTTCATATAGTTACCAGCTAAAATCTAACTGCTTATTATAAATAACAATACATAGCTAGTACTGACAATTGGTCTGTACATTCCAACAATGTTGATCTGGAAGTCAGGTCATTTGGAGGTGCTGTGTGTACCTTAAGAATAACTTCAGCATTTAGTACTAATCTGGGAATTGTGAGGCTCAATTTACAGTCCGCTACCTCAGTAAATGATATCATTATAATTTCAGGATCACAAGCTGTTCTGCAGTCTATGGTTTTATTATTGCCACAATTACATTATAGATAATTATGCTGTATGTAATCTTGTATTTAAAAAACAACTTCAGCGAGCATGTTTAACAAATGAAACTGACGATGCTCTTGAACTTACGCAACACAAAATAAAGGCTTTCATAACTAATTCCATTGCCATGGCCACTGATGTTAGTCTCGGAATAAAAATTCAGAAAAAAAGTTGAACAAAACATGTTATCACATGAGATTTTACATTTTTTTCTGAAATGAACAATCTATGAATACTTTCCTATTATGTTGATAATTTTACAAATACAGTCACAGGAACTTCCATTTTTTTAATGCACTGCTAAAATATGATGTCCAATGCCTTGCATGTAAAGTAAATGACAAGGAATTTTCTTTTGATCTACAGTTTAAATCTACTATACATTTCCTATTTTGTTTCTCCTAATACAGGTTTTTGTGGAAACACATATCCCTCTAAACAAGAGGGCAATTGTTCTGCTAATCCCTCTCTTCCAATTTAATGGAGGGACATAGTGGAGAGGTTTGTTCTGGTTCTGGCTATGATTATGATTTGCTCCTGTGCAGAGATGTGTATCGATCAACCTGAAATTCTGCAAGCCAGCATAGGCTAAAATTATAAGATAAGCGACTAGAACATCGATTGAGCAATAACATGTCTATTCCTTCTCAGAGAGGGAAGATGGACACAAGGCAATGCCATCCAGTTTAGTTTGAATACTATCAAGGGGAAACATGCAGAGTGGAGACTGCTTTGTGTTCCAACATGAGAAAAAGACAATTGGAGACAAAGCTGGTCATGTGTAACAACACTTCATAACTCCAGGTGACCAGCCATAAAGTTTCTGAGCAAAGACCTAGAAGGACATCGCACATCCATTCCATTGGTTGAAGAAATATTGTGCAATGAGTTGAAGACGTAGATAAAATGCAAATTAAATGAGGAAAATATGTGTAAAATATTTAAAGAAAAGCTTGATGAAATTTTACCCTCCAGAAAATAAAACTTCACATTCCAGTCTGATGACAGAGCATGATCATAACCAAATTGAGTCTGGTGCAGAATAACACCAAGACCATAGGCTCGATCTCTATACAGGCTGAAGTGGCTTGTGAAGCTTATGTTCTCATCTTGCCCCATCAGTATATTCAAAGTCATGGTTATAAGTCCCTATGCAAGAAGGATGCTGCAGGGAAGAGAGAGACAGAGAGAGAGAAAAAAAAAATGCTCTGCTCTTTCTTCCCTCAAATTCTTAGCACTGAAAGAGTAAATGTAACTTATTTCCTACAAATTGTCACTCATAATTTGTGTGTCCAGGTACAAAAGTACTGCAAATTAACATTGCTCCAAATGCTGATTTGTAAGCAATGTGCTCAGAACTGTTATGACATTTCTTTGGATCACATAGGACTTGAACCCGGGCCTAATGGCTCAGAGATAGAGACTATCTGACTTCCTCAAGAGGTGCAACAAGTATTGCTTTATGCACCGATAAATATTGGAAGCATCCATGTGACATATTTCTACCCAGTGCCATTTATTACCTGGTTCATATGATATTGTAACTTTACTGTAAAATACTGACATTCTTTGAAGTATAAAATACACATCCCAATTAATGAACAACTGGATTCCTTACACAAAGCGACTGCTATTTTTCTCGAGCAAATGTACTTATGGTGTAATGGAAAATATAACTCGGTGATTTTGAGAATGTATTGTCATGATGCCGTCTCTGTATAAAATTGATTATTCTCCCATTTCTGAACTGGCAGTTGAAAACACTAAGTAAAAGCAATATCAAAACATTATCTATTTAGGTATTTGGAATAAGTAATCTTGATTCAGATATTTGTGAACTAATGGAGTATAGCTAGTATGAATGAGAACTTTTCACAAAATATCTCCCACTAATCGATGTCACCCAATAGAGATAGTTGGGCCTGCTTAATTCTCCTTTATCATTTAATGGAAACCAGCTGTGAGAGAATAGTAATACATTCAGTTTATTTCTATTTATGAGACATATCTCCATTTGTGAGCAACACTATGCAAACCTTAATGGTGTTTGTTTAATAGGGACAATTCTAATCAAATGAATGTTTATTTGCCATGCATGGGGCTCCATAATGAGGCTTATACTCAGAAGAGGGAGGCAGTTAACAAAGAGTGCATAGTAATAAGTAGAATAAGGGTATTCATGTTTCATTTCATACAAGGTTTACTGCAACTCAGACTGTGCTATAACACTGCATGTAGTAAAATATCTATAGAAGCGCTCCATAATTAACATATAAGAAAGCACCAAGAGTAACAAGAGTGTTAATTCATTGAACTGTTGACCGAGAACAAGAGAACATGAAATCTTTGGCAGTACAATTAATTTTTTATGTACCTTTTAGGTTTGAATATTTTATGAATTCGCTTCAAGACCACTGATAGAAAACATCTTGGCCTCACTGACAATTAAGAATACACTTCATTGAACAAGTAGGTTATTTTTAAAATAACATGGTAACATTAAAAAGCAGCCACTACCCTTCTGCTGGATGTCATACATTTTTACATCACCAATAGAAATCAGGCTAATGATAAATGTAGTATTGTCATATGTCACATTGATTTGCTGGCTTTCTTGTGCACAGCAAATGAGAGAAAATAAAGTGGGCATATCAAAGAACAAGTCACATATATCTCATGACCTGAAGCATGTTCCAGATTCTTGGATTCACTTGTTGTGGCTTAATTCTGATTTTGAATATCTGCACACAAATAATTAAGGTGAATGTTCTCGATAGGTAGGAGGAGTGGTGTGTGAAACTGCACCATTGGCATTCAATGCAATTATTTTGATCTGATAGAGTTTTGGGGTGTAATTGTAGAATCTTTTGTTTCGCAATTCAAACAGTTTCTCAGTACAATAGGATTTCTGTTAATTCATTACTGCATATTGATTCTGGGTGTTGTTCATATGGAGTCACAAATTCAGAGTATCTTTGTATTCACTCTCAAAACTTATACAATCAAATAAAAAAAAACACTATGCTCTTAATATCTGGAGCAACTTCTTTAAAAGCAGTATGTAACAACTAAATCTGAAAAGTTTCATAGCTCACCAGGTTTTTCTACCAATTGTAGGTATTTTAAGACTTAGACTGTAGGACCCTAGAAATTCCTGTGTCCACCATTAGGAGGTAGACTTGGATGCCATGGTACTTCCACTGGCCAATTGCCAGTGTCATAAATATTGTCAGAAACTTTGGTATCTAACACATGTGTGATGCCCAGTGAATGAATAAAAAAAAGTTGCTGTGAAATCAGTGTCAGTAGATACATGCACATTCTGTGAGGCATCAGAGAAATTCAACAAAATACCTTCTACCTGTCTTGGTAGATGCAAACAATTGCTCCCAAACTACCCATGGGATGTATAATTTTTATTATTTCTCCCTCAAGGTTCAAAGTACACAGAACACAAGACACTCATGGACATCCTTGGCATAATAATGGGATAATAAAGTTCTTCTTTTCCTTTATATTCAAATATGCCAGTCTATTTGTGCTTTGGCATACATCGAGAAAGTTTAAGGTGCTTGTTTCTCAATGTGCAAGTAAATGGCACCGAACAGCCACATATGTATTGTTCTTTGTTATAACTTATTTAAAGGGTTAATTGATATCACAAAACATACTTCACCCATTCAGATATAAATAATTGTTCCTGGAAGGAGCTAATCAGAGTTCTGTACATGTCTTACATCTTCTGGGCAATTTCACTAGAAGGTGTGTAGACCTTCAGAAATTTTTCCAAGTATTAACAGCATTTGGCAACAGTAGCAACATGAAATTAATCTTAAATTGAGTCTGACAGTCTTATAAGTGACAAACACATCTCAGATTTAATGTAAATAGCTACTAAGTAATTTGCAACAAAACTACTTATTCTTTATCAAGACTGAGCCTTGCTTCTGTCGAACAAATTGCATGGGCATTGTTACCTACATTGAAACAGTGGTTTATTCTGAAATCAATCAGAAGGATTGGTGACACTGAATCTTTCCAAGGCATCCCAGATGATTCCAGCAGAATCCAAGATGTACAAGATTATTGAAGGAGACACAGCAGCTGGTTGTATGATATAGCAAGTCACAGACAATTTTAATGGTATGCCCAGAACTTTTATTTCTCTGTATTTGGTTTTGAGAATTGCCATTACAGATCATACCATGACATTTTCACCAATTTAACATTATTTTATCAAACTCTGGAATAATTTCAAAATAGTGGATGGAAATGATGATTGCCAAAGGGTTAATTGGGTTTATTTAATCTGTGTAAGTTCATCCAATAGCTGTGGCCTTATCAATAATAACATTTAGACACAACTTATTAACCTGGTTTAATTCTAGGCCCGTACTGAATTCAGAATCAAATGAATGACTCTCTGCACTTCGCCAAATAAACCTACATTATTCTGTGATTAGGCACTTATCCACTTATTAGAGTACTAACATTGTTGTTAAGCAGGATAAAGGAGTCATAAAAATGTCCACTACTCTCAGCTATTCTAAATATCTTCTTTGATTAATTATCTCAGCAGTGTTCTCTTGGGCATGATGACCAAGAGCTGAGTTTTTGCAGCATACATTTCCCAATTCCCCTCTCCTTTACTGGGGATTGTTCTTTCTTCAATAGTTAAATTGACATGAAGATCTCCCTATCAGAAACATTAACCATATAAACTAATAGTTTCCTCTTTGTGGAATAACATCACATTTAAATAAACTTGCCCTTTGTGCCTTAGCTGATCTTACCAAGTCCTGAAAATATGGAATACAGTTTCAAATGTATTCTTAAATTTGTACACATTAGTTTTCCTGGCAAGTCACAAATTCAGTAAGTCCACTGCAGAAGATGCAACAGTTAAAAAAATCTAAAAGATGGAGAAAAGTAAAAGCTTTGAAAACGTGGTTTTGTAATGGCTTAATCAGGTCAAGCCGAGCTGAAAATTAACTTAAATCTTGAAATGTTATGTTGATAGTCTACAGTATGCTTTTTCAAAAAAAAAATTAGAAATGATAAAATATCTGCGAGAATAACTTTGAATCTTGTTTGGATAGTGTTTTTCTGTCTTAATTTACATATTTTAGAGGCTCCTGTCAGGTTCAGCCATTCTATTGGTAGCTATTTATCATCTACTATACGATATTGTGAAGATAGCCAAAGAAAACTTCTGGAGTACACCAGAACTTGCACGGGCACATTTAAGTACTTTGACAAGATAAAGCCATTGGTTTTTATTCTTGTGATACAGTTTATGGGATACTGTCTTTAGGTATTGGTAAAGGTAAAGTCTCCATTGTCCTGTTGGACCATACCCATTTGAGCAGGACACTGATAGAGGTTTAGGGGAAAGTGAGGACTGCAGATGCTGGAGACCAGAGTTGAAAAGTGTGGTGCCAGAAAAGCACAGCAGGTCAGGCAGCGTCAGAGGAGCAGGAAAATCAACATTTCGGGCATAAGCCTTTCCTGAAGAAGGGCTTATGCCCGAAACGTCGATTCTCCTGCTCCTCAGATGCTGCCTGGCCTGCTGCGCTTTTCCAGCACCACACTGGTAGTGGTTTAACCTAGGGATCACTACACCTGAGATAAGGGGAGAGGTTGAGAAGAAGGCGAGTTCTTCATGGCAACTTCAACTGGTGCAGGAATTGAACCCATACCGTGGGCATCACTTTGCATTCTTAAACAAACTCATCTAACCAGCTGAGCTGATTACTTGCTGTAACATTTAAAAACTCTTTTCTCAAACATTGATCACTAAAGAGACTTTGGAGAAAACTTCAATAATGTAAAGATGAGTTCACAGCAGCAAAGTAATTGACCAGAGATTTGGTACTGGTCCCTCTAGTGGTCATTCCACCTGATATCAACGAGGACCAATCTTTGAGAGAATGTGCAAAATATTCCATAGAGTACTCTTTCTTGCTGTTGACAATTTATTTGCTGTGGCTATGATCTCAGCTTCATATATGGATCTTATTTAATACATTGGCCATCCGCAAGTTCTGGTAGTAATTAATATATTAAACTCTGTAACTGAGTTACTTTGAAAGGACATTTCTAGGTACGAGCAGGTTTATTCCCTCTCCTCTACAGTTTACAAGTAATTTACATAATCTCACTGGAAACCGACAGTGCTTTACGTGATTTCAGCAGGGATTGTGGAATACTTATTGCTGCTGCATTGTTTACAGACACACTAGAGAAAGGAGAACTTGTTAAATTTATCTTTGGGTAGCAAGAGAGGCAGAGCTAAAATTGACACTATTCTGAACAGTCTTTACCCACAAATTTCACTGAATTAAAGTTGCCTTTGCGCGTTGAAGGTTTTCAAACTATGATTAATGCTTCAAAAGACTTTGACTCCATACAAACCCAATTTTAAACATGAAAGTACTTCTTTCTTTCAGCTATTCCCAGAAACATCCAAGCCGAAAATTTACTCATGGATGCACCCCTTCTTTTGTGGATGCACAAAATCATCTTCTGGATGATTTTGCATGCAAAGCTACATTTTTTTTTGTGCATGCAAAGTTGTGTTTTTTTGTGCATACAAAGTTACCTTGGTACTGAGCACTGAATCCTCTGTGCCTGTGATTGTTGTCTGTTACAAAATGCAACCTTAGCCAGTTCTTGCTGCTGATTATAGGTGGAGGCAGATTCATCCCCGAAAACCTGTGACAGAAAAATACAAAACAAGGAACATCTTTGTTATTATCATTCCAGTTCAAATTCCTCATTTAATAGCTGTCATTTAAATGTACTAGTTTCAAATTTAGAAGCAATGGGAAGAAAAGGAAGGTTAGCACACTGTGAATTGTTCCAAATGAAATCCATGAGTCCAAAATGAGTGGCTCTAGCCAAAGTTTGTAATAGATTAAAGGGCAGAGTTTTGTGCCCTTTAAGAGTAATCATTTCGGATCCTGAACCCACACTTATTGGCAATGTGCTCAGCAATATTGACTTTCTTGGAAATACTTTCCTTATTGGCCACCTATAAATCTACTAACCAATTAAGGATTGTGTGTATATTCATGAGGCAACAGGAAGGATGGTCTATGCTTTTTGTCAATGCGAAATGCATACCATAAGCTCACCTCTATCTTGAAGAGTCCTCTAAACAGGCATTAACTTAATTAATTTAACATAGGCCACCATAGTGGAGAAACACAGCAGCAAGAAAGGTAATGGAAGTAGGGCTAGGCTGATCAGCTCCTCAAGGTTACTTCAAAAGTCAAAATGATCACATATTACTTTTTACCTCAATATCTTCCTGCAATCTCTTCATAGCCCTCATTTTCCTTAGTATCCAAAATTCTTTTGATCTCTGATTTGATTGCATTTCATAAAATCCTCACTGAAGAAGGGAATTAGATTATCTTCCCTACAGTATGGAAACAGGCCATTTGGCCCAACAAGTCCACACCAACCCTCCAAAGAGTAACCCACCCAGATCCATTCCCCTACCCTATATTTACCCCTACTAACTCACCTAACACTACGGGCAATTTAGCATGGTCTGTACATCTTTGGATTGGGGGAGGAAACCACGAAACATGGGGAGAATGTGTAAACTGCACATAAACAGTCGCCTAGGGCTGGAATCGAGCCCAGGTCCCTGCTGTGAGGCAGCAGTGCTAACCACTGAGCCATTGTGCCGCCCTAAAGAATTCTAAAAATTCAAAAACCTTCAAGTAAGTTAATTCTCCTCGTATCAACCCTAAACATTTGCCTCATAAGACTGTGCCATCATGCTCTCGCTTTCCCAACTGGGAGAATATCCTCTAAAAGTACTTGAGTTTTATACGTTTCAATGTGACCTCCTCACATTCTTATTAACTGTGGGAAATATCATCCCAGCTTACTTAATCATTCCTTGTGGAACAGACACTTTCATTGCATTGACTCTCCAGGGAAAATATGTTCTTTTTTGGATAAGAGCCAAAACAATATACAACACTCCAGGCATATTCTTAACAAAAACCCATATAGTTGAAATAAGAATATTTTACTCTTACACTCCAATCCTTTAAATTTTAAAGGATAACAATAATACAATAAAGGCTAACATACCAATTGCTTTCCTATTATTTTGTTTCCACATCTACATGCTGTGTAGTTAAAATATATTTTACAATGATTATAAACTAAGATATACAATTCATTTCTTTTAAAATAGATCCATCCCAGGCCAAGAATATTCAGTCTAGATTTAATATTATGCATGTAATGAAGCAGAACCTTTTCTTATTTCTAGTGTTGTCACTAAAATAATTAGCTTCTGAAAAGAAAGAAGCTTGGGATGATTATGATTTATTTTCTTAACTATGTTTGGTCAAACTCAATCACAATATGAAAGGAAAGTAGTTCATTTCATCTTGGCTCTTTACAAGCCAATTGATTTGGTATGTATTTGAAAGCACAAACACATATTTCAAATTCAAGACTGGGGGTTCAGAAATTTATGGAGGGACGAAAGATTTTTGAATTGACGCATCAATACTGTTTCCTTCATCAGCTCGCTTTCCTGCAATACTAATTTCACTTGACATATCTGAAGATCAAAAGATTTGTGAGATTACATTTATCATATACTACAGTATTCACTTATATTTGGAAGTTTCAGAGGATTCCGCACTGATAGTTAGTCTGCACTGTCCTTCATTTTGAATAATGGAAAATCCAAACCAAGTGGTAAAGAATATTAGAATGGCACTGAATAACATTTAACATGTAGATTTTTGGTTTACAGCAAATAAACTAAGTAAATAATTCATTTTATTGATTGGACCATCAATGGCAAGGCCAGTATTTGATACTCTCCCTAATTATCATTGAACTGAATGGCTTCCATAAGAATCAACTACACTACTGTGACTCTGGAATCACAGAGGATAGACCAGGTAAGAATATCAATATTCCTTCCGAAAGGGCCTTTGTGAAGCAGACTTTTTTAAAAAAATAACAACCAACTATAGTTTCATGGTCACCATTTTCAATTGTTAGGTTGGTTGATGGAATTCGAATTCAGTCAGTTACAATGCTGGGATTTGAACCTGTGTTCCCAAAGCTCCCCAGATTATTCATCCACTGATATTACCACTGTGTTACCATCCCCCATATTTTTTAGGGAAATCCAACAATTATGCACTGGCCAGCAGCCATACAATGTTGAGTGGAAGATAGCAAGTGGAAATCAAGCAGCCCAGACCAGTCTGCTGATTTTGGGCTACCACAAAATTAAGTGTATTCTCAGCAAAATGCTTAAAATTGGTCAGTGATTGTGTTAACTCAAGAGCAAGGTGATAAATAAAATGCAAATATATTATGTTACACAGACTACACAACTAGCATCATTGGGTCATCCCTAACGATTCTCATGACACACAAAAAAAGAATTACATCTTGCTCTCCAATTTCTTTCGGGTCAAAAAGACATTTTTGACATGAGTTGATGCAGCTCAGACCAGGTGACCACTTTCTGACAGTCCGAGACATGTGGAATCTCTATCTGTAACAAATATAGGCCATGACATTAGAGGGCCACACCTGAGTAGAGAGAGTTCTCACTGACAATTCGCTGGATTGAACTTCTCTTCCATGAAACATGCAGACAATTATTATGATGTGGAATAAGGAAGTTATTTCTGGAGCCATGATAAAAACTTATTCCTTAGTGATACTTTGAAAGCAGATTATATCATATTTTATCATATTTTTGGGGGGAAGCATACTATGTGCAAATTGGAAAGTTTCTGACATTCCAAAGGTGATTACACTTCAAAAGAAGATCATTGGATGTGAAGCACTTTGGCAGGTCTTGCAGTCATGTGAAGCAGCACTTCATTCCACTCAGTGATCTGATTATCCTAGCGTATTGATTCGTTAAAAACATCTTTCAGTAATGGTAATTAGATCATATCAATTTATCCCCAATTGCACCTTTAAATCATCTGCCTTGCTGCAAAAGCTGCATGCATTCAGGTAGAATGTCCTTAAAATTGTCTTTATAACATAGTTCTGCTTTTGAAGCGTACTCGATGCTCGGCTTTATTTCTCCTGTCTTCTAGTCTCCCGAGTATCTTTTCAACTTCGCCTGCCAAATTGGAAGAAAGTAATGTTGAATTACCCCTCAGGTTCCTATAAGTTTGACAGTACAATGCATTCACATTGTATCTTCAGTGAGATAATTCACAGGACAGTGTCAAACAGAAAACAAAAATAAGATATCAGAACTAATGACTCAAAGCCTGGTCAAACAGTTAAGCATTCAGTAATGTTTTAAATGGACAGAATTGTGGGGGCAAGATTGGGGATGGCATTTCAACACTTTTCAGTTTGAAACAGATGAAGGCATGGCTACAAGGGATGGAATTAGGGATGGGCAATAAGTGCTGGTCCTATCAGTGAGACCCATGTCCCATGAATGAACAATATTAAAAAAAATCATGGATGAGCAAGAAGTCAAGACTACATATATCTGAGAGAGTTGAAGAACTGGAAGAGGTTACAGAGATTGGGAGGGGAGAGACTAGTGCAAGACTAGTGCAGAATTTTAAAATTGAGTTGATTCAGAATTAAGACCAATTTCGGTTACCGAGTATAGAAGCAATGGGTAAATAAGATTGGTCTGAGCTCAACCTAATGGTACTTAGTAACAGGCATGTTGAGTTGGGTAGGGTTACGAGAGCCTTGAAGTAAAATGGTGGAGAGTTACTGTTGATTTTAAATCTTTTAAATTCATAGTTTTATCTTCTTTTTAACTAGACTTTTAAATTTCTATTTTTCTTATCCTCTCTTTTGCTTTTTACACTGAATTCAAATTTGAACTCATTATGTGACTTACGCTTCCTGGGCCTGAGTGTTAACAATTCAAACCTTTTGCAAGATTATGATAACAAAACTGTAGATATAACTTCAGTATTGGTTTCATAATGAGAGGACAGCTCTTAAAAGTCTTTTTGACGTAGCGTTTGTACTTTTTAGCCCTGAATTTTGTAAATATTCAAGTTGCTTTGCTGGCATTAAGCCACAAAAACTGCACTGTGAAGACAAAATGCAAGTTTGCACCAATGCGCCATCTATCAAGGCACTCCTGTACAAAAACTGATGTCTAGTTACTTAATAGTCACTGGAAACTTTCCATTTTGAGTCAAAGAAGTTTTCGGGATGTGGGAGCAAGATAAACTGAAACACCAATCCTTTCTTTCTGTCTGTTCGTAGTATTCAGTTCCAGGTCCTGGTCATCACAAAACTATCTTTCAGTAATGGCAATTAGATCATATTCACTTATCCCCAATTGCACCTCTAAATCATCTGCCTTGCTGCAAAAGCTGTATGCATTCAGGTAGAATGTCCTCAAAATTGTCTTTATAACATAGTGCTGCTTTTGAAACATACTCGATGCTCGGCTTTATTTCTCCTGTCTTCTAGTCTCCCGAATATCTTTTCAACTTCGCCTGCCAAATTGGAAGAAAGTAATGTTGAATTACCCCTCAGGTTCCTATAAGTTTGACAAGCTAATTTAAACCCACTCTGACAAGCACCAGCAAATCTCCCTGTGAGCATATATGTCCTAGTCATGGAATCCCTACAGAGTGGAAACAGGCCTTTCAGCCCATCATGCCCACACCAACACACCAAAGAGCATCCCAGCAATACCGACCACCGCATTCTATCCCTGCAAGGCTACATTTCCCATGGCCAATCCAGCTAACCTGCACATGTTTAGACTGTGTGAGGAAACCAGAGCACCCGAAGGAAATGGGGAGAATGGGCAAACTCCACAGACAGTTACACAAAAGTGGAATTGAGTCCGGGCCCCTGACACTGTGAGCCAGCAGTGCTAACCATTGAGCCACCTAACGCAGGTCCTTTTAAAATGTAAGCCATCCAGCTTCTACAGGTCCCAGCTACCTGAGAACCAGTCTCAGTATCTCAGAAATCAGAGCCCTCCCTCCTACTCCAGCTAAGTTCAGTCAGTCAATTTCCTTGATGTATACTCACTAATACATGGTACTGGGAGTAATCTTGAGAGTACTGCCCTTGAGATCCTGCTTCTTAATTTCATTCCAAACTTCTAACTTCTGCTTTCAGGACATTATACCTCTTTTTACTAATGCTGTTAATATCAATGTCGACAACAAATTCTACCTGATCCCCCTTACCCTGGAGTATATCCTGAAACTGCTGGATGACAATTTTAATCCTGGTGTTTTTTTTTTAATTCAAACATGTCTCCTCTGAGTTTATACTCACATTGCAAGACAATTAACCTGGGCTTTATACACATAACATACATCTCATCAATTGAGACAACTTTTGGCTATTGAAAAGATATTGATGGAAGGTGGGGCATGCAGGAATTAAACTTCAGCAGCAACACAAAGCAAGAAGCCCCTACCTCTGGCCTAGGGAGTCAGTGTTAAAGTTTCATGTGCAGCTGAGTTACATCTTAATATATCTGAACAGGTTGACTAAAATTACTTATAAATCATGCATAGATCCACACACAGTGGACAGAAGCAGATCATTATGGAGACCCTAGTTTACACTAATGATCTTTTTCAGATCACCACAGCAAGAGCTGAAGTATAAGAATCAATTAGGAATACCTATGAGCGAATCTCTTCTCTAACCGCTCCCATAAAGCAAGTAGGTGGAACTTCAATCATGGGATTAAATTAAATCCTTGCATGACACCAGTTTCATTGATGACAAGGAAATTAGAGGGCCATGATGAATACATTTGGAAAAATAAAGCCAAGGTGGAATGTTGTCAAATTGACAAACAAAATAATCGTTTGGTTGTGTCGTACTTGAGTATTGTTTAATTAAAAAAAGACACAATTTGTTGAGGTTTCTGTCTTGCACTCATCAGGATAATTTGCATGAAAAATCAACACAAGGCAAGAACACCCTCCCTGAGTCCCGACTCAGGCGACTGACTGGGTGGAGTTTGCACGTTCTCCCCGCGTCTGCGTGGGTTTCCTCCGGGTGCTCCGGTTTCCTCCCACAGTCCAAAGATGTGCGGGTCAGGTGAATTGGCCATGCTAAATTGCCCGGAGTGTTAGGTAAGGGGTAAATGTAGGGGTATGGGTGGGTTGCGCTTCGGCAGGTCGGTGTGGACTTGTTGGGCCGAAGGGCCTGTTTCCACACTGTAAGTAATCTAAAAAAAACAATATTCATTTTTTATCAGAGGACATAAAATCTGGTTGTTTAGCTGGTGGGTGTGATTGGAGGAGTCCTTGCCAGTAGATGTACCCGTTAATGATGACTGGCAGTTCACTATCAACCTTTGCTTGAATTTAACCAAAGCTGAAAAATGTGTTGCTGAAAAAGCGCAGCAGGTCAGGCAGCATCAAAGGAGCAGGAGAATTGACGTTTCGGGCATAAGCCTTTCTTCAGGAATGAGGAGGGTGTGCCCTGGGCACACATCAATTCTCCTGCTTCTTTGATGCTGCCTTACCTGCTGTGCTTTTCCAGCACCACATTTTTCAGCTCTGATCTCCAGCATCTGCAGTCCTCACTTTCTCCTCCTTAAATTTAACCAAAGCAGGTTGACTCTGATTGAATCACTATAACCTGTTTTATTGTTTTGAAATAGTCACAGTGCTCGTACATGTTATTTCTGTCTGTAAAGAACAAGGTGAAAGTGAGGACAACATAGTCTGGAGATTAGAGTCAAGAGTGCAGTGCTGGAAAAGAACTGCAGGTCAGGAAGCTTCTGAGGAGCAGGAAAATCAACATTTCTGCCAAAGCCCTTCATTAGGAGTGAGGCTGGGCACCTCAGGGGTGGAGAGATAAATAGGAAGGTAGTGGGGCTGAGAGTGCACTAGGTGATTGGAGGTGGGGGTAAAGGTGATAGGTTGGAAGGGAGGATGGAGTGGATAGGTGGAAGGAAGATGGAGAGATAGGACAGGTCATGGGCGGTATTGAGCTGGAAGGCTGGAACTTGGATAAGGTGGAGGGAGGGGAAATGAGGAAACTGGTGAAATCCACATTGATGTCTTCGGGTCAGAGGGTCCCAAATCGAGGCATAATTCCTCCAAGCATAGGGTAGTAAGGGAGTGACAATGGAGGATGCTAAGGATCTGCGCATCCTTGGCGGACTGGGAGGGGGAGTTGAAGTGTTTGGTCACTGGGCGGTGGGATTGGTTGGTGCGGGTATCCTGGAGATGTTCTCTGAAGCGCTCTGCAAGGATGTGTCCTGTCTCCCCAATGTAAAAAACAAGGGCCCTGTCAATGATTATATGTAACTTTCAGGACATGCAAATGCACCAAAGCTTTAGTCCTGAATAAAATGCCTAATTTAGCTTCACTTATATTGAAAAGTAAGGTAACTTCAAGCTTTGAGTATCCGGTAACTATGTCACATTACTAGTATGCAGTTGTGTCCACGATCTTTGGTTTTCTGCCATCAAGCCCAAAGCCCACAGAAGCATTTACCATTTACCCATCAATCAACTCAGCACCGCCCTCCTAACCTGCAATCTCCTTACTGACCTCTCCGCCCCCACCCCACTCCGGCCTATCACCCTCACCTTGACCTCCTTCCACCTATCCCACCTCCATCGCCCCTCCCCCAAGTCCCTCCTCCCTACCTTTTATCTTAGCCTGCTTGGCTACTCTCTCTCATTCCTGATGAAGGGCTTATGCTCGAAACGTCGAATTCCCTATTCCTGAGATGCTGCCTAACCTGCTGTGCTTTAACCAGCAACACATTTTCAGCTGTGATCTCCAGCATCTGCAGACCTCATTTTTTACTCAGGATACCATGATCAGGTACATGATTCATTTTGTTTGTCACTGAAAGAATATATATTTTGTCAATTTTTAAAATTTGAACTCATCAAGGCAATTTGCAAGAGATACAAAATTAATTGTAAGCCACATTTATGGTGTGGTGTGCAAAGGATAATATTGACATCCAATTTGGGATTGTCAGGTTAGCAGTATTTTTTGGAACAACATGTATTAATTGACATGTCCCTGTTCTTTGCAGACAGAAAGAACATGTATTTACATTGCACCTGCTTCTGTGCAATAAAACAGGTGACAACCATTCTCTGTACAACACTGTGGCCAATCAACGTCAACCTGCCTGGTTTAAAATTTAAACAAAGTTTGGCAGTTATCTGCCAGCTATCATTAACTGACGCAGCCCCCTTGGCAGCAAGATTTGAAAGTTAATAACAATTCAGACTTCAAAAGTCTCAAAAAAAGCACCTGCTGAAGATCAATAACATCAACGTTCATCAGCATCACATCGTCTGCTGAGCACCATTAAACAGATTTTAATAACTTAAATGACATTGCTGTTGCCATTCTAACAGTAGAGAAACAGTGTTTACTATCATGCAAGAAATGGTAGATACTCAATTTAAGTTGTCAGTAACAATAATACAATAATAACTTTAAAAATCATATGAAGAAAAATAATTTAGTCAGCAGAGGTCTGGAAAACCATTGCTTTTTAACAAAAGGTGAATGCATTCAAGCTAAACAAAGAAGACAAGAAATGACATAGCACACATTTTTTTTAACAGTTTTAATTTAGCTATTTACCTAGTCATTCACAAACTGAAAGTGAAGTTCTGACAGCTAAGGATTTCTGAATCCTAATCTTTGGTAAACTCAGCAAATTCCTTGCGGACAATAAATATTCCCATATTCTCTTTAATGTGCAATGTTATTGTCAGTAGTCCGCTGATTCAAAAAACAGTTCACTCAGAGACCGAATGTAGGTTGTGTCAGAGTTTTTCAGAATACTGTTACTTAAACCATTAATGTTTTAACATTATGGTCACTTGTCATTTAAATACATTGTTTTGCTATTATGCATACATTTCTATCCGAGGGTTGCTACAGTGGATCAGTGAAGTCCAGTGCAAGCCAAAAGAACAGGACATTATTTTCTGTTTGGAAACATTTTACAGATTTCAGGACTCAATCAACCAATCAAGTCAAACTATTGGATTGAGTTCAACTATTTCAGGCCATGAAACGTTTTGGTTCCCCTAACTTCTCCAACAACTCCTCATCAGTGTCTGGATTTTCTTTCAGCAAAAGTGGCACATATTCTGATAGGAACAGTTACTACTAACACAGTGATGATATCATAATTCTTAAAAATATACCGACATAAGAGTCATAACACAATACACTTTCTGTTTTTGTGTGATCTTCAGAATCCACAGCTTTTGCTCATTTTATGACATGACTTGACGTCCAGTAAGTAGATGAATGAGTGAATGGGTATGTGAGTAGGTGTATGAGCTAAGTGATCAGTAGGCTGGCAGATAGATGAGTAGATAATGTGGTCAGCAAAGGTAATCAGATTGGGTTGGATGGCTCGTTGGTGGGCAGCAGTGCAGGGAGTAGTTGGGTCATTGCAGTCAGTTGTCAGCTTCAAGGGGTAGCTGCGGTGTCAGTTCCATAGTTATCCTAGAGTTCCTTGGATGCTGCCTGACCTGCTGTGTTTTTCCAGCAATACATTTTTCAGCTCTGATCTCCAGCGAGTGCAGTCCTCACTTTCTCCTTATCCTAGAGTTAGGCTAGTTTTCTTGGTCGAACAATTCCTGGGTATCTATTCATCTAAGTACGTTGGAACCATTTCCAACACTAGTTCAGAACTGGAAACTTTTGTAGAGAGGCCTACTGAGCCAGCAAATTGCCCTTTTGGAGTCCACAATTCCCGGGCAATTCTCACTAACCCTGCCATATAGTCCCAACACAGATCTCTAATCATACTTCTGGTCTTCAACATTTAAAAGACTGGAAGATTTACACCAAAGAGCCAACGTGAACATGAAATATCACATATGCCATTCAATGAACTCAATTCAAATGTTTCAAATTGTAGCTCAGACTCCATTCTCATCAGTAAAAGCTCATTTTGTAAAATGGGATAGGACCACAGCCACCAAAAAGGAGTCCAACAGTAAGTGGAAAGACTAAAAAAAAAACATTATTCACACTTCAAAAGATATCCAATGCTGCACTAAGGAGAAGAAAAGTATATACAGGAGGCAGAGATTTTTAAGAACTGAGAAAGCCATCGATTATAGAGCTTAATAAAATCATGAAGAGTTTGGCGAATTCAAAACTAGAGGTCATAGCTTTAAGGTGAGAGAGGAAAGATTTAAAACGGACTTGATAGACACCCTTTTCCTGCCGAGGATGATGTGCATATGGAATGTACTTACGGTTACAGTCAGTTCTGATATAACACAATGGTTCTGTTCTTATGCGATCTTGCATTATAAGAAAATTGCAGCAGAGCTGTGCCAGTGAAGCCGGAATCATGTTGTAGCTAAGATAGATAAGGAAAATTTGTGGTCTACAAATGACGGTCTAAACTCTTCAATCAAGTTAATGCCAACTGGTGTTGAAGAAACACACATTATAGCAGAACCAACTGTAGAACATTTAAAAGACATTTGGCCGGGTACATGAATAGGAAAGGTTTAGAGGAATATGGGCCAAACACAGGCAAATTAGATTAGTTAAATTTGGGAAACCTGGTCAGCATGAAAGTTAGAGACTGAAGGGTCTCTTTCCATGCTGTATGACTTTAGGGCTCTATGTTTGAAGTTTTAAAAGTAGATTGTTCAGCATACTCCAGATGACTGCAAGACCCTGTATTGCTAACATTTTTCTGATTGCAATTGCTGCTTGTGTCAATGAACTTTCATTCCTGGATGACTTGTGAGGTTGATGTTAATTTGGGCTCAGTCAGTCTATTTCTCTATGCTTGAGGGCACAAGTGTTGTAAGGGCAATTTGATAGTGATAAGGATAGGGATGCTTTTGGAGATCTTCCAATTTGATCAGATTACATCAATTCATGGTGGCACGGTAGCTCAGTGGTTAGCACTGCTGCTTCACAGCACCAGGATCCCAGGTTCAATTCCAGCCTCAGGTAACTGTATGTGTGGAGTTTGCACGTTCTCCCAGTGTCTGCGTGGATTTCCTTCAGGTGCTTCGGTTTCCTCCCGCAGGTCAGGTGAATTGGCTAAGCTAAATTGCCCATAGTGTTAGGTGCATCAGTCAGACGGAAATGGGTCTGGGTGGGTTACTCTTTGAAGGGTCAAAGGGCCTGTTTCCACAGTGTAGGGAATCTAATCTAATCTACAACACTAAATTTGGAGATAGATTGATAGATTAGATTAGACTTACAGTGTGGAAACAGGCCCTTCGGCCCAACAAGTCCACACCGACCCGCCGAAGCGCAACCCACCCATACCCCTACATTTACCCCTTACCTAACACTACGGGCAATTTAGCTTGGCCAATTCACCTGACCCGCACATCTTTGGACTGTGGGAGGAAACCGGAGCACCCGGAGGAAACCCACGCAGACACGGGGAGAACGTGCAAACTCCACACAGTCAGTCGCCTGAGTCGGGAATTGAACCCGGGTCTACAGGCGCTGTGAAGCAGCAGTGCTAACCACTGTGCCACCGTGCCGCCCATGCAGGCAGATTTCACTGAAGCTCATGGATCTTTGTAATGAAGAGGATCATCGTGGAATACTCAGTAAAAATTTGACGGTCTTTACAAGTGACTTCTTTTGCATTTTAAGTGAAAACTAAAAAAAATTCCTCAATAGAAGAGAAATGGTTCAGGAGACATTTTGTGTTTTGAGCCAAAAAGCTTTCCAAATTTAATGTTGCAGATATTGCATACAGCATTCCTTCTGTTGTAAAGTGGCCTTCACAATTTCCCATGTTCAGTTCAGCAAGCTGCCAATTGTGTAATGTGTTCTGTGCTGGCACTTTGCTGACTCCATTATAATGGGATCAGTTCCCAGCCTAACATCTCCAGGCAGCAACTATGCACTTGCCATTCACCGTCTGGCCAGACACACTCGACACTAAAATCGTCATCCACCCACATTGAAGTATGACAGTGTATGTTATGCTCCAATGTAGCCAGATATTTCAAGGCCTTTCTGACTGAAATGAAAAAAAAAGCTACTCAAAGAAAACACCAAATGTTTCACTTTATTATACAGCAAAACAAATAAAAACACCAATAATACCATAAAGAACAATAAATGTTTGAAAAATAAAAGCATTCAAACAGTCACTTAAATGGACACATCCTTTTGGTATATTCAGAAAGAATATTGTGGTAGGTTTTCTGTGACAATTTCAAAATTGGAAGTGATGACTAGGTATGGAGGAGTTACCGAACTTTAAACCACAACTCTACAGTCAAATGCATGATCAATGCTTTCAATCTGTACATTTGCGGATATAATTATTTATGACAGAATAGGATAATCATGAAATTGTGAGTTTGCATTGTCACAATCCAGGAGAGACCTCTAATTTTTTTTAATAAAAGCAGAGATTTGCATTCCAATGACCAACTTAAAGGAATTGTGTGGTAAAATTTGACATCGAGAATTTTACAGTCACAAACAAATTAAAAGCAATATCAACTAAACAAAAACTAATGTGTTGTTACTGTCCTCAGGAAGTCTTCATTTTCATGGAATTATACACTCATCCTTGCATATGTTAGAGTATGGAGTTGTGGAATCGTTCATGTCTACTCCCTTGTTAGATGGGTATGTGTACTTTATATTCAAAGTAGTGCAAAGTAGTCTACATCTAAAGCCTGCCATTATTTTCGACTGAGGGAGCACTCTGTGCAAGTTGGTTGTTGTGTTCATCTGGAATAACAACAGTGAACGTACATCAAATGTTATTTGTCAGTTGTGAAGCATTGTGGGACACCTTGCGGATATAACAGATTTTCTCAACGCAAGTTTATCCTTCAGAAAGGGTGTAAGATTAGTTATGTCTGATGAATACAGACATTGGGAATCAAAGTTTCTCTTCAAATAATTTAAATTGCTTTCACAAAGAAAATTGTTGACATGTAAATACAGAAAGCATATTTAATTTTTTTTTCTGGAAGTCATGCATTCAAATCTTGTATCTTGTTATGTCAGTAACTAACAATAAACTAAGACATGCACCAAAATATCTTTGAAATTTTGCACTAAGAATGCAATTCTGGAACAACACAAAATAAAGCTCTATCATCATTATTTTTTAAAGTTAATATTGGTACACTATTTTAATTTCACTCACCAACATGGAAACTATAAATAAACTGGACTGGCAGGTGGAACCCCAAAGAAAATTTCATTGTAGAGGTGGGGGCAAGGTGAGGGAGTGAATGCAGAATTGGAACTTTATATCATAAGACAAAGAAGCAAAATTCGACCCTTTGGGCCATTGAGTTTACTCCACCATTCAATTATGACTAATTTCTTTCTCAACCCCATTCTCCTGCCTTCTCCCCATAACCTTTGATCTCCTTACAGATCAAGAACTTATCTATTGTTGTACTAAATAAACTCAATTACTTCACCTTCACAGCCTTCTGTAGCAATGAGCTACACTGCTTAACCACCCACTGGCTGAAGAAATTCCTCCTCATCTCCGTTCTAAAGGCTCAATCCTCTACTTTGAGGCTGTGCCCTCAAGTCCTGGTCTCTCCTACTAGTGGGAACACCTTCTCAACTTCCACTCTATCCAGGCCTCTTAGAATTCTGTAAGTTTCAATGAGAACTCCCCTCATCCTCTTAAACTCCATCTAGTACACAGTCAGAATCTCAACCATTCCTCATATGAGAAGCCTTTCAGCCACATGATCATTCTTGTCAACCTCCTCTGGATCATCTCCAACACCAGCACAGCCTTCCTTAGATACAATTCCCATAACTGCTCACAATTTTTCAGAAGTGGATTGATCAGATCCTTATGTAGCCTGAGCAGTACATCTTTGCTTTTGTATTCCAGCCCACTTCAATTGAGTGCCAATATTGCATTTGCCAGCTAACCTTGCGAGAATCATGAGCTAATACTTCCAAGTCCCTCTGTGGTTCAGTTTTTTGAAACGTTTCCCCATTTAAAAAATAGTCTATGTCTTAATTCTTCCTGCAAAAGTGCATAACCTCATATTTTCCCACATTGTATTCCATCTGTCACTTCTTTGCCCACTCTCTCAGCCTGGGAGAAAGTGAAGACCACAGATGCTGGAGATCAGAGTCAAGAATGTGGTGCTGGAAAAGCACAGCTGGTCAGGCAGCACCTGAGGAGCAGGAGAATCATCATTTCGAGTATAAGCTCTTCACCAGGAATGAGGATTCTGGACCATGAGGGTTGTGAGATAAATGGGAGGGGGGGGGGGGGGGGAGGTGGGGGAAGGTAGCTGGGAATGCGATAGCGAGATGAATGTAGGCATGAAGGTGATAGGTCAGAGAGGAAGGTGGAACAGATCAGTGGGAAGGAAAATGGACAGGTAGGATAGGTCAAGAAGCCGGTCTAGAGTTGAAAGTTTGGATCTGGGAGAAGGTGGGGGAGGGAAAATGAGGAAACTGGTGAAATCCACATTGACCCCATGTAGCCTGTCCAAGTACTACTGTAGCCCTCCTCCTTCCTCAATACAACCTCATCCCTCCACCCATCTTAATGTCATCTGCAAACTTAGCAACAATTCCTTCAGTTCCTTCATGCAGAGCGTTAATGAATAATGTGAATATCTGTGCTCCCAACAGGAATCCCTGCGGAACTTCACTAGTCATTAGCTGCCATCCTGAAAAAAATCTCTTTGTCTTTATTCTCTGTTTTCTGCCAGTCAGCCAATCCTCTGTCCATAGAAGTATCTTACCTCTAACATCATGGGCACTTATTGAGCAGCCTCCTGTTAAAGGCTCTCTGAAAATCCAAATAAATCATGTCCACTGGCATCCTTTGCCTAACTTGCTCATTACCTCCTCAAATAATTCTAACAATTTGTCATGCATAATCTTCCCTTTCCAAAGTCATGCTGACTCAGTTGTATTTGACCATGCATTTCCAAGTACTCTGTAAATTCATCCTTAATAACGGATTGGAAAGACTTTCTAATGACTGAGGTCAGTTTCTTATCATCTTCTGCTTCCCTTGCTTCTCAAGTAGGAGTATTATGTGAAGCATTTTTCAGCCCTCTGGAATTTTTGCTGATTCCAGTGGCTGTTAAAAATCACTACCAATGCCTCTGCAACTCCCTCAGCTAACTCCTCCAGAACTGTGTGATAGTCCATCGGGTTCAGGTGATTTATCCACCTTCAGACCTTCGTGGTTACCCTGCACTCACCTCTGCCCTCTGAGTGTCTTGAAGTTCTGTTGTGCTGCTGGCACCTTCCATTGTGAAAACTAATGCAAAATACCTATTCAGTTCCTCCACCATTTCTTTGTTCCCCAATACAACTTCTCCAGTCATCCAATATCCACTTGTGCCCCGCTCTCTTACCTTTTTTCATTTCTAAACAAAAACATTCTTACAGTCTTCTTCTGAATTACTAGCTAGCCTTACCCTCACATTTCATCTTCCCCCAGCTATTTTTACACATTTTTATTTATCATCTGCTGGTTTTTAAAGTCTTCCTAATCCTTTGGCTTCACACTAACCTTCAGCACATTGTATGCTTTTTCTTTTAAGCAAATATAACACATCTCTCATAGCTTTAGTCAAGAATAGTTTGACAGAGGCTATTTTGTTTTTGCCAGGAACATTTAAATTTGTTCATAATAACTTGAAAACTGGAGAAAGAGGGAGGACAGTTCAGATCATGTGGAGTATTATTAGAATTGATAGCAAACTCACCACATAACAGAAACACAGAGTAGCTGGTAAAGCTTGTTACACAGATAATGGATGAAGCAACATTCTAAGGGAAGGATGAGGCAACCATGGCTGACAAGGGAAGCCAGGGACAGCACAAAAGTGACTCTGATAAGTTGGAAACCCTAACTCAGCAGGGCCATTTGAGACTTGTGCTGAGTTAAAATAGACACGAGTTTGGCTGGTTTAAAGCCTGAATACACACCATAAGTATAAGCAATTGACACAAATGCTCCTGAAGGCCAGTAAACGTCTGTTTAACTGACATTATCTGAAGTTTGTTTTAAATTGCCCCATTCTTTAATTTCCAAAGAAGCAAACTGAAATTGTCAGCAAGAGTTTTTTTTTAAAATGCTTCAATGGACAGGTCATCACCTCAAGGTTATAAAACAAAATCACCTGTCTGTGCACTTTCATCACAGATCTGTCTTGTCATTTCCCAAGGGATATTATGATGCTATTATAAATCTTGCCTGAGTTTTAGAAATTATGGTATCTCAATGGGGATATTGGTTTCACAGTTCAACAAGGCTATTAAAGGGTCAGCTGTCTTTGATGTGGCCGCTGAAATGGAGTTTAGTTTTTTGAAAAGGTAAACCACTTGAGGAGATTTAAAAGCTTTAAATTAGCATCTTTTCATAGAATACCTGCAGTGTGGAAACAGGCCATTCTGCCCACTGAGACGGCATTGACCGTCCGAAGACCATCCCATCCAGACTCATCCTGTAACCCTGCATTTCCCGTGGCTAACTCATCTTCAGGGCAACATAGCATGGCCAATCCACCTAACCTGCATATCCTCGGCCCGTGGGAGGAAACCGGAGCACCTGGAGAAAACCCATGCAGACATGAGGAGAATGTGTAAACGTCACATAGTGCTAACCACTGAGATATCATGCCACCCCAGTGATCCATGAATAGAATATTCTTCTACCAAGTGCTTAAGATTGCTAGAAGTGTTTTTTTTTATGTGGCTCCTGAGGTCAGCCCAAAGTGAATACAGAGTAAGTAGTTATGGAGTGGCATGGGGGCACGGAGATTTGTGGGAGGCATTAGCATTATGGAACTGGCATGGAGGTTGAGAAGTCATGGAAAGTAGATGGGGTGAATGTGTTGGCATGGAGCTGGCATGAGGTATGGAGGGCAGAAGTAGTTGAAAGCAGGCAAGAGTTGGCTTGGAAGGGTTACAGGAAGTGGATGGAGGGCGTGAGGTGAGGGATAGAAAGCCCCCAAAACCCCTAAAACCCCTCAAAAAAGTGTCCATCGAGCTGAGGAAGGTCTCTTAACTTGCTTATCTTTGGACCTGGGGGTAAAAAATGAGGTCTGCAGATGCTGGAGATCACAGCTGAAAATGGGTTGCTGGTTAAAGCACAGCAGGTTAGGCAGCATCCAAGGAATAGGAAATTCGACTTTTCGGGCATAAGCCCTTCATCAGGAATGAAGGGCTTATCTTTGGACGTACCTGCCACTGTGGCTGCCTACAATTTGCTTCCTGGTTCAGCAGAGAGTCACAGCGACGTACAGCATGGAAACAGACCCTTCGGTCGAACTTGTCCATGCAGACCAGATATCCCAACCCAATCTAGTCTCACCTGCCAGCACCTGGCCCATATCCCTCCAAACACTTCCTATTCATATACTAATGTAGATGTCTTTTAAATGTTGCAATTGTACAAGCCTCCACTACTTCCTCTTGTAGCTCATCACCCTCTGAGTGAAACAGTTAGGTCTCTTTCATATCGTTCCCTCTCACCCTAAACCTATTCCCTCCAGTTCTGGACTCCCCAAACCCAGGGAAAAGACTTTGTCTATTTATCCTATCCATGCCCCTCATGATTTTATAAACCTCTACAAAGTCACCCCTCAGCCAGGGAAAACAGCCCCAGCCTGTACAGCCTCTCCCTATAGCTCAAATCCTCCAACCCTGGCAACATCTTTCTAAGTTTTTTCTGGACGCTGTCAAGTTTCACAATATCTTTCCGATAGGAAGGAGATCCTGCATTCACCTCCCAGAGGAAATATTGGATCAAACTGAGCTCTTAAAATGCATATGGAACTCCAGGAAATTGATTCAGGAAATTTCCTAACTTGAGCTACCCACCTAGGTATGGAAACTTTAGTCCTAAAATTTTGAATGGGTTAGAGGACAGGGTGGGGAGGGGGCAGTAATCCTGATCCGACATTTCCTCTGAGAGATGAATCAAAGCTACAAATTCAGGAAACATTAAATCAGAGAAACCCCACAGTGTAGAAAGAAGCCATTTGAGTCTTCACCAAAGAGCATCCCACCCAGCCCTATCCTCATAACCCTACATGGCTAAGCTACCTGGCTTGCATGCTACGGTAAATTTACCATGGTCAATCCACCTAACCTGCACATTTTTGGACTGTGGGAGGAAACTGTAGCATCCAGAGGAAACCCAAGCAGAAACAGGGAAAATGTGCAAACTCCACACAGTCACCAAAGGCTGGAATCAAACCTGGTCCCTGGTGCTGTGAGGCATCAGTGCTAACCACTGAGCCACTTCGCTGCTCTAGTAAATGTAGCAACTGAGGATGACAGATCTATAAAAGTGTAAAAAAACACATCAGTTCATTTCTAGACAATTACCTGTAAACATGTGTGAAAAATATATGAATTTCGCTTTTATCCTGGATTATTGTTGGTAGCTTTTCCTCCAAGACTAGCCTTCCATTACTCAATTTTTTCATCTCTCCTTTTGAACAAAGATATGGTATTGTTATAATCCTTCAGCCCTCAGCTGTATCCTCTTTATCATCCACTTGGTTATGTGGATTTTGAAAAGATATTTGATCGGGTAAAACACAAAAGGTTACAATTCAAGATAAAGGCTCATGGAACTGGAAGAAATATATCAGCCTGGATGGTGGCTGGTTAACAGTCAGGAAGCAGAGGCTAGAGATAAATGAGGCATTTTCAATTTGACAGGATGTAATCTAGTGTCACAAGAATCAGTGTTGAGACCTCAGATATTTACAACCTATATTAATGACTTGCACAAAGAGACGAGAGTAATGTATCCAGGGCTGCTGAAGATACAAAGCCAGCTAGCTGGGAATATAGGCAGTAAGAAAGACACAAAGAGGCTGTAGAATGGAATGAGAAGATGAGAGGATATTTACTTTGGTAGTAAGAATAGAAGGTTAAATTGTTTTAAAGGCCATACAACTTAAAAAATATTGTTTTCCAGATGGCATTAGTATGCTTATACAAGGAACATTAGAAAGCAGTGCAAGCAGGGAAAGCACTTAGGCAGATGGAGTCCCTGACCGTACACTCAGATCTTGTGCTGTGCAGCTGGAAGACATATCCACTAACATCTTTCACCTCCCCTTGCTACAGTGTAAAGTCCCCACCAGCTTCAAGAAGACCACCATCACCTGGATACCAAAGAGAAATCATGCTGCTTGCCTTATTGACTACCAACCAATGGAGCTGGCCTCCATAATCATGAAGTGCTTTGAGAAGTTTGTCATGGATCACATTAACTCCAGCCTCCCAGCCTGCCTTGATCCCTGGCAATTTTCCTACCGACAAAACAGGCCCATAGCAGCTGCAATCTCCTTCGCTCTACACTCATCCCTGTAACATCTGGATAAAAGGGATACTTACATCAGGTTTCAAGTTATTGAGTACAGCTTCATCTTCAACACTATAATCCCAACCAAACTAATCTCCAAACTCTGAGACCTAGGTCTCTTCTCTGCCCTCTGCAATTCTTTCTACAATCTTACAGGATTTTGGGAGAACTCTTGTTGTGCAGTGGTGGTATCGCTATCTCTGCTTCAACTGACCCCAGGTCCAAGACCCTTCAACTCCAGCAGTATGTCATAAAATCGCTGTAGAGATTGATTAGAAAATATCCAGCTGTATGCTTCAATACCATTTTCAGAACTCGTATAGCACTTGCCTCTCAGTTGGGAGACGTAGGCTCAAGCCCTAATTGTTCAAGGGATGCGTAATAATGTCTCTGAACATGCAAAGTTCTAATATCTAATGTCCAGATTGATTATAAAATACCTTTGGCTTTAGTTGAGGCTATATCTATATTACAGCTATAGTTTGAGTCATCATATTTGAGGAAGAATATAATTGCTATGGATGTAGTGGAGAAGTTCACTCGGATTGTTCTGAGTTATCGTGTGATGACTGGCTAGGCCAATTAGGGCAGTACTTCCTGGAGTTTTAACGAATGAGAGGAAATTTAATTGAAGCATGGATTCTGATACAGCTTGATGTGGTCAAAATGCTGAGATATTTCCTGCATTTGAGGGAATCCTTTTTGGTCTAAATACAAGTAGTCCTCATTTTATATTGTCTCATTTAACATCATTTTGTTTGAACATATTTTATTTCATGGTCTACTTATTTGAATTACATCATTTCCAAAACAATGTCATTTTCTTTTTGTGTTGTCTGGTCTTTGTTTCCTTCTTCTTACTTTAGGCTTAGAGTTCAATACTCAATGTTTCCATTTCCTGGTTTCAGTTCTGTACTCACACTGAGAGGCTTCATCTATTGATGAAGTGTGGACTTTATAACTCTCAACCCCAATTAACCTCTACTAGTAGATGATGCCTGATAAATCCAAAAATATAGGCAAGTGTAAATTTTAATGTGTTTATATTACATTTGACGTTAGTACTTTTTGAGCATTAACTCGCCAGTTATTCCAGCTCAGAACTAAGCTGTGCTGATATGTACAATCAGTTTCGGAACAGTTCCAAGCAAGAAAATGACAAAAGGGACCCAACTCTGTCTTTAGCATAGATTCCTGTAGAGATCACAAGTTTAAAAATTTTGGGGGCTTAGAACTACAACTCTAACTGAGAACTACCTAGCTTGTAATTTGTCATGTCAAAATATTAATCTTTCCCTTCTTTGAGTAAGTACTCTATTGCATGCAATTGTAGTCCCATGCAGTGGCATATCTTTGCAGTTTATTGACCTGATTTATCAAACTACATTGGTTTACATATAGATACCACAAAGCTATCTTGGATTGTTTTGCCTAACCCTAACGTCTGCTTTCAATTTCCTTCATAGCTCCTGGAACTCTGCTGCAGGATGTGAACCTTTTTTCTATTTACAATATAATTAATGATTTGGATGAGCAAACTGAATGCCTTATCAAGTTTGCAGATGACACAAAGATAAGTGGAAGCGAATTGGAGATATGACATAAAACGTCGGCAGAGGGATAGAGACATATCAAGTGAGTGGGCAAAAACTCGGCAGATGGAATATAACATGAGAAATACAACATGGGAAAATGTGAGGTCCTGTAATTTGGCAGAAAGAAGAGAAAGCTAAATAGCTTTTAAATTAACAAAGGTGGCAGCAAGTTGCAGCACATTGGGATTTGAGGATCCTCATACATTAATATAAGGAAATGCTGACATTGGAGGCAGCCCAAAGAAGATTCACTTGGTTGATCCTGGTTGTAGAGTGATATTATTATCAAGAGAAACTGAGTAGCTCAGACCTTCACATATTGGCGTTTAGAAATATGAGTGGTGACCTTATTGAAACACAAAAGCTTCTTTGGGGTCTTGATAGGATAGATGTGGAGAGGTTGTTTTCCTTTGCAGGGAGAGTCTAGAACCAAAGGACTAATCTCAGAGATGGAGATTGTCCATTTAAGTCAGAGTTGAGGAACATTAGAAGCAAAGAATATAACAAACTGCAGAAGTAAGATACGTGTCCACTGAAGCCTTCACTGCCATTCTATAAGATCATATCAGAACTGTCCAGGCCCCGCTTCTCTTTGCCAGCAACACTTCACAGCCCTCAACTCCTTGTTATTTCAAAATTATACCCACCTCATCTATAAGCCTTATGATTCTTTGGATGCAAAATTCCAAACATTTGCTACCCTCTGGGAGAAGTTTTCATTCTGATCTCAGTTTTAAATGGATGGTCCCTTGTTCTGTGGAGGAGGAATTCATTTGCTTAAAGGAGTTGTGTAATTGAGGTTGGTTCAGCAAGAGTATTCAAAAGATTTTTAATCAACATTTGGGAAATGATGTATCATACGGGACTCAAGACAACAGTTCCAGAAACAACTCTCTATCGAATTCCATAACAACAGTTCATTTATTTTACAAAATAAAACAAAGAACTGCAAATTCTGCAAACCTGAAACAAAAACAGAAATAGCTTCTTCAGAAGAAAAGTCACTGGAACCAAAGCTTTCTCTCCACAGATGCTGAGAGACCTGTTAAGTTTCTCTAGCAACTTCTGCTTGAAGGTGGATGCAAGAGCAATTTATCAATCCTAGACAACATGTCCCATCCTCTGTTCAATTTTCAATGAGATGGGTCCTGAAGATAGATGATGGCTACCAGCCTACTAAACTCGGTGGCCAATTCAGCTTATGAAAGGACCAATTGAGAGCACTCTTTACACATTCTCTGATGGAATTGCAAGTTGTAGCTCAATGACTGGTAACCTCCTGAAACTGAATCAGGACATGGGAAGGGGGGTGTGGCAGGTGGAGGCACATCTTGCAAAGTAACAAAATTATGGATGCTCAAGACCATGTGGGTCACAGCTGCAGGTGTATGTTCCTCTCCATCTGCTATATTGGTCTGGTAGCTGTAACCACAGTTTATTATGTTTAATTTTCAATTCTTCAGAGGATGAATCCATGTTGAGTTGCATTTGCATTCCTTATCTCTCCCACTGAGACCACAAACCATTTAATTGAACCAGTATCAAGAGCACATTCATCAACCTTAATGAATGCCAAATGTAGAGGTGGACAATTAGATGTGTGGTTTTGGAAAGATTGCACTGGAAAGCACTCTTCTGGTTAGTGTAGATTCAGGAGTCCCTTTAGTCCCCACATCAGGGTTGTAATGTCAGGGGTAATATCTTGTTTAGTATGTTGATAGATGAAATGAAATAAGGTGGTAGGAACTCGTGTGCCATAAACCTGATTAAGGAGCAATGCTTTGAAAGTTTGTACTTCCAAATAAACCTGTTGGATTATAACCTGGTGCTATGTGATTTTTAATTTTGTCCACCACAGTCCAACATCAGCACCTTCACATCATAATGCTAATGGGCAGACTTGCTGATTACATTGGTTGCAATATTACTTTCATCAGCATTCAAAATAAACTCTCTTTTTAATTAAAGCCACTTGAATTTTCTGTGGTCCTCTTCCCTTACTGGAAAAGTTTGACCTTCATTCTAGTTTTACTAAATATCACATTAAACATATTACCCACTGCTAATTTTCAGTACTGTCTCCAACCTCGGACAGCATTCAGTAACACCTTTTTTGAAAGGCATTGGTGACCAGAAGCAATAAAAAACTCAGACCAAAATCTAAATCAACAATTTCACCTTTACTTTGAGTTCAATGAAGGAAGCAATATAGTAGTCTTAATTCAAGCGTAAACATTCTGTGACGTGTACCTGCTCTGTGCCATTAAGTTGAGCTTGACCTTCTGCAATAACTGAGAACACTTTTGATCACACAAATCCAAGTGGATTCATTTTATTTTCTTGAGAGAGAGAGAGAGAGACTGCGAGAAAGAGAGAGAATACGTGTATGTGTTTTAAAGGTGTCTGCTGCGATTCAGTCAAGTGAACATTTCAAAACTGCCAGATTTTTGTACTATCCTAATAGCATTAGCATTCATCCATTTCCTGTACAATTGTGATCAAGGTGACCCCTCTACCATTAACATTAAGCCATAGGTCCTAAGTTGATTCAGTGAAGACAGTATGCCAAGAGCAACACCAGGCCAAGCTAAAACTATGATGCTAACCTGACAATTCTAAAACACAGGAAGAGAATGTGCTATAGGCAGAGCTAAAATAATCCCATCATGAATAGATTGAATATAACTTTCCAATCCTGCCACACCCAACTGTGAATGTTCGTGAATAATTCATAACGAGCTGAAGGAGAAAGCTCCACAAATATCCTCACACTCAATGATGGGGGAGTCCAGCACATCAGTACAAAAGACAAGTGTGAAATATTTATAACTATCTTCAGCCAGAAGTGTTGAATGGGTAATTAATCTTAGCCTCCTTCTGAGGTTCGCAGCATCACAGACTTCAGTCAATACGAATTACTCCATGTGATTTGAAGAAAGGCATGCAGTCACTTAATGCAGGAGGAGAAAGTGAGGACTGCAGATGCTGGAGATCAGAGTCAAGAGTGTGGTGCTGGAAAAGCCCAGCAGGTCAGGTAGCATCCGAGGAACAGGAGAATTGACATTTCGGGCATAAGCCCTTCATCAGGATTCCAGACACTTAATGCAGCAAAGACTATGGATTCTATGAATAGGGAAAGAAGCATAGTTGAGTTGTCAAATGAATATTTTGCATTTGTATTTACCCAGGCTGTGATGCAACAGGAAGCTTGACCATTAGAAAAGTTCAAAATTGGTAAGGAAGAAATGTTCACTCAACTATCAATATTAAAGTTGACAACACACCAGGTCCAAATGAAATTTATCTGATGATATTGAAGCAAGTTAGCATGGAAATTGCAGGAACATTTCTCATAATTTCTGCACCTCAGCGAGAGCAAGTGTCAAAGGGTTGAAGAATTGCATTAAATCCTTGTTCAAGAATGTGTATGTGCATAAGTCCAGCAATTAGAGAACATTTAGAAACCATTATTCAGGACAGAGTTAGCAGGCACATGAAAAGAAAAGTGAGTTCTTCAGGAAGGGCCAGCATAGAGTTTCAAAGCAGAAATTGTATTTGATTAACTTGCTGGTGTTTTAAAAATGTACAAGGAAGCATTTGTGTGACGTGGCCTTACAAAGGGCATTTGTGATAGTGCCATATAACAACCCTTTAAGAAAGACTGCATTTCATGAAATAAAAGGGACAGTAGCAGCAGGGATACAAAATTGAATGAGTGATCGAAAAGAGAGTAATTTCATTTATGAGGACAGACTGGAGACATGAGACTGTTCCGCTTGGGGAGGGAAGAAAGCTAAGAGCTGATGTTATCACAATATGCAAATTCATAAAAGGTTTGGATGGGTTAGATAGTGAGAAACTGTTCTGGCTTGCAAAAGATTCGAGAAGGAGAGGACACAGATTAAAAGTGTTTTGCAAACCTAGCAAATGTGACATGAGAGAAAAAATTTTCACACAATGTGTTGTTCAGATCTGGAATGCACTAGCTGGAGGTATGGTGAAGGCTGAGTTGATTGAGGCAATCAAAGGGGCACTGGATGTATATTTGAATCAAATCAAAGCATTATACAAGGGATTGGGAAAAATGCAGGAGAATTGCATCACATCATAATGCTTGTTGGTGTACCGATGCAGACACAATGGGTAAAATGGCTTCCTTTTGCACAGTAACAACTCCCTGATTTTGTGGATGCTGGCTGTATTACACAATTCTTCTAGCTAAATCGGAAGCATCTCACTGGTCAAACTGTTCCAATATTCGAAAAGTACTTGCATATACGTGACAAGTTGCATAAAGCAACCAACTGTGTTGTTGAAAAATTGATGATATAAAGATAGAAGGCAAAAGGTGGAGAGCATACCAAGAGTCTGCAATGATAAAAATATCGGTAAAATGAACAAGTGAGCAAAAAAATTCAGCAGTTGAAGTGTAATGTGAGGCTGTCTACTTTGACAGAGAGAATAGAAAAGCAGGTTATTTAAATGGAGGGACACTGCAGCATTCTATGGTACAAAAGTATTGAGGTGTCCTCATACATAAATCACAAAACATGAGGACCCAAGTACCGCAACAATTAGGAAAGCTAAAAGAATCTTGGTATTTCTTGAAAGAAGGATGTAGCATAAACACAAGAAAGGTTTGTTACAATTATACGGAATGTTGTTGAGATTCACAGGACTGTGCATAGTTATGGTCTTCTCATTTTATTGGGATAAACTTGCATTGGATGCAAATCAGAAAAAAAAAATCACTGGGCTAAGTTCTGGGATGGAGTTGTTGTTTAAAGGAAAAATTGAGCAAGTCGGGACTTTACCCATTGGAGTTTCAGAGAATTAGAGATGATCTTATTGAAACATATTGATTCTGAGGGGAATTGGTGAGGTAGACACTGAAGGGATGTTTCTCCTCCTGGAGAAATCTAGAACCAAGGACACAATCTCTTACAATAACAGTTGGTATGTCTGAGCTTCAGGCCATCAATGCAGGAGTTCTTCAGGGTAGTCTCTTAGGCCTGACCACAGTCAACTCCTTCACCAATTACCTCCTTCAGATAATAATGATGACTACACCGTTTTCAACTTAGCTCAGATATAAAAACAATCTGTGTAGGCATGCAACGTGACCTGGACAATAGTAGGCCCTCTTTTCACCCTTGCATTTCAGAACATGATCCCTGAACACTTCATTCTAGCTATTGGACCTGTATAAGGCATACTCATGCAATTGAACCCACTTGGGACTATGTGAATATGAATCACTATTAGGCATTATGTACCTACTAATTTCAGTTTCTTCTCTCTTTCAGTTTGTCAGTTCTCCATCTAGCTGAAAATGTGTTGCTGGTTAAAGCACAGCAGGTCAGGCAGCATCCAAGGAACAGGGAATTCGACGTTTCAGGCAAAAGCCCTTCATCAGGAATGAGGAAAATGTGTTCAGCAGGCTAAGATAAAAGGTAGGGAGGAGGGACTTGGGGAAGGGTGATGGAGATGTGATAGGTGGAAGGAGGTCAAGGTGAGGGTGATAGGCTGGAGTGGGGTGGGGGCGGAGAGGTCAGGAAGAAAATTGCAGGTTAAGAGGGTGGTGCTGAGTTTGAAGAAATCGACTGAGACAAGGTGGGGGGAGGGGAAATGAGGAAACTGGAGAAATCTGAGTTCATCCCTTGTGGTTGGAGGGTTCCCAGGCAGAAACCCTCCATTTCCGCCACCTCCAAACGGAGCCGTCATTTCCGCCACCTCCAAACAGACCCCACCACCAGGGATATATTTCCCTCCCCTCCCCTATCAGCGTTCCGCAAAGACCACTCCCTTCGTGACTCCCTCGTCAGGTCAACACCCCCCACCAACCCAACCTCCACTCCCGGCACCTTCCCCTGCAACCGCAGGAAATGCAAAACTTGCGCCCACACTTCCTCCCTTACCTCATTGTAACAGCTGATATCCCGTATGCAGAAGCAGTGAGTGGTGTCAGTGAAAGAACAGGAATGTACTGTGTATTCAGTCAACTTACCTTCTTCTTCAATTAATGAAGGCAAGGGTCTGGACATTAATAGTTTTGCTTTGAAAAACACACAACCTTATCAATCAATGATTTGCTGCAATAGTTGGCTTCTGCATCAAGCAATCTTCAACAAATGTTGTTGAGTAATCCACAGATTAAACTTCCACACAATCAATGCATAGAATTAATAGACTGCAGTGCATCATTGAGGATTTATCCAAGGACGTCTCTGAGCTTATTGTTTTTATTGACTTTAAGACAAGTCAGAATATTTCAAATGAATACTCAGTCTTTGGGCTAAAGGCCTCATTATGCAATATGCGATTGACTGTCTCTCCTCCTCCTGCACTTCGACCCACCTTGCGCAGACTTGAAATTGGACACAATAACCATCTCATGATTCCAATTGGCTCTGCTGCCAGAAATCTTAGAGGGTATGGTGCAATAAGTCCACTGCTAAGGGCAACTGTCCATATTTCAAAACATTCATACATGATCATCTGCTTATTGGACAGTGCAAGGAAGTGAACCAAGCCAAAATTCAACTCTACAACTGTTGAAGTAGAATAAGCTGACTGAACTCCAAACTCTGCTTGCAGACCACCCTGAAACTAAGGTTAATCTTTATCCTAAAAGCCCCTACTGCACCAATTATTCGCCAATCTTCACAAAGACTTCAAGTCCTGGGAAGTACAGTAACATTTGTGCTTTCTAGTAGGTTTTGAGTGGTACCAGCTTCAAGAGAATGAGGGAGTAGACTTAAGTGTTGTGACAATCACTACTGGAGAAGCTGAAAGGTCAGAAGATGGATAAATCACTTTGACCAGATGGACTACTCCCTAGATTTCTAGAGGAGATAGCTGAGAAGATTGTGGAGGCTTTGGTGGTGATCTCTCATGAATTATTGACATCATGGAGGATCCAGAGGACTAGAGAATGATTTATGTAATACACCCCATTTTAAGAAGGGAGGGTGACGGAAGTCAAGAAATTATAGGTCAGTTAATCTTGACTCCAGGCCCACAACAATGTGTTTGACTCTTAACTGCCCTCTGGGGGTTAATTGCTAAATGCCGGCCAGTGACGACCACTTCCCAAGAATGAATGAAAAATTGGCCTTGTACCGGAGACCATTTGCAGGATTATGGGAGAATTAGACAAATTGGCTAAGATTTTAGTATCCACTTCAAGGCTGATATTGTGGAGTACTTGAATTTAAATGGTGTTGAATCAGCATGGCTTCATCAAGGACAAGTCATACCTGGCAAAACCGATGAATTTTTTGAGGAGGTAATGCACGAGACAAAGAACTGACAGTGAATATGATCTGTTTGGATTTCAGAAGGTCTTTCACAAGGTGTTGCACAGGAAATAGATACATAAAGTAGGAGCCTATGGTTTTATTGGTCAGGTACTGACATGCATAGAGGAGTGGCCTATTGACAGGAGGCAAAGAGTGGGGATGTATGGGTCTTCATCAGAATGGCAGTTGGTGACTAGAGCTGGTCAGTGTTGGGAACCACACTTAATCACATTATACATTTATAATCTGCATAAAGGAACTGAGGGCATCATTGATAAGTTTGCAGATAACACAAAGATAGGTGGATGGACAGGGAGTATTGAGGAAGGAGGGTGGCTGCAGAAGGAAGTGGACAGGTTAGGAGAGTGAACAAAGAAGTAGCAGATGGAATACGATGGGGGTCAGTGTGGCGTCATGCACTTTGGCTGGAAGAATAGAGGCATTGACTGTTTTCAAAGTAGGGGAATGCTTCAGAAATCTGAAAAACAAATGGACTTCGGAGTCCTTGTTCATGATCCTCTTAAGGTTACCATGTAGCTTCATTTAAGAAGGCAAAATTCAATGTTCATATTCATGTCAAGAGGACTTGAACAGAAGAGCAGAGATATACAGCTGAGGCTGTATAAGGCTCTGGTTAGAGCACATTTTGAATATTGTCAGCAGCTTTGGACATCGTACCTAACGAAGTATGTGCTGGCATTAGAGATGGTCCAGAGATGGTTACAAGATTGATACCTGGGATGAAGGGCCTGTCATGTGAGGAATGGTTGAGGATACTGTACCTGTACTCGATGGATTTTAGAAGGATGTGAGGGGGAAGATTTTAGAGATACCGACTGGATAGAGTGGATATGGAGAAGATGTTTCTAACACTAGGAAAGCCTAGGATTTGCAGGCAAAGCCTCAGAATGAAGGGTTGAGCATTGAGAACTGAGATAAGGAGGAACTTCTTCAGCCAGAAAGCGATGAATTTGTGGAAATTATTGCCACCGAAGGCTTTGGAGTCAATATCATTGAGTGATTGAAGACAGAGGTAGATAGGCTCTTGAGTGGTCAAGGGATCAAAAGCTGGGGAGAGAAGACAGAATAATGGAGTTGAGAAATATATCAGCCAAGAATGAACAGCATAGCAGAGTCAATGGGCTGAATGGCCTCATTCTGATAAGTTGTGGTTTTCTGATCTCAACAAAAATATTGCAACTGCAATCCTAATCACTTGACTAATTTTTTAACTTTAATTAATGTTTTCTTTTCAAGTGCATACACTTTTTACAATTCAACTACCCAAACACCAGCACTGACCAAAAACTAGACACGTTTTGATTCAACTCTTCTCATTTTAAACAGGTTATGCTGATGTAAGGAAATGGGGGAGACATAAATGACTTATCAAATTCAATGAGTGTGAAATGAACTCATATCTTCCACAACATGAACATAAACCTCAATCTCTTTCCAGTCACCTCAGTTGATTTTCTTGCATTTCCTATTCACTGGATTAAGACATTCATCTTTGAATTGACACACTCCAATTTCTTTTTTCTATGAGAACCAGCAAGACGTTGGTCCTTAAGCTGCTGGATTTGAAAATATGCAGCTGTATGCTGCTTTTGTATTATTCCTGCCTCAGTGGGCAAGTTGCTTTTTTTTTAACTCCATCTGCCAATTTTTTTGTGAACTAACAATCTATCTGTGACTCTTTAATTCTATAGCTCATTACTTCTGCTGCTTAGCAAGCATGCTATAGAATCGTCAGGTTGACATTTTAGTTTCAGGGGTATCCAATGCTGCTGCTGCTATATATCGCATTGTACCAGAATCAGCAATAGTGTGATATATAGGTTGATAGTGATATCAGGCTTGATGGTGGAGAAACAGACACACACCAGGATATATATTTAAAGGTTTGGCATTATATAGGTCAGTTTGTGAAAATATATTAAAAATAATTTGCAAACTTGTGTGCACATGGGCGAAGAGAAGTTAAGGTTTAAACTTGCAGGATAAATGGATCACCAATGGCTGATACGATTCGATAATGTACAGGAGGATGAAATGTAAGATGCAGCATAAACACAAGGAGAAAAATCATATGGCTGAAACATTTACTGTATGTGCTTTTACTTGTTTATAGAAGTTTACTTGCTTTTACTGTTCTACTGCAGCTTCTGGCATACTTCATTTCCTTTAAAAACCCTGGCATCTTCAAATTTTTTATGGTTCGTACCTTTGGAACGCTGGATAACCAAATCGCTAAATGATTTGATTAAATTGTTTTTTTTTGCTGTCACAGAATACTCAGGCCAATTATTGTATTTCGATACAATATATCAAGTTTAATTTGCTTTGTTCTCAAATATTCTTGAAAAATGCTGAATATGAAAGACATTTTGTCATTTTTGGCTAGATCAGGTGTTCAGAACAAGGCAGTGCCCAATAAAGGTAATCTGTTCACAGAACTAAATCAATGGGATAGATGTCCTAAATTTTATTTTAATTGGATATGTCCTGCCAATTCTGTCAGAAAAACCTCTCCATGTTTTCAATTCTTTCAACAATAAAGCATAATTTACTTGAGTAGATAGCTACCAAGTGAAGAACCATGAAAGTAATTGGGTTTCGAGTTGTTCACTGACACATACAGAGCTGTACCAAATGCTGTGTTGATTATAAATAGCCCCTGCAGGACTTTCAAGAGTCTCTTATTGTCAAGTATAAAACTGATACGCAGATATCAAGGGAAATATTTCTCTTTGACACAGTTACTGTTGTCAAAAGCTACAAGATACAGATAAATAACTTGGTTAAAATTGCTTCTGGCAGCTATATTAATTCCAGAGGCATTAGAAATGAAAATGTCACTTCACGTGTTAAGATTCAGAGCATGTACAGGTTTCCCTTACAAAATATTGAACAACAAAGCAGTGCCAGGCATAAGATGGAAATTCCATGTTTGATGAGTTGGGGCTTAGGGAACTCTGCAGCAAGTGAGGAACCCATAAGTATGTGTAACACATTGGCTAGAGGTTTTAAAATGTAGACACTTTGTTTAAATTTAAGATCCAGGATTTCTGACCAATTAGTTGATGAAGGTAGAATAATGATCTGTAAGAATTTATCCCAGTTGTACTTTTTAAAACAAGGAAACTGTGAAAATGGTAGCTAAAAATTGTGCAGATGGAATAACAGAGAAAGCAACTATACTAATGGATTTACAACAAGAGAAAAGCTGTAGCTCAATCTGCACATAATTCTCTGGAACTGAAGCTGCAGTCTATGTGTTCATAGGACATTCCCTTCAGCCAACAGGAAGAAATAACCTGCCTGAGAAAACAAATGGCCAGAGACGTATGGGGCGGTTTGTGGAAAGATGCTCCTGGATCCAGTGCAGGAAGACACTTTACGAACTTAATCAGACCATGTGCTGATGTGCATGCCACCTCAAACCCACACGCTATACCTTCCCAGGCCAACATATGCATAATCGCACTTCAAAACAACTTACTTTTGAGGTTCACTATCACATCCTGCTGATATACTTCCTCAGTTTCCCAACTGACAAAAAAACCTCATCTTCATACAATGTCAAGCTTCTTCTTCAAAGTCACCATCAATACTTGTCCTTCCAATAACTTCACACATTGTTCACAATTGTAAGTCACTTGCTTCCTTGCAGGAGAAGAGGCTCTGTACCCGAGCTGGAGCTAAGCTGACTCATACATGCATGCTCCTTGGAGGTGGAGAGATGGGGGTCTCCTAGTTCCTGGTGACAGAACTAACGATCATATGGCACAAAAATCACGCTTATTCACCTGACATCATCAACAAGTGAAATATAATTGTGTGCACAATGTCCACTGAAGACCTAAATAAAGGACAAATTCATGATTTTCATCTCGCACTGGCCCTTCAAGCATTGAGGAGGTGTTGCAGAAGAACAATAGCACTTTTAATACTCATTCACTCTGTAGCTGCTGAATCATTAGGGTGTGCAGATCATCCTTCCCCTGCCACCGCAGGAATTGCACCTTCCCCTGCCACCGCAGGAATTGCACATGCCCCCCTACAACCCACCCTCCCATCCTAGCACCTTCCCCTGCTACCACAGGAATTGCAAAACCTGCACCCACACCTCCTCCCTCACCTCCATCCAAGGTCCTAAAAGGAGCCTTCCACATCCATCAAAGGTTTACCTGCACATCCACCAATATCATTTATTGTATCCATTGCTCCCCTACATTGGGGAGACTTGGACGCCTTCTAGCAGAGCGCTTTAGGGAACATCTCCGGGACACCCACACCAATCCACCACACTGCCCTGTGGCTCAACATTTCAACTCTCCCTCCCACTCTGTTGAGCACATGAAGATCCTGGGCCTCCTTCACTGCCGCTCCCTCACCACCAGACACCTGGAGGAAGAACACCTCATCTTCCACCTCAGAACACTTCAACCCCAGGGCATCAATGTGGACTTCAACAGTTTCCTCATTTCCCCTTCCCCACCCCACCCTAGTTCCAAACTTCCAGCTCAGCACTGTCCCCATGACTTGTCCGGACTTGTCCGACCTGCCTATCTCCTTTACCACATTTCCACTCCACACTCTCCTCCCTGACCTATCACCTTCATCCCCTCCCCCACTGCCTATTGTACTCTATGTTACTTTCTTCCCACCCCCAACCTCCTCTAGCTTATCTCTCCATGCTTCAGGCTCTCTGCCTTTATTCCTGATGAAGGGCTTTTGCCCGAAAAGTCAATTTTACTGCTCCACAGATGCTGCCTGAACTGCTGTGCTCCTCCAGCACCACTAATCCAGAATCCAGTTACCAGCATCTGCAGTCATTGTTTTTACCTAGATCATGCACCAGTTCCATCAACTCATCTCAGTGGAACAGGTAAGACAGGTAATTAAGAGTGAATGGTGCACATGGAAAACTGAGGATAGTCAGATGATCCAGAAAACCTTAATTGCTGCGCAGGTGGATGCTGTTGCAAAGGTGGATCAGAAAGAGAATAATTCTACAACAGCAGCAAAAGACGTGTGAGGTACTGACAGTTTTTCCAGTGTCACTATACACACCTCTTATGTCTGTCATTTATATAAATAACTTGGACGAGAATATAGAAGACATGGTTAGTAAGTTTACGGATGACACCAAATTTGATGGCATAGCAGATAGCGAAGGAGATTTTCTAAGATTACAAAGGGAATATGATCAAACGGGTCAATGGGCTGTAAAATAGCAGATGGAGTTCAACCTCGATAAATGCAAGATATTACACTTTGGTGCAATAAACAAGGGTAGGGTTTACACAATTAATGATAGGATCTTGGGTAGTGCTGTAGAACAGAGAAACCTCGGCATGCAGGGACATAATTCATTGAAGCTTGTGTCACATTGAGACAGAGTGGTTGAAAAGGCATTTGGCATGCTTGCCTTCATTGCTCAGCCCTTTGAGTATAGGAGTTGGGAAGTCATGCTAAAGCTGTATGAGACATTGGTGAGACCTCTTCTCGAATACTGATTGCCTAGTTATTAGAAAGATATTATCAAGCGAAAGTGTGTTCAGAAAAGATTGACCAAGATGTTGCCAGGTACAGAAGGTATGAGTTATAAAGAAAGGCTGGAACTTTTTTTTAACTGGAGTGTAGGAGGTTGAGGGGGAACCTGATTGAAGCTTATAAAATAGTAAGGGATATGGATAGAGTTAATGCTAGCTGTCTTTCCCTGAGGATAGGAGAACTTAATGACCAGAAGGCATATGTTTTAGGTGAGAGGAGAGAGAGTGAAAGAAAGACATAAGAAGCTAATATTTTAACTAGAGGGTAGTTTGCATGTGGAATGAACTTTCCGAGGAAGTGGTGGATGTGGGTACAATTACCAAATTTAAAATACCATTTGGATAAACACAAAATAGGAAAGATTTGGAGAGATATGGGCCAGGAGCAGTTAGGTGGACCAGATAGGTTTGTGATTATATTCGGCAAGGACTGGTTGGACCAAAAGGTCTGTTTCCGTGCTGTACATTTCTATGCCTCAATGGCCCTATGACTTTAACAGGAGTCCATCTGTAACAGAAGAACGATAATTTCACAGGCTTTTATGATGTTAATCTTTATTCATGGAAGTCGTAGCCATGTACATTGAGTCTCAATTGACACTTTCCAAGAAAAGGTTTGCTGACCCTTACTCTGAATGGCAGTGGAAATAGAGCAGATCAGAACCTTTCCATGGCTCTTCCATACCACACTGATGTATATCAAAGTTCACTCAAGGTCATGCTAGCAGGAAAGTGCATGATGGCAGCAAAAGGAATGATGGTGAAAGGAATATCAAAGTGAGACACTGTAGAATGTATTTCCACTTCTCACCCATTGCATCCCCTTAGCAAGAGCCATATACTGTCACTGACCAAAATCTGCCCATGCACAGTTGCATGTGGGGCAGTCATTAGCTTGAGTCTTCAATAGTTCAAAGATAAACAGAGGATGCTGTTCAAGAACATCACGTGAGTCAGAACACAGACTGAGCAGCCTGTTATTCTCTATGTTGAAATCACATGGGCTGCACCAGGTAGCAGAATAAGGGGTAAAATTCCACAAATGCAATTACAAAGTGGACAGCTCCTTGAGGGTAGGTCAGGTTGAGCAATAAATGCTGGTTAAGACAGCGATGTCCACATCCTGTGAAAGGTGAAGTATATTTAAATAGGATTGCTATTGATTGATAAAGTTTACATATTTGAGCAACATAACAATTAATTCTTTGCATTTGTTTTTGCTTGCTAGTTTTACCTGCTGCCTGGTAAGTGACCTTCTCACTTCTGTTATATGTTGCGATTAAATATACAGCCAAAAAATGTGTGTTCCTGACAATGATGCTATGTTGAGTGCTGGAGTGTTTTGTGCTGAGAGTGAGGTGGAACTCACTGTTGCAGGACCAAATGTGTTGACTATGTGGCTGCCAGATGAGTACACTGTTGTAACCTCACCATGTGGGAAGGTGATGTCCTTGTCGCATTATCACTGGACTGCTAATCCAGAGACCCAGCTCATGTTCTGGGGACCTGGGTTCAAATCCTGCTACAGCAGATGATTAGATTCCCTACAGTATAGGTCCTTCGGCCCAACAAGTCCACCTAGACCCTTCAAAGAGTAATCCACCCAGAGCCATTCCCCTACTTTATATTTACCCCTGAATAATACCCCCAACAGGCAGAAATGGGTACCTGATGAAGGGCTTTTGACTGAAATGTCGATTTTCATGCTCCTTGGATGCTGCTTGACCTGCTGTGTTTTTCCAGCACCGGTCTAATATTGACTCTAATCCAGCCAACACTACAGGCAATTTAGTATGGCCAATTTGCTTAACATGCACATCTTTGGATTGTGGGAGGAAACCGTATCACCCGGAGGAACCCATGCAGAAACGGGGAAAATGTGCAAATTCCACCCAGACAGTCACCCGAGACAGGAATCAAACCCAGGTCCCTGGTGCTGTGAGGCAACAGTGCTAACCACTGAACCACTGTGCTGCCCTTGACGGAATTTGAATTCAAACAATAACAAAATTTAGAATTTTGAGTCTGATGGTGACCATGAATTAATTGTCAGAAAAACCCATCTGGTTCATTAATGTTCTTTAGGGAAAGAGACTGCCATCCTCTTCTGGCCCCCAGCAAGATGGTTAACTCTCAATTGCCCTCTGGGCAATTAGGGATGGGCAATAAATGCAGGACTAGCCAATTCATGCTCACATCCTGTGAACAAACTTAAAAATAAAACAGTGTGCTGTTGTGAGGACAGACTGAGCAGCAAGGTGCATCCCAACTGGTACCACGACCATATCCACCGCTTTCCTTCTTATTGTTTCTCCTCCTCACTGCTCTACAATTTTCGGAGAACGGCACATCACACTTAATCTCAAATCTTCATGTCTGTGGATAAAAGTCCATATTCAGCATTCCAATTGACTTATCCATTACACAATTTGTTGTGATATGGAGGTACCAGCGTTGGATGGGGGTAGGCAAAGTCAGAAGTCACGCAACACCAGGTTATAGTCTACAGGTTTAATTGAAATCACAACCTTTCAGAGCACTGCTCCTTTGTCCTTCACCTGAGCTTCTGACTTCAACTAAACTCGTTTGACCATAACCTGGTGTTGTGTGACTTCTAACGCAATTTGTGGTCATGTGGTTCTGATTGTTGTGTTCTTCAGCCACATTGCTTGGGCTCCTAATTAGTGTCATCAGCCAGGTTTTGGATGGATAGCATTGTTCTCAAAGGGCTCAGTTGGTGAATTTATATGGAAACTCAATGTTTCAATGAACAAACCATGTCAGCTCCTTTGGAAACGTGAATGCAAAAGCATGACAATTTTTTTGTGGTTGCACGCAAATTTCACATGGATGGAATTAAATTTTTTTTGTAATCCGCATCCCTCAGCAACTTGGAGGCATTTTGACTGCCACAAGTACAGAATCATAACTTGCACTAGGGGAAAGCCAGTCATGGATCCAAGTCCATTTATGCTGATTGACCTCTAAATTTCCTGGCATGATACACTTGTGGCACAGTAATTGCAATATTTCACAAATATCAGCCCCTGGAAAGAGCTGAAGTCAAAGACTAGTGATCACTTTGACAAGCACTGGTAAAACCACCCGATCCACTTGGCAGCAGGTCATCTTCCAATAGACCACAACGTTTTGGATAACCTGGTGTGTTCTGTTGAGTTCCCAGTGACATTGCTTTCAGACATGTCAAAGAAAAAAAATGTCTGCCGATGCACTCTGTGTTGTGCATACCATCTCCTGTAAGCTACACTGTTCTGTTCCTCACTCATCTCTTGTGAAACATCAGGTCTGTGAAGGGAAGGCTGTCATTGAACATGTTGTTACTGCTCACTTTGATCCTCCTCTGAATTCTAGCATAATATGGTGCAATTGGTATCCATACTGTATTGGTGTATATAACTACATATTCTTTCATAGGATATCAGCATTGCTAGACCAACGTTTATTGCCTATACCTATTTGTCTAAAGGCCAAATAAAAATCAACTATGATACTATGGGTCCAGACTCATAGACAGGCCAGACTGAGTAAAGATGGCAGAGTTCCTTTCCTAAAGGATATCGGTGAGCTGGATGTCTTTTTTGCTATGAAGATTGACATTGGTCTCAGATTAGAAGTGGAACTCAAATAAAAAAATCAGCAGTAGTGAAATCTACCTCCAATGGATTTATGGAACATTTACAAAAATTGAATGCACATTCACAGCATATGTACCACTGGCTCACTGGTTAGCACTGCTGCCTCACACCACCAGGGTCCTGGGTTTGATTCCAATCTTGGGCGACTGTTTGTGTGGAGATTGCACATTCTCCTCATGTCTGTGTGGATTTCCTCCCGCAGTCCAAAGATATGGAGGTTAGGTGAACTGGCCATGCTAAATTGCCCATAGTGTTCAGGGATGTGTCACTTCGGTGCATTAGTTAGGGGTAAATATAGAGTAGGGGAATGAGTCTGGGTGGGTTACTCTTCAGAGACTCTATGTGGATTTGTTGGGCTGAAAGGCCTGTTTCCATAATATAGGGATTCTGTGTTGCATTTTTGCTAGCTAACAGATGTGTGATGAAACTTTTAAAATGTCATTAGCCATCTCAATCACAAACACGTTAACTTGCTATCCTTGAAATATGCTACAATGCAAGGGAACCCAGAGAGGTACAGTTATGGTTGAAGATAATTGTTCGAGGCATTAACAAAGTTGAATTGGCAATCAACTGCTCATGTTGAGAGTTTTCTCACAGCCACGTGCTATAAACAGGTTAGTGTGGACTTCTGGCATGCTCTCAGTACTTTTAACCATCAGATGACATCCATTCACTGTTTTAAAGTAAGATTCCTCTCTGTGGAATGCATTCTGCATAAACTGATTGGGTTGTTTTTTTTATAGAATAATAGAATCCCTACAGTTCGGAAGCAGGTCATTCAGCCCATCAAGTCCACAATGATTCGCAGAAGAGCATCCCAACAGATTCTCCTCCCTACCCTATCGCTGTAACCCTGCATTTACCATGGCTAGTCCACTTAACCTGCACATCTCTGGACACTATGGTTAATTTAGCATCCACCTAATCTGCCCATGTTTAGACTGTGGGAGAAAACCAGAGCACCCAGAGGAAACCTATGCAGACACATGGAGAATGTGCAAACTCCAGGCAGGCAGTCAGTCACCCCAGGGTGGAATCAAACCTGAGTCCCTGGTGCTATGAGACTACAGTACTAACCACTGAGCCACTGTGCTGCCCGTGTTGTGTTATTTGGGAACGTACCAATTTGAATCTGTAACCGGCCTCTTCCGAAAAGTGAAGTACATGCAAATTATTATTTTGCTTTGATTAATCTCCTATATCACTACAATCACCACTTCTCAAAGTAATTGAATGTGCACACAGTCAAACTCTCAATTGTATAATATTGTTCCCAAGTCTCTTTCGGGTACTTGTAAGGTCTACAGTTTTAAAACAAGGTAGCATCCTCAATTGAAACTGTGTTCCAGATTCAGTGGTGAATTATGCTTGATATTTATCAGCAAAGGTATTTAACTATTATTAAACTTGAAAGTCAACAGAAATAGTTAACATCCCACAGCAAAAGCATTATATTAGATTCACTACTTTATGGAAACAGGCCCTTTGGCCCAACAAGTCCACACCGACACTCCGGAGAGTAATTCACCCAGACCCATTTCCCTACGTAATGCAACTAACATTATGGGCAATTTAAGCATGGTTGATTCACCTGACCTACATTTCTTTAGATTGTGAAAGGAAACCGACGCAGAGACACTGTACAAACTCCACACAGACAGTAGCCTGAGGCAGGAATTGAACCTGGGTCCCTGGTGCTATGAGACAGCAGTGCTAACTACTGAGCCACCATACGAGCCACGCAATGACATAGACAGTTGTGGTCTCAAAAACATCTACTTTTCCCAAGTTCATTAAACTTGAAATCCTAATTATTTATGAAAGAGTAATGCCACAATAATCCATAATTTATCCAAGAATTAACAAAGTAAAGCCTAAATACTACTTAACTTACACTGACACTAAACAGTATATTTCTTATAACAACCAAAATGAACATAAACATGAACTAATGGGGTTAAACATGAACAGTGGGGTAGATGGTTATTGGGAATTGTAAGAAAAGACTGATGAAATTGAGACATATTTTAAAATTCTAATCATTTCAGAACATTAGCTGAAAATCAAGTGCTAATTCCTGCAGGTTCATGGGTAATTTGCAGCTGCTTCAATGGTTTTCCCATACTCCAGAACACTAGTTTAGTCCTGAAGTAATTAGACGTGATAATTCTGGTGCAGCAATAATTAGCCACTGTAATCATAGCTGATAAGAGAATTGTGACAGTTGTAATTTTTTTTGTAGAAGGCATTATAACTACAACAGAATTCAAGATACTGGTGAAGTGCAGGTTAGATTTGTGAGGTAAAACATAATTCAAGTTAAACATGTTCCTTAAAACAAGTGCAAGTGGTCTTTTATTGAATGCTATCAAAATTTCAATTGTAAACTGTTCAATAAAGAAAATGAGAAATATTCATACATTAGATACCAAGCATAAAGATTGAGCCTGATTCTTCTAAATACAACCAAAGTCAAAAAGTAAGCATGGAGTACCTGTCCTGTCCTGCTTAGACTTTGTCAATGATCAGAGCAGTATAATGAATTCAAGTAATTGATGCTCATGTGAAAGCACAAATCTGACATCAGTGATAACGAAGATTCCTGACTAGAATGAGCATGTTAAGAGAGAGATCTTAGACTGGACAGTGGAGAATTGTATTTGAGAACCTTTGTACAGATGGAATAAAGGCTTTTTTGAGGTACGTACGGAGTTGAACATCCTTTGTGGTAAGATATAAGCAATCTGAAGAACAGCTAGAGATACTCCAGATGACATCTCAATGTGCAAGAAGCACTGTTGGACTGAAGAAATGTCACAACTGAAAAATAAAACCTCCAGAACCAGGTGTGCAGTTAAAACAAAGTCTAAGAGACATAGTTAAAGAGAGGAGAATCTTAAGATTGGCCAAGACTTCAAGAACAAAAAGCTGGAAAGGATACACCATAGGCAGGGATTTAAAAATCGCTCAGATGTTTTTGATTAGATGACCTCCTAGTCAGAAGACTCAAACGGGTAAGGAAAATAAAAGGATTTTAGAAAATTTTGAAGCCTGGACACAAATCAGCAATACTCTGGAGAAGAAAAACACTGAATCAGAATACTTTCAGAAGTTACACGACATAGGTTATAGTCCAACAGGTTTATTTGAATTCACAAGCTTTCAAAGTGCTGCTCCTTCATCAGGTGAGGAGGAGGGAAGTGCACAGGCAAAGAATATATAGGTGGAGAAATAACTCAATGGCTAAGTACAAACAGTGTAAGTGAAGTGTTGACAGGCTGAATAACAAGTCTTTGAATGTGATCAAAAATGTCAAATGTTGTGAATAAACAGCTGATGAGCAAGCAAAGGGGTGGCTTATGAACCGATTAATTAAGATTGGGAGATAATTACAAAAAGTCAAAAATAAAATGTGTGTCAGAGACAAACCAAATGACTGGATTAACATGATAAGTAGCAGAGTCACAAGACTCAACACCAGCACCTGCTCATCAGAATAATTTGACAGTAGGAAGGAATAGCTCAAGTGCTCATGCTGCGTAATCAGGTACAATAGTCCATAGGCTTGGCAGCTCTGGTTCAGAGCTTGCCATTACTTCATAATTTTAGTAATGTGGATGAGTCCAGAAGTGGCAACATTGGAAGCAGAAGTTTCAGTGTAATAGAACAGCTTCAGGCTGACACAAGAAAGGGAAGCATCATCCAATGAACACATTTTTGCACTCTGTAGGTACAATAGCTGATGATATCCCACTAAACAAAATGGGGAAGAAAGTATGATACATTGATTAAATCATTTGACATGCACTTTAGCTCTAAAATGAATTTAGTGATAGAACAGGTGAGATTCAATCAGTGATCTCAGCATATGGGAGAATTATTAGAAACTTTGGTGATGGATTTATATTATCTCGCATGAGATTGCAGGCATGGTACGTTGAAGGATGAATTAATTAGAGACTGTATAGCAGTCAATATCAGGGCTGAAAAGTTATCAGACTTTCTTCAAACCAAGGAGGATTTAACATTGGATAGGCAATCCAATTTGTTATGTAGTGAGAAGTAAGGGCCCAACGTCAATCAATACAACAATAAAACATCAGGGATTCTTGTGACAGTCAAATATGTGGGCATCATCATCATCATCATCTCCTTCAAATCTTGACAAAATACCAAAGCAGTAGGAATCAACATCATCAACTCTATGTTAGAACGTACAAGATGTGGCTCCAAAGTCATAAATATAGCAAACGTCTTGCAGCCTGTTGTGAGCTGCCAAAAATTATTTTTTTATGAAACACATATGGTTGAAAAAGTTATGAGGTTGGTGAATGAGATGGGTTTTTATAACAATTGACAATGATTACATGGTTGCCATTACAAAGCTCTTAATTCCAGATCTTAATTGATTCAATTTTCACCATCAGGCATGGGATTTGAACACATGACCCCAGAATATTACTAATCCCGTGACATTACTAATTTGCTACCACACCCCAAGCTGCTCCAACATTTCCAGACAAGGTAAAAGTAAGCTAGGTCAGGTTGTAAAATCAGGCATCCACATCATCTCAGCCGATGAGATTTGGATTTTAAGGGGATGGGCACAATATGAAGATAGTGATAATGTGCCAGTGATCATGGTAACAATTATGGTAAGAATGAACTTATTTTTTCGAAAGACTATGTAAGGAAGTAGAAGTAAATTACTGGAATCATACAAACTAAGGGGAAAAAATTAGAAGCAGTTGTGGCATCATATGATTCATGTTAATTATGATGAAATAATTGAGCAAATGATTCTGACATTAATAAGAGTCTAGCCTAGTATGAGCATGTGAAGAGAGAGGTCTTAGACACTACAATAGACAGCTATGTTCACAACATTCATACAAATGTAAATAAAAAATGCTATGGTAGATACAAATGTGAATATCTTTCCTTCAAGGTAAGGATAAAGCTGCCTTAGTAACAGAGTGTAAGCAGACACTGACAGCCCAAGATACTCCAGACTGGTATCACAAAATGCAGGTAATTGGTTTAAAGCATAAGATAAAGGAAATACAGCATTTGTGAGTGCAGAGTTTTTCAAGGCAAATGAACTCAGAGACAATCAATAGATTCTCATGAAATTTCATAGAGGTTCACTGATTATCTGCCATCTTGTGAAAAATAATAAAGTACACAACAAGTTGAATATGTAACTTGTGCCTTTGCTTAAGGAGCATGTTGGTACTGCTTTTGCTATCATTTATATATCCCTTAGGCTTGGTATCTGAAATTTACAGATCACAACAGAAACAAGATCAACACATTATTTGCAATATGAAAAGATTTAAGTGGGGTCATCTTCCACAGATATTCTGCAACAACCCTGGAGGACATTGCAAGAAGGAAATGCAATGATTGTGAAAAATGTAAATATTACAAGCTGATTGCTCCACCACACGGTATTACAAAGTTAAAAATGCCTAGCAGGAAATTTAGTTCATGAATAATCCATTTAAAACATTCTTCTTAAAAATGTTTGAGCTCTTCTTTATGGATTAAAGTTCCAACTTCAAATAAAGATCATCCTTCATACTGACAGCTCACTGCATATGTGCACTAACATTAAGGGTTGGATATGAACGCAAATGTTTGAAACTATATAATGTAATGCACAAGTATTAAAACAAAAGTGTTGCACAGTGTAATTCAAGCTACAGTTGCAAAACTCAGTGGACTTAACCACTAGCTTAGCCTTTTGCTCAAGACCATGACTGGAAATAAGATCGTAAAAACGACATGCATTAAGTGATGAAAAACTTCAGAGCAGTTTGGTCTGTGTGCAGAAACGTTGGAATAGTTGTCCAACATTTACATTTTTCATAGCTTAAGTTGGCTTTTGACCATATATCGGAGTTTCCAGGTTTAAGTTAAAATGTAAATGCGAACATTATATTTTTGTGAAATATTTGACAGATTACTTAAGATTGAACAGGAATTCATTGAGGGAAGGTGAAAAATTAGTCAGGCTGGAACAGGAATTACACCAGGATTGGACTACAGTATTTTATGGGAGGCAACAATTAAATGCTGGGTGCACAAGCAGTGAGGTACTGACCCTGCAAGACCATGATGGAAATCCATTAACAATTAAGAAAGCTGCTTGTCCCATTAAAGCTATTTGGGATGATGTGAGTAGAATCGGGGATCATGGAATCTCAGTAAAACCTGACGTCAGCTCTTTTTGCACATACCATAGGATGCAAAAGATTGATGTTGCAGTCGGAGGAACATTGATTAAAGGGGAGCGTTCTGACAGTCTGAGGGATATGGTTTACAGGGCAGGACCTGAGACAGATTGAGGAACCTAAATCTTGGAGGAAAGGTTTGACTGAAGACACTGGGCAGCACGCATTAGCACTCCAAATTGAGGGTCAGCGGCCAGTGAATGTATGAAAGTCAGACTCAGGAAATCACAAACCCAATTGCTAGATTTACAGCAGTGGTGGAATAGTGTCATTGGAGGTGTCTGCAGGTGTCTTTTTTGGCGATGTAGGAGTCGTCTGATGGGACAACCCTGCCACTTAGTTTGAAAATTCCTAAGGGACTGTAGTCCTCATTCACAGACTCCTGTGTGACTGCAGTCAACCCACCCACTCAGAAATCCCACTGATTTCAGGATCCACTCATAGATTAAATTCAGCTTGGTGTCATTCTATTTAGTTTTTATGTCATGGCAAGAAGTTACATAAACAAAATTTCTGCTCTAGACAGCATTCAAAATGTGAAACAACATGACAAGGGTTCCAGGATGTAAAAACAAAAGTTTCCCTCCATCTAAGTAATATCCAGTGAATGATACTTTTTAAATTACCCCAGAACTAATGCAACTGGGAAGATAGGCATTTTCTGTCATTGCTAATTTACTTCATTAATGTGTTTTAACATAGAGATAAATATGTCCATTTGGAACTGTGTTCCACTATTTCAAAGTATATTGCTATTGACTTGACAAAGGGAAAGGATATGTTAATAAACATCCTCGTGATGTACCAAAATGGCGCACAACTAACTAAACATTGAAAATACAGCACCAACTCATATCTGACAAAGCCAGCAGGCAGTGATTTTGATTATACTTTATTGTGTGAACACCTTATGTTTCACTGTTTACAAAGAAAGGAAGGAGAAAGAAAAATATCTCAACGTAAGTATCAACAGATACATACAAGGCAATAGATAATCCAACATATTTCATTCAAAACACATTGCAATTCCCATCAATGTCAAGAGACGTGTAACATGAAGATCCATATTTATATTTTATTTCAGGTTTGTTTTTCGACAATTGGAAAAACATGTTCTAACACACGACTTCCATTTACTATTGCATTGCCACTTGTCATCATGTTGATTAAGCAATTAGTTGAGACGTGTACAGATAACGTTCAGGCTCGTGTTCAGTAACTTGTAAGGAAACAACTTTCTCAAATTATCATTTTTTTGGGAGAATCATTGCAACAATGTTTTCAGGAGGTCTACATCTAATACTGACAGCGTGAAAGCAATAAATAGCAGTTTGGAAATGTGGGAAAGGTAAAGAGATTCCAACCAAAAATCAACAAACTAACAATTAATCAAAACAGATTTAATGAAACTTAATTTGGGTGTGGTTAATTGATTTTCACATGTGTTCTTTTTCAGGCACTTACTCCCAGTCTAGATAATTAGCATTGATTTGTTTAGTTCACAGGATGACAGGGAGCAAAAAAATATTCCAACAGCTAAATGTATTAAAAAGGTGTTCCCACTGTGTAAGTGTAATATATCCTGAATTGCATATTTATAAATCTGCCGTTTTATCTCTGTCAATTCCAGTCATGTCGCCATCCAACACTAAACATTGTGGTTTATTATTTTTTATGTTTGCTTTGTTCTCAATTTGTTTATCTCCTTTTATGCTCTGCGCCAATCTCTCTGATATCTTCTTAAAGGTCATGATACATTCTCCATTGTTTCAGCAGCTCTTGGCAACTGTCTCCTTTTCCTTCATTTTTCAAAAGCAGAGGGATAGGCGACAGTAAGAACCAGGGGGCTGCCGGGAATGTATTTGAGCAGCACTGAACCTGAGACACTACATGTGTACTGACTCCCACCCACCCTCCTCCTCGAACCAACAAGAGGACTCTGTGGTCTGTTGGTAATGAAAAGTTTTTCTATTTTTTCTATATCTTCTGTATCGTGTAATTGATTAAAAATTTACTTCTATTTATCTATTAATTGGTTATTTGAAAAAGACCATAGCAGAGAAGTATTAGAAAGTATTTAACTTATACATTTATATAAAGTAATAAAGATGGTTGGACAGATGATGTGCTGGCTGATCCCATTGTGCAAGGCAGTGGTCACATCTGCAACAAATGTTGGTTGCTGGAGGAACTCTGGCTCAGAGTTCATGACCTGGAATCTGAGCTTCAAACACTGTGGCACATCTGGGAAGGGGAGAGTTACCTGGATGCTTTGTTTCAGGAGGCAGTCACACCCGGTAGACTAAGTAATTCAAATTCAGTTAGTGATCAGGAACAACAGGGTGTGATTGCAAGTGAGACAGGTAGGGAGATCCTGAGTTCAGGAGTGGAGGAGCCTCAGCTTTTGATCTTATCCAACAGGTATGAGGTGCCTGTTCCCTGTGTGAATGAGGAGAAGGGCTGAGGGGAGGATGAGCCAGTTGACCACAGCACCATAGTGCAGGAGGCCATTCAAGACAGAGAAACTGGTAATAATATAGAATTCTATAATTAGGGGGATAGACAATATCCTTTGCAAGCTGGATCGTGAGTCCTTCATGGTGCGTTGCCTGCCTGGTGCCAGGTTGCAGGACATCTCTGATCAGCTTGAAAGGATATTGGAGCAGGAGGGGGAGGATCCAGTTGTTGTGATCCACATAGGCAACAACATAGGCAATGGGGATTATCAAACATGAGAAACAAATTTAAGGAACAGGCCCTCAAGGATCATGATCTCTGAATTACTGCTTGGCCCATGTGCAAATTGGTTCAGGGATAAGAAAATCAGAGAAGTAAACACGTGGCTAAAGGAGTGGTGTAAGAAAGAGGGGTTTCATTTCATGGGACATTTGGCATCAGTTTTGGAATCAGGAGGATCTGTACCGATGAGACAGTCTTCACCTGAACAGATCTGGAACCAGTGTTCTATTAAAAAGGATAAATAGGGTGATCACTGGTACTTTAAACCATTGAGTCAGGGGGAAGGGAAGGGGAAAATGACAGGGAGTATGTTAGGAAATAAAAAAGGTAAGCAGCAGGTTAGCATGTGTGCAGGAAGGTTTAAGTTCAAGGCAGACTATGAGAGGATGAAGGATAAATGAAGGATAACTCAGGAGATATTATTGGAGATGTTGGAAATCATGAGCATAAGAAAGCTAACATAAAGGTACTTTACCTGAATGCTCATAGCATTCATAACAAGGCCAATGAGTTAACAGCACAAATCATCGTGAATAAATATGATTTGGTAGCCATTATGGAGACATGGTTCCAGGGTGGTCAGGACTGGGAGTTAAATATCCAGGGGTACCAAACTATTTGGAAGGACAGACAGGAAGGTAAGGGAGTAGGTGTAGCTCTAACATTCAAGGATGCTATAGATTCTATGGAGAATGAGGTTAAATCCATTTGGGTGGAAATTAGAAGTTCTCAGAGGAAAAAGTCAATGAAAGACATAACCTTTAGGCACTAAATAATAACATCACATTGGGTTGGACAATAAACAAGGAAATAACTAATGCCTGTAAAAATGGAACGGCAATTACCATGGGGGATTTTAATCCACATGTCGATTGGTCAAACCGTCTTGCTCAGGGTAGCCTCAGGAAGGAGTTTGTTGAGTGTATACGTGATAGTTTTCTTGAACAATAAGTAATGGAACCAATGAGGGAACAAGCTATCCTAGATTTGGTCCCGTGTAATGCGACAATAATAATTAATGATCTCAGAGTTAGGAATTCTTTTGGAAGGAGTGATCACAGTATGGTTGAAATTAGAATACAGATGAACAGCGTGAAGATAAAATCCATGCCAGGGTCCTGTGCTTGAACAAGGAAGACTACAATAGAACGAGGGAAGACTTGGCTAAAGTAGACTGGAAATAAAGATTTTATGGGGGTCAATTGACGAGCAGTGGAGGACTTTCAAAACTATTTTTCAAAGGGCTAAGAAAAGTATATTCCAGTGAAAAGGAAGGACTGTAAGAAAAAGGGCAATCTGCCATTTGGGTCTGAGGAAATAAGGGAGGCTATTAAATTGAATCTCAGGCATACAAAGTGGCCAAAAACAGCATGAAACTAGAACATTTGGAAAACTTTAAAGGTCAACAGAAAACCACGAAAAGAGCTATAAAGGAAAGTAAAATAGAACTTGAGAAAAATTAGTACAGAATATAAAGACAGATAGCAAATTTTCTATAAATATATAAAACGAAAAAGAGTGGCTAATGTAAACAGTGGCCCTTCAGAGGATGAGAAGGAGACTTTAGTTATGGGATATAATGAAATGGCCAAGGCATTGAACAGGTATTTTATATCGGTCTTCACAGTGGAGGATACTAATAACATGCAAGTAAGTGACAAAGAACCAAAGGTAGGTAAGGACCTGGAAACAATCATTATTTCGGAAGAGGTAATGTTGGACAAGCTTTTGGATATAAGGACAGACAAGTCTCCTGGCCCTGATGGAATGCATCACAGGATACTAAAAGAGATGGCGGGATAAATAGTAGGTGTACTGGCAGTAATTTTTCAAAATTCGCTGGACTCTTGGGCAGACCCAGCAGATTGGAAAATAGCAAATGTGACGCCACTGTTTAAAATGGGAGGTAGATAACAGTTGAGGAATTATAGACTGGTTAGCCTAATGTCTACAGTGGGGAAGATGCTTGCCTCTCTTATCAAGAGAGAAATAAAAATTCATTAAGGACAAAAGGTAACTAGGGAGTGAATAGGGCCCCTCAAAGTTCAGCAAGGCAACATTTGTGTGGAGCTGCAGGAGATGGGGAAGATACTAAATGAATATTTTGCAGCAGTGTTCACTGTGGTGAATGGAAGGTATAGAATGTGGGGAAATAGATAGTGACATCTTGAAAAATGTCCATATTACAAAGGAGAAAATGCTGGATGTCTTAAAACACATAAAGGTGGATAACTCCCCAGGATATGATCAGGTGTACCCTGAAACACCATGGGAAGTAGGGAAGAGATTGCTGGGCCCCTTGCTGAGATATTTATTTCATCGATAGTCACAGGTAAGGTACCAGAAGACTGGAGGTAGGCTAACATGGTGCCACTATTTAAGAAGGGTGGTAAGAACAAACCAGGGAACTGTGGGCCAGTGAGCCTGACATTGGTGTTGGGCAATTTGTTGGAGGCAATCTTGAGGGACAGGATTTACAAGTATTTGGAAAGGCAAGGACTGATTAGGGATAGTCAACATAGCTTTGTGCTTGGGAAATCATGTTTCACAAATGTGATTGAATTTTTGAAAAAGTAGCAAAGAGGATTGATGAGGACAGAGTGGTGGATGTGATCTATATGGACTTCAATAAGGCATTCACAAGGTTCCCCATCTGAGACTGGTTAGCAAAGTTAGATCTCATGGAATACAGGGAAAACTAGCCATTTGGATACATAACTGGCTCAAAGTTAGAAGACAGAGGTGATGGTGGAGGGTTCTTTGTCAACGTGGAGGCCTGTGACCAGGGGAATGACAGAAGGATCGGTGCTGGGTCCACCACTTTTTGTCATTTATATAAGTGATTTGGTTATGAACATAAGAGTATAATTTGAAAGCTTGCAGACAACACCAAAATTGGAGGTGTAGTAGACAGCAAAGAAGGTCCCTCAGAGTACAACAGGATCTTGATCAGATGGGCTAATGGGCTGAGGAGTGACAGATGGGGTTTAATTGAGATAAATGTGAGGTGCTTTTGGGGAAGCAATTCTTAGCAGGACTTGTACATTTAATTATAAGGTCCTAAGGAGTGTTAGCTGAATCCTAAACTGAATAAAGAGACCTTTGAGTGCAAGTTCATAGCTCCTTGAAAGTGGAGTCGCAGGTAGATAGGATAGTGAAGAAGGCGTTTGGTATGCTTTCCTTTATTGGTCAGAGCACTGAGTCTCAGAGTTGGGAGGTCATGTTGCAGCTGTACAGGACATTGGTTAAGTGACTTTTGGAATATTGCATGCAATTCTGTCTCCATCTTATTGGAAGGATGTTGTGAAACTTGAGAGGGTTCAGAAAAGATTTACAAGGATGTTGCCAGGGTTGGAGGATTTGAGCTACAGGGAGAGATTGAATAGACTGGGGTTGTTTTCCCTGGAGCATTGAAGGCTGAGGGGTGATCTCATAGAAGTTTATAAAATCATGAGCGGCATGGATAGGATAAATAGACAAAGTCTTTTCCCTTGGGTGGGGGAGTTCAGAACTAGAGAGCATAGGTGAGAAGAGAAAGGTTTTAAAAGGACCTAAGGGGCAACTTTTTCATGCAGAGGGTGGAACATGTATGGGATGAGCTGGCAGAGGAAGTAGTGGAGGCTGGTATAATTGCAACATTTATGAGGTATCTGGATGGGTACATGAATAGGAAAAGTTTAGAAGGATGTGGGCCAAGTGCTGCATGATGGGGCAACACAGTGGCACAGTGGTTAGCACTGCTGCCTCACAGCACCAGAGACCCGGGTTCAATTCCCGCCTCGGGCAACCGTCTGTGTGGAGTTTGCACATTCTCCCCGTGTCTGCGTGGGTTTCCTCTGGGTGCTCCGGTTTCCTTCCACAGTCCAAAAAAAAATGTGCAGGTTAGGTGAATTGCCCATAGTGTAGTCAGAGGGAAATGGGTCTGGGTGGGTTGCTCTTCGGAGGGTTGCTGTGGCCTTGTTGGGCCGACGGGTCTTTTTCCACACTGTAAGTACTCTAATCTATGTGGGACTCAATTGGGTTGGGATATCTGGTTGGCATAGACGTGTTGGACCGAAGCGTCTGTTTCCATGCTGTACATCTCTATGACTCTAAACAGCACAGCATTTCAATAGAAATTGTCACATTTGACAGAGGCATCATGGGTTTATGAAGGGCAGGATATGCTTGACAAATCTTTTGGAAGTCAATGAAGACATTGCGAGCAAAGTGGACAAGGGGGACCCAGTGAATGTGGTGTACCAAGATTTCTAAAAGGCCTTTGACAACGTGACATACAAGAGGCTGCTTCTTAAGATAGGGATGCATAGCATTAATGGTAAAGCATTAGCATGGATAGAGGATTGATTGACTAACAGGAAGGAAAGATTGGGGATAAATGAGTGCCATTCTGGCTGGCAATCAGTGACTATTGGTGTGCCTCAGGGATCGGTATTGGGACCACAATTACTTACAATTTATACAGATGATTTGGAGTTGGTGACCACGTGTAGGGTGTCAATGTTTGCAGATGACACTAAGATTAGTGGCAGAGCAAAGTGTGCAGAGGACTATGAAACTTTGCAGAGGAACATAGATACATTGAGTGAGTTGACCAAGGTCAGGCAGATGGAATACAATGTTAACAAAAGTGAGGTCATCCATTTTGGTTGGAGTTATAGTAAAAAGGATTACTTCATGAAAGTTAAATGTTGCAGCAACCTGCAATGCAGAGGGATTATGGTGTTCTTGTGCATGAATCACAGAAGGTTGATCTGCAGATACAATACTTAGTTAAGAAGGTAAATGGAATTTTGTCCTTCGTTGCTAAAGGGATTGAGTTTAAAAGCATGGAGGTTATGTTGCAGTTGTAGAGGGTGATGGTGAAGCCACACCTGGAGTACTGAGTTCAGTTTTGGTTTCCTTACTAAAGAAAGGATATATTGACACTGGAGGGGGTGCAGGGGAGGTTCACTAGATTGATTCAGGAGTTGAGAGGGTTGGCTTATGAGGAGAGACTGAGTAGACTGGGATTATATTCATTGCAATTCAGAAGAATGAGGGGTGACCTTATAGAAACATGAAATTTTGAATGGAAAAGTTAAGATAGAAGTAGAGAGGATATTTCCATTGGCGGGTGAAACTAGGACAAGAGGGCATAGCCTCAAGATTAGGGGGAGCAGATTTGGGACTGAATTGAGAAGGAACTTCTCCATGCAACGGGTTGTTAATCTATGGAATTCCCTGCCCAGAGAAGTAGTTGAGTCTACTTTAATAAACATTTTTAAAGCTAAGATAGATTTTTTTTGAACAGCAAAGGAATTAAGGTGGGTAGGTGGAGCTGAGCCCATGAAAAGATCAGCTATGATCTTATTGAATGACAGAGCAGGGTCAATGGGCCAGATGGCCTACTCCTGCTCCTCATTCTTATGTTCTTCAATGATCTGAAATTGCTGGTCCCTCCACCACCCCACCCTTCCCTGCCCCAGGACCCTGATGGAACTAAAACCATTTGAAGTGGAAGTATAATGCAGTCAGTGAGAAAACCAGTCAAGGTTGCAAAATGAAAAACTTACAGGGCAGAAAGAAAGCAAAGAGGTGCTGCCTACACTTAACATTTCATACCTATTTCAAGACTGGCCTCCAATTCTGTGTACTTTCTTATTAAGTCTATGGAATCTTATCAAATGTCCTCACAAATCCATTTTTACGCTTTATTATCAGTTCATATTTGTCCAAGAGCTCACACATATTGTCCCCATAAATGGATTCTAGCAACTTTCCAAAAGATGTTAGGCTGATCATTTCCATCCTCCTAAGTGTTCAGTAACATGATAAATTTTCCAATCCAAGGGGGTAATTCTTTGGTCAGAAGCATATTGAAAAATAATGATTAATCTATTTATTAATTTTAGTGTCCTGGGCTATAGAGCTTAGGTCCTGAGGATTGTCTATCATCAGTCTCATTATTATTTCCAATGCCATTTCTTTAATCACATTAAACTGAATCAATTCCTTCCCTTGATTTATACATTGTGAGGGACAACAGCTGTTGTACTGACTCCATGAAGGGACTATATTTGGGATGAAATGAAATAATTCAAATACTATGAAATAACACATGAGAAATGAATCCATTTGTGACAAGTTTCCGGAACATTGGGTTGTTCAGATTCCAAATGAGGTTATTACTGGACAAGTCAAACCAGACTGAAATCTGGCTACATAGATCATATTTTGTTTTGTACTGGCTTTAACAAGGTCACTTCTTACTGAACGCTAATCTTGCAATGCAGCAAGTTTGGCTTGAACAATTATTAAGCAAAAGAAATGAAAGTAAAGGAGCACAGACCAAATCATTTACATACAAGATTCCTTTGAAGATTTGAAAACATATGGTGGAAATGTAATCCTATTTATCCCAAAATACTCCTTTACAGATCACAAAAGCAACCCTGGACAGTACTCAAAGCTCCACCTGAATAGAACACACCAGAGAGAAAATCTCTTTGGATATTTCAACAAGCTTAAAGTTAACTGAGATTCCAACTCCCATTCTGGAAGACCTGATTGCCTCTTTCTAGAGCTTTCATTCACCTGAATTTAAACTGACCCAGCTTCACATAATATCTCAAGGGTTTTAACCAACCAGTTTGGGTCTATCACCAAATCCCTTACTCTAATTACAGTTCTCCAATCTTTTCAAGGACAAGGTCAATTTTTGAATTCAAGTACAACCCAGGATCTACCTCAAAGCTGATATAGGATGGTCAGTTTTTTTTTTAGCACTATATAAATCTAAATACAAGTATTTATAATATTATATTTTCTCCAATTACTGCACATTATTTGCCAGTGCTTTGAAGTCTGAATGATGTCAGTTCAATAAAGTCTGTCAAATGGGTACCTGTTAGGTGGTTACATTATTTGGACTTGATTATCTTCATATGGGAGGAGAAAGTGAGGTCTGCAGATGCTGGAGATCAGAGCTGAAAATGTGTTGCTGGAAAAGCGCAGCAAGTCAGGCAGCATCCAAGGAACAGGAAATTCGACGTTTCGGGATTAAGCCCTTCTTCAGGAATGAAGAAGGGCTTATGCCCGAAATGTCGAATTTCCTATTCCTTGGATGCTGCCTGACCTGCTGCGCTTTTCCAGCAACACATTTTCAGCTATCTTCATATGGGAAAATGCTGACCCAGAGAGGTACGTGAAGCCAAAGTCATCTTTAACTTTAAAAGCACAGGATGACAGTAGCAGGTTTTTTTTTCACGGTTTGCGAGTCCCATAAATCTAGTCAAATGTGATGTGTCGGATTTTAAAAAGGCAAACTAGGACACACTGCAAAAACTCACCAAAGCTCCTTCAACAACCCTGACCAAATCACAACCTTTAGCACCTGGAAGGACAAGGACAGCAGATGCTTGGGAGAATAAACAAATGCAAATTTCCTCACAAGACACGCAATATCATGACTTTGAACCTGCAACAATGAAGAACACAGATACAGTGAAAAGTTTTGGATCCTCCTTCTTAACAGTGCCATGGATGTTGCTATACCCCAAGGACTACAATGGGTTAAGATGACTACCTTCTCATGGCAAATAGGGATAAGTAATAAATATTGACATAGTCAGTGATGCCCATATCCCGTGCACAAATAAGGAAACAAAAACCGTTTGACAGACTTGTGATGACGCGAAATGTTTTAGTCAAATAGTTAGTGTGTGGTTTATTTCAAAAGAACCAGTTGCAGTCAGTACTATCACAAAACATTTGCCTCAGCTCAATGACAAGAACTTTGAGTTCAAGACCAGTATGTTTCCCAAATACTTTCAATACATGTTTTATTAATTTTCAATTAACTCTTATTGACTCTGCTAATCAGTAACAAATGGGTATGCTTTAAGTGTGTTTATCTGACAAAAAAAAAATCACCATGTACCTGTATTCTGGCATTGGGATTCAGAATAGAGGGCTGTAATTCTATTTTCTTGACTTAACATTTTTGATTAACATTTTTTTGAGAGGGGATAAATATAAAAGAGACCTAAGGGGCAACTTTTTCACGCAGAGGGTGATAAACATGTGGAATGAGCTGCCAGAGGAAGTGGTGGAGGCTGGTACAATTGCAACATTTAAGAGGCATTTGGATGGGTATATGAATAGGAAGGGTTTGGAGGGATATGGGCCGGGTGCTGGCAGGTGGGACTAGATTGGGTTGGGATATCTGGTCGGCATGGACGAGTTGGATTGAATGGTCTGTTTCCACGCTGTACATCTCTATGACTCTATGATTACAGGAAGAAATTGAAAGAGGAAAATCATAGAAATTATGTCATGAAAAGACAGGGGTGAAGCTGCATTCAGGCCTGGGGGTATGGTTGGAGAGACATAGACGTTTAATGAAATAAGTTATTTTCTCTTTCAGTCGGTGAATGAACACTCAGTGAATTCATGTTTAAAACAGGATTCCCCAAAACATCTCAGAAAACGATCTTGATCCCAAAACTGCAATCATCTACAGCATACAGAGAGGGATTTCACTGAACTGAACATTCATGCTCTGTCACACTATGTGGCAGTTGTATTGATAAATCATAGATTGCATTTCTTTAGAGCATCAAGGGAAATGCAGATTAAAAGAAGTTATTTTCACCTTGCCCACATTCCAAGACAGCCTAGTATCGAGCCTTTTTAAACAAATGCAAGTAAAGACTTGCCTGTGACAAGAAGCAATCGCATTTTTATTTTCACGTAATCACACTTGCGCTCAGAAGCCACGTAGAAGGTGAGTCTGTGAATCCTGTTCTCATTTGTATTCCAAACAATATGGCAAGCTCCCAACTAAAATAAATAATGCAAGCCTGAGTTGATTTAATTCACCTGTGAGATTTCTGATAAAATGCTGTGAGTAAAAGCAAATAAAAGCATTAAAGTTTGGAATGAACGTCTTTATTCTGCACAGTTTATTTGTTTCCATGAAATCATATCTTGAATTTTCTACTTGATCAACCTGCCTCAGAAAACTTTCATGGCTTATTTTCTGAACCGTATTTGTGCTAATCAGAACTATGCTGAAACAAACCTCAATTTTCACTCATTATGAAATGCAAAAATGAATCAACAATGCATCAATATTCACAAAAAACAGTGCATTCACACGATGATAATAAGATTGGTTGATGGCAGAATTAATAGCTGGAGGATGAGAAGTGGAACATCCTGGAAATGTGTTCAATCTAAATCAGCTTGGATTGTGACAAAACGATATCATGGGGCACCACTGCAGGAGTTTCTCAGTGTAGTATCTGACACCCCGTCATCTTCAGCTGCTTCATCGGTGACCTTTTCTCCATCAGATGTAAAGATTTTTGCTGATGATTCCCAAATGTTCAGCATCATTTGCAACTCCTCAAGTACTGAGGCAGCCCATATCCAAACGCAACATGATATGAACAATATTCAGACTTGGGACCAATCAATTTAATTGGCATTCATACCGCACGAGTTCCAAGCAATGACCATCTTGAACAATATCTTTAACATGTTTTGGGGGGGGGGGGGAGGCAATGGCCTAGTGGCATATCACTGGACTCTTAATGCAGAGACCCAGGTAATGTTCTGGGGACCCAAGTTCAAATCCTGCCATGGCAGCTGGTGGAATTTGAATTCACTAAATATCTGGAATTAAAAATCTATGATAAAAAGGAGTCCATTAGCAATTTTTGGAAAAAACACATCTGGTTCACTCATGTCCTTTAAGGAAGAAAAACTGCCATCCTTACCTGGTCTGGCCCACATGTGACTCCAGATCTACAGTAAGGTGGTTGACTCCTCACTGCACTCTGGGTAATTAGAGATGGGCAATAAATGTTGGCTAGCCAGCAATGCTCTCATCCCATGAATGAATTTAAAAAAGGAACGTTTGGCAACTCTGAATTTATTCTCAATCGAGTTTAGAAGGATGAGGGGAATCAAATTGAAACATACAGAATACTGAATGGCCTGTACAAAGCAAATGTTGAGAAGATATTTCCCTTGGTAGGAGAGACTAGGAGCTGAGGACATAGCATTAGAATAAAGCGAAGACCTTTTAGAATGGAGATAAGGAGAAACTTCTTTAGCCAGAGAGTGGTGAAGCGATGGTATTTGTTGCCCCAGAAGGCTGTGGAAGGCAGGTCACTACGTATATTTAAGACAGAGATAGATAGATTCGTGAGTATCAAAGGGATCAAAGGTCATGGTAGAAAAAGCAGGAGAATGAGGTTCAGAAACTTACCAGCCATGATTGAATGGCAGAACAGATTTGACAGACTGAATGGCCTAATTTCTGCTCCAATGTCATATGGTTGAAGTGAGAATCAAATCATCAGTTATTGACATTTAATTGTATTTCCATCATTGAATTTCTTGATGTTAACACATACCAGAAGCTTAACTGGATCACATACATAAATACTGTGTCTACATGGACAGATCAATGGCTGGGAATTCTGCAGCGATCATCGATAAGCCACAAACTGGGAGTGTTATTTTTCAGTTTTTCTGGATGAGGACATCTTCAAAATCACACAAGAATCCAATACCACATCAGCCCATTAGATTGGCACCCTAACTAATGTTATCAACATTCATTCCTTTCACTATCAATGCACAATGACAGCAGTGTGTACTGACTACAGTATACCCTGCAACAATCCATCAAGGCTCCTTAAAGAGCATCTTCAAAGCCCAGTATTCTTATTGCCTAGAATGGCAAAGGCAATCGATATGTGAGCACAGTTTGAAATTGTATTGCAATTCTTTCACAGTTAATGAGACAAAATCCTGCAACTACATTTCTACAATATAGGTGCACCTACACCAAATGGACTACAACAGTTCAAGAAAGTACCTAAGCACCAGCCACTCATGGTCAGGTCATAAATGTTCAAGCAGTGAACCAAAACTCCATTATTTACAAACAAAATTCTAAGCTATTCTTTGCCACGAAAACTGCTAATTTCATATTTTATTTTGTCTTCTGAGGATCCTGCTCCTCAGATGCTGCCAGACCTGCTATCCTTTTCCAGCACCACAGTCTCAACACTGATCTCCAGCATCAGCAGTGCCCACTTTCTCCTCCCTGAAGACAACAATGGCCAACCTGTGGAATTCTGCGCCACAGAACGTAGTTGAGGCTTAAACAGTGAATGTTTTCAAGGAGGAGTTAAATATAGTTTTTAGGGCTAAAGGATTAAATGGAAAAGGGAGAAAGTGGGAACAGGTATTGAGTTGGATGTTTAGGCATGAACATATTCAATAGTGCAGCGAGCTTGAAGGATCTAATGGCCTACGCCGTTCCTATTTTCTATGATTTGATGTTTTTGACTGACTTTTTGATTTGCTGGAGAATATCGGGCTTATTGTTTTGCAAGTTCTTCTACTTTTGGCAAGTAGTCATGTCAATAACCCTAGCAAAGAGAAAATGGTACTCATTAGTAATATTGTTTTGGGTAAGTCATTAGCCTCCTGAAGAGAAAGCTCATTCTTTGCACCATGCTTTGAGAAATATTGAAGGAGTACATTGTGATTTGATTTTCACTTCATCTACTTTGCTTTTTTCCCCAGTTATTGAGGACTTTCTTTCCTGAAGCAGCTACAGAACTGAGGTCAATATTTTGGGTGAGAGGTCTAGGAACACAGATGTCTATCACTCCTATATTTTACAGACAAAGGATTTGGGCAAAAGAGTAGGCCAAACAGCTCTTTGAACTTGCTCAAATAACACAACTGAATGTAAGGCACAGACTCATGACTGAAAAATGTGTTGCTGGAAAAGCGCAGCAGGTCAGGCAGCATCCAAGGATCAGGAGAATCGACGTTTCGGGCATAATCCCTTCTTCAGGAAAAGACTCATGACTCAGGTTTAGAGTCTCATGTTTTATTGACTACTTTGACTGGGCGCATTTCAAATCTATTTGTTGTGTGATATTTGCTAAGCCAAGAAAATAGAAGGTTTGGATATTTTTGGATGCATTGCAATGTTAAATCAACTGTTATTACACTTAACTATATTACTGGAAAGCAAAAATATGCTTTGTGTATTACTGTGAATTCCAAATTCCAGCATCTTACTAAGAGTAGGTGTCATCAATTTTTTTTTTATTTGTTGTTTTGCTACTTCAATACCAGAGTTCTCTTAATGAATTTAAGCAGGAAGAAACATACAACAAATAATTTGGAATGCCATGATTTCAGGAGATGTATCTTTTGTCTTCATATTGGCCCTGATCAGTACATACTATTTAATTCGGCCAACAGAAGTACCAACCACAGTTAGGCAAAAACTGGGAAAATATTTTCGCTATTCATATTGCTGAAGTTAATTGTATAAAGGCTGGAATTGCTTACTTATTTGCCCCTCAACTGTCTTTATTAGCATATAACCATCAACAGGATTTAGGATTAACAGTTGGAACAGAGTTTGCAAAAGCATGCAGATTTACAATTGCGCTTAGTTTTCCAACGATCTTCATCAAGGCAGGTATCATTTCTGATGAGTGAAACTTGGCAGGTCCACAAATTAACTTTTGTTTCCTTTTTTCCCCCAACATACACATGTTTAATTGCTACCTCTTGAAAAAGAACATGTCAGCTTAGTTTTTATTATTTCATGCAGTTGTGTCTGCATAGCTATAAAAATTTCAGCTTGGTTAAAAGGTTATGAACCATTTAGTTCCACATCAGGGCAGATTGGCTAATGCTATAAACTTATTTTTGTTCTATTACTGCAACAGTTAGAGCCTTCAGGAAATTTTGGGGGACAAGTTGCATTAAAAGAAAGTATCATGAGTTCAGAATTTTACCTATCTTTGTGCTTCAGCCACGCAAAAATTGTGCATGAAAATATTCTGTACATAGTCAGGTTAATCTTGAATGTAAGTCAAAGTTCTATTCTGGTTGAATAATGAGCCATCAATCTAAAAAATAATTTTCTCCTCTTTAAAATGTTGAGAGAGTAAAGAAGTCCCATGACAAACAGTAAAATATATCACAGCCCAAAATTAATTTTGTCCCAGATACATTGTTGCTGATTTCTCATAAAAGGGGATTTAAGTGTACTCAGGTCTGGAGAGATTGACAGGCAATGCATGTGGTGTAATGGGTCTGTATCATATGATCCTCATCATTTCATTCTTTGAAATTAGATACTATATTTTAAATGACAATATTAAATATTAATTGTACATTGCATAATTTGAAAGATACTTTCACCTTCAATCAATTCTAATCCATCAAGTGAGCTGTCTACTGTTGGCACACTGTTCTTAGTACAACAGCATTGTGTGCCCTGCAGTGTTTCTTCTAAGTTAAGCCAGGACTGTGTGGACCTCTTCTGGCTCTTATGCAGCAGAAACTTCAGGAACCAGAAGTCAATTCTGCAGTTAATGTGCCAATATGGATTGCCATGTGTGGAATATCTGCATGGCTGTGCACACATGCAACCTGGAAGGAACGTTCATCCTTAATGTGTACTCTTCACTATTTTAAATCTCTCCCCAATTATAAGCAAGCTTACATATGTAGCTCTTGGTCTCTTCATTTAAGACATTAACTTTGGTTATAAGTAGCTGAGGCCTCGGTACTGATCCTTTTTGGTCCTCCACCAGTCACAGCCCCACAAATTTGAAAATGCCTCTTTTATCCAAATTTCTGCTACCTGTCTGTGAAACAATCTTTAAGTCACTTCATATATTACTCAACTCTGTGAAACATAATCAAGGCATAGAGTCATACAGCATGGAAACAAACCCTTCAATCCAGCCAGTTCATTTTGAACATAATCCCAAACTAAACTAGTCCCACCTGCCTGCACCTGGCCCATACCCCTCCAAACCTCTCCTACTCATGTACCTATCCAAATATAACTGCTGTAATTGTATACACATCCACCATTTCCTCAGGAAGTTCATTCCACATTCAAACCACCCTCTGTGTAAAAGGTTTGCCTGTCATGTCTTTTTTCTTTAATCTCTCTCCTCTCAATGTAAACATATGCCCCTCAGTCTTGAAAATCCTAGGGAAAAAACAACTATAATTAACTCTCTGACAACTAAAATTTTATAGATTTCGATCAGCTTGCCTCTCAACCTCCTATACGACCATTAATTATATAAGCCCTGCTCTTTTTTGTTGCACCAAAATGCAATATCTCACATTTACCCAGATTGAACTCCATTTTTCAGCCCATTGACCAATTTGATCAAGATTTCTTTGCAATCTTAGAAAACCTTCTTCACTGTCTACGATGCCCTAGTTACATTTTGAAGACAAAATATCAAATAGATGCCCCAAACAATACTGCCCAATTGTAGAATGATCTCAGGTCTGTCTGATCATACTATGTTTCTTTCTAAATGCTTAAATATTCAGGTAGACAGAAAAAAAATTGGGTAAGCCTTCTGACTCTACTTTGTTTTAAGCAGTGAAATAAGCTCCAGCCTAACCAGCGATCTTTTCTAATGCAAACCTTTCATATCCGGCAACATCCTGGTAAGTCTCTTCCGAATCCTTAATAATATCTTAATAATATATCTTCCTATAACTGGGTGACCAGAACTAGACACAATATTCCAGACGAGGCCTCACCCATGTTCTTTACAACCACAACATGACTTCCCAACTCTTATACTCAAAGGACTGAGCAATGAAGGCAAGCGTGCCAAACACCTTCTTAACCATCCTGTCTATACGTGACATAAAATTCAAAGAATTATGCACCTGCACCCCAGGTACCTCAGTTTTACAACATGACCCAAGACCCTACCATTAATTATATAAGCCCTGCTCTTTTTTGTTGCACCAAAATGCAATATCACACATTTACCCAGATTGAACTCCATTTTTCAGCCCATTGACCAATTTGATCAAGATTCCTTTGCAATCTTAGAAATCCTTCTTCACTGTCTACGATGCCCGAGTTACATTTTCAAGACAAAATATCAAATAGATGCTCCAAACAATACTACCCAATTGTAGAATGATCTCAGGTCTGTCTGATCATACTATGTTTCTTTCTAAATGCTTAAATATTCAGGTAGACCGAAAAAAAATATTGGGTAAGCCTTCTGATTCCACTTTGTTTTAAACTCTTTGTTCTGGTTTCTGCATTGCAAGAGGAGTTAAACATGACAGGTTATTGGATCATTCTCGGGCAAGTTGTTTTCAAAAAGCCATACACATACATTTTCCAACATAAGTTACGTTCCTTCACACAGGAAAGTTGAGATGAGCAGTCAACCACTACTTTGCTGGGAGAAATAAGTACAAAGCAGATTTGGAATCATTGATATTTCCTGGTCAGCAAAATCAGACTACAGTGTGATTCATGTTGCACATAACCATTCAGAGAGTACTTAGCTCAATGTCCTTTGGTTAACATGATGCTGAAATAGATGGTTAAAGCATGATTGAACTTATTTACACCATAGATGTACAAAAGCCAAATCTGAAAAGAGGAGGGAGAGGTCTGAAACAAATTGTCCTTTCTTTTTCAAGCAGCTATTGTTAATTCTTCAACAATTCTTTACAATACAATGGAAAATAAAACAGCAATTAGTGTCTTCATTGTGACAGTTGCATTCATTTGATCATTTGCTTCTCAACAGAAAGTACCTATAGAAATAAACTTGCCAAAGACTGAGAACAATCTAACTACTTCAAGGCAGATTTTATATCCTGGAAATAATCAATAGCACTTAGGAATAAAAAAGAAGTTAAGCCATCAGTTCCTGTAACCCCACAAAATTTATCTTAAAAACAACATTGCTTTACCTTTCTGAAAGAGTACAGGAAATTGACATGTGTAGAAAACAATATTTACATTAATTAAGCTTAAAATTATACCAATACCATTAGTTCTAATCACATTTAAAGAAAATATTTTCATAGGGAATGTGTAATGGGTTTTAATTGCAGCTGCCTGGCAAAAAAAAGTAGAAATTTAACATAGTCCTGGGTTAATCATCTGGTTTTTGCTGATGTTCCAGCCATGGTCACCTTGATGAATCTCTGGATGGATAGCTTGGACACATTTACCCTTTACCAAATGGATGGTCACTTTTAGTTTGTAAACCAGAGTCCATTTTCATGCACACAGACCTACTTATAATTTTCAGGCAAAAATGTGCGGGATAAAATGCACACTCTCCCCATTTATATTAGTATAAAGTGATCTCAACAGTGATCTCCAGTAGCCCTTTACAGTTTGGCATGAACAAGAAGGACTGAGACCTCCCAAGTCACATGATATATCAATTTACCACAGGCAACTCATTTGATTAAAATGAGTTTAACCTCACAGCAGTAAAAGTGAGCGGGTAGGAGGCAAAGAGTGGACAGGCTTTGCTTGAAATATATATCCACAGGATTGCATTGTAGGATTGCCAGCATACTTTTTTTTGCTAATTTCTAATTTCCCTTGAGTGGGCATTGCTGAGCTGCTTTCTTGACCAGCTGCAGCCCAATAGATTAGGCAAGTGTAGTATGTGTACTCTTACACAGTGCTGTTTGGAATTGAATTCCAGGATTTTGACCCAATGATAATAAAGGAACAGAGATATGGTTCCAAGTCAGAATGGTGCATGGCTTAAAATGAAACTGGTGGGTAATCATGTTCTTGTGTATCTCCTTCTGGGTTGTAGAGGCCAAGTGCATGGACGATTCTGTTGAAGCATCCTTGGTGAATCTCTGCCATATATCTTGTACAGGGTATGCATTGCTGCCACTGTGCTTTAAATATTCAAGTTGGTGGATGGGTTACAATTTAAGATTGTTTTGATTTGGATGGTGCAGAACCTGTTGATTCTTGTTGGAGCTCCAACTATCCAATCAAGTGGAGAACATCTTATCACAGCTGCAAATGTGTTGCTGGTCAAAGCACAGCAGGCCAGGCAGTATCTCAGGAATAGAGAATTCGACGTTTCGAGCATAAGCCCTTCATCAGGAATAAGAGAGAGAGAGAGCCAAGCAGGCTAAGATAAAGGGTAGGGAGGAGGGACTAGGGGGAGGGGCGATGGAGGTGGGATAGGTGGAAGGAGGTCAAGGTGAGGGTGATAGGCCGGAGTGGGGTGGGGGCGGAGAGGTCAGGAAGAGGATTGCAGGTTAGGAGGGCGGTGCTGAGTTGAGGGAACCGACTGAGACAAGGTGGGGGGAGGGGAAATGAGGAAACTGGAGAAATCTGAATTCATACCTTGTGGTTGGAGGGTTCCCAGGCGGAAGATGAGGCGCTCCTCCTCCAGCCGTCGTGTTGTTGTGTTCTGCCGGTGGAGGAGTCCAAGGACCTGCATGTCCTCGGTGGAGTGGGAGGGAGAGTTAAAGTGTTGAGCCACGGGGTGATTGGGTTGGTTGGTTCGGACGTCCCAGAGGTGTTCTCTGAAGCGTTCCGCAAGTAAGCGGCCTGTTTCACCAATATAGAGGAGGCCACATCGGGTGCAGCGGATGCAATAGATGATGTGTGTGGAGGTACAGGTGAACTTGTGGCGGATATGGAAGGATCCCTTGGGGCCTTGGAGGGAAGTGAGTGTGGAGGTGTGGGCGCAAGTTTTACATTTCCTGCGGTTGCAGGGGAAGGTGCTGGGGGTGGATGTTGGGTTGGTGGGGGGTGTGGATCTGACGAGGGAGTCACGAAGGGAGTGGTCCTTGCGGAACGCTGATAGGGGAGGGGAGGGAAATATATCCTTGGTGGTGGGGTCCGTTTGGAGGTGGCGAAAATGGCGGCGGATGATACGTTGTATGCGGAGGTTGGCACTCCCTTCGTGACTCCCTCGTCAGAACTACCCCATCCTCTTCATCAAGGAAACTTAATAGGAAGAAAACTTTCCCTCTTTTCCTTTGCTTTGCTTGGTCTTCAACAAAACAGGAAGAGGTGCAATTTCTTCCTTTTATACTATCCAACTGTAATGTTGCAAAAGGCTGTCACAAGCACAAAGGTCTTTTCCTTCTTTGTTTAAAGGGTCTCGACTGAAAATTTTCACTTCTGTATTTATATTTCTGATAGTGCCCGACTTGTGTGGCTTCAGCATGTTCACTTCTCATTTAAAATCCCCAGTGCTTCCAGATTACACTGGAGAATTCTATTTGCACGCTGGAGTTCACCACCACAGCTCAAATCTGGAAGTGATGGCAGCACAGTGGCTAGTACTGTTGCCTCACAGTGCCAAGTAACCAGGTTCAATTCCTGCCTTGGGCGACTGTCTGTTTGGAGTTTGCACATTCTCCCCGTGTCTGCGTGGGTTTTCTCTGGACCAGTTTCCTCCCAAATCCAAAGATATGCAGATCAGGTGAATTGACCATGCTAAATTTCCCTTAATGTTATGTGCATTAGTCAGGGGTAAATGTAGGAGAATGGCTCTGGGTGGGTTACTCTTCGGAGGGTCAGTGCGGACTTGTTGGGTCAAATGGCCCGTTTCCACACTGTAGGGAATTTCATCAAATGTATGAATCATTCAGGCTATTGATTATTTCCCTCAAAGTAATTTGTACAACCTCAGAAGGAAAATTAAAGATCAAGGAATTGGATATAAGATTGGCTACAATTTTGGAACCAATGCAGAAAAGCCGATGAGCACCTGAAGTCAATGTACAGAACAAAAAAAACCTCTCACTGTATACTCAAGAATTTCAGTTTGTCCCACATGTATTACATTTATCATATTTCAATACCTAATCATAGGCACTATATTGGAATCAGAAGGCCCTGTTCAAGTCCCAACTACCCTCCAGGTGTATCATAACATCTCTGATAAGGTTCATGTTGAAACTATTTACCTAATTGTCAAGCCTTGTGTGCTGTGGTAGTGTCCCAGCCTTTGAGCCAGAAGGCCTGAGTTCAAATCCCACCTGCCCCAAAGGAGTGTTGTAACATGTCTGAGCAGGTTGTTTCAAATAACCATTTGGTTCTAGACACTGCGAAATAGTTACAGGGCAAGAGTCCCTTTGCTACAAAGTGAAAATGCACCATCACACTAGCCCTAAACACCACACAAGTCCAATAGCATTATCAATGTTACGATTTGAATACTAAGAGCTTATACACAACACACTCCACTTTTTGTAACCTTCTACAGTAAAGTCAACAATCAATATGAACAATAATTAGGACAGCTTTTTCCTTGGATTTACAACAATGAGAAAGTGAGCTGAGACTGTCCAAACCAAGTTTATGTAGAATCAATATAGTCAGATCGACTTGTAGCCAGTATCGTCAGAGTTCAATTTTAGACCCAGGTGGCACCGTTGAAAAGTCAGATTGTCCTTTCATTGATAGACTCAGCCATTCAGTTAGATATACAGTGCTTTTATGTTGCTTACAAATGCACATAAGCCGAAGATTTCAGCTAACAAATCCATGCAAAAAAAAACTTTTTAACCCCATCTCAAATATGCACCCTTTTCGAGCCCAGCTCATTACTAGCACAGAAGTGCAGGTGCCATTGTTTGGCTGAGATGGACAAGATCGGAAGTAACATGGCATCAAGTTATAGTCCAACAGGTTTATTAGAAATCATAAGCTTTCAGAGCACTGCCTCTTTGTCAGGTGACTTGATGTCATGTGACTTCTGTTCATTAATAGCAGGGGAAGGATTCTTGAATGTGGAGCTGGGGTAGCCTGGGTCAGGGTTCGCACTTTCACCTGAGTTAGAAGCATGTGGGTTTAAATCCCACGTGAGAGACTTGACCACAAAATTTAGGTTGATACTCCTGTGTAATGAGTAAGACGAGGATGTCAGAAGTGCAGTCATTCAGCTGAGCCATCATCCCAAGGCTCTGCCTATCTTGCCAGACTGATGTACTAGATCCAATTCTAATACTTTGAAGTTGAAGAGGGAGTTCTCCCCAGTGTCGAAGCCAACACTTATCTATTGACTAATACAAGTAAAATAAATTATCTAGCCGTGATTTTCTTGCATGTAGGTGGTTCCTGTATACAATTTGGCAACTGCCACAACTCCTACATTGCAGTGGTAACTCCACTTCAAAAGCAGTTTGGAAATATCCTGAAGGTATAAAAGACATTAGATGAATGCAAGTGTTTCTTATTGATTTTTTTTTAAGTATAACATATGTTTCCAACATTACCTGAATACTGGACCACATAAATTAAAACATGGGTCAACTTTGTATCGCAACTTTTAAACGTTAGTTCATCACACTCTGTCTTAAACCCAAACCTTTCATTTTTAAAATTAGCACATTTTTCTTGAAATCCAAAATGCTGCCTCAATGAAAGTTAAGCAGTATTGGACAAGAAGTAAAAGTCACGTAACCATAAAAATCCTTCATTCTAGCAACCAAAAACTGCTTCATAATGCTCTTCTAATTTAAATCCTCATGTTATTGTGTTACATCTGTTTCCTGGCCTGGCAGCAAATCTCATGAACACTGATATATTTCTCAATTTGAATGAAGGAGCAGTTTTAATGCCCAACCTTAATGTTCACTTGCATTTGAATCAGTTGCTTTTGTTTAGTCTCTCCAACTCAATCTGGGAAGTTCTCATTTGAACACGCAACAATTAGTGCTATTTTGCTTTAAGGTCAGAAGGCTATTAGCACTGAAAATCAAATATAATGTTGTTTATGGCAGTACCTTAGCTGGCCAGTTGGCACCGTTTTGGCACAACATCTCCCTCTTTCAGACTTGACACTATTCCTAACCTTCCAATTTGTAACCTCTCCCTGTGTTGCACTGCTGCTTCAGCTCTTCACCAGCATCTCCCATCCCCTAACACCGTAGACTTTACACCATCTGCTTGAGTTTCCACCTTCTGCTGATACAGCATTAACCTGACCGTCTGCTCACAGGACCCACCCAACAAAAGGAGCCACTGGGGCTCCGGTCATTTCTAAGCAGTTCCCTCCTTCCCTGTACCCTGCAAGTGCTGGTGATTCCAGAGCTTAGCAGCACCAACACCTCTCACCCCAGGTCCACCAAGCACACCTCAATTTGGCAGACCACCACCCCGGTTTAAACTGTGGTGCTCTTGTGACAGTATGGGGGCAATGGAACAATACAGGGGAGCTGCCAAATTCTGGACCTTCAGTCAGTCATCAGAAGCAGTCCCACCAATCAATAAGGCTCAACACTTCAACTCCCCCTCCCACTCCACCAAGGACATGCAGGTCCTTGGACTCCTCCATCACCAGACCATAACAACACGACGGTTGGAGGAAGAGCGCCTCATCTTCTGCCTAGGAACGCTCCAACCACAAGAGATGAACTCTGATTTTTCCAGTTTCCTCATTTCCCCTCCCCCCACCTCGTCTCAGTCAAATCCCTCGAACTCAGCACCATCTTCCTAACCTGCAATCTTCTTCCTGACCTCTCCGCCCCGCACCCACTCCAGCCTATCACCCTCACCTTGACCTCCTTCCGCCTATCACATCTCCATCGCCCCTCCCCAAGTCCCTCCTCCCTACCTTTTATCTTAGCCTGCTTGGCACACTCTCCTCATTCCTGAAGAAGGGCTTATGCCCCAAACGTTGAATCTCCTGCTCCTTGGATGCTGCCTGACCTGCTGCGCTTTTCCAGCAACACATTTTCACCACCAATCAATAACCCAAGTTGGCAATGGAGACAGTGGTAACCAGCCAGAGGTAAGGTAAAAAGGTAAGGTCACCATGCTCCAGAGGACCATACTCTCACATTAGGGATGACGACTGGTGGTCACCATGCCACAGGTGAGGGTCAGGGCTTGAGAAGGCACAATCTTCATGGTAACATCAATAACTGTGAGAACTGAACCTTATATGTAGCATGTGGTCTGTGAACAAGAGGTGATCTAATTGAAACATACAAGATCCAGAACAGATTTGAGGGGAGGATATTGGAAGTGGGTGCAGACCTTCCCTCCTGTAGGTAAGGTGAGAACAAAGGGACCCAAATTAAAAATAAGAGGTCTGTCTTTTAAGATGAAGGTGAGGAGATTTTGTTCTCTCAGATGGTTGCTTATCTGTAGAGATCTATCCCCAAGAATGCAGTGGAGGCTGTGAATTAATTCAAGGTAGCATTGGCTGGATGTTTGAGTTACAAAGTTGTCAAGAGAATCGGAGGAGACAGAAAAGTGGGTTAAGGCCACAAGTTAAGCCACAATCCAACTGATTTGAGGAACAGTCCTTATGCTGTTCCCATTGACCAAAATTGCAAATGAACAGTCTCAAGCCATGTTTGTTCATTCTAGTCCCTCCCACTTTTCTCCGACCATAACACGCCTTTTTTTTCTGGACTTATCTCAACCCAATTCTTCTCTTCGCTCCAGGTGTATGATTCTTTCATCTTCAGAGATCACCTTTGTCTGCTACTTCCTCACTTGCTCCAGTTCTTAATTCTTCTTTATCTTTAAGCCTGACTTAACTCTCACTTGTATTTGCAAACTGCCTCCTTCACATTTTTCCTTTCTTTCTTCTGATTTTTATTTCCATCATTGTAAAAAATACTGATTTCTAGTTAATTATCTCAAACATTGTATCTTTATGGCTTGCCTGCAGGTGCTTTCAAATTCCTTTTTCATCTCTGTCATTTATTCTAAATGCTTAAAAGATTAAGATTTCAGCGAATTTGAGAGATTATAAAGCTGTCACTTTGATTTACTTCATTATACCTCAACCCTGTCCTCAGAAAAGTTTTCTGATGCTTCCCATCAGTTATAATTTCATAAAAGATCATTTTATGTATCTGAAAAATTAACCAACAGGCCATGGGAACCTCATGAGCAATGTCTCAATGTATCACCAATTTATATTTATAATTTCACAGTTAACTTCTTTGGCTTGCGATGAAGTATTACAGGTTTGGATTTTGACTTTACTGACTTGCCAGGATTTGGGTGCGAGTTCCTCTAAGTACTTTTAACTTCCCAGGATGTGATGATGTTTCCCACTTGGCTTCCAGTTGTGCAAAACTAAAGCTGTAGAACAGGAGTGTGGGGGTGAGGTGCAATGTCCTCGTCCATCTCCAAGGTCTGGGAAGGAGGTGGCTATGGTCTTGCTATATAAATTGTTGTGACTATTTGAAATTTGACATTCTTGTAATTGTCCTGATGAGTGCAAGACACAAAGTTCTGACAACGTCCTTCCTTTCAGCAATACTTACCAACCTCGATCAACGTTTATGTAACTTATCCAACATCTTCAAGTTAGCCTTCTACTCACCTGCAAATTCATGCAATTCAATCCTAAAGGTTGGCAGGATAATGATGAGATCCAAAGTCAACATGCCCCATATACATACCTCTTTGGCAGTTAAGCCCATTTTTAATCTATCAATGCCTTAAAAGTTACACAATAGATTGCTGGTTTTTTTTGGACTTCCATTGTTCACATCCCTTAGAAATTCAAAAATTCCCTTTACAACCTTTAAAATATGTCATAATTTACTCCACTACTTCATTAGCTAGTTAGGTTAATTTGAATATATTTGTTGAGATCTGGTTGCATGGTTGGAGGTGATTTTGCAACTCAAAGAATCTGAGTCAGACCTGAAACATTTTTAGTTGATCCACTGCATCAATGTTGTTGTAGCTGGGCTGAATGTTACCAGCCAGCTTGAGGAGGACTGAATTCTGAGAGGGCTTGTCAAATTGAGGCATGAAGCAATGGGAGGGGTAAACAGTCTTCTCACTGCCACCATGCATTCCCAGAAGTGGAAGCAGCATGGACGTAGCTATGAGCTGAACAATGGCAGGCAGCCAATTGATTTAACTAAGTGTGCTTGCAGTGGAGGCAGTGGCACAATGGTAACATCATTGAACAACAAATCCAGAGCCCCAGGCTAATATTTTGAGGACATGGGTTCAAACCCCAACACAGTGGATAGTTAACTTCAAACTCTATCAAATCTGGAATATAAGTTGCCCTAATGGTGATCATGCAGCTACTGTTGTATAAATCCTTTGCTGTAAAAAACTATAAGGGATATTTATTCATGTGATTCCAGACCCAGAACAATGTGGTTGATTCGTAACTGGCTCCAAAATAATCAGGGATGGGCAATAAATGGGGATACTGGTCTTTGTCACTATCAAGCAACAGACGCGTTGTTCTGAGAATAGCGGATAGGTCTTATGGCACGAATCCCTGATAAAAAGTCAATGCACTGGTACTTAGTACAAAAAAAAGGTAAGGTTCATTCCTAAGTGTCACTAGCTCAAGGTTAATATTAGTGCTGAAAATGAAAAGTAATGTCTCTCTGTTTGATCACCCCAAAGGTTCATTAAAAATTCAAAACAAGGAATAGCAGAAAACTGCATGGTTTTTAAATAGCTGAAATAATTCCTGCTACCTAATCAATACTAATCCAATGACCATGTTTCCATAGATTATTTCTGGAAAGTTGCAATGTGTTTGTAGCTATAAATGTGTAAAAGATTTTTTTTTAACTTACAAACTGCACATTATTAGAATTGCAGCTTAGTCCATTTTAAAAGCATAATTTGTTTTCTTTTACACCTCAAAACTGATATACTACAACTAATTAGTCTGATGGTACCACATACTGAAATAGCATTGCAAATTAAAATCACTGCCACTCATATTAATTGTAGAATAACACGTTAACACTTTGTCTGTTGCAGTGGCTGAGTGCATCTGTTTGCTGTGTGATAAAAAAACACAATCAGAAATGCTGAATATTACATCATCTATTATGAAAACGGTGCTTCATACAAAATAAGTACTTAGGCTGTGTAAATTTCATGTCCCCTTCCTATGATGAACTGTCTTCTCCTCGTCAATAAATCATGTCATTGCATAATTTCTTCGCTCTTCCTTTAATTAAGAAAACAAGTATTTTACACATGTACAGTTCATAGTGGACACACTTGATTTCTGAAGAAAATTAAGCACAGGCCCTTACACTGTTTACAGACATTATGGTGCTGGCATTGTTGTTAAGCACCTGCTGCTCCCAATAAATCTGACTGCAAACCAGTGATCCATTTCACAGCACTTTGGCTCTCACCACTTATAGAGGCACAGGATGAAACATAAGCATCTGTGTTTTCATTTTACTTTATAATTTGTGACACCTTACTTGTTTATTTCCTTTCATAGAAATGAATTTTGAGAATAATTTACAATCATGAAAGAGGGTGAGGACCGTCAGTCTTCATTATAAATCAACCCTGACAATTAAATCTAAAACCTTGTGTTTCTGTTGTTTCCAACTAACAGAAACCATTTGCAGTGAAGGAGAAGGTTGATTGCTATTGACAGCATTTATGGAATGGAGCCATTTGCTTTTGCACAAAACTGCGTGACCAAATTCGACAGAAGTTTTTTTTTATTTGGACGAGGTTTAACATTACCAGCGATGTCTCTTGATCTCAGAGACCATTAAAAGGATTGATTAATCAATTGAAAAAGAAATGTGCAAGTTGGCAGTGGTGAATGTACAGCTGAAAGAATAAGACAAATGTCGTAACGTAGGTGGATAGTAAAGAATTAAAATAGTTCAAAGTATGCAAAATGAAAGAAAAGGAAAAAAGACAAGTAAATCAGTTGAATGTTAAAAAGCAAAGAAGCACAATTAAGATGACAAAATAAGAACAGGTAAACAAAAAATAGAAAATAAAAACAAAACAAATAAGTAAATAGAGCAGTTAAATATGAATAAAAGAAAATAATAGAAGTTGATCAGTCTTCTTGACAATATTAAACCACCTTGCTGTCACACAAACAATATTGCTAATGGACTACAAGTCCATTATTAAGGGGTGGCAGACTATAAGGTTAATATGACCATATGTTGCATTTTTCTTTCCCACGGTAATATCAAACAAGAGGTACATTCATTTAGAGGTGAAATGGCCTGCTTCCACTCTGGGGAGGTACAAGTGCTATGAAATTCAGAAGTCCCATTGTTCAACAATATTTCACCAATGCTACTCAATGATTAACATCCCATCTCTCTCTCTATAAAGATGCTTTCAGCAGCTCCTGTAGCTGTCAACAATCTTTGTCTTCTTTCTTCTGCACAAAACCTTCCTAGGCTTTTCCCCAACTACACAGGCATTGTGATCTTCGCCCACCCTATCCACTCTATAACTCATCCAATCAGATTCTCACAAGTTACTGTCGGCCAGTGTTGGAGCTTCACCTTGAATATATTGCTGAGGTCTAAGGGCCAGTTTACTTTACATTGGGATCTTTGGCTCAGTTTCACCTATGGTATGCTCATGAATAACCGCATCAGTGCCATATTAAAAGGCCCAGGCATATTTTTATCCAGCAATTTGTTTTCCCACGATAAGTAAAATTACTTACAAGTAATTCATCATCAAATGTGATTTGTTCAAATATTTCTTCTCTACACTGCTGTATACGTAGAGTCGAGTTTCTGTGGTTTACCACGGCCCAAACATATTACATGGAACATTCCAGAACCAGGCACCAAGGGGCTGCCGGGAAGGTAAATTTTCCATTTAAATGAATGAGTTCACTACTATCCACGGTTTCGGGCTTCTGCGGTAGGTCTTGGAATGTATCCCCCGTGAGTACAGGGGCCTCTACTGTAGATTAGATTACATTCCCTACAGTGTGAAAACAGGCCCTTCGGCCCAACAAGTCCAAACAGCAACCCACTCAGACTCTGACTAATGCACCTAACATTATAGGCAATTTAGCATGGCCAATTCACGCAAACTGCACATCTTTGGACTGTGGGAGGAAACCGGAGCACCCGGAGGTTTCCTGAGCAGATACGGGGTGAATGTGCAAACTCCACACAGACAGTCACCCGAGGCCGGAATTGAACCTGGGACTCTGGTGCTGAGGCAGCAGTGCTAACCACTGAGCCACTGTGCTGCCCGTGTACTTTAAAGACTCCACATTCATGGTACACCTACTGCTATTACATTTGGTTTCATGAAGTGGTTGTAAATTGACATCACTTTACTCCATTATATGTTATTGTAAATATTTTAACAATTCCTCGAATTTCTTTCAATTACACTGGATAAGAAGAAACATCAGGTGGAATCCATAAGGATCAGAGTGAAGTAGGCTATAGTGAGGTTTGTAGCAGAATCACGATTCACATCTAGTGAGGCTAACCCTGGTGTCAGGATCAACTTGCTGTATCTTTTTTGTGTATTTGTCAAGTGATAAGGTGCGTTTCCTGCTTGACAGCTATGAGTTGTTCATTAAAGGGAATTTGGTTTGCTGAACACATTATTAATGGGACAACTTGCCTCATTAATATCCAGCTTCCTACCTTACCAAATGTGCTGAATAAATGTTTGATATGGAAGGTACTGTCAACTTTAGCTCACTGCTTACTCCAAAGAACCTTCATGCTGGACACTGGGCACACTCCATGGGCAGCAGTCAAACCTATCTTGAGTCTATAGATGTTGGTATGCAACATGTGAGAGATTTTAAGAACCCACTTGGCCCATGACCAATCCGTGACAGCACATTCAAGCTGCACTGACAAATATAATACGATTTTTAATTGTGTGCTCAGGGTCATGCCATCCAGCTCATGGAATGGAACAGGCTGTATCTCTGAGCTCTTTTCTCACTAGGTAGCACTCACTCACTCTAAGGCTGCCTGGTATCCCTGCCTTGAATTGCCTTGACTCACCTTGCCTCCTCAGCCAGATTCCAGGTTCACGTTACTTCTGTCATACTGTGACAATAAAGAATATTTAATTCAATTTAGTGCAGAGGCAAAGCTAGGAAAGTTTGTCACGGTTGTCAACAATGCTTAGTCATAGTCATAGAGTCAGACAGCACAGAAACGGACCCTTTGGTCCAACCTGTCCATTCCAACCAGGTTTCCCAAATGAAACTAGTCCCATTTGCCCATGCTCTGTCCATATCCCTGTAAACCTTTCCTATTCATGTACCAGTCCACATGTCTTTTAAATGTTGTAATTGTACCTCAAGTCAACAGAGATAGCCTTTGTTCGGGGGTCTCATGTAGCAGGTTAAAGGCAGCCTCCGATAGAAGTCCTGGTGCTCAGATATGGTTAGTTAGCCATTTGGGGCAGTCAGCATCAGGATGTTCTGTCCATAAAGGATAAAGAGCTGCATGTTTGGAATTAACCAGCATCTCACCCCTCTCTGTGCTACAGAGGACTGATTTTCTCCTGAAATGCAAACAAGGCAGGTATTACAGGATATGAAATTGGGTGGTACAATGATTAATTTTGGTGCACATGGAGAGGTGTGCAATGCAAGTGAGTAGGTGAGTAGAAGGCATGCAGGGTTAGTACTTTCAGGGTTTGCATCTGGTGACAGCATGTTGCAGGTAACACAGTGAGTGGGAGTGCACAACCACCTGTATAGAAGGAGGGTATTGTAGCAGAAATAGAGAGTGAGTGTGCAGTACCAAGGACAGGATTGGGACATTAAAACCGGCAAAGTCTTTTCTTCTCCCCAATATTGTTGTGCATTCCTCCAGATGACTGAGACTGCTATGACCTGAAGGTAACTTTGGACTGAGCTAGAGTTGTGGCTTCCACTGCTAATCTTGAGGGATGGTGACATCCTGACTGTGGACCATCCAGTCCAACTGGACCTCCAAGTCCCTGACCAGAATACATCATGTCAATCTCTACATGTATAAGGCAAATGTCAAGACTCTCAGCTCCAGATTCATAGCACTTGTTTGGGTGCACGATGGACTTCGAAAACATAGAAGCATAGAACAGTTGAGTAATTTGCCCTTTTCAAGCCTGTTGCACCATTCAAAATGGGAATAATTGATAATCCAAATCAGTATCTTGTTCCTGCTTTCTCTTCACATCTTCAAGTCCAAAGAAATATATTTACATTTTTCTGGAAAATCTTCAATGTTTTCACCTAAACAGCTCCCTGTGGCAGACAATTCCATGATCTCACCAATCTTTGGGTGAAGAAATTCCTCCTCATTTCACTGCTAAAAAGACAACCTACTAGTTCTGGACTCCCCAGTCACTGCAAATATCTTTCCTTCATCCACCGTGTCTAATCCTGTTAGAATTTTATAGTATTCTATCAGACATAGTCCTAACTGATCCAGTCTCTTCCCACACATCAATCCTACCATTCCAGATCTCATTTTGGCTTCTGAAGATTTCTCCACCAGTGAGTTACTCCATTATAGTGTCTGGTCAGATGTTGACGAGATTCAGACAAGAGAGAAACAGTAGGCATAGAGTTACTGAAGCTAGTTTGGGAAGATACAGTGAGGAAATATACTGGCCTCACAGAGAAAAACCCTCCAAAGAGCAATTTACCTTTGGCAAAAAATACATGAGATTCAGTCCATTGTTATTTAATAAAGATTTGAAGACACAGAATAGCTCACACAGCTTCATTACATTCATTCTTTATTAGCAGAGGTTTATTGTTTATCAGAATAATAAAATAAGTGAAAATTTCATATGGATCAGAGATAAGAATTAAACCACAGATTGTGCAAGTGAATTTATTAGTTACACATTAGTGTTCATTGGAAATTAATAATGCATTTTCAAAAGTGTCAATTATTCATCAAGTGCTACTTCTGTACATACAGATTTACAAAAATTATCCATTAATTATGATGACAGCTGATTTAGTTGGGAGCGTGATTGTATGTTTGTCATCAAGTTATGGGTTTCATGTTAACATCCAGACACAATCCAGGAGAACCTTCAAGCCCAGTACTGCAACAAAATGCAATGCCAATGCTATCAAGTGCCCATTCAATGCACTTCCTCTCTATTATGGCAACATTTAAGGAAGAGCATGGTATTGCCCTGATCAACATTTCTTTATGCAGTGAACTCCACTGCTGTTTCAAACCACTGGACTGCTGTTTCAATATTTTAGAACACAATGGTTTTCAGCCAGAAAATACATAAAGTCATTTCAATATAAAGCTTGACTTCATTGTACTTGTTACAACAAACACACACAGATTGTTACTAAAAAGTGAGATTAAAAATTAATAGCTCCCTATGGTATTCTTCAATATCTCTTAATGTCCATATAACCTCTGCATTTATAGCTATGTAAATCCCTTTTACTAATTTTCACCACTAAAAACTCCTAAGCTGTAATGTTAACATTGCCAGTTTGTAGTTTCTATGCTTTCAGCATTTCCTCAGTAATTTAATGTTATTTCTCTTCTGTTCAAAATAGTGAGAGGTTTGCTAGAAATAAATTCCAATTCAGGATAGACAGAGACAGATGTGGAGTATATATCAGGAGGAGGAAAGAGGAATGCTTTCTAAACAAAAAAGAATTCTCAGTGGTTTCTCAATTCTCGGGTAATGACTACTCCATGTCATAGCTTTCTTACATGGGTCTGCATGTGACTGAGTTGGTCAATTCTCAAACCAGGTTGTTGGGTACGTGGAGCAGGATATTCTATAGGGTAATGGTGCCTGAACACAGGCACCTACCATTCCATTTTTTCCTACCATTCCTTTACTGCCATTGTCGAGGCTCCTCATTAAGGTATAGGGGATTCGAAACATGGTTCAGTTTGATGGACAAGTTGCCATCATTCTATCGAATTGGTAGCAAGTCTCTTCCAGTCAATGGTTGTGTTGCTTATTTCTGTAGTAAGACAGGAGTAAACATCAGAAACAGTGATGTCCAAATAGCCCTCAATGGAAGATCAAGCAAAGGAAAACATGGATATCTAACTAACTGTAAAGGTTGCAGTGGCCAGGAGGCTTCTTGCCATCATGGTTTGACTTCATTAAGATCTGACCAGCAAGTCATCAAGATTGTATGGATAATGGTGGCATACCAAGATCCCCGATTTAAACAAACATATGAACAGATGTCGATCAGGATCAACATGCAATTACAGCTAACATAAATCCTACCTGTTCTTTTAGAAACTGCTGCTCAAATCATGATATCATTCAACTTTGATAGAGCGTAAATACTAGTATAGATCGGTTGGGCAAATTACCTATTTTACTGTTATAAATATGATGTAATCTTACTGTTGTATCTTTTGCGAACATAAAACAACTGCTGTTTCTGCTCATCTAATGCCAGTTATTGCATTTCAAAATAATTTGTCACACGTAAAGTTCATTGTGTTAATTCCAAATGATGCATAAATGCAAGCTTTTTGTTCAGAAGAGCATTTCTTTTCATAGTAAACATTTGTCTAATTAATTAATTAATGGAATATTATTTTGTTTTAGTAGGTAAGCATGATTGTCATCATTGGAGCACTTCTGGTTACTCAGTATTAAATTCCATTTTACAGTGAACACAAAATCCAGCATTAGTGTGGGGTTTCCTGGAGCACCAGTGAAATTTAATGTGAATCTACACATTTTTATTTATGTAGAATTTCAAGTAAAACTTCAATAGCCCTGTTGAGTTATGTTCTTTCCTTGAGGTGGCTTAGGATAACATTATGTTCCTGCACAGAAACCTCATAAATTAAGATTTAGGATCATACCAGTTCCAAATATTGGCATTCACAAGCTGCTGAAAACTTGCTTTTAATGGCACATGTAGAGACAACTGCCAACCATGCTATACAGCCATCAAAGTAAGCAGAACTTAAGATGCTTGGCAACATTTGAGCATGTGAATGATGGTGAGGCAAAATGTGAAAAGACATTTTTATATTAGACAATATATATGAAAAGAAACGGGACAGCACAATGGCTCAGTGGTTAGCACTGCTCCCTCACAGCTCCAGAGATGCAGGTTCGATTCCTCCCTCGGACGACTGTCTGTGTGGAGCTTGTCTAGGTTCCAAAAGGTCGGTATGGACTTGATGGGCTGAATAACCTGTTTCCACTCTGTAGGGGTTGTATGATGATTCTGTGAACGTCATAAACAGGATTTGATTGGATTTGTATTCATTAACCTTCCATAGCACTGTAAACAGAGGTGTGAACTCCTTGCAGGAAGGTAGCAGTGGAACCTGAGAAGGTATAATTCTGTCAATGGCCAAATGAGTGAGTGCCAATGGGACTGATGTGGAAATTAAAGAAAGCGTCCCATCACCAAGTGCTGCCAGCTCACTACTATCTGCTGATGACCTTTGCAAAGGCTGCAGCTGCAAGGGGATACACTTTCAAAGCAGGTTTATGGGACATCTGGTCAAGGTATGTCATCACTAGTGATCAGGGATGCAGGTTGCTTAGGAAAGAAAAAGAGATTGCAGTTGGTGATTGTCATGGTGGGGGAGGGGGAAGATGGTCCTGTATGAGCCAAGGAATGCCCAAGAAGTAAGCCTGCCCCAGGGAAAAATAAACGGGGATACACACGGTGTCCCTGGCTCTCCAACATGGGCTAAATGCAAGCAAAGACAGGAAATGCCCCTCATTTGGCCTCTTAAGTGGCTTTATTGCTTTCTTTTTTCATTTCTATGGTCAATCTGTCAGCTTTTCAGAGTCCAGATTAGAATGATGCTGGAAAAGCACAGCAGGTCAGTCAGCATCTGAGGAGCAGGAAAATCGATGTTTCAGGCAAAAGCCCTTCATCAGGAATGAGCTCATTCCTGATGAAGGGCTTTTGCCTGAAACGTCAATTTTCCTGCTCCTCAGATGTTGCCTGACCTGCTGTGCTTTTCCAGAACCACTCTAAACTGGACCCTGATCTCCAGCATCTGCAGGCCTCACTTTCGCCTATCAGATTTTCAGCATGTCAGTGGGGAAGATATGGGAGGCACACTACCCAGTGCCTTCATGCACTGTTTTGCCAACTCCCTGCCTTCCAGTCCATTGCTAATGGTACAATTCCAGTCAGAGAGAAGGCTGAGTTCAGTTTTCAGACAGAGAGATAACTGAATTAGAGCAGAGGGAGTTGAAGATGGATGGGAGGAGAAATGAAAAGAAGAAACCAAAGAGGAAGAATATAAGAAAGACAAGAGGACAGAGAAAGGAAAGTATGACATAGAAAAGAATGCAGTGGAGAGGAAAGGGGAAGAAAAAGGGACAGAAAAATGGCAGGACAGCAATCGGAAGATTGCAAGAGAAATGCTGAAGAATTAGAGCAAAATACGCAACACGTTGGAGACAAAGAAGTTAAGAGCTTATAGGAGAAAAGAAATCAATAATAACTTAGAGTCATAGAGATGTACAGACAGAAACAGACTCGGTCCAACTCATCCATGCCAACCAGATTTCCCAACCTAGTTTAGTCCTATTTGCCAGCACTTGGCCCATATCCCTCCAAACTCTTCCTATTCATATACAGATGCCTTTTAAATAATGCAATTGCACCAGCCTCCACAACTTCCTCTGGCAGCTCAGTCCATGTACGCACCACCCTCTGCTTGAAAAAGTTGCCCCTTCGGTCCCATTTACGTCTTTCCCCTCTCACCCACTCTCAACCTAAACCTATGCCCTCTAGCTCTGGACTCCCCCACCCCAAGGGAATAGACTTTGTCTATTTGTCATGTCCATGCCCCTCATGATTTTATAAAGCTCTATGAGGTCACCCCTCAGCCTCTGATGCTCCAGGGAAAACAGTTCCAGCCTGTTCAGCCTCTCCCTGTAGCTCAACCCTCCAATCTGGCAACATCATTGTTAATCTTTTCTGAACCCTTTCAAGTTGCACAACATCCTTCCCATAGGAAGGAGACCAGATTTGCAAGTAATATTCCAAAAGTGGCCTAACCAACGTCTGTACAGCCGCAACATGACCTCCCAACACCTAGGCTCAATGCTCTGCAAGTGAAGCACAAGTACAGTCTGTACTTCTACATCGTGATGGCTGTTTTCTTGTGTGACCCGGCATTATAGAAAAATCTCACTTTAGAAACACTACTTGTAATCACGTTTGTAGACAACACATATTTTAAAAGTTTGCACTGTAGAAACAGCATCCCAATTCGTCAGTCATGATAGCAAATTTATGTTGATGAAACACGCGTCATAACAGAATGACCTGTTGAGGAATGTCAGTTGGGGAGGATAAAAATACACTTCTTCTTCAGCTTTTGCAAGATGGCAAGCCAGTCTGGATGGCAAGTCTGGAAAGCCAGAACAGCATTGCTCTGTAAAGCAGTGAAGGCCTGCTCGCAGAGCCACCTGGTGGTCACTGTGTGAGGCAGCAGCATCATACAACAAACTTGTCAAGATACATACCACATGTGAGGATACAGTTAACATTGGGATTTAAAATGGAAATTGTGCAAGGCAAGACATTATTAAAAACATAGGTCCACCTTTTGAGAGTGCAACTGCAAATGGCAAAGTGCACAGACAGTATTTTAGTTTGACGGCTTGTTTTGGCCAGCAAGAAAGGTTATTCAGTTTTACATTTAGGTCAGAGTTCTGCTCTCGAACTTGTCTGTTTCTTATGTTTTGATTGAGCGCCCAAATCCTGAAAACATTGTACAGTAATTTTATAACATGCCCAGGAGATCCAACAGATTTCCCTGACCACTTTTTAAACTTGGCTCCTGAATGCATAGCAGGCTGGCTGTGGCAGCTGGCACATATAAAAGCAGAATTTTAAAGTATTCAGTGGACGTGGTGAGGTTTGATGCCGTCGACATCAGTGAGGAAAGAAGCGGGTATTATGGTGCAGATGAGCTCAACTCTGAGAGAGAAACAGAAAGCTTCTTCTGTTCCTTAGCCAAACTCCAAGCACAATTTGGTACTGTAGCCTTTCAACTTTTCGTTACTGAAGATTTTTAATGAGTGGCATTGATATGAGGGAGTTGAGATTGGCCAGTTTAATTGCATGTTGTTGAGGGGCTCCTCATGGAGCATGAAACAACTTGGGCTTTACATAATTGTTTGAAAGGAAACTAAAGTAACAGATTTGAAACCTTTGCTTTCTTGGCAAAAGAATGCAGAACTATTACCTTGACCAAAATCAGTGCGCATGCTGCACATTTCTTATTAGTCAAGATATTTGGAGAGAGAGAAAAACACTGAGGCAGCAACATGGAAAGGAGCCTTGAGGATGTCAAAAACCTAAAGTGACAAAAATAACTTGTTTTATTATTATTCATTTGAGGGCTGTGGGCATTGCTGGCTAGGCCAGCATTTACTGCCCATCCCTAAGATACTCTTGAGAAAGTGGTGGTGAGCTATCTTATGGAAGCCGCTGTGGGTTGCCCCACAATGTCATTAAAGGAGGGAGTTTGACCAAGCAACAGTGAAGGAACTGCAATATATTTTCAAATCAGAATGGTGAGTGACTTGGAGGGGAACTTGAAGGTGGTGGTGTTCCCATTTATCTGCTGCCCTTGCTCTTCTGGATGGAAATGGTTGTGCTTTTGGAAGGTGCTGTCAGAGCATCTTTGTGACTTTCTGCAGTGCATTGTGCAGGTAGTATATACTGCTGCACCTGCTTGTGGACGTAGTGCCAATAAAGCAGGCTGCTTTGTCCTGGATGGTGTCAAGCTTCTTGAGTGTTGTTGGGACTGCACTCATTCAGGCAAGTGGAGAGTATTCCATAAGACTCCTGACTTATGTTTTGTAGATGGTGGGCAGGCTTTGGGGATTCAAGACATGAGTTACTCACTGCAGTATTCCTAGCCTCTGACCTACTCTTGGAGCCACTGTTTTTATGTAGCAAGTCCAGTTGAGCTTCTGGCCATTGATAATTCCCAGGATGTTGATGATGGGGACTCAGTAATGGTGACACTGGTGATGGTCAAAGGGAATCTCTCTTATTAGTGATGGTCATAGCCTTGCATTTGTGTGGCACAATATTACTTGCCAATTGTCAGCCCAAGTCTGGATATTGTCCAGATCTTGTTGCATTTGAGCATGTCACAGAGATAAAGGAAGGAAGGCCCATGAAAAGAGAAAATTTAGTGTTTAAAATCTATCCATATCATCTTTGATAATCAAAATTAAACTTGAAAGAAAATCATATATAGGATCCCATTTTACAGAGATTTTTACAAGAAACCTGGGTGACGAAACAACATTTGTGAAGATTTATGTACGTGAACATTGCCCTTCAAGAAGAATAACAAGATTCAGAGAGGATACAAAAGATATTAATTGAATGGTGGAAAAGGGGCTTCTGTTACGAGGAGAAATCAAAATTTTTCTCCCTTCTCCTGAGGAGATAAAGATGAGATCATACTGAGTTGTTCAAAATCATGAATTGTTTTCATACAGTAAATGAGGAAAAATGGCTTTCAATTGTGGAAAGGTCAATAACTCACGAACACCATTTTAAGGTTGTTGACAAAAGAACCAGAGATGACATGAAAAAAATTCTTTTATACATTGAATTGTTGTGATCTGAAATATATTGTCTGAAAATATGCTGGCAGCTGGCTCCAATTTCAAGAGACAAATGGCTAAATACTTGATGGGAAAAGAATTACAAGACCATCTGAAATATGAGGGCATTGGACAAAGTTGATACCAGATGTAGATTTAATAGTTGAAATAACAATCTTACTGCATTATTTGATTCTATGATTATACAGTGGCCTGACCAACATCAAAGTCGCATTAGCTGATAGTACCCTGCGATAAAATCGCTTTCCATATGGCAAAAAATGTTGATTCCAAGTAGCCACCCAAGCGGGACAATGATTTTAATTTCATTGGTGTCAAAGTGATCCACAACTTATCCAACATACTAATTTGGATCCTATTCCAATGTTCTGTGTTCTCAGGGCTCACTGATTAGAAACCTTTTTTCTGACTCAGGGGTTCCCCCAGACATAGTTCAAACAAGTAATGGACATAAAAGCCTGGATAATAGAAACTTTCCCAAAGCTATATCTGACAAAGTGAATGTTCTCACCAAATCCCCAAGTAATTTAGCTAGAAGTGTGGAAAACATTGTTGAGAACAGACACCTGCTTTAAAAATATGGGCTAAATGCTGGCCATGAAGCCTGGAAATATGACTGCATCATTTCTCCATTTGATTCAACATTCTGGGTCAACTGAAAATTGCATATTTCTATGTGAGATTTCAGAATTTAGTATTTTTTGAGACCACATTATCAGTTTCCGCTGCTGTATTATTGTACAAATCTTAGAAAGGTACTGAAGTTTTAAAACAATTAGATGACGTTATGATGTGATGATTTATTACAATTAAACAGTAACCCATTAGCTTGTCAGCCAGCCAACTGTTTCTAGTATATTAGTGACCAGTATTAAGTGTATACTCAGATTCTTTGAGCCTGAGATGACATAATAGTGTAAATAGTCGTTAATAAATTTTCAGATATCTGACTCAGTACAAGTCAGACTCTCTGGGCGAACAGATATAACCACAAGAAAATCACTGTAGCAGTACTGGCAGCAATAACACAACAAGAGTGACAGCAACCATAGGTTAGAAACTAGTGACACGTTTGTAATAAGTAGGAAGTGTGAAAAGTTATTTTCCAAACTCACACATCACCAGTCTAAGCTTTGAGGTGAAGTTAACAACCAAGCCTGAAGACAGCAACTGCACAGAAGCAACATTTGTGAAAATATATATTCTCTCCTGAATAAAGGGACTCTGCAGTTATTATTATTTATGTTAAAAATGGTTTTAAACTTTTAAAAGATGAAGGACAGCTCTAACCAACTGACACAGTCCCAGAGTGAAATCTCCTGAATCACTGAAATAAAAATTGTTTATACATTTAAAAGGCCACACCTATGTAGAGACAACAGTTAATTCTACCATCTTCCTTTCAGAAACAGCATAAGAGTTTAGAAGCGTGTGTATAAAACATCATGACTCATTCATTTTAGGTGGTCATGTTACCTACAGGGAGAATTTTATAATGTATAAAGCTACAATCAAATAAAAAGTAAAGATAAAACAACAAAAAGGAACAGGAACAGCAACACCATGAAGTACAGATTCACAAGCATGCCAATTATAATGAGCACAAGACAATACAGTTGAGAACTGTGAAAAAAATCCAAAGTGCAACGTGGTTTTCCAGAGCATCGTGTGAAGAACAGCCAACCAAAGAATAATGTCAAAGATGTTAACAAACTTCCATCTGTGACTTGCAAACATATTAATGCAGCTCAAGAGGTTACTGTAACATTACAGCTTGCAGACTTCAGCCAGTCAATAAATGTGATCAATTGGACACATTTACTTGGAAGCTTTCAGAAAATCTGATACTTATGTCAATCCAAGCAACATAACCCAAAAGGAATGGAAATGTGCCTTATGTTGTGATGGACACTGGTGCAAGTACAAATATCATCCCCGTTTGCATCTTACAGAAGATGTATTTGGGAAGGTGACATAATGTGAAAAAGTTCACAAACAATGAACTAATTGTGTGAACCAGGTCTGTTGTCCCACATATTGGCATTATTATTTATCTTCACTGTTAATTAACGTCTTGGGATGGACACCCGAAATCTCTTAAATCATCGATACAGTAGGACCTTCCATCATTAATACACAATGCTGCACAGATTTGTATTTTACTATGATCTACAAGCAAATGAACATGTCACTTCCAGCCACTGAAATTTCCAGACCATAGCATCAGAATCTATCCATGGTCTGACAAACTTAATCAAGAACCATAAGTATATTGGTAATTTGAACCAAATTTTGGAACTGATATGCACTCTTATACATTTTTATCAGAATAGTTTTCCAATGTTAAAAAAGTGAATGTTGTAGGATTACACCGATCTCAGAAAGACATCATAGATTTAATACAGCTAGATGACATCACAACATGGTATACTCAGTTGATGATGTTACCTAGCCAGGTAATGAAATGTCTGGATATCAAACCTACAGCTCAGCGAGCATACCTACACCCTAAATGTTACTTTGTTTATTTGGTAGTCAATTTGCTAAACTGGTAATCAGTCAGTCAACTGTATATCATAGTGATCTAATAAGCATGTAACTCAGAGTGCATATCCGAATCTGAAATGACATAGTTTACATAGTTTACAATGACATAGTTTACATCATTATCAATAAATGTTCAGATATCTGACTCAAGGCAAACCTGATTGTCTGTGGCAAATGTTATGTGGGCTAACCTGCAAAAAATTACAAGCACATCACTAATGTGAAAATGATTCTGCTGCTCAGAATCTTTACAGCTAATCTGTGTTTCAATTTGTTATTCTTTCATTACGTAGAATGCACTGTCTGGGATTTTGCAAAATGAATAATAGCCCCAATGTTATTGTGGAGGAGAATCAGGCAGCAACTTTCTGTGCCTGAACCTGCACAATAAATGCAGAAATCAGGAATTGTTGTCTCATTTACCCTGCTCCTTAACCATCTCGAGACCTTGCTGATGGACTCAGCATTAAACTGTATGAAGAGTGTTCATTTTTATACTTACTAACATCTATGTTTTGCTTTCGACTGCTCTCTTTAATCTCTCTTAATCTCATTTCTTTTTCACTTTCTAAACCTTGTTTTGCCTTACAATTCCTAGTTTTGAATCTTGAGGTCTATTGCAAATTTGTGGGGAGAGGGCGCATAATGATTGGAGATCACCATTTCTTTTCACCGGCTGCATAATCCCGTTGATGTGTCTTTTAACAAAGCCACAGCAGATGAGGTTCCCTGCTTTGTTCTAACCTTCTAAGTCCTCTCCATTATTGAACTAAATTCAGGTTTGAGGCTAAGTTTGAATTATTCGCCCTTTGATTTAACTCTGTTGCAGGGGAACACAATATAAATTCCACATTCATGTTATGAAATAATTTAGATCATACTCATTTCTCCCTTCTGGATGTAATTGCACAATCCTTTCATGGAGTGCAGGTGTTCGGGAAAAGGAGCAGTAGGTCATTATATGGAGTGACAGGAAGGGCGGGCAGGACCAGCTCAATATACATGGTGGGACTTGTGGTATGAAGTGTAGTTATTAAATTTAATGCGAGGAGTTTAACAGGCAAGGCAAATGAGCTTAGAGCCTGAATTAATTCACGAGGCTACAATGATGCAGCCATTAGAGAAGCTTAGTTGTGAGCTGAGCAGAACGAGGAGCGCAATATTCCAGGCATGATAGAGAGAGGTGTAAAAGGGTAATGGAAGTTGTATTACTGATTAATGAGAATATCACAGCTATATTAATAGCAGACACCTTGGAATGTTCATCCAATGTGGCCATATGGGTAGAACATAAAAATAACAATGGTACAATCACTATGATGGGATTATTCCAATAGCCTCCCAATAACCAGCGGGACTTAGAGGAATAGATGTATAATCAGATTATGAAAAGATGTAAAAACAACAGGGTAATTTTAACATCCCCAATGTTGACTGGGACTCGCTTTCTGTCAGGGGCTAAGATAGGGCAGAATTAGTTTTGGTGCATCCTTGAGTGTTTTACGAAATAACATGCAGATAGACCAACTTGAAAAGGAGCCCCCAACAGATCTTGCACTGGGTAATGAGCCTGGCCAGGCAATCAAAGTTTCAGTGGGGGATCATTTTGGGAACAGTGATCAGAATTGCGTAAACTTTAAGGCAGTTAGGGATGACAATAAGAATGGCTCTCAAGTGAAAATGTTAAATTGGGAAGAATGTAGAAAAGGCGAATTAAAATATTATTAGGCAGGAACTGAAGAAATTATATTGTGGTTAAATGCACATCTGAATGTGGGAGTCTTTTTAAATGGCAGTTGATCTGAATTCAGGACCAGCATATTCCTGTGAGGGTGAAAGGCAAGAATGGCAACATTCTGAAACCTTGGATGACAAAGATGTTAACAATGTTGTCAAAAAAGGAGTCACATCTAAAGTTCAGGAAACTTAAATCAAATCAAACAATCAAAATATATCAAACATCTAAGGTAAACAGAACAGAATTTATACAAAAAAAGGAAGACTAGAAGAGGCCACAAAATGTTCTTGGAAGGTAGAATTATGGACAATTCAAGGCATTTTATATGTAGGAACAAGAAGGTAACCAGGGAAATGGTAGATCCACTCAAGGGCAAAGGAGGGAATGTATGTATGGACCAGAGGATATGGTTGAGGTCCTTAATGAGTAATTTGCATCAGTATTCACCAAGGAGAAGGATATTGATGATGGTAAGATTGGGTCGGGGAATTAAGAAGGAGGTGATGTTGGAGATCATGAAAACATTAGGTTAACTAAATACCCAGGGACTGATGGGATCAATCTAAGGATACCAAAGTAGGCAAGGGAGGAGATTGCTGAGATCTTTCTATCTTATGCAGCCATGGATGAGATTCCAAAAGAACATCCAACATTGTTCTTATGGTTAAGAAGAGCAACTGCGATAATGCAGGAAATTAGAAGCAGGTGAGCCTGACATCAGAGGTAGGGAAATTATTGGTGAAGTTTATTCGGGGCATGATTTATCTGCATTTGGAGAAAAATGGACTTCTTAGAGTCAGCATGCTTTTACGTGGAAGAAGTCTTATTTCACAATCCAACTGATTTTTTTTGAGGAAGTAGCCAAGATGATTGATAAAGGTAGGGCAGGGGATGGTGTCTATATGGAATTTACTAAAGTATTTGACAAAGTCCATCATGATAAGCTGCCATAGTCACATGACATCCATGTAAATGCCTCTTAAATGCTGGTATTGTCTCTGCTTTTACTACATCCCCTGAGCACATTCCAAGCACCTACCAGCCTCTGTGCAAATTTCCTCACACATCTTCATAAAACATTTTTCCCATATCACCTTAAACCTGTGCTCCTTAGTATTTGACATTTCCACTCTGTGAAAAAGACTCTGACTATTCACTCTATCCATGATTCTCATAATTTTAGGTACTTGTATCAGTTTGCCTTTTAACCTTTGATGTTCTCATGGAAACAATTACAATTTGTCCAACCTTTCCTTAAAACTAATATACTTCGATCTTGGCAACAGCTTGGTCAACCAATAAAGTTTTTGTATCTCAAACATTCTAATCAAAATTAACTCAAATATCTTCAACTGCTCCATCAATGACCTTTAACCAATCATAATGCTGGCAGTGGGGATGTTTGCTTATGAAGCATACATTAATGATTAGGATGAAGGAATTGAATGCAATATCGCCAAATTTGCAGACAACACCAAGTTGGGTGGCAGCGTGTGTTGTGAGAAGGATGCTAAGAGGCTCCAGGGTGAATTGGACAGGTTAGCTGAGTAGGAAAATACAATATAACGTGAATGAATGTGAAATTACCCACTTTGGTAAAAAACACAGGAAGGCAGATTATTATCCGAATGGTAGTAGTTTAGGAAAAGGTGAGGTGCAATGAGACCTGGGTGTCATAGTGGAACAGTCACTGAAGGTTGGTATGAAAGTGCAGCCGGCAATGAGGAAAGCTAATGCATGCTGGCCTTCATAGCAAGAGGGCTTGAATATAGGAGTAGGGATGACTTGCTGCAGTTATACAGGGCCTTGGTGAGGCCTCACCTTAAGTATTGTGTGCAGTTTTGGGCTCCTAGTCTGAGGAAGGACTTTCTTGCTACTGAGGGAGTCCAGTGAAGGTTCACCAAATTGATTTCTGGGATGGCAGGACTAATATATAAAGAAAGACGGGATCTCTATAACTCTATGACTCTATGAGGAAGAATTTATTCATTCAGAGTTGTGAAACTATGGATTCTCTCCCACTGAAAGCTGTTGGGGCTACTTCATTCAATATACTCAAGAGGGAGCTGGGCATGGCCCATGTGGATTGAGGGATCAAAGGGAATGGAAAGAAACTAAGAGTGGGATACTCAATTTGCATGACCAGACATAATCATATAGAATGGTGCTGCAGGCCTGAAGGGCTGAATGGCCTACTTCTCCATGTATTTTTCACATTTCTATGATCGTACAATATTCAGTAGCGTTCATGACTCCACAGATAGTGATGCAATCTGAATGCAACTGAGCCTGGTAAAAACCAAATTAACCTGACAAGTATGCAGTGACACAAACAGAAATTGCTGGAAAATCTCACCAGGTACTCAGCATCTGTAAAGAAAAATCAGAGTTAGCATTTTGGGTCAGATGATCCTTCCTCAGATGCGTCAAGTGATATTTACACTACATAAGTGCCAAGCAGTGACAAAGTCCAGCAAGAGAGAATCTAACCATCATCATTTGACATTCGGTGACTTCACCATTTCTGAATCCCCAGTATCAATATCCTGGGGGTTATTATTGACCAGAAAATGAACTAGTCATATAAATGATGTTGTCACCAGAGACGGTTAGAGATTAGGAACCTTGAATCAACCTCCCGCTCCTCAAAGCATACACATCATTTCCAAAGCATAACTAAGGACTATGATACAATACCCTCCAACTTGTTGAATTAGTGTGGCTCCAGTCATAATCAAGACACCATCTGGGACAAAACAATCCACCTGATTAGCATCGCATCTATCACCTTTAATGGTTCATTCTCTTCACTATCAATGGACAGTGGCAGAAATGTGTACCAACAACAATTTACCAAGCTTAATAGCCAGTTCCTTCCAAACATATGATCACTACCAGTAGAAAGATAACATTGTGGTACATGGGAGCATCACCGATTGCAAGCTCTCCTCCATTGTGATTTGGAAATATGTCACTGTTCTTACAGTGTCACGAGGTCAAAGTCCTGGGTGTCCCTCCGTAACAGTATTGTGAGTATACCTATACCAAATGATTGTGAAGGCTCCATAGAGCCATCCATCATAATTTCTTAGGGGCAACAAGAGATGCACAATAAATGTTGGCTTTTCCAGCAAAGTTCACATCCCATGAAATAAAAAGAAGTCTTTTCATCACTGTTAAGTTGACAAATGGAGACTTAGTAGTTTGTATTAACCTAATTAGAATGAGGATACACAAATATTGATAGAGATCATAGATCATCTTATGAATGGGGATTGATGGATTAAAAATATTATTTACTTGTAAAGACTTTTCAGTTGTTTCAATTACAATGGAAGCACTTCTTATTTGAAGAATTTCATGAAAATAATTGAATATGATGAATGGAATTAAAAATTAATGCTATTTTGTTTATTCATAATTAGTGGGAAAACAAACAATGAGAATTAAAATAGCCTTAGGTCATGATCATGGAAGACAGCCGTGAGCTTGTGAATAATCATTCATAATATTATTTAAAAAGCTAGAAAACAGAACAGATCAAAATATTCAGGTTTAGTTCAATTTCAATCTCAAAGATTTATGTTTGCTTATTCAAAAATTAATTAAGGATGAGGAAAATTCATGTTTATCAAACTGCTTTGGAGATAGTTCCTTGATGGTCTTACTTCCATCATTTTTCATTTATGTTTACATAGTACCACTATTGTACTTGCTTTCTTTCTCACAGTGCGTAATTATAACCCTATATCCAGTGCAGCAAAATAAACTTCTCCATGACGTTGCTATTGTCATTGCCAGTTCCACATTAAGTGTTAAAACACAGTCTGAGACCAATGAGTTTCTTCACTTTCCATCAGGAATGTCTTACAAAACCAAAATGATCCAAATAATTAAAGTGGAAAAAATGACGCATTGAGCAATGTGTCTGACCCAAAACAAAAGAGAGGCAAAAGCAAATTTCTCCGGATAAAGTGAACATAGTGAATGCATTTTCTAGAAATGTTATACTTTCTGTGAATATCATTCTTCAGATTATTTGCAATTAAAACAGAAGTAAAGGAGAAGTTCTCAAACAAGCCAGGCATGGTTGGAGAGGAAAGTTTAAGTATGGGTTTTATATAAACTATAAAAAATATATGAAATTGTTTTTGAGCCAGTGAAAGGGCAAGAGGCAGGGAAGAGAACAAAATGGAAGTCTGTGACAAGATAAAGTACAGGACTGCTTAAATGTTTCATAGTATAAGGTGTGGTAATGAAACAAATTAACAAACAGAAAATGTGTTGAACAAAAAAACAGAAATTGCTGGAGAAACTCAGCAGATGTGGCAGCATCAGTGGGGAGAAAGCAGAATTAGCATTTTGAGTCTCTTGACTCTTTACCAGAACAGCTGAGTTTCTCCAGCTATTTCTGTTTTTCTTTCAGATCTCCAGCACTGCAGTTAGATTAGATTAGATTAGATTTACAGTGTGGAAACAGGCCCTTCGGCCCAACAAGTCCACACCGACCCGCCGAAGCGCAACCCACCCATACATTTACCCCTTACCTAACACAACGGGCAATTTATCATGGCCAATTCACCTGACCCGCACATCTTTGGACTGTGGGAGGAAACCGGAGCACCCGGAGGAAACCCACGCAGACACGGGGAGAATGTGCAAACTCCACACAGTCAGTCGCCTGAGTCGGGAATTGAACCCGGGTCTCAGGCGCTGTGAGGCAGCAGTGCTAACCACTGTGCCACCGTGCCGTGCTTTATTATCAGAAAAGTCTTATGATGAGGTATGAATGGCAAGTTAATAGTCATTTCAATAGAGAATAAAGAGATTAAGGAAAGAAAGCAAGATTAGGCACAGAAAGCTTGTGAATGTGGGATCTCATCATGGTAGGCTACCAGCAAACCAAGCCTTCAGTTACTCACCCTGTGTAATGAAGTTAGTGTAGTGTCTGTTGTTGGTCAGTTGTGTGCAGGTAATGCACATTTGCATCAGTAAGCACAAAACCCAGACAGTATGTATTAGTTTGTGAGATTGTAACAATGTAAATAGAAAGTTTTTTTTAATAAACATCAACACATCTTTCTCAACAGGAACCCAACTCTCCCTGATATGCATAACATGCATCATTCAGCTACATTATAAGATGCTGAGTTCTGCCACTGGTTGAATATTAATTGCAGGAGGATGAAACTTTTATAAAGTTGAAAATGAGATTCAATTGGCTTGATTGGTGGGGGGCAAGAAATTACACAGAACAACCCTTCACTTCTGAAACTAACTTGGCTGGGAAGGGAGATTAATGCTGGACATTAAATACCACACATTAACTCTATTTATTCTCTACGGATACTATCTGATCCTGCAAAATATTTCCAGCATTTTCTATTTTTACTTAGATTTATAGCAACTACAGTAGTTTGCTTTTGTGTTATTATTTGCATATGACTATGAGTCAAATAACAGATGCAAAGTGCAAATCTTCATATTGAATGATTTAGCTGATTTCCATGTAGCCTACCTTCAAATATTTATCAAAATATAAAAACAAATGTTAATTTATGCTGTGCATATGCTGTTGCACAATAATACCAGGTAGCCTGTTTTCTGTCATCAACATCAATAATCATTGCTGATTGAAAAGCAATATTTATTTTTTAAAAAGATATGAGGCAGCAATTTCTAGCATGTATACCAATCAAAGACTTGAAAAGCTCCATAAACTTTAATAGCAATATTTGGATGGTTTATTTGAATCCTTCAAATCATATTACTGCCTTATAAAATCTCTTGGGTATTGACTGTTCCTATTAAGTGAGAGATTTTTCAGAATGGTTGCTGTCATAATAGTCACTGTAATAGAGAATCAGAGTGCTGAATTGACCATTGAGGAGAGAGTAACAGGAGTGTTATTGGGAGATGGGGTCAGGCTAATCCGAAACGTGGGAAAGCAAATTAATTACATTGTTATAAAAGCAAAGTGCTATGAATGCTGGAGATCTGAAATAAAAACAAAGTGCTGGACATATTCAGCAGATCGAGCATCATCTGGAGAAAGAGACAGTTCCAAAGAAGAATTATATTGGACTCAAAGTAAACACTGTCTTTCTCTCCAAAGACCCTGCTAAATCTGCTTAGTATCTCAAGCACTTTGTTTTTAATTGTATTGTTACGTCCTCATTAAAGTAGAATGATGCTTTTAATGGGTTAGACAGCATCCGGGGAGCAGGAGAATCGATGTTTTGGGCATAAGCCTTTCGTCAGGAAGCCCAACCTAATGAAGGGCTTATACTTGAAACATCGATTCTCCTGCTCCTCGGATGCTGCCAAAGGGGATGTGCTTTTCCAGCACAACACTCTTGACTCTGATCTCCAGCATCTGCAATCCTCACTTTCGCCATGCTTTATAGCACTAACAAGTATGTTTATTTAGATATTAAGATTATTTTGTTGTTTCATATTGATTTCAGTCAATAAGGCATATGTTCTGTGTTAGTGTTCACTCAGAGTTAAGAGAGGAAAAATGCTCTAAATTTAACATAAGATATCCACAAACCAGAAGATAAACCTAATGCATTTTTGGTTATGGGACTAGGCAATATACTGATATGGATAGAGAACTGGTTAGCAAACAGGAAACAAACAGTAGAAATAAATAGGTTATTTTTCAAGTGGCAACTAATGAGGCATCAATGTTTAGACACAGTTATTCACAATGTATATTAATTATTGAAATGAGGAGACAAAATGTAATATTGCCAAGTTTATAGATGTCACGAAACTGGTTGGGGGGGGCTGGGGAATGCTCTGTAAGGATGGTGCAGAGATGCTTCTGTGTGTTTTGGACAAGGGGAGTGAATGGCCAATGTAAAGGTGATGAGGTACAATGTAGATGAATGTGAGGTAAGCAAAAGTACAAAGGCTGATTATCTCAATGGTGAAGGAGAGAGTGCAATGAATGTCATTGTACATCAGTTGCTGAAAATAAGCATGCAGGTGCAGCAGACAGTGAAAAAGATAAATGGTATATTGGCCTTCAGAGTGAGAGGATTCCTACATTTGTACAAGACCTTGGTGAGACCACACCTGGGGTTTTGTGTGGCTTTGGTATTCTAATCTGAGAGAGGATGTTCTGGCTATGGACGGAATGCAACAAACATTTACAAGACTGATCCCTGGGCTGAGCAGCACAGTGGCTAGCACTCTGCCTTACAGTGCCAGGGATCTGTTTCTGAGCTTGGGTGACTGTGTGGAGATTACATGTTCTCTCCGAGCTTGTGTGAGTTTCCGTCACGTGCTCCAGTTTTCTCTTACAGTCCAGGAATGTGCAGGTTAGGTGGACTGGCCATGCTAGCTTGCTCGTGATGTCCAGGAATGTGCAGGGTTATGGAGACAGGGTGGGGGTGGGGGTCTGGGTGGGATGCTTTTTGGAGGATTAGGTGTGTATTAGATGGGTCAAGTGGTCTTTTTGTGTCGAAATTCTGTATTAGGATTGATATATGAAGAGACACTGTATGGGCTAGCATAATACTCTGTAAAGTTTAGAAGAATAAGGGCTAGCCCATAGAAAACTATAAAACTCTAACAGCACCAGACAGGGTATGTACAAGAAGAATTTTCCTGATGACCAGAGAGTCCAGAACCAGCGGTCAAAATCTAAGTACACGGTTGGGCCATTTAGGACAGAGATGATGAGCAATTTCTTAACCTAGAGTGGTGATCCTGTTGAATTTTCAGTCAAAGAAAATTGTTTGAGCCAAAATACATTGAATGCCTTCAAGAGGGAGATAGATATAGTCCTCACAGTCAAAGGGATTAAGTGATATGATATGATATGATATGTGATACACAATAAGATATGGGAAATGGGGGACTGAGTTGGCTGATTACCCATGATCATATTGAAAAGGCTCAAAAGGCCAATGTTCTAATCCTTATGCTTAAATGTCTACTTGCTCAAAGTGACAGTGCTCAGGGCTGCAATTTTAAACTTAACAGCCAGATCCCAACATTCACCAATTCCCTCGGGTCTGAAATAAGAGAGGTCTTGATGCTCATGTACAGTAACATTGGTGTCAGTCTGCTGAAAATGCAATTGCCCCTGAAAGTAGTGTTATGTCAAAGTGGGCAAGTTCCTAAAGGCCGTGAGATCTGTATTATCTTAGTCAGCTTATGAACCTTTGGGAAAGCTGTGGATAGGTAAGAAAAATTTCAACAGTTCAATCTTGAAGATTGTGCCAAGTGGAAATGTACATTTAATAGTGTAAGATCAGTTAACTAAGTTTTCAAGGTAGATATTAACCAGAGAGCTCTGTTCTCTATAGGCAGGAGACCATGAATTGGAATACTTTATCCAGTGAGTTTTGACATTCAATACTATTTGAAATCTGAATTAAATGTGTCAGCTGGGCATTGTGGCTTGACTATTACAATGAATTAAAGCTAATTGAATGGTTACCAAACTTCTTTCTGATAGAAACTTCATTAAGACTTTGAGAAAGATAGAGCACCTCACTAAACTTTAGGTTGGGTAATTTCAAACATTTTATTGCATGAAGCTTTGTATGGGTTGTTTATTCGGCTGTACAGTGTGATCCCTTAATGAATGCTTGGCTGAACACTAATTGGTTCAGTTGAGAGGGGTTCTTAATGAACACTTCGAGAATTGAGACCTGATGGCCCATTTTCTTGAGGCAAGCGTTCTGGACTGTTTGTCTCAGCATTCAGCCACCTCAGGCTTGCATTGAGGGTGGGAGTGGGGGGTTGACTCCAGCCAGATCCTAGCACTGGAAGATGAAGATGAAAATTCTAGGTGAATGGGCTGACTTTCAAAAGTTGCAAGCATGACTTTGGAAAATGGCTCAACTCCAGATTCTCAATTTGAAAATAAAAACACCTCCCTTAATTTCACCCAAATTTACTCCATAGACAGAGCAACATCTCTGATAGCACATGGAGATGATGTTGTAATTTTTTTTAATCCCAAACTTGTGAGAATAACAACACAAAATGTGAACTGACTTTTCTTAATCAAACCTCCTGAATTTATATGGACAACTTCCATTTCATTAAGTCACTGTGAAATATATCAGCTCTTCATATATCTAAACCATAATACATGCATTTGTTTTTCAGAGTAAAAATAATTTTTGTAAAGAATGCTTTTAAAGTTCAGGAAGTTTAAAATAAACTACCAACGCATGATTGCATATGCAATGCTAAATCTAAATCTGGATTGCACAGAGTTAAAAATGATTTAATGATATGATGCTTTTAAGATTGTCATCTCACTTCTAAGTCATGCTGAATGTTAAGAATCTATTTCCCTCTGATGTTAATGATTACATCTATTACTGTGCTGATATTAACAGCATAATTAATACACATGGCTAAAAGGGTTCTCCTGGATTTTATTTCGTCAAGTCAGCAATTCCCATCTGGCTTGTTCAGCATTTTGATGCAAGATTGATCCTCCAGTGTGTAATAGTTCTGTACAGGGGAAAAAAAAACACTTTGGAATTGAAATTATAGCCTTGTTCTCTAAAGGCATAAAATCCTGCATATTCTGATGTAGAGAATGCAAAAATTGTTGAAACAATAAAATACAAAGTGTGCATATCAAAAATGCCTGTTGTTAAGAGATCTACCAGTTCAGACTGTGCAACCACCCAGCACACATTATTGATGGATGTTACTTTGTTCATCTTGTCAGAGCTACTCTACCAACTGGCTATTAGATTGGAGGGTTTTCTGAAACAAAATATGCAGTCCCAGTGCCAAGTATTCTACTCAAGTTCTTTTGTAAGTCATGTCGACTAATCAATCTTCAACAATGCATTGGGCAACCGCTGGGCTGCTTTCAACTACTTTTAAATTACATAATGTGGATGCAGATTTGACTTGATATGAAACCTCCACCATTAGATTGACAGCTTGCAGTCATATCACACAGTGAAACTGATATCCTCCTTTCACAAAACCGACAAGTGAGTCAGAGAGAGGTCAATGGAAGTTATCAGGAATCCCTCCAAAGTGAAATGATAGATGCACAGCTCATTATGAAATGTCCAAGTGCTATATCATTATTTATGTGAATACAGCAAGAACACACAACGTACGCTGTTCTGCTATTCAGTAAATTCATTGCTTCCATCCAGAAAATTTATTGTGCCTATTACCTTGGTGTTTTATATGCTATAAACTGTACTTGAATTTGGACTTTGCTGCTACTGAAGAATATGATGAAAGGGACGAAATTAACCTCTACCACAAATCCAAAGACCTTTGGCTTGGCTTAATTTCCTATTCCCTGAAACCCAAAATAAATCACCAGCTATTTCTTCTTATCTATACATCTGAGTGTGTTCCTGTTGAATTCGTCATACCATATTGCAAGGTCTCTGCATTATTGGTTAAAAAAAGAAATACCTGAATGTATTTAGCAGCAAAGCATTTGGAATAGATACTGTTATGGTAATTTTACAATGCCAATGCATATATTGATGCAGATATTGAAAAGGAGGGGGAGGTCCTTTAAATGAACTTAGCTGTCTTTAAGTCTTTTATCTACCCAGAGCATGAGCTAAAGTGCGAGGTTACAGATAACATCTCACATTGAGACTTGAAATCACATCTGGCAATTCTATGAAGATAAAAATTATATAGTTTTTGTCTCCACTAAATTTAAGCAATGATGGACTTGAGGTGGTACAGCAAGGCTTTGCTGAAGAGACCCCTGAGGTGAATGGATCTTCATTGTTGCAATTTGGTCTGTATTCTCTGGATTTCCAATCATCATCTCAGGGCTCCCTTCAACAAACCCTCACTGTACCACCTCAAGTACATAATTTCTTTAATTTGGATACTAAAACTGCACATCAGATGTGGTCACTCCAAAATCTTTATAGAATTGTCATTTCAAATAAAGTTGTATTGACCAACTCTCGGTAAGGCAATTCATAGACAATTTAGTGTTACAACACGATCAATTCTAATGTGCTGATCTGCATACTTGACTGATAGTTATAACATTTATCTTTATATTGCTTCGGAAACATGAACAAAAGTCAGACCTTCTCATATACCATGAAAGCTAGTTAATTAATTGATTTAGAGTAATCTTCTTTTGTTTGCTTTTATTTGCTGCTTATTATGATGACTGGTGTGAAAGGACATTTCTGCCTTCAGGGACGACCAGATTAGTTGAGTTACTCAACTATTTAGAAGAAGAGTCTATAGTTGAAACATTTGCTCGTTCAAATCTTGCAGTCAGGTTCGATGCTGAATGCATTGATGCGGACCATGCAAAATCTCTGTGAATGATACTTTTGAGATTTTCCAGCCTTGTCTTCCATTCCCAGCTGAAGCACTGAGATACCGTACATGGAGTAAACCTATACAAACCTGGAGAAAATTGCCAGGTGTGAAAGCAGATGAAAGAAGAGAGACACACACCCTTTTCACCACAGACACTGTCAAATTCTGGCAAGTTTTCAAAAGTCCACCTCTTTCAACATGTGAGTGGGTTAGTGAATGGGTGAGTGGGGCTGATAGCTGAATTGTTGAGCTGAAATAGATAAACAGTTAGGTGGGTGAGTGGGTAGTCAGGCCAAGGGAAGGTGGTTGGCTGGTCAGATGATCAAGGTCATTGTGTTCAGTTGACTTATTCTTGGTTAACTACAGATTTGGATCAAGTATTACACTTCATAACATTTTCTAGTGAAGTAAGCAGGTAAATTGCACAAATCTGGCCTAAATCTGACACCGAGATCCAAATCTTAATGGAGTTACTGGGCACCTAAACTTTTCAGGCAATTTACACACATCTGTGCACCAGATCTACAGGATGCTGACACATATGTTCCAAATTATGTTCCAACTAATGATAATCTCTTGATTTAGACCTAAGTCTCCTGTCTCTATAGGTGCTAATAGACTTGTAACTTCCCAGACTTTGCTATTTTTGCTAAAGCTGAACTAGGGGATTACATTCAAACTGAGTTTCCCCATACAGCCATTGACCTTCACAGATATTTGATCATATTAAAAGGCATATATAGTTTAGAATACCAGAGGCAACCTAGCAGCAGAGTTGAGATCTAATAATAGGTTTCCATATTCTTTTACAGTGCTCCTTTCAGCGGATCCACTGATAGCAGGGTTGGGATGTCTAAACCAAGATAAATTTTGTTATCAAAAGCTTTGTGCAGATCAAGTTACTTTCCAAAGGGAATCATCTTTAGTCTCGGATCTGTGATGCAAACACTCGGCTGATAAGATAACTTGTACAGCACAGATAATCTTGCTCGCAGGTCCCTTGTGTTATATTGATTAACTACTTATAATGCATGACTGCAACACTTAATGTATATGCTAGTTAATATATAAATTGGAGCAAGTTTGAAATTTTACTTAACCTCATGCCAAAAAAAATGTAGTAGATGTTATGAATCAGGCCAGATCCCCTCAAAATCTTTTAAGAAGGTAGCCCAGACCCTAATCTTTCCAGTTGTTTTAAGCAGATGGTGAAGATTCCAGGAGTGATGTGGCTGATCAAACCACTCAATTTTGAACTAAACAGAATTCATTTACACATGAACAAAAGAAAACCAAATTTAGAATAACGTAACTATTTGAAAGCCCAATCAATACAAAATTGCAACTTAACAAAGTGTTATTCCGATATCTTGCAACATCCCATAAACACATCTCTTGGCAAAAAGGTAAATTCTAACAAGTTCATACAGAAGAGAGGTGTCAGAGAGAGAGGGGATCAGCATGGAGCTGCTTTATTGGGTCCCCAGCTAAAACTAACCCAAAACAAACAAAACCCTGAACTGGGAGAACTGGCCACTTCCATTGCACAAGTGTTAAAAAAAACTGAAAGTTTTTTTCTGATTGGAGATTGAGGCAGCATCTGTTAGTCATTATAAACGTAGCCAGTTCAGACATTTCAGCACCTTGCCTTTTCAAACCCTCTCGAAGAAAACGAAACCGAGGACAGAATAGCCTTGTTAATGGGGCAGCATTGGAATGGAAAAGAATGGATCATAAGCATTTGAATCCAGGAAATTCTTTTCTGAAGGGTAAGTTGCAGTATTTTGATAAAAACTAAGATTTGCTTGATTTTGAAATTAACAAATCATTGAATTTTGTGGCCAATAAAGAGACTTAATTTTAAATAAATGAATGCTAACATTGCCAGTCCAGACTGCTTGGGACCAAGTCATTTCTAGATTACAGAAAATTTAAATATCTAATCACAACTCTTTGAAGTGGAAAATAGCATAGATAGAAGTATGTAACTCAGCATAATAAGGTAATAAAACATGAAAGTCCAGTAATAAACATAATTTTACTTATTTAAATATTGCATCTTTTACAATACAACTAAAAACAGCACAGGAACAGGCCCTAAGTCAGCACCATTTCCTAATTCTTATTTAGATCTTATTGCCCATGCATGGTTTCTATCACTCTCTTCACTTCCCATTAATGTGTGTATCAATATATGCCTTAAACATTATTAATGTGCCTGCTTCCACCACCTCAATTGACAGTGCATTCCAGGCATCCACCGTCCTCTGTGTGAAAACCTTTCCCCACACTTCTCCCTTAAACTTTCCCCTTTGACCTTGAACCCATGCTTTCATTTGGTTGAAGTTTCCACTCTGGGAAAATGCCTCTGACAATCCACCCTATCTATGCCTCTCATAATTTTGTACACTTCGAACAGCTTCTGTCTTTGCAGTGAAAACAACTGAGTTTTCCAATCTCTCCTCATTATCAAAACCATCCAGACAATGCAACATCTTGCTACGCCCTCTCTGCACTTCTCCAAAGCATCTATATCCTTCTGGTAGTATGGCAACCAGAACTGCATGCAAAACTCCAAATGTCGCCTAAAATGTCTTCCATGTTTCCTTTCAAATTACGGCATGAAAATTGTTATGTGTTGCTTGAATCTGCTCAAACATTTTCCAGGCCACCAGCATTTTCAAACAACAGAGTTCAAGACAGTGCATGCACATTATTTTGTGCTGCATGTTGTACCATGGAGTTATTTTTCAGGTGCCATAAGGTCCTTTAATAATTGAATCAGTAGCAGAATTGTGCTGTAATGGAATGTAGCACCATAATGATTACGATGGTACTCTGACATCCAAAAGTGCTGAGCGGCTAGATTAGAAAGAATTGTGTAGTGAAAAAGGAGTGAAACACTGTACTGAGAGTTGCATTCAGTCACACGTGGAATAAAGAAAGAGTTTACAGAAAAGGCAAAAGTGAGACATGGCATGATTGTTATGGATGTAATTGGGTGCTGCCCTTTAAGGAAGCTAATAGGTGATCTGGAGAGTCAGAGCAGGGTTCCAGTCCAGAACTGGCTCTGGAGGTGTGTACATCATCAAGAAAAGTGTTCCTATTCAGATTTACCATTCATCAGCCTGGTTAATAATTCTTAGTTCCAAAGGAAGTACCAATGAAACAATGGTGACCACAGTGTGATCTCCAAGCATTCGGGCAAGTCTTCTCTTAATACAAGAATGATCTGGATTTTGGATGGTGTATATTCTTTGAGCAGGCTCCATTGCTAGATGCATCTGTACTATAATAAGATCTGCAGCCATTATAATGAATCTGCCACCCTAAAAGGAATCTTTTGTTTTTTAATCTTAAATAAAGAAAATTGATCAATACTGCAGAAGTGTTGCCAAAAAACTTGGAACCACAGAACAAGATGATACAGAAAATCTTGCATCAATTGATATTAGTGACAATGAAAGAAATCCATGAAAGAAGAAAACAAAGCTGTAGAATCTAATAAAAGTCTGGAAGTGATTTCATGTAAATTTTGAACTTTTCCAGAACGGAAAAAACAGTAAAATAAAATTATTAATGTTGAAATTTAAGATCCTGGTCACCACATTCTCTAAAAGCAATGTGGTCACACAGCTGCTTCAGGGTTCCACATGCCCATCGATTTGCAGGTATAATGTCATGCATGGACCTCAGCGATCCCTACACTGTAAAGACAATTAGAGGAAATATCGCCAGTCATAATGGACTGGAATTCTGAAGTACACAAGACAAGTCAGATTTGCGTGTCTTAATTATCAGTTTCATTGTTTTTTCTAAATATAAAACTAGGAACCAGCTTTTCTTCCAAGCAGATCTCAAACTGGAAGAAGAAACCATGTTGGAAGTCTTGAATAGAAAGATTTGTAAGACATGACTGAGATCCAAAGGGACTTGTCAATATTTTTAAGAAGTGGTCATCCTTTCAGCATCATACTGTGCACAGTATTTTAATGCATTGAGACCATTATATGATGCATAATATGAATTAGAAAATATATTATTCTTCATGGAGTCCTTTTGGGTACTTTTTAATGCATCATCGTTTCTCCACATAAACCTATATACCAGTTCTATAGTACATATTTGACATTGAGTTAAAGTCATAAAGTCATACACCATGGAAATAGCCCCTTTGGTCTAACTAGTCCACACCAACGATGTTCCTAAACCAAACTCATCCCACTTGCGTTTGGCCCATATTCCTCCAACCTTTCCTTATATAAATGTCTTTTAAATGTTGTAACTGCACCTGAGTCTCCCACTTCCTCTGGCTGTTAATTCCACATATGTACCACTCTCCACGTTAAAAAGGTGTCCCTCGTGTCCTTTTTAAAACTTTCTCCTCTCTCCCTAAAAATGTACCATCTAGTTTTGACTTCCCCCACCTTAGGGAAAAGACACTTGTTATTCACTTTAACAAGGTCAGTAAAATGGACATCATAGAGCATGAGTTCCCTGATTAGGACTGTTAATCTGGCTGAACCAGGGAGACCTGCCTGACATAAAAGGATGAATCTCAGGGATATTGGGCCTCTGAATGCCTGACTCAGTGAGAGACAGTGCTGGTGATGGAATGCCAGCCTCTGAGGAGTTATTTCCACTGACAGAAATAAATGTCCACTCCATCTTCCAGAGGGTGCACTGGTGCTGCATTATTTGATTTACTAGTGCTTGGGAAGCTCTGTTTAAACTTGCACTTTGGCCTTAAATGTCCTTTTATTCAGCATCTGAAGCATTTAGCTTTCTGAATTCTGAATAGTTCAAGGATTGGGCTTCTACTCACACTTGAAACATTCTTCACACTCAGGGCCTTGTTTATGCTTGTTAATTTCTGGATCATCTCAATAATGAAGTCAATTGTGGTTCCAAAAGTAAAGCACATGCCAATCAGTACTATTGCAGTGCTGAAAATGTGTTACTGGAAAAGCGCAGCAGGTCAGGCAGCATCCTAGGAGCAGGAGACGACGTTTCGGACATGAGCCTTTCTTCAGGAGTGAGGAAAGTGTGTCCAGCAGGCTAAGATAAAAGGTAGGGAGGAGTGACTTGGGGGAGGGGCGTTGGAAACCCCCGAGTCCCTCCTCCCTACCTTTTATCTTAGCCTGCTGAACACACTTTCCTCATTCCTGAAGAAGGGCTCATGCCCGAAACGTTGACTCTCCTGCTCCTTGGATGCTGCCTGACCTGCTGCACTTTTCCAGCAACACATTTTCAGCTCTGATCTCCAGCATCTGCAGTCCTCACTTTCTCCTAGTACTATAGCAGTGACCAGCATCACATATTAACTATTGCTTAACCCCCATAATTTATAAAATAAAACACTGACACTCAAATCTCTCATGCAAAAGTACTCCCAACACCAGCCCTGGGTAGCTTTAGAAGATGGCAAACAAAAGACTGCAAATTTTTCTGATTAAATGAATTAATTAAGTCAATGCTAGCTATGAGTGGGCTTACAGGATAACTCCAGAACAACATATCTTCTGTGATATTAGAGAATAGGCGGCACGGTGGCACAGCGGTTAGCACTGCTGCCTCACAGCGCCAGAGACCCACGTTCAATTCCCGCCTCAGGCGACGAACTGTGTGGAGTTTGCACGTTCTCCCCGTGTCTGCGTGGGTTTCCTCCGGGTGCTCCGGTTTCCTCCCACAGTCCAAAGATGTGCGGGTCAGGTGAATTGGCCATGCTAAATTGCCCGTAGTGTTAGGTAAGGGGTAAATGTAGGGGTATGGGTGGGTTGCGCTTCGGCGGGTCGGTGTGGACTTGTTGGGCCGAAGGGCCTGTTTCCACACTGTAAGTAATCTAATCTAACCTAAAAATAAATATCTCCAGGCTTTGCGCCCTTCCAAAAAGTGTTTGTTGGAGATATTCTTAACCTTAAAACAAAGTTGCAAAGAATGTTGTCTAATGCCTTGAGCATTCCCTTCAGGTTACCTTTTGAATGCTCCCCTTCATTTATGATGCTGTGTCCAGAAGGATAACACAGAGGGAACATCATAGGAAAGCACATTCACTGCTGACAATTACAAACTCACATGCATCACAACAAATAATGTTCTTTTTCCCAAATCATCAACTTCATTTCCCAGTATTTACTTGCATGCTTAGCTGGATGAGCGGCAACAGCCAAGTCAGGAAATGAGAATATTTGTTAGATCAATTTCATTAATGGGGATAATGATCTGTGCAAATTGACAGAATATTTCTTTCAGATGCATGTATCAAATAATGGGTCTCTGCGTGGACATGTACATGCCCATCTGATGAATGAGCATTTTCACATCTGAGCTGTAGGGAAAATGTTCTGATAATCTTCCCATCATAGCGCTTCATCATGAAACTCTGCACACATCTTATCCATTAATTTTGATGACAGAAAATAAAATAATTAGCTTTTAAAAGGCCTATACCTCTTTCAGATCAAAATAATGCAATCATATTCACAGCATAATACTAATCATGTGCTGTCTACATTACATTCTTTTTCTCCCAATAACATATTTTGGAAACATTATTGCAACTTGAAAATCATGGAAAAAGCTTTGGTATATGGTCATATTTTGTGTCATAATAGTTTGATTCTTACAAGCACACAGTAATTTTGAACAAAACAGTCCCAGAACTATACAAGTCAGTGCACTGACAGCAGAGTTGGAGAATCAGTCTTCATTCTCTGTCAAAAGTAAAAGGCTGCCTGATCTGTCAGCCAGTCAAGTCAGGATGAGGTCATAATCCTTTTGGTTTATGTGGAAGTACAAGCTTTCTGAGTGCTGCTCCATTGTCAGGTAGCTTGTGGGGCAGGATCATAGGTGACAGAATTTATTGTAAAAGATCAATATGTCATACAACTAGATTTGCACGAACCTAGATTGCTGTTTAGTCTTAATCACTTAGGACAGGGATGCAGGCTTCAATTGACTAATATGTAAATCCCAGAACTTCTTTCAATCACAGTCCTGAGATAGTTTAAGGTTTAATCAGTGCAAAAAATAAGGTGACAATTCAGCTCAGACAATACATGAACGTTGTGAGGTTAGAGTCTGCCTGTGTCCCAACTTTGAGGCAGACTGGTTCATTTTCCAAAATAGGAATTTATAAAATGTCACATGGACCTACTACCTATAGATTGTGTGCTTTCGCAACAAAATAGGCTGTATCTGCAAATAGAAACCTGCAAATCCAAATTCACCCCACAGACATATATGTAGGTGTGCATGTGTGTGTCTGTGTGTGTGAGGGAGAGCAAGAGAGTGTCAGCAGACTTTGGGATACGTAACAACACAGAATGGCTGAGCAGAGGCTAATAGCCAAGTTTGGTACCCATGAGGAAGGCCTTGACCGGGATCTTCCATTCATGTTGCACTACAGGTGACCCCACTACACTCTTACACACAAGCACACAGACACACACACACACACTCTTACACACGATCATACTCACATACCCACACACACTTTCTTTCAGACACACACACCCACTCACAGGCATGTACTCTATCACACTTGCGCACTTTATCAAGCACACACACACACACACACACTCTCTCACACATGCACACACACTCTCTCCCTCTCTCCCACACACACAACACACATATCTATGCTATTTAATGATGCAATATGCCTGCACTGCTTGTAAGACAAAGCTTTTCACTGTGCCTCGGTACATGTGACAATAAATTCAATTCAATTCAATTCAATTCATATAAGTCTGTGGGGTGAATTTGCATTTGCAGATTTATACTTGCAGATACATTCTGTTTTGTTCAAAAAGCGCACAATCTACAGGCAGTCAGTCAATGTGGTATTTTTTTAATTCCTACTTTGGAAATAGAAGTAGCCGGACTCAAAGTTGGGATATAGACAGACTCTAGAAGAAAGTGAGGACTGCAGATGCTGGAGATCAGAACTGAAAATGTGTTGCTGGAAAAGTGCAGCAGGTCAGGCAGCATCCAAGGAGCAGGAGAAGGGCTCATGCCCGAAACGTCGATTCTCCTGCTCCTTGGATGCTGCCTGACCTGCTGCATTTTTCCAGCAACACATATAGACAGACTCTAACCTCACACCTTTAATGCATTGTCTGAGTTGAGATGTCATACCTTTAGTTATCTCGGGGCTGTGACTTGAAAGAAGTTCTAGTATTTATATGTTAATCAATCAAACCTGCAACCCAATTCTAAGTCATCAAAGACTTAACAGTAATATAGGCTTGTTCAATACATTGCATCACTTATATGACACTTTGATCTTTTATTTTAAATGCTGTGCCCTATGATCCTGCCCCACTAGCTACCTGACGAAGGAGTAGCTTGGACTTCCAAATAAACCTGTTGGACTATGACCTGGTGTTGTGTGATTTTTAAACTTTGTTCAGCCCAGTCCAAGACTGATATCAAAAAGGTGATCAGCAAACCTTGGCTACTATCTTTAGCCACTTGCCAGTCAATTTCATTGGATAGAATATATGTTACCTGCCAACAATAGACTAGAAGCTGCATCAGGATCCTAAGTGTGTCTTCTGATTTTTTGGCTTAAGTATATTGATGACCCTGTAGTTCCTTTTGGCTGAGGATGTTAGCAATTCTCTCTCCTGAGATTCCAGCATTTACAGTTTCTTTTTGTCTGTAGCTATTTAAATTAAGGCTGAATGCAAAATCATTTATAACAGACAATTAAACACTTTTGGTTTCTGACGTTTTTGAACCACTTCTGTCTCAGTCATTTTACACAAGCAGGGCAGTGGAGAAACAAGAATCATCCCTCTTACTTTTTGCTTCTGTGTTAGTTGTTTTTATTTCTCTTGTTGAATTATTGTCCATCGCAGGCAGGTTGAGAATTGACAGTTTCTTGAACACTTGCAACAAGATTAAATATTGTAATGACCCATATTATTCTGGCTACCATTTTGAAAAAAAAAGGTTTACTTAGGAACGTCTGGGTGAAGTTTATCTCCCTGGTGATAATGTAGTGCAGGATTACAGATAGCACATGGACTCTCTTGAGAACACAGCCTTGTGTTTTATCAATCAATTATAACTTCTGACTTTGTCTGGACTAATTTCATGGTGAATCATAGGTCCTTAGTTTTACGCATCGACTTCCGTATTCTTGCTGCACTTTTAATAAATATTGCATTACATTTAAGACGCAATAGCTATTGTCGATAGTCCTGAATGATTTATGCTGGTGCATAAGGCATTGTTATTCAACCTTTAGTTCTCTGGTTGGGCCATACAGCGTCACCATACCAGACATATATAATAATATAATATAATATTGGTAGGGCAGGAGATTGTATATTTAAATACAAAGGAAAATTGACACGTTCCTTTAATAACTTTGTTTTGAACCTCAACGAAAGAAAAAGACAGCTGGCTAAGTGAATTGCTGCACATATGGTACAAGCATTTTGCTCAGTTGGGGCCAAATGAGTTCCTAAGACTCCAAAATCGCCTAAGTACAGCCCAGCAGTGTCCGGGATTCGAATTTTCTACATGGGTTAAAAGTTTAATACTGGATAATTGGATGACACATTTAAACTAAGAGAGATTGCAAGCAAAGAAAATGCTACTTTGTAAGCTTTGCACAAGGTGATCCTGACAATTAGGAGTCAGTACCTGGGGAGCAGATTGAAGACTGTCATTACATTAATGGGGCCTTTATGGTCTACATATGTAATACTCAGTCAAGATAAATAAAATTCCACTTAAATATCTGTCACAAAAAAAATTATGGGTGTGCTGGTTCAGGGGAAATGGTGTCAATGTGGTAATGTCTCTGGACTAGAATTCCTCATTCTGACTCATGGCCTGAAATTCCAACATGGCAGCTGTTGGAATTTAAATTTGATTGGTAATCCTGGAATGAAAGAAGTTACTCACAGTAATGGTGATCAAAAATCCTTTGTCAATTGTTGCAAACACCCATCTGGTTCCCTAATGTCCTTGAATTGCATTGTGGTTTTTGCAACAAAAAATTAAAGACGAGTTGAACTGTGTTCCTGGACATTTTACAGTTTGATACATGCATCATTTTTTCATCTTATGTCAGTGCTTCCCAAACATTTCCTGCTGTGACCCCATTTCAAGACTTGAAAACTGTTGCAACTCCTCAGGTAAAGGTTAATCAGAGCAAGGAGGAAGGGGAGAAGACCTATTAGACCAAAGGCAAGGGAAAATAGTCTTGGGGAAAGGTTAGGAAGAGATCCATGTCAAGTATTGTTACCTCAGAGCTGTTGGCCCCAAAGTATGTGATCATCATTCCGTTCAGAGTCCGAACATACACTTTCAGAAACCCTGTTTTACATACATATTAATAGATATGGTCATTATTAAAATCTGACTACCTTCTGTGCTTATTTTTCCTTTCTATAGAGAGGTGGGCTGAAATATGAATATTCATATCACAATGTCGATATCTATTAAGGAGACATTAAACAATTTCCAGTGTATTAATTTCCATTTGTCATTTTGAGATAAGTCTCCAAACAGAACATGATAAACATGCTGGGGATTGCAATAAAAATGTGTACCAACTTCAACAAACATATTTATCCTCACTACAACAATGGAAACACAAATTTAGGAAGATAATATAGGAATATATTTGCATTTGGAATGTGATGAAGTTATAAATATTGCATTGCATTTTTTTTGGCAGAATACATTTCCAAATAACATACATTGGAATTAATGAAAAGGGTATTATTCAATATTTAAATTAACAAAGAAATTGCATTAATAAAATTAACATTTAAATTACCTTTGCCAAATCATCCACTAGTTAACCATAATAAAATCACATTGATTTTACGGAAATTAGATTTTGAAATGACTATGCATTTACTTATCAAAGAAAATGTATTTGTATTGAATAATATCCTGTTTTAGGATCCAGTAGGATAATTTGTGACAAACCTAAACCTTACAAACTGTCGTTTCTAATCTTTAGTTTTCGATGTTATTAGAAACGAAGCCAGCTGAATCAGAAGGAAATCGTGTATTGCTGGAATGAGCATACAACTGGCAATCTGCCACACAGAATAGATCGGTAAATGCATATAGACCAAATAATTAGTGTCAAATGAACAGTAAGGCTAACTTCACTTGTCCTTACTTAAGTCACAGGATCAGATAAGGGCATGTACAAGACTAAAAGTAGAAATTGAAAAGTCACTGCTAGAAATGTTTTAGTTTTGTGAAATTGGTTTCATTGCCTGGCACCACATTCTTTTCCGCTAAGCATATAATAGGTAACAATTAATATCACGATGGGGGAGTAAAATAGTTTCAGGCTTTTAATCACTGCTAAATGTTAATTATTATCAATCAATATCTTAGATACAAGAAATTAATTCTTACAAGTGTAAAGTGTTATTTTATCAGGATTTTTATTGTTAAAAACACTTGAAAAGATATAAAATCACAATGGTTGTTTTCTGTCTCTTCTTTTTGTCAAACCATCTTTCTTTGGACTGGATTTTCCAACAGCTGTTGAGAAGCCAATATTTGATCAATATGATGTCCTGAGCCTACCTATGTCATCAGTGTGCCTTGTGGCATGACTTTCCAGGAGGAGATCACCATGCTCAGCATCCTTAAAAATGGCAAACCATCATCCAATGGGGTTTCAGGGCAAGTGCCATACAGGCAAAGGTGAGCACGACAGATGTTGCCAGGTGAGCCTAAGGGCATTTCAACAAGGAGACATCCTCAGCTGTCTACATTGGAGTTTTACATTAAAAGGCTTGGAGCTGGTACAGACATTGAGTAGGAAGGGAATAACCTTCGCAAGCCTTTCATTCATATGGCCCCATCATTGATACCTTGCTGCACTGGGCCCTTAGTTTGCAAACAGGAAGAGCTTGATTAAGGAAATAAAATAAAAATGCAAATTTAAAATTTAATAAAGTCTGCAAGCAGCTATTTACTTTCTTTGGAAATGGGACTCCACTGTTTCAATCCTTCCTGTTCTGGGTTGAACAGTTTGCAAGGTATTACATGAAGTAAATCAGGTTGCTAAGCGGGTTTATAAGAACACAAGACATGGGGAGCAGTATACGGCTGTTCAGCTCCTGAAACCAGTTCGTCCAATCAACAAAAGCATTGGTCCAGGCCTCAACTCCTCATTCATACCAACTCAATAGACCCCACAAATCCCTAACATTTAAAACAAATCTATCTTGATTGAGCCCAACTTGAAAGATAAAGGTTCTTCTGCGGTTGAATGTCAGATCCAATTTACTAATTAAAATCTAAGGGCAAAAAATTTCATGGACATCATAAATATATTAAATCTGGGCAGTTACTTTCGTAAAGCTAATTGAGAGGCTGGATAAATCACCCAAAACATATCATCATGATAGCAACTTACTAAAATTCCTACTTACCACAGATAGCTAGACTATCTGGATATTTATAACAGCAAGTATATTAAACTCGCTGTTACATTTGGAGTAAAGTTTTGTCTGATATTTCTTTCCTCCATTTAAGAAGAATATTCCACTATTACCTGAAAACAAAAAAAAAGTACCACGACAAGAAGAAAAAAAAAGTGGCAAAACTGGACATAGCATGAAAGTGACCAAGGATTATCATAAAACTATTTCTTGAAAGATGATCATTATGCCATCAATTTTTTTAAAAAATTGAAAAAAATAGGTATAAGAAATTGCTAAATTAGTACATTTAGGTCAGGAAGTCTGAAATGGGATGAGGCAGGGACGAAAGATGTCCCATGGAAGCTACTTTCGAGTCAGGGACAGTGATTCAATGGAATAAATGTCAGCAAAAGAATAGTAGTCATGAAAAAGAGCAACACATCTCCAAGTTCAATCGATTGAACTTCTATCAGCCAGTGTATAAAATGAAGTAGTTGAATACCATAACTATGATCTGCAGTTTAGAATTTGTTCCCATTTAACTTGGAAAACTGAAAATGAAATTCAACTGTTGAAGAAAAGTGACAAAGAGAAACTAGGAAATTTCAAGCAAGAATTAGCAAGTAGAGGTAATGAGGTAGACTGGTCATCTTTCTCCTCTTAGCATAAAGTCAGCTCTTATAGATCCACCAAGAATACATAAAGACAGAGATTAAAAAGTCATTTTCAACTGTGCTGAAGTACATCAATGAGATTGAACATGTTTGTGTAAGTTTGGCTGGGATTGAATGCTAGCATGCTGTGAAAGTTACAATCAAAGAATTATCCCCTAGTTACCACTGTATTGTAGGTGAAGATCCCTTCTTACTCAGAGTGCTACAAATCAATAAAAATGAAAGAGGACAACAACACACACACCCTGAATGCTGGGATTTAATCATGGTCAAACTGCGTCAGAACTCCAGAATTTTATGCAATCAGCAAAACTAGGAATGTGAAGCTGACTGTTCACCTACCAATGTCAAAACTACAACATCGTCTATTAAAATGCTCAATTATCCACTCATCACTATCAATTTAGAATCTTGATTCACATATCTGTTCTAATTAACTTCTATCTTTTCAAGCTAATTTCTTGTTTCCTAGCTGTGTCTGCATTGTATTAATATTTCCTCTCATGTTTAGTAACTAATAAACTCAACTTTTGTGAGGCCATGATAACCTAGTTATATTGTCTTCCTTTTAAAATGTTAGTTCATTCAGACTTAAGAGAATGGAAGGAGATCCTAATTAAATCAACATTGCACGACTTAACAAAGTGGGTTAAACAAGCGAGCCAGTTCATTCCTCCTAACCCAGGGCCTTAATAATTTAGTGCAGCCTATCTGGAACCATAACGAGTTGGAGAATTTCACCTGGGGTCTGGTCGTAACAGTCCAGGTCAATGAAATACACAGGAGTAGATGTCACTCTGCAGAATCACAAAGCCGCGATAAGATCATCCCTGTGCTCCTCCAAGCAGTGCAGGGCACAGCACCTTATAAGGATAGACTGGTTTCAGAAAGACTGTGGTATAGGCTAATAAGAATGATATTAGGACTCCACAGATTAAATTATGATGAGAACTTGTACAGTTAAGGTTGGAGAAGTTGTGAACTTGCTGGATGATTTGACCATTGTGGTTATGATGTTAAGGACGATATAGCTAGTTGGGGAGACTAATCATGGGCAAGGGGTGTAAGACCAAAAGTGGGATTCAGACCTTTCTGAAATGAAATTAGGTACCATTTCTCCACCTAAAGGCTGATAGAAGTTGGCAATTGAAATGACATCCATTTGAGATTAATTTAAATTGATTCTTTATTAACATTTTAAAGCAGACTGATAGGTACTTGTTACCCAAAACTGTTAATGAAAACAGGGAAAAGATGGATACTTAGAGTACACGATCTCAATGAATTGCAGAATAGTCTCAAGGGGCTCATTGGCCCACTCATGACTTCTTACACAGAGTTGATATATGGCACTGACAAAGCGACATGTACACTGAGTGAAACTCTGCACCATCAGGAAGCTTGCAGTCCTCTTGTAGCTATGAGTTGGCTTGACCTCCCCTTTTCTTTGGCAAGAAACTTAGTCAGCTCTCTTGGAATGAAATATCTCAGTGACCTTTCTTACATAACAGGAAATGCCAAACTAGAGAAGGCTGTAAATATGTATCATCTGCTCCAGCCTGAAAGGAGCCAGATACTGTTGCATGGCAATGGTCAACCTCACAATTACTGCTAATGGCACCCTGTCCTGCTCTGAGGCTGAAGCTAGAGCTGGTGGCAGATTTCAGTGAAAATCTCCTCAATGAAATATTAGACCTCCCACAGACTGTACTTGCTGAGACCCTGGCTAGAAACTTGCTCCAAGAATACCACAGGCAGCTATAGTTTGCTCAAAGCCCAGCTCCCTCACCGTTGTCTGCCAGCTGCTTTTCCCGAATTGTATTACCTCTGCTCGTACTCTACGATACATTACAGTCTAACAGGAATGCACGCCACTGTTCCCATATTGGGGAGCAAATGAACTTCACAAAATCTTTGACATCAGGACAAAAACCCTTTCACATACGCCACACTCTTGTAAATTTCAAGAATTTTGTGTGACTCTGAAAAGAATCAGATACTTCTACAGCTACAACCTATAGAATCAATCTATAACTAACCTGAAAATAGTTGACGGTCCATTTTAGCACTGCTGAAGGGTCTTCATTGTTACTGAGTACATGTACAGTTTTGTGATGTTACGAGAGAGTATCAATGAACATACTCGCTCCAAAATGCGATTAATATCATCAACACATTATATCTGTCTCCTCTGCCTACATACAGTGGACACCCTTTGATGGACTCAAGCATGGCTAACACCAAAAATGTATATGGCACAGATGTAATTTTGTAGGGAAAATGTCAATTGTTCCACTGAAAGACGAGGCAGTGAGGGCCTGAAATTTGCATTCACTATATTTTGAGTTATTTTTAATATTCTCTATTCAGCCTTTGATTCCCTGTCTGAGCCAATTGTAACTTCATCCTGTGTTGTTTAGTCAGGTAGGTGGTATTGAGTTACATTTGGAGTGAAATTGGAGTATTTTGCAACCATGTTTGGATCAATTGTTCAGCAAGTTTCCATCACCTGATTGTTGCCATGGTATTTGTCCTCACTGGTTTTGAAGCACTGACAGAGACAACTGAAAAACAGTGTTGTTGCAATGTATACATGGAACAAAGGGTGCTTTGCCTACTTTATAATTTTTCAGTGCTACATCGATCACTCAGACATTCATATTCTTTTGGAAGCCATGGGAAAAATGAGAAGTTTTTACATGTTTACTGATCTTGATGTGGATGTAAAGAAAACTTTATATGGATGGAGGATTTGAATCAGTGAGCCTCTTTAATTTTGAAAGCACCATCAATAGAGTCATCACATATCAGTACACTTCCCTCTATTGAACAATGTCAGTTAAATCATATCCAACCCCAATTTCTACATGCTGGAGGACACCTTGAAGGTGAAAGTGATCTTATTATTAAGCTTAACAAAATGTTGCTTGCCAGTTAAAATAATTATCAAAAGAAATAAGACTGTGTTACAATAAGGTCAGGTGGACAGCATAGCATGGACAGTAACAAAGATGCAACACTAGTGAATATCCAATATGATTTTGAATCTGCTCCCATTTATGGGGTGGAGTTCTGACAGGTGAGACTTCCTAATTCCTTGGGAAGGCCCATTGGTGAGTTAGTCACAGCCTAATTGACTTGTGGTTTGATGGGCCTTCTGAAAGTGAGGCAGCTTGGGCTTCTTACCAATTGTCCAGCTAGCAGGCAAGATGGCTAATGTCATTAAAAGATTGCACCCAAAGGTTAGGATTTACAAGTGGAATTAACATAGATGTTGAAATATTGTAAATGTCAAAAATAAAGTACTCATGCAATTTCTGACCGATTTTCTGACCAATGACACTCTTCACTTGTAAAAATTGTTTTACAAGGACAGAGAGATTGTTCAGTTGTCATTATAACTCAGTACCCTGTTACAAATTCAGTCACATGGACTAAACAAGGCTTGACATTTTTGTCTTTTCCAATGAAAATAGTGAATATTAAATTGTAATGTACCTCTAATTAGCAGTTTTATACGGAGGGAACTGCAAAGTTTGTGAGGATTAATGCACACTGAATCACTGAGAGTATCAACCGAATTTTCACATTTAACTATGGATGTGGTGGTGTCAGGAGTTAGTAGTGAATGCTAAATGCTTTATTGTCATTCCAACCATAAATTCCCATGTGAAAATCACTGAGTAACAATCGCTCATATGATAACTGTAACTGATATCTCAACAACTTGAATAAAGTTAGTTTCATATAATTTAACATATAATTATATTGCAATCATAATTTAGGAATTGAATTGTCTTGATGCATTGAATTTGTTTTATTGAATTTATTTTCATGCTCAACTTGTGTTCACACATTAAATACCTGAGAGCCAGAATCATAAAGAAAAAAAACACTGTAATTATGAATTGCAATGTCTGCTATGTTTGCAATTGATAAAGATTACCATATGACCAAGTATAGAATGAAGATGCAGTGAAACAAGGAAACATATACATGTTTAAATCTTTTAAAAAACATTAATTTTAAACAATTACCTGTCTGTGCTTTCTTTCACAAATGGAGTTCCTAATAAATATTACTCTTATCAGTTTGCCTTTGGCTATCTGTCACTCCTCCTCCACTGAGCTGCTTCCAGATACTCAGCTTGTAAGATGTTATTTCTAACATTATTAGCAATTTATCTTCAGATTCCCATGAGCAAACAAGAGGTGAAAGGTGTACATTTGTCAGCTTTTGTGAATTAGTAAATTACAGGATTTACTAGCAACAGGATTTACTTAGCAACAGGATCTTTATGCTGAGGACACAGAATGCGACTGTTTATTTGACATTTGGTAAACGGTATTAATTTTGGAAAAATTGGACAAAGTGATGGATAGAAAGTGTCAACATAATTAGAACCCTTTTGGTGACTTATCAAAACCTGTTGTTTAGGATTAGTCATTACTTCACCTGCACCATTTTAATGGAACCACATTGCTCAAAAGTAATCAAGTAATTTTCAGCACCTTTGAATTTGCCTTATTCTTATCGTATTTGACAAACTCTCCTGCATCTCTTCCAAACTATATGGCAAAAAAGTCTAGAACTAATTAATTGAATGAACAACAAAATGGAATTAAAATAACATGTTGATAACAGTGTCATTTCTCCAGAGAACGAGGGTCTAAATTACAGTCTGAAATTACACTCATTCTCACCTCTTGAAACGAATGATTTACTTAACTCCTAGCTAAGCAACAGAGCGAAACATTCTGCTTCATGTCAAGATCTGTGTGGGCATCATTATAACCAGGCAAGGTGAGGGAAATCAGCTACTGTGCTTTTAATCACCTCTCAGTCAGTCAAAATATATTTTTTTAATTTCCTTTTTAGCACACACCTATTAAAACATAATTAACTAGATCAGAATGAAGGAGCCAAATAACAAGGTTTTCTTGAAATAAATGAAGATGAATTTTATTGACCATCAATAGTAATAGAAACACACATCACGCACCCACAAACTCAGCTTAAAACCTGATATTATTGATGGGAAGAGAGAGAAAAGTGTGTTCAGGTACAGAGAACAATGTAAAAGCAATAGCATTTTAATAACCTTGGTGTCTCTGAGTTATGAGAAGGACTTGAATCCTGACTGTTTACCTCTGATTTCTTTCTTCAGTAGTGGTGATGCTTGCAGTTATCCTTGAGTTCTCATTAAATGGTTGGTGTTCCATTCAGAATTGATTTTGAAGTTGAATGAGAGGAGGGTGACAAAGAGAGAAAAGAAAGAAGACAGAGTGTCTTCCAGTTCTTGCTTACAAATCAATTTTTACTGGTTCATGCTTTGCTGGTCAAAAGTAGCTGTTGAAATACATTGTGTATCTCAGCCTCAAAACATCATATTTCCAAACTGAGTCACAGGCAGGTGAGTTTTTCATCTCCCAATGTCTAACTTTGAGAAAAGTTCAAATCAACTTGGAAGTAGCGATCTGAATTTCAATTCCTTCTCGAAAGTGATGCTAATGTCAGCTCAGACGGTTCCTTGTTTATTGATGGTTCCATGTGCAGTGTTCAACATGGTGAGGTGATCATAGCACTTAATTTAGATCCGTATTTGTCTTTTTTCATAAAGAAATTGTCATGAATATCTCAAGTATGACAATTAGATTTCAGAAATTGAATATGCACATTTTTACCCAAGGGACCTAGGTTCAAGTCTGACCTGCTCTAGAAGTGTATCACAACATTTCTGAACACATTAATCAGAAAATATCTACAGTGTAGTATAACTAGGTTAAAAATCACACAGCTAGTGACCTGATGAAGGAGCAGGACTCCAAAAGCTTGTACTTCCAAATAAACCTATTGGACTATAACCTGGTATTGTGCGATTTTTAATTTTGTCCACCCCAATCCAACATCAGCATCTCTACCATATAGTGTGACTAGAAGTAACCATAATGAAGTTCATTGTATTTACTAAAACTAGAGTGGGGTGAAATAATGCAAAGATTGACTATTGTATAGTATGCACTGCAAGTTCACAGCTACCTCGTCATAGAATCCCGACAGTTGGAAGCAAGCCACCCAGCTCGTCAAGTGCATACAGACCCACCATTTTCTCATGGCTAATTCACATAGCCTGCACATCCCTGCACTCTACAGGCAATTTAGCATGGGCAATCGAGAAGAAACCAGAACACCCAATGGAAACACACGCAGACACAGGGAGAATGTCCAAACTCCACACAGACAGGTACCCGAGTCTAGAATTGAACTTGGATGTCTGGCGCTGTGAGGCAGCAGTGCTAACCACAGAGCCACCGTGCCACCCTAATTATCCTCTTTTCTTCACACTCCACCTCCTGTAAGGACTCAATTATATTTTCCCAGCTTCTTCATCGTCTTCACATTTGTTCTGACAATGCAACTTGCCTTAACAATGCTTCTGAATTTCCTCCTTCCTCAACTGAGTAAACCCTTCCACTGTGGCCATCAGAAGTATCGACTGAGTCCAGCTAATTTCCTGCACTTTGGCTTCCAAGCAATCCCCACTTCCTACAATTAAAAGTATTAGTAGTTATAGTTGTTGGTGATGCAGTGTGCCCTGCCTGATTCTTGAACAGAATTGTTTTCTGGTCAGAGGATAGGATAGCCAAATGCCAACTAGTGCTGATCCTGAAAATACAGTAACAATAACTGATTAAGTTCACAAGGAACTAAATTAAGAGAAACAGTAGGAGCAGGATCAGCCTGGCTCACCACAAGTGCTTGTTATCTAACAAGATGCTCAACATGATGATGAACATCAGGATTAAATAATTTTTCTCTGTACATATTCGTAATGAAAGATACATTGGCCAATAAAATGAAAATTGAAAACCTCAGGATAGTAGTTTAAAGTATTTTATTTTAAATAACCATCCAAACTAATTCTGCCTGAGAAGTATTTTGAGAAATATTCAGGAAAGATTTTGCATCCCGACATGGTAAGTGCATAAATGTTTTCAAAATATTTCAAAGCTCATCTTATCTCTCCGAATAGAATCAAAAAGGAGTTGGAATGTAAGCTATGGGGAAATTTATGGTTAAACTGCATGAAAGGTCCAGCAAGGCCTATTGCAAAATTGTGACCAATCCAATAAGGTGGTTCCAGGAGTTGAGATAAGATTCTCAATAGGCAGCAGCAAGTTATTTAGTAAGGGGAATTATTGCTGGTTAACAACTTTGTTTATTGCACATTTCACCTGATTAATACACAGCTTTCTATCCTAGCACCTGCTTCGAGTGAGCTAGATGATGACAATTCATGACATGAATGTCAAAGCAGATGACTGGCAACTTCAGCTCAGCATTTTCTCTAAAGAACCTCCATGTTAGTCATCAGAAATCAATATCTCAGGATACACTCTATGGGCAACATGCACACACACATCCGTCGGACATTGTACCAGTCTCTGTGAAGCCTCATGGCACACATCTTCAAATTACTTTAGTATATATCTTCCTCAGAGCTGTACCTTAGAGTGAAATAGTGACCATCATTATAATGTTGGACATGGTACACTCAGGGCCATGCATCCATCTCATACACTGGACCATGGTGCATCTCCAGCTGGTTAGCTTCTCTTACAGTGCTTACTCACTTTAAACTTACCTGGATGTTCACAACTTCCCTGCCACATTTTGGTGCATTTTACCTGTCAGGAAGAGACACTGGGCTGACAGTATGGCAGTATGTCATGCTGTTTTGCAGAGACACAAAGCAAAACATTTTGTTCTGCCCTTAGTAGTCTTCAATGAAGAAAGATAACATATGGTCAAATGGTCCTGGTACAGTTATGGAGTCATAGAGTCATACAACATGGAGTTCGACCTTTTGGTCCAACCAGTCCATATCGACCATGTTCGCAAACTAGACTAGTCCGACTGGCCCATAGCATGTCAAATCTCTCTTGTTCATGTACTTGTCCAATTGTCTTTTAAATGTTGTAACTGTACTTAAATCCATCACTTCCTTTGGCAGTTCATTCCACAGACAAACCACTCTCTATGTGAACAAGTTGCACCTCATGGCCTTTTTAGTTCTCTCTCCTCTCAACTTAAAAATACGTCCCCTTGTTATGAACTTGTCCACTCTTCGGAAAATATCCTTGCTAATCACCTTATCTATTCCCCTCATGATTTGATAAACTTCTCTAAGCTCACCCCTGTATTGCAGCGAAAAATGTTCCAGCCTACCCAGCCTATTTTTATAACTCAAAACCTCCAGTCCCAGCAGCATTCTGGTAAATCTTTTTCTGAATCCCCTCCAATTTACTAATATCCTTCCTATAACAGGGTGACCAGAACGGCACACAGCACTCCTTTAGAAGCTTCACCAATGTCCTGTACACATTACAACTCCTTTACTCAATGGTCTGAGAAATGAAGGCAAGAAAACGAAACTCCTTCGAAACCACCTTGTCTACTTGTGATACAAATTTCAAAGAATTATTACCTGAACCCCGACATCTCTCTGTTCTGCCACATGACTCAGTTAAGGACAGCCTCTGACACCAGTCTAGGGGCTTATACATGGTCAGAGAGCCACTCGGGGCCAGTGAGAGTCAAGAGCCTTTTCACATTAGGGGTGAAGATCCAAATGAAGGCAGCCTTTAGTCTCTTTCTTCCCTGTCATGGACTGTCTTCCTTTAGAAATGGGATCGGAAGGTTTTAATGGAGGTGAAAGTGAAAGAGCACATTTGTTATTTTTGCTAAAGTTGTGGTGGGCTCTCAAGTGAGTGAGAGTATGCAGGATTGATGGTTTTGGGGATTGATATGGCTGACAGCGAGTGAGGGAAGAGGTTGCAAGCAATAGTGTGAACTGGATACAGTTAAAGTGAGTGTGAGGTATGAGAGAGATTAGAGACCGTCATTCATTTCCTTCCCAAAAAGCTGTGCATTCCTTCAGATGGCTGAGATTGCTTTAACCTAGGCACTATCCTCACACTAGGCTGGCATGATCTGGTGTTGGGGCCTCCACTGCTGGCTCTGGGGGATCTCAAGTCCAGCATTTGCATCACATCAGGATTGAAAATGTGTTGCTGGAAAAGCGCAGCAGGTCAGGCAGCATCCAAGGAGCAGGAGAATTGCCATTTCGGGCATGAGCCCTTCTTCAGGAATGAGGAGGGTGTGCCAAGCAGGCTAAGATAAAAGGTAGGGAGGAGGGACTTGGGGGAGGTGCATTGGAAATGCGATAGGTGGAAGGAGGTTAAAGTGAGGGTGATAAGGTGAGGGTGATTGGCCAGAGTGGGGGTGGGGACGGAGAGGTCAGGAAGAAGATTACAGATTAGGAAGGTGGTGCTGAGTTTGAGGGTTGGGACTGAGACAAGGTGGGGGGAGGGGAAATGAAACTGGAGAAATCTGAGTTCATCCCTTGTGGTTGGAGGGTTCCTAGGCGGAAGATGAGGCGCTCTTCCTCCAGCCGTCATGTTGCTATGGTCTGGCAATGGAGGAGTCCAAGGACCTGCATGTCCTTGGTGGAGCAGGAGGGGGAGTTGAAGTGTTGAGCCACAGGGTGGTTGGATTGGTTGGTCCGGGTGTCCCAGAGGTGTTCTCTGAAACGTTCCGCAAGTAGGCCTGTCTCCCCAATATAAAGGAGGCCACATCGAGTGCAATGGTTGCAGTAAATGATGTGTGTGGAGGTGCAGGTGAATTTGTGGCCAAAATGGAAGGATCCCTTGGGGCCTTGGAGGGAAGTAAGGGGGGAGGTGTGGGCGCACGTTTTGCATTTCTTGCGGTTGCAGGGAAAGGTGCCGGGAGTGGAGCTTGGGTTGGTGGGGGGTGTGGACCTGACGAGGGAGTCATGGAGGGAATTGTCTTTTTGGAAAGCTGATAGGGGAGGGGAGGGAAATGACGATGTATATGGAGGTTGGTGGGGTTGTAGGTGAGAACCAGTGGGGTTCTGTCCTGGTGGTAATTGGAGGGGTGGGGCTTAAGTACGGAGGAGTGGGAAGTGGAGGAGATGCAGTGGAGAGCATCGTCGATCATGTCTGGGGGGAAATTGCGGTCTTTGAAGAAAGAGACCATCTGGGTTGTTCGGTATTGGAACTGATGTTTTTACAAGGGGCAGGGTGGGAGGAGGTGTAGTCTAGATAGCTGTGGGAGTCAGTCGGTTTATAGTAAATGTCCGTGTTGATTCAGTCGCCCGAGATAGAAGTGGAGAGGTCTAGGAAGGGGAGGGAGGAGTCTGAGACGGTCCAGGCAAATTTGAGGTCGGGGTGGAAGGTGACTGACCTCCAGCATCTGCAGTCCTCACTTTCTCCATCCATCAGGATGTCTAGGTCCCTGCCCACAAAATGGCGCACCAAGTTACCAACTTTCCTTTCCCAGCTAAGTCCAACACAGATATCAGAAACCACTCAGGGCAGATCTACACTGACAGAGCTTACCCAGATGCACAATTGCCTTTTAAGGTTGGTGCCCATGCCAGGGATGCCACTCCACTTCAGGATATCCCAGCAGTGGTGGGTTTTTCCAGCTCTGGTGAATGGTAGAATGAGGCTATGGCTGAGTGACAGTCATGCCAGAGTGTCAGGGTAACTTATCAGGTTAATGAGATGAACCTGGTATGTTATGGTGAGAAATTTCACTGGGAAACCTCCCATCAAACTTGATGAAACTGACAGTCAACAATATACAAGGTTCAACCTTCTGTCCAATTCTATTTTAATGCTTTTAGATTAGATTAGATTACTTACAGTGTGGAAACAGGCCCTTCGGCCTAACAAGTCCACACCAACCTGCCGAATCGCAACCCACCCATACCCCTACATTTACCCCTTCACCTAACACCACAGGCAATTTAGCATGGCCAATTCACCTGACCTGCATATCTTTGGACTGTGGGAGGAAACCGGAGCACCTGGAGGAAACCCACGCAGACACTGGGAGAATGTGCAAACTCTACACAGTTAGTCGCCTGAGGCGAGAATTGAACGCGGGTCTCTGACGCTGTGAGGCAGCATTGCTAACCACTGTGCCACCGTGGTTTATATCAGAAATTCCACGTTTTCACTAAGAACATCTTACAAAATACTGGAAATGCAAGTAAATGGGATCATCAGGTTCTTTTGAATGTTCCAATCCAAACATTAGGATGTTTTTTTAAAAAAATTAAACTGTTCTACTGTATATTTCAAGATTTTCCATTTCTAATGGTGATTTCTAATACTTACACATTAAAAAAAACTCTCAATTATTACCTAGGTGATTTGCACTTTCAATTTTAGATGAAAAATTGTTTTGAAAATGGATGCTTTTCTTCTTGGCTGGGGTATACTCATTTTACAGATAACATTACATTACTGATTGTGTCATCAATCAGACACATCAAAGTGTTTGCTTTTGCTGTTACATTTTTTGAATTCTTTTTAAACATGGTAACTGAGACGTAATAAGATTGTTTAGTAGTACAGAGCATTGCTCAAAAAAAAGACATCTTTTCGTCTTAGTCTCACCAGGACATTTTGCAAGAATTCCAATGAGAAGAGAGTGCTGATTGATTGTCAGTGGACTGTGATTGGTAGCTGTGTTACCAGGAGAATACAACAATTATTTATCGTTGACAGTTAACTGCCAATCTTTGTTTAAATTTTAAACCAGATGTTTGACTCTGATTAGTCAGAGTCCTGCCCTGAGTAATGAAGCAATGAATAACGAGTATCAATTTTGTTGATCTGAAATGGGCATAATGAGTGTACATTGATTTCTAAAAAAAAGGCACTGTGTATTCCTTCATGTATTTTCAACTGCTCACTCATGCATCACACTGACAATCCGAAATTAGCTATCGGCATAATTCTTCAAACACTCAGAATTAACAAGAGACCCCATCCAAATGCAAGATCACACCTGATGTTGGACACTGTGCTACAAGTTTAGTAAGAGTAGGCGGGTTGGGTATGATCAGTAACTTGCTCATTGTGAAAATATGCTAAAACAAAACAAAGAACTGCAGACACCAAAAATCTGAAAGAAACATAGGCAATTAGCAGGTCTGGCAGCATCTATGGAGAGAAAGCAGAGTTAATGTTTTGAGTTCCTCAGAACTGATTGTAGCTAGGAAAAGGTTGGTATTAATGGTGAAAATGGAGTCGGGGCAGGGGGAAGGAATAAACAATAGCTAGAGACAGAGTTGAGTTGACAAAAGGATGGGTAGAGGTCAGCCTCGGAGAATCCACAGCTGCTAATTGCAACCATTAATAGCTGACAATGTGTTGGTTGTGCCTGGAATATAAGATTTAATGGAAAGTGAGAAGTCACATGACAACAGGTTATAGTCTAACGGGTTTGTTTGAAATCAAGATTTTCAGCGTGCTGCTCTTTCATCAAGTGAAACGAAAGGGTTGGGGGAAAATCATGGAAGAAAGTGCTCAGACCCGAAAATTATTGGACTCGATACTGAGTCCAGAAGGCTGCAGGGACTCCCAGCGGAAAATGAGCGCTAAGCTTCATTGGTGCATACAGTAAGACAAGATGCAGGCCAGGGAACAAGGTGTTCTGTTGAACTGGCAGACACATGAAAGCTCAGGGTCATGTTTTGTGGAGAAACATACATGTTCTGCAAGTTGGGTGTCCAGTCTGCATTGCATTTCCCCAGGATAGTGAAGACTACACTGTGAGCAGCCAATATAATAGATGAGATTGAATGGAGTGCCGGTAGATTGCTGTTGCGAGTGTGGTGCTGGAAAAGCACAGCAGGTCAGGCAGCAGCCGAGAAGCAGGAGAATCAATGTTTCAGGCATAAGGCCTTCATCAGGAATGAGACTTGTGGGCTGAGGGGCTGAGAGATAAATGAGAGGGGGGCGGTGAGGCTGGGGGAAAAGTAGCTGGGAATGCAATAGGTAGATGAAGGTGAGGGAGAAAGTGATAGGTCGGAGAAAGGGTGGAGCAGATAGTTGGGAAAGGTGATGGACAGGTCAAGAGGGCGGTGCCGAGTTGGAGGGTTGGGACTGGGATAAGGTAGGGGGAGGGGAAATGAGGAAACTGGTGAAATCCACATTAATCCCATGTGATTTCAGGGACTCAATATTGAGTCCTGAAAACTGCAGGGACCCCAAGCGGAAATGATTTGCTATTCTTTCACCCTGCGCTCAGCTTCAAGATTTTTCAGCACCACACTCTTGACTCTGATCTCCAGCATCTGCGGTCCTCACTTTCTCCAGGTAGATTGCTGTTACCTGTTACAAACTGCACATTTCATTTTCCACAGGATTACTGCACTGAAAATATTGACTCAACTTTAGCTCCATAGACACTGACAGGCCTGCTGAGTTTTTCCAGCAATTTCTGTCTGTGTTTCTGATTTCCAACATTCGCAATTTTGGTTTTTTTTTACTTATTTGTGTGATAGCCAAAATGCTTTTTTTTTGGTTTGATGCTAGCATCTAGTCATGGCAAATAATACTGAATAGGCGATTGCATGATAACAGCGTGAAGCAGCTGGCTTCACTGTTTCCGTTTGAACAAAAATTTGAGAAACTTCACATTTCCAAGATAATCAAAGCATCAGTGGGATCATGGCTACCCTTGAATAAACTGTTGCTATTGGATATTGTACAAAATCATAAAAGCTCCTAAACCAGGCAAGTTATGAACTGAAAAGTGCCCATTCTCGCACAGATTACACTGATTGATATGTATGTGGAAATCAAAGGTTTATAGAAGTCATTGATGGTTTGGCATAGTCAAAGGGTCAGGGTTGAGGGAAACACTGGAATCTGTCAGCCCCAGTATTATATCTCAATGCCAATCTTCTCTAAATGTATTAGGTCAATCTGCTGCAGACTTTCTCAACTGAATTAAACCTGGAATTTAGACTCAGTTAGTTTAATTTTTTTTTAAATACCTGACTGAAACCTGACCATTTTGTTTAAATTAAAATTCATCACCCAGCCTTTCAGTTAAATGTTATTCCTCTTCTCCCCATTCAGGTGTGTGACAAATCTCCAAAGATCAATACTGACAAAGAACACAGTTCACTCTGGCATGCTGTTCAATATTTACACCTTGCTAAAATACTCAAAAATGCAGAAAATCACAGCAATATCTCATTGCTGCTTCTGAAACTTCAGTGCGTGTTCCTTGATTGTTGTGTTTCTTACATTACAATAATGGTTACACTTCATTGGCGATGAAATACTTTGTGATATTCGGAGATTGTAGAAGATTCTATTGAGGTTTTAGTTTATTCTTATTTCTTTTTCTCTGCTTTGTAAACTGCAGTCAGTGAACTGACTTGTTAATTGGGTATAATTTGAAACAAAATAATGAGACTTCAATCAAGACTGGATCCTGTAATTTCAAATTGATTGCAGTTTACGAACCAGGTAGAGAGGCAGCAGTCACTCATGAGAGGAGCCCTATTGTTCATCTAATATTGAAGTTGATTCACAATGCTCTCTACATAACCAGGTAGGATTGAGGTCAATGCATCAACTTAACTCCTTTTTGCACTCCTTTCAATGTGACCTTTAATCTCCAACAAGCACATCAAATTAACATTGGAGATCGAAGATACATCAAAGAGCTGTGCAATCCTTGAATATACCTTGAATGCACCTTATATATCCCTGACTTTCAATGTTCCAGCATTGGAAAATTGTGTTTTTAGCTGCTGAGCCCTAAATTCTGAAATTATCTTCTTAACTTTATCTATCTTTCTACCTCGTTCACTTTCTCTAAATCCATTGCAAATTAATTACAACATCCCTGACTAATGGAATATCTTTCCTAATGTGTCCTATCAGTATACTTTCTAGGAGAATCCATTCAAAATCTCATATCCTTCAACTTTTACAAACACAAGATGAGATTTAAGGTGAGAGGGCAAGATTTTAAAAAAGAACTGAGGGAAACTTTTTCACACTGAAGAAGGTGTGTGTATGGAATGTGTTGCCAGAAGAAATGGGTGGAAGTGGGTACAATGACAAATTTAAAACACATCTGGATGGGTGTTTGAATAGGAAGGCTTCAGAGGAATATGGGCCAAATACAGGCAAATGCTTTGTGATCAGTTTAGCATATCTGGTTGGCATGGACAAGTTGGACTGAAGTGTTTGTTTCCATTCTGCATAACTCTATGACTCAAGACTATGACACACCATATTACATTATCCGAAGATTTATAAAGCTCGACCAAATTCATCGGGTTACATTTTTCTTTCCAGTATATGAGCATCCAGTATGCAACCCCAATTAATTTTCATTTGATTGTATTATATTGGAGTTAATTTTCATGATGTGTTCAAGTTCTAGAGTAAGCATTGGCTCAAAATCAAGGTCAGCATCAGTCTGAAATTTTAACTTGATCTTTGTCCTTTACGTCTGTGTTGATCCCTGCAGAGAAACTACAAAATCCAATAATAATCATAAGGAAGGAAGGAAGGCATTAATCCAGAGTTTCTTCATATAATACACTTATTTGCTGCCAAGTATGAAAAACATGCATTCATAAAGCACCTTTCATGACCTCAGGACATAATGAAATACTTTACAACCAAAGTGCTTACAAAGTGCAGTCATTTTGAAAATGCAGAAATCATGGATACATTTCTAATATTCAATGAGCTGTACACAATACTTTTTTGATTCACTGTTATAAACTGTATTGTTTTTAAATGTGCACAGGGTTTAGAGCTTTATTACTTGTCAGACAAGTAATAAATTTCTCTGAACCTCTTTTTCTTAGAATCACTGTTGATAAATATTTGAAGATTTTCAATGTCGAAAATGACTGAAGGTTTGAGGTCATAGATAGAAGTAAATTATTAAATGTTAATCTTCCATCTCCTTTGATCTGGTTATTACTCCCTGCTTAGTGAATAATTATGAATAATTACTGAAGTTTAAGGCTAATTAAGCTATATTGAAAGTTTTGTTTGGTTTGATCAATCAATGTTAATAGTGTGCTGGGGGGAGGAATTTATGGAACCCATAAAGCAGGATACATAGCACAGAGTGAGTTGATTAAGTGGAGTACAAAATTTCAATTTCCCACAATACATTGAACCACACCGTAAAGTTAGCAGCATGACTGTGGCATATCTTGTGATGGGCTCATAAACTATATTGATATGCCAAGAATACTCATTATCATGCCGGTTTTTAATAAAATCTTACCCTTGGGATAAAGTCAGCAGCACATGAGAATCTCAGCACCCAGTTCATCATCATTTAACTGTGGTATGTACAAGTCAGATGTGCAAAATTGTGACTTAGGTATGGCAGTTACCATGCTGAACTTTGTAGCGCAAGTCAATAGGTACCAAAAAGTCGGTATTCAGATGTAGTGAGGAATTGTGAAAGGAGGGAAAAGCCAATAGAGGCTGGCATTTCGGTGCAGGTAAATAAGATGAAAGGAACAATGTGAAACCCTGAGTGTGGGGGTGATCTTGTAAGTGGGCGTGGGGTGGAAGTGTCAAGCAGGAATAGAAAAATGAATGAAGGGCATAGGGTAGAGGAGCTTGTACCATCAGTGGTGGTCTCAGAACTCAATTTTATACCACTGGATATTAAAAAGAGGCACATTCAAAATGAGAATCTTTCTCTGCATTTGGGGGGTGGTGATTGTGTGGGGGTCAAGCGTCAAGTATCATCATGAGAGGAGACAAATACATGGAGGATAATAGGAGGGTTCAGGATGAGGGTGGGTATTGGAATGATCATAGGCTTAGGGGAAAATGATGGTCTGGCCATGGAAATGGTAATAGAATCGAGGTTAATGGGAAGAAGCTCAAATATATCAGAATGAATAGGAAAGATAATGATGGATGTCTGAAAAGTGATGGTGATAAGCATGAGGATGACAGAGACAGAGAAAAAGATACAGGTTCAATTTGGGGACATATTGTGCTCTATTACCTGGACAGAATCTGAAATGATACATTCCATAAGATCATAAGACATAGGAGTGGACGTAAGGCCACTTAGCCCATCAAGTTCATTCTGCCATTCAATCATGGCTGATGGGAATTTCAATGCCACTTACCCTCACTCTCCCCGTATCCCTTAATTCCTTGCGAGATTAAGAATTTATCAATTTCTGCCTTGAAGATATTTAATGCCCCGGTTTCCACTGTGTTCTGTGGCAATGAATTCCACAGGCCCATCACTATCTGGCTGAAGAAATGTCTCTTCATTTCCATTCTAAATTGACCCCCTCTAATTCTCAGGCTGTGCCCACTGGTCCTAGTATCCCCACCTGATGGAAACAAATTGCCAGCATTCACCCTTTCGAAGCCATGCATTATCTTGTAAGTTTCTATTAGATCTCCCCTCAACCTTCTAAACTCAAATGAATATAATCCTAGGATCCTCAGCTATTCATCGTATGTTAGGCTGACCATTCCAGGGATCCTCCGAATGAATCTCCACTGGACACACTCCAGTGCCAGTTCCTGAGGTGTGGAGCCCAAAACTGTACACAGTATTCCAAATGGGGCCTAACCAGAGCTTTATAAAGTCTCAGCAGCACATTGTTGCTTTTACATTCCAACCCTCTTGAGATAAATGACAACATTGTATTTGTTTTCTTAACCTTTAGAGAATCCTGGACTAGCAACCTCAGATCCCTTTGAACTTTGGTTTTATGAATTTTCTCACCACTTACAAAATGGTCCATGTCTGTACTCTTTTTTTCAAAGTGCAAGACCTCGTATTTGCTCACATTGAATTTCATCTTTTCTTGGACTACTCTCCTAAACTGTCTAAACCTTTCTGCAGCCTCCCCACCTCAGCAGTGCTACCTGCCAGTCCACCTAACTTCATATCATTGGCGAACTTTGCCAGAGTGTCCCCAGTCCCTTCATCCAGATCATTTATATATAAAGTGAACAGTTGTGGCCCCAATACTGAGCCCTGTGGGATACCACTTGTCACTAGCTACCATTCTACCACTAGTTAAAAGTTTAAAGTTTTCCTTCAAAAAAGCGGTAGCAGACCCGGAAGGCGCGCTAGGTTACCTGGGTAAGGTTTTTTTTCTCTCTCCCCTTATTTAAAGGCGGGCTCCGAGTTGTAGGCCTCAGTCTCTCGGAAGACTTCGCGACGGCTGGTGGGTAAGTTTGGTCATTTATTTAATAGTTAAAAGTTTAAAGTTTTCCTTCAAAAAAGCGGTAGCAGACCCGGAAGGCGCGCTAGGTTACCTGGGTAAGGTTTTTTTTTCTCTCTCCCCTTATTTAAAGGCGTAGGCAAGTCACCCGAGGCACTACACGAGTAGTGCCTCCCACCCTTCCACCTCCTCTAACCTAATAATAAGACCAATTGTGACTAGCGGGTAAGTGCTGCATTTTCCTTGTTTGTTTCTTTAGATTTAGTTGGTTTTTGTTTTTTTAAGGAAAGCTTACTTTTAGAGGGATGGCAGTGCAGAGAGGGCAATGTTCCTCTTGCAACATGTATGAGGTGAGGGAAGCCATCAGCGTCCCTGCTGAGTACACTTGCAAGAAGTGCAACCATCTCCAGCTCCTCCAAACCCGTGTTAGGGAACTGGAGCTGGAGTTGGATGAACTGCGGATCATTCAGGAGGCAGAGGAGGTCATAGATCGGAGCTATAGGCAAGTAGTTACTCCGAAAGTTCAAGATAGATGGGTGACAGTGAGGGGGAGTGGGAGGAGGAAGCCAGTGCAGGGACCCCCTGCGGTCATTCCCCTCAAGAACAAGTATACCGTTTTGGATACTTGTGGGGGGGATGACTTACCAGGGGCAAGCAACGAGGTTCAGGCCTCTGGCACGGAGCCTGGCCCCGTTGCTCAGAAGGGAAGGGTGGAGAAAGGTAGAGCGATTGTTCTTGGGGACTCGATAGTGAGGGGTACAGACAGACGGTTTTGTGGGGGCGACAGGGACTCACGTTTGGTATGTTGCCTCCCAGGTGCAAGGGTACGTGATGTCGCTGATCGTGTTTTCCGGGTCCTTAAGGGGGAGGGGGAGCAGCCCCAGATCGTGGTCCACGTTGGCACCAACGATATAGGTAGGAAGAAGGGTGAGGATGTAAGGCAGGCTTTCAGGGAGCTAGGTTGGAAGCTCAGAGTTAGAACAAACAGAGTTGTAGTCTCTGGTTTGTTACCCGTGCCACGTGATAGAGAGTCGAGGAACAGGGAGAGAGAGCAGTTAAATGCGTGGCTACAGGGATGGTGCAGGAGGGAGGGATTCCGGTTTCTGGATAACTGGGGTCCTTTCTGGGGAAGGTGGGACCCCTATAAAAAGGATGGTCTACACTTGAACCTGAGGGGCACCAGTATCCTTGGGGGGAGGTTTGCTAGTGCTCTTTGGGAGGGTTTAAACTAACTCCGCGGGGGCATGGGAACCAGGACTGTAGCTTTAGGGTACAGGACCTTGAGTGTAGGGAGGTTAGGAATAATGCAGCGATCTCTAAGGAGGGTGACTGTAACCAGAAAGGTGGATTGAAGTGTGTATACTTCAATGCCAGAAGTATAAGGAATAAGGTAGGTGAACTTGCAGCGTGGGTTGGTACCTGGGACTTCGATGTTGTGGCCATTACAGAGACGTGGGTAGAACAGGGACAAGAATGGCTGTTGCACGTTCCAGGGTTCAAATGTTTTAGTAGGATCAGACATGGGGGTAAAAAAGGGGGAGGCGTGGCATTACTTGTCAAAGACAGTATCACAGCAGTGGAATGGACGATGGAAGAGGACTTGCCATCTGAGGTAGTTTGGGCTGAGGTTAGAAATAGGAAAGGTGAGGTCACCCTGTTAGGTGTTTTCTACAGGCCTCCTAATAGTCCTAGAGAAGTAGAGGATAATATTGCGAGGATGATTCAGGAAAAGAGTGAAGGTAGCAGGGTGGTTGTTATGGGGGACTTTAACTTCCCAGATATTGACTGGGAGAGCTATAGCTCGAGTTCATTAGATGGGTCGGTGTTTGTACAATGTGTGCAGGAGGGTTTCCTGACACAATATGTCGACAGGCCAACAAGAGGGGAGGCTATATTGGATTTGGTTCTAGGTAATGAACCAGGCCAGGTGTTGGACTTGGAGGTAGGTGAGCACTTCGGGGACAGTGACCACAACTCGGTGACTTTTACTTTAGTGATGGAGAGGGATAATCGTGTGCCGCAGGGCAAGAGCTATAGCTGGGGGCAGGGAAATTATGATGCAGTGAGGCATGACTTAGGAGGTGTGGATTGGAAAAACAGGCTTCAAGAGAAGAACACTAATGAGATGTGGGGAGTGTTCAAGGAGCAGCTACTGCGTGTCCTCGATAGGTATGTACCAGTCAGGCATGGTGTAAAGGGCCTTGTGAGGCAGCCGTGGTTTAGTAAGGAATTGGAGTCCCTTGTGAAAGGGAAGAAGGCGGCATATGTAAAGATGAGGCGTGAAGGTTCAGTAGGGGCGATTGAGAGTTATAAGGTAGCCAGGAAGGAGCTAAAGAGGGAGTTAAGAAAAGCGAGAAGGGGACATGAAAAGTCTTTAGCTGGTAGGATTAGGGAAAACCCAAAGGCTTTCTATAGGTATGTCAAGAATAAAAGGATGACTAGGGTAGGTATCGGTCCAGTCAAGGATAGTAGTGGGAAGTTGTGTGTGGAGGCGGAGGAGATTGGAGAGACATTAAATCAGTACTTTTCATCAGTATTCACTCAGGAACAGGACACTGTTGCTGATGTGAATATGGAATCACAAATAATTAGAATGGATGCCCTGGAAATATGCAGGGAAGAGGTTTTGGGAATATTGGAAAGGATGAATATAGATAAGTCTCCTGGGCCTGATGGCATTTACCCCAGGATCCTATGGGAAGCTAGGGAGGAGATAGCAGAGCCATTGGCCTGGATTTTTATGTCATCGTTGTCAACAGGAATAGTACCAGAGGACTGGAGGATAGCGAATGTGGTCCCATTGTTCAAGAAAGGGAGTAGGGATAGCCCTAGCAACTATAGGCCAGTGAGTCTGACTTCAGTGGTGGGCAAAGTCTTAGAGAGAATGGTAAGGGATAAGATTTATGAACATCTGGGTAGGAATAACGTGATCAGGGATAGCCAGCATGGTTTTGTGAAGGGCAGGTCGTGCCTCACAAACCTTATTGAGTTCTTTGAGAAGGTGACCAAGGAAGTGGATGAGGGTAAAGCAGTAGATGTTGTGTATATGGATTTTAGTAAGGCGTTCGATAAGGTTCCCCATGGTAGGCTAATGCTAAAACTTCGGAGGTATGGCATTGAGGATACATTAGAGGTTTGGATTAGGAATTGGCTGGCTGGAAGGAGACAGAGGGTAGTAGTTGATGGATTATGTTCATCTTGGAGCGCAGTTACTAGCGGTGTACCACAAGGATCTGTTTTGGGACCATTGCTTTTTGTTATCTTTATAAATGATCTAGAGGAAGGACTTGAAAGCTGGGTAAGCAAGTTTGCGGATGACACAAAAGTCGGTGGAGTTGTGGATAGTGAGGAAGGAAGTGGTAGGTTACAGCGGGATATAGATAAGTTGCAGAGCTGGGCGGAAATGTGGCAAATGGAATTCAATGTAGCTAAGTGCGAAGTCGTTCACTTTGGTAGGAATAACAAGATGATGGATTACTGGGCTAATGGTAGGCTACTTGGTAGTGTGGATGAGCAGAGGGATCTTGGTGTCCATGTACACAGATCTCTGAAAGTTGCCACCCAGGTAAATAGTGCTGTGAGGAAGGCATATGGTGTACTGGGCTTTATTGGCAGAGGAATTGAGTTCCGGAGTCCTGAGGTCATGTTGCAGTTGTATAAGACTCTGGTGCGGCCTCATCTGGAGTATTGTGTGCAGTTTTGGTCGCCATACTATAGGAAGGATGTGGAAGCTTTAGAACGAGTGCAGAGGAGGTTTACCAGGATGTTGCCTGGAATGGTAGGAAAATCTTATGAGGAAAGGCTGAGGCACTTGGGGCTGTTCTCATTGGAGAAGAGAAGGTTTAGGGGAGATCTGATAGAAGTGTATAAGATGATTAGGGGTTTAGATAGGGTAGATACTAAGAACCTTTTACCGCTAATGGAGTCAGGTGTTACTAGGGGACATAGCTTTAAATTAAGGGGTGGTAGGTATAGGACAGATGTTAGGGGTAGATTCTTCACACAGCGGGTTGTGAGTTCATGGAATGCCCTGCCCGTATCAGTGGTGAACTCTCCTTCTTTATGGTCATTTAAGCGGGCATTGGATAGGCATTTGGAAGTTATTGGGCTAGTATAGGTTAGGTAGGATTCGGTCGGCGCAACATCAAGGGCCGAAGGGCCTGTACTGCGCTGTATCCTTCTATGTTCTATGTTCTATGTTCTATTCTGAAAAAGAATCTTTTATCCCATCTTTCTGCTTTCTGTCAGACAGCCAATTCTCAATACATGCCAGTGGTTCACCTTGAACTCCATTGGCCCTCACCTTACTCAGCAGCCTCCCGTGAGGCACCTTATCAAAGGCCTTTCCAAAATCTGGGTAGATAACATCCACTGGGTTTCCCTGGTCTAACCTCCTTGTTATCTCTTCAAAGAACTCTAACAGGTTTATCAAACATGACCTCCCCTTACGAAATCCATGCTGACTTTTCTAATCCGACCCTGCACTTCCAAGAATTTAGAAATGATGGAATTACTTACAACCGACGATAGGCTAATCGGCCCATAATTTTCCATCGTTTGTCTTGATCCTTTCTTGAACAAGGTGGTTACAACAGTGATTGTCCAATCATCAGGGACTTTCCCTGACTCCAGAGATTTCTGAAAGATTACAACCAATGCCTCCACTATTTCTTCAGCTACCCACCGTCCTCCCCTCCCCAGAAATCTAGGATGTAGCTCATCTGCGCTAGGAGATTTATCCATTTTTAGACTTCTAGATTTTCTAGCAATTTCCCTTTTGTAATGGCTACCATACTCAACTTTGCCCCTTGACTCTCCTTAATTGTTAGGATACTACTCATGTCTTCCACTGTGAAGACTGACACAAAGTAGTTATTATGTTCTTCAGCTATTTCCTTATCTCCCATCACTAGCCTTCTTGCATCAATTTGGAGTAGCCCAATCTCTACTTTTGCCTCTCATTTGTTTCTTATGTATTGAAAGAAACTTTTACTATCATTTCTAATATTACTGGCTAGCTTACCTTCATATTTGATCCTCTCCTTCCTTATTTCTCTCTTTGTTATCCTCTGTTTGTTTTTGTAGTCTTTCCAACCTTTTTATTTCCCCTTGCTCTTGGCCACTTTATAGGATCTCTCTTTTTCTATGATACATTTCCTGACTTCCTTTGTCAGCCATGGCTGTCTAATCCTCCCTGGATAATCTTTCTTTTCTTTGGGATGAACCATTGTACTGTGTCCTCAATTACATCCAGAAACCCCTGTCATTGTTGCTGTACCGTCTTGCCCACTAGGCTCTGCTTCCAGTTGATTTTCATCAGTTCCTCTCTCATGCCCCGTAATTATGTTTATTTAACTGTAACACCATTACATCTAATTTTGCCTTCTCTCTTTCAAACTGCAGACTGAACTCAACCATATTATGATTGCTGCCTCCTAAGTGTTCCCTTACTTTAAGATCTTTTATGAAGTCTGGCTCATTATATAGTAGGGTACAATGAGTGGAGTGGATAGGTGGAACAGTTTCCTCATTTCCCTTTCCCCCACCTCACCCTAGTTCCAAACTTCCGTCTCAGCACTGTCCCCATGACTTGTCCGGACTTGTCCTACCTGCCTAAAATCTTTTCCATCTATCCACTCCACCCTCTTCTCCCTGACCTATCACCTTCATCCCCTCCCCCACTCACCCATTGTACTCTATGCTACTTTCTCCCCACCCCCACCCTCCTCTAGCTTATCTCTCCACGCTTCAGGCTCACTGCCTTTATTCCTGATGAAGGGCTTTTGCTCGAAACGTCGATTTCGATGCACGTTGGATGCTGCCTGAACTGCTGTGCTCTTCCAGCACCACTAATCCAGAATTTGGTGCCTCATTACATAGTACTAAGCCCAGAATAACCTGCTCTCTTATGGGCTCCATCATAAGCTGTTCCAGAATGCCATCCTATAAGCATTCCATGAATTCCCTCTCTTTGGATTCACCGGCAGCATTATTCACTCAGTCCACCTGCATACTGAAGACCCCTATGATCTTCATGACTTTGTTTTTCTGACATGCCCTATCTATTTCCTGGTACATCTTGTGCTCCTGGTCCTGATGATCACTGCTGGAAGGTCTGTACATGACTGCCATTATGGTTTTCTTACCTTTGTGGTTCCTCAACTCCACCCACACAGACTCCACATCATTTGATCCTACGTCATTCAGTACCATCGATTTAATTTCATTCTAACTAACAAGGCAACCCTGCCCCCTCTGCCCACCTTCCTGTCTTTCTGATAAGTTGTAAATCCTTGGATGTTTAACTGCCAGTACTGAAACCCTTGTAACTATGTCTCCGTGATGCCTACCACATCATAATCATTCACGATGATTTATGCTGTTAATTCATCTACTTTGTTACTAATACTACAAGCATTCAGGTAAAGCACCTTAATGCTAATTTTCTTATCCTCATAATTTCCATCACTTCTAGTAATATGTCCTAAGTTATCCTTCCTTTTTGCATCATTCCTAGCCTGCCTCGAACTCAAACCCTGCACACGTGAACCTGCTGCTTATCTTTCTACTTGACTCCATACTCCCTGTTGCTTTCCCTTTCCCTTCACCCGACTCACATTCAGTTGTAAGCATCACATGGTTGAATGTTACTTCAGGTGGATGAAGTTCATTTTGTGCACAGTTGCCAAATTAAAAGGATTCATTGATAATTAGTTAAATAAATACTGGCACATCTGAATCTGTCCCTTTTAGTTACTTCAATCAACCTGTTTGGATACATTCCTGCCGGGAAGGTAGGACTTGAACCATGACTTTCTGGCTCCGTGGTAGTGACACTACCAATTCTCCCTAAGAGTCCAATTCTGCCCTTTTAACACCTTCCAGTCCTGGCAATATCCTTGTAAATCTTTTCTGAACACTGTGTAATTTAATAATATTCTTCCTATGGCTGTGTGGCCAGAACTGTACATAGTACTGGCCTCACCAATGTCCTGTAGAACCTCAACATGACATCACCACTCCTATACTCAGTGGTCTGAGAAATGAAAGCAAGTGTGTGAAACAACATCTTAAATACCCTGACAACCTGTGACACAACTTTCAAAGAACTATGTATCCATCTAGTGGTGAATTGTAGTGAAAAACTAATAGGAGTCTCCAAAGATACCCACAACCTCAAAAATGAGAGAGCCCAGCAAACCAGTGCAAAAGATAAGGCTGAACCAGTTGCAGTGTTGTTCAGTGGATTGAATCATTAATCTGGGCCTTGTACCAATGCCAGTTTTCAGGCTATTCAACTCACTTCACATGACATCAGGAAGTAGTTGAAATGACTGAATACCGCAAAGACTCAAGACTTGTGATGAAAACTAGCTATGTCTACAGCTGAACTATTTCAGTATATCCACAACAGTGACACCGATCTGGGAATATGGACAACTACCCAGATATGTCCTCAGCATGAAAGGCAAGACAAATCCTAGTGTCATCAACAGAATAATCACGTGGCTCACTCACCAGCAGTCTGTTCACTGATGCTCAGTTTGGGCTCTACCAGGTTCCCTCAGCTTATGACCTCATTGTAGACTTGGTGAAGAGAGTGACTGCCCTTGACTTCAAGACTGCATTTGACCATGTGTTGCACCAAAAAGCCTGAGGAAAACTGAAGTAAATGGGATTTAAGGGAAATACTCTCTTCTGATTGGAGACATATATTGCAAAAAATAAGATGATTGTGGTTGCACGAGGTCCCAGGGCATAAATGCATGAGTTCCTTCAGGTACTGTCTACAGTTCAATCATCTGTAGTGACTTTTCCATTGAACTTGCTTTCATTGTAAAGTGGGGTGTCCACTGAAGATGCATAATGTTCAGCACCATTTGTAATTCCTCAGACATGGGTGGTAGAAAGCAGAGAGTAATAGTGGAAGAATGCTTGTCGGACTGGAGGCCTATGACAAGTGGAATGCCTCAGGGCTTGGTGCTGGACCCATTGCTGTTTGATCTATATCAATGATTTGGATGAGAATGTACAAAGCATGATTGGTAAGTTTGCAGATAACACTAAAATAGGAGGCATCGTGGACATTGAGGAAGGTTATCAGAAATTTCAACTGGGGAAGTGGGCCAAGAAGTGGCAAATGGAGTTTAATACAGTTAAGTGTGAGGTCTTGCATTTTGGAAAGTCAAATCAAGATAGGAGATTAATAGTGAATGGTAGGGCCTTAAGGAGTGAAACACAGGGACTTTGAGTTCAGGTGCACCGTCCTCTGAAAATGGAGTCCCAGGCAGACAGGACAGTAAAGAAGGCTTTTGGCACACTGGCCTTCATCAGTCGGGGAATGTGTACAGAAGTTGGGAAGTTATGTTGTAGTTGAACAGCAAGTTGGTGAGGCCACACTTGGAGCATTATGTTCAGTTTTGATCACCTTGTTTTTTGGAAGGATGTTATTAAACTGCAAAGAGTGCAGAAGAAATTTACAAAGATGTTGCCAGGACTCAATGGTCTGAGTTATAGGGAGAGGTTGGACAAGCTAGGCCTTTTTTCTTTCGAGCGTAGGAGACTGAGGAGGGATCTTATAGAAGTGTACAAGATCATGAGAGGCATGGATGGGGTGAATGCACTCAGTGTTTTTTCCAGGGTTTGGGAATTGAAGATTAGACGTCATCAGTTTAAGATTAGAGGAGAAAGAATAAAAGGGAACCTGAAGGGCAATGTTTTTCTACACAGAGGGTGGTATGCATACAGAATAAGCTGCCAGTGTAAGTGGCTGAGTTTGGTACATTAACAGCATTTAAAAGACATTTGAACAAATACATGGACAGGAAAGGATTAGAAGGATTTGGGCCCAGTGCAGGGAAATGGATTTAGCATTGATGGACATTGTGGGTTGGCATGGACCAGTTTGGGCCAAAGGGCTTGTCTCCGTGCTATAGGACTCCATGACTCTAAGTGTATGTTCATGCATAACAAGTCCTACAAAATATTCAGGCAACGGTACGTTAAAAATTGCCAAGTATTGACCTTCTTCAACAAGCTCCCCATGACATTTGCAGATCATCAGTGAATTCTCAATCTGAGCATCCTGGAGGCTACCATCAACCAGAACCTGAACTGGACCAACCACATAAAAGCTCCAAAGTACAAAAGCAGATCAGAGGCTGTGAATTCTGTTGCAGGTAAGTCAATTCCTGACTCCCCAAGCGTGTCTACCATCTGCAGGCTACACATCAGGAATATAACAGAATATTCTCTGTTATATCATTGCACAGAGATCAGAAAGACATAATACCTTTAAGGCAACCAGATGACAATATAGTTTAAAGATAAGAAGTCTCCATTTTACTCTGTTCATTCAATCAGCAACTAGTTGATTGTCAGTTTGCTAGTCAGCCAATCAATAATGGATATAATCTGAGTAAACATATAACCCAGACTCCAAATGCTGTCTGAAATATTATATTCATGCATATAGTTAATTAGAAACAAAATAAGAGCCCAACTCTCTGTGGTGTATGTTACTTGAGCTTACTGATAGAAAACAACAAAACTTGTCACTCTCCTGAAGAGTGCCTGAAAGAGTGCAACTCCAACAACATTTGAAGGTTGACAAAATCCACAACAAAAAAAATCTGATTGTTCCTCCATGCACTGGTGTATGCTCATCCTGAACTGAGAGGAAGGCCATGGGGCAACTGGCATGTGTTCTTCTATCTGTTTGTGATGCTACCCCTTATCTCCATAAGGTGAAGGGACCCCTGGGAAAGAATTAGGGTGCCTTTTACTCCCTCTTGCCCAACCACTGCTGCACAGTCCATGGCTAGCCCACTGGAACGCAGGTCTGAAAAAATGTGGATCAAATGCCAGCTTCTGTGTTAGCCACTATCTGCTCCATGGTTGAAGTCACATGCCAGAACCCATGGTGTGGATGGAACGCTGTACATAATTCTCAAGATCTCCATCGCATATTTTCCTAGCATCTGCTGCACCTCCAGCAGGCTTCTGCAGCCATGACCAGAGTTCCATCAGTGCAGCTCAGGAAGGTCCTGATCCCCAGCAGTTCTGCAATCTCAGCAATCAAACACTATGGTCACCAGATTGTGCTCCATGTGAAGCCTTTGCAGACTGTGTGGGTGGAACTGTGCTGGCAGTGATTGATAATGAGACATATGACAATGCAGCCTTTGAGACATTAGCTACTTCATCTGAGTGTGTGTGAAACACAACATTGTCTTATGTTTCTTGAAGCACTTGGCATTCAATTCATCCCTTATTCAGATCACTCCCAGCAAGGTAAGAAATGAGAACCCAAATTAAACTTCAGAGTTTGAGGGAAAATGTTTCCCTTTCATGATAAATGGGAAAAAGTGTTTCCAATGTGACCTGCAGAGTGGAATCACCTGCACAAAATTTCATTTTTTAGGTCATTTGTTAAAAGGAAGATCTGAATGAGCTGGCATAGAGCGCAGGGTCCACCTAATTCAGCTGAGGTTGCTGTTACACTCATTTCTTTCCATTCCTGTCGGGAATTTAATGGAAGTTTCATCGGTAATTTAAAGAGTATCTACCACCAGTTGAGAGTGGAAGCTTGGCCAGATGGATCACACTTTTAAGTAACAAAAGTCATTGTGTAATATCTCATATTCTCCTTTTAAATAACAAAACTTGTGCATAATAATTGATTGTGCAGAACTAAAAGAATAACCTTACCACAATTTCAAGCATAATATATGAAGCAAGGAAGTGTATCTGAGGGATTCAGTGGACTTTCTGATGTATTGCTTTGGAACTTTGGAGAAATAAAAAGTCAAAACAATGGCACTTTTAAAGGGAGAAGGGCAGACAATAGGCAGCACATGGTCAGTGAAGGAGAGGGAGAGAGAGGAAGAAACCCACACTGCTAACTGACACGGCAGTGAACCTGCACAGTTACTGCTTTTTGCTGTTTAAGTTCATGTATCAGAGTGCATCTGGGAAAATTAACAAACAGTGAAATTCACAACTAATCTTGGAGGAACCTGTTTGAGAGAGGTCACAGCACAGATACAGCAGAAAGGTATAATTCTGCATATAGCCTTGCTGTAAATCTACAATAGTGAGTAGAGTGGGTTCTTTCTTGATTATATGTTTTAATGAGATCTGTCTTTTGATTAAATTTTTAAAAATATAAGCCAAAGTATTATGTTAACCTGGAGCAGTGTTTTGTTGAGCAATAAGACGGTCCTATTTTCTGGGTTTGTAGATTGGAAGGAACAAAATGATCTTCAATAGAGTGATATGCTCTTCTTGTCAGATGTGGGAGTTTCTGGAGAGTTTAAGGGTTACTGAGGAATACATCTGCAATAAATATTGTTGGTTGTGAATCCTATTAGATCGAAAGGGTTGGTTGGACTGACAGTGAGAGGCAATGAGCAATTTACAAGAGTAAAGGGGTATGATGGATGGCAGCTCTAGGAAGGGAGAAAAGCTACAGATAGAGTCAGATAGATGGGTTAACTCCAGGAAGGTTACGAGAGGTAGGCAAGTAATGCAGGACTCTTCTGTGGTGATCTTCATTTCAAACAAGTATGCTGTTTTGGAAAATGTCAGGGGTGATAGATTCTCAGGGGAATGTAGCACGAACAGCCAAGTTTCTGGTATCAAGACAGACTCTAATGTAATAGTTGTATGTTGGCTTTCAAGTGATTGTTATGTTAGGGGACTCTCTAGTCTGAGGCACTGACAGCCAGCAGTGAGAAATCAGAATGTGTGTTGCCCCCCTGGGGCCAGGATTAAGGATGTTTCAGTGAGGGTGCAGAACATTCTCAAAGGGGAAATGGACCAGCTGGAGGTAATTGTACACATTGGAAACAATGACATAGAAAGGGAAAAGGATGAGATTCTAAAGGGAGAATTTAGAAAGTTAGGCAGGAAATTAAAAAGGAGGTCCTCGAGAGTAGTAATTTCCGGATTACTTTCCGTTCTATTGGCTTGTGAGGGCAGGAATAAGAGGATAGAGCAGATGAATGCATGGCTGAGGAGCTGGTGTATAGAAGGAATCACATTTTTGGATCATTGGAATCTCTCCTGGGGTAGAAGTGACCTGTACAAGAAGGACAGATTGCACCTGAATTGAAAGGTAACTAATATACTGAAAGGGAGATTCTCTAGATTTGCTCAGGAGGATTTAAACTAGTAAAGAGGAGAATGGGACCCAGGGAGATAGTGAGGAAAGAGATCAATCTGAAACTGGTACAATTGAGAAAATAAGAGAGTCAAACAGTCAGGGCAGGCAGGGAAAAAGCAGAGAATAACTTGGGATTGATAAATTAAACTGCATCTACCTCTATGAAAGAGGCCTAACAGGGAAGGCAGATGAACTCAGGGCATGTTTAGGAACATGGGACTGGGATATCATAGCAATTATAGAAATGTGGCTCAGGGATAGACAGGACTGGCAGCTTAATATTCCAGGATATAAATGTTACAGAAAGGATAGAAAGGGAGGCAAAAGAGGAGGGAGAGTGGTGTTTTTGATGAGGAATAGCATTATAGCTGTATTTAGGGAGGACATTCGTGGGAATACATACACTGAAGTTGCTTGGGTAGAACTGAGAAATAAGAAAGTGATTGCATTATAGACCCCCTGATAGTCAGCAGGAAGTTGAGAAACAAATTTGTCAGGAAATTTCAGTATCTATTAGAATAATAGGGTGGTAATGGTCGGGGATTTTAACTTTCCAAACATAGACTGGGACTGTCATAGTGTTAAGTGTTTAGATGAAGAGGAATTTGCTAAGTGTGTACAAGAATATTTTCTGAAGTATGTGGATGTACCTACTAGTGAAGATGGAAAACTTGACCTACTCTTGGGAAATAAGGCAGGGCTGGTGACTGAGGTAACAGTGGGGGAGCATTTTGGGGTCAGTGACCATAATTCTATTAGTTTTAAAAGAATGATGGCAAAGGATAGACCAGATCTAAATTGGAGGAAGGCTAATTTTGACTGTATCAGGCAAGAACTTTCAAAAGCTGAGTGGGAGCAGATTTTCATAGGTAAAGGAATGAGATAACGAGAGACCAGAAACGGTATATTCCTGTTAGGGTGAAAGGAAAGGCTAGCAGGTGTAAAGAATGCTGAAAGACGATAGAAATTGAGGGTTTGGTTAAGAAAAAGAAGGAAGTATATGTAACGGATAAACAGGATAGATCGAGTGAATCCTTAGAAGAGTATAAAGGCAGTAGGAGTATACTTAAGAGAGAAATCAGGAGGGCAAAAAGGGGACATGAGATAACTTTGGCAAATAGAATTAAGGACAATCCAAAGTGTTTTTACAAATTCAGGAAGGCAAAAAGGGTAACTAGGGAGAGAACAGGGCCCCTCAAAATCAACAAGGCAATCTTTGTGTGGAGCCATAGGAGATGAGAGAGATACTAAACGAGAATTTCGCATCAGTATTTACTGTGGAGAAGGACATGGAAGATATAGACTGTAGGGAAATAGATCGTGACGTCTTGCAAAATGCCCATGTTACAGAGGAGTAAGTGCTGGATGTCTTGAAATGTATAAAAGGACTGTTCAGGTGTACTCTCAAACTCTGTGGGAAGCTAGAGAAGAGATTGCTGGGCCTTTGATGAGGTATTTGTATCATCATTAGTCACAGGTGAGGTGCCGGAAGACTGGAGGTTGGCTAACACAGTATCACGTTTTCAGAAAGGTGGTAAGGATAAGGCAGGGAATTATAGACTGGTGAGCCTGATGTCGGTGGTGGGCAAGTGTTGGATGGAATCATGAGGGATAGGATTTACACGTATTTGGAAAGGCAAGGACTGATTAGGGATAGTCAACATGGGTTTGAGCTTGGGAAATCATGGCTCACAAACTTGAGTTTTTTGAAGAAGTAACAAAGAGGATTGATGAGGGCAGATCTGTGGACGTGATCCATATGGACTTCAGGAAGGCATTCAACAAGGTTCCCCATGGGCGACTGATTAGCAAGGTTAGATCTCATGGAAAATAGGAAGAACTAGCTATTTGGAGACAGAACTGGCTTGAAGGAGATAGAGTATGGAGGTGGAGGGTTGGTTTTCAGACTGGTGGCCTGTGATCAGTGGAATGCCACAATGACCGGCGCTGGGTCCATGACTTCTTGTTATTCACATCAATGATTTCGATGTGAACATAGGAAGTACAGTTAGTAAGTTTGGAGATGACACCAAAATTGGGGATGTAGTGGACAGTGAAGAAGTTTACCTCAGGTTACAATGAGATGTTGATCAGATCAATGGGTTGAGGAGTGGACGATGAAGTATAATTTAGATAAATGTGAGGTGTTGCATTTTGGGAAAGCAAATCTTAGCATAACTTATACACTTAATGGTAAGGTCCTTATGAGTGCTGCTGAATAAAGTGACCTCAGAGTGCAGGTTCCTTAAAAGTAGAATCACGGTAGATAGGATAGTGAAGAAGGTATTTAGTATGCTTTCCTTTATTGATCAGAGTTTTGAATATAGTAGTTGGGAGGTCTTGTTACAGCTGTACAGGATGTTGGTTAGGCCCCTTTTGAAATATTGCGTGCAATTCTGGTCTCCTTCCTATCGGAAGGATATTAAACGTGAAAGGGTTCAGAAAAGATTGACAAGGATCTTGCCAGGGTTGGAGGATTTAAGCTATGGGGAGAGGCTGAATAGGCTGGGGTTGTTTTCTCTGGAGTGTTGGAGGCTGAGGGGTTACTTTATAGAGGCTTGTAAAATCATGAGGGTCATGGAAAGGATAAATAGACAAAGTATTTTCCCTGGGGTGGGAGAGTCCAGAACTAGAGGGCATAGCTTTAGGGTGAGAGGGGAAAGATGTAAGAAACCTATGGGGCAACTTTTTCATGCAGAGGGTACTGTGTGTATGGAATGAGCTGCTAAAGGAATTGGTGGAGGCTGGTACAATTGCAACATTTAAAAGGCATTTGGGTGGGTATATGAATAGGAAATGTTTGGAGGGATATGGGCCAAGTCCTGGCAAATGGGACTGGATTAGGTTGGGATATCTATACATAATGGATGAATTTGACCGAAGGGTCTGTTCCTGTGTTGTGCATTTCTATGATTCTGGGACTCTAATGAGGGTTATATGATTAAGAGATAGATATGTCCTGATTATTATTGCACAGCAAAGACCATGCCTCACCGGTGTGCTTTATGGACCTGCACTTAATGCTATTTAACAAAAATCATTGAGGCCAATCTCTTGCTATAAGCATCGACATTAGAGGCATACAACTTGAAGTAGACAGAGCTGTATAGAAGTGTCAGCATATTAGTAAGTGGAGAGAAGTCAAATGCTACCTTTACACACAGAGCAAAACATAGCTCTGACTGCAAAGAGAAGCTGTATTATCCCTGTGAATTAAAAGTGGGAGGTGAATGCAGAGATAGTGAATTGTTTTCCCATTCCCTCTTCCCCTGATGCTCCAACCATTTTTATAATTTTTTTGACCTGCTTTAATTTCACAGTTTGCTGGTTGGGGGCTGAAGAGGATTCTGAATATTTCAACTTTACTGAATAAATATTTATATCCCATAGCAATTTAACTAAATTCTAAATATTCCACTTCACTAATCACAACAACTAAATGTCTCTCTGTTTATTATTTCATTGATGTATCCCACAACTTCAAGAAAAAAATCAAATATTATCTCACCACAATGAAAAGAAAATTATTATGAAGAATATTAACCTTTCAGGTACTTATTAGATCCTGCAGAATTTTGCTATGACATCAATAATTGGATTTTACTTTTGCTAAAAGATAAAATTAATGCTGGTTTTATTATAACTCAGTGCAGTTTGCTCAGCTACTTTATTTTGAGTTATGAAAAAAGCAGAAATGTGATTTAATGCCTTTGTTCATAGTTAGCATGAACAATAAAGCAGTCCATTATTGTGTCTTAATGGTAATTATTATTGATTTACTGATTGCTACTACCAGTTTTGTTAACATTCAGTTGACTGCAAACAGGAATCCTCTACTTAACATCCCACTGCTGGCTTCCTGTCCTTGCAAATATCATACATATCTGCCAATGATGGACAGTCACAAGCTAGTTGAAACCATCCCTACTGCACCTTTGTTATGTGTTCCATAATGCTCTGCTCCAACTAGCTACTGCCCATTTTCCACATCAGCATAATTTATGAAGTAACCTTTCTGAGCAACATCTCCCAGCAGACATCCTTCAGGTTGAGAAATGAGAAATATGGCAAGCCATGAAAATGTTTCTTGCAACAAATTCTATCCATTGAATGGCAGACTTTAAACTCGCATTAAAAGTGTGGTCCTTGCTCAACAAGTTCAAGACAGATCAAGGTTTTTGTGCAGTCGACTTGCACCGCTGGTGCCTCAATCCAAAGCCCTCAGGTATATGGAGAGATCTAAACAATTTTGCACATTACCAAGTCATGCCCCTTCTTCAGTCCAAGTGGTGGATTAATCATCCTAACTCAGCAAATGAGGGGGCTATTGCATGGGATTTACATTTGCTGAATAAACAAATTCTCAGGTCACATTAGAACAAAGTACATAGAGGACATCATACAGTGGAGGAATAGACTAATTATTTCTGAGCCAACCATGATGCCTTGTCAAACTTATCCATCCAGTCTGCTTGTACTCCATATCCCTCTATCCCCTGCTTGTTCATGTGTCTGTCTAAATGTCTTTTAAACATTACTACTGTGTCTGGTTCTACTCCTTCACTCGGGAGCACTTTCCAGGCACCTATCATCCTTTGTGAAATGTCAATTCCCTCCTCCTCTGGTGCTGCTTGACCTACTGTGCTTTTTCCAGCTCCATTCTTTATCGACTTGAAAAGAAAGTCTCGCACACCTCCTTGAAAATTTCCATCTCTTATCTCAAATCAAGTCTCCTAGTATTTGACATTTCCATCCTGGGATGATGACTCCAACTATCCATCTATCCATGCCTCTCATAATTTTATATGCTTCTATCAAGTTATCCCTCAGCCTCTGATGTTCTAGTGAAAACAATCCAAGTTTGTCCAACTTCTCCTTCTAGCTAATACACTTTAATCCAGACAACATTTTGTAAACCTTTTTTGTATCCTCTTCAAGGTCTCCATATTCTTCCCACAGTGTGGCATCCAGAAGGACACACAATAACCCAAATGGAGCCAAAAGAAAGTTATATACAGTTGCAACATGGCATGTCAACTTTTATTATACTCAATACACTTATGGATGATGGCAAGCATGCCGTACACTTCATTACCATCTTGTCCAAAACTGAAGGCAACCAACCAGATCTTATCTAGGATGTGAAAACTATTGCTCACTTGCAGCACTACAACATACATGCTTTAGGTCAGTTTGTTTCAGGTTTTGCCACATAGCTTCAGAGGATATTTGGGCATCAACCTGCTATCACAATCAATACAGAAGCTGGCATTTAGAAAAAAAGATCTGTCTAAATGATATCCAGAAAAATCAGTGCCAAAAGAAGAGTTTAATAACAATTGAGTTGTTACCGGACTGAAAGTCCTTGCCATTCTTGTATTATACAATGCACTATTGCCTCCACTATCACCTACACAAAAAGAGAGCAAAGAAAGCAGTTTTTGAAACAGCACAAGAGCACAGGGATACAACTTCTGGAACAGTGAGAGAGCTTGGCCAATGGGTTCTGAAAGAACATTAGACGCTGTGGGGAAAACAGCCTCCTATAAAAATATACATGAGAGTGTGGGGAGTGCAGTTTCAGACAGAGTCAGTACATCAGCTTCTAAAACAGCATGAGGGACAGCAGCTTCAAACAGTGTGAGAAAAAATGGGAAAGCGGCATCATAAAGAGGAGAGCGCAGGAGCAGCATTTTCTCAACTACAGATTTTCAAATGTTTGACCAATTCTCTGGAGTGTTTTGAGGATTATAAAAAGCAGAGTTGATTAAGGGGAACTGGTAGATATTGAACTTTTTGATTTCCAGAAGGCATTCAGTAAAGTACGACATAAAAGACTGTTGCTCACAAATAAGAGCTCACATTAGTGGGATAATTTATTAGAATGGATTGAGGATTGTATGGAGGCGAGACAGTCAGGATTATTGAGTCTCTTTTGGTTGGAAATGCATTATTAGGGGAATGCCTTAATATTCGTTGCTGGGGCCTCAATTATTTATTACCTATACTACTGACTTGGAAGTGGGGGCAGAGTGTGATACATCAAAATTTGGATGTAGCTTTGCTCGCTGAGCACTACCTCGCCTGAGGCCCACTGAAGATGTTATCTAGTAGGGTGACGAAACATCTGGAAATGAACAAACCTACATCCAGAACCTCAATCTGAGCTACAAATCTTCTCAAAACTCGCTAACATCAAAATTTATTGACAATACTGAATTACATTTTAGAAAACATTGTGATGAGGACATAAGGGATATGCAAAGGGATAGAGAAAGGATGGGTAATTGGGCAAAAATTTGGAAGGAAGGGGTTGACTTTTCAAAAACATTCAAAAATTGTAGGCCTTTATCCATTAAAAGTTTGAAGAATAAAGGGTGATCTGATTGAAATATCCCTGATTCTGAGAGGGCTTGTTACGGTAGATGCTGAAATGTCTCCACAGATGGGTACTAAAAGTGAGATGTGAAGAAATTTCTTCTTCCAGATGTGAATAACAAGACTTCTCTATCCCAGAGAGTTCTGGAGACTCGAACATTGAAAATAGTTAAAGAGGAGGCAGATTGTTTTTTCTATGCTGAACAGATACAAAAGAGGATTTGAGGCCTGGATAGATCAGCCATGGTCCTGTTGAATGGCAGGGCAGGATTGAGGGGCAACATGGCCTACTCCAGTTCTTATTTTCAATGCTCTGATGTTCAGTCAGAGTCATTTACAAAGCAATCAGGCTCTTCTCATACACTACAAATGTTGTTTTACTCTTGCTTCAGTGCTGCAATTTGGACTGCTGAGTGCAAGGCAAAAAGCTTTGACAAAATGTATCTTTTTTCAGCAATGCTTTGATTTAACTTACCCAACTCTATTTCAACTCCCTTCAGTTGCACACTGCTGGGCTTCTAAATTGCTTCTGACACTGAGTAGAACAAATAAACTGCTGCTGGAAGAACCATAATCCTCATGAAAGCTTAGACCTGTCACTATTAACGTCAATGTTCCACAAAGCTTTTTTTCATACGGGTGATAGAACACTTAGTAGCCTGAGAACAGACAACAAAACTCTTGGTGCTGTATAATCAGTATGGTTCAAAAGCTGCACCAGAGGATATAAAACCCAAACTGTGGTATAACTGAAACTTATTAGGTGTCAGTTCTATGCCATTCCACCGTAGATTAATAGTGAAAACAGATGTATGCAAGTGTTTATGTCTATCAGGTTTTAAATTTACCTAAGAAATATTGAAGCTATATTGTGTATCACAGTATATTAGCAGCAAGCTTCATACACCACATCTCTGAGCAACAGGTTTTGATGCAGGTGGCCTCATAATCTTATAACACACATACTTCACCACTTTCTGGTTACCTTTGCCAGCTAATGCAATTTTTTTTAGGTCTCTCTGTTGGCCAAAGGTTAATTCTATGAGACATGTCAGTCTATTTGAATTGCTTCCTACTACACATGATTAGAGTTTCAAGGAATATGATTGGCTAAAGACATTCACGATGATGGCTTCTGGATTGTAAACTATTTCAAATATTTGTCATAATTCAATCTAAATTTTATTTTCTGTGAAATCTAAATTCTATTTATTTTATGGTCACAATTTTATTTGGGAAAAAACGTTGGCGATGTTCACATCCCATTACAGAACTTTTAAAACATTGTTTGCATATTCAATATATTTTTTGTGACATTAATATTCTTCCCCTGGCTTTCAAATGTTGTTTACCCATCCATGTATTTCTTGCATGACAGCATCATTGTAAACATATCCCTCAGTTGAAAACTGAGGCAGCACAATGGCTCAGTAGTGAGCACAACTAACTCAAAGCACCAGGGACTCAAGTTCAATTCCACCCTCAGGCGACTGCATTGTGTTGAGTTTGTACATTCTCCCTGTGCCTGAAGGGTTTTTTTCCGGTTTCTTCCCACAATGTAAAAATGTGGAGGTTAGGTGGACTAGCCAAAGGGAATGAAAGGTTTTGGTGGGACGCTCATTGGAGGGTTGGTGTGGACTCGATGGGCTGAAAAGCCTGCTTCCACAGTGCAGGGATTCTATATTAATTCAAGCAATTCAATTCTAGTCTTTTCTGCATTTACAGTTGATTTACTATAAAAGGAATGCAGCAAAAGTATGTTTCCAAGTTTGTTTGTTTTTTCCTTTGCATTTTATTGAAATAATATGAGTATTTTTTAACTTTTATTCAGTCTTTGTCCAAGAACTTAATCACCTGGGACATTGTATCACCCGAACTAAACTGTGACTTTTGCATCTTCCATCAATATAACAAAATTAAATCATTGATCATTACCCATGTATTACCAATACACAATGGAGCATTCTTATTTTATATACGAGCTTTTGAAATATATTTGGGTGTTACATTTGTATCACTGAAAATATCCTCTTACTTCCATGGTACGGAATGTTCAAATGCTTCATAAGAACACTGAGAAGACCTCAAGAGAACTTACATTTCTCGTTGTATTGTCTTTTAAAAACTACTTGTGTCTGAATACACATGATTATTATTATTACTAAGGTAAGAATTATGCATTGATCAAGATTTTGGAAGTTATGTAAATTTAATAGCGAAATAATTAAAAACAAATGATTTGAAGAAAACATTCTAGTTTTCTGTTCGTTCATAATCTTCTTCCTATTGACATTTTTGCATTAGATTTAAAAGAATTGTTTTGATTTGGAACCATATCAAATATATAAGTGCAAACATTCTACAGTGTTGAATCCAGTTGATTCCAACATGGCAAAGCAATAATGTTGTCTTAACCTGAGTAGACAAGAAGAATGGTGACTGTGGACATGGTAGTAACATGGACAACAAATCCAGTCACAATTGGCAGAGGTAATACTGCACATCTTAAATTAAATCTGAATAAAATTCTAGAAAGACATGTTTGGGCTCAACCACATTAGTTCTCGAGATCAGAGTTGTCGAGTGTTTCCTCACATTTACACTCTTCTGCATCACAAATCCTTTTAAGTACATTTATATTTAAATTATTTGATTTCACATTTAGCCATATGAATCTAATTATGTGCAGATGAATCAACGACAAATAAAAATAAGCAAGATACAAGTATTTCAGAGGAAAAGAGGCAATTAATTAAACAAAACTAGGAAAATCAAAGGAACTTTATGTGGATAATACAACATTTTATGAACGATTGCTATTTTCTTTTGGTGGAAGGAATCGAATTATTGATTTTGTGATCAATGCTGATCCAGGTAGCTTGCACCAGATACAGCTAAGCAAGTCTGCAGCTTGTTTAAGCCAGCATTCATGACTCGTACTTAACGTTAAATTAGTCCATCGGCAAACCTACGGTCATACAGCAGTTCGAGCCCTGAAATGTTAACTCTGTTTTCTCTTCACAGATGCGATTGGACCTGCTGAGTTTCTCCAGCAATTTTTTTTTTATTTTGTATGACAGTTTATTTTTAAGTAATTGAATATCAGCATATATATAAAATTGACCCTTTGCATTTAGCTCAAGTCATGAAGCATGTTAATTGTCAAAACTCTTTGTCCATCTAACTATCAATTCATCTATGTTTGATTCTGTCTTTCAGCAGCAAGCTTCCCTCCATGAATGCAAGATTGATTTGCATGCTATAGCTATTTTTCAAGGGTTGAACAAGTTCACTCCAAGTCCTCATGTGCCAGATTCCTTTCACTACATTATGCTTATTCACAAGCCTTGAAATGATAATGCATCAACAAAATGCAGCAGTTGGGAGGCAGCTCACCGCTACCTTCGCAATGGCAATAGAGATCGGCAATGCTGGCTCAGCCAGCACATGAATGAATTGATGATAATCAAAAACCAAAACAGATTGAGGCAGAACAAATCATGGAATCAGAGAGTCACAGATTATTTTGGCCATCAGGTTAGTAGTATTTGTGTTATAATTGCTGCATGTTTCCCCAGAAACACCCTTCTGGCTGGAGACATGAGTCAGCAATTTTACCTGGGCCTTGGATGTTGGGGGTTTCAAGCGCTTGAGGTCAATTTGTGTGCCAGGGAGACGAGCATGTATGACGGAAGTTGCAGTTTTTATTGTTTGCTATTTCCACTCTGCTCACATGGAAGAAAGGAAACCCTATGGGAGTGGCACTTCAACCTGTGCCCAATTTAGATCAAGTGCCACATTGACAAGTAACAATCACAAACCTTATTAAAAAAAACTACCAAATCAAACTTAATCTCACAGTTTTCAGAATCTTATGTGGCCAAGCCATCAAATGGAAATTCTGAGCTCCTGGTGCTGTTTAAGAGTTAGTCTATTGTACAGCTGATGCGGACAGATGCTTGTGTGTTGACTGCAGATGGATCTTTATGAGGCATTTTAAAGCTGAGCTGTGCTACTATGGCCACAATCAGACACACTGAACCATGGCGACTGACCACCTGCTCAGCAGTTGATGTTTGAAGCTTCAACGTTTGGAAATGCTCCCTGGGGTGGGACTACATCAGTAACAACTTTGGCAAATATTCAAAATTCAGTATCGGCTACACTTGTGAAGAGCTGAAGGAAAAAAGATGAATCAAATACTGTTAATCCAACATAAGGGGAAGAATTAAAAAATGTTATGTAAATGATGGAGAAGAGGTGGTTTGGAAAGAAAAGCTTTGCAAAGAGTGACAAATTTCACACCTGACTGCAACAGTTTCAGCAAAGAACCTCCAGGCAGTCCCTGGCTTGCAAATTGGTTCAATTCTGAAGTCCTTTTGCAAGTTGTAACACAATATAGGGCAGTATAAAGCAGCTAGTTGAAAGTACAGGAAATGTTCATATATAGGCTATTCAACTAATCGAGTCTACCCCACCATTCAATGAAATCATGGTCGCTCTGTTAATGCTTGACCTCACCTTTCTGTCTTTTCCCCATAACTCTTCATTCCCTTACTGATTAAAAGTATGTGTGTCTCAGACTTGAATATACTTAATAAGCCAGCCACAGCAGCCCTACAGGGTAAATAATTCTGCAGATACACTACCCTCAGATAAGAAAGCCCTCCTCATTTGTCTCAAATGTGTGACCCCTCATTCTGAGATTATGCCGTTCAATCCTAGACTCTCCCACAAGGGGAAACAACCATCACACATCTACCCTGTCAAGTCCACTAAGAATCATGAGAGTAGTGTTGGAAAGACACAGCAGATCAGGCAGCAGGAGAATCAATGTTCTGAGCATAAGAGGTATCTGAGAGGTGAATCTGTGTGTCTGAGAGACAGCAGCATGTGTATGAGCGAGAGTCTGTGAGTAGGTATGGGTGTGTGTGTATATGCGTGTATGTATGTATGAAAGATTTAACAACAATCTAGGCTTGTTTAATATATCGCATCAGTGTATGACACTATAATCATTTGTTATAAATCCTGTGTCCTATGATCCTGCTCCACTAGCTACTTAGCGAAGGAGCAGCGCTCTGAAAGCTTGTACTTCCAAATAAACCTGTTGGACCATAACCTGGTGTTGTGTGATTTTTAACTTTATCCACCCCAGTCCAATGCTAACACCTCCACATAATTTCTTCTCTTAGATAATATTCAGCTCCTCTATTCTTCCTGCCAAAGTGCATTACTGCATGTTTCCTAGACTATGGAGAATTTAACCATTCTTTCTGATGTTCAAAAAATTTACCCTTGTTGATTACTACTCCACAGTCAGCATTCTGGGGCTACCATTGACTAAATGGTAGTCAAGCAAAGCTTCTCTTCCCGAACTACCTCTTCTCCATTATTTACATAACATTTTAAAAATTCTTCCCCTTACATTGGATTAACAGTGTTTGCTTCATTTTGTTTCCATTTTATTGCAACTAGATTTGCAACAAAATAGTGTGGCTGCAATAGGAGGTCAGAGACTAGAAATTTTATGGTAAGTAACTCACCTCCTGTCTTCCCAGTGGCTGTCCATCATTTACAAAACACAATTCAGGTATTTAACTCAATGTTGTTCATGGGTCTGGGTGACTGCAGCACCAAGAAAGGTCAAGAATTTTGACACCATCTAAGATTTAAGAATCTAATTGATTACCACCATATTCATCACTGGCATTCAGTAGCAATATTGTGCATCGACATGTTGCACTACACTAATTCACCAAGGCCCCTTCACCATCGTCTCCACTATCTAGAAGGATAACTACCACCAACTGCAAATTTCCCCCAAACTATACGCACCATTCTGACTTGGAAATGCATCACCGTTTCTTTATTGTTGCTAGGTTAATATCCTGCAATTCCATTCCCAACCACACTGTGGGCGTTCCTATAACCTAAGGCTGCAATAGCTCAGGAAGACAGCTCTCTACCACTTTTTCCAGGGCAATTGTAGATGGCAAATAAAAGCAGGCTCAACCAGTGATACCCACATCCCATGAACAAACAAAACAAAATTTTACATAGACTGAGTGGTCTATATCTGTGCTGTAAATTCAATATAATTTCAACAGAATTGTGTGTGTGCGTGTGTGTCTGTCTGCCAACAATCATACATTTCGAATATGAACAGAGTAAAATATATACACTTCTATAAGTCTTCAAGATATCCAGGAAATGTTGCATAGACAATTAATGCAGAAGGTAAGAAGAAGAATGAGTCGGCCATTTAGCCCATTAAGTCTGCTCTGCCATTCAAGAACTTTGTGACTGATTTGATTGTGGTCACAGTTCCACATTCCCGTCTCTTAAATAGATGTTTGCTTCATTTTGTTATAATGTCACCATTGTTATATCAGAAAAGATGGCCACACATTTTATATGCTAGTTCCCACAGACATTAATGATATAAACAAACAGACAATGAGCTTTATTGGCAGAGGAAATATTATTGGCCAGGGTACTGGGAAAAATCCTTTGTTTTTCTTTGGATGATCTTTTCCATTCTAGACATTGAGACATTAAATGTTGATCAATCATATTCCACAAAGAACAGCCACATTTTATTTTTTTCATATCAAAGCTGAACAGGAAAGAAAACAAATTGTAACAGCAACAGCATAAAGGGTTCAGGTCATTACTAATTCTGCCACTTCCATCCCATTCTTTCCCTCCCAACCACAGCTTCTAGTGTTGTCATGTACCTGCTATGGTTAATACTAATGGAGTGCCTTAACCACCACCAATAAAACAATGGAATAAGAACTGGAGAGTAACAAACAATTTTGACGCAATCAGACCTAATACCAGTTTCTCCTAACAGTCCCTGTGAGAACGGTACCTTAATAACATGCAAATTGTTGCAGAGATTCCAAAAATTATAAATGAGTCTTCTTGACAGACCAGAAGCTGGCTATCTAATCCACAAATGATGAGATGGAACTTGGAGAAACACATACCAGGAAGGGTATTGGTGCCAGCCCATACACCATGAAACCTTCTCATCCAGATTCAGCACTGATAAACCTTCCACCAAATGAATTTGTTGCGCAGATGCTTTGAACTCCCAAACTAAGTAACTCAAAAGAATCTTCAAAATCTCTGTGGGCAGCCAGTATATTCAGTGCAAAAAGTAAGTTTTCTTCATCACCATTCCAAGTTGATATGCTGAAAGCATTATCATGAACAACAGTTAGATTAGACAGTGTGGAAACAGTCCCTTCAGCCCAACCAGTCCACACTGACCCTCTGAAGAGTAACCCACCCAGACCCTCTGAGTAATGCACCTTACACTATGGGCAATTTAGCATGGCTGGTTCACCTGACCTGCACATTTTGGACTGTGGGAGGAAACAGGAGCACCCAGAGGAAACCCACGCAGACACAGGGAGAATGTGCAAACTCCACACAGACAGTCACCCGAGGCTGGAATTGAACCTGGGTCCCTGGTGCTGTGAGCCACCGTGCCAGTTACAAATCATTGTTCAAAAATAAGAGATTGCCCATTTAAGACAGTGATGAAGAGAAATGTTTTCTCACAGAGGGTCATGAGTCTTTGGAACTTTCTGCCTCCAATGTCATTTAAGGAAATTCAAAATTTTGTTTTTCAGGCAGATTAGATAGATTCTTGATAAGCAAGAGTTGGAAAGTTATCTGGGTAGGTGGAAATATGGAGTAGTCAGATCAGTCATAAGCTTACTGAATGGCAGAGGAGGCTTGAAGGGTTGACTGGCTTTCTGTGTCACCTAATTCTTATGTTCCTATATTATCATGACACACCAGAGTGAAATTGCTATCTGAAAGAATGGTATCAGCTAAGGTATGCACTGCATTTCTTTTTTACTGCCTGGCTCAGGAAACCACTTAGCAGTGTAAGTACAGATTTTCACAAGAGGATACATTTCATTGCAGATCTGAATTTCTCTATAAACAGGTATTAATTACACAATATTATGGAATTATATATTCAAAAATATGTTTGTTTCGACTTTACAGAGAGAGATTTAATACTCACACCAGCCATCAAAAATACGCAAATGAAAATAAAATCAAGAAGAAATTATTCTTGAAAATGCAAATCCTGATATTTGACATTGCAGTATATTGTCACTTAGCTTTTATCATGATTTATTTTATGTTGGTACTGTTATCAGCAATTCTTCAATTCAATTACACAAGTCTTGATGTGTTTCTGCTTCAGCATTTAGTGGTAAAGGTCAGGAAGTGAATTTTTCTGAAGTCTTAAAACAAATTGTCTGACAGGATATGTAGCCACTAATTGTATTAAGGAGATCAAATAGAAGTGACAGTTCCTAGAAATTGTGCCCAAGTAAATTGACAATGAGAATATCCCTATGTGTAGACTAGCAATACTATTCAGCAAAATATATAAATTATTTATTTGAGGAGCAGTCTAATTTTCTTCATCTTTGTGGTGCTGCCAGCTGTTGTGAAATAGAAAAGACACAGAATGCACACAGGAGAGGTGAGAACATTAACAAGGGGAAGAAGACAGATAGTAGGTTTAGTCGATAGGCCCCCTGACAGTTGTGATAGTATTGGATAGAAAATAAATTAGGTGATATTAATGTCATGTTAAAAAGGCAGCATATTGATCATGGATAGCTTTAATCTTGATGTAGATTGGGAATATCAAATTGGAAGATATAGCCGCTCGGACAATTTCATATAGTATATTCTGGACTCCTTCCAAAAATAATGTGTTATGGATCCAATTAGACAACAGGATGCTTGGAATATGGAAATATGTAATGTGGAAGCTTTAACAAATCTTGTTAGCCTGACAAAACAGTGAATACAACATGAGAGAATTTAGTGTTCAATCTGAGAGTGAGAAACCCAGGTCAGAAATAATTGTGCTCAACTTAAATAAGGGCAGTTACAAAGAAATGAGAGTTGGCTGGAGGTGACCAGGACAGGAGATTAGCAGAAATTATGGTTGAGGAACAGTGGCAGGCGTTCAAATCAATAGATTTTTCGGTATCTTTTACTTTTTAAAAGTTTAGCCAATCCTCTGGCTTACCACAAATCTTTGCAATATTGTATTGTTTTATTTTCTTTCAGTATGCTGCTAGGATTGGCAAAACTTTATCAACCAAAAGATACTCAAAAAAAAAGTGGGAGGAAACAAACTTTGATTTCAAAGAAGTTGTTTCCATAAATATATAAAGAGGAAAGCAGAGGTCAACTCAATAGAAGTTCCTTCGAGAATAAGGTTAGGGAAATAGTACTGGGGAGCCAGTGATATTGGCAGAGCTGAATGAATGCTTTGCATCAGTTTTCATGAGAGAAGACATTGTATCATTCCAGAAATACTAAATAATCGAAGGCAAAAGGAAAGAAAATAAATGCAACATGTACTATTGGAGAAGAAGTACTAGGGAAGCAAATAGGGTCAAATACCAAAAAGATCCCTGGACCTGATGCGTTATATCTTAGGATACTAAAGAGCAAATCTACAGGGACAATGGATGCCATCTTCCAAGAATCCTTAGAGTCTGGAAAAGTCCCAGAAGAGTATAAAACTATTTATTGCTGACACTTATTTGAGAAGGGAAGGAGGCATAACTAAGTCAACTATGGACCAAATACAAGCTGGAAGAACGGAGGATGCTGTAATTCAGAGACAAAAATGGAAATTGCTAGAAAAGCTCAGCAGGTCTGGCAACATCTGCAGAGAGAAATCAGAGTTAATGTTTTGGGTTGAGTTCTAAGGAAGGGTCACTTGACCCAATATGTTGACTTTATTTTCTCTCCACAGACGCTGTCAGATCTGCTGAGCTTTTTTTTTGAGCAATTTCTAACTTTAACGCTGGACCAGTTAGCTTAACATCTACCAGTGGGAAAATGTTCGAGTCAATTCTCAAAAATGTAGCAGGAGAGCATGTAGATGTAATATGATTAGCAAGTCAGACAGGCTTCATGAAATAGGAAATCATGCTCACACATTTATTAGAATTCTTTGTGAAGGTAACAAGCAGGCTGGATAAAGGTGAACCTGTAGATATCTTTTTTTTCCCAAAATGGCACTCAGTAAGGTCCATCATGTTGAACTATCTAATAAGGTATAATTTAAAAATATACTGAATAAGATTTAACAAGATGGCACTGGGGGGTATAATATTAAGCATGGATAGATAATTGGCTACCTGACAGAAGACAGAGTTAAGATAAGAGGGACATTTTCAGGTTGATGACTTGTAGCTTGCCACAGGGATCAGTGTTTTTTCCACAATTATTTACAATATAGTCTAATGGATTGAGACAAATAAATGCACTGTAGGTAGCTTTGAAAATAACATAAAAATAGATGGCAAGGCAAATGCTGTAAATGACACAGAGGCAAGTTAAGTGAATGAACAGAAAAAAACTTGGCAGATGGAGTGTAATGTGGGAGATGCTCTTGTTCATTTCAAGAGCAATGGAGTAGAAAATAGGGAAATCTTGTGAAAAGTATACAAGGTACCGATTAAAACATGTCTAGAATGGTATAAATAGTTTTGATGCCATTATTTAAGAGCAGATTTACTGGCTAGAGAAGGTTAACTGGGTTGATCCTAAGTCTAGAGTAATGTCTTATGAGTAGAGTGATTGGACGGGTTCTCACTGGAGTTGAGAAGAATGACCTGATTAAAACATTCAAGATCCTTAGAGCACTTGACAGAGTAGATGTGGGCAAGTTGTTTTCCCTGTGGCCAGAGCCCAGGACATCAGACTAAGATGTTGCCATGTTCATCACAGGCTAGGAAGAATCTTTTTCTCAAAGAGCAGACATTCTGTGGAATTCATTACTAAACATGGCCACTAAGTACCTTCAAGTTGAGAGTGTGGTGCTGGAAAAGCACAGCAGGTCAATCAGCATCCACAGGGCAGGAGAATCAACGTTTCTGGCATAAACCTTTCATCAGCTTATGCCCTAAGTGTTGATTCTCCTGCTCCTTGGCTGCTGCCTTACCTGCTGTGCTTTTCCAGTACCACACTCTCGAGTCTGATCTCCAGCATCTGCAGTCCTCACTTTCTCCTATTAAGTACATTCAAGGATCAGATAGAGTTTTTGTAAAATGAGTAAGGGAATGTAGGGTCATAGGGAAATGGGAGATCAGTAGAGTTAAGGATTATCTCATCACATATTATATCATTGAATGGAGGAGCAGAATATTTTCTTCAGTTCCTATGTCTATGAGCTTATGCATTAAAACTTGCACTAAATTTGGCCAGCAGGAGAATTGCTGAGGTGCCAAATCCCACTCAGCTTGTCTGCTCGTGCTCACTCATGATGCCGAATTATATTCTGGGAAATTAACTTTGGCTCAACAGTCTTTCTCAACAGTGCTGCATTGATTTCTACCAAAATGGTTATTGTTGACGATTTTGAGCGTTGCTTTTACTCCCCAGTGGCAGTTGGACCATTGTGGAAATGAATGGGGAAACTTGCTGGGACATGTGAAGCTCAACAACATTCCATCAGTATTTATTCAAGAAAGTATCGGAGGTATTCATGTGAAAAGACTAAGGGTGGCAAGATTGTAGCTGATAGGAATAGCCACTAGAAATATGGTGCTTGGGCATCCCACTGAAGCAAAGTAATATGTTTTGGAAGAAAGAAAGATGAGAGGTTACATAAAATACTTGACATCCTATTAGAGTGCATGAACAGGGTCTGGGGTTACATGCACAAATCTGAAAGAGTGGCAGAACAAGTTGATCATGGGAAGATTTATTACTGTTCAGAAACATGTGGATTTTTCAATGAGTAAATAGCAAGGCAGTGTTCTGCTGGCAGGATAATTAGTAATCAGAAGACATAGATTTAAGATCATTCAGAGGAGAAGAACCAAAGAATTTTATTCAGGTAGCACATGGTTATGATTTAAAATGCACTGCTTGAAAAGGTGATGGAAACAGTTTCATTAAAATGTTTCAAAATGAAATTAGACATATCCTTGAAATGGAGAAAATTGAAGATCACAGGAAATCAACAGACTAAAGAAATAGATCTTCAGTTGGAATGCAACAATTGTCCTTGATAGCTCTGGCTCCTGAATTGAGGATGGAACAGTCTTTTAAGTGATAGAAATAAACAAAAGTATTATACATATTTGAAGTTATCAAATTTCAGACAAATTGTCTGATGTAGCATGAAGTTGTTTACTTAACATGTGGACATTTTATTTTATTGGTAGATAAACCACTATTGTTATCACAGTAGGAGGGATTATTTGATCAGAAACCCATGACTATATGTTCACAATGATGTCTAATTGATATTGTTCTAACTTGAATTGAGCACAAAGTAAAAATGAAAATGTTCTTCTGGATGTGAAATAAAGTCATCCTATTTAAATCACTTCCATTGATTTCATATGCAGAAACAATCATCATTTTATTTTGTGATTTCTTGATTGTTCCAATGCTGGAGACTACTTTGCTGCATCAACATTAATTTAGAATGAAATACAATCCGGCAGCTAGGGCTGTTAAAAGTTGACTAATGTCAAATCATCTAATTGTCTTCTTGGCTCCCAATTCTCATTTTTTCATTCTGATTTATATTATAATTCTGTTGTCAAACTTAGCCTGTGTTCTGCTCCTGTTCTAGGTGTAACATCTGGTGTGGTTAAGTATTGTGCAAAATAATCTCAGGAGTCTCAGGTACAGGTTACAATTGTTTCCTTTGGCCAACACATTGAGAGCTCGACCTCAGAAAGATTCTGCAGTGAGACTTTACCCAGTCAAGGAATCATCAGATTTTTTTTTACATTGAAAAGCATGTAGGCAGTACATTACTCGAATTCTAATGTGGGCTGTTTAGGTTTACATTAAACACAATACCGCTGTGTCAGATTTCTAAGAGACAGGTTTTCTGATAATCCACCACCCGTACCTACCAGATGCTGCCCTAATCTCTCCCCAAGCCTGCTAGTTATTACTGCATGTCATTGAGCAGCTCACAGGGGTACAGAGATTATTAGGTATTCAAGCTGCTGATAAGAATGAAGGATGTCAGAGTTGACTAGCAGTTCAGCCAGGTCTGCACTTAACTTGTGTGCCATCAGTATTTTAGTTGGGTACTGCTTGCTTGGTCAGTTTCACAGAAACCTTTCTTAATACAATCAAAATGAGAAAAAGTGAATTATACTAATGAATCATTCTTTTTAAACTGACTAAATTCCTTTGTCCTTTCTAATATAATCACTTAACCCCAAAAAAGATTTTTATTTATCATGTTCATTTCTTTCTCCTGTGAATTATTGTGGGGGTGTAAATTTCAATATTTTTCTCTAACACATACAACACCTGATCTATACCAGCTTTTCAGCACTATCCTATTAGTAAAGGTAGTGTCTGCACCATTCCAGATAGTCTCCTAAAATGGATACTAAGCCCATGGCATATGTTGATAAATTGCCCTACACTGCTTTCCAATGTCATTTCAGGAATGAAAAAAACACTGATGCTGGACAAACTGAAGTTTGATCTCACTTATTAAGTGTTACCTAAAAGCATACCGAGGGATAAAATCCAAAATGGATAAATAGAACTGAGGAAAGAATAGCCTTATCTGACTCTACATCAGAACAGGCTCAAAGGGTTGCACCTTCAGTTCTTGTGTTCTGTTTCTTGTGACCATGCAATCCCAAATCATGTTAGCTTTCCTAAATGCTTTGAACTATTAAAAGTTGTGCCCAGCTACCTTCTTGTTACTTAGCTATTTTTTCTGATTCCCAACCCATTGCAATTTCCATTGCCACTCCAGCAATCAACTCCAGCATCTTGTTCCCGATGAATCTATCCCTCAAATATACATATCTTGCAAAGGTTTCCTTTCAGATGCAGCAGTACCTGTTCTTTTCTGTTTTCTGTGTCTTACTTTCTGTATCTCTGTCCGTCTAATGATTCCTACTTTCCTGTTGGTCTATCTCTACTGTCTCATCCTTGCCCTCTTCAACCTTATTTGTCTATGCAATTGATTTTTTAAAATGATTTAATGGTTTAAAAATAAGTTGAGATAGAGGTGATTCCTATTTGCATCCATTAATTTTCTGGATGTTATTTATACAGGGTACATTAATTATTAGACAGTTTTCTTTCAAGCTCTATGAACAGTATTTTACATTTTCATTAAAGGTACACTGCCTGCATTTTAATTATAACTTCAGTTTCTTTATTGCAAGCGATTTGCATGATAATTAATGATTACAAATTGCTGAATCACAATTATATTTCTCATTAGTTTCTTCTCTTGCACTTGATCTTTGTTCAGGAAGCACAGAAACAACCACCGTCTCCCTTTTCTGCTGGGAGAAAATTCTTCCTGTTAGTTTTGGCAAGTAGTCCATATAACGATCAGAAAATATGTTTTCTACACTCACTTTTCTACACTTTGCCACATAACCAAAAGGTTGTGGACGCTTTGGAGAGGGTTTAAAAATGTGCTGCTGGAAAAGCGCAGCAGGTCAGGCAGCATCAAAGGAACAGGAGAATCGACGTTTCGGGCATAAGCCCTTCTTCAATCTGAAGGAGGGCTTATGCCCAAAATGTCGATTCTCCTGTTCCTTTGCCGTTGCCTGACCTGCTGTGTTTTTCCAGCAATACATTTTTAAGCTCTGATCTCCAGCATCTGCAATCCTCACTTTTTCTGCTTTGGAGAGGGTGCAGAGAAGGTTTACGAGGATGTTGCCTGGTATAGAAGGTGCTAGCTATGAATAGAGGTTGAGTAGGTTAGATTTATCTTCACTAGAAAAACGGAGAATGAGGGGGGACCTGATTGAGGTTTACAAAATCATGAAGGGTATAAACAGGGTGGATAGACACCAGCTTTTTCCCAGGGTGAAGGATTCAGTAATGAGAGGTCATGCTTTCAAGGTGATTGGTGGAAAGTTTAAGGGGGATACAAGCGTCAAGTACTCCACACAAAGGGCGGTGGGCGTTTGGAACGCATTGCCACCAGAGGTAGTCGAGGCAGGCACGTTAGATTCATTTAAGATGCATCTGAACAGATGCATGAGTAGGTGGGGAGCAGAGGGATACAAATGCTTAGGAATTGACCGACAGGTTTACACGGCACATTTGGATCAGTTCAAGCTTGGAGGGCCTAAGGGCCTGTTCCTGGGCTGTAAATTTTCTTTGTTCTACTTTGTTCTTTGGTCACTTTAAATAAACAACTGTAATTTCTAATTTTACTGAAAATAGGCTTTATGTCCAATAGCTTTTCGTCTTCATTCTTATAACCAAACTATCTTATTGTGTATACAGTCATCCTATTTCATAAAATCATTGACTTGTACAAAAGGTGGTGATACAATGAATTATGCCAGTGCCAGATCTTTAAAAATACCGATAAAGTAACTAACACTTCCCTTACCATTCCTCATGGGCTTCAATCTCCTATATTCTTAAATGTTGAATTCCTTGCTGAAATCATATTTTTAAATCTGCATACACCACTTTCTCAGGTAAAGCATACCCTTGTGCTGTGCAAATAAAATTCTCTTCATTCTTTGAAAATCCTCATAATTTTTTAGCATTAATAAATCTCCTCATGATGACTTTCAAACACCTGCATGCTCCCAAAAATCTATGTCTGTACTCAGTTTAACAATGTATCATTTTGTTTATATTTACTTACCTTATTCATTCTTTCAGTATTTCTTACTTCATGCTTTTCTGTATTAAGTTTCATCTGTCATATCTCCACCCCACTATTCTGATTGTGTTCTCTTGATTTCTGCTACCACTCTCCTTGTGGTTTATCAGAATTCCATTTTACTTCATTTGCAAACTTTGAAAACCCCAGCCAGACCATTAATGCTTTATTTTATAATACTGACGACCGGGGGGAAATCACTGCATACTTTTGTCCAATCTAATAACTAACTATTTACTGCTCATGTCTTTTTTGTCACTAGGCTAGATCTTCACCCATTTTACCATTGTTCCTTTGACTGATTCCACTGACTTGAATCTTGTTGACAATCTACGCGTTCCATTTTTTTCAATGCTTTTTGAAAGTTCACATACAAATCATCAACCACATCACCCCCATCAACTCTCACCATTGTTCATTCTGTATTTCTTTGCTAAATTATTAGATTTTAAATTCAATTCATAATATCGTGGTGGAATTATACTTCAATGTACTTTACACTAATTATTGTTTCATCCAGTTTAGCCTATAGCTTGCTCTATTTTATTTTCTGCATTTATTATATGCAATCAACTGATTTATTTCCTGTCAAGCATCTGTTGTGGCACATTTCAGTGGTTACTATGTAAGGTATAGATGTTCAAATAACTGCACATTTCTGTATTCTAGTTAATTAAATCAATCATACTGAGTGATGAGTTGGAGGTATTTCCAAATAAGCCTGACTATAACCTGGTGTTGTGTGATTTTTATATTGAAGGATGTTTTAATATTTTCTTGACTTGTTTGTTTCCAATCTTTGTTTTTTTTTCCTGGAGTTTTGGAGTGCTGTTTCTCTTTTCCATCTCACTTCTGGTTAGCTTACCTTTTTTTCTCATCTTTCTTTGTTGTGCTTTTATCCAATCTGGCATGGCTTTTAGCCTTAAAATCTCTCTCACTACTACATGAACCAGTTCTCAGTGACCTGACATGGGTGGAACATGCATTACAACAGTGACCATATTTTAAAAGCATTTAATTGCCTGTGAAGTGCTTTGAAACCATCTGAGGTTGTGAAAATCATTGCGTGAGAGCTCATCTGTCATATTAGGGCTCAATCAGACTCCGTTCTGTTAGTTGCCCAATTTGTTGGTCAAGCATGTAAGAATGTTAGCTCCTGCTGGGTATTTCAGATTGAGCAGCTGGCCTGTGTCAATTTATCCCAGAGGTCCATATATTCTGTCAGTTATCATTAATATACAATAGTTTGTACCAAGCAAAATATTATAAGTTACTTGTTTTAGTGAGTGAGGTTACAATTGAAGAGCAAGGCTGATTTTCCACTTAATTTTTGAATAAAAGCGTACTCAAATCAAACTGGTTTCATACTTCAAATGTACAACTTAGAATGTTACATCATACTGTTATAAATCAAAAGACATCCCTATCCTTTCTATATGTTTCTGTTTTGTCACATTACTTTATTCTAATGAATGTTACGCTATGCTTCCCTATTGCTTTATTCTGTTTAGTTCAATATCAAACTGGAAGATATATAGAACTATTTACTTTTTGATCACAGGTCTTCTGACATCTCACTATAAATTTTCCCTCTACACTTGTGCAAATATGTACTTCTATTTGGTGAGTACCTGTCGAGCAAAATTATTTTCTCATCTGCCTGTCTTTCTTTCTATTCAGCATGTGGTGTGGACCTATCACCATCCTAAATGGATAGACTTTGGACAGAGTTAGCAATTCAAGGTTGGGCATCTGTGAGATGCTGTGGGCCATCAACAGCAGTAGAATTGTGTTCTAATACAATCTGTAACCTCACAGCCTGATGCATCCTCGACTCAATCATTACCATTGATAAGTACAAATTTATTCAAGTCATAAGGTCAGTAGCAGGGATGTTTGGTGATGATTACACAAAATTGGGAACCATACTGAGTTGGACACAATGCTGTCCATGTTTAAATGCACAAGACCTTGACAATACCTAATTTGGGCATACAAGTGTGGGCAATGACCATCTTCAACAAGATGAAATGTAACCATCACCCCTTGACATGAATTCCTCACTGTCAACACCCTAGAAGCAATCGATGGGTAGAGATTTAACTGGACTAGTCATATGAGTATTGTGGTTATAAGAGCAGAATCCTGAAATAAATAACTCACCTCCTGACTCTCCAAAGCCTGTCCACAATTTACAAGGCACAAATTAGAATTGTGATGGAATAGTCCTCAGTTGTCCAGCAACACATCAAGCTTGACACCATCCAGAACAAAATAATCTCATTGACGAGCACTACATCCACAGTCACTCCCTTTACCATTTGAAGTCAACAATAGCAATGTGTACCATTCACATTCTTCAAGGATACTTTGTCAGCACTTCCAAACCCACAACCAGCATTGTCCAGAATTTCAAGAACAGCAGATACGTGAAAACACCACCACTTGCAAATTACCATCCAAACCACTCACCATCTAGGCTTAGAAATTTATTGCTGTTCCTTCAGTATCTAAATGGGCTGCAGCAATTCAAGAGGCAGCTCACCTTCACCATCAAAACAGCAACTAGGGATGGCCAATTAGTGTTGGCCCAGCCAGTTTAGCCTACATCATTTAAGTGTTTCTTTTAAAAGCAATCAGAATTATTAAGTGCTGTCTAAGCTCTAACTTTATCTTGATCTCACTTGTCTTTGATATTATTTTCCAACTTCTCACAATCACATTATCCATTTGATTTCCTGTGCCATATCTCCATCAGAATACATGAATAACCATTGTGCTTTTGTAATGCATAACTTCTCAATGGTATCAACTTATTACAAACCTTTGGGCTCTATCCCCAGCTGTTGTTACTCCTTAACCTCTCCCCCACCCTATCTTCTGCATATTAATCAACATTTTCTGAGATACCATCAGTTCTGCGGAAAGTTCATCTGATCTGAAACGTTAACTCCTATTTTGTTCAGATGCTGTTGGACCTGCTGAGCTTTTCCTGCAACTTCTGTTTTTTTCTCTGATTTACAACATCTACAGTTATTTTTGTCTTTATTACAAACCTCTGGTTGTTTCTTACAGCAGTCTGCTTCTAAATATCACGATCGGACATTTGAGAATTTGATGATTATTATTTCATTCTCAAGTGTCTGTAGGTATCATTATGATCTTTCATGTTTACCTAAGTCGTATTATCCAGTGGATCTATTGTAATCAATATTACTCTGAAGAATCTCATATCTGTTTTAGTTCCAACTGCAATGGCATGCATTAATAAACACAGATTGTGTGTGCTTTTGTATCCCAGAAATATAATATTTGTATTAATTGTAAGGACCATGTCTTTATTGTTGCGTTTTTAAAAATGGGAGACTGACAAACGAAGAAAAAACTGTTTTAAAATGGATTTTTGAAAGAGTGGCTTCAGTTTTGAAAGCAAATAACTGGATACCTATTGTGAGTACTATGTAAATAGAGGTGCACTAGTGATTGAATTCAAGAGGTTTGGATTACTGCCTCAGGTTGACAGATTCAAAGCAGAGGAGAAAGTGAGGTCTGCAGATGCTGGAGATCAGAGATGAAAATGTGTTGCTGGAAAAGTGCAGCAGGTCAGGCAGCATTCAAGGAACAGGAAATTCGACGTTTCGGGCATAAGTCTGATGAAGGGCTTGTGCCCGAAACGTCGAATTTCCTGTTCCTTGGATGCTGCCTGACCTGCTGCGCTTTTCCAACAACACATTTTCAGATTCAAAGCAGACAAATGTATTTGATAGAAGAGTGAAGAAACTTGGTAAACTTCAAGGTGACTTTCACAAAAGAAATGCCAATGTCATTTCCGTACAGTTAGTGTGCAAGGAATGTCATGAAAATTCACTTATTGGTTTTTATTAAAAAAATGTGAGCTACCATTCATGGTTGCCCACTTCAGCCCTATTAATAATAGAAGCTCATGGACTTGTATTTTCAGCAGCAGCTCAACAGACCCTGAGACAATGCCCAATTTATACTTGTAGATTAATGCAAGTGGAAGACATTCAGTTCTTTTTGTTTGTGTGGTGATTGGAAACAGGTGGGTCTCATTGACAAGCATGTTGATTGGTGCTGTTAACCTGGGCCAATCAGGGAGCCCTGACTGACCGACATAAACATGGGGCATCTCACATCTGCACACACATACCATGGGTGCTGGGGAAAAATTAAGCACTACCGCAGTTAGGCGGTAGTGTGAGGGTTAAATAAATTTTTAAAATTTAAAAATATAAAAGCAGGAGATTAGTGTTAGGGGTTCTATTCACTCTGAGAGCTGGCTCTTGAGGGAGCTGGACCAGTGTGTGTGCATGCGCACAAGGACTCTCCTCCTTGAAAAAAAAGGGAAAAAAAAGAGAAAAAAAAACAGGTGTGTCAGAGGTTCTGAAAAATAGAAAAAGAAAAAAATAAACAGGGGACATCTCACACCTGCACACACACAATCTGGGTGCTGGGGAAAAAATAAGCACTGCCGCAGTTAGGCGGCAGTGTGGGGGTAAGAGGAAAAAATGAATAGTATTGTCAGACAGCCTGGTCACATTAAGAGCTGGCCTTGAGGAAGCTGGATCAGATGACAAGGTCTCTCCACAAAAGATAAATAAACAGGGGACATCTCACACCTGCACACACACAACATGGGTGCTGGGGAAAAATATAAGCACTACTGCAGTTCGGCGGTAGTGTGGGGGTTTTAAAAATGAGGAAAAAAAAGGAATAAACAAAAGAAAAAAATATAGCCAGGTGATTTAGAGAAAAAAAGAGAGAAAAAAAATAAACAAGGGACCAGGGGACAATTGTTATCTTTCACTGTGTCCCACACCTGCACGCACACATCATTGCCACTGGGGAAAATTTAAGCACTATCACAGTTAGGCGGTAGTGTGGGGGTAAAAAAAGAAGAATTTTAAAAATTGAAAAACAAAAAAAACAAGAGATTTAGAATCTCCTCAGTTTAGGGGACTGACTCTGTGCTGGCTGGTGCCACAGTCAGTGTGTTCCTGATGTTATTGAGGAGGAGAGTTTCTTTGTCTTTTGCCCCCTTGTTTAGGGAAGATATTTGTTTTTTTTTCATGGTTGGTTTCTTTATTGATTTTTGTTTTTGTGAAAAAAAAATCTAAAAACAGGGGATTCAGAATCCCTTCAGTTCAGGAACTGACTCTGAGCTGGCTGGTTGCAGCCAGTATGCTGTGCAAATGTAAATACAGGATGGCTTGGTGATGGGAAACTGGCCACTGTGCAGTTATTTCAGTCTGTGTTGGTGAACACAGATTGACTACACACATTTGATTTTCTAACTTTTAGCCCATGGACCAGGAGGTTATGGATGTGCATGTGACTATCTAAACACTGCTTAAATGTTATGTGAGTTCTATTCCTGAGATGCTGCCTGGCCTGCTGTGCTTTGACCAGCAACACATTTGCAGCTGTGAATTTTTGACTCAACCACCCTTTCAAGCAGTGAATTCCAAACTCCAATCACCCTGAGTAAAAAAAATCCGAAATTAATACTTTGCCAATTAATGTACTTTTATGAGTAATTTAATGTATAAAATTGTCCATTTACTATATTTGAGGCAGAGTTGTAAATCAAAGGTTCATACTGTATTTAACAATATCACCAATGACCTTGAAGAAAACTACACAAAAGCTTTAATGATCTATATGGCAAAGATTTTAAGCCTATCTGACAGTTATTTGATGCTGACACCAGCAATAGTTTTTTTTCTCTGCAGCAATGCAGCCGAAAGTTGATCACATTGAAGAATTATTATTCTCAGTGAAACAGGATGTAAAATTCAATGATTGCTTTTCTCCCTTAATGATTTCATTCAGAAAAAGTTATGGTAAATACGCTTTACCAATACAGAAGCTGATATATTGAAAATGCTATATTAAAAATCCATGGCTTCCTTTTCTCAGAACAGAGAGATATGACATTCCTCAAACATAAAGTTGTTGTTTCTCAAGGCCAGAGAGATACCTCAGCAATAAGTCTTATCATAATATGTTGCTAAAAGCCCCGTCAATCAAAAATGTACACCAGTTCCAAGGTGTCTCACAGTAAGACAAATAACATAAAAGAGGAGCCTCAAATCAAGTAAGTAAATTCAAACAATTTTCATTCACAGATCTTTGAACACCACATCCTGTTGTGGAGTGAGGAATCACTGTTAGCAACTCTTTGGTTTTCACACAACCATTCAAGTTAATGCAATGTCCTATCAAAACCAACAATGAAAACAATTCCTGATCCATCTTGAGTTTTCATCTCATTTGTGTTTTTCTCTAATCCCTGAATTCAGATTTTACTGTCCCTATAAACCAATGATGGGTTAAGACAGATTCTGAGGAACAGGACTGCAGACCAGATTTGAAAAATAGTACTGTGAAACTGACACAGTTCAACTACACCTTTCTCATGATGATTTTTTTAAAAAATGTAACTCTTTTCTTTCTTTTAAATTGGGCAGATGAAAACTCCCCACTGAATTACTGCTATCAAGCAACCCCAGGGAGCGAAAAGCAGCTACCTGAGTACAGGTGATTGAGATAGACAGTAACCCTGAGGGAGGCTGCTGTTGCTTTGCTGAATGCAGCAGGCACCTCTTTCAAAGGTGAGAACCTGGAACACAGAAAGTGACCATGCAAGCAAGGTAAAGGTGGCTCCATTTATCAAATTTTGGTTTCCAAGAATTGAAGTAATTTTTTTTCCTGTCTGTATAATGAAAGTGAACACACACACACACACACACACACACACACACACACACACACACACACACACACACACACACACACACACACACACACAACTGTTCAGATGCATCAATGTGTAAATTAGACTAACTCCCTCCCTGATCACTGGTGCTGTCATCGTGCAGCACATGCGTTCCTTTGCCCAGGAGCTCTGTCCTCTTTTAATCGTTTTTCCCTTTCTCTGTTCTCGCTTTTTAAAAATATTTCCAGTTATTATTGAGCTTCATAGAATCATAGAATCCCTACAGTGTGGAAACAGGCCCTTCAGCCCAACAAGTCCACACTGACCTACTGAAGAGTAACTCACTTAGACCCATTCTCCTACCGATATTTCCCCTGATGTACCTATCCTACACATCCCTGAAGACTCTGGGTGATTTACTATGGCCAATTCACCTAACCTGCACATCCCACACTGTGGGAGGAAGTCAGAGCACCAAGAAGAAACCCACACAGACATGGGCAAAATGTGCAAACTCCACACAGACAGTCAGATACAAAAACATTCAATCTTTTTAACAATAAGTCTCAATTTATTGATAAATAGTGAGAGCTGAAACACACTGTATGATTTTATATGCCCATTTTCAACCTTTCTAACTCATGCTATAGTACATTTCCTAGGCTTCAGCAAATATTTTATACCTCTCTCCATCGACAATTTGTTACTTCTGATGTTTGGCTGGCTATGTGATTAGTGAAAAGGATTAGAATCAGATGCTGTTGCGACTCAGAACCTTTGTGTATAAATTGCTCTACAGGATTGGTAACTAGTGATCTGGAATATTAAATTCAAGCTGGCGGCATCTGAGTACAGTAGAATTCATACTGTTCCTGAAATATATTACTTAACAAGCAAAGAGGATAGAAATTGGGACATCATTTAGATTTTGCGATATTTAGACAAATAGGATTTTAAAAATGCATCAATTCCTCTACCTTCCTTTAATGGCTTCGGAAGAAAGCTTCTCCCAGCCCAGTGACGAGGTGACTTCCAGTGGCAGTCTCAGCTCGACATGGTGGTCTCTTGGTGTGGCCATCTCGTCCCCATGTGGAGTTCTTCTTTGGCATCAGCTGACAGGTATTCCAATGGCCTGGTAGGGGGTCTTCTCCAGGAGTGGCAGCCTTGGCCCAGCATGGTAGTCCTCTTCGACGGAGGCTTCCAGCCAGTGTTCCAGTGGCCTGGCATGCTGGTCTCATCGCGGTATAGTGTTCTCATCTCGGCTCTGTATTCTAAGTATTCCATTGTTTCAGTCGTATTTTTCCGAGCCCAGCAGCCATTTAACTGAACTGAGATGAACTTGGTCTTAATTTTACTTTTTTAAAGTTATTATTATGAAGGACTTTAATATAGGCACCATAGTAGGGTGACGTATAAAACTTTTCACTGTATTTTTCATGTAAAAATACATGTAACAATAAATTTCTATTCTGTTTACTTGCTCTTAAGATAGATTAATACCTATTAATTCTTTTTCAAATTTCATTTTCCCAGCTCTCCACTGCCCCATTCACCAGTATTTGAAGCTTTCAGCCTTTCCCTGGAGCTTTAGGATCTTGAGATGGTATCCAGGTGTACAATTTCGAAACAGCACCCACTGCAGGTCCAGACCTCATCTGGTATTTGAAAATTCAAACCTTTACCTTCCTGATTAAGTAGATTAGCTTAACAAAAGAAGTTATTTGATGGAAGGATCAAGAGGTAGAATCCATTTAAGTGGAGTTAGGAAACAGCCTGGGGCAACAAAAATTGTTGCGAGCTATTTGTACTCCAGATTGGTAGATTGGCCATGGTAAACTATCCACAGTATTCAGGGATGTGCAGGCTAAGTAGATTAGACAAATGCAGGGTGATAGGGTAGGGATGTGGTCTGGGTGGGATGCTCTTGGGAGGATCGGTATAGACTCAATGGGCTGATTGGCCTGTTTCTAAATTGTAGTGATTCTATTCTAAATTGTGGTGCAAATGTTGGACATAGTATAAATAGGAAATTAGAAATACAAGTAAGGTGATAACATGTAAGATGTAGCAATAATAATGGGGAACTTCAATTTATACATGTGGTTAACCAAATCAGCCCAAATACTGTGCATGAATTCCTAAATTTTCTGCAACAATCCCCTGTTGTGAACAAGACAGAAGGAAATTTGCAGGTATGTATAGATAGGAGATGCTGGTGGGCCGATAGAACATAAGATGGGAAAAGTGAATTTGTTGCTTTGCCTGAATATGGGAAGAAGACCAAATATTACTTCCAAAGAGAATGACTACAGAATTCCGAGGTGAAGGAGAATTTGGTATTCTGGTGAATCAGTCAAAAAAATTAACATTCAAGTACAGCACATAGTCAAGAAGGCTAATGAGGTGCTATCCTTTACTATGAGAGAAATTGAACATAAAAGTAGAAATATTATTCAGGCCACTGGTGAAATCACATCTCCAATAATGTGTGCTGTTTTGGTCTCCTTACTGAAAGAAGGATATAAAAACACCGAAGGGGTGTAGAAGAGATTAACCAGATTGATACTTGGAATGAGTAGGTTATCTTACAGGTTACACAAACTGAGTTTCTTTCTACTGGAGTTCAATACAGCAAGGAGTGACATGATTGAAGTGTATAAAATCTTGTATAGTCTTGACAGTAAGGTGGATGTGAAAAAGATCATTCTTCACTTGGGTCTGTCCCGAAGTTGGGAGCAATGCTTTAAATTTCGGACTCACTCTTTCAGGACAAAGACAACAAGTTTTTGTTTGCCTCTTGGAGAGTTATGCGAATTTGGAATTCACTGATCCAGAAGGCAGTGGAAACAGTGTCACAGAATATGTTTAAGACAAAGATGTGGAGACAAGGGAATTGAGCGTTGTCAGAGTAGATGAGAATGTGGAATTCAAAACACAAACAGATCAACCATCAATTTATTGAATTGTGGAGCGGATTCATTGAATGAACTACTTCTGCTCCAATTTCATAGGTGCCAACTGAAGATTGGGTGATTTTGGATTTCAAGCTGTGTAATGAGAAAGGGCTACTTAATAACCTTTACTGGAATGAGTTTCTGGGAAACAGTGACCATCAAATGATAGAGTTTCACTTTAAGCTTGAATGCAATATAGTTCATTCTAATACTATGACCTAAAATCTGAACGAAGGAAATGATGAAGGTATGAGCAGCAAGTTGGCTGGGGACTTGGAAAATGCACAGATTTGACAGTCAGCAGACAAAAGCTATTCACAAAATAAATACTATATGTTCAATTACGGATGTGCATTCTAACACACAAATTCACAAAGGGAAAGGTAAATCAATCATGGTTAACAAAAGTTCAAAAATTGCATTATATTGAATGCAACAACTTATTAGAATGCCAGGAAAAGGAAGGTAAACTTGAAGATTAGGAGTTATTTAGAATCCAGCAAAGGAGGACCAAGAAACAAAATAAGAAAGAGAAAACAGAATATGAATGCAAACTAATGAACAACATCAAGGCAGAATATAAAAGTTATTTTAGATAGACAAAAAGGGGGGGAAAAACAAACGCTTGCTCAAGGTTGGGACCATTATAGAGGTGAGAAGAGAATTTATTGGGGAGAATAAGTAAATGGCAGAGAAATCAACATTGATACTGTGTTTGGCTTTACTGAAGATGACAGGAAATCTGGAAACAAGGTGATCACAACTTTTATGAAACTGAGAAATAAAAAGCAATTAACATGAGTTTAGAGGTAGTGTGTAAAAAGTTAACAAGATTAAAGAGTGATACATTCAATGGACCTGATTAGATTTATCCCAGAGTGGGTCGTGAATGCATTGGTCATGATTTTTCAAAATTTAATTAATTGTGGAAAGTTTCCTGTGAACTAAAAAACAGCAAATGTGACCCCACTATTTAAGTAGGAAGGAAGAGAGAGAATGAAAAGTCTCAGACATGTCAGTTTTACACAGCAGTCAGGAGCGTGTCAGCATCTATTCTCAAGATAACTGGGATCTTAGAAAAGAATGGTAAATGTGGGCAGACTGGCAGTATGGATTTATGAAAGGAAAGCCATGGTTGACAGACTGGCAGTTTTTTGACAATATTGTACCACACTAAGGAGAACCAATGGAAGTGATGTATCTGGAGTTTGAGAAAGCTTTTGATCATGTCCCATGCAGGAGATTAAGAGGGAAAAAAAACTGAGAAAGCATGTTTTAGAGCAAAATGTACGAGTACGGATCAAGATTGATTAATAGACAAAAAGAAGTGAATGGGGATAAACAGATCATTCTCAAAATGGCAGTCTTGTACTAGTGGAGAGTCACAAAAGATTGGGACCATGTCCGCAGCTTTTTCACAATGTGTAGAAAGGATTTGGAATTTGAGGAACAACAAATTTGCCATGACACCAAACTGAGTGGGATCGTAACGTATGAGGGTAGTACAAGGCAACTTCAAAAGGACTTGGTCTGGAACACAGCAGATGGATGTAACGTGAATGACTGTGAATTTATTCATTTTGGAAGGAAAAGCAAAGGCAGAATATTTCTTGAATGGCGAGAGGATGAGAAGCATTGGTATCCAAAGCTGCCTTGGTGTCCTTGGTCACAAGCCACTAAGTGTTGACATGCCACAAGCAATTAAGAAGATATATTCTGCGTTGGCCGTAATCACAAAAATATTTGAGTACAGGAGTTATAATGTCTTACTCCAATTGGTAGAACATTGACAAGACCTTACCTGGAATATTCTGTAAAGACTGTGTCCCCCTAACAAAGGATAGATTGAAATTCTCTAATCTGACTGTTCAGAGGTAGTGTGACATACCTCTGAAAAGGTAGGACTTGAACGTGGCCTCCACAACTGTTATAGTCTACTGCACTTGGCATTCCAAGGTGGTCTCCTATTCCAAGGAGGGATATACTTCCCAGACAAATAAAATAATAAGGATTCAACAGGTTAATCCCTAGGAGAGTAAAATCATTTTCTGTGGATTGACTGAGGAGAATTAGTCTGCATTTCTTAGAGTTTCAAAGAATAAAAGGCGAGCTCAATGAGCCTACTAAATTATTTCTGGGCATGGCAGGGTGGATATGAGCAAAGAGTTTCCCTTAACTTGAGATACTAAAACCAGGGTACATCTCAAAATAAGCCATATTTAATTTAAGGCTGAGAAGAGGAGGAATTTCTTCCCTCAGAAGTTGGCGAATCTTTGGAATTCTCTACCCTAGAGAGTTATCAGCTAATATCTAATTCAACAGTGGAACACCCACTGACCATCGACTTCAGGAAATAGAGTGACAGACACAGCCCCATCTGTATCAGTGTTGTTGAGGTGGAGATGGTCAAGAGCTTCAAATTTCTTGAAGTAAGTATCGATAACAACCTGTCCTGATTCATCCACATCAACACTACAGTCAAGAAAGCACACCAATGCCTCCACTTCCTCAGAAGGCTAAGGAAATTTGGCATGACCACAATGACTGTGAAGCATTTTGATAGATGCACCATAGAAATATCCTAACTGGATGCATCACAACTCGGTATGGAAACTATTCGGCCCAAGACCATAAGCAAATTGAAAGTTGTGAACACAGTCCAGTCAATCACATGAACCAGCCTTCCTTCCAATTGACTCTAACTATACTTTCCTCTGCCTCGGGAAAGCAGTCAATATAATTAAAGACCTCTCCCATCCCTTTCATACTCTCTTCCACCCTCTTCCATCAGCCAGAAGACAAAAAAGCTTGATAACACATACCAGCAATTCAAGAACAGCTTCTTTCCTGCTATTATCAGACTTTTGAATGGACGTCTCATATGTTAAAGTTGCTCTTTCGCCGCACCTTCTCTGTCACTGTAACACTATATTCTGCAATCTGTTCTGTTACTCTGACGTTATTATGTAAGGTATGATTTGCTTTGAAAGCATGCAAAACAATACTTTTCACTGTATCTCAGGACATGTGATAAATAATTAATCAAATCAATACCATGAAATACAGCAATGGATTACAGTAAAGGTTTCAACCTTTTCAATATCAAGGCACATTTCAATCAGATAAACAATTCCACAGCACATTCACTTTTTCCAGTTGAATTGACTGCTCATAAACATAATACTTATTTGCATTTACTATGGTTACTGCCTTAATAGATAGATTTGCAACAAGCTAAAGAAGGATCAAAAGCATTAATGCTTCAAATCCAACAACAAAAATGCATGGTTTTTGCCTGCGAGAGCAGATATATTTTCATGATCTGTTCAACTCAACTATTTCTAATGATTCAAACAAAAGCAATTTCCAGAATAGAGTTCCTATCAAAATAATGCATGTTGACCAGCAGCAGGAGGTGTCCATTTAGATCAGTGAACTCATCCATCTACAAAGCAAACTTCCCACAAATAGCTGCAAACTTCTGTGGTAGCACCTCCTCGATTTCAACTGACAGGTCATCAATGTGCCATATAACTATATTATCAAAGAATGGAATTTAGTCTTTCTCTTTTGCAGCAGCAGTGCCTGACATCACATCTGTTTTTTTGAAACCCATGCAGGCATGTTTAAAGTTTTAGCAACGATACGGGACTTCCTTGATTTTGCTACAAGCTCAACCACCACCTAATTAACCTCTTGAGCTTTATCCAATAAGCATTAGATGTTGGGTTTGCTTGATGTTTTATTCTCTAAAGTTCTTGAAGTACTGAATGTTCAGGCACATATACAAAAATACATATATATATATATATATTGCATACTACTTTGTCGTTAAGAAATCTGTGGTGAATACACAAAGATGTTTGCTGTACAAAAATGATGGGAAATGCATCTTAACCTCTAAGTTCAAATTTGTGAATATTTCAGATTTGTGAAGTGTCAAATATATTTTCCATATATGGGCAATACCTCCATTTGTCAATATTTCTGATACTATTTTTAAAAGTTAGCTCCGTACGAAAACATTTTTTATTATTTATAATTATTCAATTCTATTAATGGAAAACAAACTTCTCCTTTAGTGTTAACCTGTTTTGCACTTTGCAGGATCATTATTGAGTTAAATATGTTAAAATAGGTTCATCAAATCAATTATTGTGCATAAATAACAGAAAATATATCAGAAAAGGATAGACAGATTTCTCCCAAAAATCTCTTACAGCAATAAACAGTAAAAGTTGGTGTGTCAGCTTTTCATGTCCTTTTGAATAGGAATGAAGATTCTGCGGGCTTTTCTATGTGACTATGGATCATTAAGGGCTGATTAATGGAGCAAACTACAGGCAACAAGAGTCCAAGGGCACCTTAGCACACCAAGGATCTGCTGAAACTGAAGAAAAGAGAAATGCTATCTATTTATACTTACATTTACATAGCAGCTTGTCACATTGTTGAAACATTTGAGCACTTGACAAAATAAATTACTTTCGCAACAGCCAAGATGTCAACAATCACTGCCTAACATGGCATCGTTGTGTCAGCAACCAGATGATTAGGCAGCTAATCTCTTATTTTGGTGTTGCTGATCATGGGAGAATGAATGACAAAATCATTGAGAGAGGTCCCTACTCCTTAACAAATCCTACATTTAATATGTATTTAAATGGAGTGGGAACAGTACTTAATGATCACATTGATTAAGACAGAAGGATGAAGAGTGGGATATTATGAAGTTACAGTCTTGCAGCAGAGAGGGCAGTATAGATAATGAAGGAGGAAATGGTGGCAAGGACAATGTTGTCAAAAAGAAAGAGGGTTAAAAAACATAAGAGCAAAACAACTGGTAAAAGCAAAAGACTGATAACAAGATAAAAATTATCATGAAACCATTGTCTATAAGAAAGAAGTAACAAAAGCAGCTCGTCATAATGCACAAGCATACTTGTGACAAAGATCATCATGTCAAGATATGAAAGCAGTACATATTCAAGGTAAAGCCGTCGAGCAGTTCGGACATTGGTTGAGCAACAGAGATATAAACGTGCTGGATTTTAAGGAGCCCAAAAGGGCAGGCAAGTGATATACACTGTTTGAATTTGCAAGGAAATTTTGACTTCCTATTGATGGCTCAGCTAAAGTCAGCATTACTGATTTAGAGCCTCCGTGTTTAAAATGGAGGCTGTATAATAAACTACCCCTACATGCAGCGTTGTCAGATGATGGCATTTCATCATTGAAATGATTCCCTTGCTGCTAATTCAAATATGCTTCTGATCTAAGCTGTCAGCACTGAGAAGCTTAATTATAATTTCATGGAAAATGGCAAAAAAACACGAAAGCACTCAGTTCTGGTTATAACATCAGGGAAGACACACAGTTGACAAAACAATGGCCAAGGAATACTCAGTAGAAGAGAGAGCTCATGGTGGGGGAAGTATTGAATTGGCACCTCAAGTTCATTATTACTTTGAAGTTGCTTGCACAACTTGAATTCAGAAATTCAAGGCAAACATGCCATATTCAAAAATAAGACCCAAGATAAATATGTGGAATGTGAAAGAGGAGGTTCATAACCATAAACTGTGTCAGGCAAAAAAAATGTGAACAGAACAAGGCTGAATAAAATTTATTACAACCAAATGTAAGGAGCCACTTTTAAGATGAAAATACTAATCTAGATCAATGACATTGAATTAGACAAGAATGATGCTAAAGGTGATTCAAGATCCTTCCTAAGTCCAATATTAAATAATTTCCACTAATGTGGACTAAAAATCAATAAATTCAATTATATGTTTAATTGCAAAGTCAAACGGTAAAATATAATAATGGGTACAATGGCACAATGATATGTTTCTCATTACTAATTCAGAAGCATCTGAGGAGGCATCTTATAAAAGGTACTTAAGATTGTTCGGGAAATGCAACCTACAATATTTACTAAAATAAAACTACAGGACTGAAACTAAAGTTGGAAATCATAAAGTTATTGCTTGCAATAAGAGTGATCAACCTTTGCAATAGATGTCTTGATGAAATAGTGGGCGTGAAAGCCATAAAACCATTATCGAAACAATTTATTTTACAATAGGCGGTGTGAGAATCTCTGAACAGATTAATCAAATGGAAAGACCAGCCTTCCTCAAACATAATTATTTTATAAGTGGGTTTAATCAGACAGTACCAGTGAGACCGAATTTGTAGAATGTACTAATTAGGTCACTTCGAATGAGCACATGACACCTTTTGAATTCACTTGTGGGGCTGGTTGGGCCAGAACAAACTACAAGGGAATATCTTCAGTGGACTTGTCGTGGTGAGTTGAGCAGCTGGAAATGTGTGGGGAGAGGTTTGAAGCAAACAAAATAAAGCTACAAAATATGCACCAGGTAATCATATTAGCAGGGAAAGAACAATAGGAGATAACATTTAAAAAAATGGTGACAACACCAACTTACATTGATCTCCAATAATTCACAATGTTTCTCAGATACTTGAGAATATGAATGATGGTAGCAATGATATTTTACTGTGTGTTAATTTTGAGGAAAAATAATGTTCTGCATAAAAAGAAAATTATTCAAATTTATGTAAAAATGTTCATTTGGTATCTTCATTTTCTTCCTTCCTAATATTGATCTCACACTTATCGTAGGATGAGGGATAGTGGACTGGTTCAGAGAGAAATTTTCAATAAATGCAAAGCTATTCAAGTTCAAATCAAAGTTTCCACAACACATGCTAAAATAACACACAAGATAATAAGGAATACCATTCCAAGGGAACACCTCTTCGATAGAAGATGTCAAAGTCCGGAAGCTCTTAGCAAGTAACCTCTTCAGAGCTGTTCCTATTTGCCTGAATAAATTATCTAAATGGGTATGGTAAAGCAGAGACATTGCTGGATAAATTCTCAGCAAACTTTTATCTTGTGAGATCTACAACGTTTGCTCAGAAATCAATATCTGCTCTCTCAAGACATTCTTAAGTATCACTTATAAATGCATAATATGATTCAAATACATTTGGAGCATTAAAAGTCATTGAAATTTGAGCTCATGGTTTGAAGATTTGTGGCCATTTCTATCAATATAATGGTGTTGGTGGTGTCTTGAAGCCTACAGTAAGATTGAGGCCATGGAGTCCAAGTCATCAAAATGAAACATGACAATGAGAATGTTAACAGTCTTGAAGAGTCTGAGTTGAGCCTAAGAGGAGGAGTGGAGTCAATGGCTAAAAGACATATCAGTGTTGTGGGCTGAAGATGATAACTTCAGTCTTCCTAATATTTAGATCAAATAACTTGAGATCTATTTAACATTGGACATGAGTCAAGCATTCTCTCAATAAAAAAGTAATGGAAGGATTTATAAAATTGGTGAAGATGTCGAGTGAGATGTCATTTGCTTTCATTTGGTCATAAGGAAAAGATTAAGCAGATTGACTTGAAGTGGCCTAGAATGCTATAACTAATGAACTTGCTTCATTGCAGTTAGGTTTTGAAGGACTGATTCCCTCAATTGTTTAGATGCCCAGCGTGTGAATCAAAATTAATGTCAAAAGCAAGGGATTCATTCTCCACTCTGGTGAAGATAGATCAAGGGCCTGTTTTGTCCCACCTGTCGCAACCAAAACAAAATCACAATACTTCACACTGAATTGGTGAATAATCACTACAAATGTCCCTTTAGGTAGAGAATTCAAGTAATACTTAGATTGTAGCTTTTGTTCAGGAGAAAGTACAAGCAAGAGCCCAATTCATTTTATGGAATGCATCATTTATTTAATTCCTGAACAAGGTGTTCATAAAACAATATAACTTTAAAATTCTCAAGTTATTAGGTCTCAAAGATCTGGAATATACTACATAATCTGTCATAATGATTTCAATTGTCTATGAATAGTTTCAACTTTAGTTATTCTATGGGTATACGTGGAAGGTAAAGTTAGACTCAATAGACTGCATGGAAAAAGTGTGCTTTGATATGATTTGAAAACTAATAATAGACAATGCAGCATATATAAAATTGAAGATTATAAAATTATTGAGCAGACAGTTGTTTTTGCATGCTTCAAAAATAATAGTTTCCTCTAGGCTGAACCCTCTTGCACAGGTTGCATTGCATTTGGTAGCAGAAGGCAACTCAGACCTAACGCTAATTGGGAAATGTTTGAACATAAAAATTCTGATGAAGAAATGCAAAAAAGGTAGCTCCGTCTGGCAGAAAACCACTTTGGGACTTCAGCAGTTCATTGAACAGAAATCAATTTTCATAAGGTCATTGAACAGACAACTGACTGGAATTCTAACAGATTCAATAACATAGGATCGCATTTGCTTGATAAAAATGTGCGCATTATTTTCCAAGTCTAGTAAATAGAATGAAAATGGAGTCACAATTGTACAGAATTACAACATATCTCAAGGTCACAAGGGTAGTAGGATGAGGAAGTGATTGACTAATAATTCTCACATGCAGAAGTTACCATTTTTGAACATATGCATTTTCAGTTTTCACCATGAAAAGTGTGCATCGGTACAAAAGTATTTTAGATTTATGTTTATCAATTTCAAAATCGTCAAATATTGCATGTTACTAATGACTTAAAGATACTCTTTTAACATTTAAAGTAAATACATGCCAGAGTAAAAATTGAGGGAAGAGTTGAATACTATTGAATTATAATGAATTGCATGTGGAAATTTGATGTTGTCATTCATGTTGAGCATAAGATTAATAAAGTTGTGGAGAGTGTCAGGTTGGGTGCTTCCCAGGACAAGGGTCGAAAGAGCAAATTTGCTAGGAAAGCCGAAGGCGAGAGTAAGAAAGTGAAAGTGGGAAGTTTAATTTAAACAAGGCCCTGCAATTAAGATCAGCAGAATTTCAAAATCTCAGGGTGCATGCCTACTGAAAAATCAAGGTCAAATTACAATGACAAAATCAAGATTGAAAGCTGTTGTAAAAATAATGATGTAAATGCTTTGCAACTGTGGAGAGAGAAAGAGAGAAAATATTTCATGTCAAATGTGACTCTGTTCAAGTAGAAAATTGTACATATAACTTTTGGGCCATTGTATGTAGTTTAATTCCAATACATAGATCTTTTTCTCCAAAAAAAGAGACTTGCATGTATATAGTGTTTTCTGTAAACACTGATGACCTCAAAGAAGTATAATCATTATAGCGATGCACTGTGTTTTCTCATCACCGCATTTTGTGTGTTTGCTGGGCTAGTGTACATATTATTAAGTTGAATTTTCCCACAGCAATGTGGAGACATCTGTGGTTCTAAATCCAAATCCATGAATATTCAGATTTACTGAAATCTCAATGCACATGTGGTCTTGGCAGGTAACTTCCAACCTTTTCCAAAAAAAAAACTTGTGGATATGGAGCACACGGGCTTATCCAGTCATGGGTAGTTACTTAGATCAATGAGCAGGCCAACAAAACCAAATGAAAAAGCAAATTCCTGCAGATGCTGGAAGCTAAACTAAAAACAAAAAAAATTGCTGGAGATCACATCGGGTCAGACAGCATCCATGGAATGAAAGCAAGTTAATATTTTGAGTCTAGATGACTGAACTCTGAGGGTTCTTCATCAGTGTTCTGAGAAAGGGTCACTCGACCTGAAACATTAACTCTGATTTCTCCCCATGAATGCTACCAGACCTGTTGAGCTTTTCCAGCAAATTCTGTTTTCAGAGCTGGCAGATGAGGCTTTGGCTTAAAGATGAGACACTCTCAGTACAGACATACATTATACTGAAGTGTGTGTCAGCTCCGATTTTGTGCTCAATCCAGACTGGCACTTGAACCTGAAACCTGCCACCTCAGAACTCAGAGTATTATGCCATTGCTGATATTGTGCAGAGAATCCTGCGAGGTGGGATTATGGTGAAGGATGACATGAGGTATGAGAATCCAAAATCTCTCCAGATATAAAATGCAAAAGAACATGAAGAGGAAGGACTTTGGAATCAAAAACTGGGTAGGCATATGTGGCAAAAAAGTGAACCTGACTGAATACAAAAAATATATTTTTCATTAGTCTTTACCAAAGAGATGACACCACAAAATTCATATTTTAACACAAAGCAGTTCAAACATTGGACATTGGTGAAAGTTGGGTAAAAGGGGTGATTAGAAAGGTTAGTCGTGCTTAAAGTTGTTAAATCACCAGGAGCAAATAGTCATTTTTAGCATGAATGTTTCTTACGTTTTCTAAGTTTTCTCATCATCATACTATTGGAAATATTTATACATGCTGTGTCTTGCACTTATAGCTATCTCTTTCCATTCACTGCTGTCAATTTGATATGTTCAAAACAACCTGCAAATTCCATGAAGTAAAATACTGCAGATACTGAAAACCTGACAGAGAATAGAGGATGCTGAAACCTCTCAGGATGCCAAGCAGTGCCTGTAGAAAGAACAGGCAAAAATTTACATTTCAGACATTATGATTCTTTGTCAGAAACCTGATGACAAGGTCATCCATCTAAAACCACATTGCAGTTTTCACAGCTGACTAACCCTGAGTGTTTGCAGCATTTTCTGTTGTTTATGAATGTATGTGAGTGTCATGAGTAAGGGATACCTCTTTGTGCATACTGTATTGTTTCGCAATTTATTCCCTTTTCCACAATGAGACATTCACGCCATTCAAAAGAGTGCAAGATAACAGTTGTGACAGGTAGAGAAAAAAGCCTTGAGCAAAGTTCTGCAACTCCTAAAGGATACAGTCTACTACAAACGTAGTCATTGCGGTACATAGCATCTGTTAAACCATATGTAGCAATCACACAGCAAGAAACAGCAGCCTTGCCATCCTTAGAAACAACCACACATTAAGGTAAACATCACTGGCTTCAGGTGACAAGTAATCATAATTGCACATCCTCATCTGAGGCAGCATTCAAATTGCATTTTAAAAGCAGGTTGGTATGTGGAAGAAATTCTACCTCTGCTCTAGTCTTTACTGAGCTCTGTGATTGCTGTTTCAAAATCCAAAACACGAAATTGATTGACATAATAAAATGGTGCAAATTCTGTTCTTTCATCGATACCTCCCCAGAGTCAGTGGCACAGATCATTCATGAACAGCATGAGGATTTTTTAAAAAATTAGATATACTTTTATTCTCAGAGATACTAGTCAATTAAGTAACTGATTTGTAGTCACTCACTAAATTAACAAAATAAGGTGGATGTTTGTCATCAGCTTACCACATGTAAACATTGGACTGGTATGTGGATTAAAATAAAAGGGCAGATTAGTGGTGTTCTGTTTTTAGCTGACTGCCTGGTGCGCCAAAAAGAAAATTAGGTTCACTATGATTACAGTCATGCTGTCAGCAGGAATGAGGTGAAGAATCTCATGCATCCAGTTTATCCCCGAAAAATGGGTGATTACATATCAATTTCTGCATCGTGTTTATGAAACTGCATGAAACAAGACTTGTGTTTACTCCAAAAGTCTAAGGGATAGGTTCACTTGATTATTATCTCAAACAAAGAAAAAGACTTTTTGTGATAAATGAGTGGTAATTTGACAATACTCAAGTATGGTCATTTGATGAAATGGAACTTGAAATTTGCTGAAAAAGAGATAGACTTTAGCAAGGTTTTTGCTTTGTATTCACAGAAATGCTGATGTAAAAGGGAACAATATTTTATTCTGCACAAGAAGAAAGTGCTGTTTGCTTGATAAGAGAATTCTGATTGATGGTTGCTATGGAGAATGCTCCAGTGGGATGATAAAATTTAACTACAAAGCTTTGTTTAAGTTTCAACAAGGCCTTTGATTTTATTGGTCTAGACATTGTATTTAGGAATGAACAAGAGTTTGGTTATCATTAATTTAGTTAAGTTAAAACAGATGCAATTTGTCTCCATGTTTTTTCTGTCACCGAAGAATAGAACTCTGTATATTAATTTACACAACTTTCAGTACATATACCTATGACATATTGCACACTTGACTAATATTCCTAAAACCATTCTCATTGTCATTCTTCATACACTTGGAATTAGTTTGCAAATGCTGACCAATTCAGAACCATGTCTAAATTGTGAAAGTGTTCAGGTATTATGCTAAGTATTAAGATAATATGTCCCAAAGAACAGTGGATAAAATCAAATAGCTTGTTTCTATGACTGTTCACAACAGGGAAAGTTGACTGCCCCCAAAATGATTCAGTGATGCTTTAACTTCAGTTTCACTAATTAAAATTTGCATTAGGTTTTCCATGGCCAAATTCTATCTAAGCAAAATTCACTTCTGTGTGCTTTTGAAAGTTTTAATGTGTTACACAGAGGATTCTCATTATTACTGGTGTTGTGGATGATGTTGAATTTGAAGTGCGCTTGTAAGTAGTCGTTTATTTGGTACAGCTGATATCAACATTGGTTGAGAGTTTTTCGGTCAGCAATTATGCATTTTGATCTATATTATGCAGTACAAAAGAAAAGTGTGCATGTCTCAAGAGTAGTGTAACATAACAGAAGATTAAATGCCAATTAAATGAATTTATAAAATAACTAAGGACAACTTAACACAAGACAATATTTTGCATTAGACCATAGGATGTAGGAGTGGAAGCAAGGCCATTCAGCCCATTGAGTCTACACTGCCATTTAATTATGGCTGATGGGCATTTCAACTCCATTTACCCTCACTCTCCACCTATCCATTAATTCCTTGCGAGATCAAGAATTTATCAATATGTGCCTTGAAGACATTTAACGTCCCACCCTCCACTGTGCTCCATGGCAATGAATTCCACAGGCCCACCACTATCTGGCTAAAGAAATGTCTCCTCATTTCCATTCTAAATTGACCCCCTCTAATTCTAAGGCTGTGCCCATGAGTCCTAGTATCCCTGCCTGACAGAAACAAATTCCCAGCATCCACCCTTTCTAAGCCATGCATTATTTTGTAAGTTTCTACTAGATCTCCCCTCAACCTTCTATACTCAAATGAACACAATCCCAGGATCATCAGCCGTTTATCGTATGTCAGGCCTACCATTTCAGGGATCATCCATATGAATCTCTGCTGGACATGCTCCAGTGCCAGCGTGTCCTTCCTGAGGTGCTGGACCCAAAATTGGACACAGTATTCTAAATGGGGCTGAACTAGAGCTTTATAAAGTCTCAGAAGCACACCACTGCTTTTATATTCCAATCCTCTTGAGATATTAGATTAGATTCCCTACAGTATGGAAACAGGCCCTTTGGCACAACAAGTCCACACTGACCCTCAAAGAGTAACCTACCCAGACCCATTCCCTACCCTATATTCACCCTGACTAATGCACCTAACACTACCGGCAATTTAGCATGGCCAATTCCCCTAACCGCCATATCTTTGGATTGTTGGAAAAAATCGGAGCACCCGGAGGAAACCTACACAGACATGGGGAGAATGTGCAAACTCCACACAGACAATCACCCGAGGTGGGAATCGAATACAGGTCCCTGGCACTGTGAGGCAGCAGTGCTAACCACTGAGCCACCGTACCAGATAAATGACATCACATTCGCTTTTTTAATCATGGAATCAACCAGCAAGTTAACCTTTAGAGAATGATGGACTAGCACTCCCAGATCCCTTTGTACTTTGGCTTTATGAATTTTTTCACTATTTAGAACATAGTCCATGCCTATATTCTTTTTTACCAAAGTGCAAGATCTCACATTTGCTCATGTTCAATTTCATCAGCTATTTCATGTACCACTCTCCTAAACTGTCTAAATCTTTCTGCAGCCTCTCCACCTCCTCAGTATTACCTGTCTGTCCACTTAACTTTGTATCATTGGCAAACTTCACCAGAATGCCTCCAGTCTCTTCATCTAGATCATTAATATATAAAGTGAACAGCTGTGGCCCCAACACGGAACCCTGTGGGACACCACTTGTCACTGACTGCCATTCCAAAAAAGAACCTTTTTATCCCAACTCTCTGCCTTCTGTCAGACAGCCAATCCTCAATCCATGCCAGTAGCTCACCTTGAACACCATGGGCTCTCATCTTGCTCAGCAGCTTCCCATGTGGCACCTTATCAAAGGCCTATTAGAAGTCTAGGTAGATAACACCCACTGGGTTTCCCTGGTATAACCTCCGTGTTACCTCTTCAAAGAGTTCCAACAGGTTTGTCAGGCATGGCCTCCCCTTACTAAATCCATGCTGACTTTTCTAATCTGACCCTGCACTTCCAAGAATTTAGAAATCTCTTTCTTAACATTGGATTCGAGAATTTTTTACCAACAACTGAGGTTAGGTTAATTGGCCCATAATTTTCTATCTTTTGTCTTGGTCCTTTTTTGAACAAGGGGGTTACAACAGTGATTTTCCAATCATCTGGGACTTTCCCTGACTCCGGTGACTTTTGAAAGACCACAGTCAATGCCTCTGCGATTTCCTCAGCCTCCTCCTTCAGAACTTTAGGATGTAGCCCAATGGGGCCAGAAGATTTATCAATTTTTTGACATTTTAGCTTTTCTAGCACTTTCCCTTTTGTAATGGCTACCATACTCAATTCTGCCCTCTTGACTCTCCTTACTGTTGGGATATTACTCATGTCTTCCACTGTTCAGACTGATGCTAAGTTCTAATTCAGCTCTTCTGCTATTTCCTTACCTACCATCGCGAGCCTTCCTGCATCAATTTGAGCTGCCCAATCTCTACTTTTGCCTCTCTTATGTTTCTTATGTATTGAAAGAAACGTTTATAATGATTTCTAATATTACTGCTAGTCTACCTTCATATTGATCCTCTCCTTCCTTATTTCTCTCTATGTTATCCTCTGTTTGTTTTTGTAGTTGGCCAGTTTATAGGCTGTCACTTTTTCAAAGCTACATTTTCTTAACGCCTTTTGTCAGCCATGGTTGTCTAATTCCTCCTGCAATGTAATTTTTTTTCAGAAAGGCTAAATTTTGCAAATATCATAGGTGGAAGGCAGATGTATAGACCCCAATATGAATTTGAAGATGATTTCTGTGTGGGAAGAGGTGAAGGGTGGGCAGTAGTATAGTTATGAAATTGAAATAGAAATTGAAGTCAACAGTATGGGTCAGATTCTGCAACTAGAGTTGGATTGTACCAGGCAATATTGACTTCCATGTTTTATGCTACCAAGCTTCGTAACAGGGTTGATCTGCACCTATTTGACTAATCCCAGTTATTATGCAAGCGAATAGTACAGAGGTGTAAATTTGAGCTGTTTAATTCATGGCAGAAACAAAGTAAAAATAGCATGCAATTTAATGATCATTCCCTGGAAATACTGCTGGAGGCAGCCAGCAGCACAAGGGGCATACACGTACCCCTTCACTTCCTGCTGCTCTCACCAGGAAGTGAAATTGAAAAAACCTGAGATGGTGAACTGCAGCAGGAGCAGTGTGTGCAGGGCATGGATTATAAATTCAAAGTAGTTTAGAAACCTAACCAAATTAAGCCAAGAGTAAGTCAGGGGAAAGGATTGAGAAACATCACTCATGATCAAATGGCGGAACAGATATGCCCAATTAGGCGAATGGCCTAATTCTGCTCCTAAATCTTATAATTTCCTGAATCAGTCACATCCTGTTCTTCATACACTCCCTATCCTTTCAGGTTAAAGGGGTGACCCATTTATGTCTGTCTATTTCTGGAGTGTGGGAAACATTTCTTGTTCCAGTCTTACCAACAAATTTTTCATCAATACATTGATGTTGTCTTCAGTTTTACTTCCAACTCTTAAACAGAATTGGAAAAATTAATATGTTCTGTTTCCAATTTCTATTCTTTTCTCAATTTAACCTGGTTCACATTTCACTCTTCCACTCTCTTCCTGAACTTCACTGTTTTTATTTCTGAGAATAGACTGTCCACCAAGATCCATAACAAGAGTCTCACCGTTACTTCAACTATGCCTCCTCACACCCTGCTTCCTGCAAGGATTCCATTCCATCCCTTCAGTTTCTCTATCATATGTGGTCTGATGATGCCACCATCCACCAGGCTGACTCAGGAAGGATTCCTTTTTTCCACAACGTAGTATTTTCCCCATTCTAGTTCTGGTCGACAGGGCCTTCAGCTGTGTCTTCATAGAATCATAGAGTATGTAAATAGGCCCTTTGATCCAACAAGTCCATAACAACCCTTCGAAGAGTAACCGACCCAAACCCATTCCCCATTCAATAATTACCTCTGGCTAATGCATTTAACCTTCACAACCTTGAACACTATGAGCAATTGAGCATGACCAATTCACCTAACCTGCAAATTTTGGACTGTGGGAGGACACCAGGGCACCCAGAGAAAACCCACGCAGACATGGGTAGAATGTGTACAGAGGGCACCCGAGGCTGGAATCAAACCCGGGTCCCTGGCACTGTGAGGCAGCAGAGCTAACCACTGAGCCACCATGCTGCCCCAATCATTTCTGTGCTTATAGGGTACCAATGCATCTTCCAGGCAAAGCAGCATTTTATTTGTACTCATTTGAATCTACTCTACTGTATTTAATTGCTCACTCTGTTGTCTCTATTACATTGGTGAGCCTAAAAACCGACTGGGTGATGGTTTGTGAACCATCTTTGCTCTGCACTTAGGAATGACCCTGACCTCCCAGTTGCTTGTCATTTCAATAAACCACATTGCTCTAATGCTTACATTTCGATCAAGGTGGCCTTTGTGTGGAGCAGCAGAAAATGGGGGAAATACTAAATGAATATTTTACATCAGTATTTACTGTAGAAAAGGATATGGAAGTTTAAGACTGTAGGGAAATAGATGGTGACATCTTGCAAAATGTCCAGATTACAGAGGAGGAAGTGCTGGATGCCTTGAAACGGTTAAAGGTGGATAAATCCCCAGGACCTGATCAGGTGTACCTGAGAACTCTGTGGGAAGCTAGAGAAGTGATTGTTGGGCCTCTCGCTGAGATTTTTGTATCATTGATAGTCACAGGTGAAGTGCCGGAAGAATGGAGGTTGGCTAACATGATGCCACTCTTTAAGAAGGGCAGTAAAGACAAGCCAGGGAACTATAGACCGGTGAGCCTGACCTCAGTGGTGGGCAAGTTGTTGGAGGGAATCCTGAGGGACAGGATGTACATGTATTTGGAAAGGCAAGGACTGATTAGAGATAGTCAACATGGTTTTGTGCGTGGGAAATCATGTCTCACAAACTTGATTGAGTTTTTTGAAGAATTAACAAAGAGGATTGATGAGGGCAGAGCAGTAAATGTGATCTATATGGGCTTCAATAAGGCATTCGACAAGATTCCCGATGGGAGACTGACTAGCAAGGTTAGATCTCATGGAATAAAGGGAGAACTAGCCATTTGGATACAGAAGTGGCTCAAAGGTAGAAGACAGAGGGTGGTGGTGGAGGGTTGTTTTTCAAATTGGAGGCCTGTGACCAGTGGAGTGCCACAAGGATCGGTGCTGGGTCCTCTACTTTTTGTCATTCACATAAATGATTTGGATGTGAGCATAAGAGGTACAGTTAGTAAGTTTGCAGATGATACCAAAATTGGAGGTGTAGTGGATAGTGAAGAGGGTTACCTCAGATTACAACAGGATCTGGACTAGATGGGCCAATGGGCTGAGAAGTGGCAGATGGAGTTTAATTCAGATAAATGCAAAGTTCTGCATTTTGGGAAAGCAAGTCTTAGCAGGACTTATACACTTAATGCTAAGGTCCTAGGGAGTGTTGCTGAACAAAGAGACCTTGGAGTGTAGGTTCATAGCTCCTTGAAAGTGGAGTCACAGGTGGATAGGATAGTGAAGAAGGCTCCTTTATTGGTCAGAGTATTGAGTACAGGAGTTGGGAGGTCATGTTGTAGCTGTAAAGGACATTGGTTAGGCCACTGTTGGAATATTGCATGCAATTCTGGTCTCCTATCGGGAAGATGTTGTGAAACTTGAAAGAGTTCAGAAAAGATTTACAAGGATGTTGCCAGGGTTGGAGGATTTGAGCTACAGGGAGAGGCTGAAAGGCTGGGGCTGTTTTCCCTGGAGCATCGGAGGCTGAGGGGTGACCTTATAGAGGTTTACAAAATTATGAGGTGCATGGATAGGATGAATAAACTTCCTGGGTTCGGGGAGTCCAGAACTAGAGGGCATAGGTTTAGGGTGAGAGGGGAAAGATATAAAAGAGACCTAAGGGGCAACTTTTTCATGCAGAGGCTGGTACGTGTATGGAATGAGCTGCCAGCGGATGTGATGGAGTCTGATACAATTGCAACATTTAAGAGGCATTTGGATGGGGAGATGAATAGGAAGGGTTTGGAGGGATATGGGCTGGGTGCTGGCAGGTGGGACTAGATTGGGTTGGGATATCTGGTTGGCGTGGACTGGTTGGACCGAAGGGTCTGTTTCCATGCTGTACATCTCTATGACTCTATGACTAAGTGCTTGCTGCAATGCTCCAATGAAACACAATGGAAGCCTGTGAAACAGCACCTCATTTCCATACTGAATATAATAACTTCAGAAATTGGTTTCATTATGTCTGGTCACCATTTTTCTTACATTCTTTATCTCCCTCCCACCAAAGCCACAATGTGTTTGTATTTTGTTCACTTTTAACTTAGTAGAAAGGACAAATTCTCATATATCACATCTTAATTGATACCCTTCCTTCACTTTGCTTTCACCATCAATAGTACCCCCTTTTTCTGTGACATCTATTGGTTCCTTCTTTATTTTATACCATCTGTCCACTTTTTATTTATATTCACATGCGGGACATGGGCAGGACTGGCTGGGTCAGTATTTATTGCCCATCCCTAGTTGCCCTCAAGAACGTGGTGGTGAGCTGCCTTCCTGAACCACTGCGGTCTTGTTCTTTCTATGTTTGCTTAAAAAATATCAAATGAACCTATTTTTTAGCACCTTCCAATTCTGACAGAGTCATATCACATTCAAAACATTCACTTTTTTTTCTACAGATGATGAGTTTCCCCAACATTTTGAGTTTGTTACCCCTTTCACTTGTTCTCCATGTCATCACTTTCACGCTGCCCCAACTTGGAGTGATGCCAAGCTTTCATGTCCTCTCCACTTATTTCTCCATCATTGACAGTTCACCCAAAAAAAATCTCAACAAGCATGCATCCACTTTTACAAAAACTACAAAGGTATAAATAGAAGGAATCCCAAGTTGAAGAAACTAGAATTTACCAATACATGTCTATGGGTTTTTGGCAAAATGTTAAATTTAATTTTTCATCTCATACCATATAAAATATATCAATAAGCAGCAATTCTGCATGTTATTCATCATTGCACCCTGAAGGCCAACTCACCCTTTCAGTGATCTTATGATGAATGCCATGCAAGTCAAAACCTATTGGAGATGGTGTTTCCTGTTGCAAGTGTGCCAGTATTGGTGATGGAAATGATCTGCAGAAATTATTTTATGTCTCACACCAAGGAAACATCTGTGACACACAGCTCTTTGGTCAAGACTTATAAGTGGCTGGTCTGGCAATGAATGCCTGAATTTCATCCTCCTCATCTAAGCTCTCTTCATCAAAAGCAGGTGAAGCTTCTGCGTACCTGCAAATCTCTTCCTTTCGCACATGATGATTTTGGCTCCAAGTAGTGGTCCTCTTCCTCTGATTTACTGAGAGACACATCCAAAGAACCTTTCCTCCACATCCTATCAATTTGAAAACCGCAAAGAAAGCTCAGCTTGTACAAATGTTCTCTGCCAGTGGAACTGAGAGAGAATCTACAAATCAATGGCTGATTTGTCAGTTTGGGAAAATGCAAACTTAAATATTCACTTCAATTGCTGGTCAGACCTATATCTGTTTCCTTGATCTGTTTCCTGAACCCAAGATAGATTTGGAATCAACCAAAAAAGCAATTTAAAGGTACCTCATGAAATTGTTGTAAGAGTGTCTATTATACCAATGCACATCTGCATTTAACTGGGAAATCCCTGGGTTTGCACTCTGAGTGAAACAGGAAAATGAGTACACTGCATTCCTGCCCTAAAAATAAGTGATTATTACTCCCTTACTATCCCAACCCAATCAATTGCAGGGGACTGGAATCACGAGCATTGAACTAGTTAAAACATATTGTACATGTGTTTGAATGGTTTATATGAATGCATTAACATTGCATTAAAATGGAATTGGAGAGCTTCTACGCACCAAAGCAATTACTGTGGATGTAAAAAAAAAATTTCAATAGCAGCAATGCGCTGTAACTAACTTGGTGGCTGAATGCAAGATGTATCATCGAAACAAAAACAGATGCTACCAGTCTCCCAGTTCGCTCTCCGCACACAATTTTCCTGACTTTCCCAATCCAGACGCCAAGTGAAATTGAAGAAGATCCATAAAGGAGACAGTGGAGAAAATATAACATGGGAGATATAAACCTCATGTGCATCCACCAATCAACTAAAGTGAGGCAGTTAGAGATCTCCAGCCAACTTGTTCAGATCCAATACAACACCAGCATTTACCTGACAAAGTGCATAATTGCCTACTTGTGTTTTTTACATGAAATGAAGGACAACTCCAATCTGATTAATTACTTCCCATCAGTCACCACTTATTCATCAGGGAATTGAGAGATGAAGACTTTGACAGAGCAAGCAACACCTAACTCATCGCCATCCTGCTCACTTATTCTATTTGGGTTTGATAAGGACAACCGGTTTCCAAACCTCATTATAGCCTTGGCAGGAACATGGGCAAAAGAAATGAATTCCACAATTGAGATCTGAGTACATCAGGGCAACATTAGGCTCAGTATGGCATTAAGGAGCCCAGGCAAAATTAAAATCAGTGAGAATCTACTGTTTATTTTTGATTTATGGGATTAGGCTTTGCTGTCTAGATAATTGCCCTTAAGAGGTGGCATTTAATTGCCCTTGAGAGGTGGCAGTGATCTGTTTCTGTGAATCTTTGGAGTCCATTTGCTGTAGGCAAGTCCACAACATTGTAAGGGAAGGTGTTTTGGGATATCGACCGAGAGACAGTGAAGGAACAGCGATATTTTTCTAAGTCAGGATGGTAAGCAGTTTGGAGAGAAAGTTTCAGGCATTGCTATCCCTAAGTATCTATTGACCTTGTCCTTCCAGATGGCAGTGGTTTTGGGTTTGTATGGTCTACTATGGAAGCTTGGTGAATTTCTGTTGAGTATCTTGTAGATGTTACACATCACTGCCACCAACGCTTCAGAGCTGAAAGGAGTGAATGTTTGTGAATGTGGCATTAGTCAAGTGGGCTACTGTGTTTCGGACGGTGCCAAGCTACTTTACTGCTGTTAGAACTACACTAATCTGGACACATGGCCAATACTCCATTATACTCCTGGCATGTGCCTTGTAGATGGATTGTGAACATATGTGGAGTCAGTAGGTGAGTTATTTGCTGCAGAATCTGTAACCCTTGACCAGCATTCAAGGTTAGTTTCTGGTCAAGGAGAACATCCAGATGTTCAAAGACTGAAACAGTGAGGACAGGAGAAATATTTGCTGCAGTCATGCTGAGCACAAGAGAAAACAATTATGATTTCGGAGGTTGATAACCTCAACTCCAGAACACATCAGGACAGTGCCCTACTTCCATACATTTTCAGTTGCTACATCAATGGCCCTTCTTGTGTTCATTATGAAACAGGACATCCAGCAGCACAGGCAATAGTGAGTGAGAGCTGGAGTAGTCAAATGGACTTCCATTTGAAAAAAAAACAGTTTTGGTGGAAGGCGGAATGATAGGATGGAACATCAGGGTTTAGATCAGAGTGGTGCTGGAAAAGCACAGCAGGTCAGGCAGCATCCGAGAAGCAGGAAAATCGGAGTTTCGGGAAAATGCCCTTCATCAGGAAACTGAAGCTTTTGCCCGAATAGTCAATTTTCCCGCTCCTCGGATGCTGCCTGACCTGCTGTGCTTTTCCAGCACCACTCTGATCTAAACTCTGGTTTCCAGTATCTGCAGTCCTCACTTTTGCCTAGGATGGAATATCAGCTAGACAAAGGACTCCTCAGCCCAGTGACACCCACAGGATTCATTCCATGTCTATCCTTAATTTGTCTTACTGTTTGAAATGACCTGGACTAAAACAATCTTTACTTCTTGATCTTTGGTCCATCTGTGTTTTCAGATTTCATATTCCACTTAGATCAGGTGAAAATATTCCCTGATAATTGCAAATACTTAGTTTTATTTACAAATCCTGAGACAATTAAATAATATGTGTCTGAATGCAGAGAAGCTTGGACAAAACTTGTAGTCTTGAGATGTTAAGTGGCATGTAACATTCAAGTGCCAAATGATAATCACCTCCAACAAGACGAGAATCTTAAAAAACCCACATTAATTGACATACAGGATGTGATCATCACTAATTTCCCCCAACATCAGTTTCCTGGAGGTTACCATCAACCACCACATAAAGATTGGACTGAACTTTACCAGCATCTGACTGACATGGGCCACTGGCAAAACAGTTAGGCAATTATGAAATCAATGAAAATGTGAGATTCTCAAAACTAAAAAGATTGATTTTCTACTTAAGCTATCAATAGCTTGTTGAAACTTTCACTAGTGATGAGGGACCAAATTGCATGATTTAACATCTCATTTATATATAGCTAGGTATTTTCCTGGGTACTGGGGAGAAACTAGATGGTGTTGATTCTCAGCTTGCAAGTCGGATGTGTTACATAGTCACTGTAGTTTGTAGCATCTTCTATGGGCATATAATCTTAGTAAAAAAAAGCCACACAACACCGGGTTATAGTCCAACAGGTGTACTTGAAAGTACAAGCTTTCGGAGCATTGTCTTTCATCAGGTAGCTCATGGAGCAAGATCATCGGACACAAAATTTATAGTAAAAGAAATAATTATGTCAGCTTTTCCAACATCTCAGGCCACATTCCATGGGCAGTGACTACCTGCACGCTCGATCCTCAGAGATTTGTAATGATTACAACACATTATCATGACTCATTCCAGACTAACTTATTGAACAGTTCAGCACTTTAATACCCCACTATGGCACTCGCTGATATCTGAGATAGTAGCATTGCTGCTAGGTGACTTTGAACACATGGACACCTCAGGCATAAGAACAGTTTGTATCATTGTTTGCTGTCTTAGTGCTTACTTACTTTGCACTCTATTTGATGCTCACAGTATCTCTACTTTGCTTTTCCTTCAGTGTGGGTGGAAAGCCAGGCAGCTTGTATGTTTTCCAGCAGTGAACAGTCAAGGGGATGGACATTCTGGTGTCCAGCACCATGCTCTGTCAATGTCACACCTCCAGCTTCTGCCAGTAGATTACACAGCAAACATATCACAGATGCTTCAACTAACTGGCCCTGTCAGAAAGTCGGACACTGTCTGAATGCTTAGACCGATGAAATGGGATTGTAGTCAGTCAGGTCCATCCTCAGTTATGGATAGTGTTGAGATAGTTCGAGTAAGTGAATAGCTACATAGAATTTCAATACACTATTTTGATAAAATATGATATCCTTTTCACCAGAGTTTGCTTGTGGGTATAGTTTCAGGTTTCATGCAAGTAGATTATTGTCATTCAGATGAAATGTTATGCCCCTCTCAATTTTAATAATTCTGGAGAGATAGGAAGGTGTTGTGGAACAATATATGCGCCATTATACATGCCTAACACAGCATTAGTATTCATATCCTTTAACATTTCATCTGTACTTTGTAATTATACCAATCAAGCATAATTATCAACAATTTCTATCTATATGACTGGGGACAAAACAGATTTCTACATATGATAGTAGGCAATCTAACTATGGAAATCAAATTATTATACAAATACACAAACGCTAATTAGAGGAGGGAAAAGTGCTGGCATATATAAGAGTGCATTTCTGAAGACATCACAATCTCCCAAACACATAAAACAATTGAAGTACCAGCAACAGGAGAATGTACTCAATATTTTAAAAGAAAACATATTCATAGAGAAAACAAAGAAATAATAAGTTTCAAATAAGATCCTACTTTGTTTCAGAATCAAGAGTTCACAACTGAAAATATCCACATATTTCTGAATAATTTATATTTGATAAAAACAGTCAAAATTTCTGATCTTGTTCAATCTAAAATATATAATAAAGCTTAAATGTAAGTAATTAATATCTATTATATAATAGAAATATGAATATCACAATTATTTTCCTGAAGATTTGACATGCAAGATATACCTTCCCCAAACCAATATTATGTGTATTTGTGGGAAATTGCTTGCAAAGGTGAAACATGAAATGAACAAAAATGTACAATGTTCAAAAAACAGAAGCACATTCAATGTTTCTTTACTCTGTTGTCTTCTGCGTTCACAGTCAGTGTAAATATCAGTATTTTAATAAATGGCAACAGACTATGGAGGTCTTTCGTGTCACTCTAGGATCTGATGGCCAAAGAAGGTTGGTACATAACATGGCCAAAAACACTGAATTATTAACTCGTAAATCTTGCCATGACAATGCCAAGTGATAAGAGTGTGAGTGATTCCTGGTCACCCATGCAATGAAAAGAAATTGGAACCTCTACCATCATTATTCATTGCTCCATCGAGAATGCAAATCAGAATGTATGTTGCCACAGAAACTTAGACATCTTGAGGGCCGAGTTGAATGCATGTTGGATATGGATCAGATTGTTGCCTAAAGCATGGGTGGGCAATTACCCTTCGAGCTGGGATGGATGCATGACCTGTCTCCTTGTCCTACTTATGGTAGAGCTTGAGGCACTACGGGTAAGACTTTCCTCCAGATAGCATTCTCAAGAAAAGAAAACTGACAATAATCAAAAAGTACACCATTTTAATTTTATTGGAAACCTATTATGCAATCTGACATGTATTACAACTGGTCAATTCCTCTGTTATAAAGTGTGGATACATTTATGATTGCACAAAATATTTAGTAATAATGAGGCTCCAAGAAATGAAACTCTTTCCTTCTTATTCTTCTTCCACTTCAATGTTAAGTTGGGCACTGACTGGAGATTAAGACTATAATTAGACTACTAATGTAGCAGTGGTGCAAAGTAAAAACAATTCATTCTGACACTGCAACTGTAATGCAGATACATATTTAAAAGTATTAAGGCCGATTAGCCTACTGTTGAGCTTAAAGAAAATTGCAATTTCTTTTTGTTTTGGAATATTTTAAAGTTTTGTTTCAATAATGCTTCCTTTTTGCTTAATTCTTCAAATGATCTGTTTATTTAGAACACAAACAGCTGTTCGTACCATCACATCCCTTGGCAATATTTCTGTAACTCCAATGTTATCCTCAGGTCAACATAATCAGCTTTGAAGATTGGTTGTACCTTAATTTCATGCAAATGTTTCTATTTTTTTTTAATATTGGCACACACCAGTAAATATATCACAGACAACTGGGCATCAAATGAGCAAAGCATTAATTGCTAGCTGACAGAAGCAATTTTGCCAGGGGTTTTCAATCCTCATAAGTGGAACAAATGTCATCAAATGTCATAATTATTCTAACTATAGCATTACAGTCAATGAGAATTTCGAGGATCATGTACTGCACAGATGGTTCAGAATAGGGGAATAGCGTGGAAAACTGACCATCAAATGGGACAGCAGAAGAAACTGAAATTGGGTGCAGGAAATTCTGTAGCTGTAAGGTACTTAAGCGAACAAGTATAAAAGAGAAAGTGAGATGACTTGGATGAGGATGGCCTTGAGCAATATAGTGGCGTACTGGATCAAAAGAGGATCTGAGCTGTGTGTTAGAGTAATAGCTGTAGTTAAAAAAAAAGGTGATTCACAGGTAAACAGACACCTTTGACCCATTTACAACAAAGTGGGTTGCCACAAAGCAGAACAAGTTACTAAGCTAAAGTGAAGGAGAGGAAGTAACCAAAAATTATAGTCCATTTTGAAATCGCTAATGCACATAGAATTAAGTTTTAGCTATAGCAGAGGGAGCTTTTTGCTGCTAGAAACTAAATAGATGAACAAGAACTCAAGAGTGGCAATCCTTGATTGCTTTCTGCACAAAGTGTGGGCCACTTCCAATTAGAAAGGTCAATGTTTGACTAAGGCTGCTGCATGAGACAGATAGATTCATTGTTGGGGCATTGGGTTATTCAGGAATAAGACAAAGCTATAATCATAGTAGTAGTAATTATCTGAAACAAACATATCCAAATCCTTGGAGAGAAGGAAAATAAAGCAATTGGGAAGGGTTTAAATGAACATAGCAGAAGTTGAGACAAGGGCTACAGTTGAGACTGGTGAAGGAGAGCAAGATTAATAAAGCAGTGTGAGTAGAAGCCAAAAGCTGGGGTAAAATAAATAGGAATAAAACATTATCTGAGAAGAAAGGCTAAGGAGGAAACTTTGAGATAGTGAGAGAGAAAGAAACTGTGAAAGGTTTTGTCTTCAGGCAGATTTAGGGTAGGTGATCAGTGTTGAATTCAAGCTGCTTACCATCAGTCTGAAGCCTGAGCTATTTTAATAACCCAGCCTTGCATAAATTTAACTGCCAGTAGCTGACTTGTTTGGAACATATGGTTTCTAATGGCCACATGCATAGTTAAAGTAGACCTACATCATTTAATGCAGTGGGTCTCCTTTTAGTGTCCTGAAACTAATTTTCTGAGAATCAAGCAATAAGATATTCTGAAACTCCCAGATCCTTGCAAATCAGCAGCAATAAAGCAGAGTGATGTTGAAATCCCTCAGGTGGCAAGAGACAGACTTTACAGCAGGCCTGGCATAGACTGACAAAGTGAACTCACAGACCATTGTTCCCAAGACATGGGTTCACCATCACAAGTGCTTCAACAACCTGGACTAGATAACAAATGCGCAATGATGCTGCTGGGTCTCCATTTAAACAATAGATAATAGACAATAGGTGCAGGAGTAGGTCATTCTGCCCTTCAAGCCTGCACCACTTTTCATTATGATCATGGCTGATCATCCTCAGTCCTGTTCCTGCCTTATCTCCATAACCCTTGATTCCATTATCCTTGAGAGCTCTATCCAACTCTTTCTTAAACAAATCCAGAGACTGGGCCTCCACTGCCTTCTGGGCAGAGCATTCCACACAGCCACCACTCTCTGGGTGAAGAAGTTTCTCCTCATCTCTGTTCTAAATGGTCTACCCCGTATTTTTAAGCTGTGTCCTCTGGCTCAGGACTCGCCCATCAGCGGAAACATGTTTCCTGCCTCCAGAGTGTCCAATCCTTTAATTTCTCTGCATTCAAGCTCACAACAGCATTCTTAGCACCTTCTTCCCTCAGAACTCAAAGTATTTCCCTCCTTTACCCTATTATCTTCTCTTCCAATCACAGTGAGACATTGAACCAGCTCTCCTCAATATTTTAATCCTACACTGTCAAGACAACAGGAAAGAACAGAATTTCTTTTATGCCACATTCCATATTTCCAGAGCCACTATCTGCCTCCCAAAACTGTACCTATTTGGTTCTGATTGCAAGAAGCATTGGAGAGCTTGCAAAGGAATGTCATTCCATTTCCAAGAATAAGGAACAATCTGCCTCAATATTATGTAGCATGCTGTGCAAGATAAAAAAAAGTATATTGCAGATATTACTCATTTATTAGAAGAAATATAAGAAGCTATTATATCACATACTTGATATTATTTGAACAATAGCTGAAGGATTAGGCCATTTGGTCTATCTATTCTGTTCTACCATCTCCTTTTGTCCACTTTTCTGCCTCCCTCCTCTCCCATAACCTCTGATTTTCTGTAGATCAAAAATCTGTCTAAATCAGCCTAGATTTTCAAAAACCCAGCGTCCACAGTTCCAGAGGAAGGATTCCAAAGTGAATGACCTTGTGAAAGGAGAAATTGCTAAACATCAGAAGTTAGCTACTGGTTAGAAAGAGTCTAGGCAAGTACTTTTCTGGCCAGTGTTTTATTTCTATTCACATACCACAAGCTCCAACACCACTGATTATTTGTTCCCTGTATACATGGTTATTTTTAAATAAAACCCTGTTCAGGCATGTTATGACATACCTCTTGGGCAGATGTGACTTCAACCCAGACTTTCTGACCAAGAGTTTAAGACACTACCACTGCACCAAAAGATACTTCCTCATGTATATTCAGTCAGATGCCCACCCAATTATACCTTAATTGACATACATCAATCATCAGTACCCGAGTTCCACTTGGTGTTAGGCATTTGTGCTGGACCTAATCAGATGATAATGAATTGTCTTTCCTTTTATTTTTTTTAAAATAGTTAATATAGAGACAAGTATTAAATATAAAATATGATAACAGAGTGCAGAATTAAAACATCATGAAAAAGATACATATCAGATTTGAAAAATTAACTTTTCTTCTCATTCCACAGGTGCTACCAGACCTGGTGAGCTTCTCCAGCAGTTTCTATTTTTATTACAGCCCTGAGCCCCTGACACTGCAACTCAACCTTCAACATCCTCAACTCCTAGATTCCATCTCTAATACCCATCTGCCTATGACTCTATCTGATTATCCTGTTTTCCCGTCTGTTCCCTTACCTATCTGCAACCCTGCCCAAAACTACTTGTCCCCTTTACTCTTTCACCCATCCACAATCCACAATCTCTTCACCCAAAAAAACCTACACAGACTAAATCTGTTTACAAACTAAACGTTCATACTTGTGATATACATAGCAAAGGTTAGCCTATTGTTATGAAGGTGTAGAGGTATGCTGCACCTTTAAGAGAGTTGAAAAGTTGGCAAGGAATGATGGCAGGCACAGAAATTGCTGAAGAATTTAAAATGTAATATTTGACTGTGAAACAAATAGTGCAGTTGCATTGCCATGGAACAAAAACAAATTCAAATTCTGCCAATCAGTTTACATGATGCCCCAGATACCAAAATCCAATCAAATTTGAATTTAATGTTTTGATGACATCAAACCAATGAGATGATCTGATGTTTTGGGTATAAAATCAGACATTATGAACAGTTAGGGAGAGAACTGCCAAGAAGACCAACTTGTATAGACTGCTAGCTGAATAGCTCTCTGAAAGGTACCTGTTCATATGAAAGACCTGTGAAGCAGAATACTGAAGAAATGACGGAGGAAAATCTACAAAGGAAGATGCAAAGAGAAGATTTAACAGCTGACTGGTCTTGAACTTTAATTTTTTTTAATAAATCTTAATCGGGGGTTTTATCTGGCCAGTATTATAAAGTAGGGAGATAAAAGATAGGTTTCAGAAATGTAAATAGTTGCTGGTTTTAATATTCCAGTTGGACTTAAAGAATAAAATTGTTAATGTTTATTTTAAATAGTGACCTCTGGGATGGTTCTTTGCCTCTTGAAATTTAACAGATTATGGCATGAGGTGAGCTTTTTTTGTGAGTTGGTTTTAAATTAGCAGAGAAGTTTACCCCATGTTGTAACAGTATTACATTGTTATATTATTGTCACTCTGACAAAGCATTTCACAGGGTCATCTGTTCACTTTACAAAAATACTTCCTTGACCATGATACATTGGTCCCCTTATTTACTTAATCCAGAAGCAATGTTATCCTGCAACCTTTTAAGACCACAGTCTGGAAGCATGAATTTGAACATGCCATTTTTTAAAAAATCCTATTGGGTACAGGGGCTTTGGTAGAGATGTTCGGGCACTATTCAATCTGTTGGTTTCAAAACTGACATTATTTTCAGTAAGCTAGCCAGTCAAAAAGCCACAGAAAATACTGACTGCAACAGAAGACAATACATAATAAATTTATACTGCATCATGCTTGCTTCATCTAAATGAGCACTACTGTCATGGAGCAATTTCATCTGAATCATTGGTGGAATAAATTCAACTGAAATCGGATTCTGTGAAATTTCTTTTTGACCTCCTAAGGCAAACAAATCCATAATTAGAAGATTACAAAGTGTATCATTAAATCCTGGTCAATACAATTCATTAGTTGCTGAAGGACTGAACTAAGTTCAATCATACACACTGCAACTTACATAACCAAGTTAATACTTAACTTTTCAAGTGATATATGGAATATTCTTTGCTCTACCCAAATGTCCTCCCTCACCTCTGTTAGTGTTACTTTGATGCCTCTTTCAGTACCATCTCCTGCACTCAAAATGATTGAAAATAATCACCAACTTTGCTCCCACATTTCACAGCCTCAACTCCCCTATTTCCATTTCAGGGACAGGCCATTAACCAAGTCCACTGGTTCCACTGACTCACTGACTCCACTTGAGTAACTTCTCTCACCCTAGTTACAGAAGGGCTGTAATACATTCTCATAATTTATCTGATTATATCATAGTTGTTCTGCTAAAAACACTTGCCTTACCAGGCTTCAAATATGTCTTGTTTTCATTGCAATCTCCAAATGTTTCTTATTTCCTCATTTTCCTCTCAATGTTTCCCCTTCCTGGCAGATGCATAGTTTGGTTCCCTTTGTCCTTACCTTTCAGCCAATCTTCCTCTAATTTGAAGAGATCATCCTCCAACAATGAGTATTGCATGGGGACCATCCCCTCTGTGACATCTTAGTTCACTCTTCAAATTCCACAAACCATTTTATTTTCTCAAGGCACCTTCTCGTGAAAGTGTCGGAGATGCAAAACTGCCTTTTATTCATGCCTTTTCACACATGACAGAAATGTACACTACTTCTAGTTAAAACAATGATTTACATCTACTTCTTTTAACTGAGTGCTCTCTATTCATTGCTTACAATGCTGTCTCCTTCTCACCACGTTCGTTAATTGCTTTGAAAAACACCTCCATTTAGTCAATAAGCAGTATCCTTGCACCATCATTTCTTTTGTCAATACTGTCAGTCATAGCTCAATTGGTGGCACACTTACGTCTGAACCATTCATTGTTGGTTCAATTCACACTTCTGGACAAGAACAAAATCTACCGTTAAGTGCAGTCCTCAAGGTACTCATTACTTCCAACACAGAACGAAAAAAACAGAACAGGTCGGTGAGATTAATCAGCAACAAAAGAATTATAAATTGAGTACAGCACAGGAGGCGGCCATTTGACCTACTTCGTCTATTTCAATTCTCTGGTAAAAGTAATCACCTTGTCCCAGTCAGGTGCCTATTCCATGTTGGCCTGTTAATTACTTTGCTTCAGGTAGTTATCCAACTCTCTTTGGAAGACCATGATTAAATCTACTTCCACCATACTCTTGGGCAGAACATTCCAGATTCTAACTCCCCACCAACTTATTTAATTGAAAGGCTGATGATGATCATTTTAAATTGTGATAGTGAGGATTGCTTTCTACTGTTGAATGCAATGTTCACTTATGTAAGGTTAACAGAGGGAGTTATCAAGAGTGATGGTGTCCAAAATTACAATGTTGACTTGAAATCACGATTACTTACCAACAGATATCACATTCTGCCTGCCTAGAATAAGTCCTTACACTTACACAAATGACCTGAACAGAAATAACAAAAGATACAGGCACTTCAAATCCCTGCTTCACAGCTATGTGTTTATATACAGCAGTTAATTAGGTATCACAAAAAAACATGAACAGTAATTTGAGACTAAATTCAAATATCACAACTGAGTTTTGGGGTCAAGCGATCATGAGCCCAATATTAGACATTCTAAATTGACCCACGGCTAGAGGAATCAGGCTAGACAAAAAAAATTGGCCAAACTAAATTAAATAGCAGCCAGCAGCTTTCAGTGACAACTAACAATAGAAACCAAAGTCAAAGAGGTTCAAGGGGAATCAGTTACAACCAGCCCAAGGGTTGTGTATTATAAAAGTACTGATCAGACTTTCTGGCATCTTGACTTCCACCCAGTGCTGTAGGATGTGCACTGTATACTTCCTTGGCATGGCAACAGTGAAGGTGCACACTCCTAGAAGCCACCAGCTCAGTGAAAACTCGTGACAGAAGACCATGTAGTAATGCAAGAAGATCTAAGGGAAGATCTGCCCTGATCTGAGAGATCCACCTTTTGTGGTAGAGAGCCAGCCCTACATTGAAGAGAAAGGAGATTCCAACAGCCCAGCTCAAACACATGGATTGCTGGGGGTAGTTCCCTTTCTCAGATGGATAGTATTGGATAAAGAGGGAATATTGTAGGAATTTGTGAAACGTTCACATAATGCTTTTAATAAGGGATATTTTGTGAATAAAACCAACTGGAATCACAAACCATGTGACTCCCACTGACAAGAGTGCTTGAATAAAGGTTTTTTTAAAATACATAAACCATTCAAAGTGTCCAAAGCGTGGACAACAGTTTACTATTGCAATCACGGTAAGTAATTATACTGTTGTTGATTGATCATCAGTTTGAAGTCCATCAAATTGGTATAATCTGGTAAAACAGTTAAATTCTTGTTTTGGTGCCAGAGAATAACATGATCCATTTCAGAGAACATTACACTCAGTCTCTCTAGGAAAGACAAACTATTTAATTCTTCCTTTCAAGATATATTTAATTCAAACATAAGTAAATAATTGCCAGAAGATTGGTAATTTAAAAACTTTTTGCAAGGAAACAAAAATATTATTTACTTACCATATTGACGGTGGCTCTGATCCTTCAATTTCTAAGTAATCATATTTTTCTTCAAGCTGAAAATCTGTAAAAATGAGTGAGATGGTGTCGCCAAGCTCAGCTGCAATAGTCCAGGTGCAGTCCGCATTGTTATAATATTCACCAGGAAAGTTTGGTGAGGAAATAATGCCACTGGATCCTTGCAGGGTTCCACCACAGCCATCTTCAACTGGTTAGGAAATGAAAATATTTTGTTAGCATACATTTCTACAACACAACAGCAGCAACAACATGCATTTAAGTAGTGCCTTTAACACAATAAAAAATCTTAATTCAACTTGCAAGAGTGTAAACAATCTATAAGGTTTACACTAAAAGGAAATGCAGTACAGTCAATCAGAAGCTGGAAGTGTCTTCAAGGAGGAAGACTTGTGTATAATTTCAAAATTTGCCATGACATGAATCTTAACAATGTGATCTTTAATATGGAGAATAGCAAAAGATTTCAGGAGAATGTGGATGGACTGGTAAAATTAAATGACACTTGGTAAATGAAATTGATTGCAGGAAAAAAAATGGGGAAATGAATATTGATAGGGAGAATGACAAGAGGGAAACAAAACTAAATGGTCCAGTTTTAAGCAGGTGTAAGAACAGAGGGTTCTAGAGTATTCACCAATCTTTGAAGGTGGTAGGGCATGTTGAGAAGGTGATTAAAATGAGCAGATATTTTCATATTTTATGCCTAAGAACAAAACTAAGGACAAATTGCTGAATATTTGTAAAACAAATTGGTTAAGCCCTCAGCAACAATGACTAAGAATTATGTTCACTGTCAGATACCACACTTCAAGAAGGATTAACACGTTAGTGTGGGTAAAGAAGGCATTTACTAGAATGGAATGAGAGACTTCGTATGGTGAGAGCAGAGTGAATTAGTTGTCCTTCATAAAGCAAAGACCTTTAAGTAGAGATTTTATACAACTGTTCTTGAACCAGAAACAAATTGCTGGTGAATCTCAGCAGGTCTGGCAGTATCTGTGGGAAGAAAGCAAAGTTAACATTATGAGTCCAGTGACACTTATCCAGAACTCAAACCATTAACTCTGTTTTCTTCCCACAGATGCTGCCAAACCTACTGAGTTTTGCTAACAAAATCTGTTTTTGTTCCAGATCTCCAGCATCCCCAGTTTCTGGTCTTACTTTGTTCAAATTCATGAATGATTTTGAGCAAGTAATTATTTGTTTCCAGTAGTGGAAGGGTCAGTAATGAGAAGACACAGGTTTAAAGCAAGTTGCAGATGAATCAGCGATGCACAAGGAAAACCAATAGTTATGCAACAAATTATAATGCTCTTGTTTGTATTTTCTGAAAGAGTGGTAGAAACAGATGTAACATTGGTTGTCATCCATTTACCAAAGCAAAAGTCAAACTATCAAGCTGTTTACATACATTTCATAGTGAAATACAAAGTAAAGTCTGCTCTCTCCATTTTCTAAGCAACTCTCCTTACTAGGGTGAAAACTACCACCACATAACTGCCTGAATGAGCATTAGCTGCATTATATTATCTCCAGAGCACATCCTGGTTCATTCTTAAAATATCATAATTTACAACCTTGTCAGCTGATTAACAATTTTCAAAAAGAAATTGGATAAATTAAAGATTTAAAGGGCATTGAGGGAAGACTGGACACTGGGACTGGTTGAAAAGATCGTTCAAAGTGCTGGCACTGGTGTAATGCATTAAATGGCCTTTAAATGTTACATAAGTCTACAATTCTACAGTAATTAGCCACAAAATAGCGTTTTATAGTTTAGTCCTTGAGAATGAATGACATTCAGAAATGCATTTAATTAACATTGAAATGTAATTCAAATTTAACTTATTTATATAATGCACATCAACTCACAGAAAAGAAACATTAGCATTGAAAGAATCAAAACATGTTTCAATCAAACTACCACATCATACAAGAGTAAAGGATCATTAGCTGTTCTTAGCAACGTAAAACCAATACACTAATCCTATTGCTCATTTTGTGCAGATTTTGCTCTTCTTTAGAACAAAAATCTGACCTTCATTTTGAAAAATGATCTTCTACTAGTGACAAATCATTGATAGAACCAGATAATAATGAGCTATAAATAAAACTTTAATTCTCAAGTGGAACCAATAATAAATCTTTATTGTTAAAATATTGAAAGGAGCATATCATCAGAATATAAAATATATCTGTTCTTCATGGTCAGTGCCTCAGTTCCTAACATTCAGTGTCATTTTTATCATAAATCACAACAGAATGAAGCCTATAATAGAATTTTCTATTTGCATTAATTGCGTATCGAGTTCAATAGAGACTCTAGATAATCACTGCGATACGAGATCTCAGAAGTAAATCTGAAATCTTGGTCCAATTGATAGTGAATTTATTTCCAAAGAAAATGCTGTTGTGCAAAAAAAGGCCAATTGCTAAAAAGCTTATTTGTTCCACTCCATAGCATTTGTCAGTTAGTACTTAATTTTGATCAAGTTTGGCTTGGCTTGGCTTGACGAAAAGTGAGGAATTAAACAAGGTCAACTTTTCAATTAATGCTTATGGCCCATATTTTCTACCTGTTTCTAAACAGCTTGACTTTTACATAAGCACTTCATAATTTATTGGGTAAGCATCATTATAACACATGTGAACCTAACAAATGATTCAGGGAAAGTCAAAGAACTGAGTTTTCCTAAATTTTAGCTGAGGATCAATCATAAGATATGTGATGCGGTAGGGGGAGTGTTCCCTCCCTGAGTCCGAGTAAATCACTCTCATGCAGTCTTGCACTCAGCATGGTGGAAGTGTTTAGCAGTGGTGGAACCTTCTGATGTTCATGTGATTGGTGATATATTTAATACCCAGCTGCGCACTGTTTCGAACACTTCGAGCCCTGGCTGTAGTTACAGCTGGGTCATGCAGTATTCATGTCTGGAGGAAAGGGTAGCAAAACCACAAGGAGGTTAATGCCATACGCACTTATCTAGGTCAATACTATCATCTTCTTTATTCTTACTCATATTCACCCTAGCTCTGCTATTGCATTCACCTCCCACCATGGCTAATGGCACCACTCTCAATTTTTTATGGAGCATCTTTTGACTATGGCTCTCACCAATCCCATCTACCTGAATTACTAATCTATCATGGCCTCTGTGCTCCCTCATCTCTCATTTGAGACACCCCACCTCATCTTTTTTTTTCAAAGTCAACAACAGGCCAGCTCCGTGACTGACAATAGTTCCTCTTGAATGAACTCATGACTACTTCACTTAGATTTCCAGACAGAACCATTTGGTTGAAGAGCAATCAGTGCCTTTGCCCTATGAACTGCTGGCACATTCTGTAGACATTGACATATCAAGGTGCCACTTAGCAATGTGATTACCCCATCTATTCTTCACAATCATAAGTTGCCTGGGTTTCCGTCTGCACTAAACGGCAAGGCAAAGCAAGTCTACTAGGAGTCTGGAAGTTCTGAATGAAGCAGAAACATGTTAAAAGAAAGGCGAGGCAGAGATTTTTGGGCATCCAAATAAGCACAAAGCGAGTGAGCATTAAGAAAGCAAGCTAAGATGCACCTTGTTCTGATGCATGAGGTGCCAGCCTAACCCTGTGCTCAAAGTAGCCTGGCACTGTAATGTCAGTGAAAAAAGTGCAGTAAAGTTAGTCTGAGATATACCTACGACGCTGTAGTGAGACTTTGCAGACCAACCTCCATGGATGAAGGTCAAGATGGTCATTGCCCATGGAGCATGCCTGAGGAGGGCACGCCAACATGAATGCCTGGAAAAGATAGCATGTTGAAGCCACCAGGTTACTGTTCTGACTTTCAAGTCAGGAATTGGCACTGTCTACTTTCTCACCAAGAAAAATAGCAGCCTCCATATAAAGGAGGAGAGATTTGATAATACTGCTTACTGCTGAGATTCTCATCTCACTACTGAAACCTTGAGTAGAAAACTTAACCTTTCTTTCCTGTTGTCGAGAATATCATTTTTTTCCCCATTCTCACTGCATTCTCCCAACATTATAATCAGTGTCCAAGTCATTCAGAGTCTGAAAACAATTTTGTTCTTAATTTTTAAATAATATGTTATCAATTTTGAAATAAAAGTTGATAAAATTAAAATCATTTTCACCAAGAATATCCTTCAAATTATAACTATGAATAAGTTTAAAAAAGTTTCAGAATTGGAAACAAATTATAAATACCACCGGTTGAAAGATGAGTCCACCTCACTTACAGTGCCACATTTGACCAAAGACTTTGGAGAGAGTGCAGAAATACAGATTCAAATGTGCCAGGAATAGGGGATCTCTATGAGTGGGGATCCTAGAGACACTGGAATTATTGCTCTTCAAGCAGAGTGGTGTTTATAATTACGAGGGGCTTTGATAGAGTCGCTCAGAATAAACTGTACCCACAAGCAGGAAAGTTGGCCAAAAGAGATCACAGAATTAAAATCAATGCATAGAAAGACAAGCACCAGGTCGAGATTTGTACTTCTTACTCAATAGGTGTATCATGCCACAATGCACAGTCTTCATACTATGAGATATTCTGGTGTAATACCTGGGCACCAAACCACTGGTGACCTATGGCAAGACTTCAATGCTTCCAACAGCCCTCCTTCCCAAACAAAAATGGAAATTGCTGGAAAAAACTCAGCAGGTCAGGTAGCACTTACAGAGAGAAAGCGGAATTAATAATGAATCCAGTGACCTTCTTCAGAACTGATAATATCTAGGAAACTGTGGCATATTTTGAAAGCAGGGGTGGGAGATGGACCCTGGAAAGAGAGAACAACTGTTAGGTTGACCAAGCCACAGGTGCTCGTTTGCCAGAGAATGACAGGCTTGCCTGTCTTACCTCATGAATCTCTTATTCCACCCCTATGGTGCCACTTACCCAATTCCTCATGGGGTAATGTGGGACTATGAAACATAGCTTAAAAAGAAATAGTTTCTGATTTACAGTGGAGATGCTGTGGAATTTCTTCTCTTCTTCGAATGTGGTCACTGTTTGGAATTGTGTCTTAAAGCAAACAGTCAAAGCTTACACATTGATTATTTTGTTTTGCTGAGTTCGACAAATTTTGATTGATATGGTTGTCAAGGATTTTAGCAACATGCAAATAAGAGGTGGTCAGGGAACATTCAGATTAGTGCTTATTTTGCAGAACAATTGATAAGACCCAATGAGCTGAAAAGTTTGTGCCTGTTCTTAGTTCTTAAGATCTTATAATCAGTAAACTCTTCCCTCCCTGTAAGGCATTGTTTTGTATTTAACAAAATTGTGACATTCTTCTATTGCCCTGAATGTTTTTCTTTAGATTTATAAATTTCTCCTCTCCTCTCCACTTCCATCTCCCATCCTACTAGCTTACATGGCAACTTTGTTTCAGGGTTTTGGTTATCTAGAGTGTTTAAGCTGACATCCTCCCTTTTGTTAATTATTTGTGATCTACCTGTTCAGACATGATATGACACACTTTTGGGGCAGGTGGGATTTGAGCAATAGCCTCTTTCTTCCCAATGCTATTGAAATTATGTTAATTTATGACAATTAACTACATCTCTGGCTTTAATTCTTAGCTGAGGTTTGAAATTATGCCTAGAAAAGAATTTCACAGCATGTAGAAACAAGCCATATTCGATAACTGTTGTGATAAAAAATTGAATAATCTTCTCCTTTAACCAATTTCAGTAATGAGTGCTTGTTTCCCCAAATGATTTCAAATAATGTTCAAATATAACTTTAGATTTTTTTCTGAGATGAATTTTCAGAGGGAATCTACTTGAAAGTATTTATTTTTACTGACACATTCACGAAGTTTCACTTTTCACTGCAGATATAAAATAACATAGAGCTGAATCTTACAGTTTTGTATAAGTCCAAGTTCCCTCGATAATTTTGGAGCGATTTAACTCAGCAAGTGTTCTTGCTGTCTCTTACCAAGCTTGCCTCATTAATGACCTCTCTTGGCACAACGCATCTCTTGCATGTGATTTCCTCCACATCTTACTCCATGCCATTATCAGAACAACTTACTACACAGAGGATATTCCAGAATTCACTGGGCATCCCTTGCACCTATGCCATCTTTAAATTTAAACAATCATTAAACCATGTCAACTGGCATCTTACTAAGTCGAGCGAAATTCTTGCCACATTGCTTGTGAAAATTATAAAAGATGGTTCGAGTTAATCTAATTGTCAATCCAGGCATCAATGGATTTGTTGCCCAATTCTACCACATGTGTCACCACAGCCCACATTGTTCAGACTCCTATACAATTCCACTCATAGTGATTCATGCCTCGCTTTTTTCAAAGTGAAATCACCTGGAATAAATGTCACAGAACTATGACATATTAGTGTGTAGAATGTCGTTAAAAATGCATTTCTTCCAACATTCCCATTTTCATTTTTAAAACTTGCATGCACTATTATGTGCAGTTCTAAATTACAGAATTATAAAGAAAATCATTGCTCCTTAACAAACGCTTCCTTGCACTGCATTTCATGCATTATCTTTAGAGTTCAGGTCTTTTAAAGTCACGACTGGCTATTCATCTAGTCTTGCTGTGGTGAAGTTCCTTCTCCAGGAATTTTAATTTCCACGGTGAGTACTCGATCAGGGCAAAATACATTTTGCATTGATTGGCACAAGTTGTCTTATGCTGCAAATGTGTTGCTGGTCAAAGCACAGCAGGCCAGGCAGCATCTCAAGCAGCTGTGATCTCCAGCATCTGCAGACCTCATTTTTTACAAGTTGTCTTATCTAAATTTGTAAGTATTTTTTGACATCCTGCTTTAAATTTTAGTAATAACCCTTCAATATCCACCCATACGCCATTAAATAATTCTTAAAAAATTGGTATAGGTATCAAAGTTGCTGAACTGATTACATGTTGCAGCTTTCCTACTACAAGCATATGTGATACATTTATGAAACTGCACTAAATCATCACAAACTCCTGGCCAGTTATAATAAATCTTCATGCCTGAGTTTTTCATATTCCTATCTTCCTGCTATAGGAACTTCATCTGCTACTTGCACCACCTTCCTACTATTTCTGGTCTGTACCACTGTTTGATGAACAACTGCACATTTTTTCTCTGCAAGTCTGTGAGGATGTTTCCACTTCCTCATCAAAATTTCACTTTCAGTTTCATAGCACTCTAGAACACCTTCAGACTTAGCTTCAGTGTGAGCTATGTTTGCTAATTTATTTAACACTAGGCTTGCTTCCAGAGCTTCAATTAAAGGAGACTCACCAAACTTCTCTTTTGCACTATTCTCATTCTTAATAAGAGTGTCAGGTACCTTAACACCTGCTTCTGGTATTACTGAGAGTTCTGATAATGAACTTTGTTTAGCGATTGCTCTAGTCACCACACATAATGGAAAAATACCTCGAACCTGTCTGCAACTGTTCTGTCTCTTTAGTCTCAAATTGTCTTACTGGGGTTAAAAGCAAAACAATGTCTTTCATTCGTATCAAATCATTCCCCAGAAGTAAATCAACTCCATCAATCAATAATTTCTTAACTAACCTAACTCTCACTAGCGAGAAAGTGAGGACTGCAGATGCTGGAGATCAGACCTGAAAAGGTGTTGCTGGAATCGCTCAGCAGGTCAGGCAGCATCCAAGCAGCAGGAGAGTCGACAAGGAGCAGGAGTTTCAGGCATGAGCCCTTCTTCAGGAATGAGGAAAGTGTGCCAAGCAGGCTAAGATAAAAGGTAGGGAGGAGGGACTTGGGGGAAGGGCATTGGAAATGCAATAGGTGGTAGGAGGTTAAAGTGAAGGTGATAGGTGAGGGTGATAAGGTGAGGTTGATAGGCCGGAGTGGGGGTGGGGGCGGTGAGGTCAGGAAGAAGATTGCAGGTTAGGAAGGTGGTGCTGAGTTCGAGGGTTGGGACTGAGACAAGGTGAGGGGAGGGGAAATGAGGAAACTGGAGAAATCTGAGTTCATCCCTTGTGGTTGGAGGGTTCCTAGGCGGAAGATGAGGTGATCTTCCTCCAGCCGTCATGTTGGTATGGTCTGGCAATGGAGGAGTCCAAGGACCTTCATGTCCTTGGTGGAGTGGGAGGGGGAGTTGAAGTGTTGAGCCACGGGGTGGTTGGGTTGGTTGGTCCGGGTGTCCCAGAGATGTTCTCTGAAATGTTCCGCAAGTAGGCACCCTGTCTCCCCAATATTGTGGAGGCCACATCGGGTGCAGTGGATGCTGTAGGTACAGGTGAATTTGTGGCAGATATAGAAGGATCCCATGGGGCCTTGGAGGGAAGTAAGGGGGGAGGTCTAGGCGTAAGTTTTGCATTTCTTGCGGTTGCAGGGGAAGGTGCCAGGAATGGAGGTTGGGTTGGTGGGGGGTGTGGACCTGACGAGGGATTCACGGAGGGAGTGGTCTTTTTGGAATGCTAATAGGGGAGGGGAGGGAATTATATCCCTGGTGGTGGGGTCCGTTTGGAGGTGGCGGAAATGACGACGGATGATACAATGTATATGGAGGTTGGTGGGGTGATAGGTGAGGACCAGTGGAATTCTGTCCTAATGGTGATTGGAGGGGCAGGGCTCAAGGGCGGAGGAGGGGGAAGTGGAGGATATGTGGTGGAGGGTATCGTTGACCATGTCTGGGGGGAAACTGCAGTCTTTAAAGAAAGAGGCCATCTGGGTTGTTCGATATTGGAACTGGTCCTCCTGGGACCAGATGCAGTGAAGATGAAGGAATTGGGAATATGGGATGGCGTTTTTGCAGGGGACAGGGTGGGAGGAGGTGTAGCCTCGGTAGCTGCGGGAGTTGGTCGGTTTATAGTAAATGTCCGTGTTGATTTGGTCACCTGAGATAGAAATAGAGAGGTCTAGGAAAGGGAGGGAGGAGTCTGAGACAGTCCAGGTAAATTTGAGGTCGAGGTGGAAGGTGCTCATGAAGTGGATGAACTGTTCAACCTCCTTGTGGGAGCACGAGGCAGCGCCGATAGTCATCGATGTAGCTGAGGAAAAGGTGGGGGGGGTGGTGCCAGTGTAGTTGCGGAAGATGGACTGTTCCACATATCCTATGAAGAGGCAGGCATAGCTGGGGCCCATGTGGGTGCCCTTGGCTACTCCTTTGGTTTAGAGGAAGTGGGAGGATTGGAAAGAGAAGTTGTTCAGAGTGAGGACCATTCAGTCAGTCGAAGGAGGGTGTCAGTGGAAGGGTACTGGTTGGTATGGCAGGAAAGGAAGAAGCGGAGGGCTTTGAGTCCTTCGTGATGGGGATGGAGGTGTACAGGGACTGGATGCACCTTCCTAACCTGCAATCTTCTTCCTGACCTCTCTGCCGCCACCACGAATCCAGCCTATCACCCTCACCTTCACCTCCTTCCACCTATTGCATTTCCAACGCCCCTCCCCCAAGTCCCTCCTCCATACCTTTTATCTTAGCCTGCTTGACACACTTTCTTCATTCCTGAAGAAGGGCTCATGCCCGAAACATCAATTCTCCTGCTCCTTGGATGCTGCCTGACCTGCTGCTCTTTTCCAGCAACACATTTTCAGCTCTAACTCTCACTACCTCCAACAGTTCACATTCTATTTGAACTTTGTAAAGTGGAACTGGCAAATGCTCTCCACCTGTCCCATTGACAACACCTTGGTTTTCAATTAATTTTCTACAGGGAAAACTAGATCCTTCTCCAGCAAGATGATTGAATAGCCCCTGCATCTCTCAGAGTAGTTATAAGCATCGATGCTTCCTTTGAAGAAACAGGGTTATCTTCCCTTTTGATAAAATCCCTTCATCTCTCTCATTTACCTTATGAACTTCTGCCCTCATAGCTATGTCTCCATCCAGTCTCTTAGTTGAAGTTAAAACTACATGGCCTTTCCTTTCTGAGTTTGTTTTTCAGACTCAGTCTTATGAACATCAACCCATTCCATGTTTTTCTCTTTCAAATTCCAGCATTCTGAATGAATGTTTTTCACCTCCACCCTCAACAGCTTCCTTTCTGATCTCAGCAGGAGACCTTGGAAATGCCAAGATATCCATTCCTTACCTTGGCTTCTTGCCTTCTCTCCTTTTCTGAAGCTGACTGAAAAAAGATTTAGATTTATGGTTTTAGCTTGCAATTGCTAGTCCTTATTGCTGCCTGCCTTGCAATTGCAACCCTATGGTCCTAAACAAAAGTTCTTATTATGGAATCTATTTTTAGTTCCTGTAAGAGAATTACCTCTGAGAACTTTATAAGTGTAATTCTATAACACTCTTCTCCATCTACCAATATTACTTGGCTTAATACTTTCAAATCCAGACTGATTCCCTTAATTCCAGAATCTTTCCCAATGTGCAGCCAATAAAGTCTTCTTGATTAACAAGCAGGAGGCTGGAAGAACACAGCAAGCCAGGCAGCATCAAGAAGTAGAGAAGTCAATGTTTCAGGTGTAACCCTTCTTCAGGACTGGGGATGGGAGTAAGGGGAGCTGTAGATATAGGGAATGTGGGGGGGGGGGGGGGGGGGGGGGGTGCAGGGTGGTGAAGTGGGGATAGGTAAGCACATGTAGACTTCTCCAGCCTCCTGCTTTTCAACCTTGGATTCCAGCACCTGTAATTTCTTTGCCTCTAATATAGTCTACTTTGCTACATAATAATCCTGAGAAAGTTCCTCTAATATTGAAGCATATATTTCCTATGCTTAATTTGGCAAATTAATCTGCACAAGCAGTGGCCAGTCTTCTTTTGCCCACTTCATTTGTCTTGCCTTTTTCTCAAATGGCACAAACAATGCCTCCAACATCCTTTTTCTCAAATTTTGATAGGCCCTGTCCAAACATACACAATTTCTTACTTGACTTTATGATTCACATTTTCCCCAACAAAGTCTGCATTCGTACTTGTTTCAGCTGTGCCATTTTAAATATTCATACTCTCTTGCTTTCTCTTCTCTCTGCAATTCTAATTCCACTTTACTCATTCTCATTCTTTTCAATTCTATTTCCCTTTCCTTATCTCTCTATCCTTTTCTTATCTTTATTTTTCCCTTCGTAATTCCATTTTGTTTGTCGTTATCTCCTCACACTCAACCTTCTTTAACTGAACATCACCTAATTGTTACATCTCACTTCCCTAAAGTATTCAGAATCTCTTGTATCTTTCTCAAAATCCAGGTGCTGCGCTAATAGCGCAATTGTCTCTGCCCTTTTAGTTTTGTCAGGCAAGGTTATCTTGATTGTAGCTACCAAGTGGAAAAACCTCTGTTTTGAAATTTTCTTTCAGACTGCCAGGGACATTTCTGCAACGTGTGGGAAATCCTTTGTTGTTTCCAATGCCAAGCCTTAATTGCAGTACAGAACCTGTGTATTCCTTCAACTTTATTATTTCGCAAACCACACTCAAATCATCAATACCTTTGTTTCTAATTCAACCCAATCCTGGCCAAAATACCCCAGACCTTTTCTACAAACACACTGGGTAGTGCACGATCCCATTCTTCCTATAGTTATAGAATCATACAGCACGGAAACAGACCGCTCAGTCCAACTCACCCACGCTGATCAGTAATCCCAATCTGACCTATCCATATGCCAGCATTTGGCTCATATCCCTCTAAACCTTTCCTATTCATTGAGGTGCCTTTTAAATATTGCAATTTTACCTGCCTTTGGCACTTCCTCGGGTGCTCGTTCCATACATGCACCATCCTCTGTGTGAAAAAGTTACTCCTCAGGTCCTTTTTAAATCTTTCCCGTCTCACCCTAAACCTGGTATCCTCTAGTTTTGGACTCCGCAACCCTAGGAAAAAAACCTTGCTCATTATCCTATCGATGCCTTTTGTGATTTTATACAGGATTTTTTTTTATACTGTGCACAGCACCATTATTTATCTCACTTTTAGACTAAAGTTAATAGAAAGAATGGATTATGTTTCTGCACTAATCAAGAATTCTGATGAATTAGAAGTAATTAAACTATTACAGGTAAACACTTATAATCCATTAGCATGTAACATGACTAACTGAAACACTTTCTTACAGACACACACATGCACACAAAAAAACCTGGAAAACAAATTAATAGCAGACATAGAAAAACTGGAAAGTCAGTTTAGCGATCTTTTCTTCTTAGTTGTGATGTTGACATGATCCTTTTTCACCTAGCCAGAGTCCTTGTTCCTCAAATGACTTTGGATGCTTCAACTTGTTTATAAGAAGTAGATTTCCAAGCAGTTACCTGGAAAATGTCTCTGATTTATCAATTTAAAAGTTATTGCTTACTGCTACCAGAAAGGGAACTGGCTTTCTTCAGGTTTAAAGTGAATTTTTGCCTGCAGAGAACAAGCCAGCTTCTGGGCTGGGATAAGATCTGTGCACTTCTTTTTTTTCTCTATCTTTCTTCTAATTTGGTTCCAGCTTCTAGCTGCTCACTCATTCACAGACCAACAAGGGCAGTGCCTATACACTCCCTTGTTGCCAACAAGGGCAGTACCTATACACTCCCTTGGTTCCCGATCATCTGCACTCCGAACTTCAATTACCTCTAGCTCAATCAGTTGTCTAAAATGCCAACCATGTATATTGTGTCACTTGCTTTTCAAAACACATGACATACTTACAAAACAATGTTATTTAAAAAACAATTCTCACTCATTTTAGTCCTCAACTTTTTAAAAGGAATGAAACTAAAAGATACAGTCCTTACAGTATATATTGATTTAAATGATTATAAGCAAAAAGTATAACCAGAAACTCTCTCAATTTCTGTGCAGCAGTTTCCATTAGCACCTTAGATACCTTCAACAGTGTTATTACTCAATCACTTTTGTGTTAGAGTGTTAAAATTCATTTTTGTGCTCAAATCTTAGGCTTAAATGCAAATCCTTCCAACTCAAAAGGCAAGATTGCTTCCTGCTCAGCCATGGATGACACGTTTTGGCCAACAAAAAGTAATTTGCTGTTGTCATTATTGTGAAAAATAAATATTGAACGAATGTTAGAAAATCTGTAGGAGTTAGACAAATCATTTGATCAATTAAATTATTACATTTTCATTCACTTCTCAAAGGCAATCTCTTCACACTGGACCTCTCTCAAATTAATTAGTAGCAAATTGCTAAACACTTCATTGCTCATACAAATAACCCCATGTATGTATATATTTTGTTCAAATCCTTAATGAACAAGAACATCAATTTTGGTGTGTACCTGTATTGGGAAGATATCATTCATGATCATAATTATTAATTTATGAGTATGCTGACAGTCAGACCCTGGGCTAGCTTTCCTAAATTATTATGGCTCCAGATGGATAAATTGTTAAGTTCCTGAGTGAGGCGGGATGAACTGATTCCCGTCTTTATTCATCACACCCACCCTCACTCCATCCCTCAATCAGTCATAACTGGATAATTTTAAAAAGAGTTCCTCCATTGTGGAGACATTTCTCCAACACCAAATGAGTTTATGTTTAATCCTGAGAGGATATATCCCCTTGCAAGGAGCTCTAGGAACAAAGGATATGGTCACAGAATTAAGGTGTAATAATTTAAGCCTGAGATGAGGAGGTATTTCTTCTCTTAAGGGGATTGGAGAGCTGTGAGGGTAGAGTCGTTGTGCATGTTTAAGGCAGAGATGGATGGATTCTTGATCAGTGGGGGAATCGAGGGTTACTGGAAGACACAGAACAGTGAATATGAAGAACATGGGACCAGCCATGATCCTATTGAATGGCAGAACAGTCTTGAAGGATTGAGTTGCCTACTTCTGCTCCTATTTCTAATGGACTTTCAAAGGAGCATTTTTGATCAGGTTATCTTGAGTTAATAAGTTACTTTATTCATGACTAAATACAAAAAGAAATAAGAACATTGTACACATACACAAAGATTAGGAATTATCAGATAGCCCAAAACAAAGGTAAAAGCTAAAATAGATATGGATTAGGCTCTTTGAGTTTGTGAAGATGAGATTGTGCAATTTAGATTAGAACCCCTACAGTTTGGAAACATGCCCTTCAGCCCAAAAAGTCCACATCGAGCTTCTGAAAAGTAACCCACACAGACCCATTCCCCTCCACTTACCCCTGACTAGTGCACACGTCCCTGAACACTATGGCCAATTCACCTAACCTGCACATCTTTGGAATGTGAGAAGAAACCGGAGCACCCAGAGGAAACTCATGCAGACACAGGGAGAACATGCAAACTCCACACAGACAGTCGTACAAGGTGGGAATCAAACCTGGGTCCCTGCTGCTGTGAGGCAGCAGTGCTAAGCACTGAGTCACCGTGCCGCCCCGTATTTACTAGCTTAACATTCTATATGGGGGTTCTTGGCTTTTGCAGATTAATTGAAATCCTTTTGTCCTGTTTTCTTTTGACAGAGGTTGGTCAGCAACATTCAGAGTGGATTAGTGGTGCTAGAAGAGCACAGCAGTTCAGGCAGCATCCGAGGAGCAGTAAAATCGATGTTTCGGGCAATAGCCCTTCATCAGGAATAAAGCATTCACAGTGGGATGGTCCTTCTGTTGTCCTGTTTCCTTTCCTAAGCTTGTTAGCTAGCTGGCTTCGAGCACTGAGAGCAGGAGAGTCTGTTTATGAAAGGGTGACTAATGAATGGTTCTTCAAATTAAGCCTTCACAGCAAACTCAAGATTAACCAAAGTTAATACACATGAATGTCAGTTATTCCTAAGGAGGCTTGGCGAATTTTTGCAGATCATCTTCTGAATGGTACGTACGGCAGCTACTGAATGTCAGTAATGGAGAGTGTGAAAGTGGATTTGACAAAGCCATCTGCTTTGTCCTGGATTCTGTCCATTATCATGGATGTTATTGGAACTGCAATCAACCTGTCAAGCGGGGAGAATTTCTTAACACAGTGAACTTGTGCCTTTTCGATGATCAACAGACTTTGGAGAATCATGGGGTGAAATTTATTTGCAATTTACCTCAGTATCTTAACTGCTCTTGTACCAATAGTACTTATATTCACTTCAGTTTCAGGTCAATGGTAAGCCCTAGGCTGTTGATGCACTGTTACAGCTCTCTCTCTCTCTCTCTCTTTCTGCTTGACATTTCCTTGAAATTCCATGGATTACATATAAAACTTTGCCAAACAACATTAAGTTTCCATTCACACTCTTTTAATATCTGTAGCAGTCCACTCTTTAAATAGAATACTCATACTGGAATTAAGAGTTAAAAATATCCATTGCACTTTGAGGTACTGATACATTAACAAGACAATATTGTGAAAAACTGAAATTAGTGAAATTTTTGTCTTGCACTCAACAAAACAATCAGGAGAAGTCCAACATAAAAGGGAAACATTATTTTGTCCATACTGTACAGGAAGAGAACCTGGGTGGCAAGTGGATTCTGATTGGTAAGGAGATTGCCTTGGAAAATACATAAGGTAGACAATGCCTGAAAGTTAACTGCCAAGCTTTCTATGAACTTAAACCAGGCGATTTGACTTCGATCGGTTAAAATTGCCAAAGAATGTACCAGGGAACAGGCTTAATCTTACTTTTGGTGTAATGTCTATCATTTCACTCTATAAGAACAGGATTCTGTACATCAATACATAGCTTTGAAATATGTCCAAGTGTGTTCATCCTGCAAACCTTAATGTGAAATGGGTTCTCACTGTAATTTGGTGGACATTCAGATTTACTTACAATGAGAGTCAATGTTGGACACGGTGGTTTAAGTTATTCAAGCTCAGGCCAGTTGGGTATGCTTAGTTATTTTCTTGTTGTGAACAGTTAAAATAATATTCTGACTTGTGCAAACCTATTGATTCAGCTTAACTAATTTATAGAATTATTTTTTATTCACAAATCTCAGTTATTTCATAGGGCTGAATTAGATCCTGTATTCACTCTTCTATTGCAGAGAAAAACTTGATTTCAATCATTCATCCTCATTATTTTTGAACTCTTCTTGACTTCGACTTTGGTGAATTAATGTTTTATTGTACAGACTTTGACCACATCGAAGTGTGATATTTCAAGTCTGGCAGCAGCAATTTATTAAATAAAGAATATACCAAATCAATGGAGTTGGAATTTCTATTTCTAAGACAATAATCCAAAGTTTTATTGCATTATTAACTGCTCGCATCCAGGTTTGAAGGAATTAGTTTCCTAATCCTCAATCTTCTTGTTTACTTTCACTAAAGCTATGAATAGCATTATGTGAGTAAAGTTCTACTCCATATTAATTATATTTCAAAATTGCGAGTTTTCCTAATTTGAATAAATTCTGCATCCGCCACCTCCACTATCTACCCAGCCAATGCTATAAATCAACAACAAAATTGTATATTTAATCCCTTAACTAAATAATTTGTGTCATGAGACATTCTGAGGTTTGATCTCAAATGGATCCCTTTAATCACGCTGAATCATATGGTCAATATTATGTAAGATTTTATTTTCCTTTGTTTATATATTTTAATCAACTTTTCTGCTTCTCCCTGAATGTTGCAAACACTGTTCTTGAAAGTTATGATCTCTCAGACAATCATACCTAATTAAACATCAATTAAATTTCAAGATATAGTCTCATGTTTGTACATCTGTGCTGATTTTCAAGGATCATTTTAATAAAATGATCCCCACCCCCCACATCTCACAAGAACTCTGTCTTATTCTCTCAGTTCCTTCACCTCTGTCACATTTGTTCGGATGATCCCATCTTCCAAAACAATGCTGCTGATATGGCTTGTTTCTTTAATAATTGTGGTTTCCTACCGATCATATCCAACCTATGCTTCTATCCTTGCCCTTTCCCACCACATGTTCGGATTGCCCTTGTCCTCAGTTTTTATCCCACCAGCCTCTGCATTTAAAGGATCATTCTCTGTCACTTGAGACAACACCAGCAATAATGTCACCACCAAACATATCTTCCTGTTTTTCCCTCGTCTGCATTTCGCATCGATCAGTCCCCCCGGTCCATTCTACAATCAACAACACCACCCCCTTCCCCTCAGAAGGTTCCACATCTGCCTGAAGTGGAAGATGGCATGGGGCAGGGTGACACGAGGCACACTGACACAGAAGATGGCCACTGAGCCATCAGTTGGCCACTTAATACATAAGATGGCCACCAGACCACAATATCGGAGAGAGACAGCAGAGCAAATACAGACACTGCCTGTGGCCACCAGAATGTCAGCACAATGCGCTCACAACCTAGTTGATTAGTTTATGATGGGTGAGGGAGAGAATATATATGAGTAAAGTACACTTCCCACCAAAGTGTCTGGGTCCAGCCAACACCTTTTATAGAAATGCTGTCAACTTGATACAGACTCAAGACAGAGTGATAATAGCCAGGCCTGCTGTAATTATCCTTCTCAGGAAGAGCAATTAGCACCCATTACGAGGGCCATGGACCTCCGCGCAGACATTGAAACTGACAAAGTTTGCTCTCAAACTGACGACAACCATGCTGAAATTTACAAAGGTTGCACTGAAACGGACAATGACTACACCAAAACTATTAATGATTCTGCAATGGTTACCATAAACAAACCATTTGCAAAGACAATAATCTCATCACTGACCTATTATTGCAAAATGTATAAAAGTATCTTGACATGTACCCCGTGCTGAGAGAAGACTCGCAGCTGACCATTGTGCTGTGGTGTCTCTCTCTCTCTCTCTTTTCCCAGAGCTCTGGTATTTCCTTTAACCCCAACTCTGACTCCGAGGCTGGTAATTTTCCCTACAACATGCCCGTTCACTTTCTCCCTGCTCACCATCCAAGGGCCTAAACAGTCTTTCCAGGTGAAGCAGCATTTCACTTGCACTTCCTCCAATCTTGCGCATTGCATTCGCTGCACCCAATATGGCCTATTCTACATTGAAGAAACCAAACACAGACTGGGTGACCACTTTGGGGAACACCTCCAGTTTGTGAGCAACCATAACCCTGACATTCCCATAACCAGTAATTTCAACACAGTGTCCTGCTCATATGCCCACTTATTTGTTCTTGGCATGCTGTTGTGCTCCAGTGAACCACAACGCAAACTGGATTTTCAACATCTCATCTTCAGATGAGGCACTTTCCAGCCTTCTGGACTTATTATTGAGTTTGATACCTCCAAACTATGAACCGACTCCCAATTGTCCCCTTTCTTTTAGTTTTGCTTATTACATTTTCTGTCATCCTGCTCTGTCTTCCCTCCTCCGACCTCAGTGGGACTGTCTGCTCTTTTAAGTATGGTAGATAGACACACCATTCTCACATTCCAATCACTCAATCTGAACTAGCAATGTATTTTCTTCAACCTACATCCGCTACCCCCATACCTACAAACCCACCCCTTCTCAAACTATGGCATAAATGCTGTCCCCGCCACACTTCATTTCAGCTTTGATGAAGAATGACCTAGACTCACAACATTAGCTTGCTCTTTCCCCATGGATGCTGCCTGACCTGCTGTGATATCCAGCATTTATTGTTTTCAGCTCACAAAATGGGTAAGGTAGCAAAAAATTGAAGGTGGCAGAATCTTGCAATGGTTTCTGAAAGCTTGGTTACTAAGATAGTTTCTTTGTTTTTTTTAAAGAAGAGGGTCTGGGATATGAAGAAATGTATTATCAGTTACTTTCAGTAAAAGTAAATTGCTAATTGGCCATCATTGCCGACTTTTCTGATTTAATGCTTTCTGAGGCAGACTGAAGTAAAATTAATACAGCACAGGAATGTTTGGTGCCCAAAAGGCTAGATTATGATGTGCCCACTATTTTTGCCAACAAGAGAAAAATCTGGGCCACCATTTTGCTGTTTTCACTATTAGGACACATTCATAAAAGGCCCAACGAGAGCTAGCAACACAAACAGTTAGCAACAGTGTTTGTTGCTAACATATAGTGAGAAACAGAAAATGCCTCAAATTATTGTAATTCCTTGTCAGTTGTTTTAAAAACAAAGAGTGCTACTGGTGAGCTTTGTAAATCAAAAATTAGATTCATTCACTTCAGCTGCAGAATTTAATTTAATTTGAACATATTTCATTAATTTGAGCCCAATATCATTTAAAATTTGGTTATCTGACTATTGCTAAACCAAGGAAGATGGATTAATGTGAAGAATGTTTCAATAATCAAGCAATTCTCTCCCAACTAGCTTTAGAATAATTTTTAAAAATGTTTTGTTATTTCAAGGGTTAAATAAAACATCATTTCAGTCCTGATCAATATCTAGAATACAGCTTTTTCATAATTTAAGATACATTTTACAGCACACCATGAACTGAGTTAACTTGCAACATGATTCTTATCTGGATTATAAATTTAGCATGCACGATCCTCCCTGGCATTGAGGTGCACCTAGCTTTCATTTGTCAACTTATATCTGATATAACAAAACATTGATCTGTGAATGATTCACAATAGACTAAAGAGTGAACAATGCTGTAACCATCACCCACTATGATTTATTTGCCTGGGTCCAAACAGTAATGGAATAGATTTTACTTAATGGCAATATTTTACAACTGTTTTTAGGAACAAATATTTTCAGAGACCCATGAAACCGAAATGCTCAAATGGGAAGTGCTTAACTTCTGTTCTTTATCTGCCATTTCTTTTAATCTTCATAAACTTTCAAGACAGTTCAAATTGCTTTGTCTTCCTGTACTATATGCTTGATTCATAACTAACTACCACCATACAAATTACCCAAACAATAAAACTTGACATCAGTCATCCTGAATTTTCTTTTTCATGTAGTTGAATCAAATAAAAGGAGCACCTGTATAAATCTGGTATTGACTGCCTCTCAAACTTAAATGAAAATATTCAATAAAATATCACGGAGAAGAATTTCTGCAGGTGTTTTTCCACTCCTCTTCTGTAAATCTAGAAATTGAAAATGAGAAGTTTCAGCATGATGAGAAAAATATAAAACCTTGGGGCAGGGAAAAATTAGCAGCAGACCCACTCTTTGATTGATTATTATTATGACAAACTTAACCCAAGGTCGACACAGTGGCTCAGTGGTTAGCACTGCTGCCTCACAACGCCAGGGACTTGGGTTTGATTCCATCCTTGGGTAACTGTCTTTGCGAAGTGTGTAAACTCTCTGTGCCCACATTATTGGGTGCTTTGGTTTCCTCCCATCATCATGAAGATGTCCAGGTTCGGTGGATTGGCCGTGCTAAATGCAGAGTTACAGGGTTAGGGTGGGGAGCTGGGATGCTCTTCAGAGATTGATGCAGAACTGATGGGCTGAATGATCTCTTTCAGCACTACTTGGACGCTACAAACAGTCAAGACAATAGCAGAATCAATAAACAAAGGAAGTGATCTGCATATTTGATTGAACACTGTCTGAAATTCAAGGTGCAGCAGTGACATTACTCAGTACAGCAAGTTATTCAAGCACTGAAAATGAATGTTTCTGTGAGAAATTGGAGGTTACTGTGAGGAATGGGAATGGGTGACTACCATAGAGAATAATAAAGCATGAGACAAGTACCACAGACATCCTCAGGGGCCATTTCCTTTTCTGATAATTTTTCTGCTTTGGATGCTGTTAGGGAGATGTCTTTTCACTGAAATGCAGTGAGGACTAAGTTCAAGGCACCATGACTGGGGTGGGGGGTGGGGTGAGGTGTCAGGTGGAAGAAATAAAATATTGCAAAGCAACAGGGATAGAGGAGTAAATGAGTGCAGATGCTGGAATCTACTGAAGACAACAAATGCTAAAGATCACAACAGGTCAGACAGTATCCATTGAGAGAGAGTAAGTTAATGTTTCGAGTCCAGGTCTGAAGTGAAGGATAGAGGGGGCAGCGTTTATGCTCCAGTTGGAGAGGAGTTGGGGTGTTGGTGTAGGATACTGGGGGAGAAAAGATGACGATAGCTCAGATGAAGTGATTGGAAAAGGAGAATGGCAAAACAATGGTGTGTGTTTACCTTCTAGACTTGAAAGAACAGATATTCCCACTGGGGCTGGGAGAGGGGAGAGAGGACACGGTGACAAAATGCAATAAGCAAAGCTAAAAGAAAGGGAAGGAATGACAATTGGCTCACAATCTATAGGTGTTAAACATAACATTAAGTCCAGAAACCTGTAAAGTGCCTCGTCTGAAGATGAGATGTTGTTCCTCCAATTTGCACTGTGATTGACTGGAGCACTACAGCACACCGAGGACAGACAAATGGACATGCAAGCAGGACGCTGTGTTAAGATAACCAGCTAAAGGAAGTTCGGGCTCTTGCCTGTGCACAGACTGGAAGTATTCCACCAAGCAGTTACCCAATCTGTGTTTGGTTTCTCCAGTATGGATTAGGCCACATCGGGTGCAGCAAATACAATACACAAGATTAGAGGAGGCCCACGTGAAATGCTGCTTCACCTGGAAAGACTGTTTAAGCCCCAGTGACAAGGGAATCTATCATAAGCAGAACAGATAGACAACTTTGCAACTGCTGATACGACAATAGGATTGACATTAGTGAAGGTCAAGGATGCCACTGAATGGCTATAGGACCCTGTAACGAAAGGAATAACATTCTCATTGATATCCAGTTGGGATTTTTTTCAGGCCATTCTTCTCATAACCTCATTATCGCTTTGTTTCTAACATTGACA